>NC_141992.1:94678698-96116198 GCF_049901715.1 Pseudonaja textilis
GGTTTTTTCTTCATCCTGATTGGTTGGGAGTCTTGGTCTGTGTTTATTGGTCTTGGAGTTTGCTGTGTTCTGCTTGATTGGTGTTTCTAATATCTTCTGTCTGGCACCAAAACCCTAGCCACTATAGAAAACCCCAGCCACAGAATTATCAGAGAAATCATAGGGATCGAAACAGACCTGAAACCATGAATAGAAGAGATGATTCCACCAGACTGTCAATCATTTGGAAGCCTGCACTCACAAACAAAAACATCTCCACATCACTAGCCAGGCAAACCCCTGGGCACAAACAGATCCCCCCTGATACCTCCAGCTCAAACACACCCCAACCAGGCACCCAGATAAAACCTAGCTTCCTAACAAATGATAGCCGTCCATTTACTCAGAGCCAAGCTGCACTAAAGGCCTCCAATAAAGGAACACAATGTTGCCAGCCAATCAAGACACAAAAAGAGCCACAAAACAGACAGAAGATATTAGAAACACCAATCAAGCAGAACACAGCAAACTCCAAGACCAATAAACACAGACCAAGACTCCCAACCAATCAGGATGAAGAAAAAAACATTCTGGCACAGCAATAGGCTAGCCCCAAATTTAAAACTGAAACCACTGTAAGAGTCTGACTCACAGACAAACACAATACAGAAGCCTGATGATGGCAGATGAGATTCTGCCGAAACGTTGCTACAACTTTAAAAGCACAACTACAATGAAGTGGGAAAATCCCCGAACAAAGCTGAATACCATATATATATAAGAAGAATATATATATATATATAAGAAGAATTAAGAATATATATATATTCTTAAGTTTTCGTGGGTACTTACATGTATGGTATTATTATGGATACTAATTGTATATGAATTATGCTGTTATGAACCCTTTCTTTGGAGGATTCAAAACAGGGGAATGGAAATGAATTAAAATATATAGACAAATTGGCTAAGGGGAAAGGAAGAAAAAACATTATTAATGATTACAAGTAAAGTGAAGATAAAATGAGACATACTAAGAAGTTACTCTAGCGATTTTCGGGGGGGGTATCTTAAAATATATACATTTTAAAATATATAATTGATTATTTAATGGATATTAGAAGTGTATAATGAGAGTATTTTATTATGATTAAAGTAGGGGAATGGAAAACACCATGTGGATCCTAAATACATTGGCTTTATTTTACTTTTACTTTTTTTAGATTGTTTATTATATATTGGCTTAGAAAAAATTAAGGATAATAATGATGTGTAATGTAAAATAAAATAGGTGGTAGGCTGAAAATGGAAATAATAGGGGATAAAGAATTGAAAACCTATGTGTGGATGAAATGATATTGATATTGAACTAATGAATTGAAATATGAAATTTATTTAAAGATGAATGAAATGGATAATGATATGAGATGATATTATATAAGATTAATGGGAATGAAAGTATGACTATGTACAAGTGTTATAATCCGGAATCATGTTGCTCATGTGAAGAGATGTGTAAAAATAAAAAAATAAATAAAAATCTTTTAATTAAAAAAAAAAGATTTCAACAACCTGTCATCTACCATAGTGGGTGTGGCCATGGTGGGTGTAGTCTACCAGAACTTCCAAGAGGGCGATTTTTCACCTTCCCCAGAGTCCGGAGGCTTCTCTCAGGCCTCTGGGAGGGTGAAAACAGCCTCTCCCTGGGCTCCATAGGCACCCTGGAAGCCAGAAACAGGCCCATTTCCAGACTTACAGAACTTCCAAGAGGGCTGTTTTTCACCCTCCCAGAGCCTCTGCACTTACCTACATCCAAAATGGGCTACTTGGAGACTCCTGGGAGGGGAGGGGATAGATAGGCAGGGCCAGCCAGTCAACTATCAGTTCAGCAAACCAGATGTAAATTTAACACCTGGTTTGTTAGGAATGTAAGTCACCTAACAGCTATTTGGGTTGGACAATATATAAACCAAGATAGACATTTTAATACTGTCTCTTTAAGGGAATGCCAAAAAACAAACAAACTGTAATTGGATGTGGTTTCTCAAATGGCCATAAGATGGAGCCAGAAACCTGGGTTGTTTAGTCTTAGTCTTAGTCTCAGAAGAAGTCTCAGTGAGTCTCTCTGTTTCCTTCTGTTGGAGAGTTTTGCCCTTCCTTCTAATTCATGGATTTGATGTAAGTCTGATACTGAACTGTTTTTGACACTGGACTTTGTTATTGGATTATCCCTGGACTGAAAACTGACTGATTTAACCTGTGAATGACTTTGGACTGCTTGTTTTGAACTTTGCTTAAACCTTTCTGGAAGTAAAAACCTACATTTACTGTACAGTGTATCTGTGTGCTGTGTGTGTATTATTCAAACACTACTCTCAAATATGTCTCCCTGTATGCGCTCATTCTCCTAATGGGGAATTACCTTAACACGGTTCACCTGAACCAGCCCAAACTGGCTGAATCCCACCCCTGACTTGGATCCATATTATATAATAGACAATACATGAAGTTTTGAAATGCCATGATTAAATATATGTGGACAGGGGCTCAGATTTCACTATATAAGTGGGCAATTTCCATTATGGTGAGAATGCTGTATGTGAACTATATCTTGTCTGCATGATATTTGCTCCTAGGTGATATGTTTTGTTTCCCTGAAGATTCCTGTACAGAAGCATATACATTTTTGTATATGTATATATCTATATATGATTCTTATACATTTTATATAGGAGTTATTCACATGATATGAAATAGTCATTATTCCCAGAGGAATTATTTCTTTTGGGCTAGAAAAAGCAGTTTAGAGATTGCAAACATTCCCATTCTTAAAACATGGCAAGGGATGGGCTGAATGAAACCTGGTATAAAATAAATATGATAAACATCCAATTAACAATTACATCCAATTAATTTCCAGTCACAGCTACATATAACAGTTAATTATGTTCTGTCACTCTGAGGAAAACATTATTTTAGTGGAACAGAATGTTAAACAGGCTGAGTGCAGACCTACCTGCCAAGCAGACCTGTTCATAATCAGGACAGCACTCCTGAAATTGTTGGCAGCTACTGTCACATTGGCAGCCAGGAGTCCTAGAATACCCTTCTGTACATCTCCCTACACAGCTTGATACACCTAAAAGCACACAGAATTGCCACACCAGGTTGGTAGGTTAGGAGAGAATGAATGGTAAAGCATCATGAGACAGCAAAGAATTTGTATTCCTCTAGAAACACAAATCTTGAATCCATCGGAACACAAGCAACATGTCTTAAATTCACTTATGTTACAAATAGAAATGTTTTCCAAGTAAATAAGGTGGGTTTTTTTTAGTTCTTACTAATAGTTATTTCTATGTAAACAATTGCAGAAGTGAAACAGCATACCACCAGTTTTCTGTATATTGATATCCTATAAAATAGTCTTGTCCCAGCCTGATGGCCTTAAAATGTATAGGGGAAACTTTTTCCCTAACTGCAAACCAGAATAGCCTTTAGCTATCATCTCTTGAAGAATTAAACATATTCAGAATTTGCTCTGTGACATTTTTTACTTAATAAAATATATTTATTTTAAATATATTTCTATTACCAAATAATATAATCCTAGAGATACGTTGAAGTTTTACTGTGATATTATAATATGTATTGGTCTGCTTTTTTTACATCCACTTTATGTCTCTCATAGCAAAAGTAGTAGATTGATCTTATATTTGCACAAAAGGTTAGTCCAGATATGTCCACAAGGAAGACCAAGAACAGGCATGTGGATCACTGGGGACAGAGTAGTAAAGCTGCATGTCATCAGCATATTTATGATATCTCATCCCATGGCATCAGATGATTTTAGTCAACAGTTTTATGTAGATGTTGAAAAGGATTGGAGACTGAATCCCAAGTGGGTGTGGGCTGAATCTCTCACTTCTATCAGCACTGATTGGGACCAGCCTTGGAGAAAGAAGCCAAATAAGCACAATACTTCATGAACCAGCCCTAAACTTTGCAGCTGCCCTAAATGATGGTTGATGGTATTGAAAGCCACTGAGAGATCAAGGAGACCAAGGATGATATACTACCCCCATCCCTGTCTTGCAAGAGATCACTCACAAGTATGACCAATACCATTTCTCTCTCATAATCCATGAAATCTGAATGAAAGGAGTCCAGATTAATCCATGTCACCCAGGAGCTGCAACACAACCATTTTTCCACAACCTCCCCTAGAAAAGGGGTGGTGGGAAGATGAATGAAAATTGTCCAAATAGGTTGGGCTCAATGATGATTTCTTGAGGAGGTTGTGAACAAAGGCCTCCTTAAATGGTGCCAGGAACATCCTTTCCTGCAGTAATGTATGACCAATACCACTGCCTGGGCCCACCTACAGGTCACTATCCTGGAGGCTTTCACCAACCAGGTGGGACAAGGATCTTATAAGCAAGTAGTTGTGTTGATACCCCCAAGGACCCTGTCAACTTCCTCAAGTCCAACAAGTTCAAAACACTTCCAGATAATTGAACAAGACCATTCCCTGGCCATCTCCACTGGACCCTGCTCCATGCTTGGCCTCAAATGAAGACTGGATTTGACCAATTTTCTCCATCAGGTGTTTGACAAATTACTCTGCATGGCCCTGTAAATGATTGTCCAAGTCTTTTTCCTACAGAGGACTGGGTGATCTTCAAAAGGGCCATTGGGTGACACTAAATTTCACCCGATAATGATGCTTTGCCACTCTTATTTCCACGAGGTAGTCCTTAACGGTGGCTCTGACCCATGTCCAGTTTACTTTTCCTTACTTTTCCTCTAACAGCACTCTAGCTATCTTTTGGATCTTTTCAGCACTGTTGTTGTATAAATTACATTGCAACTCTAATTAGAACTGAGCTTTGTCTCTGTAGTATGTATGGCAGCTTATCCTCTTTGAAGTTCTCTAAAGACCATTACATAGAATTGAGGACAATCTTTTCTTTCCAACCTCCTTTCTAGTACCTCCCTTTAACATGACATTAATATGTTAAAAAAAATAGACCATATAATGGAAAACTTTGTCCAGGAGAGGGATCAAAGATTTTGAACAAAAACCAGTGCGAGAAATGCGTTTTAAAACTTATCTTATTTTACAGTTTTGAACCAATAAGTGAGACAAAACCTGGAAAACCTTCAAAACTTTCTCTTCCTTAAATTGTATAATATAATGCACACTTATTAAAGTATACCTATTGTTAAAAGTATATAAGGCAAACATTTGTATGCATAAATGCATAACATTATTACAGTAACTTTGTAAAAATTGAGCACATCAGGCAAAAATGCAAACAAGTATGAGAATGTCTGGAGAAGTATGCACAGCATACACAGTTTAGGTTTTTTTAAAAGAAAATCTCTCAAGTGAGAATGCCAAAAGGATGGCAGGGAAATGAAGCAATGAGTAATCCAGATTGGCAGATTATCAAACCTTAAAATCTATATGGTGAGTCCTTCCTATCTTTTAAGGAGAAGAAAAATTAATTACTGAGGGGGAAAAATCCTTTAAATGACATCTCTCTGGGTAACATAAATACAAGTACCATCCTTTGTGTGCTTTCCCCCCTATATATTTGTTTTCCTTTTTTCCTCTCAAACTATACAATTCCACTTAAGCAGGCTATAGCCTGAGCTGCCATTCTCAAGCCATTTTCAAATGCTGTTTTTGCTTGACATTTTACAGTACCTTGTGAAGAAACTTGCTGCATTAAAGACAGTAAAAATAAAAGTAGGGTGATCTGGTACATATTCCATGCCATGGTAACTTTTAATGTGGGCTTGTTTCCTTTAAATAATAAAATATAATTTATTATAATATAAATAATGCATTTGTAATGACCAAAGCACTACAGAACTTTACTTTTATGCACAAAGTCATGCATATTTCATTGTGTTAAAGAACACTTTCTTTAAACTATAATGGTGTGTGTGTGTGTGTGTGTGTGTGTGTGTGTGTGTATACCATTATGCGTGTGTATGTATGTATTTATATCAACATACATGCACACACAAATACACACACATTTACATTTACACACATTTATATATACACACAAACAGAAACACATACGTATATACTATTCATCATATCAATATAAAATTAATATTATACCATTAATTTGACATTCTTACCAACTAAATTATATATTAGACTTTTTTCATATTAACTAAGCATGAACAATACATTTAACAAGATAGTCAAGATGACAAATATTAAAACTTTGCTCAAAAGAATTACTAGACAACAAGTATTTTATGGACACATTTATCTTTCACTATATGAAATAGATAATAGATAAAATGGATTATATATAAAACTCATAAATTCTACTCCCTTTCTCCTTGAAAAAAATAAATAAAATTGACTAAAAAAGAGATTTCTTAAGTTAATTTTTATAAATATTCTAACCAAAAATACATGTGCACTCTATTTAAAAATGTTCAAGTCCAAATGCTATTAAAAATTAATTTTATTTCTGGGTGTCATCTGAAAATATAGCAAATCCTTTAAACCAAGTCTAATTACAGAAATTGGGATTATTCTACTTACCGTTCAATGGACAATTCTTTCAGCAGTGACTCTCTAGTTCCTTTTATATATATCGGTAAACTTCATTGGGATGAACTAATTAGGCAGCACATTAGACAAAACCAACTGTGACAGTTTATGACAGCAAATTTTCCACCTCTCTTGGAAGTCATCCCAGAAGACTAGACAGCAACATCTGGAAAACACACCCATCAAGAAAAAAGACTATAAAAATGTAGACTTATTAGTCAACACACTTTCTAATATTTTAGTTAAGTGAACAAACTGTCCTGAAAGTTCAGAGATATCTGCCAGAAGCTACCATTAACCACCAGCAGCAGTGGGTATGACTGACTGGTTGACCTCAGAGATATGTGAGCATGTAACTATGTCCTTCTGAGTCTCCCATACCTTCCCTCTGCATCTGCCACAGAAATCTAGGAAAAGTGACCCTAAAGCATTCCAGATAGGTGCTACACACCTACCCATAAATGCTCTGAACCACAATATCTTTCTTGAAATCTGAAGCACTACACAGACTTGTTTAGTTTAGTTGATTGACACATGTAGTCATAGACCAAACTATAGAATCTTACTAATTTCAACATTCTCTTCCATCTTTTTTCCTTGTTATAGGTGTATACACTAATTTGGTTCAATTACTGGACCTCTTTGCTTTCCCGCCTATTTGTTGGTACATAATTGCTACTTCTACAATTTCAAGTAGAGTTGGGGTTATTTCATTGACACCTGGTTTTATTATCTCCTAGAAGAGCCAGTTCTGGATCACTGTATATTTTATTTCAACAAACATTCTGTAATTCTCAAATTCTGTTTGTGATGGGTTTTAGTGCATTTTCCTTCAATTGATTTTTCTCTCTCTCTCTTAGAACTCTTGTATAATTACTTTTGACAAGTCTGATTTTACCTACACTTTTTCCTGTATTTTTTCCATCTTAAAATCAACTTTCATGTTTCATTTTCTTGTTACTCCAGCTTGACTGATATATCTTTCCATGCCATTTCTTGCATTGTGTTAAAAGTCAGCATTCAAGTCATCATAGCTTTTTTTATCCAAAGCTTTCATCCATTGACTTTTCTTGTTCTCTTGATAGCAATTTTAAACCTATGACTTGGATCATTTCTTCTTTGAAACTCTGGGGACTTTTCTCCACTTGAATGGAGAAATAATAGATTTTTCACAGGATCTATTATTTCTTTACATAGCTCCTCATTATCATATACTCATAAGTGAAATACACTAAAGTTATTTCTCATACTAATGGTATGTTCTCATGGCCCAAGGCTTTGAATTTTAACTCGCACAAGTATATCTGACACTCACGGTCTTCTTGCAATCTCCGCCTAGAGGTGTCCTGGCTAATTGGATTGTATTTCTCCAAAGTATTATAGTTGGTCACATGGGCAGCCAGATCAGTGGTGGGATTCAAATTTTTTTACTACTGGTTCTGTGGGCGTGGTTTGGTGGGCGTGGCAGGAAAAGGATACTGTAAAATGTCCAGTCAGAGCTGATATTTGCCGGTTCTCTGAACTACTCAAAATTTCCACTACTGGTTCTCTAGAACTGGTCAGAACCTGCTCAATACCACCTCTGAGCCAGATGCTTAGACTGAATTTGGCATTTTATTCCACCTATAGAGAGGAGTGGAACAGAGAAACTCTAAATCATCACCATCATTCTCATCAGTGCTACAGCAAGTTGCACTTCAGGTGCTTTGTAGCTCAAAAGATTAGGGAAGGAACAGAAAAAAATAAATAGGAAACAAGGAAACAGGGCAGTGTTCTAGGAACAAATCTTTTCATACTCTACATAAAAGACCTCTGTGATCATATTAAGAGCAACTGCGTTCTCTTCGCTGATGATGTAAAGCTATTCAACACCACAGACAATACTGCTACCCTCCAAACAGATCTTGACTATGTATCAGAATGGTCAAACAAATGGCAACTAGAGCCCACTGTAACTACATAGCCAAAAAGGCATTAAGAGTTCTTAATCTAATCTTACGTAGCTTTTTCTCTGGTAATATTACACTACTAACTACAACATACAAAACATTTGCTAGACCAATACTCGAATACAGCTCATCAGTCTGGAACCCACATTACATATCTGATATTAACACAGTTGAGAAAGTCCAGAAATATTTCACAAGAAAAGTTGTGAAACTCTCCTCTACTCATTGCAGAATACTTTATGCCACCAGACTTGAAATTGTAGACCTAGAAAACCTAGGACTATACCACCTTCAGTCCGATCTAAGTATAGTATATAAAATCATACATTGCAATGTCCTACCTGCAAATGAATATTTCAGCTTCAGCCACAACAATACAAGAGCAAATAATAGATACAAATTCAAGGTTAATCGCACCAAACTTAATTGCAGGAAATATGACTTCAGCAACAGAGTGGTCAATGCCTGGAATACTCTACCTGACTGTGGTTTTTTTTCCCCAAACCTCCAAAACTTTAACCTTAGACTGTCTACTATTGACCTCACCCCTTTTCTAAGAGGTCTGTAGGGGGCGTGCATAAGCGCATCAAAGTGCCTACCGTCCCTGTCCTATTGTTTCTTTTTATTTTTCTTATATGTATCCATGTATTCATAACTATGTTTTTACTTATACCTATTATCTTGTAAGTAATTGACAAACCAAATAAACAAACAAACAAACACATAAATAAATAAATAATTTCTTATTTCACCTGATGCCCTCTAAAGGCATTAAACTACAACTCCTGTAGTTCTGAGCAATTGTTCAGGGAGTAGAAAATTTAATTCAGCATATTTGGAAGGCACCCAGGCAGAGACCACCAATCTAGAAAGTGTCCAGTCTTTTTATCTATTTATTTTTAATGCAATGTCACCCAATGAATTGTTTTTAATAAACTGAAAAGAGAGGCTATGCTACTTCTCCCATTGCTGCCTCATAACTCAATCAGATGTTCTGAATAGAACAAAGAACATGAATAAATATTTATCTGAATTACCCGGAAGGCCCCTTGCACTCAAAAGAAGGAAAACATCATGCAGTTTTTATTTTTTTTCTTTAAAAAATCCCCAAGGAAAGATGACTTTGTATGTTGTTTTTTACTTCATGTTGATCTGTGTTTCATCGCATAACCTTTCTGACTGAGATGAGTAAACATTTCCCCAAAATAACACCCTTCCTTCAGGTTCGGGTGAGACTAAGGTGGTGACAGGCATATAAATGGGATGTAGTGTTGTTGTTCCTTCTTATTATTATTTTCAATTACATAAGGAATGTAAGTTTTCCATCATGTAAATAACTGATTTGTCATACGTGTGAAAGGAATCACATCAGAAATGGCTACATTCTGCATTTCTGAGCAGCACACAGCAAATAATACAATATGATGTTTTATTCAATGTTCTGCATTGTTAATAATGCCTTATATTCAAAAATCTCCTCAGATGACTTTTTCGTTAAATTGGAAATTTTCATTGGAAAACAAAAGCACTGTAATTAGTGCTTAAAGTTATTTATTTACAAAATTTAAAGAATACACAATTCAGAATGACAATGGGATAAAAGTTACAAGCACACTGAACAGAGTTAAAACAAAAAGAAACTGAACCTTGGGAGTGAATGCACCTAATTCATCAATATAATTTGTAGGATTTCATCTATTGTATTATTATTTCCCTCAGTTAATACTAAAGCCTATATGTTGACCCATTTCTGGATTCATTCAACAAGATAACAATCCTGCTTGGTTCAAGTAATACACTATACTTAAGGAAATAAATGGGGCATTGGTGCTTACTTGATACACCCATTCTCTGTGAGCTGTGAAGAGCATCAGACATGGAGGTGCTTCCTTCTGTCGTCTGATAGCCTGAGCTGATTTCTGAGGACACTCCTCCTTGAGGCTCCTCCTTGGCATCCTTCTCAGCGTTTTTTGAAGCTTTTTTGAACTCTTGGGTTTGGCCATGGCATTTCTGGCTGCCGCTCTACAGCCTGAAACAGTGGAGCTAATGGAACTTCCCTTTTCCATAGCAACCCCTGAGTACAGGAGTTGTGGGAATGTGAGCCTTGGTTTTACTGGTGGTTGGCTCACCTAGCGACCTGCTCCAATATGGGCAGAGATCCCTCAATGCAATTAATTTGATCTCCTTTTTTAATTATTATTTTTTTCAATTAATGTTATAAGTTAATTAATTAATTAACTTGTAAAATAATTAATTTGAAATAATATCAATGAATTTCAATTTATTTCAATTAATGCCAATTCAAGATACACCTGTGGTTGCCCAGATTAGGTTTAATCTTGATACTACTGGGCCAGCAGTTTTAAGGTACAGGTGGGCTTAGGTCTAGGTGCTAGCTGCTCTTCTAATGACTATAGATGAACGTGAGATATTGCCAACTTAAAAATCCTTCAGCCACAATTGGTCTTTTTGTGTTGTTGCTGAAGGTCCTGTACGGCTGTGCTGTGATGGCCCCTTTAGGAATTACCACCTCACAATTTTCTAATTAATTAGGCAAGTATAAATATTCAATGCACTTTGAAGTTTCTGTGTAACAAAATAGTGCCAGCCATTATTTTTGGCATGCAGTAAATTTAGTCAACAGTAAAGAAGCCCCCCCGACAGGAGCTCTGCAATTAATTAAAAACAGATGAATTTGATTTTTACAGGCAGGCTCCAAACTGCGTCGGGTAGAAGTCAGGCACTGAAATCAGTGCTAACCCCTGGCTTTTGAATCTAGGTGTACTTTTTGCAGGGAATAAGCCTCTGGCTGTTATCTTTTTGGTGCGAGAGGAGCCTGTGCTCCTCGCGCCTTAACAGTCTCTAATCAGTTCAGCAGCCAGCAGTTTGACAAAAAGAAGCATCCTGGAGGTATTTCCTCATTGCCAACTGGGTGTACAGCTGCCTGAAGCCTGAATCAGAGCTTTTTAAAGTTCTGCCAGCCAGATGATCTTTATTGCTTCAGCCGCTTCTGTGGCTTTAATGGTGTTCTGAGGGAAATTTGTATTGTGCTGGCTGAGTGTGCTTTGCTTGCTGTTGAAGCCCTCACTGTGGGCTTGATGACTGCGACACCCAGCTGGTGATAAAAGCAGCGCTGCTAGTTATCTAGCTTTTATGAAACTTGACTCCCCTTGTTTTAAGCCAAAAGCTGCGATCTGATTTCTTACTGATTTTCTGCTTGCTTTCAGAGAATCCAGCCATGAGAAATATGCCTGTCTTGTATGAAGGCTGAGCAAAAATTAGGGACACTATGGGGGAGCCTCAAGGAGAATTGTCCACAGAAATCAGCTCAGCCTATCGGACAAGAGAAGGAAGCACCTCCATGTCTGGATGCTCTGAACAGCTCATCTGGAGAACAGATAATTTCTCCACCAGTGACCTAACCTCTTCATAGCAATACTTGGCCATTACTCGCAATACATAATGGCTGGACAATTTCAGAAGATGCTTTAAGTCACTAGTGGAAAAATAACAAATGACAATAATTATAATTATTTGGCTCAGAGAGTATATCAAGACAAAAGTTTGATTCTTACAGCATGGCAACCTACCCAACCCCTTTTTAGTCTAGAATGTTGTACAAATTCAGCCTTTTAGTGGTTGTAACCCCTTTCATAGAGCTTACAAGAATTCCTTGGGATGAAGAATTACTTACAAAATCAGATCTATACTGGGAATATGTCTGGCTTTCATATAGTATAGAGAAGATGTACAGTATGAATATAGATAAATATTTTACATTGATAGCTGTCCCCATCATGCTTCTGAGTATGTGTTAACTCCTAGTGATTGTGAGGAGACAAGTTACTCCATTTTTCTTGTCAAGATTTCAGAAGTGGTTTGCCATTGCCTCTTTCCTAGTGAGTGGCTGGCTCAAGGTAACCCTGGTGGCTTCATCTCTGAGGCAGGACTAGAATTCACAGGCACTTGCCTTCTAGTGCTTTATAGCCTATGGTTTGCCTTAATCTCTACACCAAACTGACTTTGTACATTATTGCCTAAAATGTGATAAAGTATACAAAAATTGCTAAGAAAACTGTATCATTTTTATTTTGAGGGAACATTTCAAGAAGATTTTGGTTTTTTTCTTTTCTCTCTCTTTTTTGTTCCTTATATTCATTATTTAGAGTGAGTCTCAGGTTGCAGACAGCAAGTAAAATAAATGCTAGAATAATTATTTATTTAGAAACCTGTCTCACTTTTGAAATACTTGAATTTTTTTAAAGTCTAGCATAAGGAAAGAGCTGCCCAGCTCAGACCCAACATTTACTTTGATAAAGGGAGAGGTTCACAGACAGAAACATTGATTCATAACTTTCCTGAAAAAAGAAATATTTACAGTCCTGCATGAAATCAGAATGCATTTGAGTCAAATACCACAGTCAGATGATCAAATGCATTCCATCTAAACCAGATAATAGAAGTCAATTTGAAATTAGGTTTTAGCTTCTAAATCTTTATTGCTTGGAAGCTCCATTTCACATATAATGTAATAATCTGCATCTTTTGTTTAGCTACAACAACCGTATTTCAGTTTTTGAAGATTCTGTGGAGATAAGATTGCTTTTGCTGCTTCATTCAATTCCTTTATTCTAATTAGAGAAAAAAAATGTGAAAGAAAAAGGGAAATACTTATTTGGTCATTAGGGCATTTATATATTTGCTGGACTTTCATGAAATAAGGTTGACTGCTGACTTGCTTAAGAGACATTACCTCATTGTAAATGGATTGGCCCATAATTTATTTCCATCCACTACAACATGAGTACCATACACATCAGAAAACCACCCCAAATCCTGTCATTTCCCAGCTTTCTTCCCAAATTCCACATCAGACAAAAATCAGTTTGGCACTTTGAATGGAGAATCTTAATGATACAACTTCACTATAAAATAAGGAAGCCTCTCTCCTCAAGAATCATTTCTTTGACTCTCATCCCACAATGTTTTCTCTTTCTGTGGCAAAAATACAGAAATACAAGTGTTTGTTTCTTTTTTACACTTTTTAAAATTGTCCAATAGACAAATTTCTCAGTACAGTAAAAACTCTATCAGAAATGATCTTCTGCTACACAAATTTTCATGAATGGAGGCAAATATATGTTTCACATCCTCAGGGAATTTCTCTCTAGCAGAGTATGTCTCCAAGGATGGGCTCCAGCATGAGTCCAAAAGCTCGGAAAACAAAACCTCTGGTCCTGGTGACCAACCCAGATTAGATCAACCCATTTTATTTAAATCAGCCTACACAGGTCTAAACATCTTGGAATAGGCAGAAAAACAGACATATTCATACCCATATATTGAGACAAACTTTTTTTTATGATTGAAACTCATAAGAATATTTTTTTTTTAAAAAAAATCAATGCTTCAATATTACATTCAATTCAAAGCCTAAAATAAGGACTAATTATTGGACATTGTAAAAGTGCCCCTTCTGCATATAATTTTAAGAATGATTACAATATCACCATCACCCCTACCATGACTGTCGCCGTCATTATTATCATCTCTTTCAATCTGAAATAGCTTCACATTGCCACACAGTAAAACATAGCAAGCTTTGATTATATGGGGACACTTATTTTTCATTGTTTATCTGTATACATGAACCTGATTTTTAAAAGATGTATGTAACCTCTAATAGAAACATGTATTCTCAAAAGTACTTGTATACTGCTATCTTTTGAAAAGCATATCTCTTTGTAAATTTCCTGGTATGTACATGTTTAGGATGCCTGTGTAGATATTAATATCAAAACACTGTGCAAGAGTCATTCATTATTCAGGAAATTGTTCAAAATTACTTCTAGAGTGAAAAGAAGTTGAGTGCATTTACAGATGTCCTTGAAAGTCCTCATGACCAATGGTTTTAGGTCCTTTAAAATGGGAATTATATTTTGAGTACTTTAAAAAAAAAACCACCTTCTTATTCAGCACCAATCAGTGAGTGAGCTGCTTAACTAAACACGCCAATTTCATCCACAAAAGTCTTTTTGATGAATGTGTAATCAATTTTTGTGACTAATGAAAAAATATATATGGCAAAGCAAATTTGAAGGGAAGTACATGGATGAATCTCTTCTGAATATAAATACAGAAGGAAGATGGTCATGCATTTTTTTTCCCAAGAGGAGCAGACAGATTTATTTTTTCAGTCCTTCTGATTCTTCCTCAGTTGGTATCCATATGCAGGATGCTGGCATCCACACTTCATAGACTTTCAAATGTCAGAATATATGACATATATGACAGAATATATATGCTTGGAAGCTTCTACCTCCAAAAATGATGCACCATGAAAAGCTATGTTACAGGATCAAAGGAATTCTACTTGGTTAAGGCACCAGGCTAAAAAGCAGGAAACTGTGCGTTTAAGTCCTGTCTTAGCCACGAAAGCCAGCTCTGGGCCAGTCACTCTCTCTCAGACCAAGCCACCTCATAGGGTTGTTGTTGAGGGAAAAATAGGAGGGAGATGTTTTGGCCATATTCACTGCCTTGGATTGTTTGTTTAAAAAAAAGAATAAAGCAGGATATACATACATACATACATACATACATACATACATACATACATACATACATAGATTTAGTCATCTTAAGACATATTACTTCACCAATAAATTGTAGAACCCTCAGGACAAAATGGCTGCCCCTGGACAGTAACCAGATCCTGGAAGGTAGGGAATATGCAGGGGTTGGATGCTACCCAGTTCGGCCTGGTTCTATAGAACCAGTAGCTCTGAAGAGCAGCTGACTCTGAACAGGTTTGCTGTGACGACCTTCTGGTTGACTGTTTGGCTCACCTGCCTGCCTGGGCTCTTGGGTATCCTTTATTACCTGCTTTTTCAACCTCAGCTGCTTTATGCAGCACAGCTGGGGTTGAACAAGCAGGAAAGAAGAGGATTTTCAAATGCTGTGCACCCATGCACAGCTGTCTGGGTGGCACAGCTGATTTTTTTGGGAAGTGTTTTGTGTGTGCGCAAAACGCACTCTCACCGAACCGGTATTAACACTTGTTGAATCCCACCCATGGGGACATGCCTGACAATACAACCAAGCAAAGTTGGAGCTGCCACTAAAACAGGTTGAAGCTCTTGGCAGTGAAGGACTTAGAAATTTGAATCAAAGCTGGAAAATTTGGACACAGGTGCATTTGCAATGAGTTACAAGTTAGAGAAGGATTATGTAATTCATTTTTCCCCTCAGGAAGCAGAAAATGGCCATCCTGGTGATGGACCAAAAGAAAGTGTGGGTCTGTGCTTAGCTGCTCTTTATATCCACAAATAAAGGAAGCATGGTGTCTGTGTGAGTATTACTAAAAATAATTATTATGCTTGGGACTACCTTGGAACTACCTTGGAATTATTCCATAAATTTATGGAGTAATTAACCTTAATGTGTTGCACTTGCAGCTTGAGCACTGATCAACTGAAAGGAATGTTGGGCAATCAGGCATATTGTGATAATGTAATAAGATCTCCAAGAAAACACTTTTGACCACTACGAAAATATTGTGCCAAATTAAAAGTAGCTGGGCAATTTATTGAAGTAAATAAAAGAGTCATTGAAGGAAGTAGAGTTCAACCTGACCTAATGTTTTCATCACAATGTTTTTCTTTTTCATCTAAAGCCAGGATGGTTATTTAAGAATAACCTCACATTTTCCTCTTCAGATTGGGCTATTTACTTATTGCCTACCACCTTCTCAGTCCTAGTGCTTAGAGCACTATATTTTGGCAATAAAATCCATTTTGGACTTACAAAAATGCCCTATGCTAACTTCTATTCAAGACAACAGAGAGCTCTACACTCTACAGTAGCAGAGAGCTCTACAATCTTTCCCATTTAATGTAGACAATATGTTTTAAAATATATACATCAACAGCTGGAGAAACAAAGAAAAATAAAGTAATACACTGTTGTAGGATTTATTCAAAATATATCTTATAAAATTTCCAGGTGGCACTGTGGAATTTTGAGAGAACTTTCACAAAATAGCTATGATGGACCATCAGATCAACCTGAAAATATCAATTTCCCAAAAGACAAACTGAAAAATCATTTCCAATAACTTTTTTTAATTTCTCAGGATGCCCAATTCCAGCCCCTGAAAACATCTACAAGAGAAAAATTAAAAGGTTTAGAGTTTCTGTAATTCAGCCCAAATTCAAGATTTGGAAAAGCAACATATGAGCTTCTCTGGAGACTATTTTGTTACCGATGCCATAGCTGTGCTATAAAAATATGCATGGTTTGATAATAATCTTTTGCTACCATTTAGGAGTAGTATAGATTTTTTCAGCCAAATATGTTACCGAGTGGTGGGATTAATTTTTTTTTACTACTGGTTCTGTGGGCATGGCTTGGTGGGCATGACAGGGGAAGGATACTGTAAAATCTCCAGTCAGAGATGGTATTTGCTGGTTCTCCAAATTACTCAAAATTTCTGCTACCGGTTTTCCAGAACTGCTCAGAACCTGCTGAATCCCACCTCTGATGTTATCTAATATCTAATAAAAGCAATTATTCCTCCTTCCCTCATCCTTAAAAAAGAAAAAGTAGCTATCTATTAGTCCTGGGCATCACAAATGATTTATTGCATGTATACCCCCTGCATTTCAACAGACACCCAATACTTCATAATACACTATTAAAATACAAACTAACACCTGCAGAACAGAAATTAAATAAAAATCTATAAAGCAATCCAACATATGCTACACAATAAATTATGGCATTGTACAATTTGGAAAGTTAAAGAGAATGGATCTTAAAACAAAAAACAGAAGGATTAAAAAAAAATCAATACAGTCAGCAAAGTGTTTTGCCTAATATCTAAACATGAATGCTGTAACAAAGGCCATAAGAAAATATGAGGAACTGAGATTTGTATTCAGTGGTGAAGACAAGGGCTTTTTAGTTCAAAAGTAGGTACCCTCAGCAAGATAAGTTCATCGCATGTTTATTTTGCTGAGTATTTTTCACCAGGAGTACTCAATGACCTAACTGTACCCAATGTATAGATATGGCAGAAGTAGATACTCACACTAGAATCTAACAGAGAAAGATCCAAGAGTGTATGTACTGTGTTGTGTCATAATTCATATGTAGGATTGGAACTGAAGATAACCTTTCAAACGAGAAAATCAACATTCTCTGACAGTCACCATTCCTCCAAAATCTCCCCAACCTCCTCTTTAGTTGGATGAGAAATTTGTCCAGTCACTAATACTGAAGTCAAATGCAATCATGAGTCTGTTTTGTTTCTGTGCATGAAAACCAATGGATGAAGAAAGCATTCTTTTTGTCCAGTGTCTCAGACAAGCTAATATCATTGGTCATGGAAATGTTCATTCTCACCCTCCAAGAAAGGGATGTGATAGAAGGGAAAATAGGAAAGGGAGATGTGGATTGAAAAACCTAGGTGAGCTAACTCAGGTTTCTTAGAAGAAATGTAGGATTTACATACAGTAAATCATGGCTTTCATGGCTGGGTTTTTTTAGCTAAGAGTTTCTTTTCCTGTGACATGCAAACACTTTTCTGATAGCATACTAGCGTGCCCTAGTGCACATTTTGGTAAATGCTATCTGGCAGAAAAGCGAACTCTTAATAGGTACTGACATGTATGCAGGCACACGTATGTGTACAATTCTGAGCTATGAGATGTTTCAAGAGCAGAGTTATAAGTTTTAATTTTAAGCTTTGGGACCTATTTAAAAACTGCTCCACTCTCAAGTATGCTGTAGATCAAGGATGTCAAATTCACATTATCATGGCGGTTTCACTTGATGTATTTGGACTACCCCCCCTTCACTAAACCAGGCATGGGTGTGGCCAGCACATGATGCATCCAGCCTGTGGGCCGGGAGTTTGACAGCCCTGCTGTAGACAGAAACAAGGTTGTTTCAGTTCCAAAGGTCCTATTGCAGTTCACAAGTTGAAATTTTTTCACAAACTCAGAGCATCTAGCTGCCTCTCTGTCCTGAAGATCAGCAACCCATCCACCAATAATGAAATCTATTAACATTATTGTTTCATTGGAGCCCTCATCAGTATCACAGTACAACATTCAGCACAGAAGTCATTTAATGCAGTGGCTCAGTGGCTAAGACGCTGAGCTTGTTGATCAGAAAGGTCAGCAGTTTGACAATTCGAATCCCTAGCACTGCATTATGGAGTGAGCTCCCATTACTTGACCCAGCTTCTGCCAACCTAGTAGTTAGAAAGCATGTAAAAATGAAAGTAGAAAAATAGGGACCACTTTAGTGGGAAAGTAACAGCATTCTGTGAACCTTCGGCATTTAGTCATGCCAGCCACATGACCACAAAGATGTCTTCAGACAGCGCTGGCTCTTCAACTTTGTAACAGAAATGAGCACTGCCCCCTAGAGCCAGAAATGATTAGCAGGTATGTGCGAGGGGAACCTTTATCTTTACCTTAACTATAGTTTAATTATTACAGACAGAACTAGTTTAAGAGTCATCTTAAACTCAAAGCTATTGCTCAGTGAATAAGCAGTTGTGATTAGAAGTTCTTTGCACAGTTCCATCTTGTACACTAGTTACAATCTCTCCTGGAATAGTTCTCATTAGTCATACTCACCTTAGTAAACTAAGTGCAATCCATTCTACATGAGATTGCCAGTGAAGAACATGTGAAAGTTACAGATAACCTAGAATGTAGCAGCTCTGGTAGAAGCAGGCAGTGTTTCACAGTAGATCAACTAACTGTTGATCTAGTTAGAACTGGTAATGTGGTCTTCCTCTATGTCCCTTCAATAAGGGAATGTAAGTGTTTTCCATTGCTATTCTCCTTCTGTAGAAATGCATTCCTTCAAAAATTTAAGTGACTTCGACCTTATTGGTTTTCAGAAAACTTAAATACGGCAATTGCAATAAGCCTTGAGGGTTGGATTGCTCCCTATGGGTGAGTTTGAGTTTGGGTAACTTAATTGATAATCCTGATTCAGAGATATTTTGATCTTTTAGACATTCTGTTTTTAACCTGATTTGCAAATGTAGGTTGCTCAGAGTCATTAGAAACCGGAATAGTGAGTAAACTCAGTAAGTTCAATTCAAGGAACATGAAATATGAGTGTTGTTGCAGAGCACATGCTCCCCAGAGGAGTAGTGGCATTACTCCAAAACCTAATTTTGACTGGATTTTATTTGTATTATATCTTAATTTATAGTTCAATTTTAATTCAATGTAATAATTATAATAACTCAATATTATTACAAATATATAAGTTTATAATGATATCATTAGTGCAATATCTTGCACAAGAAAAAATAATCACAATTTGGTAACCATTTTTTGGTAGCACTAATCTAGAAAATGAAACAGACTCAGGAAACATTGGATAATAAACAATTTATAACAACCTTGCTATATTTAATAGTAAAAAAGAGAAAGTGAAGTTTTGTTTGGTTAGCACCACTGCGTAAACAAAATTCTTTGGTAAAACACTTGTTTTTCTTTTCTTTTTTGAGGAGAAAAAAAGGCCTTTACATTGTATAGAGAACACATACAAGTAAACTTATATACACATATACTTTCATAAAAATAGAATACATCTTTGCAAAAATCACTTCCAGAGTTTATTACCACCTTATACAGTGTTTTGACATCTAAACACTTTTAAACCAAACTTGATATTTGGGGTAAGCAAGTTTTAATATAATTTTAAGTTCTTTAATCAACACTTGAAGAAGAAAATTGAATTCTCTTCTTTGCACACTTCACCAGATTTCCCATTCTAAATAACTACTGCAAAAGCTAGCTGTTGTTCCTAGCTTGTACACCATATAAAGTACCAATAAACTGCAAGGGCAAATATGTTTCCTGAATTAGGGTTTTATTGCAACTTTATTTTTTAATCGTGTGATAGATGTATCACCTCTGGAGGACAAATTGGCTACTATTTGTTTGCACTAAGGAGACTTGCCAGCTTGGGCAATCAACCAGTGGAACGACTTGCCTTCAGAAGTTGTAGGTGCCCCATCACTGGATGGAGGCGTTTAAGAAGAGACTGGATGGCCAATTGTATAGAAATGGTATAGCATGAGCAGGAACTAGAAGACCTTTACGGTCCTTTCCAATTCTGTTATTGCTGCTGTGTATTATGTCCAACCAACTGTCTGGGTTTCTCACAACCTGTCTTGCCTTTCTTAAAACTATATTTCAATTATTACCAATTACTATCTTGTCATTGTGTCATGTTCAGGAAAGTTACTCTTTCCACCAAGTGTTAAATAAAAACTATTGTGATTATGCAAACATTTGTAATTTTGTAAAAACAACAACAACAACTACACCATATTTATTTTCATACTGTATCATGAACATTATTTTGTTTTCATGTTTGGGGAAGAAATAAAAACATCCTTACATGTCATTCTTTTAGCACTAAATTATTGCCTAATTACTATCGCTAACTAGTTCCAAAGAGTCAGCAGAACAATCTTTGGGAGGTGATTGCTCCAGTGTAATAAATAAAGCATGTGTAAAGATTCCAATGATAATCATAGACTACAGGTATTTTTGTCAAGATGGCATTATTGCAACAAGATTGGCAGTCAGAATTAAGAAACGTAGCACCATTTTCTCCTAAGTTGCACAGTCTACAATTTTTTATTCATGAGGCAGTCATTCTGGACACCCAGTGGGATGTATGTAAGTGGTTAACATACTTCGATTATTTTGGGCAATGCTTCTGCTAGTAAGGATAAGCAGACACAGCTATATAGACTATAAAAGTGGTCTGATATTCAATGGCTCCATCACTTCTGTAAGAAAGAGCTCTGACTCTCATCCGATATGTCTCTGGCTCTCGCAGAGGCCTCGTGGTATACACCACCCCTTTCAAGTTCTCATCTCTGAGTGAAAAGGGGATGCTCATGTCCTCATTCACCATAAGGAAACTGGTCCTTGGGTGCATGACTCCCTCTTCAGTGTAGGCAACTAATCGGATTAGATCCTGATTGGCAGCAATCCCAAATGGGAGAGAGACAAGTTTGTATTCCAAGGCATAAGGGCTCAAAGCACATTCCAAGTCATTGGCTGGACAGTTCTTGAGGCACGATCTGAAAAGAAATAGTTGTGTGTATTAGTGTAGAAGTAATCTAATCAATTTCTACTATTCTTTACCTTACTTCATCAAATCTTATCCACGGTTGTAAAATTCAGATCATCCCTGGATTGATTGGACCCATAATATAGTTAGGTGATTCTGTTGATTCTTTATATAGAAATAAATGAACAAAAATGTTGGCAAGTAAGTATCAGCTTTAAACAGTTTTGCCTGTTTCAAAACATGGCTTAAATAAAAATGTATGCAAATATACATGTGGAAAAGCAATGGAGATACATTGCCTCTAGTAAGTCTGATTTGTGATGAAATTGAAGTGAGAACATTTTGGAAGAAGAAGCATTATTGTGTTGTACTCAGTTTACTCTTTCTTATTCCATTTTGCACTACATGTTTATCTGGAAATGGAACAATGTGATAGGAATGTATATGTGTAAATTAAAATAAATGTATATTTTAAGTCATCACATTCAGCTTACCCAAACTGAGAGACTTTTTAAGTAGATTGTTAAATTAACATTAAACAGCACTTAATACAGTTGGCATTTCAAGGTTACCAGTATCCCTTGCTTAGTTGTTACTTCTTTAACCAACCCTTCACAGTAACAACAGTGATTTTTTTTAAAAAAGTAACTTGTAAATCCTTGCATTTGTGATCTTTTCAGGTCTGTAAAGCAATGGCAAGTTGAATATAAGCACTGTTGCAGTATCCCTTATTGACCATTTTGTTTAAAGATCGAGTTGTTGGTTCCAATTGTGCATGATAGATGAGGACAGTGTGTAACTCTGTGTGTGTGTGTGTGTGTGTGTGTGTGTGTGTGTGTGTGTGTGTGTGATGCTCTACTGAATTACCAAATGCAAAGAACACCTGGGAAAAACAGAGAGATGATGATAAAGCATACCCAGAAAGACGATCTCGTTGGTAGTTTGGAGGGCAAGGAGTTTCTGTACACTGATAGCTTCCTTTCATGTTAAAACACATGTGGTTTGGTCCACAGTAGATGTTCTGTTCAAGGCATTCATCTACATCTGATATGATTCAAAAGGGATAGCAATTTCAGATAGACCATTCATTGATTTCAATTTTTTTTTTTTACTTTGCATCCCAGATAAATAGCACCAATAGGGAATAACACAGAACCATCATTGTCATGCATACTAAGGAATATTTTATAAAATATGCATATGAATAAATAAAATAAAATAAATATCTTCTTTCCATTGGAGCGATTTGCTTTCCACCAAATATATTAAAACATAAGATTAAAAGAAGAGAGAGAGAGAGAAAGCTAACTGTTACAAATTTTAATTCCAAGTGGACACTCATTTCCTTTTCCCCTTGTCTTGCTATGATTTTGTGACAGACTCTACTGGAGATCCCAAAGAGTTATACATTTTTAAAAAAATGAAAACACTTTGTCCCAAAATTGCGATTCATTGCAGTCATCTTATTCATGCTCCTATAAGGAGTTGTTCCCTTTCCTTATTAACTATATTCTTAAAGATAAAGATAAAGCTTTCCCTTGCCCAGTTGTGCCCGACACTAGGGAGCAGTGCTCATCTCTTTCTCTTAGCCAGCATTGTCTGAAAACATTTCTATGATCATGTGGCTAGCATGATATACCAATGTGCACAGAAAGTTGTGACCTTCTCACCAAAGTGGTACCTATTTATCTACTAGCATTTGCCTGCTTTCAAATGCTAGGTGGGCAGGAGCTGAGGCAAGTAACAGGAGCTCACTCTGTCATGCAGGGCTCGGGTCTCAGAATTCAGGCTGCCAACTTTAGAGTTGATAAGCTCAGCATCTTTAACTACTGACCCATCGTGCCCCCTACATCTATATTCTTAGTGACTAATTAGCTTAATACTCTTCAGTATGAGCTGATAAGAGCCCTGCCCTACATTAAAGACAACTCTTGGTAAACTCTCACATGAATGAAGGCCATTATTGAAACAATTAATGCATTAAGATATTTGCTATCTATCATAATATCAACTGAAACATATTTCTAAGGCACTGATGAACTATATTGATGAATTTAAATTCTTGTGCTTTAATTCTTCCCCTCTGTCAAAACATTTTCTTACCTTGACATGTTTTTCCATTGGGCATGATTCGGTAACCTGATGGGCAAAAACACTGGTAACTCCCTAAGGTATTCCTGCATTCATGCTGACATACACCTCTGTTCTCACATTCATCAATGTCTGCAAAAATGTTAAAGAAAAAAGCCCAAACATGAAGATGTTATGTAAAGTGACAGGCTAAGAGAGGAAAGCTCACTTAAGGCAGGATTCCAAATGTTAAATTCCAACACACAGACACAGACATATACAACTAGATTATTGCTGTATTTAGACTATTTTTTTCTTAGAAAATGCAGTTTAGCAAGTCTGAAGAATCCTGCCACAATTAAAGTTTCTGAGGTTGACATATAAAGCTATTTTTGAAGTCCTTTCAACTATTAGACAAGGAGCCTCTTGTCCAGTCCTTCAAAACAGAAAGAAAAGAGAATGTAAAGTTGATAACTGCTAGTTGTAAAAATGTCTGTCAGCACCATAGTATGTCTGAAGAAGTGAGAAGACTCAAAGCCTGAGATTCAGTCAACACCGATCTGAAGGCTGGCACAGGAGGACAGAATCATTACCACCCAACTTACTTCTGTCTTTTAGGAGCCAGGAGTGTAAAATATAACTCCCTAGGGGAAATCCCTCACTGAGTAAAAAGGCCTCCTTCACAGTCTCAATAAGCTTAGCATCTTTCACTCAGAAGATCAGACCACACTATTCATCATAGATTTGGGAACTTTGGGGAAGAAACAAAACTGCTATAAAACAGAAGAATATGACCTGAAGCATCAGGGTAATCCAGCTTGCTTTTATTTAGTCTTTCATGAAGGACAGTGGTTCACAACCATTTCTTCAGCAAGGACCTCCTTTAAGAGCCTTTTGTGGCCAAATGGACCATAACCATGGATTCCCCAAGATTTAACTCAAAATTTAAATCATAACATTTCTTCAAGATTGTGACAACATTGCGCCTTCTCCCAGGGATCCGTGGATCACAGGTTAAGATCCAATAGTCCAGGATATGGGTGCTCTGGCACCTACACATTTTAAATATTGGGCAAATGTGCTTTTACTCACATGAAAAAGTACCAATCAGCTCATGCCCTTAGTGTTTTTTAAACTTCTTTTAAGGACTGCATGGGTTCCAATCCAATGAACCAAAAAAAAAATCCTGGCATGTTGAGCGGAAATGGATCCCTTCATCTTCCTTTGAATAAGGGGGAAAAGATGCAACTGCTAGGAATATCTTAAAATATCTTTTAATTTGATCATAAAATGTTACTTTGACATGTTTTAAAAACTCTTAATGAGATGGAAGAAAGAGTTATCAGCCTAATTTTTACATTTGTTTGTGGCAATTGTACCACATGTTAAAATCATTGTTCTTAATGGCTGCATTGAAAATGAACAAATCCCATGTTTGAATCTCTTGGTGCATTTGCTTTTTTTAAGCAACTCCTCCTTCCATTTCCTCCTTCTTTTTTCATTCTCACTATAGTAAAGAGTCTTCAGAATCAGTTATAGATACAAAACTAACAGAGCAAAACCATGCAGATTTCACCTAACAATTGTACTGTTTAGCAGCTGTTCAAAGTTACAACGCACCAGAAAAGTAACTTTGTGAGCAGTCCTCACACTTAACATGGCAACCCTGTGGTCACATGACTGAGATTCAAGTGCTTCACAACTGGCAAGTGTTTACAACCATCTCCATGCCCTGTGGTCATGTGATCATTATTCTCACACACTTTATAGCTGGATTCTAATTAGTAGAATCAAGGGAAAAGCCAAGAATGAAATTGCAAGTCATGGTCATGTGACATTTCACTTAATGACCATGTTTGACTTCTTTAATGACCACAGCAGAAGAAGTGATGTCCTAAGTCATTGTGGTGATATGATGTTTCACTTAGCAACCATGTTGCTTACCTTAAGAGTTTCCAGAACCCAGCTGCAGTTAAGAGATTACTTTTACTTTCTTAAGCTAACATATACATTTTAAAATTCTCCAATAATAGTATTTTGAAAGAAGAAGCTCTTAGTTTTGGGTATAATTTTAAGCAATGAAGATCCTGGATGTATCAACAGCATTGCACAGTTTGGAGAAAATAATCAGCTTCTTGTTGTATTCATTTTTGGCCACTGCATCCAATGAAGAACCTTTGAAAGTATCTTTCTAATTGGGCAGGAATAAATGAAGAAATACATTCATTCATCTAGACAGGCCTTTAAGGCTTTAAAGATGAACTCTAACAATGAAAAAACAACCTGCCTTTGTTGGTGGAATGAGCAGCAAAAAAGAAAGAATATGCATCATATGTACAGACATATACAGTACATACATATACACACATATACAGGTGTGACATTTACCTATACATTTGTTATTTCTTGCCTCATAGCCTTCAGGGCAAGGCACTCTAACATTTCTTCTACTCCTGGCGATGGGAATTCTGCTGTTCCTATACTCTGAGTAGGAGCTGTAGAGATTGGAGGAGTGCCTGATATATTGTTGAGGTCGATAGTTGTCTCTCATGGGGGAGAACTGAACATAATTATAGCTATTGTAATAGGTGCCATAATTTGGGAACCTCTCCAATCCAGCGCAAGATTTGCCATCGCCTAATAAATGTTGTCCAGGAGGACAGATACACTTGAAGCTGCCGGGGATGTTGGCACACTGATACGCACAAGGTTTAGGCACTTGTTCACATTCATTAATGTCTGCTCATGGGACATGATTCCAAAGCAACACACCATGTGACAAGGGGAAGGAGAAAAACACACATAAACAAAAACAAAACATAAAAACTCATCAGTCTGAGGAAAATGCTGAAATTACAACTGTGATTCTAAAACCACTAAACATAGACAGTACATGCATTAATCTTCTTGTGCAACATTTGATGAAAACCATGTGATCACCCTAGCTAAACATGCACACTTTTATGGCAAATTAAGTGATCTCTGCATACAATGAACAAAATAGAGGCCTTGCTTTTTCTTGAACTTGAATTTTTCAGTATTATCTTAATCTTTAAATAGTTGCAAGGCTCCTGCAATGATATTCAAGTGTTCTCTCATGCAAGACAAGGATTATGATCCTGTCTAAATTTACCTGGGCACAACATCAAAGGAAATTTGGACCAATATGCATTCTAAAATATAGAATCTTTTGAATGACAATGAATTGAAATATATAAATGTACCACACTTGAATCTGTAGAGAACTTTAAAGAAAGCATTTCACTTTTCTGTTAAAGATGTCTCATGCTTAAATTATTTTCTGTTTATTTTCTTACTAAGATTGCAATATAGGTCACTGACAATGTTTAAAGCACATGAGCTTTAAAGGGAGTATTAAAGTCAGCTTTTTCCTATACAGACAGGAAATATGAATGCCTGTTAAAAGTAGGGACCATTTATAGGACAGAGAATCCCATTTCTGCTCCATTATGCCCATTTGTGGGGAGGAATATGACCCAGGTAAATGTGAATAGTTACATTTCCTTGGATTTTTCTGCAACCATGCATGAAATTAGAAGTTGATGGGCTTTTTTCCCACAGTAAAAGTCTTAAAAACCCAATCCTCTGGAAACTATGGTATTAATTTCAAGAAGAATAGCA
Organism: Pseudonaja textilis; assembly: GCF_049901715.1. Taxonomy (NCBI): domain Eukaryota; kingdom Metazoa; phylum Chordata; class Lepidosauria; order Squamata; family Elapidae; genus Pseudonaja; species Pseudonaja textilis. Next base: position 94,706,044 of record NC_141992.1, read on the forward strand.
CCTTGAGCTTCATAGGCAGCTACCAATAGCAGATGATATGCAAAAGAATATTATTCATATTTATTAGGGTTCTGAAAATAATTCAAATTCAAATAGCATAATTTGAATTTGAATAGGTTATCTGAAGGACCATCTCTTGCCGGTCACATCTACCCGACCCTCAGAGCGGGGCAGCAGAGAATGTTGCAGGTCCCATCCCCGAGGGAGATACACCTGGTGGAACCCAGAAGAAGGGCCTTCTCCATGGAGCAGGATGGAGCCCATTAAATGGCTCATGTGATCTCCTGTCACTGGGGCAGGGGGTGGGAGGTGGGGGGTGATTTTGTTATACTGTACTATATTAATTTATTTGATTATTTTGTTAGTTTTTATTGTTTTAAATGTGGTTTTATAGTCTGCAAGGCACCTTGAGTCGCCATGTGTAAATAGGCGGCAATATAAATTCAATCAATCAGTCAATCAATCAATAAATAATGTAATCTGGAGCACAAGAGGACAACACACATCATATGAACTTATTAAAGGCTTTCCCAGGTTCACATGCTCCAAATCATGATTTGCCATTCAAATTCTTATCTATAGATAGCCTTAAAGTTTATACAATTCCAGATTCTGACTTACCCACACAGGGTCTTCCAACTCCCTGGTATCGGTAGCCTCTTGGGCACACACACCGATAACTTCCTTTTGAGTTTTCACATATCTGGTTGTATCGGCATTGGTGAGTACCATCTCTGCATTCATCAACATCTGATGAGGAAGACAACATCTTGCATTAGGAAAAAGAAAATGTGTCCTTTTCTTGATAAGAATAAATACCTACAGGGTTGTAAACCTTCCTTGACTGCTTTTTTCATCATACTTCAGTTTTGAAATATTTACGTGTTAGTTAAAAATATTTATTTATTAATCACATTTATATGGCTTCCCATTTCATGGAAAAGGACTTTATATGTTAGTCAAATTAGTACCAGATGCCTTCTAAGGAAAGTGTGAATTATCTTGAATCTGCTCGTTTTCTTAAAACTGCTTATATTCTTAAAAAGTAATGTCAGAATATTTTTTACCAGCAGGAAATGAGGAATAACATGGAAGAGAGCCTATGACAGCTAAAAGTCAGAAAACTGATTTTTTTTTCCTGGTTAACACATTTTATTTAAAGGCTTTGATTTTTGTGAGCTGCAGATCACTTCATCAGATATATAGAGAGTGGCTATACTGATATGATGAAGTAAGCTGCAACACATGAAGGCTAAGGTCTTTCAATTAAATGTGTTAGTTGAAAAAGGTATTAGAGAATCTAGATTTTTTTTGTGACCATTACAGGTTCATGTAATATTCATGATTATATTTGGTAATATCAATGATCCATGACTATCATTCACAAATTTGAGAGAAAGAGGGAGAGATAACCGAAATAGCTTGTTCTCTGTTATACCCTAAAAATAATATGATAAATAAATGTACAAACCTATACATGTTCCATTTTCTGCTTTGGTCATTCCACTTGGACACAAATCAATGCATTTATAGCCACCTCGTGTATTCTTGCATAATTGGTCAGGTCTGCATACATTTTGTCTGCATTCATTCACATCTTTTTAAAACAAAAACAGAAAAGCAAGATGAAATCAAATAATTAAATTTCACTGTTGCCTCATTTGTTCAAAGGACAATCTTTCCATCTCCTCCAAAACAGGAGAGAGAGAGATAGCATCTAATCTGCAAGCAGTGGACAATGCTATTGGAACGAGCCACATTAGGAGAATAGAGATTTTTCCCCTTATTGTGGAAAAGGGAATGGAGAATCACATCAGCTGACATTCTCAATATCTGAATGGAGCAGAATAACTGGAAAGTTCAAGGCTGCTAGTAGGACATCTCTCAGGGCTTCTATGTCTAAAATGACCCATTCATCACTGAATCACATCTACTGTTTTATAGGTAAACTGATCTTGAAGAGAAAAGGAAATAGGTATATGTACGTCATGAATTTTCCGAAATACTTATTTTATTTAAGACATGCAGACTGCAAGCTCAGGAATAATGACTACATCAACGCACTGAAAAACTACACTACAAAAAGCATGGAAATAAATTGCTCAGAATCCACTGTATACAAGTATATTTGGTTATGTTGGGTAAAGTATTCACACACAAGTGAAAAGCCATTCCAGTCCCACTTTGGATTATGTAAAATTTGTACCCATGCATTTTCTGCCTTTCAGCTGATAGCCTGGATCACATCCACAGTGGAAGCTTCCAATGGTGTTGAAGCAATGTTGATGACAACGGTGAGACTCTTGGCATTCATTTACATCTGTTGAATAATAATAAAAACATTTTGACCCATTTCTTTGCATCAAACTTTACAATGCTAGAAAACTACTTGGCAGTTTTCCAGTTTTCCAAAACCCAGAAGGAAGGAAAGATGACTTCTACTCTGCCTCTAGGTTTATTACATCATAAAAAGTATATATCTTTGTATTTCTTTGTGGTTGCACAGGTTTGCCATTTTTTTTACTCCTCTATGTATATTGCAGGAAAACTCCTTATCCAAGGAGTCAATGACCCCGTGTCTCTGGACACACAAAAGCAACTGAGCATCTGCTTCTCCAGTGCCTGTATTACAGACAGATATGTATAATCCCCAGCTTATCATTATTGCACAAATATCAGGGCTTCAAAATTCTATGCCTCCCTCCTACTTTCAGATTCCAAACCCCTCTAGAACATGTAATATTTCCAGGCTCTGTGCAACAGCTCTTAAAACCCATCAGAAAATGGACTGGGCCGTAAACAAGAAGTTCATCACACTACAACAGGAGTGTCAAACTGGATCTCTTCAAGGGTTGGATCAGAATTGTAGTTCTCCCCCACGAAGACAGAATGGACACCTCCTACAGCACCCTTCTGGCTAAAACAAGGTATGGGAGAGGACGTGTGCCCCCCTCACCCTATTTTTGGTCTAAGCAGACTCCTGCAACACTTTGCTGGCTTTGTTTTGGCTGGCAAAGAGCTGCAGGAGGCCCTCAAGGCCAAAAACAGGCCATGTGGGGGCCACACACCACCCATATGCCCCATATTGGCTGCGAGAGGCACTGTGGGCCAGTTCTTTGCTATTTCCCAGCTGGCCCCATGGGCCAGATTTAAGCACCCACAGTCCACAACCAGCCCACAGGCCTTGAGTTTGACACCACTGCACTAGAGTGTTCTGTAATTTGATAGATATAATCGGTCACATACAACTTTATACTCTTCTACATCTCTTTAATGCTCCTACTCCTCCTATTAGATTTTTTAGACTTTTGTTATATATCCTTTGTATTTAATTTTTTAGCTTTTTAAAAATTATCATTGTTTTAGATTTTGATATACCTTTTATCTTTTAATTGACTATATCCTACCTTTCTTATAATGGTCTTATAATGGTCAAGCATGGATGAGTTAAAATGTTATTAGTAAAAATGAATATAAAGAATAAGAAAATTATTAAAGTCAACTTTGAATAGTGAAAACACCATCAAAGTCATCAATGCTTGGCCCATACCTGTTATATAATACATTATATGTTAGAAGAAGGCAGGGGGGAACTGATGAATGATCTTTGGTAACCAAAGGAAACCAATTTGAAGGTGGCAAAACTTTCTTTTCAGATTAATTGTCAGGTAAGAAGAATTAGGACCATATGCTAAGTTGCAGTTAATAAGATTTATTCCTTAAAGTTATAGACAAGATCTAGCCAACTGATGATCTGTATTAAATGGGTACTAGATTATAATCAATAAAATTCAAGGGGGAGACTGGACTGGGATCACTTGTAGGAACATAATGACTTCAGTCTGATTCCTCTTTTGACTCCAACCCCAGGCTCTGCTCCTTCTCATAATTAATAGGATTAGCACACTCATGCATTAAATCTGGGGATGGAAGTAGTAATCCACTTCAAACAGTGCTAGTTAGGCCATAGAAGACATTAGATGTCTAGTCTGTCCTCTGGCTGAGGCCAAAATCCATCTCTGAATGGAGGGTAGAGGGCAGACTCACAACAGTCTAAAGCAGCGGTGGGATTCAATTTTTTTTACTACTGGTTCTGTGGGTGTAACTTGGTGGGTGTGGCAGGGGAAGGATACTGTACAATCTCCAGTCAGAGGTGGCATTTGCCGGTTTTCTAAACTACTCAAAATTTCCGCTACCAGTTCTCCAGAACCTGCCTCTCGTCTAAAGTGGCCAACAGAAGCTGTGCAGATCCTGTTCCCTGGCCTCATCAGCAACCACATTATTGTTGGAATATGCTAGATGATGTCCATAGCCAAACTTTTAGTGGAAAAAGAGAAAAAATACTATTTTTCTAAAAACAACCTTAAACCCCCTCAGCTGTGAGTTGGAAATGAGACAATGCTATGAATGGTATAAAATTCAATTACTGAATCATGTTTGTGCCTCAGGGACATAATCATTAGCCTAAAACTTTTCCTAAGTAGTAGCTTATTCATGGATGGCAGCCCCAACAGTAAATGCTTTGAAATTGAAGGCCAGAAATGTCCCATGGGAATGATGCTATGTAATGTAATGATTGCTGAAAGATCAGTTCAATGCAGTTAATAAGGCACAAGTTGAAGACGCGTGATTGAAATCAGAAAGTTACCTGCATATATTATCCCTAGCTCATCTGAATGGAAGACTATTAATAATATTGGTTACTTGGAAATTATAAAAAAATACCTTACTATTCTAGGGAACAATTTATCCCCATGAAAGTATTATTTAATGAAGCATTACACTTTAATGAAAGTGCTTGGTGTATATAGTCATTTCCATACCTTGGCAGTTCAATCCATCTGGTGTTCTTCTAAAACCAATCCCACATTGAACCACACAGTGATATGAGCCAATAATGTTCTCACAATCTTGGCCAGCCAAGCATGAATGCCTCCCTAAGGTACACTCATCAATATCTGCATTAAATAGCAATACAAAAGTATAATATAGTTCAAATGGCAATACAGGCTCGGTTGAAGCATAGACATATTTCAATATATCATCATGGAAGAAGCAGCATTCATTTTCTCAGGAAAAGATAGTATACAGAAGAAGCCCAAAAGGGCATAATCCAAAAAATATATTGCAGCTTATCAGCTATTGTGCTACCCTCTGGGCTTAGAGATAAGCCATTTTATTCTTTTTCAATCTATGGCTCCTTTAATCTTCATTGTTGTTTGAGTCCCCAATTCCCTAATTAAGAAAAACTGCCAGCCACAAATAATTGCTCATGAGGTAGAACTGGACTAGTGAAGTTATGGTCTCACCCTCCTTGGTCTCTCCTAGGGAGAGATTTCAGGGACACTGATTGCCTTCCAAGAGATTTTCAGAAAATGATGCTTACCTTGACATGCTCTTCCATCTGCTGATATAGTAAGACCCTTGGGACAGGAGCAGTAATAGGTTCCTACAACATTGTGACATATATGGGAACATGGTTTCTGAGTTGTACACTCATCTTCATCTAATAGGGAAAAACAGAATAATTAACAGATAGCTAAGTACTTAAGAGTACAATCTGTAGCCCAACAGCTGCATGGAGTCTGCTAAAGGCTTTATCTTTCACATCCCCAGATTCTATTCCCCACAAGAAGAAATCCCCACAATGCTAGCAGCCTTACAATAATAGTAAGGAAAAGAAGCCAGGAACTATTATATGCTGTTTGAATTCACTCATTACCAAGCAGAAAAGACAAAAACCTTAAATTCGGTTTTATTTAAAATAACATGTTATATTCTAAAGCACATCATAAAAGCTAGTTTCAGAATTTCAGGTATACCTGCCAGTTTATTTCCTCAGGCAATTTTGGATTTTTCCACCACTGAAAATAACCCTTAAAAAAAAGTAAATAAACATCTGGAAGGACATTTATACCAACAGTACTTTACTATCTTTTTGTTTTGATAACTGAAAGGGGGAAAAACAGTCCATGAAAGAGGAAGGAGAATATATGGTGTACTGCAATTTTGGCAATGGTCAGATTCGTGGATTCTCTCACCTGAACAGTAAGGACCAGAAGAATCCAAACTAAACCCATTAGGGCACTGGTTGCTGTGATCTCCTGTGGAAGAAGGGAATGGCTAATCAGATTGATACAAGTTATTACTCTTATCTTTCAGAAGACAGCCACTTCAAAGATGGAAGGCACTTTTTTTATTATTCCTGGGGTAAGAAATAGAACTGATGGATGAAATGGCTTGGAAACAGATTTTAACTACTGTAATCATAATGACAAAACAGTTCTTGACAATGGAGCAGATTGCAGTGAAAAATGACAGGTTCTTCTTTACTGGAGGTATTTCATTAGAGGCTAAACTGCTGTCTATCAAGGTTACCAAATTTATGTTGTAAATTCTCTGTTGAGAAGTCAGTTGGGCTAGTGGAATTTCATTTTTTTTCTATTATGGGAGCCCTTAATAGACTTGCTGTGCATCTTAGTTCAAAAAGTTTCTATTCAGAACTAAAATATTTACCCAAAAAGTACATGATGTATCTCTATGAATCACACTTTAAAAAATAAGTCCAAAATAACATTTGTATTCAAGGTGACTATAAGAAAAGAACATCACCCCATCACATCATGTTGGTACTCAATTGCTCAGATGTAACCAAAATTGCCAGGATGGATTAGGTCATAACTTCTCAAAGGATGGTTGTATCTTGAAAAAAAATTATTTACAAAATAAGCAAAAGGTAAGATAATAAAACTTTTATGAGTGCATGATTACTGACAAACATTTCTAAGTCTGTGTGCAACCATTACAAAGGTTTTTTTATTTGACTTGGTCCTTATTTAGATAAATATAATTATATTAAACTTTAGCATATAGATGCCTTCATTTTACTGACTTTTTTACATGTGATCTGACCTAAATTATAAAGAAGGAAAAGGACAAAACATATTTTTTAAAAATAAATATAAAGTGTGTAACTACCTTCCTCAAAATTCATACCTTTTATAATGGAGGCAGCTATTTTAAAAGTCAGAGCTTCTTCATGTGTGTTGTATTCTGTTTTAATAGAAGAGGCTTGAAGTGTTTCAACCAGGAAAGGCATTTTCCCAAGATTTTGATCGTAAGTAATAGTATGGTTCCAAGTGTATGGTAAACTGACGCCATCTACGCTAAAAAGCCGAGTGGAGTAAGCATACAGATGACCAGGGCCTGTTTGAATGTAATCTTCTGTATAATCCTAGAATGAACATCACAGCTTTAAACTGAAGAAACTGCAAACAGAATTCTCCTTATTCAGCATGCAAAAATTCACAATCATTTACAGTTAAAGAAGAATTGCTATCTAAAATTTCAAATGATACTTATGTAGATATATGGTTTAATAAATTGGTGAAATTGGTCTTGATACCAATTACTTGTTTTCCAAAGGAATGACATCAGTGCTTTATGCTTAGTGCAGGAATTAATGGCAAAAGCCAAAGTTCCATGTTTACTTCTGGCTTTTGGAATAAACTAGAAATGAACTTTAAGGCACCAGGCTAAAAATTGGGAGGCTGTGGGTTTTAGCCCTTTCTTACGCACAAAGCCAGCTGGGTGACTTTGGGCCAGCCACATTCTCGCCTTCTGAGGAAGTAGGCAAGGGCAAAACCACTTGTGTGTGTGTGTGGGGCGGGGGATAACTTGCCAAGAAAGCAGGGATTAGTCCAGATAGTCACCAAATTTGTCTTTACATTTGAAAATATCCAGTTTCTTTGCTCTTATTGTCCTGCGATGGAACATTGACAAAAAGATAAACTAAGGAAAAAGAATCAGCACCACCTTGAGGGAAATCAATAAGCAGAAGATGACCTACAATAAGGAACATGTATATTTTCTTTAAAAAGAAGAAAGAACACTATCTGGTGCTTTGACACCCAAGCCCCAAAACAATTCTCGAAGATTTATTTATCGTTTCACAGGAGCCAGTGTTCCAGCAACATAATATGACACCAGTGATTTATTTATTCCCACTGGTTGGTTCTTGTTTGGACAGTAACCAGTTCTTTGTGCTAGACCAGTGGTAGTCAACCTGGTCCCTACCATCCACTAGTGGGCGTTCCAGCTTTCATGGTGGGTGATAGGGGTTTTGTCCCCTACTTTATAAATCACCATTACCGTGGAACCGGTGGGCGGTTAGAGAAAATTTTACTACTAACAGATACAAAAGTGGGCGGTAGGTATAAAAAGCTTGACTACCCCTGTGCTAGACTATTAAACCACATCTCCAGAAGGCAGAAATGTTCTTGGTCACATGAGGAGTCAGATACTTCAGCACCTCCCTCTGCTGGAAATAAAGAAGTATAGGTAATTTTAAAAAATTAAGAACAGAACTTGGAAGAAACCTAAGGAAAGAGAATGGCAAAGGGCTTTTATCATCCACACAACATCCACAAAACTTCTGATTAATGCAGGATCTCTTCAAGGCTAAAAAGAGCCATATAATTGAAGTAGATGAACATTTGATTCAGGAGGTTACTATTTCTATAGAAATAGGCATAAGGTTCAGAGAGAAATATTGTACTAGTGTACTAGATGTACTAGAAATCCATAAGCTTGGAGAATGAACCTTCACCCTAACTAGATTTCATTTCTGATTTTTGAGACTTTAGCACTACACTCTATCTCATGTTCTTATTTATCTGTGCAAATTACAGAAGTGTACTTCAGGCTGTGTTCATGATTTTTAGAATGCATACATCAATGTTTTTCATTACAATTTCTTGAATGTTTTCTTTTTAAATAAGTTATGTGTTGTATCATTGTGATGTACAGAACTAGATAATTTATTTCTTCAACACTCAGTGTTTGGGTTTTAATATTTGAAATTAAAAACAATTCTGAATCCTCAAGCGTAAGAAAGGGCTAAAACCCACAGCCTCCCAATAATGCAATACTGAAGGTGTCACCATGGAAACTAGGTCCAATTTTTCAGTTTTATTTTTTTTAATTGCCAAAAAAGCAGCCCTAGGAATGACTACTGTATCTCTCATACACATCAGAATTAGGGAAGGGATGCCAAGTGAGATGTCCCATTCCCCAAAAGGATTGGTGGTAACAGAAGGAATTATCAAGTTTGCTATTCAAAGGAAAAGGTGGGGCCCAGAGGGGCCCAGTATGAAGGCCCAGGGGGATTCTGGGAGAAGAAGTTTTGAACCCACTACTCTGCAGGTTCAGAGTTTTAATACAGTACCTATTTTAGAATAATATCTAAAATAAAAGTTATGTGCACCAAAATCCATTCATGCATAACCTCTGAAACATCTTTTTCTCTAGAAGTAAACTTCATCAGTAAATAAGAAACAAATAGACTTTATAGGATGAGAGAGACTCAATGGCTGCTAGATAAAGCAACTGATAAAGAGAAGCACCAATGTAGGCATATCTTTAGAATGGAAGCAATCCACCATATAAAAGAATGTTTATTATGCATTATATTCATTAAATAATTTTCATTAAATGCATGATTTGGCATTTCTAAACACAATATTTTGTTGCCTGATCAGTTTTTGGCAGTGATTCTAAGACATTTTAGACAATTATCTGAATGTGTGTGTGTGTGTGGTGTGTGTGTGTGTGTGTGTGATGGTTGAATATGGCTGAATACTATATATAGCAAAGAATCTTAATTTATACTTATGATTGCAGTGATGTCTTGACTTACTTTTACATGAACATCATCTGTTGACTGTAGCTGTGGTATATGGCCACTGATGACAACATCCAAGAGTAAAGAACCATCTGAATCCAAACCACGGGCAACATGATTCATTCGTACTAGCTCCCCTATGAATTTCAACAATAGTACTGATGAGTGAATGATGTGAGCCTGGGGTATATTTTCATAAGACACCTTAAGTGTGAAATGAATTGACATGAACTATTTAGTCTAGAACTAAATATCTGTAAAAATGAATTTCTTTAGATACGTATTTGCTAATGATTACAGAATGGCTTCTACCCAAAACTACCACCATCATATTTATTAAAACATTAAACAAATGAGAGGCAGCTATTAATGTCTTTCTGCCTCTTGACAATTTGCACAAATCTAACAATTTCCACTTTATTGTAATTGTTTCATACTTTTCATACTAGTTTGTGGATTCTTTTTTAAAACCATGAATTAAAAGCTGCACACATTTTATTGTACATTTTAATATGCATATTTTAAAACATAGTTTCTCTTAGTGTACAGATTTTGTATACATTTGTTGTTTGGAAACTACAAAGCCACATTGGGCTATCAAGGTGTTACTGCCATTGGGTTCATTCTGTAAGTTCACTTCTTCATGGACTCATACAAATTAATTACAAACACTTCTAAAAGAAAATGTTTTGGATCTTATGCAAAAGAAATACCTGTATCCTAGTTTTACTAACCAGTCGCAAATTCTACTTGTGTTTCCCGCTTGAAAATTGCACTGGTGAGTGAAAAGCCATTCACAGCTGCTCCAATTTCCTTGGCTGTTATCCAATAAATAGGACTCAGAATAGAAACCAGCACTCTCATTACAGGACCTTTAGGAGGAAAAACATATTTTTAGATGTTTAGAAGCATAGCATCTTTTTGATATTTGTAATTTTTGGGAAACATTTTTCTTAATCACATCCTAGAAGCAATTGCCTCTCACATTTAGCTGACAAAACCTGAAGATCATGGATATTTTTTTCTTTGTTCTTGACAGCCATAAATAATTTATGAAAAAGCATAGAACAAGTCAACATTATAAAGAATATAAGCACAAGGATCTCAATGTGTTTGCCTGCTTTCTGATTTTCCCATACTGCTATCGAATGTCCTGATGGCCTTCTACATAGACAGAATGCCGTTTGAAACCTACATAGGCCCTCAAGGGTCTGAACTAGTCTTGTGCTATGCCATTTTCTTAAATGCTTCTATGCTCCTGGAAAAAATAAGATGTGCTCTGTACTTGTGAAACCTTGATGATATCTAATGTTGTAGCCATGATAAACATAAACCTTTCATGTTGATTTATAATATTACAACTAAAACAAATGGTGTATATCTGATACGTTAAATAAAATAATTAATGCATAAAAGAAACAGCTGTACCAAGATTCCAAGGGATATTTGTAATTTTGGCTTCTAGGCTTGTAATATCCTCATCTGGACCATCTGTTACGGTAGCATTCAGGAAAGCGATTCCGAATTCAACATCATTAATATGTCCAATGACACTTCCTCTTGCATGTGAGGGTCCACCTGTGCGGGAAAGAAAAGGAAAGCAAAGAAAGCAGTTTTCTCTAAAACATATAACTAAATTCTAGAATTCATACTGATGATGGTAAAACAAAACAGCAACTAGACAAATGGAGAGAATTGCTATCATTGGTTAAGAAAATAATGTCAAGAAGCATACGCATCTCAGTGGCTTGATGTTAGTGCAGTGTTTCCCAAACTTGGCAACTTTAAGATATCTGGACTTCAAGTCCCAGAATTCCCCAGCCAGCTTGAGGTTGAGAAACACTGTATTAGTCCATTTATGGATTTCCCATACATATCACAAATGCTGGATAAGAGAACCATTTTTTTAACTGTATGTCTCCTTGTGTTTGATAATATGCCTGTCTGGGAAAACTCTTATACTGAAATAGAATATTTTTAAAAAATAAAATCATATATGGGTTTGGGTGTCAAGTGCTGGTGTGAGCCCACAGTCCTTTCTTTGTTAGAGAACCATAAAATTAAATTGCACATCTATCAGACTTAATCATTCTACCCGATCGGGTGCCCGGAGTGGGATATCATTTTATGAGGTGCAAAGTCCTGTAGGTGAAAAATTATTCTTGTTTAACACTGCTTGTTAGTTCCAACATAACAAAATGTGGCAGGAAGGAAAGTAGAGTAAGCTCCTAAAGGAATTCAGACAGGGTTTATGCCATTATTTGAGTAGGAAATTAGCCAAACCACCAGAGTATATTAATCATTCTGACAAGTGAAACCACTTTGTGTTCTTCTGTTGCATTTGAGGAAAAAACATTCCAAGTATTGGCCACAAAAGAGACATCTCTGTTTTTTCAAACCTCATCAGATTTTTGTAAATTTGTGTTTACAAATTTACAAGTTTCAGGGGGATCAACAAGCAACTTCACTTGGATTACACAGCATTTTAATAACTTTCTAACACTTAAGAAACTTTCTGTATGGCTCTAATAAAAAAGAAATAATAAATAACTTTTAGTTTGCAAAAATTTTCCAGGAACCTTGAATACTTTCCAAATTCTTCTTTGAGTTTAGCTGAACATATTAACCTCAAAAATTGGTTTTTTAGTGAAGCAAAAGATAGCAAATCTGCAGTGAAATAACTAATTCTAAGATTCACTATATCTCTGCTGTCTCTGCTGTAATGCTGCTGCAAATAGTACAAATGGTTATAATACCAGAAAATATCAAGGATTTGCTGCAGTATCAGAAGTCAAGTGCTTTATTGACCTTCTGTTCAGAAGCATAATAAATATCCTGAGTAAATCTATCTGAGTCAGCAATATAACACAGGAAGCCCTCATTTAATAACCACAATCAGGACTAGCAACTTAATTGAAAATCAAAATGAAAAGGTCATGAATATTGGTCACAAAATTACTTTTAAATGGTCGCTAAATGATACAGTAGCTAAATAAGGACTACTTGCATTTGCTGCTGGTTATCAAGTAACCATAGTTAGCCAGATTAAAAGAAAGCCTCAGAATTTGGGCCTCCAACAACCTTGCTTTCCTTGCCTCTTCAGCATGCTTTGGTGCAAGCTGAAAACTGAAGAAAAAAAGAGGAAAGAATTGGAGCCAGTAAAGATGTTAAGAAAGATAGAAGCTATTTGTATGTGGAATTCATTAGGAGAGAGAAAAAGAGCAACCCAGAATGAGATATATTACATAGAGGAGAAATAATCTAAAATAATCTAAAGAAAAATGGACGGCGGATGAGTCAATCATATTTTCTGGAAATGTGTGTGAGAGGGAGGGGATTTACTGATCCTGAACAAGAAAAAACATACACTTGATCCTCATTATTCACAGATTCCATGTTTGTGAATTCACCTCCTCGCTAAAATTTATTTGTAATCCCCAGGAGCAATCACACATGATTTGCTAATTCGATGTTTGTGGCAATTTTGTAGAACATATGTGAGAAGTGAGACTCAAATGTGCACTGAAAGTTTGTGTTTGGGGCATCAGATTTTATATATAAAATACATTATCTGCAAAACTCTTTCCGTTGTTGGCTTTGCCCACTATGGCAGCTTTATATGAATCTTTATTTTTCTATTTATCTTTCTATTTTTCAGAATTCTTAAGGTGTCAATGGTTCAACATTTTGGCAGCTTTGACAAAACTTAATACTTTCTACCCTATTTGTCTTCAGATAAAGGATGCTAGCTGTGTGCTTTTCTTAGCTATAGTCGCTAGCTGTGGACTTTTCTTAGCTATTCTCATTCCCTTTTTATGTTGTCATTTGAACATCAAATTCAAGAAACAGTAAGTATGGCTGATGCTGTATTCTTTCTTCCCTCGGCATCTAAAAGAGGAACACACTAAGTGTTTTCCAATCTGTATTAATGTGCAAGATGATTTTTTGGGGTGGGGTGGGGGGGTGGTTAGAAAATATTACAAGAAAGATAATGGAAATAAACAATGCAGTTGCACCAGCTCTGCATTATTTAGAATCTAGTTCAGCTCTTAAAGACCTAAATAGCAAAGGATTTACATTACAAATGTCAACATGTATCATTATACCATTATAATAGTGTTAAATTCATTCAGTGGATAGACAGGATCAGCATTCATTAGAATAAAAGACAAAAATTGGACAATAGTATCTTGCATCTTAAGTTATTGCCTTAGGAGAAACTTTTACATTTCCTTTTAAAACTGTTGCAATTCCAGTAATCATTAACCTCTCTACCTTATGCTGTTTAAATCCAAGAGTAAAGATTCATTAAAGCAGATTAGGATTCGGAATATGCTTTCTTCCTGTTTGGAAAGTAATACCAATAACGAGTTGTGAGTTGCCCGTAACATAAAATGCTTCTCCTTCCCTCTAGCATTTGAGACATAAACTTGGGTATGCACAGGTACCTGGACAAGCCTGAATGTTACACCTGGATATTTGAGTTTTATCTCCAGGACAAGGACGTCCATTGTTAGAGACAGGTGGATTGCTGCACAATCGTGATCGGATCTTTTCCCCTGCTCCACAAGTTGCTGAGCATGTACTCCAAGGCTGCCATGGACCCCAGTTTCCATCCACTGCAAACCAATACAGAAGTAACATAAAAAAATAACAATGTTTCATTAATGCTTCTCAAGAGTTTGGGAGGGTTTTTTGCGTAATGACAAATGCAACTATTATAATACAATTATTATATAAAAACTGAAAATATTACTGTTACTGCTAATCATGCATAAATGAATGAAAGGTCTATCAATAGTTAAAAGGGAGATGAAGGGAGATCACATAAAATCTGTGATTGAAATAGAGCAGGCTAGAGCAAGAATAGGCAAGGAGAGGAAGTTGGGGAATGGAATAGAGATCCCTCACTTATACTGTATATAGTTCAGGACCTCTACTCACAATCTTTAATATCTATTTCACAACATACTAAAATTGCATGCGCATTCACACATCTATTTTGTGTAGTAAAATAGCAATAAAGAAGATGGATGATGGATGTTTGCAAGTTAAGAAATAGGTACAGCAGGTCAGTCTCTTCAAAAATGTGTTGATCTCATTCATTCCCAAAGTAGATCAACTGAGTGGATTTTATACATCCCTTAATTTTTTTCTTCAATCAGAGTCTGGGATGCAAAATGCCTCCATGCTATATAAAGCAAAATAGTCAATTCAAAGAGGGCTTAGCACCTCAGTCTCTGTTCCTCTTTGCACCATTATTTTGGTTGGGAACAGAGCTACACTGCAGTAATATGTAGATTGGTACAAAAGAAGTAACAACCAATAGCTCATTCACAGATATCCATCATAACTTGTGATGAATTTTTATCCCTATGAATGTGCAGAGTCATTGACCTAGGTCTTCAGTTCCAGTATGTTTCTATTGTTATTGTTAGAAATAACCTCATTGTTTTGCATACATCTAGAATATTATGTTTCCAGTCCAGCTGTCTATCTCAACAAAACTCACCAGGACATAACTCTGCATGACATCTCTGAGTCTGTGTATCAGCCCCTGCACAGGCTCTTCCTCCATTAAGCGGGTGAGGATTGTCACAAGTCCGATATCTTCTCATATGGCCACCATTACATGTTCGACTGCAAATCCCCCAGCTGCTCCATGAGCCCCAGTTTCCATGTCCTTTGGGAACAGGACATTTTTCAAATCAGTATTTTTTCTTTATACCGAAAGGCACAGGAATTAATAACAATAAAAAGAATGTATCAATGGTATGCCTATTGTCAGCCTATTGTTAAAATAAAGACAAGGGAACACTTTGGGAAATAACTATATTGAAATAACTCCTCTGCCCTCCTACCTGGAATGTAATAGGATAGCTCTTCTGGCCAGACTCCGATCTAATGTTTAATCACCCACAAGATGAAATCTTTCTCAGTATATATCAAATTGGTCCAATGCACTTACTGGGGCAGAGGTCAGTGTTGCAAAAGTCAACCTGGAGATCGTTCCCTTCACATCTGAGTCCACCATTCTCTGGGGGTGGGTTTGAGCAATCTCTTGTTCTCTGTTGGGTACCACCTCCACAAGACATAGTGCAGGCACTCCAGCTAGACCAGGAAGTCCATTTTCCATTCACTAGTAAAAGGAAAAGACGTAGCTTTTACATACACACATTCGGATCAGATAATTGCTGTGCAAATTCTGTGTAACTAAATCTGATGTCTAAGAAAGCTACAAATTAGAGCAATTGATTAAGGAGCCAACACAGTATTGCAGACTAACTCATTGCTCACTGCCAGGAGTTCCATTCTCACCAGCTGAAGGTTGACTCAGCCTTCCATCCTTCTGAGGTTGGTAAAATGAGGACCCAACCCAAATTATTGGGGGCAGTATGCTGGCTCTGTAAACCACTTTTGTAAAGCACTATGAAGCAGTATGTAAGTGCTATTGCTATTAAGTTCCAAGCAGTATTTAAGAATATGAATATTCTCTATATGAAGGAAGGCTCACCCTCTTTCATCTTACAAAACCAAACTTTGTATTTGTCATAGACTGCCTGCTACTACTTTGGTTGACTTCATCATCTACAGGAAGAACTGTTAACTGAGAGCCAAGTACTGCTATTAAAGAATAGGGAGGAGAGAGATTAGAACTCTCTTTGTTCAGTAATTTGTTACCCGAGCACATCCCCAGAGGTTTCTTTAAAGAGTTTGCATGCTAAATTTTTCCTTTCCCTTTCCTCGTTCCTTCATCATAAATTCAGTTTAGCCAAACATCTCTTCATTTCTGCCTCACCCTATATTTAAAACTCACCACATTTAAATGAGAACTGGTTCAGTTTAATGTTTAAAGCATCAGGCTAAAAAACGGAAGATCATGAATTCTAGCCCCACCTGTCAGGTTCCAAGTAATGCAATCATCATAAAACAAACTCAGCCTGAATTTAATTTGGTGGTGGGATCATGTAAATTCACTTTGACACCACCTTAAGTACAAAGCCATCTGGGTTACTTTGGTCTAGTAATCTCTTTCCCTCATTTCTAGGAAGGAATCAATGGCAAACCGCTTCCAAAAAGTCCTTGCCAAGAAAACTGCCAGAATCGGATCCAATTGTACAGAATGAAGAAAAAATCAAGTACTTTCTATAAACTCAGATTAAAAGCAAAATATATTTGTAACTTACCCGGACAATTTCTCTCATTGCAAACCTGCATCTGTACGTCAGGCCCATCACAGTTAGAACCATCAAATGATGGAGGAGGATTATTGCATAGCCTTATTCTGTTCTGAGTACCTTTGCCACATGTCTCACTGCAAGGTCCCCATGATAACCAGGAACTCCAGGCACCATTAACTAGAAGCAAACAAAGTTAGTTCAAAAATAAACTGTCAAAACAGAAAACAAAAATACAAATTGGAATGGATCATAGTGGCATATGTGGGAAGGCCATTTGCACAATCAGAGGTGGTATTCAGCTGGTTCGGACAAGTTGTGGCGTATCAGTATCAGAAATTTTGAGTAGTTCAGAGAACTGGCAAATCCCACCTCTGGCTGGCCCCACCCACCCACCTCCGCATTACCTTTCCTATATTACCTTGATTTTTAGCTCAGCTGATTCACGTGGCAGAGTGGATTGCCACGCCCCAGCTGAGCTAAAAAACAGCTCAGCTCACCAGCCTTGTCACAGAGGATGATCCTTGAGCCCTGAGCATGCATGCTCTCATAGAACTGATAGGAAAAAAATTTAGAAACCCACCACTGGGCACAATGGAATTTTGTCCTCTGATTCTCTCCAGAAGCCTAACAGGGGATTCCAAGAATTTTGGAACATACTGTATTAGAAAAGGAAAACTGCCTAAAACTAAACAAGGGCATTTTGAGCTACCACGCCTATTATTGCTTGTACAATTTTAGAGGGAATCAAAGGTCTCATTAAGATGGAAAAGAGAAAAAACTTATAAAGGCAGATGTGTGTTTATTTTTTTAATGATCACAAACTTTGGATCCAACCATTTCACTTTTGGTTTTCTAATAGGAAGTTTTTAATATTATGAATGCATTAACTGCATATAACACTTTTCAGAAAAGAAGTGCTCATGGCAGTTTATAATCTAGTATCTGAAAAATGTAAATTAAGAACAGCAATCCAAAATGAATCAAAAAACAGATTATGGAAACATTGTAGCAGATTAGAGTAAAATCTTCTTAAAACCTTCCTAATTTTCCATTTCCTTAAAACCAATTCCAGGGTTTACTCTGGAACAGACAAGTAGATATTTTTTTACAAATGATTCATTGAGGAAGAAAATGAAATTTTATGTCAAGCATACCACTAAATCAGGGGTGTCAAACTCACGTCTCACGGCATCATCACATGACGTATCGGAACTTTTTTCCCCTTCGCTAAACTGGGCGTGGCCATGGCCAGAGTGTGATGCATCCGGCCCATGGGCTGGGAGTTTGACAGCCCTGCACTAAATCATTTCTCACCTGGGCAGGGTCTTATGTTGCACACCATCAACTCCAGTGCATTGCCTTCACAAGGTCTTCCTCTGTGTTGAGCTGGAGGGTTGCTGCAACTTCTGGTTCTGGTTTTGTTGCCTTGTCCACAGGTTTTAGAGCATTCTTCCCAAGACCCCCATTCTGACCAGCTTCCATCCACTAAACAGCACCCAAAATTTATTTGCAGTTACTCATATGCACTAAAATGATTGATAACTTCATAATTGCAATACTAAAATATTCAATGGATTGGTGGTATAGATTAAATAGCAACACTGGCCATTATTCAGTATTTCTTTAGTACGTCCTCTTGATCAAATCAAAGAAACTAACATAGTTGTGGTTGCTAAGATTGTGAATTTGGAAGAAAGTTCCAAGGACACAAGTGAAATTTCGTTTAAATAACTTCAGCATCAAGAGTGAATACTAGGGGATAACGTAATGTATCAATTATTCATGAGTAATAAAGGAATAATTGCACTGAATCATGGTAGAAGTATCACTTAAGTATTCATGGTGTCAGTTTCAGATTTATAAGATAATCAATGTAAATAAACCAAAGATGAGCATTTACCTGGACACAACCTGCTCTGACAGCTGTGTATTTCATAATCAGGCTCCATACAGCTTCGTCCACCATTAGCAGGAAAGGGATTGTTGCATAGACGAATCCTCCTTTGGACACCTGGGCCACATGTTACACTACACGGTTGCCAGTCAAGCCATTGAGAAAACCCGCCATGAACTGCAATGGAACAAATTGCATTATTTTAGTCAATACTCTTTTTGGTATTCATGCTATTGTCTGCAGTATTTAAAAAATCAAAAGGTTGACCTGCCATTAGTCTACAACAAGGCTCTTCAAATTTGGCAAGTTTAAGACTTGTGGACTTCAATTCCCAGAATTCCTGAGCTAACATGACTGGAGGAAGCATTCTGGGAATTGAAGTCCACAAGTCTTAAAGTTGTCAAGTTTGAAGACCCCTGGTCTACAAGAATGTTGTTGTAAAGTATAACAACTAAATATTGAATAAAGACTTGGCTGGAAGTGATTCAGAAAATATAGAAATTGTTGTTCTTGGCTTTTCTTTTTTAAGAAGAGAAATCAGAAAAAAATCTCCTTTTCATTATCTTATCACAAACTAAAAATGGCCTACAGGCTTGCCTCCAATCTCTGAAGTTATTATTCCAGCTACATAATTAAAGTAGTTGGATAGATCTTTATAGAAATGGCTAGTTTATATTACTATGAAAAAACAAAAAATTGAGGTTTAATGTTAATGCTTTAATTTACTGCAACAGAGGGAGTCGGAAGTCAATGCTTCTTTTTCTCTTTCCCAATCCTTCCCCACTTTTATTCCCTCCTCTTTCCCGCCACTGCTTCCTTATTTACTTTTGTATTTTTTGTCTTATCTTATAACTCAATAAAAGGAAAAAAATTATAATAGTTTGACCTAATGGATGGATTAAAGTATGCCTACTAACTTCTTTTTTATGGATGTTTTGAACAGGCTGATAAGATAGGAAGGAAGATAAAAATGGTCATAAATAATACTGGGGCCTTTACATATCAAGAACAACAAAAACTAAAAGAGAAAATAATGGCATAACTAATTTTTTTGTATTCATTTACTGTACTTATTATGGAATTCATTCCATAGATTCTGACCAGTTCACAATATGACTTCTACTTCTTTACTTCCTCTTTTATCACTTCGAGTGTTAAGGGATAACAATATGATAGAGAAATAATTTAAAATGTCCCCCCAAAACTGGCATTCTAGTTCA
Organism: Pseudonaja textilis; assembly: GCF_049901715.1. NCBI lineage: Eukaryota > Metazoa > Chordata > Lepidosauria > Squamata > Elapidae > Pseudonaja > Pseudonaja textilis. The sequence goes on from NC_141992.1 coordinate 94,726,021, forward strand.
ACCTTATCTTTAAAAGGCCAGAATATCTGCAAATGTGTTCTACAGCATTGGAGCAACCATACCAAAAGCCTGCCTCCAAGTCCAGGTTTTTCTTACTTCTAGGGAAAGCATTGGGACCTTAAGTATTCCCTGTCTCAATGTCAAGGAAGGATCGTTTTGAAGGATTCAGCCCTTAATCCAACATTATCCTGTTTCCCAAGCCTCTGATAATTGAGGTACATTTAGCCTGAATTAAAATTGGTGGCACTGTTCACTCTTATTCTTCACTCTTCACTCTTACACTTTATTGTCTCTAGAGCATGCACAAGGAAGAATGGCATGTCCTTAGAAACCATACCTTATGAATGACTGAGGGCAGCTTGTAGAACCTCTGCATCTAGCATACATTCAGATATATCAAAAAGCATTTGCCTTCCTGTACTTCCCATGTAAGTTGAATTTAAAGAGTGATGCAGAGATGTAAAATTAATCTTTTCCAGTAAGTACAAATTTAGATCTTATAGGAGACTTTCAGGTTTCAATTAATGTTATTTCTAAAAGCACAGCAACACTTCCCTCTACCGACAAGAGCATGTCTCAGTAGACAACTTTTCTGAGTAAGAGATATAAATATAGTGACATCTTTTTATTGCTTTTTTACTTAAAATGAAGGTTGATTAACTACAAAGAGCTTCTCATTACCCTAATCCAAGCCTCAACACTAACCCTGGACAATGAATGGCACTTTGACAAGGACAGAACCCATAAGGTTCCTAGCGACGCATTCATATTCAGAAGTATCCTCTTTATGAGCAACTGAAATACGCAAGGAGCCATTCGTCAAAACAGTCATTCGGTCTTGATTCAGAAGAGGCCAGCCTTGACGAGACCATTCAATAGTTGGACGAGGTTCTCCTTCTGCTTGGCAGTTCAGCACTGCTGTAGTTCCAGCATCAACGATGATTTCTACTGGTTCGGTTTTAATAACAGGTGCACCTAAGAGAAATAAAATATTCCTGGGTTGGCTGGGATTCTGTGATAAATCGGTAAAAGCAGAGCTCTCTCCTTTTTAACACTTCTCCGTAGTCTGTTCAATACTATAATGCAGCACTATTTCAATTTGTCTTATTTAAATAGTTCCATAGTTTACGCATTTTCATTTACTGTCCTATTTCCATTTTTTTTAATGGTTGTAAGTGGCAGGCATTTTTGCTATTGCACCAAATCCAGCCTGAAGTAAGTAAGGGACTGTGAGTAAGGGGTGGGCAATCCACTGCTGGCATCTGCAACCTTTTTATGCCTCAGGGATAAAAAGCCTCCAGAGGTTACTTTGCAAAATGTTCAGTAGCAAATTTCTGAATGTTGGAATCTATTTTCTGCTTTTACCAATGGGAAACAAATGAAATCTATACTTCAGGCCCATCACAGTAAGAACCATCAAATGATGGAGGAGGATTATTGCATAGCCTTAAATTCTTTTTTTAAATCAATAACTAGGTTGCAGTATTTAGTAAACTGAAAAGTAATAATATTCTGAACCACAGAACTGGGTCACTTCCAATTCCAGATGCCAAAAGGAATGAATTCTTCAAATATGCTAAGTGAAAATTTTCTCATTTGCGAACACTCTACTGTACCCAAATTCAATTTGATGCCATCCATGTATTTGGCTAAGAATTCCAAACCTCCAGACCCATTTGAAGGCCCCGAGGCTATGGAAACCTACTCCTTGACAAGGAAAAGATGAAGGAAGTAAAATCTGAAACCAAATTCATGTTAGAAAATATATTATTTGAGATTAATTTATGAAGTTGACTATGGGTCACTGACATGATACTAGATCATTAATTCATCTCTTGTTCAGATTATAAAACTGAAGGGAAAGGAGTTGAAGAGAGTATGTATTAAATAAAGAATTTAGTTTGTTTGGAAGCTACCAACATTTACAAGCACATACATTTGGGTACACATTTTATAACTCTTAGGAAATTGTAGGAATATGGGTCTCTAACTTACTATGTAATGTAAGAGTGACACGATGTTCAACCACACCAGCATCATTTGTAGCTATACATATATATTCTGCAGCATCTTCATTCTGAAAAAAACAACAACCCACAGGTTCAGTCTGGGACTGACTATATTAAACAATATCTTCTACATTTGCAGATGTACCCTGTTTCCCCCCCAAATTAAGGCCTATATTAAAACATGCGAAATGGGGGGGAATGGTGCAGGGACTTGCTGTTAGGAAGTACTTTTGTTGCACACCCGGATATGGTGCTGCCTGCATTGACCCTGATATGAAGTGCCCCACCAATGCTGAGGTCAACATCCAAGCCATCGCCGCCCGCCCGCTCGCCTGAAGATGCAAGGGGGGAGGGAAATTAAGTCACCCCCGAAAAGACAGCCTAGCCATTTTTTCGAGGCTCAAAAAAAAAATAAGACCCGGCCTTATTATATGAGAAACACGGTAGGATTTAAGTGAAATTATTCATTGTAGGCAAATATTGTTAATTTCATGATGTAACTTATCTAAAAGGAAACTTCATGTTTACATATGATTCAATTTCCACTGGCTATGTTGACTGAAACTTTTAGTAATCTGGAGTTCAGGCAAGATTGTTTTATAGTGTGCCAATATGGAAGGATAGTCTGACAGGTCAGAAATAAAATAAAGATATTTGTAATACTATGCTACTTGGGAATTCTCTCCACATGTGTTGCAAATATGACTCCCATAATTCCCACCCATAATTCCCATCTTATGCCTTGCATTGGCTGTTGTAATTCTGTTGTATCTAGAAAAGTTTAGGAAAATCTGGCATCATACATGAATACATACATGCACAAATATTTTAGAATATATAGAAAAAGAGCAGTAGTTACAAAAAGGAAAAAGTTCGAGTTGGATTTATATCCCTTAACAGTATCCTAAAGATAAGCGGGATAATCATAGCAAGACATCTTGCTAGTAGGAGATGGGTACTATTATGTTTAATTAAATCCAATTGTTGTATTAGTTCAGTGCTAACTCACTACAGTGCCATGGATGGAAAGGGATCCATTGCTAAGTTGCCTGATTCGATTGCTGATCAAAGTGCCAACTCCTTTTCTGCTCCACTGAATAGTTGGAGGAGGGTCTCCTCTGACTTCACAATTGAGAATGGCATTGCCACCCAAAGGTTCGATCCGACTGGAATGATAATCTCCCATGAATACCGGAGGTTCTGAATTTCAAAATAATAAGTATAAGCAACTAAGTAGAAAACCAAAGTCTGAAGAAACTTGAAGCCCTCAATACTGAGGAAATACTATGTGGATCTGAAACATGATCCATACACACATGTAATAACACATGAGATTTAGCAATCATATTTTTCTAGGCATTTCTGCTATTTTTTCATTGAATCATTTGCACTGTAAGACAATTTGTTGGTTACAATATGTACCCGATTTTATTTTAACCCAAATTAGAAACAGGAATTTTCATTCTACCTATCGATCATAATTAAATACTTTATTTTTGCAAGCTGAATATTTTGTATTGCCATTATTCCTCCTTGCCATACATAATATTGTAGTTAGATGCAATATGAAAGCAGAAATCTTTCAAGGCCAAAATTTATCAGTAATACACACCTTTAACATAAACAGATCCAAAAGCCTTGATAGAACCAACCAGATTTTCTGCCATACACACATAGGTTCCTGAATCTTCCTTAGACACTCTTTCAATAACAAGTTTACTCAGTCCATTTACTCCATCATATTGTGCTAGCCGAACAAGAGAAGTTGAAAAAAATAGACCAACATAAATTAAACATATCTGTAAACTTATTTTACTCATTAAAACATGTTTTAAAGACAAATTGGCTATTTTCTGTTATTGACTTTGTTTCACAGCAAAAAAAGCAAAAACGAAATTTGGAGACAAACAGGAAGCCATATTGCCTTTTTGTCTCGTATTGTGCTCACAATGCTGCTAGTCCTCAACTTACAACCACAATGGAGCCCCAAATGTCTGTTGCTAAGCAGGACAGTTTTAAGTGAGTTTTGCCCCATTTTATGACCTTTCTTACCTGTGATGTTAAGGGAATCACTGCAGTTGTTAAGTTAGGAACGTGGTTATTAAGATAATCTGGCTTCCCCACTGACTTTGCTTGTCAGAAGGTGACGAAAGGTAACCACATAACCCTCGGCTATTTGCCGAGCATCTGAATTTTGATCATGTGACTCTGAGAATGTTGCAAGAGTTGTAAGTGTGAAAAATGGTCACAAGTCGCTTTTTTCAGTGATGTCATAATTTCAAACGGTCACTAAACAAATAGTTGTGAGTTGAGGACTACTTTCCAGTGGTGGTATTCAGCAAGTTCTGACCAGTTCTGGAGAACTGGTAGAGGAAAATTTGAATAGTTTGGAGAACTGGCAAATACCACTTCTGACTGGAGATTTTACAATATACATCCCTTGCCACGCCCACAAAGCCATGGCCACAGAACCGGTAGTAAGAAAATTTTAATCCCACCACTGCTACCTTCCTGTAAATGTTTTATTATGGAACTTTCTGCTGATTGTTTTTCAGCTATTGAACTCCTTCGAGATAATTGTGTCTCTAAACAGAACAGATTGAGGAAACTGAGGCATTTGATAGCTAGAATTAAGGTGCTATTAATTTAATGGCTTTAAGAGTTTGGGTATTTGATGTTTTAGTAATACTTTTTTATGGCTGGGGAGTAAAGGAAAAGAAATGTGTTTCTCTAGTCCCAAAGCTACAGGTTAAACCTAAAAAATAATATACACAAATAAGGCATAGGACCCAGTACCAATGCACTGATGATATTAGCAAGTTTGGCAATAAAACTTATGCAACAAAACCACCAAGCTCAGAGACATCAAGGACAAATATTCTCTGTAAATGTTTTTTATGGGCACGAGGGATTCCTCATGGCCTCTCTCCGTAGCTCACCAGGACAACTTATTTGGCAAATCACACTGCTCACCCGATCAAAAAGAAAGAAAGAAGGAAGGAAGGGAGGGAGGGAGGGTCAGAGTAGAAATAAAACTGATTTGCTTCTCACATCCTTTGTACTCTGTTATTGACTGAGCTGAGCTGAGTTGGTTGAATTTAATTAGTTGAATGTGCTCTCATGCAATTACGTGTGCATTCTATACAGTATACTTCAGATTTGCAGATGGAGAAAAGAAAACCAAAGGCTATCTTGACAATGTGTGTGGGAGGGGATGCTTTTCAATCTGAAAGACTATGGCTCTACATCTAATTTTACAGCCTCCCATTTACTATAGTTTCCTGGATGAACTCACCTGGGATAATATTATTGTTAAATGTCCATCTAATGTTGGGTACAGGAACTCCTGTCGCTTTACAAGTTAATTGCAATTGTTCTCCTTTGTTTAAAGCTACATCTCCAGGGAGTTCAGTAAAAGCTGGGAGCATGTAAACCGTTAAACTGACAGTGTGGGTGTCCTCACCAGCCACATTGCTAGCAATACAGGTGTAGCTCCCAGAATCTTCCAGCTAAACAGAGAAGGAAAACAATTCCATATTCATATGAAACAAAAGGCAAAATCCCAAAAACATAATAGCTATTTGTACTAAGGGGAGAACCTCAGAAGATATTTTAATAATATTGGTAGGTGGATTTGAATCAGCCAATTGAACATTAGCAGCAACATGTGTCATTATGATTTTTAGCACTTCCCCATTCCCACCCCCCCACCCCAATAATTGCATCCAAGTAGTAGAGCATTATAAAGAATTTAGGTATTCAACATGGCATATGTTGGGGGGAAATGCAACAGAATATTGTACTCCTTTCTCACCAAATTTCCACTTCTTATCATTATGTAATGATATTATGTAAGTTGTGGTTATTTTCGATAAATACTTTTTATTTAGTTTTTTAAAATTATTTTATTGTGTTAAAATGTTTTTATTATTTTAATTGCAGTATATTGTTTTTCAGTTATAAGTTGCAGGAATCATTGATTGAGATGGGCAGCTGTACAAAATTGAATAAATAAGTATTTGCATAAAATGTTGGATAACAAATATATGGCTGTGGTGTTTGCATGATTACATCACTATAGGTATCATTTGGGCATCACTGTAGATTACTATTCACAGTGGTGCTACTGCAGTGAGTGCATTCCTACTCCCACACCATTCAAAGGGTGTTTGTCCCAAATTGTATAGCTAAAGGACAATTTGGGATGAACACCTTGTGAATGCAGTGGGAGTAGGGATGGATTCCCAGAGAGAGAATTGCAGACTATAGGAACCAGGAGCACTACTCAGGTGACCCCGAGGACACGGATAAATCTCCAAGTGCTTCAACGACCCTCTAAAAGGATGCAAATGTCCAGCTGTCTGCAAGGAATATAAATCCTTCCATTCCCCACTATCTTGTCAGGGCTGAAGAAGCTTCTTGGATAAGAAGTGAAACATATTCAAAGAAAAAGAACAAGAAAGTCCAGTCCAGTTGCCTCCTGAAAAAACACTTTTGGGACAATCATGATCTGGATGACTGAGAATCTCTACAGACTTGCAGGAAGTGCAGTTCTTGCATGAAAAGAAAATTGGATCAGATTATTTTTATACCATAAAGCTGAACAGACTGGAAATGTCAGTTGAAAGGATAATTAGGTGTACATAGATAAATAAACTGTTAACCATTTGCATTCAATTATCTGTTTTTCAGTGCATGTTTATTTCCCCCCTGCTATTTTCCCCCCTGCTTCCCACCTTCTGCCTTATAAAAAGTTATCCATTGGAAAAGGGAAATATATAGTACTGTACATCTTTGATGACCAAGACAATAAAGGCAGTCCTGATGCTCACTCCCATCCTTCCTAAGCATGCTGTTTAACTGAGACTTACCTTAGCATTCTCTATAATGAAGTCTTTGTATGGTTCAGATCTTTGCTCAGCTGAAAGGCTTGCATCATCTTTCCTCCAGATCACTGAGGGTGCTGGCATTCCATCAGCAATACAAGATAGAACTGCTTGTGAATTTTCAACAACCGTATAGTGGTTCTCAGCTGCATGGATCTTTGGTGGGACTGGGAGAAGTATTTTATTTAACAAACAAAATATTTAATTTTGATTAAAATTAGACATTTTGTATATGGATGTGAACATGCATCATCACAAAAGAGTCTTCAATATCTTTTAATAGATATTTGTACAGATGGTGACTGGGAATGATTTGTCTAATTTGAAGAAAGCAAAACTATTGGAAATGCTGTCTAAACATTCTAGGCGTTTTAATCCAACTCATCTGGATGGCTAAAGAAGGCTGAAATATAGCCCAGTATTCTACAGAAATATGAGAGAAGTTATCACAACACTGGAAAAAATGTAATTTGGACAGGGAAATTTGGGAACTAGCAAACATTTGCCAATAAACCCTTAAATTATGTAGGCAATAAGATTAGCTTGAGTTCATCAGTATGCAGTGTTAAGAGATCACACCTAGTATTCTGCCACAAATAAAGAATTCCACGCTTTTATAATATACCAAAATATAGGTTTTAATTTTAACATTATTGTGTTCAGGAGAAATATCCTAGAGTGCTTTATATTAATTATATAAATTTATTTTCTTAAGTTTTCGTGGGTACTTACATGTATGGCATTCAGCTTTGTTCGGGTATTTTCCCACGTCATTGTAGTTGTGCTTTTAAAGTTGTAGCAACGTTTCGGCAGAATCTCATCTGCCATCATCAGGCTTCTGTAGAGGCCTTGATGATGGCAGATGAGATTCTGCCAAAACGTTGCTACAACTTTAAAAGCACAACTACAATGACGTGGGAAAATACCTGAACAAAGCTGAATGCCATATATATAAATTTTAATCTAGTATAATATTATTTTTCTACTGTTCCTACACTTTTTTAGGGGAATGGGGAGAAACGTGCAGATGATCAAGATGGGATGGGATGTTAGCCAACAAAGCAGGCCTAGCCAACCCATAAGATAAAGCATCTTGGCTCTTGTAAGGAGATTGATGGAATCTAAGGACTAATTGATTTGCATAAATATTCAAACTTTTGGTCTAAATATTGCATGTTTTTATTGATGTAGGATCCCAAGGTAGCAGTCTCTTTCTCATCCTTTTCAGAATTAGACTGAAATCTGGATTCAGTGCAGGAAATCAACTAATACATCATTGTGTATTTTCTATCCTACTGGCATAAGATTAGGTATAATGTCTAGAATGAAGCTGCTCTAAGGTGAACATTGGTTTTATTTATTTTTTTAATCTCCAGATAGAAAAATTGAGCAGGATCCATTCCTCTCTTTGTTGCTTCTCCCATGTCTCCACTTTGGGTTTCCTTCTAGTAGGCCTACACCTCAGGTCTGCAATCTTGCAGCTCTATGACTTACAGAATGGTCCACAATGGATGCTGGGCTACATTGTGTACCCGTGAGCATACTGTGCCACTGGTTAAATCATTGAATTCTAATTGAACATCTTCATATTTCACGTGACTGTCACTGCAGGTTCATTAGACATCAGTGGCGTGGATTACTGCCATTGCTCATTGTTGCTGGTGGTTTTAAGGCAGGAATATTCTGATCTTTCTTTTCTTAGCTATGTAAGCACAAAATATGTTAAAGGTTCAGCCAGCTCTAACTGATCCTATCCTCTTTTTTTGTAGATTTTTTTTTTTTTAGGGTGATTTGGTTCCATACAGATCACACTAGAGTTCCACTCGTTATTTTCAGGGTAAGTTTAATACTCTGCAATAATAGCCTGTTCATTAAACTGCTAATTATATGTTTACCTGTGGAATGAAAAATTAAAAGCTGGCCAGTATTTTGGCTTCCTCAAGGTTGAAAAAATAAATTCAAGTTTCCCAGGTTTTAATTTTACTTACCAAGGACAGTGAGTTCTATACTGGAACTGCTGGATCCAGCCACATTAGTAGCATTGCAAATATAATGTCCAGTATCTGTAGGCTGAACAAAGGCAATATGCAAACCTCCTGTGTTGAGAACCCGTCGCCGCACGGACTCTGTGATTATCTGTCCATTTTTTTGCCAGGCAATCACAGGAAACGGGTAGCCTTCGGCTTCACACAACAGGGTGACAGGATTATCCACAACAACCACATATTCTGTGGGGTGTGCTTTGATCACTGGAAGGACTGAAAAGTCATTGCTCAATTGAATTTTTGGCAAAAAAAAGACCCCACCCTAAGTAACTTTACATATATATACTGCATGCACTTTTATGTATACATTTCCCCTCATTATTGACTTATTTGAAATATCATTTTATGAAATATCATTTATCATTTTATTCCTGGCAAACCATTTTAAATATCTGATGTTTTCAAGGAATGAATTAGACATCCTGTAGACCAAAAGATTCCACTTTTAAAGATTTCCTTGGCCTGGTATCCATCTGAGAGTCAATATTGGATTGGTAGCCTATTCTGTGTGATAATTGTTTATTTCCCAGTATGATGAGCTCAGCCATACATTTTCCCCCTTTCCTTCATTAGCTTCTAAAATGATACATCTCTTTGGAACAGTTTCTAACCAAGGTTCAGTGAAAAGCACTTTCACTTCGTGTCTAGTGTTTTCTATAGTGGCATCAAATAACAAAGTTGTGGGCTAGGTATAAAACTTACCTTGAACTTTTAATTTGATCTTCCCAAGAGCAGTGCCTGCTGGATTCTGAGCAACACACATGTAAGTTCCAGCATCTTCAACAGCAGCTTTAGAAATATGAAGGCTGCCATTGGGAAGCATTGTATGCCTATTTCCTAAAATATATATAGGGTGTTTTAGAAAAGTCAGAAAGAAGGAGCAAGTTAAATCCTAAACAAGATATATGAGGAATCAGAAAACGAAATAAAGTTTGAATAAGAAGACATATTGACAATTTTCAGATTTTTTTTTTAAAAAAGACCAAAAATAGGGAAGAGTTTAAACTGCACATCAATATCCTTGGAAAGATTAATAGAGAACATTCTGATGCTTTGTCTGCTATGGCAGCCAGATAGTGAAGGAACTCAAAACATGTCCATAATTTACAGAAATGCCTCTGGCTCATCAAAGTTACCTATCCCATGTTGTAGAATACAGAATGTAACACAGATTCCCTTTCAATTACATGTTGCTCATTGCTCTGAAGGGAATTGAAAATTATGATCAAAACAAAATACCTGTTGTAATAACACTGACCCCTTCCTTCTGCCATGATAGTACAGGATGAGGTGTGCCGAATGCTTCACAGGGCAGGAGAACTGGGTTGTTCAGAATAACATCTAATGCTCCCGTTTGCACTCGTATGGTTGGTGGTTCTAACAGGAGCACACAAAAAAGAGATAGTTAATGACCTAAGAACTCCTTATTGCTTCCTCTATATAAATCATTTTCAGGGTATAATTTTTTTCTGAGTGCTTCTACCAGACTAAAACCATGAAACTATAAATTGCAGAACTTAACTACCCAACATCCCACAACTATCAACATAAAACTTTTTTTATTATTTTCAAGATTTCAAGGATTTAATAATAAATTAAAATTATAAACTAAGAGCAAATCTGAAACATTTAATCACAGGATTTTAGGTGGAAGAATTTTCCTCTGCAATATAGAAAGCTGGAAATCAGGGGACAGGTTTAATTAAGAATTATGTCTTTGATATGTTTATTTATAAATCTTGTTGGGATTTACATGGAAAGAATAAAGAATACCCATGCAGTTTGGTAATACAGATCTGCTAGGGTCATTCAATTTTCTGTTCTGAATGTGTTGAAAGTTATTAGATTTATAGTTGTGTGGGGGAAAAAATCTACAAAGAAGGTAAGAAACATACAAGTTCCCACCTCACCCTGAACATGAAGGGTGATGTGTTTATAAGCAGATCCAGCAGCATTCCATGCAGTGCAAGCATATTTTCCTGCATGGTCTAATTGAGCAGCACTTATATCAATAGCACCTAAAAAGAAGAAATGAGAAACTTCCATTGATTATATTAAACAGTGATTAGTGACCATTGGCAATTCTCAGGCAGTTCTGATACAATTCCAGGAAAAATAAAACCAGTGTAAGCTTTCTAAATCAGTGCTTGGAGCCTGGACTAGAAGATTGATGTTTTTTAATCTTCTCTATTCTGCATTACATCTAAATTGAAAGATTTTATACTATATCACATCTGAATTGGACAGCATAAGTTATCATAATTCCAAGATGAGGATCATCATAGACTGGCAATGATTGAAGGGATATATCAAGAGTTTAGCTATTGCAGCAGAACTTGAGTGAAATATATTTCTGACAAAACATCCTATTTTATGCAGCAGGAAGAGTTGCAAAGCTATAATTCTCCACTTTCTTTGACATTTTTTTTCCCACTGCAACACTTCCACCATCTCAACATATCTCTGTTCTGCTATATACTGTTTTCATGGCATGCACAACCTGAAGACAGAATTCTGAAGCCATTTCCTCGAGAAGGAAGCTTCATTCCATTCTTGGTCCAAAGGATTGAAGGCACTGGAACACCTGATGCTGTGCAGGGGATTATTATGGGGGATGACTTGGTTACTAATAGATCTGTAACTTCATCGGCTATGGATGGTGGCACTAAAGTAAATAAAGACAAATGTCAATATTAATCATCTGTATTGTGATGATGTCTCCTTGGTTGACCTACAATTGCCAGAACACTAAAGAATATACCATATTACAATACTAACATATTTGTGTTTGAATAAATTTATAGTTTAAGAAAAACATACGGATCTCCTTGTTTTTTTTAAAAAAAATGCAAAATGATTAATAACATTTTATGGAATGCATTAATTAGTGACTAAAATATGTGATATGAACAAAGCCAATATTAAAATAATATAAAGATCTACAATACAATACAATACAATGTTCATAATGGAATTATATTGATTGGATGGATTTTTGTAAAAGAAAAGATTTGCAACAGAATGGATTCGCAAATCCCAGAGTCCAGCATCGACAGCTTTCCATTTAGCAATCCATTCAGCTTTCCATATTTTTTATTTTTTTAGATCTGATTTTCTTCATTAAAATAAAGTTCTCCTACTGAAACTTCCTGGTAGATCAGCTTTAAATTTTACAAGAACATTTTCCAACATTAGTATTATACCTTCTACCATGAGGCTAATGGTCCTTTGATCTTTGCCTGCTTCATTGGTTACTACACACTCATAGAGTCCAGTGTCTTCTACAGTAGGAGAAAGGATTACTAGTGAACCTGAAGACAAAAGCCTGGAAGAAAGCACAAAAATAATTATTACACTTCACCACAGTGTTCGTCCCAGGAGATATAATTCAGATATTGAGATTAACAAAAGAGCAGTAGAAACATAGATTTCAGGCATTATCTTCTTATAGATTTTTTTGCTTGAGGGAAACAAAGATTCCCACTAATTTATTTTTGTGTGTGTGAATCAAATTGAGATGATAGGCTTGGATATTTGACTTCCAGAGAGTCTCTTCAGAATACATAGTTAATGAGAGTTTTGTTCTTCTAAGAAAGCATGAAAAACAAGAAGCAAAAAAGGGTTTCTGATCCTAATTCTGTTTTTCAACCTGGTTCCAGCAACTGGCAAAACCCTGCATAGTTTCTTTTGATAAGGTAGAAATAAAAGAATTGTCATCATCACACTGAAGTAGATGAAGGCTTTCCTTCTCTCCTCCCTCAATGGCTGCTACAGGGTTAGAGCCTTTATTGACGATCTGCTGTGTTTGCTGCCAAAGCCAGTTCTTTGGCAGCCCTGGATTTGATGGGGGCAGTTAGGAATGACCGAAGATAACTTTTGGATACTTGTGGACCCACCTGGAAGGGGAAATCTTGAAGACTGCAACTATTTGAGAGGGGGCAGCTGTAAAATCAAGGACCTTTTCTCCTGACTTGCAGATGTCTTGGTAAGCAAGCCCAGGACTTTTAACTTTCACTTTTTGAACTTTTGCTTTCCCTTTTTATTTTTAAAATGTTAATTGGCTGGCTGAATGCTGCTTTATTTCAACCCCCTGCTGGACTCTGTCTGCTCTTTCACAAGGCTTTCCTTTCTGAAGGACATCCTATTCCACCTAAACTATGTCCAACAAATACTTTCTAAATATTTTCTGCAAGAAGAAAGGAAGATTCCATACTCTTCTCAACTACATCAATTTATCCAGACAAGACCTGCTTGCTTGGGATTCAAACAGGGAAACAGAAGCAGGATCTGTTAATTTATAGTATTTGATTTTGGCATCCAAGGAGAGAGATGTTAACACACACATTCATAATCCTTTTTTTAAAGGAGTAAGACTGTTGGCTGTTTAACAAGACAGTTAATGAGAATATTGCTAAAATCTTAGACAGGCCTATGGTAGCAAAGTAATATTTATGAAACGTTCATTGCAATTGCATGACCTAAGTGACAGGTGATTTAATTCCTACATAAAATCTGTGGAAACTATAAGTCTCCATTCTCCAAAAATTAAGGCAATAGGCAATTCTGCCTCTTTTTCCCCTTAAGACACCATTATAGTTCTGATGCTGCCATAAGCAAAGAAAAAAGGAATAGTTCTCTAGTCTCCATGGGAATTTTGCAGCCAGGAAAAATTGATAATCCAGGAAAGAAAGAAAGAAAGAAAGAAAGAAAGAAAGAAAGAAAGAAAGAAAGAAAGAAAGAAAGAAAGAAAGAAAGAAAGGAAAGAAATTTTTATAGTGAGATAGATAGATAGATAGATAGATAGATAGATAGATAGATAGATAGATAGATAGATAGACAGACAGACAGACAGACATATTGCAATACTATGGATGTGATGAACAACAAGGAGAGTATTTTTCAAAGTGGCTAAGAAGAAGCCCCTACTGAGTGAACCAAATAAAAAGTACAGATTTGCCCTCTGTGTCTCTGAAAAATAGGTTCCCCCACAACTTATGGGATGGAAGAGTAGGTTTTTATTCTTTTTAAAGCACAACATGCAATCAGTGCTCTGTATTCATACAAACAAATAAAACCCCCTTTTTTTGTACCTGAATGAGTTCTGATCCAAATTGAGAACATGCCCATTCTTCTTCCAGGTTATGGCTGGCTTAGGAATCCCTGTAGTTTCACAGGCTAGTGTGGTTTGTATATTTACAGATACTGTGACATTGACAGGTCCTGGAGCAATATATGGAGGAACTAGGGGGAGGGGGAAGAAGACCATTGGTCTTTAGCAAACGAGGGATGGAAAATAGAGCACAGTTTCTCATAGCAGATATAGATCAAATAAAACTCCCCCAACTCACTCCTTAGTGATCCAGTGTAAGTTCATGTATCTTCAGGGACAGTGCAGGTTTCATATAGACATCACCCATTCTAATCAATGGTGGGATTCAGCCAGTTCACGCCACTTTGGGAGAATCAGTTGTTAACTCTCTGAGCAGTTTGGTGAACTGGTTGTTGGAAGAAATCCTTAGGGCAGAGAACCGGTTGTTAAATTATTTGAATCCCACCACTGATTCTAATCCAACCCTTACTAATGTCCAATTAATTAACTAACTAGACAAAAGAGGATATTTTATGTATGTGTTTCTTTGTTTACTTATTTAAATTTTATGCCACCCATAAAATAATAAAATAATTTTATAATTTTAATAATTTTATGGCTTATAGGTAATAAAACAAATAGAAAAATAATTAAAATATTAAAACTAATTAAATATTAGTTTTAATAATTAAATATTTAATTAAATATTAATTACATATTTAAATATTAATTAATCAATATTTAATTCAATATTAAAACAGATTAACTTTTTTTAAAAAATAGATAAAAACCAAAACTAAGAGAGGAATGGCATGGGGAGGAGGTTTACTTATCCTTTCAGTAAGTAGTAATTACTGCATTATGGTCCAGCATGGAAGAGAAAATAGGATTATATGGGTCCTGTTTAGCATTCTTAGTTTAAGCCTATTCCATTTCTCCAGTGGTACTTTTTTGTCTGAAAAAAGGCATATTTACCGTGGACCTGAAGATCAATTCGCTTACGCTCAGTGCCAGCCACATTGGTTGCCATACAAAGGTATCTCCCAGTGTCAGTAACTTGGGTTGAATGTATATGAAGGGATCCATTTCCTAATAGGGAATATCTAAAGTAAAACACAAGGAATTTAACACATTCTCAGTGCAGACACAAATATTTTTTTTCTTATTCACACAACCATTTTTCCTCTGTCCTGTGTTTTATTAGAGACTCCATTAAAGAATTAATAGTAAAAACATGTAAATGAAAGAAGCAGAAAACATATATTTGTGGTTGATTCTCTGGTTCACAACAAGACTCTGCTTTTACACTAACCCAAACCTTAATCTACAGAATTTTGAATGTATAAATATAATGACAGGGATAGTTTTTTTATGTGCAGCCATCTCTACAAAGTTGTGCTTAGATGTGAGTTGGCAATATTGTGAATCCACAGAAATGTCTTATTTACTGGTCAAAGCAAATAGAATATCTAAGTCATTTTGCGGGATTTTAGAAAAAGAAGCTAATAGTCAGATCTAAATCAATTATCTCTATATTCTTACTAAGGTACCTGTACATGGACAAATTTATAGTCATTAACAGACACACTTGCCAGGCTGTCGAGTAAAATCCATCAAATCCAATTGTTTTAAAACTCTGTTCTATCCACTTGAACATAGCAAGTTCAGTCAATGAAATCAATTTTCCCAACATAATATATACATTAAAATAAATATGCAGAAGGTACCACACAGAGGTGGTATTCTGCAGGTTCTGACCAGTTCTGGAGAACTGGTAGCAGAAATTTAGAGTAGTTTGAAGAACTGGCAAATACCACTTCTGACTGGAGATTTTACAGTATCCTTCTCCTGCCACGCCCACCAAGCCACGCTTACAGAACCAGTAGTAAAAAAAATTGAATCCCCCCCACTGGTACCACAGAATGACTATTCAGGAAATCAGTGTTTACCTGACATTGTTTCCAGCTAAAAGGACTCCATCTTTTCTCCATGAAAGTCTTGGGGCTGGAACACCTTCCACAACACACTCCAAGATAGCAGACATATTAATATTCACAATCATAGTCTGAGAACCATTTTTGATTGAAGGAGGAACTATGCAAAAGAAGATTCCCAGAAAAAATTAGGATCAGGCAAAAATCAGGAAATTAATTTAAAATTGAATGAACTCTTGCCTTTCACTTGAAGTGAGATTTTGTTTCATCCCAAAATATGGTCCGTAGATTTTAACTGTATAAAATTGACCTTTAGGCTGTAAAAAGCTGGAGAACCACTAAATGCACTAGAGCAATACAGAAACCATAATTCTTGTTGCCAGTGGTAAATATTTGCAATGCAGGTACAGCAATGACAAATATTTCTGTGTTTGTTTTATTTAAAACAAAAATGCATGTCATAAAATGTAAATTCCTGTTTAGCTTTCTTGTGAACAACCTACTGAAAATGTACAATTATGTTTTTACTGTGCTAATTTTAAATCAGTTTTTTATTCAATAAGGCTGATTTCTAGATAAGCCTGTATTGGATAAAAAAAACACAAATCCATATTATTTTAAATTTTTCTAAGTGTTCTCTTACCAAAGGACACACCACTATGTAAAATTTAAAAATGAAAATTGGAGAACATCCTTTTTGAACAGCAAGCATATCTTTACAATTTATAAAAACTGCTTTAACTATCAAAATTAAAATAATGCATTTTTAATCAAAATAGAAAAAAAACTTAGGGAACTTTCTTCCACCAAGAAATAAACAGACGAAAGATCACAAAACTTGTTTCTTTGAGAAGTCTAATATTTTGAACACTCACTCATGGAAATATCCCACAAAGATTATATAGATTTATCTTCTTTTCTTACCATTGACAGCCAACACAAACTTTCTTGTGGTTCGGCCTGCAACATTACTTGCAACACAGGTGTAGCTTGCTGCATCGTTTAAGTCTGCATTGTTGATTTGCAAATATCTTCCACTGGATAAAATGCGAATTCGGGGTGTGGCCTGAGAATAAGATTTTCAAAACTGAATCTCTTTTCAATAACAGACAAAAATATTTTATTTTATTTACACTAGAAAGCAATAGTGTTTAGAAATGGGAGACAATATTGGTAAAGATTACTACTTATTTGTTTGTTGGTTTGCTTAATTTATAATCCATGTTTCTTCTAAAAGCTCAAGATTACTTTCAAAGCAATCTCTATTTTATACTTTATACCCAGTATACAGAGTATATACAATACTGAGTTTACACAACTAAGAGAGGATTTGAACCTGGGTTCTTCTAGTCGTACTTCAGCATCTTAATGGAAGGATAGTAAACCTGAATTCAATGAGTTGAATGTTAGAAACATAGAAACCTGATCACAGAAAAAAATCTAGTAGTCCATCAAATTTGCCCTTTGATTTTATTTGTTGTTTTCTTTTAAATTAATTAATTATTAATTATTATTAATTATTATTTTTATATATTATTTTATTTTAAAATTGTTGTTGGATGAATTTTGAATGTTGACAGTATGCCATCAGCAGCACCACAAATGGCTACAATTAGTGTTGAGAACCTATGCATAAAATGGATATCAAGGTACAAATATCCATTCAATGTTCATGTGAATTTCCCACCATGTTCTTTTGCTGTATTATGCTATTTTTTCCTTGATAGGTGAGCATATTTCCCAGAAAAGAATGGATCCTCCATTAAACTATTTCAATATTCCTGCAAAGAGCACATTATAAACTTATGCACAGGTGCAATGCTAAAGAATACATACTAAGGGGTCAAGTGGCTCCAGCCTACAAACATTGAGCTAGCTGTGTGTACACTCTTATGGAAACATGTCACATGTGCCTTACAAGCTAAATCTTCCACTCTATGTACAATTTCAGTACCTAAACAAAGTCTACTTCACCAATTAAGATAAATCACAGACAAAAGACGTAGAGAATATACCTCCAAAATTTCTCCATCTTTGAGCCATATAAGCACAGGAGGAGGGACTGCATCTGATTTGCACTCCAGTATAACCTGCTGGTTCTGTAGCACACTAAAATTTTGAGAATTGCTTGTGCCAGCAATATTTGGGGGAACTGCCAAAGGAAAATATAAATAGCATAATAAGTGTAAACATTTCCCTTACATAGAGGGGCACTGACATAATTTGATTAGCTCTGGACATAACCATTTGTCAGTCTCAAAACAAATAACATTTCTTAGGCAGTCATTAAAACATAGATGATTTCTGGGAATGAAGTCCACACATCTTAGAGAGATAAATTATCTGAAACCAATCAGTTTGATTCTTATTTGCTGCATACTGTATGCTGAAGCCAGCACTATGGTGATTACTCCCTTTAGTAAAAATTAATCATCCCTATATTTTTAAATATTTTCTACCATATAATCCTTATTAACTTTAAGATAGCTACCTCTCTTGAATTACTATTTCCTTTGTCAGAAAACTGTCTTCCAAAATATTTGTGCTTAATATTTTCTGATTTATAAATTTCCTGTAACATAGGAAAAAGACTGATTAAAAAGTATTTATAATGCTTACTGATTTTGTTACTTTTATTGGTTTATCTACCCACTAACTTTTACTGAAATTATTTTACATTATTCACTATTGCCATATTAGTTCTGTTTCTGTCTTGTTTACAGTTCTACATTAAATTAATACAATATTAAACATTTTTATAACAATCATATAATTCCCAAGTTCAAAAAATTGCTTTACGTGCAACGTCCTCTTCTAGAGATAAATAAATCATTTAAGCAACAAAAGTTGTTTCTATTAGTCCTTCATACAATGCTCTTTAGAAATGTTAAAAATGGTATAAAAATTGTTTCTCTTCCTTGTGGTTGAAACAAAATAAGCTTTCTATGAAACCCCCATGCAATATGTATTCAGTTTTTTCATAGTTCCTCAATTATAGTCTTGAAAGCTTTAGGTGAACTAATGCTGAAAAATATCTTGAACCATACATTCTACATCTTTGTCTGAAAGCTTTAAATCTGGAAAAGTACATCAATAAATTATGATATATGATATCCAATACATCTAATCCTGTAGTCCTCAAATTAGTCTATTCTAGTCTGTAAATATCTGTATATCTTAAAAATTTCTGATATCAAGCTCAATTTTCAGAGCAGGATCATATGCTGCCAGCGATCTGACTGATGTCTGAGACTTAGCACAGATATTAGTCAAATATAAACAAGAAAATTATTGGAAAATTTGGATTTGGAAATAGCCAGTTGTACACTATTTACTGTTAATCTACATTTTGATTTTGCTGCCATTACTGAAACAGATTAACACAGCAGCTTTCACAAACAGGTAAAGCTCTTTCTGACAGTGTCTTCCAGTCTCAAAAGCTGATTGCTACTCCATTATTTTTCTAATTTTTACAAGTTCAAGAGTGTATGTTCTATATAAGTCTTTCTTCTATAACCAATGACAAAATGACACTCTGTGATCATTAACTAGCAAATGCCATATATCCATCAATTTATAATAAAAAACAGGTATACTTTAGTACAAGTAACAATGTACTGCTGAATCAAAAATATACACATGCACGCATACATATACAGAAGCATGAGGCTGGATATAAGTTTGTCTCTGCTCACATTCATTTTCAGTGAGGAATGAAACCATTGGGAAGCTCTCTTTAGTTTCCCTATGTCCCACTTCCATGCTGTCCAAGATATCTTAATCTTCATGGACAATGTGAAAGGAATGGCAGATAGTTCTGAAATCTATGAATCAAGTCCAATTACTTTGACATATGCCTAGTAATATTCAGAACTTCAGTGAGGTGTGGAGGTGAGTCCAGGCTGGCCAAGTCGACCCACAAAACCTCCGCTCACAAGATGTCCTTCTGCAGAACCTTGCAAAGGGCCAGCAGCTTCCTAACATGAACAGGAGTTGCAGTGCATGGGCCAGAAGTACCCCCTGAGAAATGGTCCCTGGGTTTCAACCAACTGGAAGCTGCTGAATAGACCAAGATCTGAAATGGTGTGGACCATCAATACTAGTCCTACTTGTTTTAAATCTGGAGGCGGGGAATCATGGCTGAACCTAAGAAGAAGGTTTGGGACTTAGATATTCAGGAAGACCTGAACTTCCACATCTCTCATACAAAAGTTGTTCTGTCGTCCTGGATACCCAATTATTATATAGCATTTTGTATGTTCCACATAGAAGGCACTTCTCTCTAACATAGATCTAATATAGATCTCTCCCTACTAGCATGCATAGATACTGTCCCTGCTAGGGTGATATCTGATCAATATGCTAATCTCCCATATGAAGATGAATTATGTATTTGTTTAAATATAGAGGTTGTGTTTGTTTCACACATCCTTTGAAAGTGCCCACTGTACTCACACTGGAGATCAGAACTCATACTCTCCTACTTCAGTCTGATATACTCCATTCATGATGAGAAAAGTGAGATGTGACAATATTCAGGAGTTTCAAAGCAGTAACAACATTTTTTAAGAGCTTTAACTTGTAGAAACTGTTTAGTCCCTTCAATAAATGTTAATTTTATAGGGTTTCCTCTTTTTATAAATGGAGGTATTTTTATATATGCTTGTATTAATGGTCTGCTGTAGTTTACATTGTACGACTTGATCTGGGACTGTAAATAAATCAATAATCTAATCCTGTAACATTAGATATTAAGCAGAAAAGGTAATGTCAGCCTACACAGTGAGTGAACTTACAGTTGATGCTGTATAAGTGAAAGTGGTAAATAGTTGTATTTTCTTGAGCCCAAGAATAGATAGAGGTGGGCAGTATGCTAGAGAAACAAAGAGATTAATCATAGAGAGAAAATAGTTACTTAAGAATAAGAATATTGCAATGACAATGAGGACCGCAATAGTTAAAGCATTGTGAAATTTATAGTTGTGAAAGCTTGTCATTAAGAAAAAAACAAAACAAAAACCTTTTGATTATGGATTTTGATTGTGGTTATGAGGAGTTTTTTGGACTGTAAGAGCAGTCAGCCAACCAACCAATCATTCAATCAATCCCACATCAAGTAAAGACTGATTGCTGCCTTGGGATAATAATCAGCAAGCAGAAACTCATATATTGTGCTTGTGCAATGTGGAGGCAAGAAGAAGAAATGGAAGGAAGTGGATAAGATGGATAGATGGGGTCAAGGAGATTATTGGAATGCCTTTGAAAAAGATACTAGCTTGTTGTCAAAGACGTGTTGAGATGGTAAGAATTGAGAATAAGAATGAACCTGATTTGATGAACCTAACTTTGAAAAAAAATGGAGATAAAGCCAAGCATAAAAATCTATGTGAAAGTGAACTTAAACATTTAATTCTCCATGTCTATTTTACAGTGTGCTATATATGAAACAGGTATATAAAGGCAGCATAATTAAAAATATGTGATAGAACAACTTTCCTCAACTTGGGCACAGATCTATAGAATTTTTACCAATGATCATGCTGATTAGGGAATTCTGGGAATTCAGATTCACACATATGGAGCTTCCTTGGGTTAGAAAGCCTGTATAGGAAAATTTGGCAATTCTTCATATTTATCCAAATTAATATTACCATGTACTCTCACTAAATATTCTTTGTCATCATCTCCTGCAGGGCTAGAAGCCAAACATGTATATCTTCCAGTATCTTCTACCTAAAAGATAACCAATCTTAGTTAGAAATAAAACTGAACTAAGTTGAAACAGTTGAAATGGCTGTAAAAAAATTAAATAGCTATCTTTCAGCTACCTGAGCACTGGATATTCTGAAGACCTGTCCTCCCCTTAGGACATGAACAGACTCTGTTTGAGGCAGTGGGCGTCCATCCTTCATCCACGTTAGCTTGGGGATTGGAATCCCATCGGAGATACAGAGGAGCTCAAGAGGATTATTAATCACTGTAGAAATTTCTTCTGGGTTATCTGATTTATTAATATGAGGGGGTTCTGCAAAAAGATACCCATAATGTCATCCTCAAAAAAGAAAACAAAACACCACACCCTGACAATTTACAAGAGAGTTATGAGAGAAAACAGAAAATAAATATCCCTTAGATATTACCTACCTTTTGCATCCAGATGATGGCATTTTAAACAATCAACAAAAAGATAATAATTTAGTACACGATAACCATTCTAAACAGTCATTATGGTAGCTTTAGTTATATAGCAGGCTGACAAACAATAGATTCAAATCAAAGTTTACCAGGACCAAATCACTAATATCGTACAGTTCCTATTCTTGGTTTAGTAAAACATTATGATAGTTTCTGGATGATCTGACCATTAATTAGTTGTAAATAGATAATTCTTACCTAGCACTTTCAGAGTAAAGTGTTGGTTATCTTCCCCAGCTTCATTAGATGCTATACAGGTATATCTACCTGAATCATTAATCTCTGAGTTTAATATACGAAGACCCATTTTTTGATTTTCAAAAGCCACATGAAGGTTTCTGCTTAAAGTCTGACCATCTTTCAGCCATGATATTGTCGGTGTTGGTATTCCATTAGCCAAACACATCAAAGATACGGGATTGCCTTTTAGTACAGTTAGTTCTGTTTCTCCACCATTGTCGATGCTTGGGGGTACTGGAAGGAAGCAAACCCATGGAGGATGTAAAAAATATTTTTAGTTTATGAAACAACAAACTAATTTCATATCAGAAAATGTATTAATATATTTCAATATTATAACTCCAGGTGGTTAAGAATAAAATTGTCAGCTGAGATATAAAAAAAAAACCCAAACACCATAACCATCAGTAGAAACATTCCATAGGCTCTGCTATACTTCTGCTATACTTCTTAAACTCATGTCCAATGAAAGAACTAAGTCTTCAAGGTCTTTCAAAAGTATTGCATTGTGGAGAATCTGGGCAAAGATGTTCCAAAGAACAGGTGCTAAGACAAAATAGGCTTTCTCCTGGATGCTGCAAGCTGCCACTGTTTAATTTTGGACCCATAGCAGGCCTCTCTTGCCAGATCTGATAGGACACAATCAAGGAGAAGCAGTCCTCCAAAGAATCCAGCCCCATGCCATGAAGGGCTTTATAGCATTTAGAATTGAATCTGGAAGCACAGTGGCAACCAATGCATCTAGTAGACCAAACATATAGTAAGCTCTGGGTGCATATAACTCCCCACCCCTCTGCATTTTGAACCAGCTGCAGTTTCCAGATGCTCTTCAATGGAAGCTCCATATAAAGTACACTGCTCAAAAAACTAAAGGGAACACAAAAATAAGACATCCTAGATCTGAATGAATGAAATATTCTTATTAAATACTTTGTTCATTACATAGTTGAATGTGCTGACAACAAAATCACACAAAAATTATCAATGGAAATCAAATTTAAGAACCCATGGAGGTCTGGATTTGGACTTACACTCAAAATTAAAGTGGAAAAAACACTACAGGCTGATCCAACTTTGATGTAATGTTCTTAAAATAAGTCAAAATGAGGCTCAGTAGTGTGTGTGGCCTCCACGTGCTTGTATGACCTCCCTACAACGCCTGGGCATGTTCCTGATGAGGTGGCAGATGGTCTCCCAAGGGATCTCCTCCCACACCTGCACTAAAGCAAGGGGTCTGAGAACCTCATCTCGGTACCTAATGGCAGTCAGGCTACCTCTGGCGAGCACATGGAGAGCTGTGCAGTCCCCTAAAGAAATGCCACCAGTTGCAGTGCTGCAGCGGGGTGGGGAGAGAAGAGCAAGCTCTGCTATCTCATCCCCAATCTGCGTGTTTGGAGGCCCCGGTAGGGGCACGTAGACCCTGGAGGGGAAGACGAAGGTGTGAGGAAGCCCGAGAAGAAGTTTGACAGCGGCGGCTGTTGACAGCTTCGAGGGAGACCTCATTTGCTCCGATGTGTGAGTGATTGGCCATCTCAATGGCAGACTGAAGTTGCAGCACTTTAGCCCAATGAGGAAGATACCAGAGCACGAACAGCGCTTTTGTCATCAATTGATGGATTGAACTTGGAGTGAAGGAGGTGGAAAGTGAAAGTCAAGGAGAGAAATGGCAGAGAGAGACGGCAGAACTGTGAGTCTTAAATAAGAGAACGGAAGTCTGAAGGGAAATGGCGATCCAGCGGTGAAAGCAAGAAACTCTTAAGACAGAGATCAAAGCCGATTTAGTTGATTAAAGATTGACTGGTGTCTTGGACCTGTTCTGAAAAATTCGGAGTTGATTTAGACTGATTATCTAGGAATTTGGAGCTTAATCTGATGGATTTGTGACTTGTAAAAGAACAGTGGGGAAAAAAGTAAGAGACAGGACTAAACCCAAGAACGGAAGTGACACTTTGAGATTATACAGAGAGAAGAGAAGCTGATGTAACAGACTGTGACTAAACAAAACGTGAACAGACAAGGTGATTGAATATTACTGGACTTCTTTTTATAGAGTATAATTAACGAAATAACATTTTGATTAAGGTTTGATTGAATGCATTAAGAATTTAAAAGTTTAAATGATATGAAACTGTGAAAACTGGTGAAATACTATTTTGATGATTATTGATTGATTGATTGATTACTAACAGCTAATTAAATAAGTCAGGTCATATATATAAGAAATGGAATATAGAATTGTTTAAAGGAAACTGAACTTTACAGTTAAAGATAAAGAATATAGTTGATATACCATAATATAGTAATATAAAATAGTTGTATAAGAACAAGTTACAGCAAGTATATTTTAGGATATTATAATATACTCTTTTTCCCTTTTTTCTTTCATTTTGATATTATCCTTCCTGCCATCTCTTTAGCTCTCTCCCTTCTTTATCTTCTTTAATTTTGGTGGTTCAGTTAGTTTCAGATTCTATAAAAGATTGAATCAAAACTGAATAATTTAGAATATAAAGATATTTATATTCTAAGGGAAACTACTGAATAGAACTAATAACAAAAGAAAAATTAAACAGTGAATGGTAAAGTGGGAAGATATCTACAATAAAGTTAGGAATATGACCAGTACTACAACAGTGAACCTGAAAGGGGAAAAAACGATGTCTGGTTCATCAATGTCCATTGCATCTCCAGCGGACCAAAAAACAATAGAAGGAATGTTGAATATGGAAAAGATGAGCAACTCGGCCAACATGCAGACGATGCAAGCAACATTAACAGCTATTCAGGAAACAATGCTTAAAATGCAGGAGAAAATGGTTAATAATGAAACAGATATGAAGACGGAAATGGGAGAAATGAAGGGTAAGATTCAAAATTTAGAGGAGAAGATGGGAACAATCCAACAGACACTGGAGAAGAATGAACAAAGAATAAAGAATATAGAAACTAAAGCTGAACAAACAGATAAGAGATTGAAAGGGATGGATAGGAAAGTAATAGAGATGAACAGAGACTTAGAAGACTCGATTATCCATCTCGAAATGGAACGTGCAGCATTCTATTTGAGGTTCCAAAATGTATTGGAATCCAGAGATGAAGACCTGGGAGACATAATGTCCCACTTAATAGCAGAGGCATTGCAAAGGGACCAGCAGGAAATAGTGAAAGAATTTGATGTGGTCTACTGAATCCATACAAACTATGCCAGATGAAACAAGCTGCCTAGAGAGGTCCACATCAGGTTCGCTAGAAAAAATGTAAGAGACATTGTATATAGAATCACAAAGGATGAGCCGATGGTGTATAAAGAAAAAGAGATTACAACCTTGAAACAAATTCCGAAGCGGGTAAAAGAGTTGAGGAAGGACTACAGAACTCTGGTGATACTACTGAATAAACAAAACTTCTGGTTCTGATGGCTGGTCCCTGAAGGAATGCTGGCGACGTGGCAAGAAAGAAGAGTAAAAATTGATAGTATTGAAAAGGTGCAAGAACTTTATGATCAGTTGATGGAAACAGAGGAAGAGGAGAGCAGTAAAGAAGAGTCAGAAAGCAAGAGTCAGGAGGACCAGCAAGAAGATCAGCAACAGGGAATACACAAAATGGACCAAGAAGAGAGAGGTAAAGAAAAGAGAGAATACCCAAGGAGAGAAGACTAAGAACAAGACTCCAAAGAGAAGCAAGAACAAACAGAAGATTTAGGTAGACTCAGAATAAACAATGGAAGAAGAGATTAAATTACTCTCAATAAACATCAAAGGATTAAACTCCCAGATCAAGAGGAAACAAATATTAACCAAATTAACTAAACAAAACCTTGATATTATATGCCTACAGGAGGTACATATCCAAAAACAGTATAAAAAATATCTAGAATATCCCAAGTTGCGTGTATTATTTACAGCATTGGCAGATCAAAAGAAAAGTGGGCTAGCAATTTACATAAAAAAGGGATAAATGCAAAAAAATCTATGCAGATGAACAAGGCAGAATTTTAATGATACAAATTAATTTACATCAAAAAGAATTACTATTAGTGGGGATATATGCCCCTAATGATAACCAGAAGTTTTATAAGGGACTGTATAATAAAATAATTAGTGTAGGTGAAGAAAATATTTGCTTGATAGGGGACTTTAATGTCATTGTTGATATTAAAAAAGACTATATTAGTATGGAAGGGACTAGGAAGAAAAAAAAGAGAATTTTACTAAAAAAACATTTTTATTTAACACGAGACCAATTTGGAAGATATATGGAGGAAGAGGAATCCAAATGAGAAGAAATATATGTTTTATTCTAGTCCACAGAAATCATGGTCCAGAATCAATATGGTATGGGTTAATGGGGCAATCGAGAATGACATTAGTGAAGTAGAGATAATGCCTAATATATTGGCTGACCATAGCCCAGTTAAAATTACATGGAAAGGACATAGTAAAAGGAAAAGGAGATGGATATTAAATTCACAAGTAATAAAGGAAAAAGAATATATCTCAAGAATGAAAAATGAGTTAGAAACATTATTTAAGGTTAATCTAAAACAACATACTAGTTTACAAAATTTATGGGACACTACAAAGGCCTTCATGAGAGGCATATCAATAGCCTATATAGCTAAGAAATTTTTTTAAAAAATGGAAGAAACAGAACGAATTTCAAGAAAGGATTAAAAAATTTGAATATGAGCTCCAAAAAGACTCAAAGAATATGGAAGTTAAAAAAGAAATAGGGATGATTAGACATGAACTAAATTTGATAGATATTGAGGAAAATGCATGTAACTTAAAAACTCTTAAATATAATTTCTTTGAATCAGCAAATAAACCAGGAAGGTGGTTGTCCCATAAATTAAAAATAGAGAAAGAGAAAGTTTCTCTATTCAGCAACTCAAAAATGAGGAAGGGACAGTGTATTATCAGATGGAGGAGAAAAAGAGAATTGCGCAAAGATATTTTGGCGAGCTTTATAAGCAAGAAGATGTTAGGGAAGAAAACATTAGATACTACTTGGAGGGAAATGGTCTGAGCCCAATTTCAGAAGAAAATAGAGAAGTACTTAATAAAGAAATAACATTAACAGAGTTACAAAAGGCAATACAAAAACAAAAAAATAATAAAACACCAGGCCTGGATGGTCTACCAGGTGAATTATATAAAATTTTATCTGAAATATTTGAACCAATATTACTGGAACTATATAATGAGGCATTAAAACAAGCTAGACTTCCGAGGTCCTGGTCCGAGGCATACATCTCCTTAATTGCAAAAGATGGCACTGATCAACAACTAATTGTGAACTATAGGCCAATCTCATTGCTAAATACGGATTATAAGATATTTATGACAATATTAGCAGAAAGAATGAAACCAATCTTGAGTGAACTTATACACACAGACCAGAATGGTTTCCTGCCGAATAGACAAGTTAAAAACAATATTAGGACAGTACTAAATTCAACTGAATACTATGAAGTTCACCCAGAAAAATGGGAAGCTTTAATTTTTTTTAGATGCACAAAAAGCATTTGACAATCTTAATTGGAAATTCATGCTATATCAAATTAAAAAGCTGAATTTTGGCACTAATATAGAAAAAACACTACAAGAAATATACTCAAATCAAAAAGAAAGTGTATTATTAAATGGATATCGTACTGAAGATTTTGAAATTGCAAAAGGAGTGAGACAAGGGTGTCCATTATTGCCTCTGTTTTTTATCTTGTCTTTAGAAGTGTTACTAGCTGCAACCAGACAAAACCCAGAGATTTATGGAATTAAGATTAGAAATGAGGAATATAAAGTTCAAGCATTTGCTGATGATTTGGTATTTATAGTGGAAGATCCAATGAATTCAGGACCAATATTGTTGCAACAAATAATAAAATTTGGGGAAGCAGCAGGATTTAAAATAAATAAAAATAAAACTAAGATGATAGTCAAAAACTGTACAACAAACAGAAAGTAGAATTAGAAAATACAATAGGACTCCAAATAGTAAAAAAGATGAAATAGCTGGGAATTTGGATATCACCCAGATGTTCATCATTAAAAGAGGACAATTATGTCAAACTGATTAAGCAAATCAGAAAAGAATTGGAATTATGGGCCAAATTGAAACTGTCTATATTAAGAAGAATAGCAACGTTGAAAATGAATACTTTACCAAAACTAATATATCTATTCCAAATGATTCCAATTAAATTAGGGAAATCTTTTTTTATAGAACTAAATAAAATGACATCCAAGTTTGTCTGGTTGGGCAAAATGAAAATATTAAAATGAAACTATTACAAGATAATAGGAGCAGAGGTGGTCTCGGACTACCAGAATGGGAGCTTTATTATCAGGCAGCAGTGTTGAGTTGGATTAAGGATTTGATTAAATTAAAAGACAAGAGAATCTTAACATTAGAAGGACATGACCTCTTGATAGGTTGGCATGCATTTTTGTGGGAAAATAAAAGTAATATACATACCTATTTCAATGAACACCTAATAAGAGATTCATTGATTACAATTTGGAAAAAAATCAAAGGTAAACACTATACAGAAATCCCACGATGGCTGTCAACCATGGAAGCCATAATACATCCAAATAGATTAGACCTACGGAAAACGGTAAGCTACGAAGAACTATTATATAGTCAAGGGAAATTAAAATCAAACCAAGAACTGAAAGAAAATGGAATTATAATCGATTGGTGGCCATATTTGCAAATTCAAAATAAATATAAAAAAGACTCAAAAGACTTTGGATTTGACAAAGGGCAGAACCAACTAGATAAAATATTAATGAGACCAGAACAAAAACTTATAACTAAAATATATAAATATTTATTAGATTTTAAAATGGAAGAGGAAATAGTTAAAAGTACAATGATTGCATGGGCACAGAATAGTTAACACTATAAAATTAGAGGAATGGGAAAAAATATGGAATATAAATTATAAATTAACGGTATCTGCTGCATACAAAGAAAACATATGTAAAATGTTTTATAGATGGTATTTAGCCCCAGTAAGATTGGCAAAAATCTACTCCAATATGGGTCCTAACTGTTGGAAGTGCAAAAAAGTTGATGGTACATTTTATCACATGTGGTGGATGTGCCCCAAGACCAGGACATACTGGATTCAAATTAAAAATTGGTTAAAAGAGATTACTGGCTATTAGATTGAGCTCAGACCGGAATCCTTCCTATTAGGAATCATTAAAGAAAGACTACCGAAAGAAGTAAAATACATAGTGTTACATATTATAACAGCCACCAGAATAGCCTTTGCGCAGGTATGGAAAACACCAAATACCCCTGATGAAGAACTAATAATACACAAAGTAACAGAAAGTACTGAGATGAATAAGCTACCAATGAAATTGAAAGAAAAAGATGACTGAATTCTTTACAATTTGGAACAATTGGTATAAATGGCTAACAAACAGAACCAAGAAGTGAGACAAAAATGTTAATTGAAATAACCCTTAAGAAAGTAAAATAAAATTTTGTAAACTATATAAAGATGTAAGAATAGGAATTATATCTAAAGATATTATTTAATAGTAGATAAACGCAATATAATGCAATATGATATTTAAATCAAAATCTTGTATAGATGCCAAGAACGTTGTTGATACCATGATGTTTTATGATGTAAAAGAAAAGGAAAATTAATAAAAAATATTTTTTAAAAAAGAAAAAATAATAAATGCCACCCCCCTCCATTACTGACCCACTGCCAAACCAGTCATGCTGGAGGATGTTGCAGGTAGCAGAACACTCTCCACAGTGTCTCCAGACCCTGTCACGTCTGTCACAGGTGCTCAGTGTGAAACCTGCTTTCATCTGTGAAGAGCACCGGGCGCCAGTGGTGAATTTGCCAATCTTGGTGTTCTCTGGCAAATGCCAAACGTCCTGCACCTGTGGACGTTGGGCCCTCGTACCACCCTCATGGAGTCTGTTGCTGACCATTTGAGCAGCCACATGCACATTTGTGACCCGCTGGAGGTCATTTTGCAGGGCTCTGGCAGTGCTCCTCCTGTCCCTCCTTGAACAAAGGCAGAGGTAGCGGTCCTGATGCTGGGTTGTTGCCCTCCTATGGCTTCCTTCACATCTCCTGATGTACTGGCCTGTCTCCTGGTAGCGCCTCCATGCTCTGGATACAACACTGACAGACACAGCAAACCTTCTTGCCACAGCTCGCATTGATGTGCCATCCTGGATGAGCTGCACTACCTGAGCCACTTGTGTGGGTTGTAGACTCCGTCTCATGCTACCACTAGAGTGACAGCACCGCCAGCATTCAAAAGTGACCAAACCATCAGCCAGAAAGCATAAGAACTGAGAAGTCATCTGTGGTCACCACCTGCAGAACCACTCCTTTATTGGGGATGTCTTGCTAACTGCCTATGCTTTCCACCTGTTGTCTATTCCATTTGCACAAGAGCATGTGAAATTGATTGTCAATCAGTGTTGCTACCTAAGTGGACAGTTTGATTTCACAGAAGAGTGATTGACTTGGAGTTATATTGTGTTGTTTAAGTGTTCCCTTTATTTTTTTGAGCAGTGTATATTGCAGTAGTCCACAATCAAAATTATGAGACTGTGGGAATGCTGCAATGGTCAAAAGGTTGAGATCCAGTCATAAGTCTCCTTTTTTAGCACAATTGTAATTTTGAACAGTCACTATGTAATAAATAAGCAAGGGCCACCTGTATTTATGAATACACCAGGGGGTTACCATTTCACTCTATATTGCTTTAAAAAGGCTTACCATAAACCTGAAGACTGTAATGTTTATTGTCAACACCAGCTCTGTTGGAGGCTACACATGTGTACATGCCAGTGTCAGCTACCTGTGCTTTAACAATTCTGGAAGGAAGAAAACCAGAAATCATTTTGAAATTTAAAAATTCCTTATTCTGCTTTATACAGAGTAGATAACCGTTTATAAAATGAAAGACCAGGATGCTCTCAAATTAAGTTCAGTTCTTGGTGACTACTGCCATTTGATTGGCACTGTTATGGAAATAATTTGTAACTGCCTTCTTCTGGAATGCTTTTTGATTTCCTAACTAAGTCAACAGATATAAGCACTCCTTCATCCCTATACTAACCAGGAATTTACCATGAAACAAGAAGTTTCTTGTTATCACGGTAACAAGAAGTTGCCATACGTAACTTCAGAGATCTGCCAAGGTGCACCAGATATAGGAATGTTCTGAGGCATTTATAAAATGGGCATGTGCAAATCTTGAATTCAGAGTTGAAGTTCAAGGTTGGCTGGATTAAGTGACATTCTGAAAGTTGAATTGATTTCTCAGATGAAGCTGAATCCTTCGAAGTCGTTCAGATGTTCCTATTCATGCTGATGACTTTCCACATGCAATTAAATCTTTGGATCAGCTAATTTTATTGAGTGATGTCAATGAACCCCTGGGTTCCCTAGACCCTAGGCCTATTAGTAAATAAGGATGCTTCCCTGATATTTCAGGAACCTTTCAAAAACTCAATATAAATCGAACTTTCTCTAATTACTGTGTAATTGCATTGATACTTTTAATAATAAAATTTAGAAATCTTTGCAGAGAAGAACATACGTTCTTGGGATCCCTTGTTTCTAAAGAAAAATCCTTCTAGCGTGTTTTGCAAAAGATATAATCTTTTGGGAAAAAAAGATCAAGTTAGGCTTGTCAGATGGGAACATATAGTGATTATGATGGACTCCTTTTATATAGATGACTAATTCATTGGATCTTTGCTATTAAGAAGCGGATAGCATACAGGTGAAACTCAAAAAATTAGATTATCATGCAAAAGTTCATTTATTTCAGGAATGCAACTTAAAAGGTGAGACTAATACATGGGATAGACTCATTACATGCAAACCAAGATAGTTCAAGCTGCGATGTGTCATAATTACGATGATTATGGCTTACAGCTCATGAAAAGCCCAAATCCACATTCTCATAAAATTAGAATATTACATGCAATCAATAAAACAAGGATTGTACATAGAACAATATCGGATCTCTGAAAAGTATAAGCATGCATATGTACTCAGTACTTGGTTTGGCAGTACTCAGTACTTTTGCAGCAATTACTGCCTCAATGCGGCATGGCATGGAAGCTATCAGCCTGTGGCACTGCTGAGGTGTTAAGACCAGGATGCTTCAATAGCGGCCTTCAGCTCTTCTGCATTGTTCAGTCTCATGTCTCTCATCTTTCTCTTGGCAATGCCTCATAGATTCTCTATGGGGTTCAGGTCAGGCGAGTTTGCTGGCCAATCAAGCACAGTAATCCCACGGTCATTGAACCAGGTTTTGGTCTTTTGGCAGTGTGGGCAGGTGCCAAGTCCTGCTGGAAAATGTAGTCAACATCCCCATAAAGCTTGTCTGCAGGAGACATGCTCTAAAATCTCCTGGTAGACGGCTGCGTTGACCCTGGACTTAATGAAGTACAGTGGACCAACACCAGCAGATGACATGGCTCCCCAAATCAACCCAGACCGTGGAAACTTCACACTGGACTTCAAGCATCTTGCAGTGTGTGCCTCTCCATTCTTCCTCCAGACTCTGGGTCCTTGGTTTCCAAATGAGATGCAAAAGTTGCTCTGATCAGAAAAGAGAACTTTGGGCCACTGAGCAACAAACCAGTTCTGTTTTTCTTTAGCCCAGGTAAGACACTTCTGACATAGTTGTTCAGGAGTGGCTTGATGAGGAATACGACATTTGAAGCCCATGTCCAGGATCCGTCTGTGTGTGGTGGCTCTTGATGCACTGACTCCAGCCTCAGTGCCCTCCTTGTGAAAGTCCCCAACACTTTTGAAGGGCCTTTTCCTGACAATCCTCTCCAGGCTGCGGTCATCCCTGCTGCTTGTACACCTTTTTCTTCCACACTTTTCCCTTCCACATAACTTTCTATTAATGTGCTTTGATACAGCACTTTGAGAACATCCAACTTCTTTTGCAATTACCTTTTGAGGCTTTCCCTCCTTGTGGAGGGCATCAATGATGGTTTTCTGCACAACTGCAGGTCAGCAGTCTTTCCCATGATTGTGATTCCTACTGAACCAGACTGAGAGACCATTTAAAAGCTCGGGAACCCTTAGCAGGTGTTATGGCTTAATTAGCTGATTAGAGTGGGACACTTTGAGCCTAGAATATTGAACCTTTTCGCAATATTCTAATTTTCTGAGATTGTGGATTTAATGTTTTCATGAACTGTAAGCCAGTAATTGCTGCAAAAGTACTGAGTACTGCCAAACCAAGTACTGAGTACATATGCATGCTTATACTTTTCAGAGATCCGATATTGTTCTATGTACAATCCTTGTTTTATTGATTGCATGTAATATTCTAATTTTATGAGAATGTGGATTTGGGCTTTTCATGAGCTGTAAGCCATAATCATCGTAATTATGACACATCGCAGCTTGAACTATCTTGGTTTGCATGTAATGAGTCTATCCCATGTATTAGTTTCACCTTTTAAGTTGCATTCCTGAAATAAATGAACTTTTGCATGATATTCTAATTTTTTGAGTTTCACCTGTATATTATACATTATGTTAAAATTAAGTCTAAAGGAAACTCAGATGACTTAGTGAGAGAGCCAGTTAAAAGTTAAATTCAGATTTTGTCCCTGACCTGAGAATGTGAAATTATTTTCTGAAATAAATGACAATGAGGTCATTTGACACAGGCAAAAAAACCCAGCTTTTTTTAATTAATGTAATGTTAATTGATTTATTTCCAAGCAAATTCTGCAACTTATTTTGGCACTCATAAGAAAAAAGAGACAAGACTAAGAATAGAGACTGAAGGCAAATAAAAGCTCCCTATATAAGAATTTAGAGAGCAAGACCTAATTGTTAGGAAAAAATGGCACTTGTTCTTCAAAATGCTAAAACTGCAGTGAAGTTATAATACTTATTGATAATTAACGCCAATATCAAGTAGTCTTGGGAGTCTCAATATGGTGCTTAGGGAGGCAATGTGCCTGTGGATACTTTCCTTGACATCCTCCAGACTCTATTCTCATCTGATTTTCTACATTGTAAAATGCTTTTTCAATTCAGTAAACTCGAAGCTCATATGCTACAAAGCAAAGTGGCAGCTCCAACATAATCTTGACTTCAAAAAACACCCAAATAGGCCTTGGTACAATCCTACATTTTGTTTGGGAGCCCCATCTGCCCATTCAGAAAGAGGGCAAAGATAATGACAGATAGTAAAGAGACCATAGTAACCAGCTTTCTGATCAATTGATAGTGGGCAGTTTGTAAATGAGCAAGACTTCCTAATGAATACTTTACAAACATGTTCATAGTATGTTCCAGATGTGTTGTGTCTCAAAACAACATAGGGGAGAGGGACCTACTTCTTGAAATTATGAAACCATCATAATTAGCAGTGAACTATTTTCATTTGGTATAACCTAAATTAATGAAACCTTACCTGAGTACTTGTCCAGCTGAAAGTAACCTGATGTGGGAAGATGTAGAGAGGGGAAGACCATTCTTCAGCCAATTTATTTGGGCAGGTGGAGTGCCCATTGCTTGACATTCAATGTTTATTGAAGTGTCTAATATCACAGTTAGGGCCTCAGGTTCCTCTTTATTTTTATTGATAGTGGGTGGCACTAAAATTTGTAACCAAATAAGAAAAAAAAAACAAGTTACATGTATCAGAATTTATACTCCTCTTTTAAAATGAGTTGAAATCATCTCAAAATCAAGGTGGAGAACTTATAGCCATCTAACTAATTTTCAGTTTTGACTACCAATAACCCCAGTCAATATGGCCAGTAAGCATTAGTTCAATGAGAGTACAACCACTCGTCTACTATGTCTATTTAGAATAAGAGCAATTATAAAACACAGTAATCACAAAAATCACAAAAAATCTGAAAAAGATTAAAGTCATGAAATAGAATAGAGTAAAATTTTACTGTCACTTTAAATGTACACTCAACTCTCAAAAGATAACCATTATGCATATATTCCCATACGCACACATATATGACACAGAGAAACCTCACAGTCTAGTTTGAATGTATAATATACATGGGGCGGAGGAAGAATCCTGTGAGTTTACAAGATGGATGGCATAAGGAACAAAGTTGTTACAGAATTTAGTAGGTACCTATAGCAGGACCACTAAACCTCCTCCCGGGGGGGACCACTTCACACACTGTGAAATGGATGTGTGGGGTTTCTAACAATACTTTGAGCTCTAAGCATGTAGTGCTTATAAGCAGTATCCTGAATAACAGGAATTGGGCTTCCTATAATCTTTTCAGCTGTCCTTAGCACTCTTTGTATGGACTTTCTATCTGAGGCACCGCTACCACCATGATGCAGTTTATTAAAATGCTCTCAATCATGTCTCTGTAAAAAGTGATCAGTCAGAAGGAGAAATTTGTGCTCTCCTCATCCAACACAGTAAAGGCTTGCACACTTCACTAAGGATAACGTATGAAGAGACCAAGTCAGATTATTAGTTATCTGCACCCCCAGATACTTAATACTATTGACTCCTCTACAGCTGCAGCCTTGACACAAAGTGGAATATAACTATGCTGGCTCTTTCTAAATCTTCCTAAACTGTCTCTTCAAATTTATGAATTGCATTTTGTCCTTGTATGGCAACATTTTCTGCTTCTCTTTTTTTAAACAGAATTCTTATTAAGTCATTTTCTAATGTAACTCAAAAATATTTTAAAAAATGAGGCGGAGTAGGAGTGGGCTACAAGCAGAAATATAACTGGGGCTGCTCTGCATTTGGAACAGAGCTATAGGATCAATATGCTGTGGCTCCGGGCTTGGATTCAGCTCCTGTGACTGATATGAGTTCAAGTGAGGAGGTCATGGCAGAAAAATATGAGCCGGCCTGGCTTAGTGATTGGACTGATAACCAGGATGAGGAGATGGACGTGACAAAGGACGACAGACCTGATGTATTAGAATTGTCAGAACCTTTGACCACCTCTGGTTCCTTATCTGATCAACAACCGGGAATGGCTGACAGGGAAGTTTTGGGAGAGTCTTCTAGTGGAGATGAGAACTTGGAAAATTTGTGGTTAAATGTAAAAAATAGAAGACGGTTGAGAAGGCAAAATCAGCTGGAGCGAATGAGGAGAGCGAGTCAGTAAATTAGCACGTTGCCTCAATGAGTATAAAAGGACACAGCTGGGCTGGTACAATTTGCCAGGAACAAAGTGATTTATTGAGTGAGGACGTTACAGCAAGAAGCTCTGAGACTGGAGATTTATTGCCAGGACTGGTTTGCCGGACAGAGTAAAGATTTATGCTGTGGTTTCTGCCAGCCGTTATCTTGTAAGACTTCTTTCCTTTTGATTTAATTGTGAAACGGCTGCTTTCTGTTTTGTTCGTTTGAATTTTGAAGGGGAGTCATAACATCAATATATGTACTTATTTACAGGTACAATTATATGCAATGTCCATCATCAAAAAATGATAAAACACATGATTCTAAATACAGTACAAGTCCCAGAATACTGAACATCTGTGACTGGTAGAGGCAACTCAAATTGCTATGTTAATTATATTTCTTGTTCTTCAATAATGTTTTCTGAGAAGCTGTATTCTTATGTGGCTGACTCAGATAATTGAATCAGTCATGCGCTAGAGATTTCTTAAAATTCTCTTAGCCACAGCAAGGGAGGCTTCCTTCCTTCCTTCCTTCCTTCCTTCCTTCCTTCCTTCCTTCCTTCCTTCCTTCCTTCCTTCCTCCCTCCCTCCCTCCCTCCCTCCCTCCCTCCCTCCCTCCCTCCCTTCTTTCTTTCTTTCTTTCTTTCTTTCTTTCTTTCTTTCTTTCTTTCTTTCTTTCTTTCTTGAAAAAAATCCACAGTGCTTTGAGTAGAATTGGGACTATCACAGACAAAGTGGGAAGGGTTACCCATTGCTACAGCTTCCTACTTCCTCTCACCCCATTAGATGGACTAAGAAATTTACAAGTTAAAAAGGCAATGTGAGGTGCCACAAAGCTGTACTTTTTTTAGGACTCTAGGAGACATTCAGACAAAGCTAAATTTAGAAATCCCAAGATTCTTTATTCTGATGCAACCTCTTTAGGGTAAGATGGTTTGATTAGTTGTTTTGACTTTGCATATATTCTAACCAGCTTCCCCATGATCCAGGTAAGACCACCATACCTACAAAATTATAATCAAATCTGGTTAGCTGTCTGAACTACATAGAAAATTAAGAAAAAAAATTAAGAAAAAAAAATTAAGAAAAGTAGTAAACCAATGCCGAAAGGAAAGGAAAGGAAAGGAAAGGAAAGGAAAGGAAAGGAAAGGAAAGGAAAGGAAAGGAAAGGAAAGGAAAGGAAAGGAAAAAGACTGAATATTTGGGGGAAAACTTTTCATAAATACCTTTCCCTGAAAAACATGTAGTTTCAAAGTCAATTAATTTCAGTGCTCAGGACCACATGATTTGGTAGCTCAGAAACAGTTAGACTGGCTAGACAGACAGAATATTACAGAATTATTACAGAAAACTGTATTCACTATGTAGTGTTAGTGACTTTATCTTGTATAACTGGAGTACACCTAAGATCTTAAGGATACATTCAGTCTCACAAAGTATTTTTTTATAAACAAAATTTTATTTTTTAGACAAACATACACAAACACAACATAAAAACATCAAGCCATCTTCCACTTACGTACATATAGCGTGTCAGTTGGTTACAAATTGTTTTGTGCATCCTCTCCATAGTCCTCACTTACAATTACTTGTATATATTCTCATATTATCAATCAAATATTCCTAAATACATTATTACCATTGTTAATCAATCATTTGACTATACTATTATTCATTCATGTTATGCGAGATATTTATCTTATAACAATTCATATTATCATCCTAAGTCCATCCCATAATTATAATATGATAATACATCTTTATATATTCTATATAGTTCTATACTCATTATATTGTAAAGTTCTATGTATTTCATTACCATATTTTATTTTCTTACCATTGATAAAATAAATCCCAAATCTTATAAAATTGTTTATCTTCTTGTTCTCTAATTTCAAATGTCAATTTACTCATTTCAGCACATTCCATTATTTTCTTAATAACTTCCTTCTGCGTTGGTATTTTCTCATTTTTTCAATTTTTAGCAAATACAATCCTAGCCGCTGTTAATACATTTACAATCAAATATTTCAATTCCCTACTGTATATTTCAGGTAAAATTCCCAATAAAAATATCTCTGGTTTCAAGTCTATGTGTTTTTTTGTCATTTTTTCCAACCACGTGTGGATTTTAGTCCAATATCTTTTAGCCTCTGCGCACGTCCACCACATATGGTAATATGAACCAGGTATCTGATGTCATTTCCAACATTTTTCAGATTTGTTCTTGAACATTCTTGCTATTCTTGTTGGGGGTAAGTGCCATCTTAAAACATCTTATACAAGTTTTCTTTATATGCTGTTGACTTTGTCAATTTATAATTTTGAGACCACAATTTTTGCCATTTCTCTAAGTCAATCCCATATCCAAAATTTCCCCCCAAGCAATCATTGTTTCTTTAACTTGTTCTTCTTCTAGCTTAATTTCTAATAAATATCCATATAGTTTTTTAATCACCTTTTCATCAATACCTGTCAAAATCTTATCTAAGTCAG
Organism: Pseudonaja textilis; assembly: GCF_049901715.1. NCBI lineage: Eukaryota > Metazoa > Chordata > Lepidosauria > Squamata > Elapidae > Pseudonaja > Pseudonaja textilis. The sequence goes on from NC_141992.1 coordinate 94,765,085, forward strand.
TCAGTTTATCATAAAAACCTGCTGTTTTGGAATCTTTATCATATCTAGAGCATGTATGAAAACCAATTCATCTTTATACCTTGTTCTTCTAGCTTCTGCAAAGATTTAAGTTCACCCTTTTCATTCAATATTTCACCACATCTGTTTGTTCCTTTTTATATGTTATAGGATAAGAAAATGCTTCAATAGTCGATAACCAGACTGGAATTTTCAAATAACATTGCTTTTTAGTCTTCTCCCAGTTTAGTAACAAAGCCTCACATATATAACGTCTTCTAAAATACCCCTGTGTTTTAGTTCCCTTGTACCATAGGAAGGCATGCCATCCCAACAACAAATCATGTCCTTCTAATGTCAACAGTCTAGTATTTCTTAGTGTTATTCATTCCTTAACCCACATCAGGTTTGTAGCTTGATAGTATAACTCCCAATTAGGCAGGCCAAATCCTCCTCTTATTCTAGCTTCTTGCAACAGTTTTAATTTTATTCTCGCTTTCTTTCCCTACCATATATACTTCAACACTATTTTATTTAAATCTTCAAAGTGGTCTTTCCCTAGCCTAATTGGAATTGTTTGAAAGATTGTAGGTAATATATTCATCTTAATTGTTGATATTCTCCCTATTAATGATAATTGTAAATTTTCCCATTTCGCCAGATCTGTCGCAATCTGTTGTTTGAGTTTAATATAGTTATTCTCTTTAAGTGTACTGCATCTTGCTGTCAAATGTATCCCCAAGTACTTAACCTTATTTGTGACCTGGATTTTCAAAACATCTGCCAAATCTTCCTTTTGTCTTAATAACATATTCTTTGTCAAGATCTTCATTTTATCTTTATTTATTTTCAGACCAGATACTTTTCCATATGCCTCTATCTTTTCTATCAGTTTAAATGCTGTTTCTAATGGATCCTCTAAAATGAAAACTTGTCGTTTAAATTCTTCCTTTTTAATTTTCATCCCTTTTATATCTTTTTCTTCTCTAATGTTTCTATTTAACACTTCCAAAGTTAATGCAAACAACAGAGGTGACAGTGGGCAGCCTTGTCTTGTCCCTTTTCATATATCAATGGAATCCATCAATTCTCCCTCTATCATTACCTTTGCTGTTTGTTTATGATATATATGGCTTGAATAAATTTCTTACCCAAACCCATCTGTCCCAGCTGTAATAACATGAATCAACAGTTCACATTGTTGAAGGCTTTCTGTGCATCTAAGAATATCAAAGCCATTTGTTTTTTGGGATATGCCTCATAGTATTCCAAAGTGTCCAAAATTATTCTCATATTATCTTTAATTTGTCTCTTTGGCAGAAACCCATTTTGATCAGGATGAAGAAAATTGTTCAAATATCTTTTAAGTATTTCTGCCGATATTGAAGCTATTGAAGATATTGTAAAATTCTGCTGGAAGTCCATCCAGACCTGGTGCCTTTCCATTATTTTGTTTCTTAAGTGCTTCAGTTAACTCCATCATTGTCATGTTACTTTCTAGCATTATTTCAGTCTCTTTAGGTATTTGGGATAGATTGGCATTCTGCAGGTATTGTTTAACTCTTTCATCGTCTATATTCTCTTGTTCATACAATTTCTCATAGTAGTCTCATATAATTTTTTTTCTTTTCTTTACTTCCATAACAAGCTTGGCCTTGATCATCTATTAATTGTGAGATTTTTCTTGATTCTCTCTCCTTTCTCAATTTATATGCTAACCATCTACCTGGTTTGTTTGCATCTTCAAAATAGTACTGCTTCGCACCCCTAATTTTTTGTGCTAATTCTTTTTCCATTAATCCCATTTTATGTTTAATTGTATCCATTTTTAACTTAATGTCCTTTTTTTGTAGCAGTTTCTGTAACTCTTTTTCAAGTCTTTTATATTTATCCTCTAATGCCTTAGTGGCTTGTCTTTTCATCATATTTCTTTTCCTTGTATAGTCTATTATCAAGCCTCTGGCATAAGCCTTCATTGTGTCCCATAGATTCTGCATTGATGTATCTTCTTTTTTATTTTCTTTAAAAAAAAACCAAATCTTTCTCCATTTTCTGTATAAAGTCTTTTTCTTTTAATATAGTATTATTTAAAGTCCATCTGGATCTTCTTTGTCCTTTCCATTTAATTGTCATTGGATTATGATCTGTCCAGGTACTTGTTTCTATGTCAATTTCTTGTAGGTTAGAAATCAATTCTGTTGACATCCATATTATATCTATTCTAGATCATGATGAGTGTCTGTTTGAGTAAAAAGTGTATTGTTTGGTCTTAGCGTTTCTTTCTCTCCATGCATCTTTTAAGTTTATTTCATCTATCATTTCAAAAAAGGATTTAGGGAGAGTCTTTCTACTTTGCTTTGTTGTTTTCTGTGTTGTATAGTCCAGTTTATCATCTACTATTCCATTGAAATCTCCCATCATACAAATATTAACATAATCCAATTCAATTATTTTCATATGTAATTTTCTAAATAATTCTTCTTGATTATCATTTGGAGCGTAGATTGCTATCAGGAGTGTTTTCATATTATTGTCCATTATTTCCACCATTAAGATTCTTCCATCATCATCTGTATATTAAAGATAGTATCTTTAATATATAAAACCCCTCCTCTTTTCTTACATTGTGTCAAAGCGGTAAATATTTTCCCTAGCTTTGGCTGTGTCAATATTTGTTCATGTTGCTTTTAAATATGTACTTCTTGTAGGCAGATTATATCAAATTTTAATTTCTCTAATTTATGGAAAGTTTTCTTTCTTTTAACAGCTAAGTCCATTTATATTAATCGTAATCAGTTTTTTCTCTTCCATGATTATACTTTATAAGTAGGTTTTGCAGCCCTAGTAGATATTGGTTCTCGTTGTTCTCTAACTTCCACTTTTCCTTCTACTGCACCTTCTTCTTTTTCAATCACTGCTTGACAGTTCTCTTGGAATTCAATTAGTGACACTTCTTTTTCTGTCTCCTTCTCTTTCCCTCCGAAGTATTCTGTATAAAATAATTCTGCTTTCTCAATTGAATCAATTCTGTGTCTTGGTTCCTGTCATGTAAACATTAAGCCTTCTGGTATCAGCCATCTGTAATTCACCTCTTTTTTGAGTAGTATTTTAGTCAAGAATTGATACTCTCTTCTCATCTCTCTCATTCTTCTGGGTACTTGTTTCAGAACTACAATCTCCTTATCTTTGTATTTCAATGTTTTCTCTCTTGCCACATGTAATATTTGCGTTTTAATAACTTTCTTTGTAAATCTAATGTGAACTTCTCTTGGCAATTTATTTCTCATTGCATATCTTGTGAAAACTCAAAAGACCTCATCTATTCAATCCATCATCTTCTCTTGGGTTATTTCCAATGCAAATTTTGTCCCTTTTCTTCCTCTATATTTGGAATCTAAGATAAAATTCTGATCTGTCAATCTCCCATCTTGGCATCCCGCTCTTATCTTGTTTGACCACGCTTAATCTGCCATCAATATCTTCAATCTTCTTATCTCTTTGTTTATCTTCTTTTTCAATTTTTTGGAATCTCTCTTCATACTTCATCATCATTTGTTGAATGTTCTCCACCTTTTCATCTGTTTTTCCTGTTCTTTGTTCAATGTTCTCTGTTCTCTTTCAATATTCTCTGTTCTTGCTTGTATGTTTTGAATTCCTTGCATAATCATCTGCAGCGTCATGTTTTCATGTTCTTTTTCTTGCTGTAACATCGGCTGTATTGATTGTTGTCCTCCAGATGGTGAAGAGGAAGAAGTAGGAATTGAAGAACCAGCCACTGTTAGTTTCCTGCTCATTTCACAAAAAATTATAAGGTTGCAAACAATCCAAAATCTTCAGGTTCAGCCTCACAAAGTTTTATGACTAGTCAAAAAAATTGTCATTAATATGTATTGTGAACTCATGAATTAATTAGGCCCATGAATTAATTAGGGCATCTGTCAGAACCCTGACATGTATGCTTGATGTGATAAAAGAGAAGTTTTTAAATATAAGGTTGTGGTGGTATTGATTGTATTTTACATCCAATTTTATATTTGCATTCCCTTTTCTCCACTTGTGCAGTTCCTATTAATAGCCAAAAATAGTTTGCTGTCCAAAATAAGTGTTTACCTTACTATATGGGTAGACTGTGACCTATGAAGCTTCTTTAGCCACAAGATTGCTGAGCATCTCCCTTCAAGCATATGCTCCATTTGACCCATATTGAAAGCAGTATTTATAAATAGTTTACATAACTTTTTTTTAATTAAAAGGATTGCCCTTTAAAACAAAATCTTGATGTGAAAAACTGAAAGTTGTATTCAATTAGTTTAACTCTAATTTATTACAATTCTACTTGGATGTTTAAAAATTAATGCCTTTATAGTCAGTTCATTTGCAGATTGGGTCAATATATTATTGAAATGTCATCTACACTCTTAACTTCTTACTTTGGTAATAACAGCCAAAATCTATATTTTGTAAAATGCAAACAGAATTTTAATAACTTCTTTTGATAATACAAAAATTAACCAATCTAGTATTTCATAAATAAATCCATAGGATTATTTTATTTTAGGTACTTTGAGCTATACAACATTAAACAGGAACATCTTAATTTAGTAATGATTAAATTCATTAGCATCTTAGCATGAGCTGTGGTGATGCAGTGGTTAGAATGCAGTATTGCACATTAATTCTGTCGACAACCAGGAGTTTGATTCTGACCGGCTCAAGGTTGACTCAGCCTTCCATCCTTTCAAGGTTGGTAAAATGAGGACCAGGATTGTTGGGGGCAATACACTGACTCTGTAAACTGCTTAGAAAGAGCTGTAAAGCACTATGAAGTGATATATAAGTTTAAGTGCTATTGCTACTGCTATCTTTTTGGCCCCTTAAAATTAGGAAAGATTATGAGAAAGATAACTTACATTTTCTAAGGATGAAGAACAACAAACAAAACCAAAGCTCACCATATATATTCACACTGAATATCCGGTCCTCTTCCCCTGCAGGATTGGTAGCAACACAGGTATATTTTCCCCCATCACTTGTAAGAGCTCCAAAAATGTGCAGTAAGCTCCCATTTGGAGCCAGGCTGAAGAAAGAAAGAAAATCAAATACTGAATTTTTGGAAACATGTCTGTAGATCCTTCCTTCCTTCCTTTCCTCCCTCCCTTCTTCCTTCCTTCCTTCCTTCCTTCCTTCCTTCCTTCCTTCCTTCCTTCCTTCCTTCCTTCCTTCCTTTTCTTTCTTTCTAGACTCTGACTTATATGGCCACCTATCTCATATAATTATTCTAGGCAGCTCACAACAATCCATAAAAACAAAAGTGCCATTCTCACAAGAACAAACATCCCCTGATATCAACCCTTTCCTACTTTGGGACAATCTTGACCTGGATGACTGACAATCTCTGTAGACACTTCCCTTTTCTGACTGTTCTTTTGTTTGGGCTCTGCTTCACTACCCAAAAAGAGAGTTCAACACTTAACCTGATCTGCTGAGATTCATCACTGGTGATTAGTTTCCCATCTTTTAGCCACTGAATGGCAGGTGTAGGGGTTCCACTGGCCTCACAGGAAAGCTGGATGTTTTCTCCAAGGATGCCACTAACTTCACTTGGCATTTCAGAACCAACAATATCTGGAGGAACTTTAGAATAAGAATATATCTATCAGTAATGATTGCATAAGGCAGAGAATAAAATACAATAAAAGCACAATTTATTGAAACACTGAGCCTTATTGGAAAAGAAAAGCTCCTGAGCACTTCTACATTTCCATCTCCAATCATACCTAACCCCATACAAATTAACTCAAGGATTTCAGAAATTTAATTTAGGAGATAACAAACATTTAGTAAGAATAGATAGTGGCACATGAAGCTGTTGAATTAACTGTCCTGAAAATATTTGTTGTAATATTTGATACTGATTTGTAAGTAGCTCTGGAACAACAGGAGTTATGTTACATATATTTCTCAGTTTTTAAAAAAACATAAAATCATGCATACATACTTTCAACAGAAAGAACATAAAATTTCTTAGCTTTGCCTTCTACATTTGAAGCAATGCAAGAGTAATTTCCATTATCAGAATAGTGAGGCCTGGCAATTTGCAGCTTGTTTCCTCCTGGCAAAATAAGCAACTCATGGGTGGCAGAATTTTCTAAATATAAACAAATATGAAGAAATCAGAATATTGAAGTCTCAACAGGCTGGTTAATTTTCATTTTAGCTCTATGTCCATGCTTTGAGATCAGTTGCTATCTCTGACAGCTTAAAAAATTGTGCAGTCCTTGGTGCTCCCCGAGCTTACAAACATTTCATTACCCAACTGGATAATATCATCAGCATGAATGTGCTGTGAGCCATGCTGGCACAGTGGTTAGAATGCAGTACTGCAGGCTATTTCTGCTGGCTGCTGGCTGCCAGCAATTCAGTAGTTCGAGTCTCACCGGCTCAAGGTTCACTCAGCCTTCCATCCTTCTGAAATGAGACCCAGGTTGTTGGGGGCAATATGCTGACACTGTAAAGCACTTACAGGGGGCTGTAAAGCACTGTGAAGTGGTATAGACAGTCTAAGTGCTATTGCTATTGCTATCTTCATTGGGTAATGAAACATCTGCAAGAAAACCACCAAGCTCAGAGAGCATCAAGGTCCCCCTCACTTCAGCCCTGAGCTACAAATATTCTATTCTGTCAACTTAAAGCATATGAGAAGGAAGGAATATAAGACATGTCTTGGCTAGGTCCCAGAATTCCAAAATTATAGGAAAAGTGTAAGAGAAGGTACAGGCTGTTCCTTTGAGAAAGGAATGCATTACCATGATTCAAAGCATCCATCAGCGGGATAAATGATGAAAGCTTCATTGCCTGTAAACTCTTTCTTTTTTGTATGGCACTGTGGCATTGTAATGGATATAGAGTATTTATAGTGCAATGTTCCTTTCATCCTTATGATAAAAGCAAACATTTTTGCAGATATCTTTGATCACCACTAACCCTCACCCCAAAGCACTTCTAACTTTGAAAAAATCATTGTGAATCAGAAGAAAAATACCTTAAAAAAATATGTCCAGCAGTTCAAGAAAGGTAGGCTTATCTTACAGAGAATTTATATACCAATTTTGCATTGAACTCCATACTCAATGGGTGTTTTAAAGGCTGTAAAGGTAGTGCTGGGGGCTGCATGCAGCAGTGATATTTCCAGATTTGGCTGAGAGAGAATTCATTTCATACAACTTAAATCCATTTTGTTCAGCTTAGAAGAAATATTCCCTTCCAGAAAGCTGGAAAGGTTTACACATTTTTTCTTCCCACTCAGTACAACATAAACCCTGATCACACATAACAAGCTATTCTTTCACTTCACTGAGTCTTATATTTTAAGCTCCATTTTTCCATCTTCAGTATTACCAACATTAACTTAATACTTGCCTTCTTGGGTATTAGCTGTCTAGATTCTTTGGGGGTGGGAGGGACAGAAATGCCTTTCTGAAAACAGAACTTACAGCAATTTTATCTGAACCTATTCCCCATTTTGGATCTTAGAAAATCCAACAAGTAACCAATGTTACTTGAGCAAACATTACCAAGTGGTTTTCCATTCTTAAGCCAAGTTATTGATGGTGGAGGAATTCCAGTAGCATCACAGGTAAGAGTTATGGGATTTCTGATGGTTTCATTGATCCACTCTTGCTGAGGGCCTTCAATGGTAGGTGGTACTGTGAATGAAGACAGCAGGTTGATACATGCACCAAATTACCAATAATGGATTCTGGAAAAAAACAAATGGTCTTGATAGAGTCTGTACCTCATTCCTTCCGCCTATCTGCCACCACAGCTTCCTGTTGTGCAACAGGAAGTATTAAGAAATCAAGGTTTGAACATACATAACTGTCTATCCTGTCTTATGTTCAATTTGATTCAGTAACTCTAACAAGGATCACTTTAATTGGTCTACCAAAAGCTTACCATGAACATTAAGATGGAAAGTTTTGTCATCACGTCCTACAATATTTATGGCTTTGCATACATACTGGCCTGTATCAGATACCTGTGAATATAAACAAAAGGTGATATGCAATTATCTTTTTACTAATTTTAAAAAGTATCAATGCTAGCAGAGTGCCATTATAATATACAATTCAAGAGAGAATACAATAAAATTAAAATGTCAGTAAATATTGGAGTAGGTTTCTTTGTAGTTCAATTGTTGAAATATTATATGAATAAGAAACCCTTTACAGGTAATCTCTGCTTACCAGCTATTTTGTTTAACCACCATTTGAAGTTACAATGGTTATAAAAAACAGCTTTATGACCAAACCTCACATTTATGGCCATTGCAGAATCCTATAATCACATGATCTCCATTTGTCACAACTGATGTATTTATAACCATTGCAGCATCCTGAGGTCACGTGATTGCAATTTGTGAGCTTTACAACCAGTTTCCAACAAACAGAAGTAATGAAGGATATGAATGTGAAACCTTGTGGTCATGTGATGTCTTGCTTAAGAACCGCAGTGATTTGCTTAACAATGGAAACAGAAGTGACATCCTAAGTCTGACATAGTCACGTGATTTTTCACTTAACCTCAGTGCTTAGCAACAGAGTTGCCAATCCAATTGTGGTTGACAAGTGAGGCTTGCCTGTATAATAATTAGTTTTTTTGAATACAAAGCAGTAATAAACCTAAAATGAACTGTTTACATTTTTCCAGCTTCATCTATCTATCCATGGTGGTTTTATATATGATGTATAACATTTTGAAGACCACAATTATGTGAAGTTTGGGCTAGATTTTTAAAAGTAAAAAACAAGACATATTTGTATACCTCAGACATCTTGATATGGAGTGTCTGACCATCTGCTACTATCTCCACATTGGATGAAACTGAGATCATACGGTTATTTTTGTACCAGGTGATGCTGGGAGGTGGAACAGCATTGGACTCACACTCTAATGTCACTGGCATTCCCACTCTCACATTGATTATTGCAGGAGGTATGCTGCTCTGGCCTTTAATACTTGGAGGAACTTTAAAGTAGGGGAACAAAAGAAAAAATATTTTTCTTTGACTTTTCCCAAAGAAGTGCTATGTTATTACTGACAATGAAAAAAAATTTCTCTTTAAAAGGGTGCAGAAACACACCATGAATAGTAAGGAAAGTTCTCTTAATGCTTTCTCCAGCACTATTTCTGACTATGCAGACATATTCACCACCATCAGATAAACGTGCCTTAGGAATCTGCAGTTTGCGACCACCTAAAATCAAGAAAACAAAACAGTTCAAGTGAACTACTGGACCAACATCACATCATTCACTGAATTTGTATGGGATTCTAACAGAAGCTACAGAAATAAAAATAGGGACATGAATGTTCACTGAATGCTCACTGAATGTTCACTGCTTAGAATGAATTAAGAACACCACTGGAGACAGCTACCAGCCATCAGTCATTTGTATCTTTAAGACTAAATTTAGAATTATATTAGGAGAACAGTCTAAAATTTAATAATAAATCTTAACTAAACAAATCACAGTTAACTATTCTGCTTTAAGTGGCTAAGGAATATATAACTGATCATTCCAAATGATTGCAACATTCTATGAAAAAAACAACTCCATGAAATTCTTTTTATATACACACACACGCGTGCATTTTGCTGTATTTTTTTTCTATCACCCTTGTTGAAATATTGAGAAAAGAAAAGAACTCGATAAAAACAACACACCCAGAGATCGCTCACCAGGAATAATGAGAATATTTGTGTTCAAGCTGAGAGGTTTTCCATCCTTGAGCCAACTGAGTTCAGGAGGTGGGAAGCCAGTGACCTCACATGTCAATGAGATGAAGTTATTCACCACAACAGTTAGGTTCTCAGGATTAATTCCAATAATATTGGGAGGAACTGTTAAAAGATAACCATGTCCACATTTTGCAGTCTCATTTATTAAAGGTTCCTTCAGCTCTAGTTGCAAATTAAAACATTACAGCATCACTTTCCCAAACTTCAGCTGATTCTTCTACTGGGGAGATGAAAAGAGTTAAGGGAGAATACGGAGCAAGATTTCTATCACTGCCACATTTTCTCTCCACACACACCCCCTCTTTCTTTTTTCAAAGATTTTTTTTCTTAATCAATGACCAAAATAAAATGACTATATCTTTCTTTTCAATCTAGGTGGAACAGAATAGGGTGCCAACATATTCAAATACTCTTTTAAGGTAATTAAATTAGTTAGGTTTTGTATCTTTGCCTAGTACTTTTTTAATTTGGAATTGGTGGTTTTCTGAAAAAAAATATTTGTACAATACATTATTTGGATAATTTGTTGTCAATCAAATTCATTTTAGATTTAAAGATCACTGCTACCTATATTCAAAGAAGATATTAACTAAAATTTTGCCCTAATTTATGCTGTGTAACCTGCATCTTTCTTGCCTTTATCCTTAACTATTTTCCTTCTGTCAGCTTAGCAGCTCAAATTCAAGCTTGCTGCTATTTTAACTTCTAAATAAATCACAGGTCCTGGCCTGATGTTTTCAAATAAATCAGGAAACATAAGCCAAAAATTAAGCCATGTTGCAGTTCTGACTTACAAGGAATGCAGCAACTATCAATTTAAACACACTAACACAACACTACAGATGTATTTCTCTGTTCCAAAAAAGGAGCTAACAGGCTTCTTATTGTTTAATGCAAACTAGTCCAATGTTTCTGGCCAAGTGATAAAATTGGACATCACTCAACTGCTTTTAAGCATCTCTTTCTCTCTCAGTGACTAAACCATGAGATGGGAAATGTACTGAATAGAAGAGTAAAAATGCTGTTCATGTTTATGATTCTAATCCAACGAAGATCAGACCAACAAACAAGAACTAAACAATACCTAGTCAAGGAGCTGCCGAATAAGCTAACAGTAAATAGCCCAACCAAAGAACTTCCAAGATCACTTCCACCAACACTGACAAGTCAAACTACTAGTATATAAATTGAAAACAACCCAGCACTGATAATCTTGCCTAGTTTGTGTAATGAAATGTCTGCCAGTAAACGATCAAGCTCAGACAGCACTATTTGAACCCCAAGTTACGAATATTCTCCTTTATTGGTCAATGTAGATCAGAGAAAATTTTTCTTGTTCTTATCACAGAAACAAATTCTAAAAGCCCTCTCAAATGTTGCATTTGACATTATTTTTCAATGCCACCCTTTAGGAATTAATTCCAAATAATAATCCAGAATAATTCTGCATTCTTGGTTTTCATTTCTAGATTTATCTTTCCTAATCTTTTCTATTCAGACTTTATAATTTCTGTATCAAATCATACTGTATTGTTTTCCCTGAAACTTGCTCCAGTGCTTTTTATGTTTACTGTATGATTTTAATTCTCCTAATTTAGTAACATTCTCAGTTTATGTGTTATTTTAATTCCTCTGATGTCTATTTTGAGTTAGCATACTAGTTCTTTTGTAATAAACAAACAGCTCTCTTTCAGAGGTCTGTGGTTTATGCTATCAGATTTTTCTTAAACATATATGTTCAATTTATACATACACACACATACATATAAAATATGGACTCATGTATGCAAATCAGCATAAACAAAAATATAGTCTAAGCCAACAAAAATGAAGATAGTATGTTACTGCTATTGTATTGGCTAGGCTAAAAAGTTTAAAAATAAAATAAACATCATAAACTAGAAAATGAAATCATAGTCTTGAGGCAATACTTGAAAGAACATTGTTTGAAAGAATCAAGATTTGTTGATCTAAATGTGGAATAAGCAGGCTTTCTTCCAAGCTTGAGACAATTGGAACAGAAGCATTTTGTTCTCAATATGGAATACTTGGAACAACCATATCAAGCTATGACCAGGAGCTTTATTGATCATTTATTCCATTGGCCACCTCTCTAAATTAACCAGCATCATCACTTTGGGGAACTACTTTGTGTTCAGACAACAAATTCATTACCATTAAAAGTAGTCTTATATCTCAATAGTCCAGTTTGAGATTCTTCAGCAACAGACCGAAATCTGCGATCATGCGCAGTTTTAATCTGTGCTAGCCGCTGGATAGCCCCGAGCCGGCTGGTTTCAGGGCTAAGCCACCCTGTAGAGGTGGTGAAGAGGGGGAAGACTGCCAGCAGGGTCAAGGAGAGTCGCATCTCTCATCCCCAGCTGGCCATTACTCCCTTTCCTGAAGGCGGTTGCAGCAGTGGTCTGAAATGGCCACCTCAAAGAAGAACTCAATCGTAAAAGAATGTGCAGGAGGAAGATAAGAAGAGAAAGTTTTTGGCTGACCAGGTTGAATTGAAAAAGCAACAATATAAGATATCCTGGAATTTGAATTATAAAGAACAACATTGTTCCCAATGAAGACTTTGAAGTGGCGAATGAGAGAGGGAAGGGAAAGGATTTGGGTTTTTTTCTTTTCTTCCCTATATTGACAATTAAGAGATTTAAGCAAGAAACCGGCAAAAATCCACTTTGACATCAACAGGTATTTAAGCTGAAAATAAAATGTCATATGGGATAATAAAGATTTCTGGATTCTCAAAAACTTTTAAAAGAAGGAAAAAAACAAAAGGGTGGGATCTGGAAAAATGGAGGAGACCACCTGGAAGTGAAAGGAATTAACAATGAAACTTTAACAAGATTCCTAAAAGATACATTATAACTGAAACTTTGTAACAAGATAAGAGAACCCCAGGAAGAGAAAGTGGAAAAAAGAAACAAAAAAGAAACAGCTTTGGATTATTTAGATTACTTGGTGATTTTTGGATTTTTGGCTATTGGATCTAAAGGACTAAAATTAATCGGGTGGTTGTTTAAAAGTTTTTAAAATGGTAATACTCTTGGAAGAATTGAGAATGGAACTTAAAAAACAGAAAGAAGATGCATAAGAAGGAAAAGGTTATTTTGGCTTCGTATTTCAATTTTTAGAAATGGAGATCCTGAACTAAGAGAAACAATAAAAAATGCCTGTAGAACAAGAAGGGCGGGACAAAGAAGCCATTTTCAATGACCAAGTATTCCTATGTGGGAAAAAGAAAGGAAAGGGGGGGGAGTGAAAAATTTAAGATTTGAAAAAACAACCCCCAAAAAGAATAGTTTGAAAAGTAATTACAACATTAGGAAGAAACAGAAGAGAGGATTACAGAAGAGAGAATCAGAATTAGAGAGAGGAGGGGTCAAAAAGGGAAGGGAAAAGAAGAGCGGGAAGAGGGAAAGGAAAAGAAATTATATAGGACAGAAACAGAACATAGAGAAACAGGGAAAACATACAAGGATTAAGCGTGTAACCCTATTTAGAAGACACAAAGATAATGGGTGAAAACTTAATTGAAAGAGGATTCTGCAAGGGTATACAAGATAGTATTGTTATATTAGAAATAGAAATGAACTTTGAAAATATGAAACAAGTGTGATTAAAATGATAGATAAAATACTCATTGTAATGTAATGGAATGTTTAATAAATAAATGAAATAAAGAGAATGAGAGAATGAAATTAGGAAAGGAGGGGAACATTTTAATTATTATAAATGTGTTATAAAAATTTAAATGAAGATGAATATGAAAGAGACATGAAAAAATTATGGAAATATTATAAGTGTTCCTAGAAGTATGATACCCTATTGAAAAGAAATGTTAAAGATGTCAAAGATTATAACTAACATTAATGATAGAGCTGACCTGGAATAGAATAAGTATTTTATTTATTATTGTTATATATATATTTTCTCTTTAAGAACTTAGTGCATATTTTAAGAATGTACCAAGCAGAATTCGACTGGAAGTTATGTGTTATATTGAATGTTATAATTGTAAAGGCATAAATTGAAGTTTAAATAAGAGTTGAATGGATAAAACTTAAAAGATACAAAGGTATCATACTCCAATTAGTAACTACAGGGAAAAAATGTTGTTTAATGAGAAAAGAAAATATGAAATTGAAACAGGGCAGACAAAAGTATAAATATAATGACTAGAAAGGTATTGAAAAATATATATAATTCAATTTAGAAAGGAATAAGATAATTAAAAGTAAGATTGAGAAAACTAAGGGAAGGGAAAAATTATTGAGAAAATGTTAAAATAGTAATAAGATATGGAATAGAACACAAAGATGAATATGAAATTGAATTTGTGTCTGTATGGAGAAGTGGTACCCGGGACCATGCTATTCTCAAAAAAAAGAAATTTTACTTGTATTATGTTTTGTGAAAAACCAGATAAATTTTTTATATATATAAAAAAGTAGTCTTATATCTCTGCAGCATTTGGTGGAGCAACATCTGAGCTAGTAATATCGGAGTAGCCAAAACATCCATATCAGCTACAACATTTTTTCCATATGTCCTGTTCTGTACATTTTTCAATAGCAACAGTAAGGTAGAATTGGTTCACCATGAAATTACTTTTTGTTGTTATGAATAGAGCATGCAGAATCAACTCACATATCTATCTTTTTAGAAATGTTTTCTTAAACATCACAAATCATAAAAACCACAAATAAGACTCTGTTTGCCATTCTTCTGCTTGTAATTTATATTTTCTGACAGTTGTTAGGTTTATGCATTATTTCTCCAATGGAATTTCTCTCTCTCAAGCTTAAATTAGACAACAAATTGGTATAGTTTGTCAAATCACTTCTCGTCACTTGACTCTGGTGAGGATGATAAAGCTCATCCAAATGGCCTAACACCAAAAAAAGCAGCCTTCATGGTAAGAATGAAGATCCATAATTGCAAAATTTCTTATACGTGGAGAACAAGAAAAGTCAAAATGAATACTAACTCTTTAAAAAGATAAACAAGATGAAGAATTTGGGGGGAAATGACTATTTCACTATTAAGGGCACTGATTTGAGATAGTGAGTAGACAATAATCTATCAGAAGTAAAGCAGAAATATAAGGGTAAGTGCAAAAGGGATAGCTAAATTTATTATTTGATTAAAGGTACATTATTTATTTGATTCAGGGGCTTTCACAATGTCATCTAGGATCAGAGGAAAGTGATAGAGCAGTAGAAATAATTTTCTCATTGTTGGTGTTATTTTTTAAGGACAATTGGATATTTTTAAATTAAAAAAAACAAATTGAGCAGAAAAAAATGGCAAGAATGTTTCAGTTTTTTTGGCATTGTAGGGAAATAATTCATATCTGTGAATGATTTTTTTTCCACAGCCACAAGTTGGGTGGTCCTTCCCATGATTTTCTCAATCATTTTTTTCAGAGAAATTCTAACCAAATATTAATTTTCTATAAAAATAATTTTTAAGAGTGAGATGGGGCTCAGCTAAAAATACTGGTAAAAGTACAGATGGTAATCATTACTTTAGAAAATAGCAATCTTACCATGGACGTTAAGATTAAAATATCTTTTGGCACGTCCTGCTATGTTCTCCACAAGACAGACATACCTGCCTGTATTTGCTATTTGGGTATTGTGAACCTATTAAAAAAAGATATACTGTAAGTATCAAATATCTTAGTTTTTAATTGACTTCATATACACATTGTTAAATTTTCACTTGTCAAATAAGTAAATATATTAATTTATAATATGCTTTACTCTGCAATTCATTTGACTATAAGCTCTATTCTGTGTCTTTCGTGGCATAACTCTTCCATATATTTTGGGTGCTCCCAAGATTTTTAAACAGATCACATAGTTGCAGCACAAAGAGTAACAGGAATAATGAAACAGGAGTAATCAATATCCAGATATTGTCTTTTCAGGGAAAAATACTAACAAAAGATACTAGAAAAACTACAGTGAATGGTAAGATAAACTGGCTAGAAAATAACATGTTTAACAATTAAAAACTGTTTTATTATAGACTCACTCAATATTTTGCATGTTGCCTCTTCCCTAGCAAAAAAATAAAAAAAGAAGAAATACACTCTACAAGGGTACGTATTCTTCCATAATTGGAATTGTGGAGGTTTTTATGGCTTCACAATTGTCTCAGCTTCTTTGACAGGATGTGGGAGTGAAACTGAGATATATAGCATCTAATCTGAAAAAGCTAGTGCACTTCACAGACTTACCTGAAGAATTTTTCCATCTAGTAGGAATTTGTGATGAGAATCTTCAACTATTAGCTGTCCATCTTTCTCCCAGATTATGTTTGGAGGAGGACTGCCCTCTGCTGTACATTCCATCATTGCCATCTTGTCCAGAAGTACGGTCAGCTCCTCAGTCACATCACTGCTGGCACCATTAAAGTATGGTGGCACTAGACAGAAAGATTGACAACAGTTTTGTACCCTTTGACTTCTTCATCACATTGCTGAGAAGATGCAAAATGTACATTAGAAAGCTACCGAACAATTTTCATTCATAACATTTTTTCAGGTACTATCAGAGATACATTAGCCATTATCACAAATGACTCTTC
Source organism: Pseudonaja textilis (assembly GCF_049901715.1). NCBI lineage: Eukaryota > Metazoa > Chordata > Lepidosauria > Squamata > Elapidae > Pseudonaja > Pseudonaja textilis. The sequence continues at coordinate 94,781,493 of NC_141992.1, forward strand.
AAGGAACAGCACGATAGATTTTTATTACAAGGGGAAAATATTAGATATTGTCTTACTCAGAAGGGAATCTAATACTATATATCACATTAGTAGAATTTTCTACTTGCCATGTCTCTTATTGTAGCTTTAGTATCTTACTATTTATATTTTTATTTATTAGACATTTATACTATTAGCACACAGTGAATTATATAGAATCAAACTAAGTGAGGCCTGCCATTTAAAAGAAGAATATATATTATTTGCAAACTCAAAAAACATCAAGTAAGCTCACAAAGCACGCGGACATCATATTGGATAGAATCTTCTCCGGCTTCATTAATGGCCACACAGGTATATCGTCCAGCATCTTCACTCTGAGCTCTAGGAATCTGCAACACACGACCTCCTAGAGTAAAATAAGAATGAACTTGCCATCCTTCTAAACACAGATCATGGGGTGCTCTAAGATAGATAGATAGATCCACTTGATTCATGATTAGAAAGAAGGACTTTGATAGACCTCATATTTTCAACCTATTTCTGAAGTTTTAGGGTAGGTAAAAAGGTTTAAGGCGTAAATATCAGGAAGATGGTATCTTATCACCATTATGTCAAGAGTCAGAAAGCTTCATCTCAAAGTATTTTATTATATCCATAAATATTAATTTGCTTAATACACACCTGGAAGTATGAGTACTTTATCATTGGAATTCAATGGAAAATCCTCTTTATACCATGTAAGTACTGGAGGAGGCACAGCATTAGTTTCACAATATAAAGACAGAGGATTGTTTACAATCACATCTTTGGCTCTTCCACTTTGACTTCTACTTAGCACATTTCCATCTTCCCAGAATCCAAATGGTTTTTGAAAACTTGGAGGAACTGTAATATATAGGCTTCAGATTAAAAGTGAAGAATAAGTATGAGGCCTTTCCAACCTTCATCACAAGAAGTAGTAACACATTTAGTGAGTCTTCATTCTCTCAAGTTACAAACATTTATCTCTTCATCCTATGTACCATCTCTTATAACAAATCTGTAAAGTTATCATTCTTTCAGTCTTGTTATCTGTAGAAAGTCCATGGCCAAAAGTAATAACATATCTTATCTTAACCTTGTTCAAACCAACCAACTTTGCTTTCCTTGTTTCTACTTCTAACGTTCTTACTCTTTAATTTATTCAAATATTATTGTAGGATTTTATTTCTCTTCATTTTTTCTTTGCCTCATTGCACAGAGCTCTTCAAAGCTTTAGTAGACCTTTTTCATAAATCCAGTAAGAAAAAAAATTATCCAGTGACTATTTTGGTTTGTCTCTTTTAAATTTTAAAACTTCAGCCATTTTTTTTTTTTTTTTGGGTAGATTCAGTGAAACAATATTTTCTCTTGGCCAATTAGTTAGAATCCTTCTAGGATCAAAATCTTATTTTCCTTTTCCTTTTTATTTCAGATTCTTTGCAGTAATCTTTGTAGTAATCTTTGATTACTATTTTCCTTTATTCAGAATTAAAGGCAGACCCACCTGGCATTTTCATTTCATTATGAATGTCTTCAATAGCATAGAAATAGTTAATGAGCGATTTCCAAAAGTGCTTGGAAATTGAGGTTTGCAAACTTTAAAAGTCTACTGCAATTGCAAGCAAAATGGCTAGTCCTGTTGTTACTCAATGATCAATTCCACAAAAACTACTGTCCTATAGTCTCCAGAGAGTGGCTCCTCCAGAGAGTGAAGCCACTCTCCAGAGCATATGTGGATAATCTTCCATCCTCTCCTTATCCAAAAAGTTTGCAAGAAACCAATCTATTCACCAGTTCCTTGGTCTTTGTTAAAGTCATCAGTTCTGCTTTAGCAGAGACATCTTCAATTTGCCATGCCTCTCTCAAAAGCCCAGAATAACTTGGATTCATATTTAGATAGCTGGCCTATTAAAACAGTTGGAAAGTTATTCTTGAACATACTTTTCAAACTCAACTCCCTAAGAAATCATAACTGCATGCGGTTCATACTACCAATATCCCAAGGTAGATTAACAATAGGTTTTACTTGATATTCTCACAAATTTTACTAGGGGTAAATTTGGGGAGACAACAGGCTCAACAAAATGACAATATGTTCATTTGCACTTTAAAAACAATTTTCATAGTGTCTTCTTTTTCTCCCAATGTATCATGTTAGCAATCCATTTTACTAACTAATGGTCTAAGTAACTATTTGTAAATTTATAGTAACTACACAGAAGTTGTGATTATCTAGAGATCACCAGATAGGAGAAGACTGATCTTTATGAATACACCCATAAATAGTCAAAGCAATACCTTGTATACTGACATCAAACTCCAGCTCATCCTCACCAGCTATGTTTGAAGCAACACAACTGTATCGGCCAGTGTCAGATATCTCAGTTGCCTTAATTTGAAGGATGCGTCCACCACCTTGGATTGTTAGATGATCATCTGATGTAAGTGGCTGTGATGGAATTATCCAAAAGGATACATGAGCATTTTCTACAATGTACAAATAAAGTGTACATAGGCATGCATAGTTTATGGCTAATTAAGCCAAAGTCAGCAATGCATTGTGGACTGTCTGCTTTGGCAAGAGATTTGAAGCCCCCCCCCCAAAAAAAAAGTCAAATTATATTTTATATAATTATAAAGCAAGATCAGATATGAAATACTATATCTATTCCTGAATACTTGGAGCCTTTTTCTGAGACATGTTTGAAATAGATCTATTTCCTTTATTTTATTCCAGTATTACAGAAAGAAGGGTTCACCTGACTGGTAAGCTACGCATGGACTAGAAATTATGCAATAAAAATAGATTTAAAGGGTTTTCTTTCCCATTGCTTTCATTCCACAATTGAGAACATTGCTAAGATATACATTTTTGCTAAGTTAAAAGTATTCAAGAATGTAAAATTTAAAGAAAATTGTATTATACTTTCCTTTACTTTGACAAAAGAATTAAGACTAGTATCTCTATTAATGTTCTTGTTATTCATAGTTAGTCTAACAATTAGCAAAGGGCAAGTTTTTGGGAAGAGGAAATTACATTACTTAAAATTTCTTTTAAAAATTACTTTTGTTTATTTATTTAGTGTCTAAACTGCCCGAAGTCACTTGGTCTGAGATGATGAATGAATGAATGAATGAATGAATGAATGAGAGATGTTCTCGTGTTAGTTTGAATAAAATATTGTCAGCCAAAAATAATATTCCACATATGAAAAGATTCAAGGAGAGCAAAAATATGAAAAGTGTATGAAGTATAAGTACTAGGTAATAAATAATATGGAAAATATTTTTCAAGTATTAAAATGCTCATAGGGAAGTGCAAAAAGAAGAAATTAATTCAGAACTGGAAAGAATGAAATCTAGAAAAGCAGTCCAAAATTGCAAGTGACAAAGCAGAATGCAATTGACACATCCTTCAACATTCTCCAATTCTTTTCTTGTGTAACAGATTATTGTGTAACCCCACAACAAGATAGATGGTAAATAAATTTAACAAATAATAATAATAATAATTGCTGAGACAGAACAGGACTTCCTATAGCTTTGGAACATTGTGTTTTGGAAAATTTGATGAAAGGAAGAAGAGACATTGCTATAAAGAAGTTTCCTGGTTTTTCTAAAACAAATATTTGCTGTAAGAAATTATCTTTATGACTGGCCTGTCTATCCTTGTACCATCTGATGGCAGCAGCAGGAATTGCATGGACTTCACATTCCAGGATAAGACTGTTGTTCATTCTGATCTTCACCTCCTTAGGGGACAAGCCCAATCCTGACAAATCCCCTCTGCTTATCATAGGAGGAACTGCCAAATAAAGGTAAATATAAAAATAAAGCCACCAAACTGAAATGAGGTTTCTCATTTTGACACTCACAATGTTGTCAGGGAAAAAAGACATATGTAAGTAGCAGTAATTACATATCTCTCTAGGAATAGATATGTCTCTAGGGGTATTTACCTTTAAAATCTGTGCCAATTAGAATACTTACCTAATGAATAATGCTCCTTGCTAAATGTTGTCAAGGGATGACTCAAAAGAGCTGTAACTCTTTAACAACTAATAATAATGCACTCAACTATACTTGATTTTTCTAATATTATCTTTAATTTAAATGTTATCTAGCTGAACATTACATCCCTGTATTTACTCAATGCAATTAATTAAAATCAGTTAATTAATTACACTTAATATTGGATCCTGTAGTTCAATATTTTATGAACATTAGCTCTAAGATTTAATCTTTTGCACCTTCCTTTAAAGCATAGGTGTCAAACTCGCCGTGTCATGTTGCCATCACATGATGTTTTGTGACTTTTTCCCCCTTCGTGGGGTGGGCATAGCCTGCATATGATGCATCTGGCCAGCAGGCCACCAGTTTGACACCCCCTGCTTTAAAGCGTCAGTTTCAGATATTATTATTGTGGTTCATCGCACAGTTAGTCAGATGTTTAGGTTGGATTGGCATTTTGTCCACCTATCAAGTCCTTCCAAAGGACCTGAGATAGGGCCCTGAGACACGAGGTGTTCCTGCCATTCCAATCAGCCGTCAATGGGCCATTATCCTGTCTACAAATCAGTCAGTGGTTTTTCATGTATGTCTTGATTTAATTCAGCTAGGAAGTCTGTTACTATGGGACGGATTTATAATTTCAGGAGGATAGCCTTTCAAAACTAGCCTCTCTTATACATCTTTTTGTAGCAGGCCCTGGGATTAAAGACAAAAGAAAAAAAGAACACAGCTTCAAAAATGCTTACTCCACATCCTGCTGAAAATCTCGAACAGTAACCCCGATTACTGTGAAGAAATAAATGTTTTTTTTTTTGATGTGTAGCTATGCAGCCACTTTTCTTAAAATTATTCAGAAGACTTTCATATACAGTGAAACATCTAATTTGGCATTACCATCCTGATGTAAATGCAACAAAATGAACAATGGAATGTATATATACTTAAAAATATGCAACTAAGGTAGGAATTGTACAAAATATAAAGAGATGGTAGAGAATCGAACAATACATATGAATTTCAGCAAGAAACAATGCTTTAAAACTTACTATAAACTTTCACCTCATAATGTTTTAATGTTTCCCCCGCTTCATTTGTAGCTATACAAGTATATCTACCAGTATTGTCCTCCTGGGCATTCAGAATCTGTAAAGTTCGACCACCTATTAAAAAGGACAAAAGTCAAATTACATTTTCCCCGTCCCCTTTGTATATTTTCTTCTGAATTGAACAGGAACTGTATGAACTTAGGCATTGTTCCATTGAAGGAAGGAACTACAGATATTCCAATTTCAGAACATGTTAAAACTGGAGTTTAGGGAAGAACTCTAGAAAGAAGCAGAAATGAAATGCCTTTTAACACAGTAGTGCATCAACATTCTAATTATGTCAAACACTGAAAGAAATTGAAAGGCCCTGCCATGTTACATATTCCTTGTTCCCTGCCTGTGATATGCAAGTGAACTCTACCACATCACACAGAAAAGTAAGTTTTTCAAGCCATTGATACTCTGGTTAGTAGGAAGAGACAAAACCTAAGCTTTGGTACATTGTTAAGTTCCACAAGTTGGAAGTCAAAATATGCAAATGTTTCCTAACAATTATTATAATAATTCTAATAGTCAATCTCTATTCAGACATTTTCAGAAAATATACCAAAGTGAATTTATAAATGTAAAAAAATAGGATAGAATTTCATTCATTCATTCATTCATTCAATTTCTATCACAATAGCAGTAGGACTCTTAGACATATACTGCTTCATAGTGTTCTACAGTCCTCTCTAAGCAGTTTACAGAGCCAGCATATTTTACCAAGCTTGGATGGCTGGAAGGCTGAATCAACTTTGAGCTGGTCAGAGTCAAACTCCTGACAGAGAGCAGTGAGCCTGCACGCAATACTGCATTCTAACCACTGCTCCATCACAATGTTATAGCCATCCATCTCAATCCAACTGATTCCAAATTTATTTTAATAATAGAGGCATTCAAATAATTACCTGGCAAAACCCGGATGTTCTTATTTGACTCTATGGGAGCTCCATCTTTTAACCAGGTGATTGTGGCTGATGGATATGAGTAAGCCTCACAAACTAAGGAGGTTGGGTTATTTAAGATAACTGTGGCTTCTTCTGCACCCCCGTCATTATCTGAACCCACAATGGATGGAGACACTGAGCAAGTTCAGAAAAAAAAGAGCATTGTTTTAAAATAATCCTGATAATTGTGAGCATCATTTGTACTTCTGAAGGAACTACTTATGGGGAAAATATTTGGCCACCTGCTATACCTGCAACTTAATCCAAGAGCACAGGTTGAGCAATTTAAGAGCCAAAATACATATGACACTTGTTTCCCAGAGACTGAGCTTCATGCAGAAATATTGCTTTGATTCAAACCACTGAAGCACTGATATTGCACCTGAACTAAAAAGCCAATCTATCTTGAAGCTTCAGATTAAATTTGACCATTAGAAAACTTTTTTTTTCCTTATTTTATTTTTAAAAATGATTTCTTGTGTTTATAATTCTTTTTTTTTCTTTATACATTCATTTTGAAGTTGGTTTTTTTTTTAACACATTCCTTAATAGAACAATTTAACAATGACTTTTTAAAACAAGCTCCCTGATAGAATAATGATAGCATAGTCATGCTCCCTGATTGCATATTTGGTATTGTCTATGCCAAATAAGAGGAAAAATGGGGATTCCTTAGAGTTTTATTCATTTATTTTCTTTTTTTCAGAAGGCCGGGGGTTTAAAAAAGGGGGGAGATTCCACCAATCAAGAAATACTGTATAAGAAATACAATCCAGATAGAATATTAAGTTATCACTATCGCTGAAGTAAAGGAGGGAATTGAAATCTGAAAGAGGACTTCCTAAGCCTGTTTTTTAAAGAACTATTGACAAGCAGCTGAGAATCTTTTGGTGCAGGGCATTTTAGGTGCTTGGAAGGGGTTTAAGTAACCCATTTGTTTCTTCATTTTTGTAGAGGGAGAGAGACAATATCATATGAAATGCTGTATTTCTATGTATACGAAATTTTGGGAAGTTTCTTGGAAGTTGTATATAACCCTTAGGCCTTCAGTGACTTGGAGACAACACTTTTGGTACTTGCCACAATGATATCATTGACACAACTTCCAGTGTCTTAGCACCAACCCTCCAAAGTTTTATCAATAACTTTGCAACTTCAGATATATATGTATACACAGTATATTTACTAAAAAAAAATTTCCAATCCAGATAGATCTATCTTCTTCAAAGGAACCCAAACATGTCTATTACTCAATAAATCTTACCAAGTACATTAACACTGAAGCTTTTTCTTTTATCTCCGGCTGTATTGGAGGCAACACAGGTATATCTCCCTGTGTCAGCAACTTGAGCATTTGTAATTTGAAGAAAACGTCCACTAGACATTAACTGATAGCCATCATCCTGTAGAATAGTTTGCCCATCTTTTAGCCAAGTGATCTCTGGAATAGGGTTCCCTTTTTGAGAACAAATGCAAATATTAATAATTGATTTGTGAAAATTGCCCTTTTAAATTGTGTTCTTTGTTAAGTCTTTAAAAGTAAAATGAAAAATGATATTCTACCTCAGAATACATGATACTCCTTGGTGATTTATTTATTTTATTTATTTGTTAAGCATGTATTAGAAAACAGATATAATTAGAACATGATTATGATTACATGAAATAGGTACGAATAAAAGGCGACATTAGGCCAAGGTAGGCATGTTGGTGCACTTATGTGCGCTCCTTACAGACCTTTTAGGAATGGGGTAAGATCAACAGTAGACAGTCTAAGGTTAAAGTTTTGGAGGTTTGGGGAAGAAACCACAGAGTCAGGTAGTGCATTCCAGGCACTGACAACTCTGTTACTGAAGTCGTATTTTCTGCAATCAAGTTTTGAGCGGTTTTCCTTAAGTTAGTATCTATTGTTTGCTTGTGTATTGTAGTTGAAGTTGAAGTAGTCATTGACAGGTAGAGCATTGTAGCAAATAATTTTATGTACTATATGTATGTGTGTGCGTGCGCACTATATATAAATCATAAATACATGCTTGTTGCCAATCATATGAATTTTGATCATGTGACCACAGGAACAAGGAGATAGTTGTGAGAATTGGTTGTAAATCGCTTTTTCAGTGCTGTCATAACTTTTTATTTCAATGAATGGACATAAATTGAGAACTACCTATAGTAGCATCATCCAGGAAGAGAGAGAGAGAGAGAATGAATGTTTACTTGCTTAATACCATAGCCATTGATTGTTGCAGCCAAACCAGCTCTAACCAAGAATCATCAGAAGCTTACCTGTGACTTCACATGTCAGTGTAATGCCATGCCCTTCTTTTACTTTTACATCTTCCAGTTTATTTTCTCCTACAATGCTTGGGGATACTTTTACATTGTCAAAATAAAGAAAGAAAGAAAATAATTATGTAAGAATACAGGAATACAAAAAGATTGCATTTTTATTTGCATTAGTCATCACAAAATATGTTGTTCCATTTTCAGGAGACATGTCTTCAATATATATTCGTATGGATGTTGTGTTGTGATGGCCCTGTGAAAAATGTCATAACTTTGATAAAAGTATATGAAATCTGAAGCACATTCATTTAAAATATGAAGTTGAATTCAGATAAGACTTTTTCAAGTGGTTTCAGATAAAATGAAGGAACATAATTTACATATGTTTTCCCTTATTGTCTTGGTCCCTAGAATGAATAGTGTTGCTTCTTCTTTTGAAAAAGTCACAAAAGTAATTATTTAAACCAAGGCACTTATATATTCTTAGTTGATCTAAGATATTGCAAGACTATGTCTTTTTCTTTCTTTTTTCTACTAGAATAACATGGCTGCTTCTATGGAAACTAAATTTTACTATTTTCCAAATTTATCCTGGCATACTTGGACTGTATAAGATGCAGTGGAATTACAATATTATGTCCATTATATTATCAAATAACATTGTGTGGAGCACTAGGGTGTTTTCTTTTAAAGAATAGTTATTAAAATTTGAAGAACTTGCAGGGAAGAAGGAAGGAAAAAACACAACTACATTCTCCTGTTTTTGATATTTTACAAGACGCATAAAGCATCTTTCTGTTTTACACTGGAACAACTGCCAACTTATACTAACCAATTAAGAAAGCTACCCATTGCCTATATTATTTTTTCAGTCATCTCTTCAATTTCTAAACACAGGGACTATAAACTAGGAAGAAAAATCTGACACTTTGGCTTTTTAAAGATAGGTTTGATATACTCACCTAAAACTGAAAGTTCAAAGTTTTTCTTGACTTCTCCTGCAATGTTAGTTACTACACAGATATAATGACCAGCATCTTCTATTTTCACCTGCATCAAACGTAACATCCTGCCACCTAAACAGAAAAGCCATAAAGCTTATTATAATAAAACCTAATTCTCAATTTTGAGTTGTTAATATAGAACCAGAACAAAATGAAAGTTCAAAATAACTGGCAGCCTACTGAAATCTCAGTCCTCTGTGGAATATACAGTTGTCTGAGTGACAATGATAATTTTGCTTTGGAAAATTCACTTCACTCTTAGTATTTGCTTCAGCTCAAGGCTATTCAGCAACATCTCTAATACATATGTATGAAAGCTAAAAGTGAATACCAAGACATTACTAGGAATTTACTATTGGAACTTATTATGATGATCGTTCTACTGAGGAAGCATGTTTCTTCATTATCATTATGGGAAATATGTCAAATAACCTTTTTTTTCCCCAAACCCTCTTTAAATTAAAAAAAACTAGCAGTGGTTCAGTGCTACAGTGGTTCGTTGGGCCATCCTTCCATCTTCTGGAAAGTAACTGAACTATGGTAGAAACAAAGTTGGTTTGCAAGGACAGAAATACATGGAAACATGGTAGATTAAATCTAGTCAGGGTTTTTTTTCTTTTTGTCTTCTATTTTTAATTTCTTTGCTAATCTCACTGTTTTGAGGAGTTTTAGGGAAGGGGGTATTTTGGCTAATTTTTGCTTTATATAACACTGCTTACCCAAAAGAGGATTTATGATAATTATATATGTTTTAAAGGAAAATTCCTTTTGTATTAGTGTAGGCTTTTATTTTTTGAGATTTTTTTACTCTACTTGATGTAAATCAATTCATGAAAGTATCCAGAACACTATCTGAATCAACATTATTAAATGAAGTTCTGCTTTGTGAGCAAGACGGTTGCATTAAAGATATCATCACCTTCTTAAGAGAAGGCATGGGACCAGCCTGCTTAAAGAAAAAGTCATGCTTCCAGTCCTCAAGAAACTTCCAAAATCGTAACAATCATAAGCCAATATTTCCTTCCTGAGCATGCTGCTGAAATATGTTGTACCAGGCTAATATGGTTTTGCTGAATGAAAACTATTTTCTGGTTTGGGATCATTTCTGCATTTAAGCCTAGTTCCATCAGATATTTGTCCTGGAATAAATCTGTTCATTCATATAATTTTTGACTGCTTGTGTTTGATTTTCTTAGTCATTTCTATTTAGGGAGGAAGAGCAGGGGTGGGATTCAAAAATTTTAACAACCGGTTCTGTGGGCATGGCTTAGGTGGTGGGCATGGCTTGGTGGTCATGTGACTGGGTGGACATGGCTTGGTGGTCATGTTATTGGCTGGGCATGGCCAACTCAACATCACTCACATCGAGGCATGCATCTCCTCGCCTGGCCTCTCATGACTGTGGGGATGCTGCAACAGTCATAAGTGTGAAAAATGCTCATAAGTAACTTTTTTCAGTGCCATTGTAACTTTGAATGGTCACTCCACACAAGCAAAGTGCCAGCAAAGGACGGGAAAAAACCTCCAGAGTAGTTCCAGAGACAGGAAGTCTAGTCCTGCCAAGAATGTAATAAGGGTTAACGGAGAGGCAGTTTCTGTAAGCATCACCAGAATGTTTCCTTCCTGCCTTTCTTTCAGGATTAGGCCAGTAATTTCTTCTAACAACCGGTCTCCGAACTGCTTAGAATGTTAACAACCGGATCTAGTGAATAGGTGCGAACCTGTAGAATCCGACCCCTGAGGGAGAGTACACATTAACAATGTATAAATGTATTACCTTTATGGGCCATGAAATATTTTGCCTTTTAAGACAAAACTCCAGACCCTATGATGATCAGGTTATGCATTTTGGTAAAAAGACTGCCTTCAGTCCACAAGTATAGTATATGTCAATGAGGATTTCTGGACCAGAGTGATTAGCTATTGCCTTATTCTGGGTTGTTGGTTTATTGTTTTGTGTTGTTTTTCAATCTCCCCAAATCAAATCTGCAACCCTGGTGTGGTATTAACCAAGCCTGATCCAACTTAGCATTTTTCCAAAATCAGGTCATTTAGTACTGGTAATAGGTCACTGAAAATTAAATAAAATTTGCAGTAAATGAGCAAGACAGGCCCATTATCCAAAAATGTTTTTCTTTTAACCTCTCAATAATTTGGAAAACTGTGCAATTGAGATATGACTAAGAGACAATCATTTACAAAATGGTAACCAAGTTAAACTATGATCTAAGATTTAAATAGTTCTCAGCATCATGTTCTAATGCTCTCCACAACAACAGCAAAATAATTCTCTGCAGCAAGAAAATATATAAATCATGCCTGAACAGCTTAAGAGAGTAACATTTTACATGCAGAGTAATTACTTCTTTTAACTAACTGTATCTGATATCACATATGAAATCCTAAATATTTCAGCTTGAGGTGGGTAGAAAAGCCATATGTTAGGTTTAACAGAGACTTTCCATGTGTTTGTTTTAGTCAAGTAAACTATATAACATTTTCTATGTTTAATATTAAAAAATAACATATTTTCATGTTCCCTCTTACCTGATAGGATTCTCACAGAGTTACTTAAAGTGACTGGCTGTCCATTCTTCAACCACATTATTGATGGCTGGGGAATTCCAGAAGATTCACAAATCAGGGTGACAGGGCTTTTCTCCACAGCACTTACATTTTCTGGTTGCACCAGATTACCCATAATTCTTGGGGGGACTACCAAAAAAGAGTAGCAGGACAGATTAAACATCATTCAATGATGAAGGAAGGTCAGCTATATTTATTTAAAAGAATTTAAAAACAATCATATGCAATACTGAGGTTCTTTGCTTCTATTAAAATGTTCTCCCTCCCTCTTTATGATTTAAAAGATAACTATAATTTCTCTTTTTAGTGGTAATGCGGCCTCTTTGACACAAAGAAATTGGAATTTAGTGGACTAAACTCCTTCTAAGCTCTTGCTGTAGAGATCTCTTAAATGTCTTCACAAAGTTGCAATATAAACATCAAGTGTGTTTTTGCTGTTGAAATAATTAAGCATCCCTAAGTCAAACTCTGAATAAATTACTAGTTGGGGTTGAGAAAACCTTTTTTGTGTGTGTTATTTGGAAAAAATACACTTTCTATCTCTTGTGCCACAATAAGTTGAATTATTTAATTAAAGACTCTATTATAATTCTGCACACAGTTGCTTATCTGATTTAAATTGAAACCTATGTGCAGAATTGCAGCTCTTTTCTGTATTAGTATTAATTTTATCTGCTCCTTCAATCATTCTCATAAAGCAAGAGGCAAAATAAATTGTTTTGCAATACTTCAGAATGCCTAGCATAGGTAACAGAACATTATGTTATCTATACACCGTATAAGCTTCTCCAATGTTATGGAATTACTTATTGGGTTGATTCATTGCTTTTGCTTTTGTTTTTAATCAACAAAATGATCCAACTACTTTCTTGGGAGCTGAAAGAGCTTATGAAAATTTACATTCAATATTTCACAAAACCCTGTATCTTTGCTAGGTTTTAGACAAGATCAGAGGCTTTCTGAATTAATTAAAACACTTTCTTTTGAAATGTATCAAGAAAATGATGTGACTCAAGGACAAACACAACGAAAGGAAAAAGTAAAATACACCTTGGGAAGATAGTAAAGTATTTTCTCTTACATTTTGCTTCAGTAACTATGTATTGTAAGCCACCCAGAATTGGGTGTCTTGAACATTGAGATGGGTGGCATAATAAATAAATAAAGTTATACTTTTTTCCTTTCTGTTGTCTCCATAGTACATATATAACTACATATTAATCCCTAGCTTTTGTCCTACTTCAACTAAATCAAATTATACAGCTATTCCATGGCTAGCAGAACAGTCCACTGCTTTCTTACTCTGGGCATGCCCCTTTGTGTATTTTCTCTGACACAGATTTCCTTTACTTACCATGAACACTTAAGTCATATTTCTTGTCGGTCAGTCCTGCCACATTCACAGCAATGCATACATAGCGACCAGTGTCCGACACCTGTGCACTTTTCAGTCGAAGACCATGCCCCTCCTTTAGTATTTCAACTCGTCTTTCATTGGCTAACAGTTGACCATCTTTCATCCAGGTGACAGTTGGCTGTGGAATGCCATCTGCTTGGCATTCAAGTGAAATATCATTCCCTTGAGTTACAATGACATCCGACTGTATATTTCCATTGTCCAGAATAGTTGGATGAACTGTTCAAAGAAACATTTCAGGTTCAACACTTTAGCCCCAAACTCCAATGGACACAGCATTAAGTGAACAGAATTCCTGACTACATATACTTTTGTTCACCAAGAATCTAATAATTCTACTGACAGTCTTGAGGGAGCATATGTGCAGATGGCACCATTGCCTCAGCAGGCCTTCAAGGTCATGGAAAGTTCCTCTAGAAATACCCAAAGTCCCTGAGGTACAACCCAATGTCCTTGGAAAACCTCCAAGAGAGGTAAATAACTACTGTATTTTGTTACCTAGAGTGTGCCAGTCCTTTGGGGTGATGAAGTAGACAATGTAGCAAACATATAAATATGAGTGTCAAAGTATGTTCAGGATTCCTCCTTGCCTTGAGGAGCCTGTCTTTATTCAGCTGAATAAACATGTAAAGCTTATTGAGGCAAATACCTGGATTCTGGAGCCACACCTGAAACCGGCAAAACGCTTTTGAAAAAATCCAGCTCTTTAGAAGTGGGGTAGAGGGTGGATTTATATTTTAACAGTAAGGTTAACTCAAATCAAACTCATGCCCTGGTAACTATCTATAGTTCCTCAGCAATGATATAGTAGTTGCCACAGTCATCTTCCTGTTCTACTTCTGAGACTTTCTTTTTTCAAATTACCAGTCTGGTTTACTCTCCTGAAAGTTAATGGTGGCTGTTCTTCTGAGCTTTAATTGGTTCCTAGCCAGCTTAGCTTTAGAAGGCCAACAGGGTAGTAAGATGCCATCACCAAGAGGGACATCTCTATTGGGGACATAAGCATTACAAGTAGTGCAAATCTACTTTCTATATTTCTGTTAAAAGCAATGCCAAAAATATATGTGTACTTGCACTGTGCCTGCATAGTCCCCTCTCAAAACTAATACTGGGTTCAGAGTATCAAGAAAAGGCTTTTAGAAATCCCTTCAACTGCCATTTGAAGAAAATGAGAGATCCCATTATTGCTTTTCTGTGATTTGTGTTTGTTCCAAAGCTCATTTGTGAAGGTTTTATATAGTATTTGTTTCCAAACTGAGAAACATGGCCCACGACTTACCATACACTAACAACTTATATTCTTTTTTTGTTGTTCCAGCTACATTTGAAGCTATGCATGTATAGGAGGCTGAATCTGAATTTTCAGCAATAGAAATTTGCAGTTGTCTTCCTCCAGATAAGATTCTGACTCTTCCTGAAGGGTCAACTAGCAGTGGAGAACCTACAAAAGAAACACTCTCAGATAAATATATATATATATAAAATATATGTACACATTCTTCAGAGTCTTTGAAACCAGGTTATGCATTATGTGGATAATCAACTTAGTTGAATAACCCAAGGAATGAATTAACTTCAACTTCATACACAAACAGTTATTGTGTTCCTCTCTTTGCACAGTTGAAAGGCAATAAAAGGCACACTTAATCACAGCTTCCTATTATGTCTGAACTGGGAAATTGGATTAATGACAATTATTAGTCTATCTATGAAAATCAGCTGTAACTTCATTGTTTTTATAACATTTATGTACCATTTCCTATTAAAACATCTCAAACCAATGTAAACTAAAGCAAACCATCATTTCCTAGTTTGATACAATGACACACTAAACTATGTTAAAACTAGGTTAAGTTTAGCATCTCACCTGAACCAGTCCAACACTGTACTTAAGGTGCTGTGTCTATTCCACAATCTCAACAGGTTGCTCTAGAAATATTATTTATGTCAGTAAAGGCCATTGTGCCCTCTGAATAAAGAATTAAATAAATTAACTTCTCCCTCTGTTCTATAAACAGAGATAGGTGGTATTTTGGCAAGCAATTATTCTCACAATAGAATCTCTTCATCTTGCCCTGGTTCCCTCATAAGACATCCAGAGGTTTCCTTAAGATAATAAAAAATAACTAAGATAATAATTAGTCTCCTTTCTTTCATACAAATCTACAACTTGTTTTGGGCTGTCATGTGTTTCTATTAAGTTTTTATGTAGGGGAAACTAGTAGCTGCCAAGTCCTACTGGTACAATGGTCAAGGAAGATGGGGCTCAGCAAATAGCAGTTTCTTTGATTACCTCTTACCCATGGCTAAACTTAATAGATAAACCAGTGGACTGTGCATATGCACCATATGATTAATCACAGCTTTGTTGCATATTTACTACATGGGGAAAGGGAAGAACAATTTGGCTGCAGGCAAATGCAAGGGACCCATTCACACTGGAATTTTTTAATGTATTCTTTCTATTCCAGACATATTTCCTGTTGGCTAGGTAAACTAAAATGCAACAAAGTCCCATAAGCATCAAATGTTACTTCCATTACACTTTGGACAATGAGAGATTGGCACAAATTCAAGGTGATACATTCTATAAATTCTGCCTGAATCATGGCATTTTTATTTTTTTTTGCAAGGAACATCTGGTTTCTCTGGTTGTCTCCAGGTACGTGTGCTTGCACAAACAGCATTATTGTCAGCAAAGGGAAACACGTGTGCATGTGTATGTGAAGAGAGCAGCAAAAGCCCTTGTAAAAGATGCAGCTGCTTTAATGCTTCAGAAAAATCATTAATTTACAACTATGTGCAGAAAGCATCTTTTCTCAATGCATTTAATATTCGTAAATATTAGTATGTAACCCCTAATTTCTGTAACCTGGAATTTTCCAGATGTGTTGGGACTGCTAATTCCAGAATGACTAACCACAATGCAAACTGGGAATTCACACAGGCAAGGAAACATTAATTTGCATTCTGGTTAAATCAAATAAGGCATAAGAAGGAGGGGGAAAATTAGATGGAAGCAGAAAGCAATTTTGGGTAAATATGGTTTAAACACTCTATCTCATCATATTCCTTCATCTAAGCCAGTGACACCCTCCATCTAACCTTTTGGGCATCAGGGACCTGTTCTGTGGAGAAAGATTTTTCTGTGGATTGTGTGGTTTTGTAATGTTGCCTGCATCCCATGGAAGGGTTCCACTTGTTTGTGCAGTACGGTTGCTGGCATGCCACAGCCTGGTACCAATCCACAGGGATTGGGGATCCCCGATCTAAGCATTTCAAGCCACTGCCACAGTAAGCTTAAATCAAAGAGAATCTAGAGTATTTGAAAGCCTTTCTACTGAAACAAAAGACAATTTCAGAATAAAATGTTGAAATCAGCAGTAGGTACTGCTGATCAACCCAATTATATTGATTTCTAGAAATCTAGCAGAATGGTTAATTTAGGTTCTGTTCTGTAACCTATTGAGATAAACAGGGCTCAACACAAAACTAACAGGACTAACAGGGATTGTGATTAGTCCTCACAAAGTCCAGCTGCTTACCATTCTTCCTCCAAGCAAGAATGGGTGGTGGAATTCCACTGGATTCACACATCATGCTGATGAGGTTCCCTTCAATCACAGTCAGCTGAGTCACTGTGTCTGAGCTGTAAATACTTGATGGCACTAGAGAAGACAAATATCAGAAACAAATAATCACTTCCTATAGGTTAATACAACCTATAAAGAAATTAAATGTATCAAGATCAGCAGAGAAAGAAGAAAATGTAAGTAAAATTCTCAACGCAAATCTTTGTTTCAAGCATTAATATTCTCATAGGTTAAACAACAGAATGCAAATGCATTTCTTAGTTTATTTAAAATATTTTGACAGTCTGCAAATTAGGTGTTTTAAATACCTAAGAGATCCCTACATTTAACTGTTGAATTTTTTTATAGTGCATGGTATTATTTCCAACCCTTATTTCATATTTTTTTCTCACTGAATTAGTAAGATCACTAGAATTTGCCCAAAAAATAAAGCCCTCAGGATTGCTGAATATTTCCAGTTTTTTTTTAATTCTAGGTACTCTGAGGAACAGAGTGACATTAAATCAGGTAGACAGCTTTTTTAAATGTCCAACACAGCTTCTGATTCCAGGGCCAAAGAAAGAATATATTTCTTAACAATCACTCCCATATGATTTTCACAGGCAAATCAGTAGTGACATGCATTTCTAGGATTACAGATGCTTTAATCTTATACTTACCCCATACATTGACATTGTAGTTTTTTTTCATTTTCCCAGCAATGTTTGTTGCTTCACAAGTATAGCGTCCAGTGTCTTGCACCTGTGCTTGTTCAATCTAGCAAGAAACAAATCGACAAACTTATTTTTGGCAATAGCTTTGGTACTCATCACTGTGTATTATTACTTGTTGATCCAGTACATTATTTTGATTTCGGTAAAGGAAGTCATTCCCTGTGGGAGAAAGATTTATTTCAAGTATGATTTTTCTACTTGACAGGCTCTAAGATATCTTCTTTAATACTGAATGCCTTAGTGCAAGGATGGGAACATTTTTGGGTATTGTATATTCTGGCCCAATTAAAACTTGTAAAGTTACACCAGTCTTGTTATATCTTTTAGAAAATCAAGTACAAAACCACCTTTTCTACCCCAAGAGTTCTTCTCCCACCCCCTCCACTTGGGGAAATACCAACACTAATCAGATTTTGTTCCTGCTCACATTTGTCCAAATTTGTTTCCCAGCAAGATCTATGCCAGAGTTCTTTTTAATCCCTAATCATTAGTACTCATTGCCCACAATATAAACTCTAACTATCCTGCAATGTTCAGGCAGGACCTATTCACCAATTCTGGATATGCTTTTGGATAAGTAACTCAATAGCTTTTGGGAGAATACTTCAAAAGCGGCACAGCTTTTCTTTCCTCCATCAGAAGAAAGAAGTTGTTTCAATGTCATTCAGAAATGCAAGGGGATAGTCTTTAAGCTATTAATGTCAGGAACCCTAAACATGAGGAGGAAATCTGAGTCATTCTAATATTTACCTTCAGTACACTCTGATCTTCAGTAATGGTGAGACCCAGCTTCTTCTGCAGGAGCTGACCATCCTTCAGCCACTGAAGCATAGGTGGAGGGATAGCATCACTTTGGCAGCGGAGTTCCAAATGCTCCCCCATGGCCACAGAGACATTCTGTTCCTCTCCCATAATATTAGGTGGAACTGAAAAAACATCACTTTAGTAATTAGTTTCATCTCTTTTCACTAAGGTATTCTGTATTCAGAAGCCTGATGATGGCAGATGAGATTCTGCTGAAACGTTGCTATAACTTTAAAAGCACAACTACAATGACGTGGGAAAATACCCGAACAAAGCTGAATACCATACATGTAAGTACCCACGAAAACTTAAGAAAACAAATATATATATAGACACACACACATACATACATACATACATACATACATACATAGGGGGCATGCATAAGCACATCAATCATGCCTACCATCCCTGTCCTATTGTTTCTTTTTATTTTTCTTATAAGTATCCATCTCATGTATTCAAAACTATGTTTATTCTTATACCAGTATCTTATAAGTGATTGACAAATCAAATCAAATCAAATAAATAAATAAATATTACTTAATACATTAATTTCATCCTAACAGCATTTTCAAAGGTCAGTTATCATTCCTGTTCTTTAGTTATTGACTTTTTAAAATACTTAGGACTTTTCTGCTTTTTAGTTGTACTGTAACCTGATATTATCAGCCCTAAATTCTTCCATTAAAATTAGTTTAGAGTTATGAAGGGGGCATTCTGTAGATCTTAGAATGTGTTTACAATTATAAGAGTGTAAAATATTTCAAATGCAAAACATTTAGAGTTTTGAGCCCCATTCTGAGCTCTTGTGTGTTGTTTTAAGATGCAATGGCTTGTTCTAAACTTATTGAAAAGATTTTAGCATTGTTCCAATCATTCTGGAAGTATTCCAAAATCGAAATGTCCCTGGTTGTTTGGAATTTGGAACAGTTCCAGAATAGTTGGAGTAGCATTAGAACACTTGTAAAGTTGGAACACTGTCTCAAATTCAAAACAGAGTGTTTCAAATTTCATGTATTGCATGCCACTATTTTTACAACCATGTATGCATTAACAAGATACTGCAGCCAATTAGAGTTCTCTGATTAATCTAGCTATACCATTGTTTGTAAATCTTTATTTTTCATGCATTGTAGTTGTAGTTTCATAGTTTTTTTTTTTGAAGAAATCAGGCATGTATTATAAAGGTTCTGTTAAAATGTCTCAAGACCATATGCGAATCCTCATCATCATTTTAAGCAAACATCTAAAGATTTGTTGCTCTTACATAGTTTTTAAGTGAAATTTTTCAGTAATTGAAGAAAATGATTAACATCTAAATTATTATCTAGTTGTCCCAAAGAAACGTAGTTTTCATTTGAAAATGACTTCCCATGAAAGGGCATGTTAGATTCCTATGAAACCTATAAAGACCATTCTATTAAAATAAACACAGGATATCACTTCCAGATTGAAAGGAAGTGAGAAGATCAATCTATAATCTGTAGTATAATAAAAATGCCATGGGTCATTTTAGAAATCTAATCAAGCATTACAACCAGGGGCCATCAAGATACGTTAGGACAACAGTTCTACAAAATTCCAAGATAGCTTGTTGGGGAAAGCTATTGTAATCCCTCAAGATCTCAAGAATGCTAATGCAGTTCTTATATTCTTACCATAAACTCTGAGATCAATATCCCTTTGTTTTTCTCCTGCTGCATTTACTGCTACACATGTGTACCTTCCAATATCACTAATCTGAGCACTCATCAGTGCCAGGATACGACCTCCAGAACGAATCTAAAAAGAGGGTGGAATTACTTTTTTAAAAAATGGCAGATAGGTTGAATCAGACAGCATTAGAGTATTAACTTTCCTTATTCACATAATACAATTTTTCTGATATGAAATGTTTTTGTATCACCCAAGAAATCTCTAACATTATTTTCACTCCTTACATTTTTCTTGTTTCTGCTCTGTTCCATTATTTTTTTAATGTCTTGCCTAATGAATAATTCTAGAGAATTCTGATTTTAATTCTAGCAATAATTATAATGCTGGTTTTGTTATTGATCCTAATCAAAATATGGATTTTTTTATTTATTTATAACATTTATAGACTGCCCCTATTACAGTACCTCAAGGTAACTCTGGGCTTAGATTTTGTATTTTTATTTATGAATTAACACAGATAAACTTGTTTCCACATTATAGGTGAATTTGAAGCATTAATTAATATAATTTATTATCCAAAATTTAAAGAGACAGATTCCATGGAGAAATCCCATCTCTAAATTGTGGGTCTTTCACACTTTAATGGAGCTAAGAAATTACCTGGAGTCCACTTGAAACACTAGAAACAGGACTTCCATCCTTCAACCAGGTTATAATAGGAGCAGGAATTCCACGAGCTTCACACTCCAATCTCACCTGATCATTAACTACAACAGTTACAATTTCATTATTTCCGGAAATCAAAGGTGGGACTATAAAAAAAGAAAAAAGAGAGAGAAATATTGTTCGAGCAGATGTGCTGATTGATAGTTCTGATCTATAATTTTGCAAATAATATCGCCTGCAAACATACAGTAGATGTATATTTGGATCTTTGCAGCTCTTTGTCTACATCAATTACATTGTAGTGCTAGCAGTAATAAATATTTTTGTACCATAAAGCAATAAACATGAGAGGAATTGAGTTTTGGTCGTAAGAGAAAAAAACAGAAGTTAATTTATAGCTGTCAACCATCCCTTTAGCATGCAAAAGAAACTCTGGGGACATTTTTGTTACCAAGAGTAAAACTTTATTGACAGATCCATGCAGGCAAAGAAGAAGCAAAGCTAGTTCTAAGGTTTTGGTGTGAAGTGCAGCATAGTAAAATGCCCTTTTCCTTCCCCTGGGCCACCTTGTGTTCACTGTCCACTAACCCAGGTCAAACATTTTATTTTGGGAAAACAGCCTGCACTTTCAAAAGTCTTCAGTGTCTGACTTCGGAGATGCAAGATCTTCTCAAGCTGCCAATGGATCACATAAATTTATTTTCTTCCTCCCAGATTGATTCCCACATATTGCAATCATACACATCCCACCTCCTCTAGTTTCTTTGTCAAGTTGCAAGAGGAAAGAAGTGCTTTGCAAGTCAACATTGACAATAACATTATTGTCCCCATTCCAATCATATACAGAGGAATCAGCTTTGGTCAACAAAACTGGGAGGTACAACATAAATTTGAAGAGTTTCTTGTTCTGCCTGACAAAAGATTTGATCTGGTCAAGTCTGTAATTGATAAGCCATATCCAGTCACAGAGCCAAATTTAAAAGAAAATGATTGGAATCTAAAAATGTTGTGGTTTAGATTTACACCATTTTCTTAAAACCTGGCTCTGTGAGTTGGTCTGAAATTATTTTTTTTTTAAAAAACAAACTTTATTAATTTTTTAAAGACAAACAAAACATAGGACATAAAAGCATAAAACCTCCTTTCTAAAAATTACTTATAAGTTTTAACAAGGCAAATAAAACATTATTTTTTAAGGCATAGTTCCACATTATCACATTTCCATTTAAGCACATATATATCTTTTCCAAATTTCTCATTATTTCTCCCTTCACTTTTATTCAATTATATTTCTTTCTATCAAAGTTTTCATTTCTATTTAAAAACCTATATATCTTTTCCAAATTTCTCATTGTTTCTCCCTTCACTTTTATTCAATTATATTTCTTTCTATCAAGGTTTTATTAATTCTCAATCAAACATAAACACACAAAATACAAAACATAAAACAAGACATAAAAAGATAAAACCTCCTTAATTATCATTTGTACATGTCTTTTCCAAATTTCTCTCCCTTTAATTTTATTCCTCCAAGGTTTTATTAATTCTCAGTCAAACATAGCTAACCAAAACACAAAACATAAAGCTTCTTTTGAAAAGTGGCTTAGCCCCGGGTTACATCCTTTTTTACAGACCTAAATCAAATTCATGCTCGCCTTATATACCATTCATATCTTATTAACCATTCTATATTTTCTATATAACTTCTCCCTTCTTTTCACTCTCTTAATTATATTTTGTTTATTTCATCTTATTTTAAAATCATTATACTTGTATCTTTTGTCCATTCTTTTCCAAATGTCTATTTATCTCTTCTCTTTAACCAAAAATTTCCCCTGTAATCACTTTTAAAGTGTGAGGCCTTTCTATCTTTCGCCTAAATTAACACATAAAATAATACACAATTTCCATCCTGATTCTGCTTAGTACATTCTACATGTTGCATTTTAAAATAAAAGAATAATAAATTTATAATATAGTTAAATATATCATTTCCATTCTAATTCTAATTCTAATTAATACATTATTTTAGAATAAGAAAATGAATTTATAATAAGATTAAGACAATAACAAATTAAACTATAACTAAACATTAATCATTTTACACATTCTCTTTAATATTTTATTAAATATTAAGATCTATCATTATTAACCATTTTAATATTTTAATATTCCAATAGACTATTTCAAATGCAAATACTACAATACTATCTTATGTACTCTTGCAGAATCTTTCTTTAATTATACTCTGTCCTTTATCCTTTATCTCTAAAAAAAATCTGCTTTTTGGCATCTTGTTTCAGAATGTGGCTTCCCCCCCCCCTTTTTTTTTCCCCTTTCTTCTCCACTCTGGTCTTTTTGCCCCCCCCCCCCCCAACCTCCACTTTTTTAACCTCCCCTCTCTGTTGTATTTCTCTTTTCAGTTGCTTTCTAACATTGTACCTTTTTTCACCTTATTTTTCTTTTTCTTGGTTGTTTTATTGAATCTTAAATTTTCATTTTTCCTTCCTCTCTTCCTATTTTCTTTCTTAATTGAACTTTTTTGTCCATTAAAGATGGCTGCTTCTTCTTCTTCTTCTTCTTCTTCTTCTTCTTCTTCTTCTTCTTCTTCTTCTTCTTCTTCTTCTTCTTCTTCTTCTTCTTCTTCTTCTTCTTCTTCTCCTTCTTCTTCTCCTTCTCCTTCTCCTTCTCCTTCTCCTTCTCCTTCTCCTTCTCCTTCTCCTTCTTCCTCAAGTATTTTCTGGTATGTGGAAACCGCCATTTCTAAAAAGTGGAAGACAGCTCCCAAAGAATCCTTGCCTTTTTGTTCTTTTTCTTTTGATTTTTCATATTCCACTTTTAATTCATCCACAGATAGTGCCATTGTAAATTTTTAAGAACAACCCAGATGTTTTTAGTCTTAGAGTAATTTCCAAATGTCAAAGTTATCAAACAATCCAAACAGACAGAAATTATTTCCTCTTCTTCTCTTTGCAGTTTTTCCTCCTGGGGCAAAATCCCAAATATATTTTAAAGCCGTATTACAGTTAGTTGCTGGTCTTATAATCTTCCAGGCATCTCCTCCAACATATTTTTAAAGATTTTTTTTAGTCCTCTCCTTCCCACTTATAACAAAGAGCTTATTTTTTACCTTAAAGAAGCAGGTTTTTCTGTGCTCATTTGCTTTCTCTGTAAGGAAGGGGAGTGAACTTTCCTTTTAGCACTTTTGCCGCTATAAACTTCTTTTGGAAACAAATGTATCAATCCAAAAGTCAGGTTTCCAGGGTGTTAAAAGTAACTTAATGTCCCGGTTCAGCCAAGAAAACTTCTCCTTCTGGATCTTCCTCCTGCACAGTCTTATCCGGTTGAAGATTTCTTTGTGGCTGCCATTTCTGACAGCCGCTCCACTGCCTCAGGAAAAAGGAGTCTAGCCGGCTGGGGAAACGGGGTGCGATATCCCCAGATCCCTGCCCGGATCTCCTCTATCTTCCGCTATCTCTTCAGGGTAGCGACAACCCCCAAATCCAGTTGGATCGGGGGTACCTCAGCGGCGAGCGCAGCAGGGACCCGCAGAGAAGCGGATTCCTGCCGCTGCCGAAACCTTGCAACCACCTCTCGAGTTGGTCTGAAATTATTGTGGACTTTGTGATTTCTACAATAGCAACACTTAAATACTTCTGTCAGTTTGCTGAAATAGAGATAGTGAGACCTGCCTTCCAAATCTAATTGCATGAGAGCCCCATCAAGCAAATACTTCAAAATTAAAAGCTTTCCCATTGTTGAATTATTCAAATACTGCAAACAACCACTCTCCACTCAAATCAGTATGGAAACGTGACCTTAAAAAGTACTAAGTACATGTAATAAACCTGAAACATACAGTTGAAAGTCAGATAAATCTTATCTGCCCAAACTGACTTTGTTATGAGAAGCAGGATTTACCATGGACCTGAAGATTGTAGAATAATTCAGCTACTCCTGCTGCATTTGTCACTGCACATTTATAAATCCCAGCATCAGAGATCTGGGCTGCATCTATTTGGACAATTTGCCCTCTGTTCAAGAAAGTGATGCCAGCAATATTGATGAGAGGAAGGTTATCTTTGTACCATGTGACAACTGTGAAATAAAATAAGAGATATTTAGTACTATAAAAGAATTTATTGGAAGGAAACATTCAAGTTACAGTACTTTTTATTCCAAGACCACTTACATTGTTGACAGATGCCCAGATAAAGTACAGAAACTTCATAATTTAGAGCAGGAGGAATATTAGGAAAAGTGAGGGATTAAAAAGTATTTTTTGCTTACTCCACTCCAAATGTGGGGACGGTGAGGAAGACAAAATTAAAGAGGAATTCTTTTTCACTCTCAAGTTGCCAACAGTTTCAGGGTACATACTAATTATCTACAAAATGGCCTATTAAAGCATTGTTCATGGTCCACCTATTCTTGCTCTCTTCTTCAGTACCTTCGTATTTCATTTGGATATTGTGGAGTCATATTTATAGGACTGCCCACATAAGCTGCTACCATAGCACTCAAGGTTGTTTCAAGACACCTAACATCCAAAACATCATCAAAAAAGCACAACAAAGAATGTTCTTTCTGCGCCAACTCAGAAAGCTCAAACTGCCCAAGGAGCTGCTGATCTAGTTCTACAGAGGAATTATTGAGTCTGTCATCTGCACCTCCATAACTGTCTGGTTTGGTTCTGCAACCCAACAGGACAGACAAAGACTTCAGAGGATAATTAGGACTGCAGAAACAACAATTACTACCAACCTGCCTTCCATCAAGGATCTGTATACTGCACAAGTCAAAAAGAGGGCTGTGAAAATATTTATAGACCCCTCACATCCCAGACATAAATTGTTTCAACTCCTACCCTCAAAACGATGCTATAGAGCACTGCACATCAGAACAACTAGACACAAGAACAGTTTTCACTCTGCTAAACAAATAATTCCCTCAACACTGTTCAACTATTTACAAAGTGTACACTACTATTTCTGTTAAACTTCTCATCACTCCTTATCACCCATCCCCTCCCACTTGTGACTGTAACTTTGTTGCTTGTATCCTTATGATTTATATTGACTGTTTCCTAGTATGATTTGATTGTTGATTGTACCCTATATCATTAAGTGTTGTACTTTATGATTCTTGATTCTTAACGAAGGTACCTTTTCTTTATGTATACTGAGAGTATTTACACCAAGACAAATTCCTTGTGTATTCAATCACACTTGGCCAATAAAGTATTCTATTCTATTCTATTCTATTCTAAATTTCAGGTGAAATACAGATTTCCCTCCTCTGTCACAGGAAAGGTGTGGAGTTGAAGACATATTTAAAGGGAGCACACAAGCTTTTTTTAGCATGAAATAATAACTTGCATGTGAAGATGTGTCATTACAGATCAAATCCCACAGACAATAGAATTCTCTAGCTGTATTAATGGATTTAGTTCACAAACTGAAATATTAGATATTCATCTTTGTTACTGCTTTCTCCAAAGCAGTATCAAAATCAATCAGCACAACCAATATCCTTCTTTCAAACTCATTCCTGAACTTCATTAGATTGCACACAATAAAAAAAAAAGATGAGGTCATACCACATACTGAGTAATAATTCTATTTTGAAAGTTTCCTTGCCATAGAATTAAACTAAGTCCCAGGCTTAAGCAATAAATTAAGGTAGTTTCTGCATGAATGCATGAGGCCAACATGCCAGTCGGTAATATATCTCAAGAGAGCCCAGGTGTTAACTCATGATTTAAATGGGGTTAAGTGTCGGAATCCTGACACCAGTTTTTTCTCCTAATCAGCTTCTTTCAGTTAACATGCTCTTTCACATGCTTCAGCTTCCTTTGCAAAAAGGCTTTGTCTATGGATTTTTAAAATCATTGTTAAACCTACAACAAACTATATTCCAAACAAACTTAGCACCTTTACTTAACAAGAAAAACATGCATATTCACAACAGTTCAGTGAAACATCAAACTTAAGATCCTTTGTAAGAAAGAGGTGTGCTATTCTATGTGGAATTCAGTGAAAAGACAATAGGTGGAAAATTTCTGCATAACCGATTTTCATTATGAGAGAAGATAAATTGCTATGAGTATATATATATACCTGGCAAAGGATTTCCAGACACCTTGCATTCTAGTTGAATTGGATTGTTCACAATTACAGTCTCATTTCTTACCATTCCTGCATCCTTCAGACTAGGTGGCTCTGGAAAAAAAAGAGGAGAAAATTATGGTTACTTTTATTTAGATGTATTGTACCCAGACTTTCTCTGTACTTAGTTTACAAGTTTCCAACATAGATGTATGTTCATACAATCTACAGTAAATGATTAGTATGACTCAAAAAATAGCCTAGCTATGCCCTACAGATAAAGCAATATGTTTCTAATTACAGAGTAGCCATAATAATGCAGTGATTTCTCCTATCTTATCCAGGATCTTTCTAAAATTGTGGTACCTTATATCTCCCAATGTACTTCAGAATCAGAACACTCTGATGGATGGCAAAACTCAACTTTGACTTTATTTATTGGATTTGGGAATTACTGAGCTGAGAGACAAGATTCCTGGCATGATTTGTTCAAGTCTAAACAAAAGTAGATATTGCTAAGTAACTGGTGGAACTTACTAAGGCTTAGCTGACAAATGTTTAAAAGTAAAATTGAAAGATATGAGTGATCTAGAAAAATAAAATATAAATAAATAAAATTATCTTCTACTTAAGATTAGCACATTCTACTTCAGTGGATTACCCAATAACAACTGACTTCATGGAATATCAGCAATACTAAAGAATCAAAAACTATATACTAACCAATTTATTTACATCTTATACTTTTAATCATAACTTCTTGAACAATCAATATACTGATTCTTTACATCCTTGGCACTTTAAAAGTTTTCAGGTACCTGTCTTTCCCGAAAAGGTTCCTGAATACCATGATGCAATTTGTTTACTTTCTTATACCAGGTCTCCTAAATTCTAAGATCAAAACCTCAAGCTAGGGTTCTTAACTGGACTTGCTCTTCACAGGGCTTTAACTTCTAATTATCAGGTTTTACAGAAAGGGTGTATACATATAAAATACAGTTTATACAGTTTTGAATGTTAAGATAGGGCTTAAATTATATACATCAATAATAAATGTAATACATCTCAACAAATTTATTGGGTTGTACTTGAAACATTGAAAATACTCTGATCTTTGATGCTCTTGAGACATTTCAAGGCATTGTTTTATAATTGATTAAGGAAAGACCCCAGCTATCAGATAAATTATTCTATGGCATCGGATGTCCAAATAAGTTTCCTGCTCTGGATACTTACAGAATACTAAAATTGAGCATGAAATTGGGCACACAGCATGATGGGTATAACTAGCAATCAATGGGCAATACTAAACTGCTAATGAGAAGTCATTACCATATACATTCAGATAAATGGATTGCTGGGCTTCACCAGCTGCATTTGTTGCTGTACAGGTATATTTGCCGGCATCTTCTTTTAAGGTCTTGGCAATCTGCAAAATGCGCCCTAAAGATTCCAGCTGCTCCAGAACAAAACAAAAAGAAAGATTCCTCTATTATGATGAACAAACCAATGAGATTTCTATCATAATATAAGCAAAAACAATAAACACTGGTATCTCCTTTCAAATTATATGGGCATTCATAGCAATTACATGTACAGTTGTTGGATATACAATCCAGTAGCACTGACTCTACAGCATCTCATGACCTTTTGGCCACAAGGGGCAGTAGGATGTAAATAAAGATTAAGAATTTCCTTTGTGCGCCTTCTTTGTCTATTAATCTGACTGCCAGTCCGAAGTCATTTCCTTCACAAGCATGCATGCATAAAATACTTGCTCTTGGCCTCTCTTCCTGAAAGAATGCCCTCAGCCAATTGACCCATCCCTCCGTCCTTCCAGCCACCCAGTGGGGCCAAAGGCTTGCTGGAATAAAACAGATTTATAATTGATCCTATAAGAGGTGCACATACTGGTCAGGAGAGGGAAAATGTATTAGTCAACTGGGGTCTTGCCACAAAGAATTCTGAAAGGCTGTTTTTCTTTTTATGTTTTTAGAAAAAAGATAGGGAAGAACCCCTACTTCAGAAGAGTTTTGATCATGTCGAATCAAATATCTGCTCAAAAGATGAACACAGGAAATGTTTCCCTTTACAATATTATTTAACACTGAAATGATTTCAGTCTTTTTTACTTACTCCAATGTTGTCTCTAGCAGTATTTACAGGCTGATTATCTTTTAGCCATGTGATAGAAGGGATTGGTATGCCATTAACAATACACTGCAGGGTTACTGGTTTGTGCATCACCACAAATCTTTCAGAAGGACCACTCATTTTGATTGTTGGAGAGACTGTGCAAAAGAATCAAGACAGAATTTTATGCAGAAGATAGTAATGAGGCTTCTCCATATGTTCATAAGTTTGTAAGTCAAGAAGCTTATGCAATACACTTTATTTCTCTGAATGAATTATTACGAATTATCCAACTATCTATACAGGAACCAGTGAAAGCTATCTTTTTCTAATTAGCAAACAATAATGCAAGACAAAATATTCACTAAATATGCAGCAATTACTGAAAAATAGCAACTGGGTATTTATTTTCCTTTGTCACATCCAGAACATATTCTTTCCCTGCCCCATAACAGCATGATACTGATGGGGAAAATGACAGCTATGACAATGGAACATTGTACAGAGTTTCTCAATTTTGGCTACTTTCAGATGTGTGGATTTCAGCTCCCAGAATTCCCCAGTCAGATGACTGGAGAATTCTGGAAATCTCACACCTTAAACTTGCCACAGTTAAGAAACATGGCATATTGGATAAATCCACGGAGCAGCGGCAGAAAGAAATAATAGCAAGAAGGAAAGACTAGAAAGATATCTGAGTTTTGTTCAACATCCAAATACCTAATAAAAGTTTTATGAAAAGATTAATAAAATTAATGCAGGAATGGGTTTAATATTTGTGTACTAAAGTAACCTAGAACAATTAGCATATACTTGAATAACTTGTATTCAATTTTTTTTCATAAATAACACAAAGCTTCTAAGTCCATTTCAAAGCCTGAAATTCTTTTGCTATGTCCTCAGCAAACCATAACATATTTAAACTGTTTCATAGAAAGGTATAACCCGAACATTCCCCCTTTTTTCCTTTCCTACAGAAATAACACACCATGCACAATCACATCAAATTCTTTCTTGCTTTCGCCCGCCTTGTTGGTGGCTATACACTGATAATGGCCTGCATCAGATACTTCAGCCCGAGAGATGAGAAGCCTGCGTCCATTGAGCAAAATTTTATATCCAACTCCTCCTTCAATAGGTTGGCCATTTTTGAACCATCTGATGGGAGAAAAACAGATCTTTAAAATGTTTATTTTGTATAAAGAAGAGATTGTGAGGCATAAATTGGAATGCTTACAGTTCCAGGTGTCAAGATTACAGTTACAGTTCCACGATTAAGAGATTGGACTGTCATCTATTAAATGATACTGATTCATGGGTGCTGCCATATATCCCCTAGGACTATCATTAAAAAAGCATCCTACTATAATTCTACTTTAACCTATTTTTTTTCTGAAAAGATATATGCTGGCAGTGATAATGGGAAAAGACAGAAATCTGAACCAGGCAAAGATATTACAATAAAATCTTATTGGAAAGTACTAGCTCATCTTTTGACCATACAACCTCTTTGTAGTATAGAAGGAAGTGGGGTGGCAGCTGTTTGAACCCCTGAAATGACCAGGTCTATGGAAATTAACTTCCATTCGTCTTTGCTAGTGAGTTGAGCAGTTCATTCTGCATGCTTTACATTGAATCCATTTTACCCAGGGACTCATGTCATTACTTCTCCAAAAATAATCTCTTTCACTTAATGCTTTTCTAGACATTAAAGAAGAGCAGGAAGGAGAAACAGGAAGAATTCATTAGACAGTAAAGGCATAACACCGAAAGTATTTTCATCATCTATAGTAACACTGTATAATTGCGGCAGAGAAACAAAAACTGAACAACTACCAAAAATTGAATATTCAAGATTAACTGGAAGGCTTAAAGGCACTTCTAGATGATAATACTTTCAGTTGCCCAATTTTTTCTTCTTTTTACTTTTGAAACAGAGCAGAATATAGCTGCATTGCTAAGACTACTGAAGTTACCAGGGGACTGCAGACAATTGTGCATTGAGAATCTATAGTATTTGCAGAGAAACAACAGACAATCACAGCATAGCCTTCTTGGGCAATATATAACTGATTGTCTCTCAAGGGATTAGGAGATTAGCATTGTGGGATAAATTGTTCTCCTGTTTCCCAGGTTAAGGAAAACAAATAATAGATTCCTCAGGACTGCTTTGCCCTTCCATGAAATGTCACCAGCCATGAATACTACCCATCAGGAAGTAACTCTACATGTGACAATTAAATCTCCTATAGCAATTTTTTTATTTTAAAAATCTTTTATGAAATATCATGGGGTTTCTTGGTAACTTTACTTTCATCCAAATTTCCGGTGTGAACTTTTTTTTTAATTGAGTTATAATCTCTTACGTGATGATCGGCAGGGGTGTTCCTATTGCTGGACATTCCAACTCTAGGTGGCTGTGGAAAATCACAATGTGGTCTGAAGATTCATTTCCTCCTTCCAAACTTGGTGGAACTGGGAGTAAGAGGGGGGGGGCAGAGAGAGGGAAAGTGAATCCTAGGTAGAAATATTTTCAAAATATATTTACAGGTTTTAAAATAATCTTCAAATATCTCTTCTATTATCCTCGCTCTTTCTGGTGTGTTACAATGTTTCTTTGAACAAATTGTGCATTCAGATTTAGAGCACCTACATCCAATCCTCATTATCTGCAGGGGTCATTTTTTATAAGCATTACAGAATGGCATGGAGGCTTGTTAACATGCCAAACACTGTAAGAACAAGAACACAGTTTCCCTTGTTGTGGCTCACATCAATGTTGATCCCACCCCTCCATCCCTCTGGGAGGTACAGTAGACCAGGCAAGAAATAACAACGGTGGATAAAAACATTACCTTTATTACAAGGTTACAGTAACAAAATTTTGAAAGTCTGAAAGTACTTTTAGTCTCCTAAAAACTAGGGAAGGTCTTTTCTGAGATGCTTTATCCACCTGCATCCCTCCTTCACACTCAGATTTTATTTATCTGACCACTGTCTAGCCTGTGACTCTTCCCCCTGTCACTCAAGGTCATCCCTACATACCATTACACCTTCCCTAATAAAAATGTTCCTGATAATTAAAAAATATTACAAGATTGTAACTGCAGCTGGAGGGAAAAATCCAAAACTCACGTTGCAACTGTGTCAGTCTAACAGTATAATACTATTCTTTTTTTATATAATAATCAACATATTTATAGGTAAAATTTGAATCAATTTCAAGATAATATCAGATCACCACTTAATAATATTTTTTTATTCCTTTTCTAAATTCCAAACAAATTACCCTTTAACTTTTGTTATGTACAGATTTTGCACTAACTTGAACTGAAAATACCAACTGCAATATTTCTACAAAGTTTGCATTCCAGTGGTGCTTTAGATAAATGTAGAGAAGGAACAGAAGTATCAGTCGCTAAGAAATTGTCATCTCAAGTGTCATATGGACTGGAAATGCAGAAATTGTGTACAAAGAGCTATGGTGGTACAGTGGTTAGAATGCAGTATTAAAGGCTAATTCTGCTCACTGCCAGCAGTCTGATTCTCACCGGCTCAAGATTGACCGATCCTTCCATCCTTCCAAGATCAGTAAAATAAGGACCCAGATTGTTGGGAGCAATATGCTGACTCTGTAAACTGCTTATAGGGGTTATAAAGCATTATGAAGCTGTGTATATGTCTAAGTGCTGTTGCTTATATAAATATGTAACTTCCACATTCTTTGAAAACACAAAGAAAACCAAATAGCAATAGTGCTTAGACTTATATGCCACCCCATAGTGCTTTACAACACTCTCTGGGTGGTTATAATGTCAGTCTATTGTTCCCAACAATCTGGGTCCTTGGAAGATGGAAGGCTGAGTCAACTTCAAGCCCTGTCAGGATCAAATTCCTGTTAATGGGCAGAGTAAGCTTGCAATACTGCATTCTAACCACTGCACTACCAGAGCTTCTAAAATAAAATACAATGCTTAATTCCATGGTTTCTACCCACCTAGGATTTCCACATTATATTTGATCTCCTGTTCCCCAGCTATGCTGGTAGCCACACACACGTATTGGCCTTGGTCAGTCACAACAGCATTCAGGATCTCCAGCTTCTTTCCACCAGACACAACATGGAGGTTGTCACTTGCTGTTACAGGAACTCCATCCTTCAGCCAGGTTAAGAGGGGAGGAGGATTGCCAGCTGCATTACATTCCAATATAAGTGAACTTCCAACAACCACTTGCTTGTTTTGGATGGTTTCACTGATACCCTCAATAACTGGGGGTACTGGAAGAAAAAAAAGAGGGTTTTTTTCCCCCACAAGGAAAAAAAATAAGCATTGTTACAATTGATTTTCTTCTTTCCTCAGCTTAAGGTGTTTTCTTTTATGCTAAAAATGATATATGTTCTCCATGGATCCATCCACTGCAGTGTGGGTATCTTCTTTTAGTTAAACTAGTTTACATTGTTTAAAGATAATTTAGATATATAGATAATAGCCATAGAAGAAAAACCAGGCTGACAAAGTCATCAGCATCTTCAATAAATCTTCTGATTCCTTCAAAAAGGATGACACAAGAGCAACGATGTCATTAATATGAAGTATGAAAGTCACAAATTATACGTCACGATGTACATTAAATCAGTTTTCCCCCCTTCACCTCTCATGTGGATGCCTATGATCACCTCTTGAGAAAGAAGGATGGAAAGTATAACATGGATGACCAAGCAAGAGAAAAGATCTCAATGGCACATTTTTACAGGAATGCTCACCAATGATGGAATTCATTCTCCAGGTGAGAAAAAATGATACAGAACTAGTTTCTTTCTCCTCTTTCTCACCCATGTTATGCTGTGACTACTGCTCTCACTTAAATATGGATCAACCCTGCTGATAGCTTAAGGCAAAAAGAAGGTGCAAAATAGTTACCAGCCAAGAGGAGACTAGAACATTTAAAGACCAGAAATCACCAAGTTTCACAAATCAACCTCCAGCACTGCAACAGTACTGGAAAAAGTGGCAAATAGTAAATAGTGATATCACTTCTCACCGTAGACATCCACCTGGAATATTTTTTCAGCCATTCCAGCTTCATTGGTTGCCTGGCAGATATATTGAGCCGAAGCAGAGACTTGAGCATGAGGAATCTGGAGAAATTGTCCATGTTCCAAATAAAGGGCTTGGGGACCAGAAATAATTGGGCTTCCATCTTTATACCATGTTATTGTAGGAACTGGAATTCCTCTTGCTTCACACTCCAGCTTTAAGATGCTATATTGCAATGCTGACACCTCAGTGGTAATATTTTCTCCTTTAATTGTAGGTGGAACTTTGTAGAAAAAGAGTGGAAAAACAAACAGTAAGATGCAAAAAAACCAAATATACAAAATACCCTATTAGCAAAGAAAACAAGCAAATGGAACATTAAACAAATCAGCTCAGAATTCTCACTTGAAACCAGACTTAAATTATCCTACTTCAGACACATTATGAGAAGTCCACATCCTGGAGAGGGCTCCAGTGTTTGGAAAGTTAGTTAGCATGTTAACGGGAGATCTAAGAAAGAAAGAAACTCTCTATAATGTGATAGATAAATAGATAGATGTGGGGGGGAGGGAGGGAAGCAGAGAGGGAGAGACATTTTATTTGACAGTTAGTGCCAATCCTTTGCATTTTAACTTTAGATATTGATTTTCTCTTAAAATACATGGTTACTGTGTTTTATGTAGTTTTAACATTTTGTGAGCTAGACTCACAAAAGACTCTGAGACTCCCTTCTTCAAGGGAAAGTAGGACATCCATTTCCTTAAAAATAATAAAATATTGAAAGCTAAGGACTGAAAAATAACTTTATCCTTGAAACACAATTTAGATTCTAGGTCTCTGCACATTTTCAAATTGAACTGTAAGAAGCACTTCAGTCGTTGTGCCAGCACAACACTTTTCCTGCTAATAATAAGAGCTAATAATGAATTCTCTTTTTGAGAATTCAATTGGAACAGAGATGCTGCAGATGCTACCCTTACATAAGGCCCAAAATGCTTCTTTCCAATCAGTTTCATCCTGCATAGTCCTATAACACATGCAAGTATGGGAATTCCAGAATATTCATATTTATTTATATTTAGAGCTGTCTATATAGATTGCAAAAATCTGGACAACCATTAGATTAAATGGTAATAATAGAAGGTATCCCTATTCACGATGGGTTTTATGTTCAAAATATTTTAGAGTCCATCTAACAAAGGGCAACCAACTTAGCTGCAAAAATCTATAGGGCTACCAGGTCACAGCTAAGAATTAGAATTTGGATTATTGCCATATAGTGGTCATTTAGATTTCTGCAGTCCTAAACTATAACAATTTGTTTACTGGTGGGGCTCGAGCTGCAAAACAAGAACTAGAGGTGCTTATAGTGTATAAGCAATGGCAGTTCGTTCCTCTGTCCAGCTAGATCTTAATGGGGATCCCAGAGTTTTATTCAATTATCTCCAATTCTTAGTAAATCAATTGAAATAAACACAGTTCTTTTAAGATTAAGGCATGATGAATGGAAAGGAAACCATGTTATGGAAAAAAGACACCAGGCATCTTTAAAGATTTTCACTTTCAGCATTCCCATTTGGGGGGTTCCGTTTTGGCCATGCTTGCTTTTAACTTTACCCCATCAACATGAAATGCCCAATTTGGAAGGGTTGCAAATCCATGTCCTCCTTAAACTGTATGTATGTGTAATTGAGTGAGAGCAATGATACAAAAATATGGCACACACAGTCCCAGAGAAGTCATATATCCAAGGGTCTTTATAAAATTTAGGGTACAGATTTGAGATCTTTTGATCTCAGTTGGCCAAGCATGATATCTTTCCAATTATAAGGGCCAGGGACTGTAAAAACATATACACATGTAAAAGCAGTTTAAATTAAAAGAAAGAAGTTGTCTTGATAGTCACTACATTTGCTAGCCAATTCAGTACCTTTAAAACAACAGCTTTACTAAAAACTTTAAATTTCACCCAAGAAACCTCCTATGATTTTAAAAACCAGATGTATCACTTCAGCACCCTGATGATTTCAATATGTTTAGAAACCCAGAACTAGAAACCCTTGTTCTTTAGGCAAATATGTACTCTTCAAGCCTATAATAATGATTGTATACTAATCATTTGCAGATGCTTATAAATGACACAGCACACTCATATGATGTAATAAACAAGTGCTTAAATGTGATTGCTGGTGGTGGAAATGTATTCATGCTAACACAACCTATGCTGCCAGAATGAATAAAAATAAATAAAACCTAACCTGTGATGAGTTTCAAAGATAACATACACTAAAAATATAATTTCAGGCACATTAAATGGCAAAGAAACCATAAATGTACTCAAATGTATGGCATATGTAGGTAAGGGGATACTTTAGCCTACTAATCTAAACAACTTCCATACCCGATTTGAACAGTCATTTATTCCGATGCGGAAAGGAAAAGATTTAAGAAAAATATGAATGAAAAAGAGCTTGAAGTTGAGCACTTTCTGATATCTTTTATTAATTCACATGTATTCAGAATGCTGCATTTTGTAGATATTATTTGGAAGGAAATTAAATGGTTTAAAAGTAGCCCCATCTATTATATTATGTATAAATGTAACAGCAGAGTTACTTGCTATTTAGTATTGAAAATTCTTCTTCTTTTATTTTTCTTGTTTGTATCTGGCCTCAGGGATGTAATAAATACATTTGAATATGAATTTTGAAGGCAGTCAACAAAACAAAGATAACATTTATCTGGGTCTCAGATAATTTCTGAATGACTGTATTTGAAGTTGAAGACACTGGGCAAAGTAATTGGAAATACAACCTCATCCAAGTTTACTTCTATTTTTAAGTGCTATAACATATGATCAGCTTGCATTAGATACACTTTCTCCCCTACAGATTATTTCCCATTTTGTCCTCTGTCTTTCATTTATATCTCCATACTTCCATAAAGCCTTCATGCATAATGTCAGTTATGGCCTATCATTCACTATTCTGGCAGCCCATTACTGGTCTCTTGTTTCAATGACTATACAAGATTCAAATTGTTCTACTTAGGTTATATTATAGCCAAACAACAGGTATGGTGCATTTCTGTTATTCTTTTCTGCCAGCCTTTCTTTCTCAGGTTATTCCTCACGAATCATGTCCTGGGGATCTACCAATCCACTTTAATCCTTCATTAATCATAAAAGGAAGATAAAGTTTTGCTTTCAGTAAAATTCAACATCGAAAAGGACACATGAAGTGGGGATTCAGACTAAGAGAAATAGATTCAGTTAAAAGAATCACCATAATGATTTAGGCATTCTTCATGTGCTTTTACCCAGTTGTTTCTAAACATTGTCTATCCCTACCAAAAATTATCTTCATCAGTGTGAGTGGCATCACTGGAACCAAGTTTTTTTTTTAAATCTGCATGGAAACATTTCAGATTGTAGTGAAGTATTAAATATTCTTCTCAATATCATTGGTTCAATTCATATCCACAGTTCTTATGGCTGCATTGCATGATCAATCAATCAAATGAGATTTTGCCCAAATGATATTAGATTCCATATCTAGTCGCTCTATACGTATGTAATATTTACTGAAGTCTAGGAAAAGTGAGTCTGTTTGACAAAATGGGAAAGTGAAATGTTGCTGGTGATAACTTGTCAAATTTCAACTAAATTCCTCTCTAGCTCCAACATATTTGTGTTTTTTTTAATTTTTCAAAAATATTTGCAAAGGAAATAGCTCTAGTCAAATAAGAAATTAATATTTGGGATTGAAGCTGTGTTTGACACAGTGAGGGCATTATTTCCTAGATTCAAATAAAGAAATATATATCTAAATGTTTAATTTAATTTTATTAATGTCAATAAAATGTCAAAAATGTCAATAAAAAGTAAACAAGAAAATATAAATAAAAAAGAAGACAGATTCTTATTTTAAAATCAACAATAGTCTATGCTATTTCTATAATTCCATATAATCTAATTATTAATCCTTCTTTCTGATATAAAGTCCAAAAGTAGCTTCATTAACAACTCATTACTGTCTCTTAAAATAGGACATTTTCATTTGATACTTTCCCCCATGTTCTCTAAACCCATCTCTAAATCCTCAATTCTCCTTATTAATCAACAAAGATCCAGTAAATTGCAAAAAATACTCATTAACATAAATATATAATTTCCTTTTCCATTAGGTCTACAATATATTAATCCCTATCTTTAAACAGCAAAAAAGAAATTAAAAACGATCAAAAATTACCAAAAATAACCACTCCTTATTTAGATATCCAAAAACTAATCAATTACTCCATGAGACATTTCCAAAAGAAACACTATCCAATCTAGATAACATTCAACATTACCAGAAATAGAAATTTAACCATACTTAGGTATTATTTAACTATACTTAGGTAAATCAATTTTATATTTTTGCTTCTTCCTCCCAACCATCCTTAAGTCCCACAAATAATCCTGTTTTCTTCTAGTGTCTCCCGCTTATCATCTGTTAAATCCACTTGTAGTTTCTGTGAAGTAACTCCAACAAAACTCTTCTATTTCGATTTGAACAGGTAATCTACTTTTTTCAACTTTTGATTTGTTATTGTATTTATAAATTGTATTTATAAATCCAGTGAATCAATCTCAATTGTCTCCACAGGGATTTATTCATCTTCAGAAATAGCTTCTGGTTCCAGTAAAGAGTTAAAAAGTTCAAGCATTTCACAGGTCCATAAATCAAATATTTAACAGATGACAGATAACTTATAATCAGAGTTGGAAGGGACCTTGTAGATCCCCTAGTCCAACCCCCACCCAAGTGGGAGACCCTACACCATTTCTGACAAATGGCAGTCCAATCTCTTCTTGAAAGTCTCAAGTGATGGCGCTCCCACAACTTCCGAGGGCAAGCTGTTCCATTGGTTGATTGTTCTCACTGTCAGAAAGTTTCTCCTTATTTCCAGGTTAAATCTCTCCTTATTCAGTTTCCATCCATTATTCCTTGTCTGGCCTACAGGCGCTTTAGAAAATAGCTTGACCCCTTCCTCCCTGTGACAGCCCCTCAAATATTGGAAGACTGCTATCATGTCTCCCCTGATCCTTCTCTTTACTAGACTAGGCAAGCCCAGTTCCTGCAACCATTCATTATATGTTTTAGCCTCCAGTCCCCTAATAATCCTGGTTGCTCTTCCCTGTACTTTTTCTAGAGTCTCAACATCTTTTTTATAATGTGGTGAACAAAACTGGATGCAGTACTCTAGGTATGGTCTTACTAAAAAAGAGTACTGGGCCTAAGACAGAACCTTGTGGCACCCCACTGCTTACTTCCCTCCATGTAGACTTAGACCCATTAAGGACTACTCGTTGAGTATGGTTTGCCAGCCAGTTGCAAGTCCATCTAGTGGTGGTGCTATCTATTCCACCTTTTTCTAGCTTACTAAGAAGTAGGTTGTGGTCTACTTTGTCGAATGCCTTGCTGAAATCTAAATATATTATGTCCACAGTATTTTGCTGGTCTACTAATTTAGTCACTGTGTTGAAGAATGAAATAAGATTGGTTTGGCATGATCTGTTCTTAACAAACCCATGCTGACTGCTAGTTATTACTTTACTTGTTTCTAGATGTTGGCAGATCTGTTTTTTTATTATCTTTTCCAGTATCTTCCCAGGTATTAATGTTAGGCTGATTGGTCTATATAGTTTCCTGGGTCTGTTTTTTTTTTCCTTTTTTGAAGATGGGAACCACATCAGCTCTTTTCCAATCCCCTGGTAGTTCCCCGGTGCTCCAGGATTTTTGAAAAATATGGTGCAATGCTTCTGAGATGACCTCTGCCAGCTCCTTTAAAACTTTTCTTTTAAAGTATCCCTCTTGTGCTCTGATAATCCACCCTCAAGATTTTGTTTTATAATTATTATGTAAACAGGACAACTTTCCTATACAATGATCTTTCTATTCTCTCTTTCAAAAAGAAAAGCTATTTCTTTCCATTTAAAGATTTTAATCTCTTTAGATTTAAAAACCTTTTGCAAGGTAAACAAAAATCAGTAAAATGCTCAAACGTTTCTAAATATTATAATTCCAGAAATAACTTAAATCACCAAAAAGAAACACTTATCTGTATCTGAAGAAAGTCCCTGTTTAACTGAAGAAGAAATTGTAATCCAAAAAGTGTTTTGGAAGTTAGAAAGAACAGTACTAATGTCCATAAATTTACACTACACACAGTTGCAAATGAAAACACACCCCTTCTGGACACAACTGATCTGAGAAACCTTCATTTCTGCAGCTTGATCATGAAGAGGACTGTCCAGAGGACAAATTGGTTAATTTCAAATTTCCACCTTAAATCCAGAGGAAGAAAAAGGCCACCTTCCAGTAACTGGGAGTGAAACAAATCACCAAAGAACAGATAAAATCAGCTCTGAGAAGTCCATTTTTGAAGTTCCAACTCCAAATTTTCCCAATGAAAAAAATACAATGGATTTTTAGACTAAAGATCTATTATAGCAATAGAACCTCTGGTATAACAATTAGCATTTTTATTGATAACTGTGTTTTTGTTTTAAGCATTATTTCTTATAGTGATCAATTTTATAGTTTATACCAGTGGTTCCCAAAGTGAGTGGTACCACCCCCTGGGGAGCGGTGGGATGACTTAGGGGAGTGCTAAGAGGCAAGGGGGCTGGCAGGAGGGTGCTAAGAGGCATCAGGGAGCCATTCGAGGTGCCAGCCCTGCAGGTTCACTCATTGACTGTAGCACCGCTCCAGAGCCGGTGCCTCTAATATGGAAGCGGTGGCATGTTACGTGTCACTATGGCCGCGTTTGATGCGCTGCCCCACTGCCGCCTCCTAGCACCCCTCTGCTGGCCCCCTTGGGGACACTAAGAGGTGGCAGGGGGGTATTCGAGGCACCGATCCTGTAGGTTCACCCATTGACTGTAGCACTGCTCCGGAGCTGGCGCCTCCAATGCGGAAGCGGTGGCATGTTTTATGTGCCACCGTGGCAGCGTTCAATGCACCGTCCCCCTGCCACCTCTTAGTGTCCCCAAGGGGGGCAGCAGAGGGGTGCTAAGAGGTGGCAGGGGGGCGTTCGAGGCGCCAGCCGGCCCTGCAGGTTCACCCATTGAGGCGCTGGCTCCAGAGAGGTGCTATTAAATGGGTGAACCTTCAGGGCTGGTGCCTCGAATGCCCCCCTGCCACCCCTTAGCATCCTCAAGGGGGCCAGCAGAAGGGCGCTAAGAGGCAGCAGGGAGGCAGCATGTCAAATGCGGCCGTGGCAGCATGTAACGTGCCACCGCTTCCGCATTGGAGGCACTGGCTCCAGAGCGGTGCTAGTCAATGGGTGAAACTGCAGGGCCGGCACCTCGAATGCCCCTCTGCTGCCTCTTAGCCCCCCTCTGCCACCCCCCTTGGGGACACTAAGAGGTGGCAGGAGGGCGTTCGAGGTGCCGGCCCTGCAGGTTCACCCATTGTCTGTAGTAATGCTCCAGAACTGGTGCCTCAAATGTGGCAGCACGTTGGGAAAAGCCGCTGCCACTGCTTTCCCAAAGTGCTGCCTCTGTTGCATTCTTTCTGTCCGTCCATCCATCCATCCATCCATCCATCCATCCATCCATCCATCCAAAAGGTCTGTCTGTTTGCCTGCTTGCCTGCCTGCCTGCCTGCCTGCCTTCCCGCCTACCTACCTACCTGCCTCTCTCTCTCTCTCTCTCTCTCTCTCTCTCTCTCTCTCCATCCATGTTTGAAGCGCCGGCCCCGCAGGCACATCGGGAAAGTAGAGCAAAGCCAGTCTGAGAGGGAGGGAAGGAGGGAGAGAGAGAGAGAGAGATGCATCAGATTGAATGAGGCCTAGTTTAGACTGAGGCCCTTTTGCACATTGAAACATCTTTGCCAGCACATTGAAACCTCTTTGGCTTCTATTAAAGGTTTTATGGTCAGGACTATCAGGAAGCTCTCACATTTTGTTGAGGTTTTAAACAGGATCCGTTGGACCAGATCTCCACCCTAAAAATTATTTTTCCCCAATGTATTACAGTGCCAATTCTGAAGAAGGCAAAACCAAAATGTACTGGTAAATTACAAGGAGAACACACACTCACACTCCCTTCTAACCCTGCTGGAGCAGGTGATTGGACTAGAATAGATATCTCATTATCTCTCTCCTCCCTCCCTCCCTCCTTCTTTATCTCTTTTTCTTTCTGTCCCTTCCTTCCATCCCCCCCCCTCTTTCTTTGTCCCTTTTTCTTTCTTTCACTTTTCTCTTTCTTTTCTCTCTCTCTTTCTCTCTTTCTTTTCTCTCTCTTTTTCCCTCTCTCAGGCTCATCCCTTTGGATCAGGGGTCTCCAAACTTTTGGACCTCAGGGACCAACAAACTCATAATTTTAAATCCCAGAGACCACTAATATGAATTTTGACTGATGGTGGCTTTCTGGCATTGGTGTGTGTGTGTGTGTGTGTGTGTGAGAGAGAGAGAGAGAGAGAGAGAGAGAGAGAGAGAGAGAGAGAGAGAGAGATCTGATCCAACCTCTCTCTCTCCCTCTCTCTCTCACACACAGGCAGGTGTGGGATTTAGACCCCTGATCTAAAGCTGTCAAAACTCCAAAAACTGGTCAAGTAGCTCTGGGGAGGCCAGTCATAAATTAGAACACTTGCTAAACAACCGGTCATTAAGTGAGGACCACTTGTATTTGGTTTGCCAGTCACCTGGCCAAACCCACCCAGTCAAGTGACCAGCAAACCACACCCTCAAATTAGGCCACACCCACAGAAATTTGAATCCCACCCCTGGATGGGGGGCACCGAAGATTAGTTTGTATCACCAAGGGGGCAGTGGACTGAAAAAGTTTGGGAACCACTGGTTTATACAATAAAAAGAATCTAAAGGCACACATGAATGAATAAATAAAT
The DNA here is from genome assembly GCF_049901715.1 of Pseudonaja textilis. Classification (NCBI taxonomy): domain Eukaryota; kingdom Metazoa; phylum Chordata; class Lepidosauria; order Squamata; family Elapidae; genus Pseudonaja; species Pseudonaja textilis. Next base: position 94,824,446 of record NC_141992.1, read on the forward strand.
GCTGTAAATGGAAGGAACATTTTGATTTATTTTTTATGAGAACACAATAAATTGGGAGACAAGGGCCTCTGTCATATTTATCATCAACACAACCTTAAACAGATATGCAATGTATTTTTGTAATAACTTACTGTGGATTATGAGTTTGAGTTCCTTAAACTGTTTGCCTGCAGAATTGGTTGCGCTGCATTGGTAGTGTCCTTTGTCCACACTTCGAGCACTCTTTATTTGAAGAATCTGCCCTTTGTCCAAAACCTCAATATTAGGGTCACCTAAAAAGAGGGGCCTGGGAGGGGGGGGAACACCTTAAAATGGCATCAATTTAATAAAAGTTTGTAAATAAAGCTTTGGAAATATAGTGTACTGACAGGTACACTACAAAGAAAAATAATATCAAATTTTACATTGTGGGAAATCCTGAGGAATGCATTTTTTGGAACTATAGAACAGGATATACAAGATTCTTTCAATTTCATTAACATTTCATCTAGAAAATGATAATGTGAGGAAAATACCCTATGCATAGAAGCTAACGGGGTTCCAAGACTTGTGATCTTCATATGAATTTTTGGCTTAAATTAATTCTTAAGACAAGAAAAGGACACTGACTTTACTATATTGAGAGGAAGCAAGCTTCTTATTTTTTTTGTCTATAAGTCATGTTAGAAAAGTTTAAGAATTAGCCCTTACTTGCCATCTTTGAACCACTGCACGGTAGGAAAAGGAGACCCACTGACTTTGCATTCTAAAGTTGCCTGTTGGCTGAGGATAACTGAAAATTCATTGGGTCCAGCATCTCTTATAATAGGTGGGACTAGAGGAAATGGACAACAAGAGACAACAACAAGGGATAATAATTAAATAGGAAACCCTATTAAAATACTGCAAAATGCTTTTAGGAAACGAAAAGTAGAAGCTAATCCTGAAAATAAGCTTTCTTTTCACACCCCAAATACATATTAAATACCAGTTTATAGTATCCATATTAGCATTTCACTGTGAGAAGCTATTTTCATTCTCGGTTGACATTTGAATGATGATAATTTTGGGATTAACTGCAACACATGATTTGTACTGGTTGTTATAAGTGAGATATACAGCATCATTAATAAAAGGAATGAATTGGACCAGTGAACCGGAAAAAGTGGTTCATAGAACTGGCTAGTTTTAGAGTTTTAGGAATGATTAATAGAGTATTTAAATAATTTAAAAGCCTAAATAATGCTACTTCAAGGTTCATATCAATTCAAATATTCAGGGTTAAAAACTATACAAAGGAAGTACAATTAATCTGCATTAATTCTCTTAGATTTAAGTGTGCTGTTTCGTTGCTCTCTTGTCCTTTTAACAGGTTCATATCACCTCAAAATAATAATGCAAGATAATAAGATTAGTTGGTTATTTGTAATATATTTTAAAGACTGAGAGTTAATTTACTACTGAGTACTTCATGCTTGTAAGCATATATTTCTGAACAGCCAAGGACACTTCATATTTAATTTCATATCATAATCATATTCAAGAGTACCAACCTTGCACATCTACAGTGAAAAATTTCTCCGAACTCCCAGCTATAGTGGTGGCTTTACATGAATACTGGCCAGCATCATGAGTTGCAACTTTAAGAAGTTTCAACAACTTTCCATTTTCCAGAACTTGCAAACTGCTGCCCTCTAGAACCTGAAAAGGTTCAGTAATAATTGAGGTTATAGCTGCTAAGTATCCCAAATAATTGTGCTTAATTAGACAAGTTTTATAGCATACCTTGCTACCAGGAGTAATAACAGAAGCTAAATAACTTAATTCCTACTTTGGAAAATACCTTAAACTTCTGGCTTTGACAGGATAGATTCTTCCAGGGAAGCAGCAGTGAACAAAGAAGAATGTTGTCTAATTCAGTGTCTCTTGTATTACTCTTTTAATGGGATAAATATGAAGGCAGCAGTCTTGAAGAGACTATTACTCTTTGGAGTTACAACAACCCCTCTAATCCCTTCAACCTATTCTTGAGATACCAAAATGAATTTAGGAAAAAGTCCATTAATATAGGTTAGCAGAAGTTGGAATCAAGATGCACACTTTATGTACTTAAATTTTATCTTGCCTTGATCTATTTTTGGGGGTGGGGTGGGGTGGGGAATCCTTTTTTAGATGGAAAGCCTACAACTCTGACAGGAATGTATTTTTATACTATGTAGAGGTGGTATTCAGCAGGTTCTGACCAGTTCTGGAGAATCAGTAGCAGAAATTTTGAGTAGTTCGGAAAATTGGCAGATACCACCTCTGACTGGAGATTTTACAGTATCCTTCCCCTGCCACGCCCACCAAGCTACGCCCCAGAACTGGTAGTAATAAAAATTGAATCCCACACTGGGTTAAATATTATTTTCAGTATTATTCCTATGTGAGATTGCATCAAAATAATAATCCACTCATGTGAAACTCGGTTTTTGTTCATAAATGTTTGAAATGCAGCCAGCCTCATAACATATCAAAGACTAACAAAATGTTTATCATTTTCATTTTGAAAATCAAGCTTTCAGCTTGATTATATTTTTAATCTAAGAAACAAATGGATAACATCTTAGTGTACCTGCACATCATCTTTATACCAAGTGATGACTGGAAAAGGATCACCAGATACCTCACAGAGCAGACTTATAGGCTTGTTAATGGCCACAGATGTGTTGGTCACTTTGTCCTGATCTTTGATTTCAGGTGGAACTGCAATCAAATAAGTAAATATTTAAACAAAGTCATTGATTTTGTTTCAATATTCTCAGCCCTTGTAGTTATTTGGCTTTTACATGTTCAAGTTCAAATTAGTACATTTCTAACTTTTTATTGTTACACAGCTAATGTCAATATTTTAATTATGCCTCAATTACCCCTTTCTAAAACTTAGAATGAAATAACACTAACTCCTAGCAAAAGGGTTACTTTACCATAAACTTTCAGCTTGTAGTTTATTTCTGTGTTTCCAGCTTCATTGATTGCGGTGCAGATATATTCTCCACTGTTGTACGGTGTGGCAGAGGCAATGACCAGCAAAGTTCCATCTTCCAAAATTGAAAGCCCAGGTTCATTGCCTGTAAGCTCCCTATTGTTATGTAGCCATTTTATCACAGGCTTTGGGGTACCTATATATATTATAAAACAAAGGGTTCTAAATATTCCACTTAATTTGAAGTTCAAAAAAATAGATTGCATTTCAGAACAAAGTATTTGGTAGCTTTTAACAACATGGGCACCCTATTCAAGAGCTTCTGAACTGGCACAGACCTTCCTCCCCCCAAAAACCTCCTCAAAAAAGTAGCAGATACAACTGTCTGCAAATTGTCTCTCTACCTTCTCCATTATATCTGCTTTTAAACAAGTGGCGCTCAACATTAGCAGATGTCTTTCTTTATCCTGCTATCACCACAAAGGGTCCATAGTATCCTAGTGAATGTTTGAATACTCTGCAATAGGCAGTCAAATCAAGACCAGCAGACCTTATAGGTTCACTTATTACCTATGTACGCCTAAACATGAGCATGCATCCAAACAAATTTTCTTCTCTATGTATACCTTCCCACACTCATATATACAACCTTCCCCTTAGTCACAAAGAAAGCTCCAAGAAGCCACAAACTTACATACTAACACACACATGCAGACATACAGATGAGATGTGTTCAAGAGGCTCCAAAGAACTGGCTTTTGACTTTATTTATCCTTATTTAATTGAGACCTGCCATTCTGCTCAGTAAGCAGATTGGCTGGCAAGCCGTATAACTCCCTATCACCTCCCATGAAATATGTTTTTTAAAAAATTCTGAAAATTCTTTTCAGAAAAGGAAACTGTTTAACCCATCTACCTGGAGGCAAAAAGAAAATTCTAAAATGTCATTTTCCCTAAGCAAAGGAAGGCAAAAAATAATAATAATACTTCTTACAGCCTGCTAGCCAAATAAAACAAACAATTCCAACATTATAGGAAGGACTGATATCATTTATACATAAGCTGCTTATTTCAAGTAGCACCATATGGGAAACATTTTCAAGAAGACAATAGCACAGATGCTACATATACTCAAGGGTACATTTTTCCACTATAGCAAACTGGCTATTAATACAGCAAATCAGCATTAAAATACTGGAAAAATACCAAACATTGGTGGTGTGATTCAAAGTTTGACTTCTGCCTGCAGGGTAGTATTAATTTTCTATTTAAATAATAATAATAATAACACCACCATCACAGCCAAGCCTAATTCTCCCATCCCAGAGACTGAAGAATGCTGGTTATTCAATTCAAAGTGCTGGTTATTACCTATCAAACCCTGTATGGCATAGGACCTGAATATCCAAGAGACCATTTATTTCCAACTATTTCTGCCTGTTTGGCCACCTAATGAGAAGGAAGGACTCACTGGAGAAGAGCCTAATGCTGGAAAAGATTGAGAGTAATAGAAGAATGGAACAACAGAGAATGATGTGGCTGCATGGAGTCACTGAAGCAGTAGGCGTGAGCTTAAATGGACTTCAGAAGATGGTAGAGGACAGGAAGGCCTGGAGGAACATTGTCCATGGGATTGCAAAGGATCAGACATGACTTTGCAACTAACAACAACAACAAAGTATGTTACAACAGCATGAGTGCACTCCATTGTCATCGTGTAGGATCTTGGAAGCATGCTTTCTTTATTATGGCCTCACCATCTACAACAGTATGTACCCAGCAATAAGGATGCCCTCTCTGCTGGGGTTCCAGAAAGCTTTGAAAACCTGATTTTAAAGTTTTGAAGTTGACCTTTATATTTGTTCAATAGCCCCTGTTTATTAGTTGTTGTTTATGCTGTCTATTAGATTACTTTTTTCTGGATGATTTTAGTCTGGGCTACCTTTCTATTGCAACCTACTGATTAGCAAATCAGAGAAGCACTGATAGCCCTCTGTTATTCCTATCAATTAGGAATGTTTTCAATTGTTTTTATGTTTCCTTTCTTTGTATGCCATCTATAGTCCATTAAAGTTGGGTAGCTAATAAATTCAATTAAACAAGAAATAATAGAATCATCAGGTTACAAAAGTCAACATCCCCCAAAATGGAAAGCCTCCAGTTCAGCAATTTATGATGCTCTGTACCTTTGATTGGACATGGGAAGGCAATTTGTTCTTTTGCTATTCTTTCTTGAAATGGAGAGTTGTATGGCGGATCAAGTGTTCCAACAGTTGGAGGTTCTAATACAAAATGAACATAATATCAACTTTATTTATACTTATTGGGTAGGTTTCCCAAATTCCTTCAAAATTTTAAAAATCGCATACATTTACACACACACACACACACACACACACACACACACACATTTAATTTTAACTATTAAAATTTCATTTTATATTATATATAATGTATTACATTTTTGGTTTACTTGGTTCAGAGGCTTCAGCCTTCATGGTATGACAAGGAAACTCTGAGAAAAAAACTTTTCTATGTACATCAAGAAAAAACAGAAATAACACCAGGTAAGTCATAATTAAATGTTATATTCCTCCGTATATTTGGAGATAAATTAAGAATTTCCTGACAAACTGGATTTGTACCTTTCTATTGCAACCTACTGATTAGCAAATCAGAGAAGCACTGATAGCCCTCTGTTATTCCTATCAATTAGTCAGATTTAGATACCTGAACTTCCTTTCCTGCTAAAGTGAAAAAAATGTTACACATTTTTAATATCCTTTACACTTACTGACATCAAAAATAAAATATTTTTTTCAATAAAACGTATCTAACTTTATATATGATGATGGCCTTCTCTTCTTTCATAACTATCCACACAATTTGCTTCAGGGTGTAATAAAAACTTCCACTGAAACTTGGGAATTTGGAGAAAGCAACTAAGGATAGATAAAGTCAGCAGTAGTCTAACTGTATGAAATTGTCTGTGACCGATATAATTCCTAATATCAACAGTTCATCTTCCAAGAAAGATACCTCTCATTTACTAGTTCAGTTCTGCTTTAACACAGAACTGTTCTTATATTCTACAAACAATTGCACTGAATTCTAGGAAACATGAACTCCTATTAGTTTTAACTTTATGTTGTCAATTTTTTTTAACTTTATTTATGTTTTATGAATGTTTTTTAGAATACAGAATGGATGAAAAATCAACATAAAAAATTAAATAAAGTTACTTCAGGGGTAGTTGGTGGTTTAAAAATTATAATTCAATTGCCATAACTAAAAAAATCAAATCAGAGTTAACCTATCTAATTTTGCATTTTTGAACCAATGGAAAAAGTGAATTCCATGTCATTTAAAGTTTCCCATGAGATTCACCATAATAAAAAATATATTGGGAAAATATAGTAAAGAAAAGCATTTTTATACACACATATGTATACAAAGACAGAGACAGAGATAGAGATAGAGAGATATCTCTGCTTTATCTGATTGTATATACATGCGCAATAGGATATTCTCCCTTAAGGTTATATGTATGTGTTTGAATATTCTTAGTGAAAACAAAAAACCCTTATAATCCAATTATTTGGTGTAAACATAACCTCTTTTTAAAAATGATAATTCTTCTTATGTACTTTTCACTATAATGTTAACATACCTTGAACTTGGATCATTATCTCAGCTTCATCATGGCCAGCAATATTACTTGCCACACATTTATAGATTCCAGCATCTGAAAGCACAACTTTGATGATACTCAGTTTTCCATCTAGAGATGAAGCGTATTGTTCGTTGTATATCAAAAGGGGTTGTTGATCTTTAAGCCAAGTAATTCTTGGAGATGGGATTCCTTGAGCACTACAATATATATCAACTCTATTACCAGCCTTTGCTTTAATCACTCGAGGTCCATGTTGTATCTTTGGAGGAACTAAGATAATAATAATAATAATAATAATAATAATAATAATAATAATAATAATAATAATAATAATAATAATAATAGCAATAACAACAATAATAAATTACATACAGAAAGATTTTAGAATATCATGCAGTGAAACATGAAGAACACAACATAGCATTTGAGCCCTACATATTTTAAAAATATTTACATACTCAATGCAATCATTCAGAATAACCTACATAATTCTTTTATCAATACAATACAAGCCAGTCAGAGCCATTTGATAGTGAGGTGGGCAGCATATAAATTTAATTAATAAATAATTATCATTTCTAACCACTTCCAGAAATATTTACAAGACATGAACTTATAAGACTTGAGGAATGGTTAAAAATCATTAAAGAAATTACCCACGTCATGTCTGACTCTAGAGCACAGTGTTCATTTCTGTTTCTTGGCCAAGGGAGCCAGTGTTGACCAAATATATTTTCCATGGTCATGTGGCCAGCATGGCTATATGCTAAAAGATAAATTATGTTACCTTCCCATTAAAGTGATACCTATTAACCTATTCACATTTGCATGTTTTCAAACTGCTATGTGGGCAGAAACTGGGACAAGGAATGAGACCTCACCCCATTGTGCAGAGCTCAGGTCTCAAGCCCCGGCTATCATCTTTCCAGCATCTTTAACCATTGAGACATGGCACCCCCATTTTAAATGATTATCTTTTGAAAAATAACATATTATTATAAAGATCCTTTTAATTTAATGAGCATAGATTGTTCCAGTAAATTGTGGCCAAGCAGCAAGTCTTATTTAGGCTGTTGAGATCTATGAGAAGCTATTATGTTACACAAGAAGATGTAGGATGTCAGCAAATAGGAACAATGGGTAGTTTCTGAAGCCTTGTGGAAGGGGAAAATTAAGAAAGGTAATGGTTCCAGGGAATGGATTGCAGGTGTCAATGGTGCAGGCGGCGGGGGGCAGGGTAGTGTATAGCATAGAAAAATGTTTAAAAAATTAACTCTTCACTGCATAATTTTGTGTTGCAAACAGACTCTAAATAGCTTTACTGGGCCAAAAGACAGATTGAAAACATATTTAAAAATAAAGTTCTGATACTATTACTAAACTTCTCCCCCGAGCACATGCATAATATATAAAGTACAGCTTTGGGACTCCCTCATGCCCCAATCCAATTTGAATCTGATGCCAGTAACCTTAGTCATATTTAATTAAGCTAATATTATTTGAGTTACTAATTCACTGAATGCCCATTATTAATTTAATTCAATATTTATTATTGAAAGCAGAGGATTCTTACCGTGTACATTTAGTTTTACTTTTTGGGTTGCATTTCCCGCAATATTTGTAGCCACACAGATGTACAAGCCACTGTCTGATACAAATGTCTCAGCAATCTTCATTGAGCCTGAAGAGAGTAAGGTATGTCTGGGGGTGGGAGAGGTGGAAAAAAAACCCACAGGAAATACAGATGACTATAAATATTTATACGAACACGAAAGTCTCTTATAGGAGCATTAATAATAAGCGTTGCACATCAAAGAGCATCTGTTCAGTATTACTTTTTTATAGACTGATCTTCCATTTTTTCCCTTAATTGCTCTTGCCCTCTGACTTCTTCATTCTGCATAGCTGAGGAATGAAGTAAAAGTCAACAGTCCACAGACTTCCATTTCAAATCCAGTTAACCACCAAGTTGGAGGCATTTTCCATCCTCTTGTACATTTTTTTTTAAATGCATCCCTCAAAGATATCAAAGCAGTATATCTGCTAGGGATTCAAAAGTTGCTCTGATAGTCTCTATCAAAAAGCAGAAATGGTGCCTTTCGGATAGTCTCTGACCTGCAGAATTCACTCCAAAAAATTATTTATTCTATTTTATTTTTATCGTGGTTTTTAATTTTATTTTTGACAATTTTAAAATAGTTTACTGTATCATCTTACTTTTAATCATTGAATGCTGTGGTGATACTCCAAGTGCCCACTCTAGTCTGTGCATATTTCTGCTAACCAATAATAGCAACCCCCCAAAAATCTAATGACAAATAAATTTAATGGATCCTCATGTATTCTCAAATCAATGCCTATTTTATTAAATCTAAAGATAATAAAGGGAAGAACTGGGGCAAAACCTGTGTGGACTCACGTAGAGAATAGAATGGAATGGAATGGAATGGAATGGAATGGAATGGAACGGAACGGAACAGAACAGAACAGAACAGAACAGAACAGAATAGAATTATTTATTGGCCAAGTGTGATTGGACACACAAGGAATTTTCTTGGTGCAAATGCTCTCAGTGTACATAAAAGAAAAGATATATTCATCCTGAGTCAAGAATCATAAGGTACAACGCTTAATAGTCATGGGGTACAGTAAGCAATCAAATCATACTAGGAAATAGTCAATTTAAATCATAAGGATACAAGGTTCAAAGTTACAGTCATACAGTCACAAGTGGGAGGGGATGGGTGATCAGGAGTGATGAGAAGATTAATAGTAATATTAATGCAGACTTTGTAAATAGCTGGACAGTATTCAGGGAATTATTTGTTAAGCAGAGTGATGACATTCGGGAAAAAATGTCCTTGTGTCTAGTTGTTCTGGTGTGCAGTGTTCTATAGCATCATTTTGAGGGTAGGAGTTGAAACACTTTATGTCTGGGATGTGAGGGGTCTGTAAATATTTTCACAGCCCTCTTTTTGACTCATACAGTATACAGGTCCTCGATGGAAGGGAGGTTGGTAGTAATTGTTTTTTTCTGCAGTCCTAATTACTCTCTGAAGTGTGTATCTGTCTTGTTGGGTTGCAGAACCAGACAAATGAAGACTATCATGTTTCTGTCAACTGCAATGCTACTTTTATCATAAAGAGGTGTATAAAAGTGGTGTATAAAAGAGGTGTATAAGTCAATAAATGCAGATTACACTCTCACTGTGGCAAATTTGAGTTGATGAAGAAAGACCAGAAAGCTTTCTAGTTTTGTCAGAAAAGGAGGATTGGCAGAGTCTGGGGCAGAAGTGAAAAGAGGAATCAGTCTAGATTCTCACAAATAATCTAAATCCAATCTCTCTTGAATTTTGTTAACTCTTATCCAGTGCTAAAAAGGAACAGCATGAGACAAAAACTCCCATCTATCCTGTAAAACAGAATATATTGTGATCCAATTCTTTAATCCATTAATTCCTTAATCAAAGACCACACCTGGAATACTGCAACCAATTTTGGTTACCATGCTACAACAAAGATTTTGAGACCTTGGGAAAAGTTCACAGAAGAGCAAATAAGATGATCAAAGGCCTGAAGACTAAAACATAAGAAGAACAGCTGCAGGATTTGGGTTTGGCTAGTCTAGAGAAAAGAAGGACTAGGGAGGACATGACAGCAGTATTCCAGTATTTGAGGGGCTGCTGCAAAGAAGAGATCAAATTATTCTGCAAAGCACCGAAGAGAAGGACAAGAAATAATAGTTGGAAACTAACCAAAGATAGAAGCAACCTGGAATTAAGGATACATTTCTAACAGTGAAGACAATTCCAGTGGAATAGCTTGCTTCAAAAATCATGGATGCTCAATCACTGGAGGTTTATAAGAAGAGATTAGACAGCCACTTATCTGAAATAGTATAACTTCTCTTGCTTGAGCAAGGGGCTGGACTAGAAGACCTCCAAGGTCCCTTCCAGCTCTATTCTATTCTACATTAATTGCCTATCAGTGACTACCACCATTCAAGCTGCCAAACTCAGTCCTCTCTAATTTCCAGACTGAACTCTTTCTTATAGGATTCAAGATAAGAAAGTGGGGGAAGTATGAAATAGCAATGATAGAGGTAACTTCTCATCCCTTCAGTGACCCAGTTCTTACAATGGATGTGTTGTTTAAAGACTCAACAGGCACGATGCCAGCAAGATACATGGCTTCGTTATAGATTTCTGAGATAAGCCAAAGGCCTTTTGATGTTTCCTCACAAAGATATTCTTTACCAGAAAAAAGTATTTTCAAAGGGCAGTGTTTGAGGGAGTCATACAGAGGATTTAGATCTGAAAGCAGCATTCTTGATGAATGTTTCTGGTATCTTTATTTAGTATTCATCTTATAATGTGTTGGACTACAAGGATGATGGAAATTACATGGAAACTACAATCTAGCACACCTGGAGAACATCATGTTGTGAAAAGACTCCAAATGATTGCATAGGATACTGACAATATACTGCACATATCACATTTCCATTATCTTTAAATAGGCAGGGACTGAATCAAAGTATAATATGAATATTCAATTATTGGTGTATATTAATAATCCATACAAATGCCAGAGTTTATCTAGCAGCCTCTGATCACGTCATTGAGACAACTTGTACTGAAATTCAAACAAAGTAAACTAAGAAATGATATAAAAGTTACCTTGGAGAAAATGGAGAGATAAGTTGCATTTCTTTAGCCCATGTGATTATTGGGGGTGGCAAACTTTTCACTTCACAGGGCAGTGTCACTTCTTCCCCAGCTGTCACTGACATCTCAATTGGGTTATCTGGTGAACTTCCTTGCTGATTTCCAGGTCTGGAAACTCTTGGTTTTACTAAAAAAAAATGCACATTATATTATTATCCCGTTCTTGCAATAATATTCCAGGTTAGTGGGTTAACTTCAATTGTTCTGTAAGCAAAACAGCTCACTCTCTCCATTCTTCTGTCCCTTCTTCTACTTATACGAGATAGACTACCTAAAGGGTCAAGGCCTCTTTTAATAGAGGAGGATATGTTGTATACTGTTCCAGTACAAGAGGAGAGGGGATATTTGCCTGAAATCACAGTTCCTATGCCAACAGAACATTCCTGACAAATGTGGACACTATTACAGAAAGCAGTTGCAGTCAGACACAACACATGGGAAGATAAGGTTAAATACTATTTATTGTTCCAAAGTCACCTCAATGAGTCTAATCCCCAACCTCGACTCCAGTCATAACTTCCTGTTAGTATGGACACTTGCTCTCAAAGAGTAGGAAGGAAGGAGGGTAAACCACACAGTTATCCTACAGAATGGTCTTCTGAAAAGGATCCTGTTTATGCAGGGATAACCTATAAAAGGTTTTTATCATAATAAACATTATAGGGAGAGCTGTAATATTCAACAAAAACGTATAGCAGAATAGTAGGGAAAGAGGCCCATGCCAGTGGTGGGATTCAAAGATTTTTTACCACCGGTTCAGTGGACATGGCTTGGTGGGTGCACTTTACATGCGTGCACGCGCCAAATGTGCACTTTGTGCAGGCACAGAGCTAGTCCAACTCACCTCCTGCAATCCTGTACTCTCCCTGTTGCTTTAGTAGCTGCCGCATGGCACTCTGCTGTGCCATGCAAAGCAGCTGCGCTTCAAAAGGTGAGTGTAGGAGCCCGGGTGTGCAGGTGGCCCAACAGCAAAGCGGCAGAGAGAACCGGTTTGGTCTCCGCTGCTCATCACCGTTACCACCACAGGCCCATATCCATTGCAGCTAAATCACATCAACTGGTTGAATGAACAGGAGGCAGAGTTATCATGAAATGGTTCTTGTGACATATTTTACCTCCAAATTAGCAGTTCTGTATAGAATAGGGATGCAGAATCTTTTTAGTCTGAGAGTCATACTTAGCTTTTGCCTGGCATAAATAACAAGTAATGAAGTAATAATTAGAAGGGGCTTAACTTACATTTAAATTTAACAATATAATTTGATTGCAAACTATAATACATTCTGCACTGCCTCATGTTAATTACAGTTGGTTGACAACTTCTACATGGTTCTGGGCACTTCTCTCCAAGTTTCAAAAGGTACTTGCAGACTTGAAATTTTAGACTGAGCCCCACTACTTCATTTTTAGAGAGGTTTACAGTTTCATTTTTATTTACCATAGACTGTCAACTGTACTTTCCGTGTGGCATAACCTGCTGCATTGGTTGCAGTGCAGATGTATTCCCCAGACTCTTCACCTCCCGGAGAAACTACATAAAGACTTCCATCAGATCCAGAAGAAAACATTAAACTACTGGGAGGAATCACTTCTCCTTTCTGTAAAAAGACAGTAAAATAAAGATGAACTTATTCATATGGAACATGAAGTAAAAAGAGCCTACAGAGTATGTTTAATAATGGTCTGTGTAACTCAGCATCTTCACAGCTGGCTTCAAAGTCATAGTGTCATTGCTGTTTTCTTTTAAAATTTACAGAGTTTGCTGTCATTATTGACTCAGTTTACATTAAGTGTTAGTTCCTTTGAGTATTGTCTTTTCCTCTTACATTGTTTTAAATCTATAGATTACAGGAAATACGACTTCAGCAACAGAGTGGTCAATGTCTGGAATACTCTACCTGACTCTGTGGTTTCTTCCCCAAACCCCAAAAACTTTAACCTTAGACTGTGTACTATTGATCTCACTCCTTTCCTAAGAGGTCTGTAAGGGGCGTGCATATGCGCACCAACGTGCCTACCGTCCCTGTCCTATTGTTTCTTTTTATTTTTCTTATATGTATCCATTTCATGTATTCATAAATACGTTTATACTTTTACCTATTATCTTATAATCGCTTGACAAAAATAAATAAAATAAAAAATAAAAAAAATAAAAAATACCTGCTAAACTACATTTAACAATTAGATAAGCTTAATCCGAAAGATTTTCTACTGTAACTATAATAACTTAAGCAGTGAGTAATGCCAGATAATGTGTAGGTCTATTTTGCATAGAAAGTACCTTCTTCTTCTCTTTCTCCCTCATGGCCAGTCAAATATAGACATAATATATATCTGAAAGCTACTTTAAATACATGACAGCTTGCACTGTTGTCCTAACTCGCAGCCTAAGTGGAGGCAGAAAACTTAATGAATGCTTACGATAGCATTCTTGAGCATTATGCCTTCTCAATGTGTTGGAACTATTAAATGGTGGCATATGCTGTCTAGACAAAGTGTAGACTATCAATATTTTAAGTACATAAATATAAATATACCTAACTCATTAAAGTTCCAAATTCAGTTGATCAAAACATTGCAATTACCTTGGACCATACTATGGATGGCCTAGGAGCACCACTGGCTTTGCAAGGTAACGTAACTGGAACATCTTCTATAGTACTAAAGATTTGTTGTCCGTGCTGAATTATGGGTGGAACTGAAAACACAAATATGCAAGTATTTTACCAACTATTTCTTATTACATGTTATGTGTGATGTTGCTGTTTATTATGAGGCATAAGCTATTAACACAGATATTCCATCATAGTTTTTAAGTTTCAGTCTAATTTAGATGTAATGGCAGGTATAGGCAATATAGGGTACACAGTTAACAATGTGATGAAAAATATTCCTTTGGTACCCATCAGATTCTCTGTCCCACTTGACTTTTTAAAAAGATTATTTTAATTAAAAATATTAAATAAGAAGCTGGCATGCTGCTAAGTAGAAACTTCTTGCACCATATTTTTATATCAATGCAAAATTGATTTCCACAGAGACAATGTGAGTAGATCTGATAGTTACCCTTCTGATAAAGGGTTTTTGTGAGTGGCTGTGTCCACTATGGCAATCATTTCACAGCCAAACATATCTCCCATGTGGCCACTTCATAAGTGTACTTGTAACACCTTCTCAAATATGTCCTCAGGCTCCAAAGATGGCCATTCCTGCATTATGCCTTATATTTAGATTAGGTAACAAGGAATGTCTTCCTTTGTCTTGCACACAAAACATAACACATTTATTGGTTTAGGTTTCCTGATTCCCTAAGCCAGGGGTCCCCAATCCGAGGACTGGCATTGGTCAGTGGCATGTGACCAGGCCACACAAATCAGTGAACCCCCATCCATGAGATGCAGGCAGCACACAAAACCACACCCACTCCAGTCTGTGGAAAACCCTCTCCTTGAAACTAGTCCCTGGTGCCCAAAAGGTTGGGGCCCATTGCCCTAAGCCATAACCAATAAAATGAACAAGCAGATGGTATTATGTTACAAAATTGGCATTCCTATACAACATCTGCATTCTTTGGACTTAATCCATGACTAGCTTCTCATGGATCTTGCCTATCTCCCACATGATTATTCTCTTTCATCTCTACATCTTGTGAAAACCCTCACACTTTCAAAGGAAAGTATCATGCCCAAAATAGATTTGGAAGATTCTGATGCTGAAAAACCTGCTTTAGGTACGTCAGACAAATGTTAGCCCCAGGAATTAGCAAACAATTGAGCACCTGAGAAGGCAACCTGGAATCATTCAGAGTAGCTTGCTGGTGGTGGAACAAGGAGGGTCCAAATACAATCATTCAGTGCCTGCATGTACCACACAGACACAAACCGCAAAACAGAAGTGTTCCACACACCTCCTTATCAGGCAAGAGAGGCACCAATCTTAAGTGAACCCCGTCCCCAGTAGTAGTCTATATCAAGGCTCCTAGTAACCAGTAACCAGACTCTTTGCATTCAAGCTTTGAAATCTAAGTATTCAGAAATTCTGTCACTTTGACCTTCATTGACCAACATTCCTGTGAAGACCCTGAGCCTTCACCAGGCTTCTTATTTACTGATCTGGACTTATTGCAAGCAAACTCTTTTCTTGCAAAGTGTGTATACAACTGTGCACATGCTGGTGCTGCTGATCACTGCTTATAACTCAATGCAATATGCAGTAAACTTCTGAAAGCTCATTAATATCACTCAATCCAGAGGGTCATAAAGAACATGAAGGTTGTAGGGAGAACAAAGGACAAATAAAGACTAGACTGGGAATGAGTGTGGGAGCGTTGCAACTCTACCATCAATCATCAACAATCATTGTTGATCATCAACCCATCGTCAACAAATCATCAACAATTTGAATTGGGATTTGTAATCTTCAAAGGAGGCTTTAAATTAGAAGCACCAAAATGTGTGTATGTGTAATAAAATACTAATAAGTATAATAATAAATAAATAAAATAAAATCTTCAATAAGACTTATAGCATGAATTCTTTATAGATATGATTTTCATATCTATACAAATGTATTCACAATTGTAAGATTTCTGTGGCAAGTTTTCTCATGAAGAAGCATGACATACATAACTTCCAAAGCATGACAAGTATTTGAGGAAAAATACAAACATCTAGAGTGTTTCCAAATGGCTATGTTAATCAGTTCACTGTGCTGACACCAAAACCATTTCAGATCAGTCTATCTTGATATGTTCCCAGCCTTCCCTTGTCTGATTCCCTGCTGAATAAAAGTCTGCTTTTCCCTTGAGCACTGTAAGATCACCAACATTGTTCTAACACTGAGAACTTTTGCAAAAAATTTATGCAATCCGAGAGGACCATCTGTCTCTCATTGAAAGGTTCTTGTCTTCTCTTCCCAGGGACCTGCATTCAGCTTCAGCCTTACCTTTACATCTGAAACCAAGTGATACAGCATTTGAAACTAATCTTCTCTTCATCTTCCATTAGATGTTTAGCATCTTTCTGGTTCATAAAGTTGCCCTAGGCTGGTTTGTACATGTATTATTTCATCCTCGCCACACTATTCAGATGGTTTTTTTTGTGGACACCTTGTGCCATTGATATCATTAAGCTTATAACTACCAGAAATCCTTTTCTTTGCATGTTTGCCCCATATGATTTGCATACAAGCATCAAAAAGAATTCTACATGCAGATTTATTTATATACTACCTTAATCATCAGCCTACTGTATGTTTACAGCAATCTTCCTTCACCATTGATCTACATACAAAATATGTATACTAGTTGTTTCTTTAAGCCACACACCCCATTCACTGGCTTCTTTTTAATCCTCTATCAAACCTTTTAAACCGCATTTGGAGAATTCTTTCATTTGCCTCTGTTTTATTAAAAAAGAAATATGTCTGCAGAAACCATTATTATTTCAAAACATTCATACAGAGAGACCTATTTCTGGATGGGATTTTATTCACATGTTCTGTTTATCCAGATGATCAGAACATCTTACATACTGGGTGAGACATAGATGTCTTCTTCCATTTTGAAGCAATTCATGCTTTGAAGCAATTTCAATGGGAAAAATCAAAATTGGGTTCAGAAGACCTTTTCTGGATACAAAGAACTTTTCTTTTACATAGCTGTTTAGCACATTCTGCATGCATTAGAACACATACACATCTCATCTGCCTTTCATGAGCAGCTGGAACCAATTTATTACCTTCAACATTCCAACAAAACTCCTTAGCTATGCTTACCCTATGAAATAAGAAATTTACGTAATATATGTTGTGTTGTATCTATTTGTAATTGAAAACACAAGACGTATTGAAGATTTTATTTCTTTACTTCACAAACTACCCTTTACTGATCAGATTAAATCGTTTTTATAGTCAAAGACCAGCAGAACACTACTTATTATGATGATGAATATGAGAAAAAGACATGATCATAGACTGTAGTTCTCATGAATGATGTTTAATGTTCAGGGGTGGGCTTCAAACATTTTAGCAATGGGTTCTCTGCCCAGTTGCTAGGTGGGTGTGGCCATAGTGAGATTGGCCTGGTCAGGCTCCTGCACTATGGGGGGGGGGGTATTTTTTTCTTCCCCAGGTTCTGGAGGCTTTCCTTGAGCCTCTGGGAGGGCAAAAACTGTCTCCCCAGGCTCCTGAGGCTCTCTGGAGTCCAGGAACAGATCCATTTCCAGCCCATTTTTCACCCTCCCTGAGCCTCCACGCGTGCCCTGCACTTACCTGCATACAAACAGGCCGTGTGGGGACTCCTGGGAGGGGAGGGGTGGGTGGGGCCAGCCAGGAATGGAATTTGGGGGTTCCCTGAACTGCACAGATTCTTAGCTAGGGGCTCTCCTGAACCCCTGGGAACTCCCAGCAGCCTAGCCCTGTTAATGTATTTCTTTTGCTCTTTGAGGGCAAAAGAATAAAGTGGAAAGATAGCAAACAGGGAACCAGCTGAAGGAGACAAAATTGCAGAATGCAGGAGCGGAAATTTTGCTTTCCATTTCAACTGATTGTTTATCTCTTTTGTTATCTTATGAACTCTGTAGGAAGCATCAAGAAGAGGATGGTTTGAGTAAAAACACGCACTTCAATGCACTGCATGATGGCAATTCCATTCTTTTCTGCGTTCACTTGAAAGCAATCTCTCAAGAATTAAACTAGCAGGATACTGGGAACTGGCAGATGATGGGAACAGGCCATTGCTCGGTCATCTGAACTGATCATTTGCAGAGTTTTTAAACTTAGTGTGCGATTTCAGTGATAATCTACCAATCATCATGGGATGAATACTGGTGAATTCTTAACACTGAAAAGTAATGAAAACACTAAATGATTCACTCACCAAAAACATTGACAGTGGTTGTTTTGTTGTCTGTCCCAGCAACATTGCTGGCCATGCAAGTGTAGCCTCCAGCATCCTGTAGTCGAACCCTTTCAAGGTGAAGACTTCCATCACTCCGGAGGCTGATATAGGGAGTCTGAACCACCTGGAGTTGAAATGGGGAAGGCAGATAAGACCATTCTTCATTTAGTCTGGTCATTTACACCAGGAATATTCTGAGTTTTTTAAAAAATTAACCAATGTTTTCCAGCAAGGCAACTTAAATGAGAGCATTCTTGCAGATTTTGATTTTGCTTGGGTATTTTTTGCCATTTTTAAAGACAAAGAAGCCCATATGACTACCTCTTTCTTGCATCTAGACCTATTTTGCATCATTTAGGTACAGGAACATCCAGAGTTCATGAAGTGCTTTTTACTTCAGAGTTCCTCTTTCTCCTTTAAATTAAAGACATGAGGGCTTGGGAAAGTGAAGGAAGCAATACCTGGCTTCAAATCATATGCAAAGCTTGATTTTTTTCAAAGCGAATATAGCAAAAATTCTACGCTTTTCATGGCTTCCATAATAGAATACAAAAGGACATCAAAACAGTGATTCAATCTAAGGGCTACTTATGGAATTATCTCCCTTTGAAGTCTGTAGACTTTCCTGGAGCATATGGTTCAGATTTTCTTGTTTCTGGTTATAGCAGAGTTTCACTGAATTAATTATCAGTACATATTTAAAATGAGTTTTCCTCTCTTTGTCAGGGCAATTGGAATGTGTAGCTTCTTTTCTCCACAACTTTCCATTCTTTATGCTATAAATTATATACATAACTACGCTTTGCAATGTTCGTGCATTGTAATAAAACCTCTGGTTATCTGCACAAGCCTATAACAAACCATTCTATCGGAGATAAAATTAAGTTATATTTTGACACAAATCTATCTACACAAATGACTCTCCTGAAAGGAAAACATGATTATTGTGTACAGATTAAGTCAAACTACCTCTATATGAAATTTAACATTGATCAGAAATCCCCCATTACAACTGCAGCTGAAAGGAAGCTTAATGAAACAATATATTTCTGTTTATCTTTACCTCCAACTGGTGAAGTTACTCACTTGGAGACAAATTTAAACCAAAGCCTAGTTCAGTTATTTATAATGTCTTCACTGCAGCATTAAAAAACAATGATACAGAGAGAGAGAGGTATGGTAAAGGTAAAAGTTTCCCCTGTTCAGTTGTGTCTGCCTCTAGGGAGCAGTGCTCATTTCTGTTACTTAGCCAAGGGAGTCAGTGTTGTCAGAAGATGCTTACGCAGTCATGTGGTTAGCATGGCATCACACTGCAGCACAGAGTGTGCTGTGAAACACAAAACGTTGTTACCTTCCCACTGAAGTGGGACCTATTTATCTACTTGCATTTTCATGCTTTTGAATTGCTAAGTGATCAGGAGCTGGGAGAAGAACGGGAGGTTGCCCCATCATGCCGTGCTTGGGTCTCAAACTGGAGGTGTCAGCTTTCCAGCTGACAAGCTCAACTTCTTAACTGCTGAGTCATTACACCTCCATATATAAATGAGAAATCACAACTCCTTCTCCTGAAACAGAATTTTGTACAATTCAAATGAAATAATTTCCAGATGGAGTTAATTTATGGGTGTCAAATAGCAAATTAGCAAACACAAAAATGCAGGTATCACATTACAATTACAGGAAACCAATGGATCTCATGATCATTTATTATATAAGATTTTTCCAAATTTGCAATTGAGGAGTCCCTTAAGACTTATTACTTTCCTGCTTCCCAAGACATCTGCCCTTGCCAAATGTACTTGGACAAATATCTAGTGCTTAGCCTAAACTGACTTTCCCAAGTCACCTAGCATAACTTACAGTATTGGACCAAGACTGTTTTCTGACTCAGTGAAGTCACCTAGCAGGTAATTTCACTGAGTCAGAAAACAGTCTTGGTGCAATACTATAAGTTATGCTCCATCTGCATACGAAACAAAATGAAATGAAATGCTGTAAATCATAAGACTTCATGTTTCTGGTACTGTTTCACCATCAGGCAGTGGTGGTATTTAAACTTAAGTAAGTTTAAGTAGAAAACTTTAAAGGATATTCAAAATTATCTTACCACCATGCTACTTTTAATCCATTTTCGCTCTGGGATTGGGTTCCCTGCCAGCAGTACACATGACAGAGTCAGTTGCTGTCCTTCAATGACATTAGCTGTTGCAGGACTCATTGCAATTAGAGGTGCAACTATATCAAAGAGAAACAGGAAAAGAAAAAAAATTATAATACAAGGATGGTTTATGTTCCTATAAAACCGCACAAAAAAATCCATCTTCTCAAGGAACTTAAGAAAAATCCTAGACTGCGAAACTTTTCTCAAAAGTGGTTTACTTTAACCTTGAATTATAAATAAATCTACTGAACCACTGATTATGTTCATACTGTATGGAGACCATGAATCCCAGAATAATCTGTTATCTATTACAGCGCGCTACTTCCATTTTTAATTTGGGTTGTTTATTATGATTGGTCACACAGTCAGCCAGATGTTTTGATTGGATTTGGCATTTACCCATCTATCAAGTCCTTCCCAAGGATCTGGTTCATTATTATTAAATCCACACAACGTGAAATTACAGCTGCCAGTTCTTCAGCTGATGTTGGCCTTCATAGACATTGAATTCTTCCCGAGAACCTAGATATTGTAATGTATTAGCACAGTGCATGTGCAGATCCAAACAGAGTAGAAAGATGGAAATGTTGCCAATGTACAGATTTTCTAAGTACAGTCCAAGACTTTTGGTATGGCACCCAGTGTACTGATAAGTGCTGAGACCACAATGACTGATTTATGCCATAATCTTTCAATTTTGATTTTCATAATTTGATACTTTATCATTTTCTCCAATGCTTTAGTTTTCAATTCTATTATATCTAGGTATTGCCACATCAATTATCCACACTTCCTTCTTTTCAACTACACACTTTATTATTTTTGATAAAATTATTAACCAACTTTTCATACAGGAAGGAAGGGAGGGAGGAAGGAAGGAAGGAAGGAAGGGCAATTGCTCTGTATTCATGAAAAGGTTACAAGTTCATATACGTTATATTTAAAATTAAATATATAAGTATTCCAATGCTCAGCAAAAAGAAATCTAATGTGGATTTATTTATTATTTATTTGTTCAATTATTGCTCTGATTTGTCAAAGAAATAAAATTCTGTTTGGATTTAACATAAATGTGATTTTAAACATAATATCACAGCGTGCTGTTGTTTCACACACTATAAGCTCTAAAGCCAGTGGAGAACACTTTATTTCTATGCTAAATATTGTCAAAAATCTCATATTATCAATTTATTACCAAGTCCCGTCACAGTAACTGTAGCTGGGCTTGAGATAATCTTTCCAAACTGGTTTTCAGCTTCACAGACATATGTTCCTTCATCGTTAACCCATAAATCTAAAATTGTATCGAAGTTTTAAAAGGAAAAAAAACAAGCAATAAGCATTTTGTATTAAAACATTATCCTTAAAAAAATAGATCTGCAAATATACATTCCCTTTGAATATTATTTTTCCAGCTATGTTAAGCTAAACCTAAACATAGGTCACATCATTTTTAACAGCCTGAAAGCAATTACAAAGTTGTTCCAGAGTTGTGTCCTAGTTGCTGGGCTATGAAGATGTGGCTTTAACCATCTACTAAGGACAAGCCCTTGCATTATTAGTTGATTGTCAGGCAGATGCTAAGTCAGGCTGTGGCTGATTTAACGTGTTTCATTCTTAAAGTAGCTTTTTTCCTGCTAATTCAGCAGGTGACTTCCAGTGGAGAATTCTGAGGAGAAGTCTTTGGAGATTAGCAATTTGCTAAGTTCCAATTGTTTAGTGCAAATCTATTTCTAGCTGGAAGATTTTACATCTCCATGGCCATTTTTGCTGTTGCTGCTACAATTGGAACAACAGTCTGTTGTTGTTTTTCATGTATTGGAAGGGTTTCGACATAAGAATATCTGTCTTATGAACATCAATCACAGGAGATCAACTTGCCTATCAATAAGCACAACTAAAAAGGCAGATTTTAATAGCAATAGCACTTAGACTGATATACCGCTTCATAGTCCTTTACAGCACTCTCTAAATGGTTTACAAAGTCAGCATATTGCCCCTAACAATCTGGGTTCCTCATTTTACCGACCATAGAAGGATGGAAGGCTGAGTCAACCTTGAACTGGCCTGAACTGAACTCCTGGCTATGGGCAGAGTTAACCCTCAATACTACCTTTTAACCACTGTGCGGTGCCATCACAGCTTCTTAATCTTTTCCCCCTTTTTGAATAAAAAGAGAACATAGACAGATGTAGACAAACTATCTTTATCATTTTTGGCCCAGATTTCAGAGTAAGTCAAGGTGAATTCAAGGAAGTTTAGTTTGGGAATATATGCATATTGAAATGAGGCTTGTGCAATTTCCTGACCTCAGAGATTTAGCAGGTAATTCTATGTGGAAGTATAAAATATTCTTCCTCTCTCCACCTGATTAACACAAACTGAATCGTTCTATTATTCCACCAGTTGTATTTCTTGAGATTTAAATGGCCCCTCAATAGAGAAGCAGCACAGATATGGACATATCTAGTCTAAAGTAAATGCTATATATTTAGTAGCACCATAGGATAAACAGCAAGAATAAGAAGGAACAGGCTCAAGCAGTATTCACAAGAAGACTAATTTCAATTGGAGGGAGAGGAATCATGGGACTCCACCCTATCCCAGGGGAGCCATTGATGATTTAGTTTTTCCTCAGTAATTAGTACTTGATTGAAGGGAAAAGGCTAGGTATGGATTCGACCAATTACTGCCCTGCATCTGCACCATATTGTAGGCAGCAACAGTAACTAGCAGAGGTAGGCTTTGGAGGGAGTGCTTTCCACACCAATAAGCTTTCCTCTACACTCAGGGATGGGAGGAAAGTACACTATCACAGATGTCTGAATGAGCCCACAAATAGTCTTATGCATTTCTTAATACCTAAGATGGTGTCTACATACTGTGAATGGAAAGAGCTCCTGTTCTGAGTTGACTGACAGAGCTAACTGCAAAATGTCTTGAGAAAAGTGGGGTGCCGTCCAACCGCTGCCACTTCATCTTCGGTTCTGGATAACCCTGAACATAGCAAGCCAATGTTATGTTTGAACCAATATCCATAGATACATCACTAGGTTCTTGTGTGAAAACTGGAGGAGCTATAAAAGGAATACAGAGGAAGACAAAAATCGTAGAATTGTCAATACAATTTTAATGTATTTTTAATTAAAATCAGATAACGGAACCAAATCTTCAAGACTGACTCAGAGCCCATTCATATAAATTATTTGCCTTTGTCTAGATTTATTGGCACAATATTACCATGTTCTCGTGATATGATAGATTGTTTGTCTGTAGCTGATTACTTCTAACTTAATTTGAGGGCTGGCTAAAATGCTTTGAGAATAGATCTGCAGCATTACTGCTAGAGTTGTGAGATGGGTAGTTTCCCATTTGCATGAACTCTGGCCTCATCCTATCTCTCCACCATTACCCCTGACCGTGTTGAAGATACTATTGGTTCCAGAATTATTCTGAAGGAACATTTGAGAATTCATTGCACTTTCAAACATGCTGATAAACAATGTGTACTCCTCCAATATACACTGCATTTGGAGAAAGTGGGGTACCATACAGACATACATGTTGTATGGTCATACACATTGTTTCTGAACATTATCTGCTTTACTTTGTAGAATGCACTTCCTTTCTCAAAGATGACCATGTAAGTTAGCAAATCCTCTGAAGCAGCACAGAAGGATGCAAGAAAACCAGAAATCATTCCCTCCCAGCAGTGGGGAATCACTTTCCATCTACACAAAGTAAATTAATATAATATCAAATAATATTAATACAATAATTAGTAATATCTAATAATATAAAATTGATACCAAGGACTATCAATTAATATAATAATAATAGCAAATAATATTCACGTAACGTTATCCTTCACTGAATAAGTTACACTAATAGAATGGGTGGATCACATCTGTACAAAATATCTAATCTGCATGCTTTGTTCTAGTATCATACTTACAACCAACATCCAGTGTTATTTTACCAGATGCAGATCCTGCAACATTTGTGGCAACACACATATAATCACCAGCATCCAGATCTTGTGTTTCCTGAATTCTCAGGGTGCCCCGAGAGAAGTCAATAATAAGAAATTCTGTTGCCCTCAGCTCTAAATCCCCTAGACCCAGGGAAAGAATAATGAAATTTTTGTTTAAATCATAATAATAAACACCTACTCAGGAAATTAAATAGCTTCCTTAGAGGCAGCATAATGGTTCTATTGTTTTATAAATGTTCAGGAGACTTTACTATCTGCCAATCTGTTGAAAACAAGCACTCATAAAGTACAGTGATATTATCTCTGTAAAGTTTACAATGGAGTTTATATCAAACTTCGCCTGAGAAAAAAAAATTGAACATTAGCCAATGCATAGTCTGTAGAAGTGGTGGCTTATAAAGCTTTTCTTCCCAGCATATATGCTCATTTCCTCTTCCCTAGATATTTAAGAAGGCCTCTCCCGTGTTAGCTAATTTATGATGTCCATTTCAAGCTGTCCATAGGTATTGTAATTTTAATTTATGGGAAATAGGTAAATGCATTTAAACAACAAAACAAGATATGGAGTCATCACATTGACGATAGATACATTTTCAAATTAGTTCAGTTTCATTTAGGTACCTTTAAACCATCTAATCAATGGAGGTGGGACTCCAGTGCTTTTGCATTCCATTATAGAGGTGTCTCCAAGGGCAATCAAAAGTTCATTTTGTACTACAGTCACCCTAGGGACTTCTGCAAGGAAGAAAAGAAGCATTAGAAATGTGGATGCATGACTCATTTTTTTCCAATTTTTTAAAATTGTACAATCTATATTCTCATTTGATGCTCTTTTGGTGCTCATTTGGTGCTCTTTGAGCTTTTTTGTGACACCGATGATGTTACCTAGTTAGGCTGATGAAAAATCTGCAAGAAAACAAGCAAGCTCAGGAAGCACCAGGGACCCTTCATTTAAACCCCAAAACTGCAAATATTCTCCTTTATTGATATTCTAATTTAGCTTTGCTGGTTCAGGATATAATAATTAAAATCTACCTATGTAGATCTACCTGAGATAGCTAAATTAATGGATATCCACTCTTTTTTATGAACAGTTTGAAGCTATCCTATGCACAGTATATTCTACTTTACTTCCAGGAAGCTGGAAGCAAGATATAAATAAATTGATATTTTATAATACTCCTAAGAAGCAGGTTTGGCTGACAGTGGCTGACCAAAGGTTAACTAATGGAGGATGAAACCAACTCTCTTGAGTCAAAACTTTTTTCATCTAAACTTTCTCATTCATACATTGTATGTATGAATTGCCATCACCTGGCAACAGTGATTCCAGATCAGATTTCCAGTTTTCTTAGAATTAAAAAAGTTTAACCAGGAAGTAAAGTAATGCAACATATTTTTAAAATGTCCTATGGCCTATTCTTACACTTAGTCCCTTGTGGAATAATTTCAGAATACCTAGGTAGATAGTTGCCAGTGCTCCCTTGAAAATAAACAAATCTTGAATCCAATTTTTTAATGTAATATTTTCATCTTTTAGTCTTTCAGGCTGATAAAAAAAAACCCCACTCAATAACAGAGCTGCTGTTTTGTAGACCTTCGTGAATATTCCTGCCTTAGTGTTCAAATAATCATACATTGATCACCAGCATCCACAAACATTCTGATCCGTTGAAATTTGCAATAAATAAAGGAAGTAATCAACTACACTCTGTGATTTATTTATTTATTTTGTTCCTTATACTTACCAATGTATGTGAGGCCAGCTGTTCCTTTGACTGTTCCAGCTGCATTGCTAGCCAAACAACCATAGACCCCTTCATCCTTGGGTACTGTGTTTTTTATAATTAAAGTACCTCCAGGAGTTAATCTGTACCTGTTAATAAGAAATCAGTAGGTCAGTCTGATACTCTTATTATTATTTTTTTAAAAGAAAGAATAATACTACCATAACAGTTTGAAACAGTGCAATTTTCATTGCTGCAAACCCCATTCTGAGTGTGCCTATTTCATACTATATGAAATAATTTACAGAGCAATTTTTAGAAAGTGACTATTGCTTATGTTTGAAAAAGTCTCAAGACTTCTTACTGTTTAGATTGCCAATCATCACAGCAAAAGAAAAAGGTAAATGTGTAACTCCAATTACATAGCCTATACTAGGGGTGTCAAATTGGATCTCTTTGAGGGCTGGAGCATTGTACTTGTCCTCTGCAGGCCAGCCAGGGGGACAGATAGGATGGATGGCCTCTTGCAGCACTTTGCTGTCTAGGCCAAAAATGCAGAGTGTGTCCCCCTACCCCACCCCCATTTTTGGCTACCAGAAGCACCGGTCCTTTGCTATTTCCAGGCTAGCCCCATGGGCCAGATTTAAGCACTGCACAGGCCGGATCTGGCCTGCAGGCCTTGAGTTTGACACCCCTGGCCTAGACCTTTGAAATATTTCAGACATAATTCCCTATGGCCTTATCAGAGGTGGTATTCAGCAGGTTCTGACCAGTTCTGGAGAACGGGTAGCAGAAATGTTGAGTAGTTCAGAGAACTGGCAAATACCACCTCTGACCGGAGATTTTACAGTATCCTTCCCCTGCCACGCCCACCAAGCCACGCCCACAGAACCAGTAGTAAAATAAAATTGAATCCCACCACTGGCCCTTATCACTGGCTATGCTGATTAAGGCTGAAGAGAAAAAAGATAAAAGAATACTTAGGACATCAGACTGTCTACTCTGCTCTCATGCTTTGCCCCTGTTTTAACATTGCCACTTGTTAGTGTTCATTCTGGTTCATTGTAACACCATCCTATTCCCTTATTGTCTACTGTTTTAGCCATACAACTTGAGAGCCATTTACATGACATTCCTGCTTAGGGGTCCTTCCCATGTTTGCTTAGATAGGCTTTGCAGGTGTGAAAGACATATGAATTCGGACAATGCAAATTATCAGGTAGCACCTTCCACGATCTTAAAAAAAATCACATACTTAGAAGTGCTTATGTATTTTCTGGCAGGCCAGCAAAGTTTTGAAATTGTGCAATAAAGGCACAAGATTTGAGTCATCTCGGAGGGCAGAGCTGGCGTCGCGATGATACGGCATGCAATCTTGGAGGTCTGAAATCGCTGCCAATATCTTTGCTCCTGGACGGTCCTATTGGATCTAAACTGTCCCGAAGAGATGGTGAAAGTGAAGAGCGCATCCTGTCGATCCCAGGGATACCACAAAGTCCCTGGTAGATCCAGGAGAAGCTCTTCTTGCCAGCGGCAAAGAGGCAGCCATTAGAGCTGCTGAAGTTGGGACAGCTCCGAAATGGAAGAGAATAGAAAGAGAAAGTGTGTCAGTTTGGTGAGAACTTTTTTTTTCTAAGATCTGAAAAAACACCCTAAGGAAAAGAAAGAATCTGTAAAAGTTTTGACAGAAGTGATTAAGTGGCGATTTTAAACAGGAATGTCAAAGTAATGTTTTGTTTTTCTTTCTCATTGCTGGATTTTATATATATGATCTTGTATTTTGAAATTGGACTTTTTTTTTTGTTTATATCTATTTTTTTCTTCTCCTTTTTGATTTTGTAATATTTTAGGCTAGAGGCTCCCTTTAGTTATTTCATTTTTAAAAAAATATCTTTTTTTTAATTAACTCTTATTATATCCTACTTGGAAAAGGAGGCAGAAAGTGAGAGCAAATAAACTTTGTAACACTGCCAACTAGAGGCTTGAAAATATTCTATTTCCCTGTAACCAGACAAAGCTGAGAAAGAAAGAACTGAGACTCTTTTTCAAGGACATTGCTATTTGATAAGATAGAGGGAAGAGCATGGGAGAGTATTATTGCAGGTGCTCTTCTGGGTTTCTATCAACAGCTGGAGTCTGGTGTTGAAATGTAGGGGGGGAAAGGTGATAAGTTTTTGGAGAAGAGAGTTATAATAAGAGCCTTGGATAATTAAACAAAGTGCAGTGTGCCCTTTTTACTTTTCCTAAGTTGTGCTATCCCTCCACCAGCTTTACTGTATTTTTTTAAATCTTTTTTTTTGTAATAACTATTTGTATTTTTGGCTTTGTTGGAGCTTGTCTTTGTTTTTCTTTCTTTCTTTCTTTTTTGGAAGTCCAATCTCTATGTTTGCTTTTATTTTAAAGGGAAAGCCTTAAAGGCCTTTTTTTTTCCTTTCCTGGTATTTTTGTTTTTTCATCTACCTTTCTGGTTTATTCTTATGCACTTTTTTCTATTTGAGACCTTTCAATTGGATTAAGGTGTTGGAGAACCTGAAGAATTTTTCCTTTTCCTTTTTTTCCTTTTTTTTGCTTAACTCTTTTTTAAATCTAACTATTGATTGGATTAAGGTATACAAGAACCTGAAGAAATTTTGTCCTCCCCCTTCCCCCCCCTTTTTTATTATTATTATTGGGCTTCTTTTTTCTACTATTTTTATTTTTGAATTATAATTGGTTACTTCACAATTGGATTAAGGTTTAGAAGAACCTGAAGATTTTGAATTGCTTAAAATGAGTAGAAAATTTACAGCTCCTGGTTCTTCAACTTCTACTTCTTCCTCTCCACCATCTGGAGGACAACACTCAATACAGACAATGTTAAAGCAAGAAAAAGAACAAGAAAAAGTGACTCTGCATATGATTATGCAAGGAATTCAAAATATTCAAGCAAGATCAGAGAATATTGAAAAGAGAATAGAGAACATTGAACAAAGAACAGAGAATATTGAACAAAGAAAAGGGAAAACCGATGAAAAAGTGGAGAACATCCCAAAAATGATGTTGAAGTATGATGAGAGATTCCAAAAAATTGAAGAAGAAGATAAACAAAGAGACAAGAAGATTGGAGATATTAATAATAGATTAACGGTGGTTGAACAAGTTAAAAGTGATATGTTGAGATGGGAGATGGATAGATCAGAATTCTATCTTAGATTCCAAAATGTAGAGGAAGAAAAAGGACAAAACCTAGCTGAGATAATGATAGAAATACTGGCTGAAGCTTTGGAAATAACTCAAGAAAAGATGATGGATGGAATAGATGAGGCTTATCGAGTTTTCACAAGATATGCAATGAGAAATAGCTTACCAAGAGAAGTTCACATTAGATTTACAAAGAAAACCATTAAAATGCAAATATTGCAAGTGGCAAAAGAGAAAACATTGAAATACAAAGACAAGGAGATTGTGGTCTTGAAACAAATACCCAGAAGAGTGAGAGTGATGAGAAGAGAATACCGATTCCTGACTAAAATGCTACTTTAAAAAGAGGTGAATTATAGATGGCTGATTCCAGAAGGTTTAATGTTCACATGGCAAGAACAGAGACATAGAATTGACTCAATTGAGAAGCGGAATTATTTTATACAGATTTTTTTGGAAGGAAAGAGGAAGAGGCAGAAAAAGAGATCTCACTAATTGAATTCCAAGAGGACTGCCTAATGGTGACTGAGAAAGAAGAAGGCGCAGTAGGTGGAAAGGTGGAAGCCAAAGAACAATGTGAACTAAGATTTACGAGAGCTGCTAAACCTAACTACAAAATATAACCATGGAAGGGAAAAAATTGATTACAATTAATATAAATGGACTTAACTCAGCCATTAAAAGAAGGAAAACCTTTCATAAATTAGAGAAATTAAAATTTGATATAATTTGTCTACAAGAAGTACATATTAAAAAACAATATGAACAATTGTTGGTACAGCCAAAATTAGGGAAAATATTTACTTCTTTGACCCAATGTAAGAAAAGAGGAGTGGTTTTATATATTAAAGAGACCACCCCAGCAAAATTGATCTATACCGATGATGTTGGAAGAATACTAATGGTGGAAATAATGGACAATAATATGAAAACACTCCTGATTGCAATTTATGCTCCGAATGACAAACAAAAAGAATTCTACAAAAAATTATATATGAAAATAATTGAACTGGACTATGCTAATATAGTTATGATGGTAGATTTTAATGGAATTGTAGACAATAAATTGGGCTATACAGCACAGAAAACAATAAAGCAAAACAGAAAGACTCTCACTAAATCTTTTTTTTAAATGGTAGATGAAATAAACTTAAACGATACATGGAGGGAAAGAAATGCTAAAACTAAACAATACACCTTCTATTCAAATAGACACTTATCATGGTCCAGAATAGATATGATATGGATGTCAACAGAATTAATATCTAACATTCAAGAAATAAATATTGAAACAAGTACTTGGGCAGATCACAATCCAGTGACAATTAAATGGAAAGGACAAAAAAGAAGATCTAGATGGACGTTAAATAATACTATTTTAAAGGAAAAAGACTTCACACAGTGGATGGAGAAAGAATTGGCTTTTTTCTTTAGAGAAAACAAAAAAGAAGATACATCAATTCAGAATGTATGGGATACAATGAAGGCATATGTTAGAGGCTTGATAATAGACTATACAAGGAAAAGGAATACTATGAAAAGGCTAGCCTCTAAGGCCTTAGAGGATGAGCATAAAAGACTTGAAAAAGAGCTACAGAAAATGCTACAGAAAAAGGACATCAAGCTTAAAATGGATATAATTAAACACAAAATGGGTCAAATAGAAAAAGAAGAATTAGCACAGAAAATTAGAGGTGCTAAACAGAACTGCTTTGAAGATGCAAACAAACCAGGTAGATGGTTAGCATACAAATTGAGAAAGGAGAAAGAATCAAGGAAAATATTGCAATTAATAGACGACCAAGGCCAAGTCTGCCATGGTAGCAAAGAGAAAAAGGAAATCATTCGAAACTTCTATGGGAAATTATATATGCAAGAGAATATTGATGAACAAAGAGTTAAGCAGTACTTACAGAATGCTAATTTACCTCAGATACCTAAAGAGACTGAAACAATGTTAAAAAGCAATATAACAATGATGGAGTTAACTAAAGCACTCAAGAAGCAAAATAATGGAAAGGCACCAGGCCCAGATGGACTTCTGGAAGAATTTTACAAAACATTACAAGGATCGTTGAATCTTCCATTGCTAGAAGTTATGAATGAAGTTATGTTAAAGAAGAAGATACCTAAATCATGGTCAGAAGCCTATATTACACTTATTCCAAAAGCGGAGGCCGATCCATTACAAATTAAGAACTATAGACCCATTTCTCTACTAAATGCAGATTATAAAATCTTTGCTTCAATATTGGCAGAAAGACTTAAAAAATATTTAAATAATTTTATTCATCCTGATCAAAATGGATTTCTGCCAAAGAGGCAAATTAAAGACAATATGAGAGTAATCTTGGACACCTTGGAATATTACGAGGCACATCCTGAAAAACAAATGGCTCTGATATTTCTAGAGGCACAGAAGGCATTTGATAATGTGAATTGTGAAATAATGTGAAATGTTATTACTGTTGGAACAGATGAGTTTTGCTAGAAAATTTATTCAAGCAATAGAAGCTATATACTATAAGCAAATGGCAAAAGTAATGATAGAGGGAGAACTGACAGACTCTATCAATATAAGAAAAGGAACAAGACAAGGGTGCCCACTATCACCTTTGTTGTTTGTGTTAACAACACAAAGTGCTAAACAGAAATATTAGAGATGAAAAGAATATAAAAGGAATGAAAATCAAAAAGGAAGAATTTAAGCTGCAAGCATTTGCAGATGATCTGGTTTTCATCTTAGAAGACCCTTTAGAAACAGCATCAAAACTGATAGAAAAGATAGAGACATATGGAAAGGTGGCTGGTTTGAAAATAAATAAAGATAAGACAAAGTTCTTGACAAAGAATATGCTATTAAGACAAAAGGAAGAACTGGCAGATCTATTGAAAATTCAGGTCACAAATAAGATCAAGTACTTCGGGATATATTTGGCAGCAAGATGTAGTACATTAAAAGAGAATAATTATATCAAACTTAAACAGCAGATAGCGCTAGATCTGGCGAAATGGGAAAATGTACAACTGACACTAATAGGGAGAATTTCAACAATCAAGATGAATATATTACCCAGAATTTTATATTTGTTTCAAACAATTCCAATTAGGCTTGGAAAAGATTAGTTTGAAGATTTAAATAAAATTGTGTTGAAATATGTATGGCAAGGTAAGAAAGCGAGAATAAAGTTAAAACTTTTGCAAGATGCTAGAATTAGAGGAAGATTTGGTGTGCCTAATTGGGAGTTGTACTATCAAGCTACAAATCTGATGTGGGTTAAGGAATGGATAACACTAAGAAATACTGGATTGTTGGCATTAGAAGGACATGATTTGTTGTTGGGGTGGCATGCTTTTTATGGTATAAAGGAACTAAAACACAGGGGTATTTTAGAAGACATTATATACGGGAGTCTCTGTGGTTAAACTGGGAGAAGATTAAAAGACAATGTTGTTTGAAAATTCCAGTCTGGTTATTGACTATTGAAGCATTTTCTTATCCTATAATATACAAAAAGGAACAAACAAATATGGTGAAATATTGAATGAAAAGGGTGAACTCAAATCTATACAAAAACTAGAGGAACAAGGTATAAAGATGAATTGGTTTTCATATGTCGCAAATACATTCAACGTATGATAAAGATTCTAAAACGGAAGATTTCTATGATAAATTGACTGACTTAGATATGATTTTGACAGGTACTGATGAAAAGGTGATTTAAAAAATTATATGGGTATCTATTAGAAATTAAACTAGAAGAAGAACAAGTTAAAGAAACTATGATAGCTTGGGGGAAGAATTTTGGATATGGGATTGATTTAGAGAAATGGCAAAAATTGTGGTCTCAAAATTCTAAAATGACAATGTCAACAGCGTATAAAGAAAATTTGTATAAGATGTTTTACAGGTGGCATTTTCCCCTGACAAGAATAGCAAGAATGTTCAAGAATAAATCAGAAAAATGTTGAAAATTTCATCAGACACCTGGCTCATATTACTATATGTGGTGGACTTGTGCGGATGCTAAAAAATACTGGACTAAAATTCACATGTGATTGGAAAAAAATGACAAAAAATCATATAGACTTGAAACCAGAGATATTTTTATTGGGAATTTTACCTGAAATATATAGTAAACACTTGAAATACCTGATTGTAAATGTATTAACAACGGCTAGGATTGTATTTGCTAAAAACTGGAAAAATGAGAAAATACTATCACAAGAGGAAATCATTAAGAAAATATTGGAATGTGCTGAAATGAGTAGATTGACATTTGAAATTAGAGAACAAGAGGATAAACAATTTTATAAAATTTGGGATCTTTTCTATCAATGGTTAGACAATAAAGTACAGTAATGAAATATGTAGACTTTTAGAAAATAATAAAGATGTAAAGATGTACTTCTTTCTTATTATATCTACAAAATGATTTTAGGATAGATTTGGGATAGATTTGGGATGATAATATGAACTGTTATAAAATAAACTAAATAAATTATGGTTATCTTGTAAAACATGAATGAATAAAAGCGTAATCAAATGGTTGATTAATAATGATACTAAGGTACTAAGTACTAAGTACTTTAGTACTAAGATACTAAATTTTTGATTGACAATATGAGATTATATGTAATGTAATTGTAATTGAAGACTACAAAATGGAAGCACAAAACAATTTGTAAAGCAACCGGCACACTGTATGTACACTTATGGAAGATAGCTTGATGTTTTTATGTTTTGTTTGTTTATATTTGTTTTTAAAAACCAATAAAATTTATTTTTTTAAAAAAATGTGCAATAAGGACCTCTCCTTATTAAATTTCATAATAGACATAAATTGTTGATAAAACAGAGGAAAATAATTCATTTTTTCTCTCAGTGAAGGCAACATTTTTGGTGGGTAGGGGAAGAAAGCCCCTGAACATACCTGTTGGATACCATAAGGAACATATCGTTATGTGTCCACGCCACAGTTGGCTTTGGATAACCTGTTGCAGAGCAACTGATAGATACTTCAGACCCTTCAGTAAATGACTGGTTCTTGGGTGACACAATAACTTTGGGGGGTTCTGTTAAATAAAATAGAACAAAGATTGATGATTGATGATTTTTAAGCCATTCTGCCTTGCATCCATTGTTCTGCATACATGAAAATTTTATTTAATTCTCATAATACACCTGAAATCCAGAAACAATTTTATCACATTAATGTATCTGTATAAGACCGGTAATCCCTACCACCTACTCTATTTTTTTTAAGACTCACCTGTGCCATCAGAAGGAATTGAACCCTATATCTTAGACAGTCTAAAAGGAACCTATAGCTCTTTTGGAAGGCACCAAGACAACTGTTTTAAATTCATCCTATATTAATCTAACACAGTAAGAATATTCTATTTCATATCTCAAAGCATTTTTTTCATCTTGAGATTCACTTAAGAGTTCCATCTGCACTCATTTGTGCCAGTGCCAAAAGAAAATAAGTTACAGGAAGAATTTTTTTCACTAAGTTCCTAATGGCTTTTCTTTAAGGACTTTCACTAAAGTTCTGGGAGTATTAATTTCCTACCGTTCATCTTCACATTTCCAGAAATGTGTCTTTTTTTTTTTTTTTTTGCTAACAGGGCCATTGGAATGGTGAACAATGGTAAAAAGTTTGATTCTAGTATATTTTATGTAATAGTAGATTCAATTCATTGTTCAGCACATCTTAATCCATGAACTAACTTGGAAATAATAATGATTTCCTGAGAAAACATCACTAATCTCCCCATTTCACAGACAGAGAATGAGTAAATAAATCTACAAATTGATGGTTTATATTAAAAATTAGCAGTCAATCTGTGTTGTTCCATTGTTAACATATGGTACACAAATGAGTTATTAATCTAGAATACTTCAGTGTCCAGAGACCCAACTCTTTGGTTTACATTTTGTTTAAAAAGGATTAAAAAACAATGAAGTTTCATAGGGACTGAATTTATTTATCATAAGCCATAACATGATTTGTTCAATTTTGGCATAGCTGCTGTGGTATATTCACCATGCTTTATGAATTAGGACTGTTCCCTAAGCCCACTACACCAGCATTGTTTGTTCCTCAAAGCATGCTTAAAGCAAACAATGGCTTAGTATGACGTGTGATTTCATGTGGCAATTATATTTGCAATGGATTAATAGGGCGTTTTTATGTGACAAAACGAAGGAAAAACAAGCATATGAGCATAATAAGCCCAGAATTCTGCTATCAGTTTACATATATCCAGTGTTCTCCATACTTTACTATTTTACTTCAGGAAATATTAATGAAACCTGAAGGTGACTTGCACTGCTTTAAAAGCATGGGCAGACAGATATATCTGATAGGCTAAGCAGTTCTAGAATGAAAGACTGGGACCAAATCCAAATAGATCTATATATTTTTTCATTGTATCTGACAGAATTGTTCCGAAGTGATCTGCCATGTGGAATGTTGCCTGAGCTATTTTAATTCCTTTTTAAACATTGCCAGAAACAGACTACGAGATGCTTTAAATGCTTTGTGGGTTGAAGGAAGATCAACTCTTTTACTGACATTTGGAAACAAATTAGTTCATGTGAAAGTACACACTGTGCTTTAACATCACCTCTTCTGACAATATAGTGTTATTTTATTACACAATACATGAAATATTCAGAAATAGGGTTCTTTGATTAAGAAATAGGTTTGTATATTATTTTGGTTTGGCTTGCAAAAAGTCGACAAAATATACTGCAACTCCAGCACATCAACATCTGGAGCAATTCCTGGCTTTGTTTTTTTATCCCAGCAGTAGCCAAATGACAAGGATAGGGAAAAAAAACACAAATATACCATTATTCTCCCATGTGGCTTGTTTCCTTTTTAATGGTGAAAGAGAAAAAAAATTATGTACAATGTTACAACACTGTGATCTTTCCCAGATCATTCTTTTGTCTCCTACTTTGATTTAAGACATTTTCTCAAGCATTTTCTCTTCCTTGGATTGGAATTTCCTGCTCAGAGTCACTCACACCTTGATCACTGCTGGTCTGGATGATTGCAATGCATTGTATATAGGGCTGTCTTCAAAAACTATTCAGAATTTGCAATTGGTCCAGAGTGCAGAGATGCAAATATGCCTGTATTTCAATATGGACGTGTAACACCAGTGACACAACATGAGATACAGTGGCTCCCTATAAGCTTCTGGGTACAATCCAATGTAATTATAATCTATAATACCATTCAAGGAACAAGGATGAGTTATTGAATGCAGCTCAGTTCATATCTTGTTCTCTACTTCTCTTAGGATTGTGTGTGTGTGTGTTTAAAAAGAATTTTTTCAAGAATTCACAAGTTGAACTGCAATAAATTCCAAGATCTTGATTTTGCTGATTGAAAAGAACTTTTATTTCTTTGCCTGATGAATATATTTTCAGCTTGATTTTGATGTTGTCCATATGGTTTTATTCAAGTATTCAAATAAGGGATTTACAATATATACTGTATTTAAATTTTATTAGCAAAATTCTATTGCTCTTTCTCCTGATTTGTTTTGTACACTGATTTTCCCATTATTCTAGTTTTGTATACCAATTTTCTCATTTTTCCAGCTGCTATTATAATTTTACTACACAAACACACATATATACACATACAATGTAGTCACAAGTTGAGGACTACCTGTATCAAGTTAATATGGTCCTGGTGATCCATATGGGATCGAAGTTATATTTGTAGCTTGATTTTTTTTTAATATATTCAAGTTTAAATTGTAGCAAGGAACTACATTTACCATCAATGTTAATGCTAATGTTATTCTTTCACAGTTCCAAACAAAAATAATGTTCTGTTCTGAATTTTTTTTATTTATTCTTATTATTAAACTTAAAATATATTTGTTATAAAAACAGAATTGATAAAGATTAAAGTGGCATTAACAGAAAAAGAACAATGTTGCATTATTATTATTTTTTTTAAAAAACTATCCTTTTTTATGTTACCTTGCACTGTAAGGAATACAGAAGCCCTGGTGAAACCACCTTCATTAGAAGCCACACAGTTGTACTCTCCGGCATCTGAGGTTTTGACTGTTTTGATTTCAAGTGAGAGATTACTCATCATTCGCATCCTCAAGGGTTCCAGGAGTTTCACATTCCTGTTATCTCTGTGCCAGGTGAGATTGTAACGCACTGTACTCATAGTTAAGCATGTAAGAATGGCTCTGTCACCAGGAGGGACAGTAACATTGTTAGGAACCTGTACGACTGGTGGGGGTTCTGTGCAGAAAAACAAGAAAAACAATATTCGTTTGATCAAAAAATCAATGAAAGAGAAGATGAAGTCTCAATTAATCAAGCAAGAGTTCCTTCTTGTTTGAGTCCCAAATGTGCTTTTTTCAAGAGGCAACTGGACTTTCTGGTTTTTCTCTGAAGACATTTCGCTTCTCATCCAAGAAGCTTCTTCAGCTCTGACTCCAGTTGCCTCTGGAAAAAAAAGCACCTTTGGGACCACCATGACCTGGATGACTGATAACAGATAACAGATAATCAGAGTTGGAAGGGACCTTGTAGGTCATCTAGTCCAACCCCCCCCCCCCCAAGCGGGAGACCCTACACCATTTCTGACAAATGGCAGTCCAATTTCTTCTTGAACTGAGAATCTCCATAGACATTCTTGTTTGAGTGTCTCACCATTTGTTTACTCATTGCTACTTCTTCTTCTCACTTGCTTCCTTGCTATGAGTCTAATGTCATCTCATCTGCTGTTACTTAGCTACAGAAGCATGTCTACCTCTTCCGCTGCTGGATCCTCTTTCTTGCTTCAAAGCTCTTCTCATCCAGTCACCTGATAGCCTACCAGTAGTTATATCATTTCTAACATGGAAGAATGCATCTCCTCTTCCTCCACCATTAAGAGTTTCACATTAGGTGTTTTATTAAAGGAACTCTTTCCTTTTAAAAAAAACACCTAATGTGAAACTTTAATGGTGGAAGAAGAGGAAAAGAGGAGATGGCTCCTTCCATGCAGCTGAACCAATCAAATGATGCCTTGGGAAACATATCACTATTAAGAGCACCAGAGAAGCAAGAATATGTTCTAGTGGCCACAAGAATGCACAAAAGCAGTTTCTGATGGGTTAAGCTCCTCCAATTTATATTCCTAGAAGGCTTTTTTTCTCTTTTAAAAATAACATTAAAAAATACCTTCTCTTGAGCAATAAAATCTATTACTAGTCTTTCAATATCAAAGTTTTTATAGTCTCCCCAACCTATGGAGACTGTCGGAAAATACGCTCTGTTAACAAAATAGCACCATAAAATATTCAATTCAATC
Source organism: Pseudonaja textilis (assembly GCF_049901715.1). NCBI lineage: Eukaryota > Metazoa > Chordata > Lepidosauria > Squamata > Elapidae > Pseudonaja > Pseudonaja textilis. The sequence continues at coordinate 94,863,094 of NC_141992.1, forward strand.
ATTTGTCTGAATTATTATAAACACTCTGTTATTGGCATTCATTCATTCTCCCTTACTAATTGTTTTTAGGAAGATTTACAGTTCAAAACTAAACAAACTCTATACTTTGCCTACTTTTATTTAAAAGTTTCCATTTATCTTCCTTAATAGATGTCTATGGAGATTCTCAATCATCCAGCTTATGATTGTCCTAAAGGTGGTTTTTCCAAAGGACAGCTGGACTTTCTTGGGAACTGAAGAAGCTTCTTGGATACAAAGCAAAATATTTTCAAAGCAAAAACCAGGAAATTCTAGTTGCTTTTGCGAAAAAGCACCTTTGGGACTACCTTAATAGGATTTATTTTATTTTTGAAGGCATGTTAATATAATGTGTGTGTATGTTAAACTCTTGCTGTTGTGATGACTGTCTCTTTCTTAAACTGTGTAATTTTTAAATATTTAGAGATTAATTTGTGTTAGCTGAGTTATCATATCATATGATACAGATTATAAAATACGATAAATATAGTAATATTTGTCATATTTTATAATCTGTATCATATGATATGAAATTTTCAGTTTTACTTGGGTTTTTTTTCATTAGGGAAAATAGGTGGGTAATCTTTCCTGCATCCCCCTGAAGGAAATTTATTGGTTACTATACATTAATGATGCCTATAGTATAAGTAAACATATATGAAATAGATTGAACATGCTAAACATAGGAACTAATTGATTGCAGGCTATTTCTGAAATTTGTTGATTTTTTACGGAAGAGTAATCTAAGAGCTATGTATAGCTTTAGGATTATAGATTACTCACCTCTGAGGACAATTTATTTATGGTTATATTATGAGAAATGATCACTCCAAATGAGACAAAGAAAAATTATAGAAACCCCAGATACTTTAAAAATTTGTTCTTTGAAAATGTCAAAATAAACTAATTTGATCCATACCTCCTATCCTCCCTACACTGAACTAAGAAATGGTTTCTTAATCTGTCATCACATTATAAATAGTCATAGTAGTACTGTTACTATTACCATTAAATTTATTACAACTACCCACTTAGGTGGACTCTAGATGCTTACAAAATATAGTTTAATTAAACCACTTAAAATATAGAATAGTCACTGATTAAGCCCCTTTCCTGCATAAATATCTTAATTTACATGGAAAACATCGAAGACATATTTATAGTAGGCCTCAGAAATTCAAGTAAAAAACGCATTATAATCTGACTTGTTTTATAACATTGCACCACAATAAATATGTGTGAGAAGCAATAGTAAATGGCGCTAACCTGATACATCCAAAAATGTCTCTGCTTGTCCTGTACCCGCAGTACTGCTAGCAATACATTCATAATAGCCCTCATCCAAAAGAGATACTTTGGCAATCTCCCAATTTACAGTAGCAGATTCTCTGCAACACAATAACAGCAAGAAAATATTCAGAAATACAGAAAAATTCTATAACCTTGGCTACAGAATCCCATGTGCAAAATCTGCATTGCTTCCCTGCATTGCATCTCCATAATTCATACCAAAAACAAGAAAGTGGAACTGGAACAGAAGATCGAGTGAAGGATACTTGTTGTTGAACCAAGTTTAAGCAAAAGGAATTTCTACTATTTCTATGTAGCTTGGACTACTCAGCAATCTCATGTGTTACTTAGCCCTATCTTCTTTCACACTTAAACTAGCTCTTGTGGACTGACCATTCACAGACCTATTCTAATTAAAGATTAAAAACAAATTCCAACACAGCCGAGTTATGTCACTGAAAATACAGAACATTATGAATGCAACGTAGCTTCGTGTTTTTAAAAGCATACAATACATGCTCTAATTATTATTTTAATGAATTGTACTATCTTTCCCATATGAAAATGTTTCCCCAAAATTTAGTTTGATGGGTGCTAAAAAAAAACAACTGCTTCAAAATGCATTCCTCATAAATGTTGAATGAGTCAATATATCAGATTTGTAGACTGAAGAAATAAATCTGATGAAGTGTTTTCCAGGTCTCACACCACTTTTTTCTCCAATTTGATATTTGCCAGATATGTCTAACTTCAATTCCCATAATCCAAAATGTCATGGCAGTTGAAGAACTGAAGTCCAGTATATCTGGAAACTACCAGATTGGAAAAGACTGTCCTATATAACACTGATGTAAAACTTGCTGCATCACATTGCCACATTGTAATGTTTCATGATGTTTTTCCCATTTGTGGAGCTGGGGTGGGCGTGGCCTGTGCATGATGCATCCAGCCCACGGGCTGTCAGTTTGACACCTCTGCTATATAATGTTCTATTATTGGGCCTGAATCACTGAAAATAATAATTTTTGTGAAGGAACTATTATGATCAGACTATTAAAATATTATCTCTGCTTTCATTTGATCAGGAAAAACTGGCATAATATAGAACTTGAACTGTTTTAAAAATTATTTATTGATTTATTTTTTAAGAAATTTTAAATACTTTTTTTAGTTTAACATGTATTCAATTAAGTAAATATTTTTAATTCATTCAAAGTACAGGCTTTTGAGACAACAACTTTTGGAACAACCATGTAAATCTCATTACTTCAGATTGAACTCTCAGTCAGGCAATCTTATTATTTAAAGTAATCATGTAACAAGACATTTTAAAAAATCAAAAGTAAAAAATCCAAGCAATTGAATCACTGGAGTTTTAAAGCATCATTCCACACCCAAGGAAGTATGTCTCTAAAATGACTTAATGCAGTTTCATAAAAAGATTATGTAATACATTGGCAGCAATTTATATAGTTGGATTACAACATCCATATTGTTAATTGATTAATTAAACAAATAGATATAATAGAAATTAATCACACTATTGCTTATTTTGGAAGTACATAGGAAATCCTTCAAACTGTTTCTGCTTCCTTTTTGTGTTTGAGTATCATGAAATGCAGTTAAAAGATTCTTTGCATAGGGTTTTAAAGAATAATTATTGCTATTGTTTTGAAATATGTAACATCTACAAAAAAAATGTAAACTGAATCCAGACTGAAATCTGTGGGTCAAATTAGTTATGACTTAATCCCATTAAGCATGATTGACTTAATACAGTTTGGAACATAATATAATTAGGTCACTGTTTTCAAAATACCTAAGAAATCTTTTCCATACTTATTTTTGGAGTATCCTGTTTATTGAGGATTGAGAATACCTGTGGTGGCTCGAGTACTCTGCCAGCGAAAATGGGCTCCAGGGCTCCATTTTCGACTGCTACAGCTTCCTGAAACCCTCTGCCAGTGAAAACAGAGATCAGTAGGGCCACACATGGCTCTCCCAATGTCCATTTTCCCTGGCAGAGGCACTGCAGGCTGGTCCTTCACTATTTCCAGAGTGGCCCCGCGGGCCAGATCTAAGCACCTGCGGCCCAGATCTAAGCACCCCACAGGCCGGATCTGGCCCACAGGCCTTAAGTTTGACACCTCTGTGTTATTAACTATCCACACAATCTGTATGCATTCCAGTGCAAAACCTAACTTCTGTGCTGTTATATTCTAAGGAGAGAGAGGAAGCAATGGTTAATGGTTGTTTCAGGACATCCCATTATTAGCCGAGTCTGATGGCTATCACAGAGAGCAGAATTCAGATATTGTGAATAAACAGCAAACTGAATAATTTGCCAATATTTAATTTTTACTGCGTGGAAAAGAAAGAGTGGGCTCTGGGATTTTATTCATCCTGAATTAAACCACACAGATCATTACTTCATATCTTTGTTTTGATGGATAGTAGGGCTTTTGATAGTCTACCTGATAAACAAAATGATTTCAGCCGGCCTTAGGTTGCAAACAAAGCAGATCCAACCTTATTCTTTTCAATGATCCTCCCGAAAAACTTGAGTTTTTTCCCAAAACTAATATGAAAATAACAGCATTAATTTCAAGATTCCTACTCTGATTATTTTCAACAAAGAGCAGACTACAAAATTCTACAAAATTCCCAGAAGTACATAGAATACTGAAAAAGCCCCTCCTTTTGCTGATATATAGCAATATATAAGAACTTATACATTTAAGTCATGTTTTACATATTTTTCTAATTACATCAATCTTACTGTATTAATTAGGCTAATAATATATGACAAAATTATTTATTCAATATATCTTTACTATATTACTCTGAGAATAATTCTCATTCTCTAATGCCTTAAATTTCTCTAATGCCTTAGAAATATATTTTCTTCCTGCATGCCTTTCACTTCATATTATTCCTACTCCAATCATTCTTCACAATAAGAGCACCAAAGTTTCACCATAATTTTACCCTTGCAGAATGAAGGCAACTGTGTCTTCTATTCAATTTAGGAAAAATTACTTACTTGGAAAACTGATCCATTCCCAGTTTAATTCCATTTCTTCTAAAGTGAACAGCAAAAGGTATGAGGCTGGTTATGTGACAAGAAATATGACCTGGCTGCAAATAATATCCTGGTGTTTTCTTGGGCATGCTGACTTTTGGAGCATCTAGTGAAAAAAAATGTCAAAGTGCTTATTTTTATAAAGGCTTGCCTTGTATGTATATATTTAACATGCATACAGTATACATACATATTCTGTATCTATATTTCTGTCTGCCTTTCTGTTTTCTGTCATCTATAATCCATTCATCTATGTCTGTCGATCTGGCTATTATCTATCCATTTATCCATTTATCTATCTATCTATCTATCTATCTATCTATCTATCTATCTATCTATCTATCTATCTACCATCTATCTATTCACCTATCTATCTCTCTATCTCTATCTTTCTATAAAGATATTTATTTTCTGTCATCTATAATCCATCCATCTATGTCTGTCAATCTGGCTATTATCTATCCATTTATCTATCTATCTATCTATCTATCTATCTATCTATCTATCTATCTATCTATCTATCTATCATTATCATCTATCTATATCTATCAGTCTATTTATCATTATAGATTTATCATCTATATATATCATCTATCATCTATCTACCATCTATCTATCTACCTACCTATCTCTCTAACTCTATCTTCCTATAAAGATATTTATTTTCTGTCATCTATAATCCATCGATCTATGTCTGTCAATCTGGCTATTATCTATCTATCTATCTATCTATCTATCTATCTATCTATCTATCTATCTATCTATCATTATCATCTATCTATATCTATCAATCTAGTTATCATTATCGATTTATCATCTATATCTATCATCTATCTACCATCTAGCTATATCCATCATCTATCTATCGATCTCTATCTTCCTATAAAGTTAAAGATTAAGATAAATGCAAACAGGACTAAAGAACCCCAAATCATATACAGAAATAACTTAAAATAGTTACCAGGAATAATATTAGAAAATGAAACACTTGAAACTCTCTGAAAGAGGTAATCGTCTTTGTCATAGCCAGTTATTTTAAGGAAGAAGGCTTCATTTGGTGGAATAAATTCAGAGATATTCCAGATTCCATAAGGATTCCTTTCAGGAAAGGGTTTTATAGGAATAGTCTTGAGAGGGTCTCCAGCAATGCTTAGCAGTTCTAAACGATCTAGTCTAGCTTGAAGATGGATTCCTGTAGTATTGAGTAGAATGTAGGTAGGTATCCCTGTGGACCAAATGCAAATTAAAAATTACCCCAATCATTCCTTTTCCATTTTTCTTAGGCAGCTTAATCGTCTATTTTGTCCCTGGAAGAACCTGGTATATTTTAGTTTCTCTAAAACAGTGTGGGAAATCTGGAACGTCTGTCCTAAATTTCTATTTTGCCTCACAAAACCTATTCTGACTATATTGCTGAATGTTAGTGGCAGGTCTGCTAAAAAGCAACCACAATACATTCTGGGTTGTTGTTGTTGTTGTTGTTGTTGTTGTTTTGAGACAGGAATAACACAAAAAACTGAATAGACTTAAATTCAGTTAAACAAAAGAATATTCTTAACCACCCTTCTAAAATTTAAATGGGTAAGTACAAGCTCATCAAGCTGCATTTAATAATATTGTCCATTTTGTGTTACAAGCCTATCCTTTTAGTCCTTATTCCCCCAACACAAAAACATAGACTTTCAGCCATTTAGTAAAGGAAATAAGATAAATAAAAAGACAGCCATATGGCAAAACATAGCTCTCTTGATTTGGGAGGAAACGTGTCCATGCAGTCAACAAAAGTTGATCTTAACTCAAATGAGACTTTACTTTTATATTTCATGAAATCCCTTAACCTTCATTCCTATAGTTTAGGAAACTTTCAAAAGGCTCAGTAGTACTATTTAAGCTGATTTCTCTAGGAAAAGTCTGTCTGTCTATCTATTATCTATATATCATTTCTGGCTATCCTTTACGTTTGTATTTATTTATTATAAAAAAAAGTATCTAACTTTCTATTTGTTTGGCTAATTTTTATAGCATTAAACCATGCTGGGAAATATGATTCCATTATCAGAAGAACACAATTCAATGTAACTTCAAGGTCTTAGAAAAGACATAATGAAGTCAACATTTGAACTCTAAAGCCACAATATTCAACTGGACTGAGTTCTAATAAGCATTATTAGAACTATTCACCATTAGTTACAACCAAATGAAATAGGTAATAGTCATAGACATTTTAAAGCAGAAAAATTATCGATAGCCATTTATGAGATCAAGTCAAGATTGTTCTCAAAATTGAACCTATTTCATTGCAGAAAATAAAACAAAGCATTTATTTGTATGGTCTACTGAATAAGAAAATTAGGCCTTTCAGTAATAAACAACAAGCAACAGTTCTGTAAGGTAAATACTACTCAAATGCAAGCTAAAATAGCAACTAACCTTGTACTGGTCTGGTAGAAGTCATTTTGAAGTCTAGTGTAGGCTTCCTGGAAAATCCAGCTCTGAAGTCAATATTGCTAAGTCCAGTGATACGAACAGAGTGTCGTCCACTACTTGATGTCTACAAAATATTGATGAAGCTATTCCAGTGTCATAGTATGAAGGTTTGTGTTCTACAAAATCTTATTTATAAATTTAGTTTATAGTTCTAGCATATACGGAAATTCCACTAAAATAATGGACTTTCTTTTTCCTGCACATCCCATATTCACTTATTTATAAGCCATTCATTGCCAACACATACCATATTTAAATCTTAGGATAACTGGAAGCTGTTAAGGGAGCATTGGGTGAGCTTCTATATGTTGATTGAATTGAATTGGATTGGATTGTGTTTAGATGCTTATTTTTCTTTAGTTAATGTAGTCATTTTTCATTAATCTTTTCATTCACTTTATTTTTGGTGCTCTTACTTGGCTCTTTTGTTATACTGTTTTACTAATGTTAATCTTCTTTCCAAAAGTTCAGAATTCCTTGAGACTGGAATAGTACATATACCCCAATAAGTAAATAGATAGCCAGATGCATATCGATATATGTATTGGATTTATGACATTTCCTGGTTCATTAAGCAATATAACTAGTCAATAAAGTTTTTGGATGAGGCCATATATCACTCAAATAAATAGAAAACCTGCAGAAACCATTTATGAAGAATTTTAATTGCAAGCCACCAACCCATAAAGTTCTAAAAGCTCAACATCATTGAAATAAAAGCAAACAAGACAGAAGCCACCACATAGTCAAAATAAATCCCACAATGATCATATGAATCATAGTTTCTGAGAGTTAGCAAATTGCTACGTGACCCCACCCCTACTTTAAGAAACTAACTTTTTGAAAGAGCCCCAGTTTTGCTTACTTATTCCAGATTTGCAGAATTTGCATCAACTTTAGTGCTACATCAAGAAGATGCAATATAAGACACATAACCCCACCACCACCAAAAAAGAAAAATTGCTTCCTTTAGCCATCATTATATTAAAAACAAAGAAACTGAAAGCAGTTAAAATTAATAAAATGAATGGAGAATCTACAAACCCCTCTATAGTCTTCATAAGCAGAGGAAAAAATTAAATCATATCAAATTTGAAAGTATACATGGATTCACAGCTGCCAAATCTATTTTGTCTAACAAAGTGGTACGTAGCAAAAATATTGAAAGAAATAGTTATTTTCTGTAAAGTTAATCTTTAGACAATCCAGTCAGACAAATCTGTCTCTTTATTGGAAAGGCTGCTATTTAATTCTGTTACTTAACTTTTCACCTCTGTGAAATCATTACACCAACAGTTTTTTTGGCAAAGGCAAATCCCTGTCAAGATCAATGGATTAGCAAAAATGATTTCTTTCTTTTTTGACTGCCAAAATAACTCCTGCTATCAAGTGATAATTAGCTGCTAAGAGTCAGCTGGGCAAATATGCAACAACTGATCTCTTTTACAGGTTGACACAATATATGCACGGGCAATTTATAACAGGATTAAAGTACTCAAACAACGTTCTTTTTTAAATCAGGGCATGCCATTTAATTACCAGCAAACCAAAAGGAAAATAAAGTTGTATTTAGTAGTGAAAACAGTTCAAGGTAAAGAAATTGAATGCTTGTTTCTTCTTGGCCAAGGGAGCTTTTGAAATTGTCATTCTCAAATTCTAAGCCAGCTGCCGGTTTTGAGAAGGGACATCATTCTGGCAACTGCAAATTGCAAATTGTTCACCGAGGCCAGCCAGAATCTTTGGGCTAGTAATCCTGGCAAACAGATCATGCAAAACCATACTGGGCAGATTTGTGTAACAGATTAAGCCAAAACTAAACAAACCACAGTATGGCTTTGTAATATTTGTGAATCAGTCCACAGACAGACACAGCTCAATTATTTTGGAAAATCTGATTTACTACCCTAAATTTTAGTTGTCAACCTTGTAACAGGAAAACCAAATCAATAGTTTTGGTAATCTGATTCAGAGAGATGAAGGCTAATCCTTTCATAAATGTTTTCCTCTCTCTGTAACACAACAGCTTGTAAACATAGAATACCAATTCTCTTCACAGGCATACCCACAATTATTTTTAGGATATTCCTTTCCTGTGCTAATGCTGGCTTGATTCTGTCAGTACTGAGATATTTCATCAATAATTTGCAAAGTATACAGTCCAAACAGAAGATTACTATACCCTTCCCTTAGACAATTCCATTCTCTCCCACTTTTTGGTCCCAAGAAAGTAACTGTCAATCATTTCCTTCTTGTAGGGTGAGATGCCTTGGAAATAGAAATATATATAACAGAATAACCAAGTTGAAAGGGACCTTGGAGGTCTTCTATTCCAACCCCCTGCTCAAGCAGAAACCCCCTACCAGGGGTGGGATTCTACCAGTTCGCACCTATTTTCTAGAACCGTTGTTAACATTCTAAACAGTTTGGAGAACCAGTTGTTAGAAGAAATTACTGGCCTAATCCTGTAAGGAAGGCAGGAAGGAAACATTCTGGTGTTGCTTACAGAAACTGCCTCTCCAGTAACCCTTATTACGTTCTTGGCAGGACTAGACTTCCTGTCTCAGGAACTTCTCTGGAGTTTTTTCCCCTCCTTTGCTGGTACTTTTGCTTGTGTTGTGATCATTCAAAGTTACAATGGCACTGAAAAAAGTGATATGACCATTTTTCACACTTACGACTGTTGCAGCATCCCCACAGTCATGAGAGGCCAGGCGAGGAGATGTGTGCCTCGATGTGAGTGATAATGAGTTGGCCATGCCCAGCCAATAACATGGCCACCAAGCCATGTCCATCAGCTAAGCCATGCCCACAGAACCGGTTGTTAAAAAATTTGAATCCCACCCGTGGCCTCTACCATTTCAGACAAATGGTTGTCCAATCTCTTTTTAAAAACCTCCAGTATTGGAGGGCCCACAATTTCTAAAGGCAAGTCATTCCACTGATTAATTGTTCTAACTGCCAGTAAATTTCTCCTTAGTTCTAGGTTGGTTCTCTCCTTGATTAATTTCTATCCATTAGTCTTGTACTGCCTTCAGGTGCTTTGGAAAATAGTTGACCCCCCCTCTTCTCTATAACAGTCCCTCAAATATCAGAACACTGCTATCACTCCTAGTCCTTCTTTTCATACATAGAGAGAAAATTAAATAATTTATATAAACAAAATACACATACATGCAACACAATAAGTAGTTTTAAAAATGTTTTCTTGATGCCCTGTTTTATTTTTGTGTCTTTTGTAGTTATCCTTACCCTGACTGTTGCAGAAGTACAGTGGTTATAACTCTTGCCATGTTTGCTGGCTTAAAACATAGCAGAAAAGAATATTTTATGGGTGTTTCTCATTTTGGGAGCAATGCAATGTACAGGCAGAGAGGCATAGCTCAGCAACATTACCATTTATATATACGGTAATTACAGTGTACAGACATTGGCTTAGAAAGCCAAATGTTTCAACAGGAACAGACAGCAGTGAAGTGTGGAATAAGTTTATCATGCCTGCACTACACTTTTGGATTATCAACACCAACTACAATTATCCTCTGGAGGGGCCTGTGCACTGCAGCAGTGCAAAGCTGAGAATATCTCATTTGCAAAACATACATTAGTGGTATGTTCAATGCACATATTTTGGACATTTATTTCACTTCATTGGTTGGTGACAGACCACATGTATGTTTTACTTTGTCCAAAAAACCCAAAGAGGCTTGGAATCAAGAAGGAATATAAAAAGCATGGAATCAAAAAAAAATTGTTTGCTTAAGATGAATATCTTAATCTTCTTACCAAACACATAAATTTGACAATTAACTTGATTGTTTATTGTTTATGCCCTTGGCATACCAAAAGCATCTAAACTGTGAAGCCACCACTTTTCAGAACCATGATATCTTGCTTTTAACTCTATTGGGCCATGAAAATCAAGATTTAAAAAATGGAGTTTACTGAAGACATTTGTCAAGATAGTCATTTGCACCAGAGCAATGGATAGATTCAAATATCAATTCATAAAACCAACTATGTTTAGCACTAAGCCTGAAAAAAAATCCTTTAGCTTCAGTAACAAGAAACATGGGAAATGAATAAACAATTGACATACATTTTCTATAAAACTTCAGGTAGTGGAAAGTAAACTGCAGCATTATTTCATTAGGGTTACCTGAATAGTCCATGTTCCTGGTACTGGATCTTTTATGTTCACTACTTTAGCAGAATTTTCAATATTTAGTAATTCATTCAAGCCAAATCCATTTTTTACAAGTTTACCTACAGCACAGGCAAAGAATGAGTATTTTTATTAGTTATTTCAATAATTCTTCACATCTGGACTATGTTCTATACAACAAAAAATAATTTTGTCTTTCGGCAACTTTACCACAAACTGTGTTATGTTACAAACATATATATTCCATTTGAATTGTGCATTCATTCATATATGGAGTGCATTTAACTTGCATTAAGTTAAATTGCTGTAATAAGTGTGTTCTCAGAAAACCATGGATTTGTAGAGATTTGTCTAAGGCTCTGTCTGTATTTTAATCAAGTGAGCCAGTGTCATTGAAGTCTGCAAGCAGAAACAATAGATTTAAATTTAATCATGATAAATTAGAGGTATAATTAATGGGCTAATCCCAGGATAAGCAATTAGGAAAACAGTGGTCCCAACTTTTTGGGAACCAAGGACCAGTTTCATGGAAGACAATTTTTCCATAGACTGAGAGGAGAAATGTTTCAGTTTTGCTCACTCACCCACCCTTCATATCCAGTTATGAGGCCTGGTTCCTAACACACCGGGGATTAGGAATCATTGTAGGAAAACTAACTATGTTAGATAGATTTCTGATCCTTTGAAAAGGGAAATTTGTAAATTGAGGATAGTTTAGATCCAATTTCTCACTGGACAATACTTCTACTTTCAGCTCTGGCTGGTTTGTCTTCTGTCCCAAATTTACCATAGTGATTCATTTCTTAGTAAATTCATATCTAATAAGATCTTCATTGGCCTATCTTTGGAGATTTCAGAAAGGCTTCAACTGCTACAGAATGCTGCTACTCTGTTTCTGAGCAATATGTTTGATTGCTGAATCATTACTGTTCTGTTTCTTCATTAGCTACCTATTTCCCTATTTTGAGATATACTTGATAACATGTAAGATCTTCAATGGCTTGAAGTGCAGATACTTTTTGGAATATCTGTTCCACCATGTAAGATCTCAGATATATCTGTGTTTTACTGAAGGCTAACCTCTTTTTTTTTTCATCCTTTAGACTACTAGCAGTCATTCCTCAGTTATCCAAATATTTATAGGTAATGCAATTTGCTGACTTTATTATTTGCCAGTAGATTGTCAAATGCAGGAAATGTGTACTCTATATGGGCAATGAGAAGAAAACTCAATGGATACATAGTGTGGTATACTTTTACTGGTGTTGGGTTTGTTCATGGGTTGCAGCAGAAGTGAATTTATTGTTGTTGTTTTCCTGCTAACCTAAATTCTGGAACTAAATTCAAATATAAAAATCATTCCCTTGGTCAATATTTATATAAATTGGATAGACAGTAACACTAAATACCACTAAAATCAATTTTGTGATCTTCAGATGAAAAATAAGATAGCAAGTCACCAATCTTCTTCTGTGGTTCCAATGCTACCTATCGTAGAAAACTCAAAATGCCTAAAATATGTCTTGTCATCTTTAAACTATTGGGAATGTTTACCCACCTTTTTGTCATTTCTACTTTTGAATATTCTTGATTTCCCATCTAATTTTCTAATCTTTATTAATGTTGGATTTGCCATTCTGGTCTCCTGTGCTTTAATCTCAATGACTTTTTTTTAAAGTAGGAGAGGCATAATTAGAAAAAAGGTAGCACTCCTCAACTGCCATCCCATAAAATACTTCAAGAAGTTAGAGTTATCCAATGGTCGAGGGTAATCATATGTCCTCCATAAACTTGTACTACTTGCATAATAAACACAGGAAGGTACTGAAAATAAGGCATACCTGGCTTTGTTCATAAAAATAGAGTAATATCTCACCCAAAGGGTTATGAATTTCAATTTCTGGAGAAGGACCACTTAGTGACACTGTAACTTCTTTCAGGCTAGGATCAAAAGGGATCTGCCAAAAGCTTCTTCCTGAAGTTAAATGGTCTGTAGACAAGAGGTGAACTTTGGAAGCTTGCACTGCTTCTTCTACCCATTTCAGTACCTGGAAAAGGAAATAGATCCATAACTTATTCCATAATAAAAATATATTAGATGCATGACAAATAATGGTTCTTTTGAATCATGAATGCACTCTTTAACAATCATCCAACAGCTAGCTTCAACATACATGCCCACATGTCAAAAAAGAGCCAGTTTAGTGTAATAAAATAAGACCAGGGAGACCCAGATTTAAGTCCATCAAAGCTCACTGACTTTTTCCAAGAGATGGTGCTCAAAAAAAGGATTGAGAAAGAAATATTATATGTGCTGACTTATGATGATGGATATAAAGCAGAATATAAATCCAAATGAATGAATACTTAATAAAATGTCATTATAAGGGGGTGATTTAAATACCTTAAATTAATGAAAGTAACATAAATATTAATTTAATATTTACGTCCCACCTTTGTTGCTAAGATTTTAATAGAGTGGGTGTGCTGTCCCAGCCAGTCTATGGGAATTGGATAGTTACTCAGGAATTATGAGCTGTCCCCTTAAGGGAATGCATCATGGTAAATGTAGTTAAAGGTATCCTGGGAAATGTAGTTCATGTCACATGGCCACATCTGTAATCCTGATTGGTCACTACATTGACCCTCGAGGGGATGGGGAAGGTTTCCCTCCATTCTTTGTCTGAACTCTCTAACTCATGGCACCTTCTTTCTATCACTATGAGATGAGTTAGAAGATAACCATCTTTTACTTTTCTGTATCTTGTACAGAGATGGATTCATAAACTATACAGATGCAGATAGATAACTCAACAAGACGTCCATAACAAAGAACATTTATTGGTTCATCAGGTATCCTCATAACTCACCTTTGTGACAAAGTTCTTCTTTAATGACCAATCCTTTGTATATCAGTCTTGCAGGTAAAAGATGGTTATCTCCTAACCCATCTCGTAGCAATAGAAAAAGCTACTATCAGTACATGAATCCAGGCAAGAATGGAGGGAAACCTCCCCCAACCCATTGAGTGTCAATTTAGTGACCAATCAGGATTACGGATGTGGCCACATGACATGAACTACATTTCTCAAGATACCTTTAACTACATTTACCATGATGCATTCCCTTAAGGGGACAGCTCATAATTCCTAAGTGACTATCCAATTCCCATAGACTGGCTGGCACAGTGGGCTTCATCTTCTCTTCAAAGATGGTGACAACCCTTAAGCCAACAAAAAAGGTACATGTTCTTTTTTTAGTTTACAACTCTCAGAATCTGTTGAATTTTACTGTCAGCATCCCAAATTAAATTGAAGACAGGTCTAAGCTTGGTACAAGAGACCAATATTTTTGTAGATCCAGCTATAGATTTCCTGCATCTGTCTACTCTCATTACTCAACATCTGTAGGGGAGCTAGCAGATCCTAGTCTGAATATGTTTATGGAAATTAGAGACTTTTTGGAAGGAAGTGTTGGTTTAATTTTGGTTCATAGCTAAAGATTTATCATTGAGATAAACCAGACCAGGCCAGAGCATGAAAGCTAAAGTCATTCTCAAATACTGACAAACTTATGCAAATAAACTGGAATTTAAATTCATAAACATGGATATATAGTTATACCATATATTTTTCAGTTTTTATTTATTGCACACTTGTTTTGGTGACAGCACAGCACAAATAGTGGAAAACAAAGAGGACAACTTTCTGATTTCTTACCACAGTTTGTGAGGGAGCCTTACATGCAAAGTGGAAAATAGTCACACCTTGAAGTAATTACTTTTCTATCCTCAGTCAACATCTTTCATTGATATTTGAATCAATATCTTATCAACAAGTTCTTCCCATGTGCAGTGTTATGAATGAGAGAATCCTCATTTGCAAATATACTCTGATTTTCTCTTACTAATAGACTGCTGAAGGATAATTCGAAGCAATATTAAAGAATATGTTTATTTTTCTTAGGACATTTCATACTCAGCATTTTCCTCAAGATTTTATAAAATATATTTCAACTTTTTAAAACAAAGTGATTTTTCTGAGTTTTTAACATTCAAGTTAACACAGTTTTCTTGCATAAAGTCTGAATAAAGTGTAAAGTATGAAATAATAGAGAAACACCATCTTTGGATTTTGTTTCCAAAACGTGTTTTGCAGTTCTGAAAAATGGCAGGGCTACTTTAAAACCTTGCATATATGTTGTTACATTGGCACTCTTTTGTTTGCAGTGTATGCTGCAGGAGTGTTCATAGAGTATGATTTTATAAAAAGTTGAAACAGTGGTTGCCATGATGCGATCAAAATTCTGCCTGTTTTTTTTTTAAATACTCTATGGCTACCCCAGCACTCTGCATTGTTTTATTAGATATATATTGCTAAAAGTAGGGTGGTTACTAGAAACAGAATTACACAAGATAACCCATTATTTGTTATGCCCATGAAATAATACAGTGTTTCTATTTTCCATAGTGTACATTCCATGTGTGTGTGTGTGTGTGTGTGTGTGTGTGTGTGTGAGAGAGAGAGAGAGACAGAGATAGAGAGAAATTCACTATAGTAATAATGCAATTTACTAAAAACTAAGGTGAGCTTCTGTGTGTCCCATAAACAGCAGAATGTAGAGGTGAATTGCAACTTCCAATAATGACATTACATATTTGAAGAAAACCAAAAAAATATTAATGCATTCATTCATTCACTCACTTACTCACTAAATTTGCTTTATATACTCTCTCCAACATGGAGACCAAGTCTTTTTTTTTTTCAATTAGCCATGCAACAAGAGTAAATTTACATTTCTAAAACCTTTGTGTAAACTTATTTTTACCCTTCTTCAACATAAAAACCTGAGGTTTCAAGCAGAAACCACAGACATATAAACAGTGGTGGGATTCAAATAATTTAACAACCGGTTCTCTGCCCTAACAACCAGCTCAACAAACTGCTCAGAAATTTAACAACCGGTTCTCCCAAACTGGTGCGAACTGGCTGAATCCCACCACTGCATACAAAATATATGGGATGGCGATGGTTTACACCTGAAAGTAATTTCAAGAACTTTTTGTGTGTATATCTGAAACTAAAATAATCTGTCCAGGAAAACTCAATACTTCCAAAGCTGCTAGAAACTATTGGAAGAGGAAACATATTATGTACAATTGTACCATCCGTCCAAGTTTACTTTGCTACTTTAAGATCCAAAGCAAAGGAAGTGCAACCAGAGTCAATACTAGTGCTACTCATTTTGATTCAAGCTAATATATCAGGCAATGTGAAACATGGATTCATGTATAAGTTACATTAACTGATCAGAATCCAGAAATGTGATGCCATTGCTAGTGAACAGCAAATTCCTTCCATCAGCAGTTGCTGCTCTTAAAAATGACAAATAAGTTGGTCAAAAAAAGAGTTTTCTCATTAAGCTTCTATCACTTTTTTTTTTTTTTTTACAAAAAAGGCATTAGGAAAAGCATAATAGGCTGGGGGAAGTGTGGAAGGAGCAATTCTTCACTCTTGGAAATGCAGGAAGCATTTGTATGATGTTCAATCTGCAGCAAGACAGGGAATGAGGTAATAAGGAGCTGGAGAAGGGAATTTTAATGAAAAACAAGACAGAAAGCCTAAAATCTAAGTGGTCTGTGATCAATTATTGCTTTAGACAAATCTGCAATACAAAATTATGACATTTGAATATAATTTGACATATGCTTTCAATTTAAAACTCTGTGGCAAGTTTTGCAGATTTCCCCCCACTCTCATATTTAGACTACATTTACAGTGTATTTAATATACAGAGTGCAGGGCAGAAATAAGAATGCATTGTATTAGTAATACAAGAGAACACATTTCATCAAATTTAATCAAATGACAAATTTAAGGCTGTTTATACCTAATTGGTAAATCAGCTAAACAGCAATGAGTCAAGAAACAACCCTAACTGCTGCTTGCTTTTTCAATTTTCTATTTTAATGGAAAAGATTTAACTTTTATTCCTAAATCTAAAGGACCAGGACACACAGCAAAATTATGTGTTTCAAATTTAGAACCCTTCGTGATGGTCTAACCTGCTTTTGAATCCTTGCATAGTATAAATACTTTAATTATTCAAATGGATGTCATGAGCACATCTTTCTTAGGTTATTCTCTTCCTCTTGATTGACAATAATACTTACACAACAAGGCAAATGAACACAGTTGGAATATGTTTTTGAAGAAAAAAAGAAACCATTTTAATAGTAATAATAATGATACTGACACTTAAAATGATCCAAATAAATATATGTAATAATGTCTAAAGCACAGTATAAAAATATCTTAGCAATAAGCACAATTTTTAACAATATTTTAATGTCAGTTTGTTTTAATCTTTTAACTATTTTTCATTTGTTTCTATAATTTATAAGCTGCCCACAGTCACCTTATAGGGGAGATGGGTGGCATAAATGTTTACTAAATAAATAAATAAATAAGTGGTTGGACAGAGAGCTGAAGAGACATGTAAAGAAAGGGGATTACCATTTTTATATTTTTAAAAAATTTCTTTTATTGTTTTGCTTTTCAAACTTTGCTTTTATTTAACTCATTCAAAAAGACCTAAATTTTTCATTAGATTTTAAATCACATTCTTTTCAACTATTATTTTAGAAAAGACTTTACAGTATTGCATTTAATGTTGTTGGAGATGCATCAAACATGTTTTATTTAAATATATTGTTTTATTTTGATAGGAAGCCACCCTAAACTTGCATTCAGCTTTGGCACATTTAATTAAGTCATCAGAAACAAATGTTGGAAGAAAATCCTGGGTTCGAATCTAGATGTTTCCCCATAGAACATACAAGACAAGTTGCTTGAAGCAGAGACAGAGTTTATTTCAATAGCGTAACATGTAATCAAAAGGTAGGTTACAAGCTAAGAACACTGACAGTAGTAATATTTATAGTAAAAATGGGCTTTGATTGTGAGATATGTTAGAGGTGTAAATTGAGGTGTGTGAAATCTGGAAATTTGTTTCTCACCCTATAGGGTCTGTTGATCTTAGATATGTAAATCTCTTCTTTGATGTGGAATTTTATGAAAGATCTGGTGTTGGGATTTTAGATGAGACATCTGGTGTAAGAAAGCAAGATTTAGGAGATTTCCACATCTTTCAGAGCATCTTGCTTCCTGATTGATATGCCAGTAACACCCGGATGCAGTTTGTTCAATTTCAGCTTACTGTGCATAGGATGAAAAGGTTAAGCACTTTTTTAATAACCTTGAAAGCAGATTTGGGGAGCTTTTTATTTATTTATTGATTTGATTTGATTTGATTTGTCAATTGCTTACAAGATAATAAGTATAAGTATATACATAATTATGAATACATGAAATGAGTACATATAAGAAAAATAAAAGAAAGGAGACTTCCGGTTTGCCAGGCTTCGGTGACAGCAGGGATTCACGTTTCTCCACGATCCCTGCTGTGCTAGCCGTCCTGATGCCTCCGATCCTGACGGATCTGGAGGATAAGACTGCCCTGTTGGGGTAGCTGAAGATAGGGGGGATCCGGACAGGGGTTGAGGGGTACCGCAGACCCCATCCCCAGCCGGCAATAACCCCCTTTTCTCAAGGCGGTGGAGCGGCAGTCTTAATGGCCGCCACGAAGAAGCCGGCAACTGGATTAAGAATGTGCAGGAGGAAGAAGAAGGAAGTTTTAAAATGAAAGTTTTTCTTGGCTGAACCGGGACTTTAAGGACATATCTAATACCTGGAAAATTACTATTCTTTTTGGACGCTACAATGTTCCCAATGGAGGTTTTTAGCGGCGAAGGAAAGTGTTAAAAGGGAAAGTTACTCTCCCTCCCTTATGGAATTAACAAATGGACATGGAAAATCTGCTCTCTAACAGAAGGTAAAAACTTAAAGCCCTTTGTTACAAGTGGGAAGGGAAAGGCTTGGGGGAAAAAATTATTTTAAGACTTTGTTGGAGATGCTTTGAAGATAAAGAGATTAGAAGCTAACTGCAAAAAAAGATTTAAAATACAGATTGGGTTTTTTTTCCCTAACTGACTTTACCCCAGGAAGAGAAACTGTAAAAGGAAGAAGTTTGTGCTTTGCCTGGACTGTTTGATGACTTTGGGACTTTGGGACTTTGGGGAATTGTTTTAAATTTGGAAATATTTGATTGGCTTAATAACAAGAAGAGGATACAGAAAAAGAAGAAGAAAAAGTTTATAATGGCTCTATCTCTCGATGAACTAAAAAAACAATATCTAAAAATAAGGAAAGAAGGCAAGGACGCTATGGGAGAAGCCCTTTGTTTTCTAGATATGGCGCTTGCTATGTGTCAGCAAATTAAACAACAGTTGGAAGAAGCGGAAGAAGAAGAAGCCATTTTTAATGAATTAAATAGTGTGATTAAGAAAGAAAGGAGAAAGAGAGGAGGGAAAAGGAAGGACTTAAGACATAAAAAAATATCCATGAAAGAGAAAAATAAGATGCAAAAACAATATAATGACAGAAAGCAAAAGGAAAGAAGAATGCAACAGAAAGGGGAAGCCAAGAAGGCAGAGGTTTGGAGAGGAGTGGGTAAAAAGTCTAGGTGGGCCAAGAAAGAAAGGGAAAAGGGGGAAAAAAGTTATAAAGGTATAAAACAAGATGGGAAAAAGAAAAAAAATTTTAGGGACAAAGGGTAATGTATGTGTTTTTTTTTAAAAAAAGGGATTCTGCAAAGTACACATGATAGTATGGTAGCACTTGTATTTGTATTAAAAATAGAAAATTAGAATTCTATAAGATTTAATAAAAGATTAAAATATTAAGGTACAATGTTAAAATGTTTAATAATTAATGATTTTAAATTTTAATAAAATATTAAAGGAAATGTTTAAAATATTAGTTTAATTATAGAGTTTAATGGGCTAATGTGTTGATTATTATAGATTTATTATTGTAGTATTTGTTTTTGAAATAGTAGAATGTACTAAGCAGAATCAGATTGGGACTTAGGTGTTATTTCAAACTTCATTTTAGGGGAATGATAGAAAAGCATCATACTCTGATTAGTGATTTCAGGAGAAATTATCCTTTTTTTATATTGGGAATGAGATAGATGTAAATGGAAAAGTGGACAAAAGATATAAAAATATTGTCTTAAAGCAAGATGAAATATATAAACTAGAATTAAGAAGAGGGAAAAGTGGGGAGGAGTTATATAGAAGATATAGAATGGTAAACAAGATAGGTAATGGTATATAAGAAGAGCATGAATTTAATTGAAGTCCATACAAAAAGAGGTAATCTGGGGCCAAGTTACTTTCTAAAAGGAAGTTTTATGTTTTTGTGATTTATGTGTGTGTGTTTAATTGAGAATTAATAAAATCTCAGAGGAAGGCCAGATGAGAACAATTGTAAACAAGCCAGAGGAAAATATAAATGTGATGATTGAATAGCAGATAAATTAGAAAAGAAATGTGATTGAATAAGAGTAAAGAGAAATAATGTGAAATTTGTTAAAGGGAATTTACGTGTCTACATGGAAATGGGATAAATTAGAAATATGTGATATAAAATAATGTGTTACCCACCTTGTAAAGATTTATAATGGAAAGAGGTTTTATGTTTTTAATGTCTAATGATGTTTTGTTTTGTCTGTTTGTTTTTAAAATCAATAAAATTTGCTTAAAAAAAAGAAAAATAAAAGAAACAATAGGACAGGGACGGTAGGCACATTGGTGCGTTTATGCACGCCCCCCACAGACCTCTTAGGAAAGGGGTGAGGTCAATAGTAGACAGTCTAAGGTTAAAGTTTTTGGGGTTTGGGAAAGAAACTACAGAGTCAGGTAGAGTATTCCAGACATTGACCACTCTGTTGCTGAAGTCGTATTTCCTGCGATCAAGTTTGGTGCGATTAACCTTGAGTTTGTATCTATTGTGTGCTCTTGTATTGTTATGGTTGAAGCTAAAGTATTCATTGACAGGTAGGACATTGCAATGTATGATTTTATATACCATACTTAGATCAGACCGAA
This sequence comes from Pseudonaja textilis, assembly GCF_049901715.1. NCBI lineage: Eukaryota > Metazoa > Chordata > Lepidosauria > Squamata > Elapidae > Pseudonaja > Pseudonaja textilis. The sequence continues at coordinate 94,884,145 of NC_141992.1, forward strand.
GACGGTGTAATTCAAGGTTTTCTAGGTCTAGAATTTCAAGTCTGGTGGCATAAGGTATTCTACAACGAGTAGAGGAGTGGAGAACTCTTCTTGTGAAATATTTCTGGACTTTCTCAACTGTGCTAATATCAGATATGTAATGTGGGTTCCAGACTGATGAACTGTATTCAAGTAATGGTCTAGCAAATGTTTTGTATGCTCTAGTTAGTAGTGTGCTATTACTAGAGAAAAAGCTACATAGGATTTGGTTAACAACTCTTAATGCCTTTTTGGCTATGTAGTTACAGTGGACTCTAGCACTTAGATCATTAGAGATGAGTATTCCAAGGTCCTTTACAGAGCTTGGATCATCAACAAGATCTTGACGTTGCTTTGAAGTTGCCATTTGTTTGACCATTCTGATACCTAGTCAAGATCTTTTTGAAGAGTAGCAATATTGTCTGTGGTATTGAACAGCTTTACATCCTCAGCGAAAAGAACGCAGTTGCTCTTAATATGATCACAGAGGTCATTTATGTAGAGTATGAAGAGAGTTGGTCCTAGAACACTGCCTTGCGGGACACCACTGTTGATAGGTACAGAATTTGATAGGACACTCCCAATTTTGACCATTTGTTGTCTTTTTGACAGGAATGCTTCTATCCAGTTATGCAGTTGTCCAGAGATACCATAAGATTTTATTTTTAGGAATAGTTTGTCATGTACCACTGAATCAAAGGCTTTACAGAAGTCTATGTAGATTGCGTCTATTGCTTTGCCCTGATCGAGTTGTGTAGTCCATATGTTTTTGCAGTGTAAGAGTTGCAGAGTACAGGATAGTTTTTTCCTGAAACCATATTGTTTATTGGAGAGTAGGCTGTTTGTCTCTAAGTGGAGGATAATGGATTGGTTAATAATTGATTATGATCCATTGCTGTTTACAAATACTGAGCCGAAGAATTTGTTAAAGATGTTGGCTTTGATGGTGTTGTCGTTGCAGTCTTTACCATTAGGTCCTATCAGGAGTGGGATGGACCTTGAGTCTTTTAGTTTGTTGTTTACAAAATTGTAAAAAGTGTGGGTGGAATTGGTGCATAGAAGGTTTCCCTCTTGTTTAATGTGATAATTGGTGCATTCAGTCTTTATCTGGTGGCATAAATTTTTGTATCGGCTTTTGAAATTGGCAACGTGACCAGATTTGTTTTTCCGCCAGAGTGATCTCTTTTTGGATTATAGTTTCCTTATTGTTATGGGTAATCTGGGGTTTTTTTTGGTTTGGGAGTTGTTGTTCGTACATATAGTTTGATGACCCTTTTGACTTCAAGTAAAAATATGTTGTAATGGTCTTCAACAGTATTGCATCCAGTGAATAGAGATTACCAATCAAGGGATGAGAGATCGTTGTCTATAAGATCATACTTGCCTTTTTTAAAGTTATAATTGGGGATTAAGTCATTGTGATGATTTTTATGTGGGCGTATGTTGAGACAAAAGTCAATCATATTATGGTCACTGCTGGAAAAGGGTTCTTTAGTTTGTATTCCCTAAATTAAATTCAAACTATTGCAGAAGATGAGATTGAGGCAGTTGTTTAGTCTAGTGTTGTTGGTTACTAGTTGTTCCAGACTCAGATTTGTAACAGCATTGTAGAAGGTTGCGTGTATGGGTTCAGTTGTACATTCATTTAGGGACCAGTCAATATGAGGTAGATTGAAGTCACCAAGAAAGATAAAAGCATGTGGGCAGGATGCTGCCCGTGTTAGTAGTGTATTTAGCTTGTTTACATGTTGATGTCATAATCAGGGGCTCTGTTACATGGTAAGAATTGAAATGTGATATTTAAGGATAGTTCACAGATGATGGTCTCAGGAAGAGCAAGCTCCTGGGTAACTTGGATGTTTTTTAGATGTAAGGACTTTTTATATAAGATAGCAACACCACCTCCTCTACGGATTTCATGATCTGATCGGTAAACATGATAGTCTCTTATTGTGGTAATAGAGTCAGGGAAAGATGTGTTGAGCCATGTTTCACAGACAAATATGATGTCGAATTTAGCCATATTTAGTAAGAGGAGAAATTCAGGTATTTTATATTCCCCACAGTAATATTAGTTGATTTCATTGGTCAGAATACAACAACCTTGATGCAACAACCTGCATAAACCAATTATCTGGATCAGGATTGATCCAAAAAAGCTTTGAATTTGATTGAGTAATGTAGTATCTTCTAATGCAAGGGAGAATATTTTTATACTTATGTTTTTCACTGTCTTCTGTATCATTCACATAGCTGCAGCAAATTCCGTTTCTTCCCCACAGAACTCTAACTTGAGAAGGAGTGCTGTACTGAATCTTCCTGTTTCCTAGTGATACTACTGTTGATGTCTAACAGGCAGAGGGTGATTTTCCTCCTTGTCTTTGTGAATCCTCCACAAAGTAATGTTGTCTATAACCAGGTGAAATTTTGCTTCAACTTGTTGAATCTGATAAGCATTTCTCCAATCTGCATCCCATTCTGTGAAAGATAGTGTGGGAGCTAGTGTGATAGCCCACAGTGACCCAGAGGTTTCCCAAGAAAAAGGTGGATGAGACAAGAGGCAGCATAGCCTGAACCGGGATAGGAGACTGAAGAAGAGAATTAGAATAGCCACAAAAATATCCCTATCCATTATGGTGAATATTTAATCTAGCAAGATTCTGTCTACTGTGTGCAACCAAATAAATACCTGAACTCTGCTTAAATTGTTCTATGTCCTTTTTAGGCTAAGCCTAACACTATTTCAAATACCAGAAAGCTACAGAGCAGAAAAAAAATGTCCTAACAAAAGTGAAGCATTTCCAAGTAAATAATCAACAATATTTACATTTAATCTAAATCTAAGATTGGAGATAAGACTATATGTTTTACAATTCCTCACACTGGCAGAATAACCCATAGAGGACAGGAAAAAAACATTATCCTTAACTGACATATTTTGAGAAAAGTTTTTCCGTGTTCAAGTATCATTGATTTCATCACTGCTAAGAATCTTCTCCCTGGGCTTCTGGTTTGAGATTCTTCGGCGACAGACCAAAATCTGCGATAGTGCACAGTTTCGATCTATATTCACTGCTGAAGTGCCCAGAGCTGGCTGGTTTCAGGGCTAAGCCACCCTGTAGAGGTGGTGAAGAGGGGGGAGACTGCCAGCAGGGTTGAGGAGAATCGCATCTTTCCTCCCCAGCTGGCTATTACTCCCTTTCCCAAAGGCAGTTGCAGCAGTGGTCAGAAATGGCCACCTCAAAGAAGAACTTAACTGGAAAAGAATGTGTAGGAGGAAGATAAGAAGAGAAAGTTTTGGCTGACCAGGTCAGACTGAAAAAGCAACAATACTAGGTACCCTAGAATTTGAATTATAAAGAACAACATTGTTCCCAAAGAAGACTTTGAAGCAGTGAATGAGAGAGGGAAGGGAAAGGATTTGGTTTTTTTTTCTTTTCTTCCCTATATTGACAACTAAGAGATTTAAGCAAGAAACCGGCAAAAATCCACTTTGACAACAACAAATATTTAAGCTGAAAATAAAATGTCAAAGAGATAATAAAGATTTCTGGATTCTCAAAAACTTTTAAAAGAAGGAAAAAAAACAAAAGGGTGGGATCTGGAAAAATGAAGGAGACCACCTCGAAGTGAAAGGAATTAACAGTGCAACTTTAACAAGATTCTTAAAAGATACATTTTAACTGAAACTTTGTAACAAGATAAGAGAACCCCAGGAAGAGAAAGTGGAAAAAAGAAGCAAGAAGAAACAGCTTTGGATTATTTGGATTACTTGGTGATTGTGGGATTTTTGGCTATTGGATCTAAAGGACTAAAATTAATCAGGTGGTTGTTTAAAAGTTTTTAAAATGGTATCACTCCTGGAAGAATTGAGAATGGAACTTAAAAAACAGAAAGAAGATGCACAAGAAGGAAGAGGTTCTTTTGGCTTCATATTTCAATTTTTAGAAATGGAGTTCCTGAACTATGAGAAACAACAAGAAATGCCTGTAGAACAAGAAGGGCAGGACAAAGAATAAGCCATCTTCAATGACCAAGTATTTCTATATGGGGAAAAGAAAGAAAAGGGGGGAAAGAGAGTGGAAAATTTAAGATCTGAAAAAACAACCCCAAAAAAGAATAGTTTGAAAAGTAATTACAACATTAGGAAGAAACAGAAGAGAGGATTACAGAAGAGAGAATCAGAATTAGAGAGAGAAGGGATCAAAAAGAGAAGGGAAAAGAAGAGGGGGAAGAGGGAAAGGAAAAGAAATTATAAAGGACAGAAACAGGACATAGAGAAACACAGAAAACGTACAAGGATTAAGAGCCTATTTAGAAGACACAGAAATAATTGGTGAAAACTTAATTGAAAGGGGGATTCTGCAGGGGTACATAAGATAGTATTGTTATATTAGATATAGAAATGAACTTTGAAAATATGAAACAAGTGTGATTAAAATGATAGATAAAATACTCATTGTAATGGAATGGAATGTTTAATAAATAAATGAAATAAAGAGAATGAGAGAATGAAATTAGGAAAGAAGGGGAACATTTTAATTAGTATAAATGTGTTATAAAAATTTAAGTGAAGAGGAATATGAAAGAAACATGAAAAAATTATGGAAATATTATAAGTGTTCCTAGAAGTATGATACCCTATTGAAAAGAAATGTTAAAGATGTCAAAGATTATAACTAGCATTAATGATAGAGCTGAATTGGAATAGAATAAGTATTTTATTTATTATTGTTGTTGGGTATATGAATACTCCAACTGGTTTGGGTGAATAAATATATGAACCTAGGATTAAGTGCTATGTAGCTTTAAGCACAAGAAACTGCAATGTCATTGTGGGTGCGGTTGTAGGCAGCCATATAGGTAGGAGGGAAACGTAATAGCCCCGGCTTCTGGATGCAACTGTCTGAGTCCGGCTTCTGGATGCACCTGGTTACTGTTCCTGGTCTGCTGTCTGCTGTGTATTGGAACGTCTATCTGCTTACCTTGGAGGCTACTGTGCCAGATACCAAATTCAACTGAACACAAGGACTGTTTACTGGTGAGCTGAGGATTCAGCATAGTACTTGAGAGAAAGGTATCTTAAGAAGAAGATTAACAAGCAGATAAAGACATTGTATTTACTGTTTAATGGACTTGATAACTGGATAGATAAACTGGATACTGACATATGGACTGAATGACTATTCTTAATCTCTGTGTGAATTAAATATCTATTTACAACCACAAACAGTGTTTTTGTCTCAAGTGTGTGTATACTCTAGGGCCCAGCCTCTCTCTCATTTGGCTGCCTGGCTTGACTGCTGCTGCACACTCTGCTTGGGGGTTTATCCCCAAACACTAACATTGGTTATGGGCCCAGCAGTGTGCACAGTCTAGCTAACCAGGATATACCAGTGAGAGTTTGGTCAAGAGTTACACATTACTGTAAAGACAAACTGTTTGTTGAATAGTTATTTTTCTGCAGAGCAATGGCACAAGTAAATTTGCCAAGTCTGTCCATGATATCCAGACTAGATGGAACAAACTATGTTTCATGGTCAATGAACTGTAGTTTACTGCTACGAAGAGAAGGTTTGTGGGACATAATTACAAACCCACCAGATGTATCTAACTTAAATCCCAACGATGAAGAGGATTATAAACTGATACAGGACTATGAAAGAAAAAATGAGCAGGCTTTGTGCATCATAGGTCTCACCCTGTCTGACCAGCAACTCATTCATATCCGTGGAGTGGAAAATGCTGCAGACTGCTGGGATAGTCTTAAAAGGATTTATGTTCGAGACAGTGTAGGAGCTCATATTAATCTTACACGGAAGCTGTTTAGAACACATCTTGAGATAAATGGAGACATGTTGACTCATTTAAACTGTATGAAAAGCATTTTTCAAGAACTGCAAGAAAAAGAGCTTGTATTTAATGAGTTGCAACAAGTATACATCATATTGTCTTCTCTGGATCGAAGCTATGATGATTTTGTGACTGCATTAGAGGTATTGCCAAAAGACAGTTTATCAGTAACTGAGATAACTGGCAGGCTATTAGAGGAAGCCAGGAGAAGGAGCGAACGTGAACAGCTGAGGGAAGATAAGAATAAGGAAGAGAAATTATCTTCAAAGCCTGAGAGAAACCAGCTGTGTAAAGGAAAGCACCCGGAAGAAGAGAAGTTATCTTCAACGGCATACACAATTAAAAAGTGTTTTAATTGTGGAGGCAGAGGACATTTGGCAAGATTCTGCAGAAAAGGAAAAAGCCAGAATGTAAAGAAGCCAAAGAAATCCTTTGAACTGGCCATGTTTGGCAATTGTGATATGAAAAATAATAAGTGCATACTGGAAAGAGATGGCAAAAAGGTAACTGCAGCTTTAAATGGAGCATTATGTGTCTTACATGATGGTAAGAAAGGGGAGGCACAGACTGTATTTAATAATGACAAGCCTCATGATGAATGTATCCATTTATTGCATAGGCGTTTGGGGCATGTAAATTTTAAAATGCTAAAACGCACAGTAGAGTTATCTGAAGGGATAAGGTTAAAGCCCTGTGATAAGTATTTGCGTTGTAATGTCTGTTGTGAAGATAAGAGTAAAATATTGCCTGCAAATAGGCTAAATGGTTTTAAAACTAAAGAACCTTTAGAAGTTGTATTTGCAGACATTATAGGTCCAAAGAAACCCAGTATGGGGGGTGCTCGATATATACTGAGCATTATGGACCATTACTCTAGATATGGGTTTTGCTACCTAATGAAAAGCAAAACTGAAACATATCAACATTTCTTCAACTGGTTAAAGTTTGCAGAAAGAAAAAGCAAACGGCAACTGATAACCTTGGTGACAGATAATGGCACGGAATTTGTTAATAGCAAATTCCAGAATAGGTTAAAGGCAGCTGGAATAGCTCATAAGACATCTGCACCATACAGACCTCAGCACAATGCATTTATTGAAAGGCGAGGCCAAACACTGCAGGCGATGACCTGTACTATGTTAACTGATTCTGGGTTACCTGATTCTTTGTGGGGGGAGGCCACAATGTGTGCTAATCATTTATTAAATAATGTGGTTAACTCAACCACTGGTGAAATACCATTCACCATGTGGCATGGCAGGAAGCCTGATTTGAGTTACCTGCACACATTTGGTGCACCAGCATGGGTGCATATCCCTACACAACTCAGGCGTAAGGGGCAACATAGAGCTAAACAATTATTCTTCGTTGGTTATCAAGCTAACCATAGGGCATATAGATTTTGGGAAAAAGGCACATCTAAGGTGTTATGTAGTGCCAATGCCCAATTTCTAGAGCACGTAGGATGGGATAAGTTAGAGCAGGATAGCAATAACGAGGTGATTATTGAATCATACAGAAATCCCATTGAGTATCCCTGTAACTTTAAAAATAAAGTAAAGAGAGAAGTACAGGAAGAGATTGTGCCCATAGAAGAAGAAAAGGAAGAAATAACTGAGCAAGATGAGGAAAAGGACCAGGTAGTAACTCAACCAAGCCCTGTAATTCCCAGAAGGACTACACGTATTTCTAGACCGCCTGATAGATACCAGGCTAACACAGTGTGCCAGGTAAATAGAGTGCCATCTACTGTGGATGAGATAAAAAGATATCCTTCTAAAGAGAAAGAAAATTGGTATGCAGCAATGAATAAGGAATTGAAATCCTTGAAGGATATGAAGGTATATGAAAATGTGAGATTACCTGTAGATATAAAACCCATTGGCTGCAAATGGATTTTTAAAATAAAAACAGATAAGGATGGAAACACAATCCATAAGGCAAGGTTAGTAGCCCAAGGCTTTAGACAAAGTGCAAAAGACTATGATGAAGTATTTGCACCTAGTCTGAAAGCAGCAACTTTAAGGGCAACATTAGTGTGGGCAGCAAGCAAGCAATATATAGTTAACCATTTAGATGTGGAAACTGCTTATTTGCATGCTCCACTAAGACATACTGTGTATATGAAAAGGCCTAATGGAGTTAAAGGAGACAATAATAATGATAATGATTGTTGGTTATTAAAGAAGAGCCTCTATGGTCTTAAACAATCGGGCTATGAATGGAACCAGTATATTGTGAAGGAACTGTGCAATATAGGATTTAAAGCTGGTTTGGCTGACCCATGTCTATTTAAGAGAGAAAAGAATGGGAAGATATCATTATTATTGTTGTTTACTGATGATATTGCTCTGATAACTAAGACTAATGATGAAGCAAATGAAATAATTGCATCATTAGCCAAGAAAGTAAAAATCAAGCAATTAGGAGAGATAAAGAGATATCTAGGATTGAATATACTGAGAACACAGAAAGGTTTTAAGATATCTCAAGAAGATAAGATATCTAAATTGCTATTGGATTATAAGATGGAACTTTGTAAGCCTGCAAAGACTCCATTGAGTCAGGATATTTGCAAAATGGATACACAAAGTCCCAAATGTGATAAGGAACTGTGTCAATCCTTGATTGGTAGCTTATCATATATTAGCAATTGGTCAAGGCCAGATATTGCTTTTAGTATTAATCAGCTGGCTCGGTACAATAATGACCCGCTTCAATGTCACTGGATAGCATTGAAAAGAATCTTAAGGTATCTTAAAGGTACATTACACCATGCACTGTATTTAGAACCAGAAGGTGATCTCATATTGAGTGCTTATGCAGATGCTAGTTTTGCATCAGAAAGAAACACAAGAAAGTCGACTTCAGGAACAGCCATAATGCTGGGTAAGACATTAATTGGCTGGAAGTCAATTAGACAACAGCATATAAGTTTGTCTACTATGGAGGCAGAATTCTCCTGTTTATCTTTATTGTGTACTGAGTTAATTATGTACATACAAATGTTGAAGGATATGGGTATAACTGTACATTACCCTATAGTAGTACATGAAGATAATCAGGCAGCAATTAAAATGGCCACAAGTAATATTGCAGTTAAAACAAGAAGTAAACATACAGATTTGAGGTATCTTAATGTAAGAGAGTCTGTACAGAGTAAATTGATACAGCTGGAATACTGTATGTCGGAGGACAATGTAGCTGATCATTTTACTAAAGCCCAAGGTGCCATTAAGCATCTACAGAGTTGTCAAAAATATGGGTTTAGAATGTAAAGGTTATATATTTATGTCACCCAAAAGGGGAGAATGTTGGGTATATGAATACTCCAACTGGTTTGGGTGAATAAATATATGAACCTAGGATTAAGTGCTATGTAGCTTTAAGCACAAGAAACTGCAATGTCATTGTGGGTGCGGTTGCAGGCAGCCATATAGGTAGGAGGGAAACGTAATAGCCCCGGCTTCTGGATGCAACTGTCTGAGTCCGGCTTCTGGATGCACCTGGTTACTGTTCCTGGTCTGCTGTCTGCTGTGTATTGGAACGTCTATCTGCTTACCTTGGAGGCTACTGTGCCAGATACCAAATTCAACTGAACACAAGGACTGTTTACTGGTGAGCTGAGGATTCAGCATAGTACTTGAGAGAAAGGTATCTTAAGAAGAAGATTAACAAGCAGATAAAGACATTGTATTTACTGTTTAATGGACTTGATAACTGGATAGATAAACTGGATACTGACATATGGACTGAATGACTATTCTTAATCTCTGTGTGAATTAAATATCTATTTACAACCACAGTGTTTTTGTCTCAAGTGTGTGTATACTCTAGGGCCCAGCCTCTCTCTCATTTGGCTGCCTGGCTTGACTGCTGCTGCACACTCTGCTAGGGGGTTTATCCCCAAACACTAACAATTGTGTGTGTGTATATATATACATCAGAACCAGGAAACGTTAATCTGAAGGGCAAGCCAGTTAATTAGCACGTTGCCTTAATGGGTATAAAAGGACACAGCTGAGCTGGTGCATTTCGCCAGGAACAAAATGACTATTTTGAATGAGGACGTTACAGCAAAGAGCTCTCTGTTTGTTTGAATTTCGAAGGGGAGTCCTAACAGTTTCTGCCAGTCGTTATCTTGTTATTTCCTTCAGTTTGATTTGATTGTGAAACGGCTGCTTTATGTTTGTTTGTTTGAATTTCCAAGAGGAGACATAACACATATACATATACATATACATGTATGGCATTCAGCTTTGTTTGGGTATTTTCCCACGTCATTGTAGTTGTGCTTTTAAAGTTGTAGCAACGTTTTGGCAGAGTCTCATCTGCCATCATCAGGCTTCTGTATAGATGGCAGATGAGACTCTGCCGAAACGTTGCTACAACTTTAAAAGCACAACTACAATGACGTGGGAAAATACCCAAACAAAGCTGAATGCCATACATGTAAGTACCCGCGAAAACTTAAGAAAACAAATACATATACATATACATACATACATACATTCTCTTTAAGAACTTAGTGCGTATTTTAAGAATGTACCAAGCAGAATTCTGGAGTTATGTGTTATATTGAATGTTATAATTGTAAAGGCATAAATTGAAGTTTAAATAAGAGTTGAATGGATAAAACTTAAAAGATACAAAGGTGTCATACTCCAATTAGTAACTACAGGGAAAAATTTTGTTTAAAGAGAAAAGAAAATATGAAAATGAAACAGGACAGACAAAAGTATAAATATAATGACTAGAAAGGTATTGAAAAATATATATAATTGAATTTAGAAAGGAATGAGACAATTAAAAGTAAGATTGAGAAAACTAAGGGAAGGGAAAAATTATTGAGAAAATGTTAAAATAGTAATAAGATATGGAATAGAACAAAAGATGAATATGAAATTGAATTTGTGTCTGTATGGAGAAGTGATAACCTGGGACCATGCTATTTTCAGAAAAAGAAATTTTACTTGTATTATGTTTTGTGAAAACCCAAATAAAATTTTTATTAAAAAAAAAAGAGAGAATCTTCTCCACTCACTCTGTAAACAAAAAGCATTTAGAAGTGCTTGGAGTAAACCTAACATTCACTTTTTAGCAAAGTTAAGAGATTAAATATCCCATTTTGATATGATTCTTCTCCGTCGTACTTCTTCCCTCCCATTCGAATACTCCTATCTCTCAGCAACAGAATAAGACAAAGCCTGTCATCTGAAATCATTGCTTTGGTGTGCTTGTGAATATTTATGTAGTATAACCAATATATGCTACATTTTTAAAATAGTAAACCAGATTCAGGAATTCTTTTGCACTCTTTTGTGTTGAGTTAAAAAAAAAACCCCTATCTCACAACTTTCTGCTTTTGACTGACAATAGTCTCCAAAGTTCCAGGCTTTAGAACTTCAAGATATAAAATATAACTAAATAAATACCAATCTATATAATTATATTTTTTCTTTTATATCCAAGCCTAATTAATTCACAAATTCTCATTTTCTCTTTCTCTCCCTCCCTCCCCCCCACACTCTCTCTCTCACACACACACACTCAATAGGACATTCCTTTCATAGATATCTGTCACATATAGTTTAAGTAGAAACCACCTGGTATTTTGCAAACATAGTGTTTTGGTTTTTTTTTTTTAAAAAAATAGCAATCTAAGAATTGAATTGGGACTTTTCATATCAAGACATGCTCCCTGCCACTGAGTTACACTATACACAATATCCCTGAGGTTCCTCTGCTATTTATTTTCACAGTTCCTGAACTTTGCCAGATTAAACAGCCTTTCAAAATCTAGCACCACTACAAATCCAAAATCAACAAAATCAAGCATAGCCTTAAACCCTAATGCATTTGGAGGATAAGATGTCCGAAAGAAAACCAGAAGGCTAATATATTTTCCAAATTGTCAAAATGAGGTAAGGGGGGAAGTATATGAAATTGGGTTTAAGAAATTGATCTGGCTACATCTGAAAGATGGGAATATTTTTACATGAGTGAATACAGTTTGTTTTTTCTGGAGGAAAGAGTTTGACAGAATCAGCTGCCTTATATTCAAATCTCAGCTGAGAAAGATTAATTGCAGGACCTAAACAAAACTCCCATCTATTCTTGACTAATCTAAAAAGATCCAGGTTTGAGATTATTACTCTATTACAGGGATCAGTAACATGGAGCTTAATGAATTTTTTGGAATAGAGATAAGCCAGGTTTGTTGTACAATTTTTGTGGTCAGGTATTCCAAGCTTCATGGGATTAAAACTGAGGTATTTTTCAGGTTTTCCGTGGACATTTCACCCCATGTCTTTGCAAGGCTTCTTAAGTATAACAGCTCAGAAGGGAGGGCTCCCTTGTGATATTTCTGATCTGCATCTGGTTTGAATTCAGGTAGGGTTGGTTATGATTGGATGTTTCCTTTGAAGTGATTGATAAAATGGTTCTTCAGTATGCTTTTAGCTCCATTTTTATTGGTTCTCTTTGTGTATTTTTTTTGGACTGGGTACTAGATTGACTGGGTAATAGATGGTATCTATTTCAATGGATCTCTCAATGGCATTTTATTTAAAGGTCTGGCTTCTTATCTACAGTAACCCAAATATTAGATTCAATTGCATTAAAATTAAAATTATCAATATTAGCATATCTCAAATGAGAGTGTATGCTTAGGATACAGATAGCATCCTCATCCACCATTAAAAACCTTCCAGAAATGTATCATCTTGATATACTTCTAGAGAGCAATACCAATAATCTAATTTCCAACAAGAGGCTATATCAGGGCCATAAACATTACCTCTTAACTTCCTTTCCCTAAGCTTTTCTACCAGTTGCAGGAGTTAGACTCTACATTCCTCAAGACCCTGAAGCAGATTCATGAACATATACTTAGTGCTGAGAGCTAGGAAAACAGAAAACAGATGTATATAAGACGTTTTGTGCTAACAAAACTCAGGACTCTCTACATGTGTTATTTCCAAAATTTAAATCATGATTCTCTTTTTTCCCACCTTTGAAGGAATTGCCACATGGCTGCTCCTTGCCTGGTCTTGGAGATTTCTGCTATCTATCCCTTCTTTACAAAATGTCTTTTTGAGGAATCAGAAATTCCTACCTCACTAATTCAATTTTTATAGTGGTAATGAGTGCTACTTGTAAGGTAAGAAATAAGCCACAGATCCTGATTTATACTTAACATTAGAAATTCAGATTTCTTTAATTTCTCAAACTTGCAGAAGAAACCAAATACACTCAATCAAGCAGCTTCCAGATAATATGAGGTGTCCTTGGTGCTCTCTGAGCTTCCTTGTTTTCTTGTAAACTAAATAATATGAGTGCTAGGTAGTAAGGAGTGTGGTTTGCTCTCAGTTTATTCTAGTGGCTTGCCCTGTCGTTGTTGATAGGGCAGGATCTTGGACATTCTTTGATTGGGTTGTTTTACTGTCAGCTTGTTTGGCAGTTCCTTGATTAGGGTATTGTTTACTTCTTGATTGTTAGCCTGATGTTAATCTTGGAGGTAATCTATGCTCATCTGGGTGCTGATTGCTGATGGGGGTGTGTGGGATGTGTGTGTGTGTGTGTGTGTGTGCTTTGGTCTTTTTGTTCCCCTTTTGGCTCATTGATGATCTCTTTTGCATAGTATATAGATATTGTTTGTGTCTATGGGTCTACTGATGGCTAATTTGTCAGAGTGCCAGGCTTCTAGAAATTCTCTAGTGATTTTGGATTTGGCTTAGTCTAGGATGGTCACAGTTTCCCAGTTGAAATTATGGTTAAGTCTGTCCATATGTTGTGAAATTACAGAGTGCTCATTATGTCTTTTGATAATATTCCAAATATATTTATAATTCCCCACTTATGCATATTGATATGCTTCCTTTTAAAAGGAAAGCTATGTACATTCCTGGTTGAAATTTATTTAACAACAATTTGTTGTTAGAGACATTACACTTTCAAATATACTGATACAGAATACTGTATATATGGTGATATATACTGCTCTATAACCAGAAAAGCCAATGGGTATGCACAATGTCCCAATCAACCTGTCCTAGAATGCATGCATGGAACAATAACACTGTCAAAGCTCTGACTACACAGACTAAGATTCCAAACACTTTGGAAAAAATATATTTACATATTTTTTGAAGAATACCACTGATGGAACATTGTATACACAGGAGAATGTTTACAGTTATGGCAGATGATTCAAATTATCCAAATTAAAAACATGTGCCTTTTTGATTCTGCAAATTCAATCATGAGTGCTTGCAAAATGGCTGTCTATACCAATGTGGAACCTGAAAGTCCTCGAAAGAGATACAAAATTATTGTATCTTTTAACACATTTTTACTATGTTTTGGTAAATATTTGACCATACGAAATCCAAATCTGTAGTGAAACTTTGCTTAGTTGCAAATGCAATTGTTCAGAATAAGCAAATCCATAGAACTCATTCAATCATTTCCAAATTAGACTCCTAAAAATTATGCTGTGCTTTAAAAGAAATATTTGTACACATCAACTTTAATCTAAAAATACAACATAACTTTAATCTAAAAATACTCCCAAGATTCTTCAATATGCATCCATTGAGAAGGTTCATCTCTGAATCTTTGGTCTGATCTTGCCACATTCTGATCAATCTCTTTTTTTTTCTTTATTTCTCGTTTTATTTTTCATTCCTTCCTTGAGATTGAACATAACTGGGTTGCTCAATTATTCATAATGAATAGACACAACAGAATTATCCACCTTGGAATTATCTTAATTGTTAGAAAATCAGAATCCAAAATTATCAGCTCACACATACCATTGTTTCATATGTTATCACACTACATCGTTAGGAAAGATTGAGAATGCAGAGGAAATAGGCTATTGCCTATTAAACTTATGGATAGCCAAATCATTGTTATTCTGCTACCTACAGTTTTAAAGGGAAGCTCCACATGAAACAATCTAATAAAAATTAATAAAAAGTTTGAGACTTTTGTGTGCTCAAGGCTAAAATATTTAAAAATGGTTTTCTATATATCTGAGAATATGCTTCACTAGGCAAGTATACGTGAATTGCCTGAGGCATAGTCTTTATTTGAGAGTAAATAAGGACATTGGTTTTGATTCTACTTAAGAGAATATTTTTAACAACTATAGACTGATTAATACCATTCACCATTGTTGAACAAAGTCACTTCTGTATATCTGCATATTTTAAAACTTTAAAGATTTGCTGCTTTTCAAAATATTTAATTCTCATCTGTTTCCAGTGCTTCTGTGCTCCCTACACTACCTATACTATTTCTGACTTTATCTGTATTTCTTCTCATTGGATAATTCTGAAAAAAAATACTCTATTCCAGGAAAATATATACCATAAAATGTTTATTCTTCAAAAAATGCCATTTCTAATTTTGCATTAGGTTTGGCTTCTTTCCACGCAGGAAGTCAGGGCCTTAGGCTAAATAGCTTTGTCATGGACTACACGGGGTGCAGTGACTAATGGTTGACAGCCTCAGGGTCTCGAGTGGAAACTGGCATAAATTAAAATAAAATTAACTCCCAAGATGAATCCAGATGTTGTCAATATTTTCTTTTGTGACCTGCTTTTGGGGCTGGAAAAAGTCAACTATATCAAAGCCAAAGAGTTGGGCTAACTCAAATCCATGTACTGAAAGCATGTGAAAAAAACTGTTCCTGTATAATCATAACATGAAACTTGCATGCCAGAATAAAATAAGCCAAGCCTGGGATGTAAGCAAAAAATACTGTTCTGTTATAATGGAAAAACAATGCCATTCCAATATTACCCTGTTGGGTTGTTGTTGTGTCTCTGCTTATGAGTTGGCTCTCTACCAATATAAGAGACTGCCAATATTATTACTTGTGCTCAGGGCTAAAACGTTTAAAAATGGTTTTCTATATATCTGAGAATATACAGTACTTCACTTGGCAACTATAAGTGAATTGCCTGAGGCATAGTCTTATGTGGTTATCTGGATTGAGTTCAATTTTATGATGCCCAAAGAAGTGGACAAGGTCATCCAATCTGTTAGTTTGTCCACCTATCTATTAGATCATGGTCCTTCTTGGATTGTTAAGGAAGCCCAAGAGATGATCAAGAGATACTGTAGGTTCATGCATTGGTATTGTATTATCTTCTTTGAAAGAAGGGTTAGTCCCACTGGCCTTGAAGAAAGTGGTGGTCAGCCTATTCAAAAGTGGTGACACCCATTCTCCTGGGATTCTGGAAAGCTCTTCAGATCTGGCTCTTGTATAGTCAACCAAGTATTTCGATGAGATTTTTGGCATTTTTGTCCACGTACTGAGTCCTTTTAAGGTCTTGAAGTCAGTAGATGCTGCTCTTTGATAGCATTAAGGTATTGTCACTGGATGTGAGCTGTTCCAAATAAAACTTCCTTTTACAAATGACTGGCGGTGATTTTGTCAGTGCTGATGGTGTTCAAGTGATGATCCAGATGTTTCGGGATTGTGGCCAAGAAACCTATCACTAATGTACTGTTTCATTTTGCCAAAATCATTCTATTTGCAAGTCTTTGTATTTTGTTATGCTGCCCCATTTCTGTTCTGTTCTGCTGTCTCCAGAAACTACCACGTCCACTATCATGTTATTGTTGTTGTTGTTATTCACCTTGTTGTATACTTTTTTCTCCTTATTTTTTATATTAAAGCCAATATAAATTATTTTAAAAATCAGCTCTATAGATGGAGAGAGCAAGCAAACTGACTTTTGTTGAAAATAAGAAAAGTGAGATACAAGAACGGGAAATAGAACTGTTTTTATTCATCTGCTATAAACAAAGAACATGCTATTATGAGTTTCCATTAAGAATTTATTAGTGTAATCATATATTCTATTTCTCTTTTTCCAAAATATTATATACTTAATAATGTTGTTTTTATAAGACTATTAAACAAAAGACTTCTCCTTATAAATAAGTCTAAATATATCTTCTTGAAAAAGATTGCTGTTCTGAAAAAGAATCTGGCATTCTGAATAAAATAAAGTCAAGACACAATCACAATATTGTTGGTATATATTTTTTATTAAAATGTTTAAACAAGAACATAAAAACTGATACAAATGAATATAAAAGAAAAGAAAAAGACAGATATCAAAGAAAAGGTAAAAAAAACCACAAAAACAAAAAGTAGAATTTGTTAATTGCTGCACCGATAGTTAAATTTATTTATGTATTTATTCAATTTATATCCCACTTTGTATTCAAAAACTCAAAGTGGCACATACAGCATACCTTTCTGTTTTCTCCCATAATAACCTTGAAGGTAAATAAATTAGGTCAAGAAAGTGTCATTGGCCCAAAGTCACCCAATTAGTTGTCATGGCTATAGCTGGACTTGAACCTAGATCTCCCTTTGTATAGTCCTATATCTAACCACTACCTACCCAGAAGTGGTATTCCACAGGTTCTGACCAATTCTGGAGAACCGGAAGCAGAATTTTTGAGTAGTTCAGAGAACCAGCAAATACCACCTCTGACAGGCACCACCCCCATCTATTCTCTGCCTCCTGAGTCCCAGCTGATTGGCTGGGTCTTGTTTTGTTGCCCTGCACAAGAGAACGGAGCTGGAAAGCAGGTTAGTGGGTTGGGGAGGGAATGGAGATTTTACAGTATCCTTCCCCTGCCACGCCCACCAAGCCACGCCCACAGAACTGGTAGTAAAAGAATTTGAATCCCATCACTGAACCTACCCCATACAGAAATGTATGTAAGTACTGTTTGCATCTGCCATGTTCCTGCCACAGAAGCAAGCTTTACCCTCTCATGGAAAAAAAATGTATTCTCCAGCAATTAGGGTTTTTTAAAAAGACAGAAACACTTAAATTCAAATTTATTTTCCATTATGAAGAGGCCTTGAGTAATTCTCTAAAAAGAACTCGATGATTTAATTTTGGTGAATTCTACAGCAAGCTGTTTTGATTTGCACCTCCCAAATCCATATGCAAATGAAAAGGGAATTATTCTCTTGAATTTGCACAGCTTTGAACATTTTGAAAGAACACTCAAACATATCAAGTATGCTTTTAAAATATACATTTTAAAAAGTGTATTTAAAATTGTTATTTCTATTTTAAAAAGTGTATTTAAAATTGTTATTTGCCCTTCCAGATTTTCATATACATGCAGAAACAGAATAGAACAGATTTACAGTTAAATAAATAAATATAACATCCTGGGTTTATTTAGTTTTATATTCAAGCCTAATTAATTCACAAATTCTCTCTCTCTCTCTCTCTCTCTCTCTCTCTCTCCCCCTCCCTCCCTCCCTCCCTCCCTCCCTCCCTTTTCTCTGTCTCTTACCTATAGACACAAAATTCAGGAAACAAATATTTACCCCATATTCCATTTTTAAAAACACAATTAGATTATCATCAAGACATGCTCCCATCATACCTCATTAACTTGCTTTTTATCCAGGTGAAAAACTTGACCGGAACTTGTTGAAGCAATCTCTTCATAGACTTTGTAACCAATATGTGCTCTGTCATCACAGTCTCCAGTTAGAACAAATACAACCTGAACAGGTTTAAAGAAAAAAAAAGATTGTTATTTAAATAGTCTTCATATGAAAATTGATGAGAAAATCAGATCATCAGAAATCATTTGGCAGAATGTTATCCACTATAACCTTAAATAAAAAGTATAAATACCTTCAATTTCAAAACAATTAATCATACATTTCATAACAATGAAAAATGGCAGGCCACATTAATTCAAAATGTCAAATGTTAAATATTAATGTTAAATATTATGTAATTATACATTTTAATTAGATGTATTTATTTATTTATTAAACTTATATGCCACTTATACATAGACAAATTTTTGCTTTTATTTTACTAAGTTTAACTAAATAACTGTTAGGATTGAGTGACTAAAGGTCTATTTGATAAAGAGGTAAAAAGTCACAGCTAGGTTGTCTTGCTTTCTAGTGCTTTTTTTCCTCTCTAGCTGCATGATCCAGGTTATGTTTTGCAATCTGAATTGCAGCTGGACTTCCAACTCTGACCAATAACACCAGGACAGCTCAAAAGATTTAGTTTTTTGGTTCATCATTCCAGAAAGTCCAAGAAATTACTGCACACACACACATATACACAAACATGCATACAAAAATCACTTGCAAGAAAACAGTAGAATGTGGAATGTCCCAATCCACCCACGTCTTTCCCAAGGATATTCCATTAAACTCTGTGCCATACCAAATTTTCCATCCTCTCCTATGCCCCATGGTTGAGCATGCTTAGTCTTCATTGGATTGTTTTGAAGTTGCCCCATCCAATTTTTATTTTAACTTCTTCCTGTCTTATGATTTTCCAAGCTGTGGCTACTTTCCCTCTTGACACAGATAAAGTTATTTTCATTACATAAATTTGATAAATAAAGTAGAAGTAATAAATCAATAGCTTTACAGCGGGAAAGAAAATATTTTCCTTAATCTCATGAATGGAACCATAGAAAGATGTATCAGTTGTGGTAGAAAGCCATCAATTAATATTGTTTGAGCCTCATTATTATTCATTAGAATTAGCTATACCATTGATTTACCTCACAATTGAGGATAGATATATTAGACAGAAATCACCACTGAATGGATGGATGGATGGGTGGATGGATGGATGGATGGATGGATGGATGGATGGATGGATTTATGCCGCTTCAATCATTCTGCCTTTAAACAGTTTGCAATAAAGATATAATAAACAGACATAATATTCATACAATATTCATGCAAGTTAAAAAATCATCCTCATATACTAAAATTCTTTTCTGAATGGAATAGCACTGTCTACCTTTTGCATAGAACACACATTTTATAGAGCAGTTGCAATGTGATTTGGAACAGGCAGTATTATAAGAGGATTTGTACCTGGGACTGCTTCTGCTGAATCAGCTGCAAGACCTCATGAGTCAGTTTATAATCTTTGGACCGTGCATCAGTAAATACATAGATGAATGAACCAGGAAGAGAAATTTCTAGAGCAATTTTGATGGCTCCAATGCTCATCTCTGGACAGTCACCACCTCCCTATGGCAAACAGAGAAATGAACAAAATCAGACCTAAATAAAAATGAGTCTGAAATATTAAAAAGAAGTTACAAAAATTCCATATTCACCAAGCCTACTCCATATCATGGGTGTAGGATTTTAAGTGGGAAAACCCTAATTGTTTAAGGCAGATTTTCTAGGTTCCCGCTTCACATCAAATCGGCACCAATAACAAAGGTGCTGGCATAGAACAATGTATGTCTGAGACAGAAAGTTTTTTTTTTAATTTTTTTTTTTAATAACAAAATAAACATAAACATACATAACAAAATAAACATAAACATACCACAAAAAACATAAAAAGATCCTTCTTCATAAATTTACATACAGTGCATCGATTGGTTTACCACTTTTTTTTGTGCATCCATTTCCTAGTCACCAGTATAATTATATTACATAATAGCTCATATTATCAATCAATAATTGTATAACCTAATATCATCACTAAAAAAAAAAAAAATCATTTATAATTTTGTTAATTCATATTTTAACGAGATAACTATAGTTTGCTTAATTTATTTTGCAATAAATCATAAGATCATACCAAATCTACCTTAATAATGTTTTATAAAGATAATATTAAGAAAAAAAAATTTTTTTTTATGCTAAATCTGAATATTCTATCATTATGTTTTATTATCTAACCATTGATAAAAAAAGATCCCAAACTTCATAAAATTGTTTATCTTCTTGTTCTCTGATTTCAAATGTCAATTTGCTCATTTCAGCACAATCCAATATTTTCTTAATAATTTCTTCTTCTGATGGAATTTTCTCACTCTTCCAGTTCTTAGCAAATACAATCCTAGCCGCTGTTAATATATTTACAATCAGATACTTCAAATTTTTATTATATATATCCGGTAAGATTCCCAATAAAAAAATCTCTGGTTTCAAGTCTATATGTGTCTTTGTCATTTTTCCAACCATATGCGAATTTTAGTCCAATATTTTCTAGCGTCCTCACAAGTCCACCACATATGGTAGTATGAGCCAGGTATCTGATGACATTTCCAACATTTTTCAGATTTGTTCTTAAACATTCTTGCAATTCTTGTCGGGGGAAAATGCCACCTGTAAAACATCTTATACAAGTTTTCTTTATAAGCTGTTGACATTGTCATTTTATAATTTTGAGACCACAATTTTTCCCAATTCTCCAAATCAATCCCATATCCAAAATTCTTCCCCCAAACAATCATCGTTTCTTTAACTTGTTCCTCCTCTAATAAAATTTCCAACAAATAAGTGTATAATTTTTTAATCATTTTTTCATCAGTACCTGTCAAGATCCTGTCTAGATCAGTCAATTTATCATAAAATCCCTCCGCTTTAGAATCTATAAGATACCTTGAATGTATTTGCGCATATGAAAACCAATTCATCTTTATGCCTTGTTCTTCTAGTTTTTGCATTGTTTTAAGTTCACTCTTTTCATCCAATATTTCCCCATATCTAACTGTTTGTTCCTTCTCATATATTATAGGATAAGAAAAAGCTTCAATAGTTGATAACCAGACTGGGATTTTCAAATAACATTTTCTCTTAATTTTCTCCAATTCAACCATAAAGACTCCCTTATATAATGCCTTCTAAAATAGCCCTGTGATTTGGTTCCCTTATACCACAGAAAAGCATGCCATCCCAGTAACAAATCATGCCCCTCTAGAGTCAACAATCTAGTCTTTCTTAATGTTATCCAATCCTTAACCCACATTAAATTTGCAGCTTGGTAATACAACTCCCAATTCAGGAGGCCAAAACCTCCTCTAATTCTAGCATCTTGCAGGAGTTTTAATTTTATTCTGGCTTTCTTACCTTGCCATATGAACTTCAACACAATTTTATTTAATTCTTCAAAGTAATCTTTACCAAGCCTGATTGGTATGGTTTGGAATAAATATAAAATTCTGGGTAAAATATTCATCTTGATTGTTGATATTCTACCTATCAATGACAATTGTAGATTTTCCCATTTTTTCAAATCAGATGCTATCTGTTGTTTATCTGGGGATATATTTGACGTCAAGATGTACTACATTGAAAGAGAATAACTATATCAGACAGAAAGTTTTATTTGTCCATTTTACATTATCTTAAAGTAAATTAACTGACCAAAACTAGTGCTAAACTTTCTCACCCACTTGTCCTAAAAAATATCTCTAGAAGTCAATCTGTCTTCCAAAAAAATGTCAGATGAAGCATAGGGAGAAGCTGTTGGAGAATTGCCCTTATATTACATAGAGGGGTTCTCCCAGTTTGATTTAATTTTTCTTTCCGTCAGTGTACCCAATGCTTTTCCAATAGGACTAGCAAGAAAATAAATGGGGAGGGCCACTGTTTTCTAACAAAGGGGGAAGAAGGAATGATAGCCTTCTTTATCTGAACCTGTGTAATTATAACTATGGAAACAAGTCTGGAATTACTTTCTAATGTTTTCAATCCTGATAAAATGGTATCCATAATTCTGTTTAAACCCATACATTGTTAATTCCCAGTTACCCAACATTTCAACACAGATGCTGCACATACAGTTTTTAAGATATTGCAGTCTAGTTTGAAATATTTCCCCTATCTTCAGATTTGAGTTGCTGCTACCAGGGATACAGTATAAACAATATATTCATCAAGTTCCTATTTTATTTATTAATACATTTCCTATTGTGCTATAGTTTACACAACAAGATTTTTCCCCCTGTTCTTCTAAAGCTGCCAATGTAACAATATTTTTGCGAGTTACTACTACATTTTATTTTCTAGTTTTAATTGCTTTCAAAACTAGGCTATCTGGAAGATCAACCAAAGAGAACACAACTAAGAAATCAATAAAAACTTCTCATTAGCTAAATTTAATATATTACAACCTGATTCATTACTCTGGAAGCACCAATACTTCAAGATATAGCTTCTGATTTTCCAATGGAAAAACAAGACAAGCCTCCCCAAAAAACCAACTAGCAGCTAGAATGAATATGGTGGAAGAATATTTCAAAAAGAAATGTTTTTGATTCATGTGAACTGGCAATGGTTTTCTGTCTTTGGGGAAAAATTAATATAAGCCCAATTATTTTTTTCTTGCTGCTATAAGAAAACATTGCTTTGATAAATTACCATATTATCTTGACTCTCAATGTTGTATATGTTATATTTTATTCCTAAAAAGCCTCATCTTCTTAAGCCTTTTTTTTGTTTGTCCTGTGAGTCCCATTTTAAAAACAAAATGATTAACAATAACAATCGATTTTTCATGTACATCACTTAAACACAGGACTCAAAAAAATCTCCTAGGTTAAAATTTGGCAACCTAAATATTCAAGCTGATATTTACCAGATGTTCTGTCTTCAGTTCCAATTAGTCACATCCAACAAGGCCAACAGCAAAGTATAAAAGATTGCTTTACTGCTGGATCTCCCAGACTCAACCTGGATAACCTGGGTTGATACACAGTCATTGCTTAGAACTGAGATTTGCTGCCACCATTTTTTTAAAATTTCTGCCCTTAAATATCTTTACAGAAATAAGGACAAAAGAAGGAAAACATCTTCTTCTTTCATTACCTGGGTAATTCAAGGACATCTTCAGCCTGAATCTGGTTATAATTCTGGAGATGTTGGGGCCTTCTAAGGCATGCTACCAGATTACAATCCCCAATTTCAGCTCACAACCAATTTTCCAAAAGTTGAAAATTAAGCTTTACCCTTAGGCCTTGGAGCAGAGTAGTTGCCTCATCCCCTGTAGGCTGTTTTTTGTTTTTTTCTGATCTGCCTCTCTGGATGTCTATTGTCCATTTCCTAATATTTTTATTGTTCCATTTCTTTTTAATGTCAAGTGCCCAAAATCAATTGCACTCAGGCAGCCTCTGCATTAATTAAATAAATAGAACATAACCTAACACAGATATGAAAAAGTACATTTTTCAAAACAGCATTTAAAATACAGAAAGAAATATCACAGCAAAGATAAAGATTAAGCTTAAAGAAAACTGGGATTCAGGAGAGGAAGTGTGAAAAGGAGAGCCATAAATAGGCTCATCCAATATCATACGAACCCAGAGAAATGATAGCTTGAAGGAAACCAAAGTAATTTGAGCAAATACAAAATTAAAAGCCTACATCTATTCTGCCTAGAGCATGAGTGAGCATGGGTGAGCTATTCATTTTCCCAAGAGGTCACATGACAAACTGGGACTGTTGTGGAGAACCAAACCAATAGAACTGTGAAGATGTGTAGGCATGCGCGCGCACACACACACACACACACACACACACATTGGGGGAAAATAGCAGTCACTTTCAAAATAAAAGCAACCCATGTGGGCCAAATGCAGTGGTGGGATTCAGATTTTTTTACTACCGGTTCTGTGAGCATGGCTTGGTGGGCATGGCGTGGCTTGGTGGGTGTGGCAGGGGAAGGATACTGTAAAATCCCATTCCCTCCCCACCCCACTAACCTGCTTTCCAGCTCCGTTCTCCTGTACAGGGCAACAAAAGAAGACCCAGCTAAACAGCTGGGACTCAGGAGGCAGAGAATAGATGGGGGTGGGGGCCAGTCAGAGGTGGTATTTGCTGGTTCTCTGAACTACTCAAAATTTCCGCTACTGGTTCTCCAGAACTGGTTAGAACCTGCTGAATACCACCTCTGGCTAAATGGTGACAAGCAATGGACTGTATGTGATCCAGGGGCCATAAAATGCCCAGGTCTGGTTTAAATACTCATTACTATTAGGAGTCCATTACAAGTTAGGTTTCTTCCCATATCCTGAATTATGTGACTTCATTTGAAGGAGAAGAAGGAGTTTAGCTCTTCTTTTTCTCCTCAGACAGAGAAAATGAAAAAGAGACAATTTTTCCTGGAAAGCTCACTGATTATAATGTCTTGATAAGATCACACTTGGAATATTGCATCCAGTTTTGGTTGACACAATATAAAAAGCTGTTGAGACTCTAAAAAGAGTGGAGAGAAGAGCAACAAGGATGATTGGGGGACCAGAAGCAGGAATTGGGGATGCCTAGTTTAATGAAAAGAACTAGGAGTGATATGATAGCCGTGTTCCAATAGCTTAGGGACTACCAGAAAGAAGAGGGAGTCAACAAAAACACATAGATTAGGTCCTAGGGATCTACAAAGTAGCAGCGTAAGGATTCGGACAAAGGCAGCCAGCCGATCCGGAGTGAGGGGCTCCTGTCAGGGTCCAGGAATCCTGTCTCGAGCAGCTTCCCTTTCAGCTGCCTGGAGAGGAAAAAGCTGCCTAGTGAAAAGAAACTACATGGTCTAAAGAATCTGCCTGATCTTGGGAGAGGGAAGCTGACACGGGGAACAAACAAGCTGTGGGTTTACGGCAACTGCCAACTGCAAGCTTAGAAGCTACCCAAATGTGGGTGAGTGTCTCCCCCAGCTCCTTATAGATTGGGGGTGCATTTTTCAGTGGGAGGAAGGAACGGGTAAACTGCTCAAAGCTTTACTGTGGACCTGAGTCAGAAACAACTTAAAAAGCAAAGACTCCAGAGCGGAAAGGGTGAGTGTGGAGATTAAGTGGCAGCGGCTTAATTTATGTTTTTACCCTCTAACTCTGGAAGTTAAATGGCAGCTTGAGAAAAGAGTGATCAAAGGAGAAGCGGGGGGGCTAGACCAGAAGAAGAGGTGTGAAGAAGGTTTTTATTCAGGAAAACCGCCTTTTGAAACTGAGATTGATTGTGAATTCCGATGATGGAAGAACTGGAATGATGTCTACAGTCTCCATTTAAATCAAATCACCAAAAATAATTCTAAACAGCCACCAACTGGGGAGAACAAAGGAGACTCACAGAGAATTTATAGTCTCCATATAAATCACCCGGCTCCATTTAAACAACCTGGTTGATTAGTCAGCCTGAATTAAAATTCCCACTCAGCCGATTGGACAACCTCCACTAAATCCCCACCCAAATCTCATCCTTTCCAAACTCCAAAGTAGATGATTGGTGAGCTCATTCAAATCTTCTCCATTCAAATCTATCAAACAGCAATGCTTCCTCTTTAAAACAAAACCAAAACAAAACAAAACCAAAAAGCGTGGCTTTAAGGAAAAACAAAGAAACTTTATACTACAAGCCTCCAATACTATACTGTCTCCACTATTTCAGTACCTCAGGACCAAATATTTATAGATAATTCTTTGTCTATAATAATTGATTTATCATATAATTAATTGTTAAATGACCACCAATTTACTGATTCATTGAACTGAGAGATTTAATACTGTATCATTTATTATCTAGTCTATTGATTGATTGATTGATTCTTAGTAATAAGTTGATTGATTGATTTTTAGTAATAAGTAACCTTACTTTTGATTTGTTCTCTAACTTATCAATCAACATTTATTAATTACCAACATTCATTAAGTACCTTTCTATTTATCACATTAATTAGTTATTGTAATTGTTTAGTGTACTATTGTCATTGACCATGCCAGCCAGAAACTCCAGAAACTCCAAATCCTCCACTACCAAACAACAACAAAGAAATAATATCTCTACCAATGACCTCCCAGACTCCTGTACATGCTTCAGATGTCTTAAAAACATCAATTAAACCGAAAATAACATCAAATGCTACCTGTGTGACAATCAAGCCCACCTTGCCCACTTAAACAAAGACCTAGCTGATCTCCTAAAAGCATCACTTTCCCTTGTCTATGTCCATCATATTTTCCTAAGCTAAACAAACCAAGTACCCTGCCTGACAGAGTTGAGAGCATAGAATCACTCATGCACTTAGCAACACATTTTGAAACAATTATACAAGAAAGCCTAATTTCTCTTGGAAAAAAAATACAGCACTGATAAGTGACTACCTATCAGCTCAAAATCAAATCTCAACCCAACAACCACTACCACAACTACTACCTCAACTACAATCACAACTACAACCAAAAATAACCACCAAACCACAACCACAAATAATTACTATCCCATCAAATAATTCCACAAATGATTCTACAAATGATATCTCCTTACTAATCAGAGACACCATTGAACGTGATCAGAAACGTCCAAATGCTGTCTTATTTGGTCTTGAAGACACCAATGAATCAGATGACATAACCAAAGTTTGTAATATCATAAGCAACTCAAATACAACAAACATCTCTCCTGAAGATATCATTGAAGTAATCAGAGATGGCCCTGAGTCCAAATACAATGATGGCTCAGTGGCCCCAAAATTTTCTAGAGTTGTTTGCAAAAATGAGTCCAGCAAACGCATATTCATTCATACAATAAGCACCATTGCAAAAACCAATCCCAACCACAAAAATCTTTCCTCAAGACCAGACTTATCCATACTGCAAAGAATCCGTTCCCGTGAACTCTGCAAGGAACTCAAAAGATGTCTATACAATGGAGAGAAGGATCTCTACATTGACTACCATGCTAATTGTATCAAAAGTAAGTCACACAACCCACAACTCCACATCCAATCCTACCTCATCCAACCCACCATCACTCAAAACTAGGTACGCATGCCCCTAACTACCTTAATTCCAACTACAACTGGCCTTAAATGCAAGCTACTCAATGCAAGAAGCCTTGTGAATAAAACACCTGAATTTCTCCTCTAACTAAATATGGCTAAATTCGACATCATATTTGTCTGTGAAACATGGCTCAACACATCTCTCCCTGACTCCATTACCACAATAAGAGACTATCAGGTTTACCGATCAGATCGTGAAATCCGTAGAGGAGGTGGTGTTGCTATCTTATATAAAAAGTCCTTACATCTAAAAAACATCCAAGCTACCCAAGAGCTTGCTCTTCCTGAGACCACCACCTGTGAACTGTCCTTAAATATCACATTTCGATTCTAACTATGTTACAGAGCCCCTGATTATGACATCAACATGTAAACAAGCTGAATACACTACTAACACGGGCAGCATCCTGCCCACATGCTTTTATCTTTCTTGGTGACTTCAATCTACCTAACATTAACTGGACCATAAACGAATGTAAAACTGAACCCATACATGCAACCTTCTATAATGCTGTAAGAAACCTGGGACTGGAACAACTAGTAACCAACAATACTAGACTTAGCAACTGCCTCAATCTCATCTTCTGCAATAGTTTAAATTCAATTTACAGAATACAAATTAAAGAACACTTTTCCAACAGTGATTGACTTTCGTCTCAACATACGCCCACACAAAAATCAACAAAAAGATGTGATCCCCAATTATAATTTCAAAAAAGCCAACTATGAACTTATAGATAATGATCTGTCATCCCTTGATTGACAATTTCTATTCACTGGATGCAATACTGTTGAAGACCATTACAACATATTTTTACTTGAAGTCAAAAGAGTCATCAAACTATATGTACCAACAACAACTCCAAAAACCAGAAAAAACAGATTACCCATAAAAATAAGGAAGCTTCAATCCAAAAAAAAGATCACTTTGGCGGAAAAACAAATCTGGTCACATTGTCAACTTCAAAAACTGATACAAAATTTATGCCACCAGATAAAGACTGAATGCACCAATTATCACATTAAATGAGAAGAAAACCTACACACCAATTCCACCCGCACTTTTTACAATTTTGTAAACAACAAACTTAAAGACTCAAGGTCCATCCCACTCCTGATAGGACCTAATGGTAAAGACTTCAACGATGACACTATTAAAGCCAACCTCTTTAACACATTTTTTGGCTCAGTATTTGTAAACAGCAATGGATCATGCCCAGTATTTCCTAGTCAAACCACAGACAACTACAATGATCTAATACATATCGATTTTACAGAAAACAATGTTGAAAAAGCATTATGCAATCTAAAACCATCTCTATCTATTGGACCAGATGGAATATGTGCCTACTGCTTAAAAAAGCTATCCACTGCCATAGCTGAAACTCTAAGCATAATCTTTGAAAAATCTTTCAGGACCAGCTCCTTGCCAAAACTATGATCACAAGCCACGATCATCCCCATATTCAAAAAGGGAGACCCCAGCTTTTGTTTATTTGTGTAAAAAGAAGTTTTATGTATTTATGTTTTGTGGTTTGTTTGTCTATGTCTAAATTAATCCAATTTTAGAAGAATGTAAGAAGAACATTGGAAGAGAATAATGAAACTGTAAATAAGGCAGATGGATATAAAGAATATATATAATCTAAGGCAAAAGAAATATAATTGAATAGTAGAACGAAAGGGAGAAATAAAGAGAAGTTGGGATAAGATATGAAGTTGAATAGATAAGATAAATATATAATATTAAATTGTGTTTGTATGGAAATGTGATTACTTGGAATTATTCTGTCTTTAAATAAGATGTTTTATTGGTTTTTTTCAGAAAAGATGCTTTATGTTATTACATTCTACGTTTAGTTTGTTTATGTATTGTTTTTTTTAAAAAGTTAATAAAATTTGTTTTGTTTTTTAAAAGGGAGACCCCAGCCTAGTTGAAAATTGCAGACCAATCTCCTTATGCTGCATCACCTGTAAAGTCATGGAATCAATTATTAACTAATCCATTATCCTCCACTTAGAGACAAACAGCCTACTCTCCAATAAACAATTTGGTTTCAGGAAAAAACTATCATGTAATCTGCAACTCTTACACTGCAAAAACATATGGAATACACAACTTGATCAGGGCAAAGCAATAGTCGCAATCTACATAACTTCTGTAAAGCCTTTGATTCAGGGGTACATGACAAACTACTCCTAAAACTAAAATCTTATGGTATCTCTGGACAACTGCATAACTGGATAGAAGCATTCCTGTCAAATGGACAACAAATGGTCAAAATTGGGAGTGTCCTATCAAATTCTGTACCTATCAACAGTGGTGTCCCGCAAGGCAGTGTTCTAGAACCAACTCTCTTCATACTCTACATAAATGACCTCTGTGATCATATTAAGAGCAACTGTGTTCTCTTCACTGATGATGTAAAGCTATTCAACACCATAGACAATACTACTACCCTCCGAAAAGACCTCGATTACATATCAGAATGGTCAAACAAATGGCAACTTCAAATCTCAATGAATAAATGCTCTGTCTTACATACTGGCAAAAAAAATCAGAAAATAAAATACAGGCTGAATAGTCAAGACCTCGTTGATGATTCAAACTCTGTCAAGGATCTTGGAGTACTCATCTCTAATGATCTAAGTGCTAGAGCCCACATATCCAAAAAGGAATTAAGAGTTGTTAACCTAATCCTACGTAGCCTTTTCTATGGTAATATCACACTACTAACTAGAGCATACAAAAAATTTGCTAGACCAATACTCAAATACAGCTTATCACTCAGGAACCCACATTACGTATCTGATATTAACACAGTTGAGAAAGTCCAGAAATATTTCACAAGAAGAGTTCTCCCCTCCTCTACTTATTGTAGAATACCTTATGCCACCAGACTTGAAATTCTAGACCTAGAAAACCTTAAATTACGCCGTCTTCGGTCTGATCTAAGTATGGTATATAAAATCATACATTGCAATGTCCTACCTGTCAATGAATACTTCAGCTTCAACCATAACAACACAAGAGCACACAATAGATACAAACTCAAGGTTAACCGCACCAAATTTGACTGCAGAAAATACGACTTCAGCAACAGAGTGGTCAATGTTTGGAATACTCTACCTAACTCTGTAGTTTCTTCCCCAAACCCCCAAAACTTTAACCTTAGACTGTCTACTATTGACCTCACCCCTTTCCTAAGAGGTCTGTGGGGGGCGTGTATAAGCACACCAACGTGCCTACCATCCCTGTCCTATTGTTTCTTTTATTTTTCTTATATGTAACCATTTCATGTATTCATAACTATGTATATACTTATACCTATTATCTTGTAAGCAATTGACAAATCAAATAAATAAATAAATCTAAGGCATGCCAAAGTTTCTCTCTAGGGTGAGATGGATTTGGACAAAAAGTTTGTAAAACGAGCCCTATGAAAACGGGAATTGACTTTTGGTATAAAGTTTGGATCCTATCATAAAACAACTCGATTGGTGTGAAAAATACAGATATCAGGTCTTATTGACAGCTGCAAGCTCAGATATCCTTCTGGCAGACATAATTGCCACTAGAAAAATTACTTTATACGATAAGTGCTGTAGGCTGACAGTTCTCCAAGGCTCAAAAGGTGAAAGTGTAAGGGCTTGCAGTACCTTGGTAAGGTCCCATGATGGCAATCTATGAATGTCCCCTGGCCTTAAATATGCTGCCCCTTTTAAGAAAACGCTGAATTAAAGGCTTTTGTGACAATAAATTTGAACTTGTACTTGAAGGTACCAGTGAGAGTGCTGCAACCTATCTACGGAGAGTAGCTGGGGCAAGACCCTTGTCCAATCCTTACTGTAAAAATTCTAAAACCTGGGAGATCAAAGCCTCTCCAGGATCTGAACCCTTATCCTTGAACCTATTACAGAAAACTCTCCAAGTAATCTCAAAATCCTAATAGTGGATTGTCTTCTATCTGCCTGTATAGCGTTAATAACCTGTGTGGAAAGATCCACCTTTTTTAACAGTCTCCTCTCAAGTGCCAGGCAGCCAAGTGAAGCCATTGAGGCTCTGGATGTTGAATTGACCCCTGGCTGAGAGACACCCTTTCGGGAAGAATCCTCCATGGACATGATACTGACAAACTGACCAAGTCTGCAAACAAGGCCTCCTGGGCCAAGATGGTGCCACAAGGAGAATCTCCGCTTTCTGCTGAAAGGTCTTCCTGATGACTGCTGAGATGAGGGGTAATATAAGGAAGGCATAAGGGAGTCCCTTTGATCACTGACAGTGAAGGGCATTGACTCCCTCCGCTCCCCTGGAGAAGAAAACAAGCCAGTTGATGATTCGACTCAGATGCTAACAGATCCAATATTGGGGTGACCAAATCTGTTGGAAATTTCTTGAAAAAGAAGCGCAAAGTCCACTCTGTCTGATCTATTGTAGATCTGCTTAGCCAATCTACCCTGACATTTTGTGTCCCTGAAATATGTTCAATTTTGATTGAGAGCAAATTTTTCTCTGCCCACCTGCAGAGACAGGAAGCTTATTTTGGAATGACTTTGACTGTGTTCCTCCCTGATGATTAATGTGTGCCTTAGTGGCCACATTGCCTGTTAGGATTAACACTTCTTGTCCCCTGTTTCTTGCCTCAAATTCCTTGAGAGCTAGGTGGACTACTCTTAATTTTAACCAACTGATATTATGCTTGATGTCATTAGAATTCCAAATGCCCTGTGCTACCTTGTCTCGACCCTGGGCCCCCCCTCCAAAGAGACCAGCATCGGTAGTTATTGTTGTAAACTCCCTGTCTTTAAAGGAGCATCCTTTATCTAATGCTGAAGAGGTCCACCAAAGCAAAGATGTTAACACCTTGGTTGACAATCTGACTCGGATGGGAGAGATACCTTTCATGGATCTCTGAAAAGGTAATAAGAACCACTACAATTCACAAGAATGCATTCGTGCCCATGGCACTATATCAACAAAAGATATCATTTTGCCTAGTAATTTTGACATTTGTGCTGGGGATGCCCTTCTTATGCAAAAGAAATGGGTTGCTACCGCTTTAATGTCCTTTCTTCTTTTTTGAGAGAGGAAAACTAAATCTAATTCAGTATCTATTATTGCCCCCCAATGTAAACATTTGGTAGATGGTTCAAACTGACTCTTTTCCTGATTAACCAAAAATCCATGAGATTGTAAGGTTTGTAGGGTGATGGTTAAGTCTCTAATAACTAACTCATGGGGGACTGATTGTATTAAGATATCGTCCAAGTAGGCCAGTATCCTAATTGGAACATTTCTAAGATGGGCTGTTACAGCCACCAGGATTTTGGTAAATGCCCTGGGTGCAGATGCCAACCCAAAGGGGAGTTGCTCTATACTGAAAATGTCGACCTGTGTAACAAATTCTTAAATACTTGCGGTGGTCAGATAAGATTGGAATATGCAAATACTCTTTGGTAAGGCCAATTGAAACTAAATAGACCCCATGTCTCACTTTCTTCAAAATAGATTGAAGCATGTGCATCTTGAACCTACGATAAATAATAAAAGAGTTTAGTCTTTTCAGGTTTAAAATAGCCCTTCATCTCCCTGATGATTTTGGAACAAGAAATAACATAGAGTAGAAGCCTTGGCCCTGTTGCTTCTCTGGGACTGCTTCCACAGCTTGGATTGTTAGGAGGTGCTGAATTGCCTCCTCCATCTATCTCCTTTTGTGTATGTTTGAAGATACCGGACACCTGATAAAAACTCTCAGGGGCCTGGCTCAAAATTCAAGTGCCAGACCTTTCCTTGTTGTCTGTCTAAGCCAAAGATCTGAGGTTGGTCTGCAAAATGTTGTAATCTTCCACCAACAGGAGTTTTCAAGTGCCTATTTGTATTTTCAGAACCGTCTGTTTGATGAACCACGGAATGACTGTTTGGTCTGTGGTTGAGATCTTGTTGTAGTTGTTCCCTTGAGCCTGTTGAAAATGTAACCTCTGGCCAAAGTTTGCTTGATTTCTTTGGCTGGTAGACGTTTATCCTGTGATTCGATAAGAACAGGATCTAAGGGTGCCCCAAATAGCTTTCCACCTTTGTATGGTGCGGATGCCAGCTTCCATTTCTTCTTGGTGTCAGCCTGCCAATACCTGAGCCAGATTAACCTGCGTGAAGCAACCGCCGAAAAACATGGCCCATGAGGTAAATTTGACAGAGTTCAAAGCTTCATCTGCCATATATTCTGATGCAGCTATAACTTTGTTAAAGTCTAAGTGGGCTCTTATATTATCTGTTGGAACCTGCTGCTGCATTTGTCTTAGCCATATCACAGCTTTTTGTTGCGATCAGATGTGAAGACATTGTGTTGGAAGATTCCTCCATAATGTCTATAACTGACTGTAACATTACTTTGACCATATCAAATAAAAATAGAAACAACAATTAATTGTAATACATCTTATTAAATTATTTAAGAAAATCTTTTTCTGAGACTTTGACCCTCAGGACAGGGTTTCACCAATTTCAAGACAATTAAATAGCTCAAAAACCAGAATCTTTCAAGGTTAACTGTCTATAAGCAGTATAGCTCTAGTCATGAGGCACTCAGCATACAAGGATAGAAAAGCTAAGGAAAAATATCTCTTGTTTATTGCCTTTTTTCTGAGGCTTTGCCTCTCAGGACAGAATTCCGCCAATTTGATGACAATTAAATAGCCCAATAACCAGAATCTTTCAAGGTTAACTGTCTATGAGAGGTATAGATTGGGTCCTGAGGCATACTAGAGCTGGCTAGAAAATGGCTGCTTCTACAAAATGGCACTGCCGCCAATTTAATCTGTCACCACATTGATTTTACCTTTGCTGGAACTTGGTTGCGGCTAACACAGCAGCTCTGCTTAGACTTGGGCCCCCTTATTTGGGCAGGCTGTCTGACAGGCTTTTCGAATAAAGGTGCCATCTGTGCTCGGACTGCTTAGCCCTCCCTTATACGGGCAGGCTGCTCAACCAGCAAAAGGTGCCTCTTCAATGCCCCCAAAACCCTATTCCAGGTTTTTGGGAGCAATCTCTGCAAACTCTGGACTGTGGAAGTCTATTTGCTTGAAAAAGCCTATGGAATAGAGACTTGTGATCATAATAAGCATCAAGGCTTTTGAAAAGCCTAAGGTGCTATTAGTCCCTTAAGGACTGTTATGTGGTTAGTCCACAATAACAAATCTAAATTAAAAATACTACAAACACCCCTCTATGGATAAAGTATAGAGGAGCAAGATTAAAAATGTCTATCTCTGCCAAGACTGAATAGAAGAACTGGAGATGGTGGTGCGGAAGAGGTGTGTGTTCAGTTTTTCCATTCAGTCTATAGCCGAACAGAGCTGAATACATCCCATGCATGGATCCTGTCGAAATCGTTCTAGAGAAGCTTGCTTCTTTACAAATGCAATACACCAATTAAATACACGACTCATGTATTCAATCCCATGATGGGCTTATGAACTGGACAGACAAAAAATGTGTTACAAAGAGAAGAGGCAGGAATACAAAATAACTTCAAGATATGTTTGGCAACGACAATCAGCTGTGATTCTTAAATGAATCTTCCATTTAATGTTTCTGTAGTTGAATGCTCCCCCGAAAAAAATGCCTATAGTACATATATTCTCATCATGTGCTTTCAGAAGCTGTGGTTAGAATAATACTTTTTTCATCTAAATCCAACGAAGTAATTCCAGTGGTCCCCCTTCCTTTCTTAACGGAATGATTTCTTAGTCCTCAGCAAAGGAATTGAATTTAGAAGTACATTCCAGAAATTTAACACAATGATTTACCTTGACTGATTTTGTTTAACTTTTCCCTTTCTTGTTTAGTGTTCCAAAATACAGAATTTTCATATTAGAATGTCAGAATGCACAAAAATGAATACTATATTTCTATCTTACATGATATAGTGTATCTCAGTACATTAACAGCTTCAAAGCAGATTCTCTGCCTGACTTCCTTTGATTATGGGAGAAGAACTCCAATACATCAAGAAAGGACCAGATTGTAATTGTATAAAATAGATTTAACTCAGAGATGGAGTGTTGAGATACCAGACTTCTCTGGTCTTGATTCTACATTTGCAATTCGGTCAACATATTCAATGCTCTCAAATGACTCAAAGGTGCCAGACTGGAGGATAGGATTATTAATGTGCCCACTGTGAATATACTTTAAAATAGCTTCCTTGTGTTTAACAATTTTCTACCACAACATAATTATATTGTTTCTGCCTCTTTTATTTTTATTTTTGCCAGGAATATATAGGACATATCCCGAAATAACCCCACTCAATTGGGCTGCAGTGAACTTTATTTGAAAACCTCCTTTGGAAAAAAAATGTTCCACTACTTCAGTACATTATTCATTTGATATTAAATTATGACACTAATTCTTTGCTCTCCTAACTAATGAAAAACATACATTTTTCCTTTCCCTGCAACATAAATATGTCTCATTGCTGTAAAGCTATAATTATACCTTTTTCTTTTATTAAGTCACATTTTTCTTTTGTTCTCCTTCCCATTCCGTAGTATGCATGTATCTTGGACACATAAGATGTCCTTCCAGAGCCACACAAACAACTATTTTAGCAAACAATTTCCTATGTTTAATCTTTCATTTTAAAAATTATGATATTTTAAGCGATGGATCAGTTGGGACAATCCAGAAGATTCTGAAGAAAGAAGATGCAAAATCATTTGCATTATCTGTGGAACCTTCAACCTTTGGATACTGCCCTACATCTGAGTCCTTCATTGTAGCAACTCATATTAAAACAATCAAAGAGCTTGAGGGCTGAAACCACTGTTTATAATAGGGTTCTCCAAACATGGAAACTTTAAGATTTATGGACTTCAATTCCCAGACTGATGAACTCTGGGAGTAGAAGTCCACAAGTTTTAAAACTGCCAAGTTTGGAGACCCCTAATTTAGAATGCCCTTTCCTAATCACTAGTGTGGTGGAGATTATAAAACCTGTAGAATTCTAAAGGTTGGGGAAGGCAACTTCAGAGATCAGCTGGTGGATGGAAATAAACTTTTTTTTTCTTTTGTCTCTCATCAAGTTAATGAAAGCCATGTAGAAATTAATAGGTACCTAAGACTTGTTTCCTACCCATTACTTTGTTAGGAGGAAATTTGATTAAGTTCAGCTTCCCCTTTTACCACACAAAAAAACCCATCTATTAATTGATTTATTCTGTGGGTAGTTCTCCCATCCAATAATGCCTTTTCACAATGCTATTTATTCCAACTGTTAAGAGGATGCTTTAAGCATTTAAAACTCATCGTTTCAGTAATGGTTACAACTCTGAAGATACTATTCTCTTTGGATTGTATGACATGAAATTTAAACCAACTCTTCTCAACTCAAATCTTCCCTCAGATCATGTATCATACTCTAGACACGTTGGACTTCAATCCCCATCAACTGTAGTCAGCATCCAGAGAGATCAAGTTGAATGAGGTTATCTTTATGTTCATTATGCAGATTTATCTAGTTCAATTGATGTTTTGTTTTAGAATCAAATCTCAAAATTGAGGTGCATGGAACTTTCTAACCAGCCACAATATATGAATTAACCCAGATAATTAAGTAACTTCCTATGTTATGCTAGAAAAAATAATAAAATGGAGAGTGTTACTGCAAGCAGCTTTACATTTAAAAATTAATTGTACTAATTTGGAATGTAGATGTAGATAGTAAGTCACCTTTTAGATAGCTGTGGCACAGAACACTCCTGCATGTATTCCCTGAAGTTTAGCTTGATACATGCATGAGTTTTTCTTCTAATACAATTAAGCTTATACAGTTACCCTCCCATGCAGGCTGATAGAGGACAATCTGATATTTCACTCCCTCTGTGAAACTGTGAAATTAAAGGAATAGTCCACTCACCTGAACATATAGTTCTCTGAGTTCATATTGAAATTTCTTAGGATCTGTGGTAATGGTTACAGGACCAATTTCTGAAAGGAAAACAAGGAATTCGAGGGAAAGTTAAAAGAGGTTTAATAGCTGCAAAAGCTGATACACACAAACATACCCCCCCCACACACACACACATATACACACACAGACAAAATGCATACTCTTTATTATGATAAGTGAACAGTGCAAAACTTTATATTTTATATGTATATATGTAAGATAAAAAGTTATAGTCTCCAAATTATAAAACCTATTGAGCTGATCTAGTGAACTAATCCTATGATACCTATTATCTGTAAAATGTATCTACTTTAC
This sequence comes from Pseudonaja textilis, assembly GCF_049901715.1. Classification (NCBI taxonomy): domain Eukaryota; kingdom Metazoa; phylum Chordata; class Lepidosauria; order Squamata; family Elapidae; genus Pseudonaja; species Pseudonaja textilis. The sequence continues at coordinate 94,921,892 of NC_141992.1, forward strand.
TGTCTGTTAATTCTTGCTTAGGTGCATGAGTCTTTCAGTAAGAAAAAAGTAAAATGAAAAGTAATTTTATAACATACAATAATGAATTGGGATAAAATCCAGAATTTTGCCTACTAACCCTGCTGAATCACTTAAATGCTATAATTGCAGATTGCTTCTTCATGAAATTTGGTCTTGATTGGTCAATTCCATTTATTTTATTTTTTATTTATTTTTATTTGTCAATTGCTTACAAGATAATAGGTATAAGTAAAAACATCGTTATGAATACATGGATACATATAAGAAAAATTTAAAAATACATCAAAGAAAAAATAGGACAGGGACAGTAGACACGTTGGTGCGCTTATGCATGCCCCCTACAGACCTCTTAGGAAAGGGGTGAGGTCAATAGTAGACAGTCTAAGGTTAAAGTTTTTGAGATTTGGGGGAAAAAAACCATAGAGTCAGGTAGAGTATTCCAGACATTGACCACTCTGTTGCTGAAGTCATATTTCCTGCAATTAAGTTTGGTGCGATTAACCTTGAGTTTGTATCTATTGTTTGCTCTTGTGCTGTTATGGTTGAAGCCGAAGTATTCATTGACAGGTAGGACATTACAATGTATGATTTTATATACTATACTTAGATAGGACCGAAGGCGGCATAGTTCTAGGTTTTCTAGGTCTAGAATTTCAAATTCAACAACGAGTAGAGGAGTGGAGAACTCTTCTTGTGAAATATTTCTGGACTTTCTCAATTGTGTTAATATCAGATACGTAATGTGGGTTCCAGACTGATGAGTTGTATTCAAGTATTGGTCTAGCAAATGTTTTGTATGCTCTAGTTAGTAGTGTAATATTACCATAGAAAAAGCTACGTAAGATTAGGTTAACAACTCTTAACACCTTTTTGGCTATGTAGTTACAGTGGGCTCTAGCACTCAGGTCATTTGCGATGAGTACTCCAAGATCCTTGACAGAGTTTGGATCATCAACAAGGTCTTGACTATTCAGCCTGTATTTTATTTTCTGATTTTACAATTCTACATAATCCCACAACAGTGAGAAAATATGTACAAGGAGTACAATAGTGTTTTTTTAATATTCTTTTATTTTACAATGCCAAATTCTCAAACAGCAAAATGCCATTCACTAAAAATCACTTATTTTATTTATAAGTATTTATCAGATCATGATGATCTAATAAAGAATGGGCAAAGATCTCATCAGGTCATGTGTTCTGAAAAAGTGTGCAGCTAAATAAGGATCAGTAGGACATCTGCTAACTCAGACAAACAAATATTGATAGTAATTAAATTTGGATAAAAGGAATCTAATTATTTTGAAAGAAGTATTCTATGTGTATTTTGTTGTTTTTGAAAGCTCTCTAGATACTGTGAAACACCATTAGCCTTAGTCATCATGGCCAGGAAAGAAGAATGATGGAAAATGAAGTTCAACAACAACATCTGGAGAAACACAACATTGTCTTCCTTGTGTTAGAGTACAGTGTAAAGTAAAGGACTTCTCTTACTATTCTATAGCAACATAATTTAAGGATATCCTAAGAATCTATGGCGTTTCTCCCATGATTGCAATATCTATTTTGAATTATTAAATAAAATCAGCCAGAGGATTCAATAAAATAGAAATAATAATGCAGCTTTACCTACATTTTTATGTTCTAATGCCAATAAAAATTTAAACAAGTTTTGGGAAGTATGGGGATAAATACAAAATACAAAGACAAAAAAAAACCTAACAAAAGTTTTACAAACTCAGAGGTCTTTTACTACAGACAATAAACAGCTCATATTTATATAGAAGATCTACCTCCTGCAGATCCTAAATCTCCATATCAGTGGTGGGATTAAACAAAAATTACTAACCGTTCTGTGGGCTGGCAAGGGAAGAATACTAAAATCTCCAGTCAGTGGTGGTATTTGCTGGTTCTCCGAACTACTCAAAATTTCCACTACCAGTTCTCCAGAACTGATCAGAACCTGCTGAATACCATCTCTGCTCCATATCCATACATCAGCACCAGAGTTTAAATAATGATCTATTTTCTCTAATCCTTTCAAATCAACAGATTTTGGGCCATCTTGAGATGGGAATTCTCTGTTCACTCTTTAGATAACTTTTTAGCCTGGTTCAAGCATTCTGAACACCTTGCAGATACAACTTTTTATATTATGTTTCATTTCCATTTTTTGAGGGCTCCAAAAAGTAAGCTATCCTATTAATGCTTTATACATCATCTTAAATATGTATTTCAGACAAAATAGGGGATTTCCTCCTTTGAAATATATCCATGTTTAACTTTTTTTTTAATTGGCACCAGATCTTCTGTTCTTGGAGTTGATGTCCCTCACAATTAGGTTGATTGTTCTTTCTCATCATGTTTTCTCTTCTTATTGCGTACAAACAATGACTGATAGCTCTTAAGAGAGCAGGTTTAGTAATGAAGAATGAAGTGTGTCTCATGAATTACAAATCCTAGTTTAATTACTAAAGCAACACGTTTTTGTTAAAAAGAAGCCCCTGGGCCAGAAACTTACTGTACAGAATATGTGTTCTTCTGTTACAACACTGCTGTTTTGTTTGGCTCCAGGAAATCTCACCAGTTTTGGACATATAGTGCAATAGATTTTTATAAACATTCGTAAGAACAACATACAATCTAGCCTTATTTCTTGTTCATCATAACATGGTTGAGCCTGGGGCTGAGACAATCTAGATTTCTGAGTCCTGGGAAAATAGCCACACACACCCCAACACACCACTCATTCTTGGACCTAGATATAGAATCAGATAATTCAATTACTAAATTCCTACAAAGAATGGTGGGGGAGGGAAGACAATGAGAAAGAAAGAATGAGAGAGTGTTTGCAATTGAAACTACTTTGACCTGCTCTGTTTAATCATCTTATGCTTACTGTCATATACATTTTTTAAAATGCCAGTGAAAAACCAAAGAGTAGCTTGTACTAAAACATAGAACATAGCCCCCTTCATGTCTGCAATGATATTGTCCCCTGGGACAGTACCCTAACAGTGCTATTGAGCTAAGCAAGAAGCTAGATCTAGAATGGGCTTGCTTTTTAATGTGAAACACTTTACAAAATTAACAGTGCAGACTGATTGATTGAATGTATGGAGTGAGTAGTTAGTTATGAAGAAAATAATGTTGGTCAACATATCAATGTATATTTAGGCTAAAGTCACTTATCCCAGATAAAAGTTTTATTGTGCTTCCTCCTTGCCTCAAAGAAGAAGAGAGATTCAAACATAATGTTTCTTTATTTTCCCCATCTTTTCATACATTTTTGTCTTAACTCAACAAACATGTGCAAAGGAGAGGAAAAAAGGTACACAATGCTTGCTGTCTATAAGCACTGGGGCTGTTGGACCTAAAAGCAATATACATCTCTAGCTCAAAACTTTCATTCTGTACCAGGTCCAGTATACTGCCTATACAGGATGCCTCATTTTACTACTGCCTGCACAATAGAAAATAATTAAAAACAACAGTAATAACAAATCAATTCTGCTATAGTTTGAAGTCAAAAACTTCATACCAATTTATCCAGCAACTCTGTGATTCGATTGCTATGCAAAATAAATAAATATCAAATGATCCCAATTAATTTTGAGACTTTTAAAACTTTTTAAATGCTAAAGGCATTATACATTCAATATTTTTTCTGTTATAATGTATTATTGAATATGACCTAGTTGCCCTAAACTGGAAAACCACAAAACTTGAACTTAACACAACCAAGATGTTGTTTAGACTGATCTCTAAGCAACTGACCAAACACTACTACATTTCTACATAAAACTGACTGCTAAGAGATTTGACAGGCCATAAGAATATTTCTACTTCCTACTTCAAAAATAAACTGGAAATCAACCCCTTTCTCTGAGAAATAAACAGGAAATTGACTCAATAAATAAATCTTGATGTTAGTAGACATCAAGTATCTCAAAACATTTTGAAAACAATGTATCTCATTTGGACAAAGAGTTTAAAGCAATTATCCTGATCTTTTTTTAAAAAAATCTATTGGTATACAGTATGCACGTGTTCAATTCACAAATATTGATGAGACAAATATACACAAAAGATGGTTAATGACAATTACAAAGCACGGCATCAGATAATATCCATATTAAGTGGATGGACTCTAAGAAAATAATAGTGGAACTCTTTAGAACCCATTTATGCAAGGAAATATTGAGTCAATTGAACAATTAAAAAGGAAAGCTACAGCAAACTCTAGACAATTACATTACCAATTCCTCATATCAAATTCACACAGAAGACAAAAGTAAAAAGTGGGAAAGAAAACACCAATCTGCTGATTAATAATTTATTAAATTTTCATGCTTTCTGACTCTCAACAACTCTGTAGAGCTTACGAATCTTGTGATTTTGTTATACAAAACTCCAGTTGTTGAGAGCAGTAAAGTAGGATTCCAGATTCAGATAGCAAGGCCGCTGATTCCAATTTATCTAGCTAATCTCCCAAATGGGAGAAGTTAAGGCAGCAGATCATATCTTGCTCATAGAGTAACTACATTTACTCAGTTTTGTTGAATTTTTTTACTGCTGTGTGACCAAGATGTGAAGTATAAAACTGCATATAAATCTCCATCTGATGAATAGATTCATCACAAACTGCATCCATCGACAGTATATAATATTTCAAAATGGAAATTTTCTAGTGAAATATCCTGCACATCCAACAAGCAGGCAAAAGATCTAACTATTTAGGTCAATTAACAACAAATATTAACATTTAATATGGTATGATGGCATGGTATGATGTGGGTCCATTGGAAAAAAAATGAAAACTGCTGACTGCAGTCTTGTGGTTCATGAGATGATTTATTTCCAAGAGATTGTTCCTATTTTTTTCCTCCAGGGTTACAGCTCTTCTGTCCTCAAATGAGGAAATCTGATGTCAGAAACCCTCTTTTGAGGCTACCCATGCCAAGAATCAAGTAGAGGAAAAAGGAGAGGGAGGGAAGGAGGGAGGGAGTTGTGCCAGAGGAACAATGATTCTGATAGATTCTAAATTCTCTTGACTCACTAACATGCCCACAAACTAGTCTGGAATCTACATCAATTTTGGAAGTTTTTCCTCCTGTTAGTTTCCAGGGAGCATAGCACAGTAGACATGGTGACTCCTTCATTTACCCCAAGAGTGCTGGGTATCCAAAGTTTTGAAACACTTTGGATCAAAAGGTAAAAATGTGTTGCCCAAGAGAGAAAGAAAGGTCTGCTTGATAGACGGCAGCCTGGCTGAGACTTACTTTGAAGGAATGGACATATAATGAAACATTTGGGTGTACCAATAGAAAACAATATTTGTAGCTCAGGGTTGAGCTGTGGGGTTCTTGGCACTCTCTGAGCTTGATGATATTTCACTACCAAAATAGGTAACACCATCAACCACCAAGCTCAGAGAGCACCAAGAACCCCGTATTTTGTTATGGTAGGTACTTTCATTTCTCAATGACATCAAAAATAAAGTCTATATTAATTTTCATATTTATTACTCATTTGCACCAAATGTAAACATTTACTGATAATTCCAGCTGTGTTCCATAACAGATCCTTTCAAGAAAACTTGATTATACATATATAACAAATTACATCCATCTTACTTTGAGCAAAAATCATTAAAATCCAGGATACTCCAAAAGATTGTATCCCAACAATGAGATATAGCCATTTTTCTGATTCAAGAGAATAAATCCTAATTGCAAATGTTAATATTAACAATAAAAGGTCAACAAATCTGGGTCAAGGACCTCCCATTAAAAAATACAAAACAACTACACCGTACTTCTTTGCCAGAGCTCTAAAAATAAAAACCTGAGAAGAGAGTTTTTCATGGCTTTCTGAAAGGCCATGAAGGTTGGGGGTTGACTATAACTTTGGGAGGAAGACTCATAGGGCAGGCACCATGACAGGTCCTTTGAAGTTGCAGACCTACCACTTCTGGGAAGGGAAAAAATGAAAAATGAAAATGAAAATTCTCCAGTATTAGTCAATCCAGTGATGGCATTCTTCAAGGCAGCTACAATATCACTACCTGGTATTTACTACTACTTGAACCCAATCACATATCAGTTCCCAGAAGACAAATGATAGGGGTCAGCATCCCAAAGACCCTATCCATTTCCTTGGAATAACCATATTGAATATGAGCCAGAAAATTGGCAAAACTATGCCCCAATTCTCTCTACAAGGCCAGCATGAATAGAGTCCAACTCCAAGCAGATCCAAGCCACTTTATCTGTCAGATGCTGAATATAATCCTTGTAGTGACCCTGCAGAGGATCCTTGGCCCTCCTCACCAAAAGAGCAGGGGTGGGATTCTACCGGTTTGGACTGGTTTGATAGAACCAGTTATGATTCTGTGCAGTTTGGAGAAGTGGCAAATCACACCTCTGATTATCCCTGCCCCTCCCCTCCGCACCCCTCCCACTCACTCCTTTTCACAGTTTCCTGCACTCCTGCACACACATGCTGGGGAGCTGATCTTCTGGTTTCTAGTGGTCCCCCACATGCACACACACACTCGGCACTTGGTGCCAAAAAGGTTCACCAACACTGCTTATAATAGGTGTATCACAAAAGCAGCCTTCTTCAGCCTTGTTAGTCTTGTTGAAAAGAGAGCAGCAATGTGAAAAATGCAGTTTATGCTGGCCTATTTTTCTACTGGCTCAAAGCTTGATAGGTAACACTTTGCTATGGCTGTCTGGAAGAGCACTTTCAGTGAATGGCCTTTCCGAGAGACAATATGCAATTATCAATCTCCCAGCAGTTGCCTGTCCTCTGCACAAAGGGCACACAGCTGCTACAATCTCTTTCTTTATTCCAGTATTATAATAATCCAATACTTGTTATTGAGGAATGTTACCAATTAGTCACATTAATCCCTAAATAAACTAACATGAGAATGTGAGAAGAATTCTCTACTCCAGCGCTGTTTTCCCACAGTAGCAATCAGATGCCAATGGAAAGTTCACAAGCAGGACAGGAAAGCAATAGCACGTAATCCTTGCAGAACATCCTATTATGTCTACTCTTGCTTGGTTTTTTTTTCTAAATAAGGCCCACGCATTGCAATGTTAACTGTAATGGAATATTTTTATCTTCCTAGTGATTTTGATTGATGCTCTTTTTGAGAAGCAGAGCTCTTTTCTAGAACTTAACAATGAAATCCGCAGTGTTGGCATCAATTCTTCAGATTCCTTCCTTGAAAAATATCCATTCACTGATATGTGCCTATCTTTTGCATCTAAAACATATGCAAATGCAGGCATGCACACCAGTGGTGGGATTCAAAAAAATTTTTTACTACCAGTTCTGTGGGCATGCCTTGGTGGACTTGGCTTGGTAGGCATGGAAGGGGAGAGATACTGTAAAATCTCCTTTCCCTCCCCACTCCTGGAGGAAAGTTACTTCAAAATCCCATTCCCTCCCCAACCCACTAACCTGCTTTCCAGCTCTGTTCTCCTGTGCAGGGCAACAAAAGAAGACTCAGCTGATCAGCTGGAACTCAGGAAGCAGAGAATAGATGGGGGTGGGGCCTGTCAGAGGTGGGATTTGCCAGTTCTCTGAACTACTCAAAATTTCCACTACCAGTTCTCCAGAACTGGTCAGAGCCTGCTGAATACTACCTCTAGTGCACGCCTGAACTTCATTCACTGATCTTTTCTGGCTTTTGATTATTTAATTTTATGCTGGTTGTTAATCTTAATGTTATTAGTAACATATTCCAAAAATGGAAAATTTAGTGAAATGTCTTCTACCTTTTTGTTCTCTATATTTGAATATTTGTCCTTTTTGTTCATTATCTTGAGAACCCCTTTAATTTGGTGATACTGTTTTGAATCTACTTCTATTGGTGTAACTTTAATATATACCAAGCATTCTAATATGATGTTCTGAGTTCTTCTATATTTCTATTAATCTCACAATTTTTTCTAACATTTGCTTTCTGGAAATTATATGTGACAATATTTGCCACTTTTGCTTGCATATAAATTAAACCTGAGAGTTCTGTGCTCATTGTTCCCAATCGCGTCAACATCTTGTATAAAGTTCTAAGAATCATTAAGTTCCCTTTATGTGCCTTCCAGATTTAACCATCACAACTTGCTATAAATGTGCTACAAATAAACAATTGAACAATAGCATTTTATTCCTACTGCAATAATAGAAAAAATATAACAGTACAGCTCTTCTTATGAAAAGTTCTCTCTGTGAAGTCTGCTCAAAGCGCATTTATGGTTAAACATCTTGTATAAAGTTCTAAGGCAGTGATGGCTAACCTTTTCATTGTCGTGTGCTGAAAGTGCATCATGTGCATGTGCCTGAACCCATAATGTAATGCACGCACGACTTCCCCTGCCCCTTGTGCATGCATGCATGAACCCCCATACACTACTCACCTCTGCGCATGCATGCGCATCTCCCACATGCACCCCGCTCCCCATGCATGCGCAGCAGTTACCCAACAATCAACTGGCTGGTGGGAGGTGTGCACGCATGCGCAGTGGACCTGATCTGGGGTGACGGCTCATGTGCCAGCAGAAATGGCTCTGCATTCCACTTCCAGCATGTGTGCCATAGGTTTGCCATCATGGTTCTAAGGGATTAAACCTTTTATAATCAGTGGCTTTCCAATTTTCTTCCAGTTGAACCATGAGAATAATTACAGCAGGTAAACTTCCTCAGGGACAATTGAGATTCATCCTTATAAATGGATTGTATGTATTTGCAGTCATATTCCTTTTGTCATGGTTAACTGTGAGACCTATTAGATCTCCCAGCTTCTACTCATAGCAAGTATGTCATATTAGAAGAAGATCAAAAATCTTCTTCCAGATCTGAATACTGCACAAACCAAAAAGAGGGCTTTTGTGATAACCCGGGGCGTGGCACAAAGTCAACACAGTCACATAAGTAAGAAAAGTTCCTTTAATACCTCCAAATTTTTCCCCGATATCCAGTTACCTTTGGCTGGAGAAAAAAACTTTCCCAAGAATAGTCTTTAAGTGGAAGAAATTCAGTCCAAAAACAAAGTACATATAAACTGTAAATAAAAATCCACACAAACCATGGTGCAGCAATTAACTTGACAGGGCAGGATAAGGAATTGCAGACTTTGAAGGCCAACAAAACACACACAATTGGGAAGATGCCAGGAACACAGATAAGCCTCCACGATACCAGACAATTCATGATATTTGCTCCCAACAAGTTGCTGTGCGCAAACTCCCTTTTTAAACACTGCGTTCCCAGCTGCAGCTAATGAAGGGAATCAGGACCCTTTCCTCCCCCGTAAGCCACACAACTCATGTTGCTCCCTTCTTGGTTCCTCCCTGTGTACCCTGGATGAAGAGGGGGTGGGCCTGGATCTTCCTCTGAATTCCCTCTGCCTTGCTCTACCTCTCCCCTGCTCTGCCCAGCTGGACTGTGCCTTTCCCCAGTTTCTTCCACAGCCAACAGAGCCACACTCCCATTCCCTATCAGGTGCTTGGCCTCTTCCTCAGAATCAGATTCGGACAAAGGCATGACAGTTTTTGAAGAGTGAAATATGGGAATTATGAATAAAACTTAAGCATTAATTGGAAAATTAGAGATTGAATGATGACTATTAAATATGCATAAAATATGATTAGCAATAAAATGATAAAATTAAACAATGAGTGATTAGATTAATGAAAGAATATATTATAATGTATATATGTGTATTAACAGTAGAAACATATGGATTGGATGATTGGTAAGAACATTAATAGATGTATTTTAAATGTTTAAATGATTGTGATTGGTACTAGAAATGTACATTGAGATATTGATTAATGAAAGAAAGATGAAATTTTAACACATATAGATGGAAGACATAAATAAGGAAAATATGATTTAAAAGACATGTATTTGAATATTAGAATGATATGGGGGAATTAAAATTAAAAGAGATAGAAATAAGAGGGGAACAATAGTACATATATATTAATATATCAAGATATATGAAAGAACAAGAGAGAGGTTTAGAAAATGAAGGGCGGAAGTATAAGATATGTGTAAGTAATAGGAAATAATGAAAATGAAATGTAATAATTGGGAGCAATAATATTATACTTATTTGTATCAAAATGTATGATACTCAGGTATCACACCATTCACATATTGATATGTATAAAGAATATAAAATAAAAAACTTAACAAAAATGAGGGCTGAGAAAATATCTACAGACCCCTCACATCCTGGACATAATGTATTTCAACTTCTTCCCTCAGGAGCTATAGAGCATTACATGCCAAAACAATCAGACATAAAGATGTTTTTTTTCCCTATGCCGTCCCTCTGCTGAACACTTATAATAACTACAGCACTGTCTCATCTTTCCTACTATCTTCTCTTTTTGGTTTTTTATGATTTATCAATTGTTGTTTGTAATTTACAATTAATGATTGAAACTATTATTATGATCTATGACCTATTACTGGCTTTTATATGTACACTGTGAGCTTATGCACTGGAGACAAATTTCTTGTGCATCCGATCACACTTCACCAATAAAGAATTTTATACTAGTCTATATTCTTGCACAAGTAACCTCAGGTATTGTTCTTCTGTAATCTTGATATTTATTCAGGGCTCCAGTAAAATCAGTAAGACTTGGTTTTCAAATAGAAACAAATTAGCTTTGCTGAGCTGAACTGGGTTATAAAACTCTCTATTATCCAGATAATAAATTGGATAATTACTATATATAAGTAATCCTTCCTATACCTCATTACAGAACATATGGGATACAATGAAGGCATACTTAAGGGGAATATCAATAGCTTATATAGCAAATAGAAACAAAGAAAGAGAGGGAAAGCAGAAAGGCCTAACAAAAATAATAGAGAAATTGGAAAATAAGAAACAAAGCAAATGGAAACCCCGGGAGATGAGCATATTAGAAATGAACTAGCATTAGTTAAACATGAGATGAATATTTTAGATCAAGAGGAACTAATTAAAAAAATATTATACACAAAACAAAATTATTTCAAACATGCAAATAAACCCAGAAGGTGGCTGGCATATAAATTAAGAAAAGAAAATCAGAAAAGAATGATATATCAATTACAGGATAAAAATGGAGTAATAGAGACAGATCAGGAGGAAAAAAAAGGAAATTGTACGAGAGTACTTTGAAGATCTTTACAAACAAAAAATAGTTGATTTAAATAAAATAGTAGAATATTTGAAAGAAGGAACTCTCTATCTAATATCAGAGGATAAAAAAGAGACGCTGAATAAAGAAATAACTTTAGACGAGCTAAAGGCGGCAATTTCAAAACAAAAAATAAACAAAACGCCAGGCCCAGATGGGCTACCAAATGAGCTATATAAAGAGATAGGTGATATACTAGAGATAATGCTATTAGAGGTTTGCAATGGGGTATTACTGGAAGCCAAAATACCAGAATCTTGGAAGAAAGCATACATAACATTGATTCCGAAAGAGGGTGCAGATGCCAATCAAATAAAGAATTACAGACCAATATCCCTTTTTAAATTCAGATTTTTTTTTGGCAGTAATGGCGGAAAGATTAAAGAAAATGCTCAGTAATAAAATTCACCCGGATCAAAATGGATTCCTTCCCACGAGGCAGATCAGATATAACACAAGAACAATAATAGACATATTGGAATATTATGAAAAGCATCCAGGAAGCTAAGTGCCCTTGGTCTTCCTGGATGCACAAAAGGCCTTTGATAACTTAAATTGGGACTTTATGAAAAAGCAGATTAATCTGATGGATTTCAGAGATAATTTTGTAAAAATGTTGAATGCAATCTATGCCACACAAATTATTAAATGAAGAAATTACCAAATCGTTAAACATAAGGAAGGGGGTCGGACAGGGATTTCCGCTTTCACCTCTGCTTTTTATAACTATTTTGGAAACTTTGCTGGACAGAATTAGATTAAATAAAAAAATTAAAGGAATTAAAATTAAAAATCAAGAATATAAATTACAAGCCTTCGCAGATGATATGGTTTTTGTTATAGAAGATCCAATAGACTCAGGACCAGCTCTACTAAATGAAATAGATAGATTCAATAAATTAGCAGGATTAAAAATCAATAAGGAAAAAACCAAAATGCTAGTTAAAAACGTAACAAATAGTAAACCAAAAAAATTGGAAGAAAAGACGAGATTACAAATTGTAAATAAAATTAAATATTTAGAAATCTGGCTAAGAGCTAGAATATGAAATCTGCGATAGGATAATTATACCAAATTACTGAAACAGATTGAAAGGGACTTGGAAAATTGGAATAAGATGCAAATTTCATTATTAGGTAGAATAGCAACAATCAAAATGAATGTTCTATCTAAAATACTATATTTGTTTCAGACAATTCTGATATTACTAGATAATATTTTTTTAAAGATTTAGATAAAATTATGATGAAATTTATCTGGGCAAAGAAAAAAACAAGGATAAAAAAACTTATTTACAAGATAATAAAAGCAAGGGTGGATTCGGACTACTTGTCTGGGAGATATATTATAGAGCGGTGGCATTAGTGTGGATAAAAGATTGGATTGATTTAAGGAATAATAGGATTTTACAATTGGAGGGACATGATTTACAGCTAGGTTGGCATGCATTTTTATGGAACCCGAATAGAAAAAATAATCTATATTTTACTAGACATGTATTCCAAAAGTCTTTAATTAAAATTTGGACTGATATAAGAAGGAATCATTATACTAAAATCCCGAGGTGGTTTTCAATGATGGAGGCGATGTTTCACTTAAATACGATGGACATCAGTAAAAAACTTAAATATTACCAAATATTAGATAGTGAGGGAAGAATTAAAATGAAACAGGAACTAGAATCACAAGAGATAGTTATTGATAATTGGTCATATTTTCAAATAAAACTGAGATATAACAAAGACATAAAGGAATAAGGAATTGAGGTAAAAGACACATATTTAGATAAAATACTTTTAAACCCTGAGAAAAGTTTGATTTCCAAAAATAAATAATTATTTATTAGAATATGAAATGACCGAGAAAATTGTGAAAGGCCCTATGTTAGCTTGGGAGAAAAAAAAGTTGGTTATAGTATTGATCTGGATGCCTGGGAAGAAATCTGGCAGAAAAACCTGACACTAACCAAATCAGTAGCACACAAGGAGAATCTATACAAAATGATGTACAGATGGCATCTGGCACCCTCTAGATTGGCCAAAATATTTCCGACAGCCAATCCTTGCTATTGGAAATGTAAAGAGAAATTTGGTACATATTTTCATTGTCCTGAGATAAAGAAATATTGGTTAAAAATAAAAACGTGGATAGAAGAAATTATAGAATGTGGGCTGGAGTGGAAACTGGAATTATTTTGGGGGGGAATGATCAAAGAGAATTATTTTAGGGGGGAATGATCAAACCGGAATTATTTGGGGGGGGAATGATCAAATATCTGACCATCCATTTATTAAATGCGGCACGTATTTTACTAGCACAATATTGGAAGAACCCAAATGTACCACTGATACAGGTTGCTATTCAGAAAACGTATGAGTGTGCCCAATTGGAGAGGCTTACACTTAAAATAATATTTCTTTGTTTACTAGTTAAAAAACATGAATGTATTTGTAATAGAAGAGTAGTTATAAACCAATGTGAAAATAAATAGAGTATATTGTGAATTATTTAGTGCTTAGGATGTGATAACAAATGAAGATGTGACTAGTACTAGCCAATACTGATTTTCAGGACTACCAAATTTGATAACAAATGTAAAGAATTATGTGTTATTCACATTTTATTGTTTCTGTATTTTTGAATTTGTATGTTTTTAAATTTGTAAATAAAATTGTTTTTAAATTTTTTAAATTAGTAATCCTTCCTGTTGCTCTCTCTACATAATATATATTTCTATATAACATATAATTCTATATATTTGGGGTTTCCATTCCTGTAATTCCTACATTGCAAGGACAGTAACAAAATAACTTGAACAATCCCAAAATAAATGGATATAATGTCAAATCCTTATTTAGGTGCTATTCCCAATAAAATTTGGAAACAGATTGTCCTAGAAAATGCATGTGAAACTGAGGGATTGGTTACATGCCACCATTACAATCTGAAAAGTGTATGAAGATTTGACCCATCTAGATGCAGATTTTGGTTTCTAATTGCCTGTGACCATGGTGCCTTCCAATTTGCTTATGCTCACTGGAAAGAATTTATTTTAGTGATAGCCCATATAAATTACGATGAAATCTTTCATTTGCAATGTTCTAACCATTAAAACATTGCAAATGGAATGCTTTAATGTAAGCAATCTGGAATATCACTAGATTAAATCCTTTCCAGTGAGAAATAAAGAACTGGAATGTACAACATTAATATTGTTCATTCAACCAGAGAATCCATGCATTCCATAAGAATATAACTTGTGGTATGTAAAATATATTTTTCAATCATTCTAACCTTGAAAAATTAGCATTCATTTTCTTAATGCAGGCTGGCCATTATATTGTGAAAAAGATTAATCACTTTGTATGGAACCACATCAAAGAAGCTGGTGCACATTTTAAGTTACAGGACTTTATGTGTTCCTTTATCAAGTCCTAAATTATGCAGCTGTGACATACTAATTTTTTTATCTCAAAGGAAAAGAAGAAATAAATTAAGGTGTCCTGGATTCCTGGACATTTTTCATTCCTACTTTGACAAGAATAGGAAAGGCAAGAGATTCTGCTCAGATCAACTTCAATATTACCCCAGATATGTACCGTGATATTTAATGCTACACATTTAGTGCTACCGAATGAAGCATTCTGCATAGTGTGAGGTGCCAACAATGTTGTAGTTCAGAGGATGGTAAAAATTTTAGGGATTGACTAAAGTGCATAATATGCAATCACAATGGTATCAAAGTCCTTTTTAAATAAAAAAAGAGGCTTGATTCATTCTTTGCTCTTACCCCCAAGGTTTCATCTGACAGTTTCAAAATCTGTTATATTCTAACTCATAATTTCACCATATTTCAATAGTAAAATCTTAAGTCAGAATAAAACCTTGCTAGTTTTTATTGTAAATGTTACTAAATTGGGGAGGAGGGATATTAGATAGATGCTACCTAGACACAATACAGGCACCAGATTGCCAATTCTTCTACTTGTATTAATATGGAATATTATCACATTGTATTGTATATGAAAGTTATGGCCCTGTTCTGACCCAGCTGGGTTCCCAAAGAGCAAACACAGACAAAGGCAGCAGCCCCCACCTTTTAAGGTTTAATAATAAATTGTGTTCTTTTATAGATAAAAGGCTGCTTTCCACTAATTAGCTCCGACAAGAAAGAGCCTTGCCAAGTTGTTTGTC
Source organism: Pseudonaja textilis (assembly GCF_049901715.1). Lineage (NCBI taxonomy): Eukaryota > Metazoa > Chordata > Lepidosauria > Squamata > Elapidae > Pseudonaja > Pseudonaja textilis. The sequence goes on from NC_141992.1 coordinate 94,937,327, forward strand.
AATGAAGCCAAAAACCCAGAGATAAGAACTAATTTACAAGATTCTCCAAACATGAACTAAGATGTCCATAAGTTGAGCTTCAGAGCTTCTTTGCTATCTGCAAAGAATGGTTTTCCAAACCTGGCTTTTATCCTTTTGAGGGAGGGGCCATTACCTTGCAGCCTTACTCCTGAGTCGCCTGCTGCTATAATTGTTCTTTCCTCCAAGCAATCTTTCATCCACATGCACTTGGCACAGGCTCCTCGGGAACCTCCTCATCACTGCCGCCAGCCCCCACAATCTCTGAAAGCAGCAGTCCAATCTCTGAAGGCAGCAGTCGTGATGGTCCTGGCCCCTCATCAGAGTCTTTGCTTTCCTCATCCATCTGCACCTGCTGCCGGCTAACCACAACAGGCCCTGGGTCTCTCCACTGTATTATTAAATGGCTTCTAATTCCTCTTTATCCAAAGGTTTAATGATACTTTCCTCACCTCGTGATAGCAAAGCTTTAAGTTTCTAATCAGAGGTCTCCAAACTTGGCAACTTTAAGACTTGTGGGCTTCAACTCCTAGAACAAGTCTTAAAGTTGCCAAGTTTGAGGACCCCTGTTCTACATTATGAATCTGCTCTATTTCACCTGAAAACAACTTCTGAGCAAAGTACAATGAAACAGACCTGTTATCAGTTGGGAAAGTCTGAGTGAAATATCTCCTCATTTCATAAGCCAGTATCATAGTCTATTTCTGTCACAACTTTTATGGAGGAAAAGGCACAAGCCTTATAAGTTAGACAACCACAATTTTAGAGATGCTTTTTCCATCGTTCAGTTCCATATTATTACCTGCAGAATGAACATCTACATGATTGAACATCTACATGGTGCAAACATCTGCATTGGGATGATTTGAAAGTCTGAGTCAGTTATGGCAGCTATGGTGGTTGGGATGAGCAGAACCGATCAGAAACTACCAATTTTGCAGAAAGGCAAGCCAAACAGGTAAGAGACAAATAACATCAAGAATCCCAACACAAGAGAAAAGGAATTTGACTCCAAAAGTAGATACTCACTAAAACTCTTCTTTAATGGAGAAGGAATCTTATATAAGATTATTTTGTGTACTTTTTCCATTTAATATACTGTTACATCCAATCTGGTTTTTTAAGAACTTCCTTTTCCAAATATATGCACTTGCCTGCTAATCTTTCAAGGGGAACGGAATTGCCTCATCACTGTGTGTATATATGGTACCCCAAAGAAAAGAAAATACTTTAATTGTGAATGCTGCCTCCACACACAAAATCAGTGCCAAAACTAATATTACTAATAGACCGACTGTGGCTAAAAAAACATGCATGGGTGAGATTCCAGATGTTCCCTGCACATGTTAAGTGAACACATCCTGCTATGCAAGCTAATTCTGCAAACCTAAGATATATTAGAAAAAATACTCAAACCCCTTGAATCCCCTGGAGATCGCCAGTTCCTTAAAAAAATATTTTCAAAGAAATATTTCACTTTTATGCCTGAAAGGTGTGATTCCCTTTGATATTTTTGTTCCTAGCTAAACTAGACAGTTACTTTAAAACATGACTAATGGAACTTCTATTTGGCTCATAAACAATCTATATTTTAAATGCACACACTTTTTCCCATAGACAAAGGCTGTAAGTGTAACAAAATTCAACCTATATCTACAGTTAAACTTTTAAAATAGGTTTGAAAATAAGAGCTGGATTAGAGCAGGACTCTGTTCCCTAGCGCCTCTATAGTATAACACTTACAAAATCAGGGGTTTGTTAAATAAAGTAGCAATAGCACTTAGACTAATATACCACTTTATAGTGCTTTACAGCTCTATAGTGCTCTAAGCGGTTTACAGAGTCAGCCTATTGCCCCCAACAATTTGGGTCCTCATTTTACCCATCTCGGAAGGATGGAAGTCTGCGTAAACCTTGAGCCTGGTAGGATTTGAACTGCCAAATTGTAGGCAGCAGGCTACAGAAATAGCTTGCAGTACTGCACTCTAACCACTGCACCACAGAGGCTCAAAATACTAGAAAAGGAAAAAAGAGAAAAACTTGGAAAACCAGCTTCTATCAGATTAGCCAGATTATAATTTTTAGACGACAAAAAGACAGTTTTGTGACACCCTAAAATATTATAAAATTTAGTTATGACATATAAATATTCATAAAATCCATTCTAATTCATGGAAGCGTGAAACATTAAAGTGCCAGAAGATTTTGTAAAGTTGATATGTTGTGTAACTGCTGTCTCAGCTGAAAAATCCCCACATTTATTCCAGTGATGTGCTCACAAAATGCAGCAAAGATATAATGAATACCAATTATCCATTTCTTACATTAATTTTTCAGAAAACAATGTTACTCAGCAAACTGGCATTGCCAGAGGATTATCTGATGGGAAGGAAAATGCTTGGTAAAAGGGGAACTCTTACTTCTCAAATTCTCCATTATCCAAAATGGACTCCTAGAAAATCATGTTAACAAAATAGCTGTGTTCCACGCTGAACTTTCTCTGAGGATTAACACTTGCATTGCAATTAAAGAGTGGTGGTGAATCCAGACTTGTCATCTACCACTTTGCATACAAACAGCTCCCCCACAAAAGTCAACCGAGAATTTCTCCTATTCTTTGTAATCGTTTTATTTGATTCTAAGATCTGATATGGATAGCCTCAACCTGTAATGCACTTATTTAAATACTCCATGCCACTGAACAACTTTGTGGAACAGATGATAACAATTAAATATTATTTTTTGCTTTTTTTTGCAGGAAAAATATCTTAATACAGATAGGAGACTGTTTTTACTGACCAGAGAAGGGTAGTTTTTTCCTTTTCCATTTTTTATCTTAGTTGGTGATGATTGCATTTAATCTCATAAAATAGAGTTGTGAATATTTTGAATTGTTGACTGATGCCTGAAAGTACCAATATATTCATTTTTGCAGTCATTAGATAAAAATTTCTGCTTTCCATAGTAAGAAAAATTTAGGAAATATTGGCAATGAATGCCAAGATTCCATCAACCAAGTAAAACCCAAGGATGGAATTACAAATTAGACTGCATACAGGATTCCCATCCAGATAGTAATCTTGTGTCATATTCACTTTTCTTCTCCCTGTAACTTTTAGACACATTTTACTTATCACATGCCATTGTTAACACATTCTATACATTTTCCTATTCTTCATAGTCGTAAATAAAAAAAGAAATATACTATAAGTACGAGGACTTTGAAAAAATTAATAATCTGATTATCTTAAACTTTATATTTCATCTAGAATTTATTTGGCATCGTTGATTGTCTATGGATTTCAAAATTTTTGTTGCAATGGGCATCATTTTTATTTCTGAATCTAAAGTTCTTGCAGATAAATCAGTTAGCATTTGCCATTCTTGGCCATTAGCTTCAGCACAAAGTATTGTGATTCGTTACTCACCGGTTGCCCTTTGGCCCAGGAGGCAACAAAATGTAGCCATTTCTATGATGATATTAGAATGAAGTATCCTTCTCGGAGGATGGAGTTAGACTCTTAAATTAATATACTAGGAATAACTAACACAGCAAGCATCATTATCATCAGTTAGGCAATGGCTTGATTTTAATCCATTATACTGTATATTGATGTACTCTGCTTAATTGTGACGAATATTATGTGGTTGAAGGAGAGCCATTTCCCAACTCTGGAAATGAAAAAGTTGGTGAGGCTCAAAAAAAGAAGAAAAAAAGTGTATATGTTGTGGTTTTTTGTAAAACTAGGGAAATGTGTATTACATCTAAATGAATATATTTAATTATATGGAGCAGAGTTGATGAGTAGAGGCAGAGAAGTGAAGGTGTCACTTTATGCATGAATTAAATTGGTGGGCGGGAAAAATATATAACATTCCGAAAGGGACCTGAGAATGCAAAAAATGTAAAGCAAGCTGAGGTAATAATAAAATATTATTTAAAGTATTTAAGATTATTAAAATGTTGCGACATAATTAAAATAATTATATAACAGAGTGCACATAGAAGACTATGGCATTGTGCTAATGGGAAGCATGAAAAAAATGCATGTTGGAGCAAGGAACAAAAGGGATTGTAGATTTTTTTAAAAGCATATAAGCAGATGATTGCTGAAAAACCAATACACAAGATATTGTATAATGTATTTGTAGGAAAAAGGAAGTTTAAAGAACACAGAGCAAGAAAGGGTTAAGATTAAAAGAAGCTGAAAAAATGCAAAGCACTTTTATATAAACAAAATATTGTTTTTAAGTAGAAATTTGGGAAGCCAGAGAAGCAAGAGCAGGGGAATTTTCAAGTTTTAAATGGGGGAAGAAAGGAGATGGTGAGATGGATAGTATAAAAGCATCCAAGAAAAAAAAAATTGGCAAGAAAATCATTAACACCTGGAAGTATGTTGAAAAACAGGGAAATAATATAATATAACAGGAGAAATATTGAAGTATTAATGCAGCTGCTTTACAAAGTAAAGTTGAATTCTGGAATGTTTGCATGAATACAAAGTTGGAAGTTGGTTACTGAATGCAATAAGAGTAATATATACTGGAAATTAAGCATTAGTGGAAGTCAAGAATAAGTGAAATGATTAGCAAACAGTTTGGTACCGAGCCAAGTATGATATCTCCTTGACTATTTAATGATTCATGGATAAATGTATATAGAATGTTTGTGATGATACTAGAAGGGTGTTAGTCAGAGACATGAATGACTGGCTTTGAAAGGATCCACCCATCATTATCTCTCTTGGGTTCTCTGACTAGCAGAAGGAATGTAATATTTTTTTTTCCTTTATCTTCTAATATTCTTTAGTATTTTGAATATCTTAAATATCTTCTGTTAATATTCTTTGATTATTCTCTTGGGTTATATTATATTTTCAGTATGCCTGCATATTGTTTGATATTGCTGTCTCATATTATGCTATTGTGCTATTTTCTATTTTGCCTTGGAATAAGTTTTCATATTGTGTGGTTATTGCTTCCAAATCCAGAAAAACTGTGATCCCACTCTCCTGGCCTGAGGATAAAGCAACATAAACATTTCTTGTTTTAGTACATAAAATGAGTGATAAGAGGTCATTAAAATCATATGTAACACATGGACAATTATAATTCAAACTTTAATGCTTTAATTCTACTACCGGAGGAACAAAAGCAAACAATATGGTGTCACTTCTGTCAGGCAATGTTAGAGGCAAAAGCAAAGGAAATTAAATATGATTGAATCTACAATCAAAGAACTTGGTAAGTGTGAACAAAGGCAAGAGAATCCACTGGATAAAAATATAAAGCAAATAATTCAAGAGGTATTCACAGCTTTGCTTTCTTTTGATAACCAAGGACTTACTTTAGCATTTAATTTAATTGGATCCTAAGTATACCACTTAAATTTAACTGGATCCTAACCATACCATTTCATTTCACTAACTGAAAGCACTGCAATAATTTCAACCAAGCTATTTAGCATAATGTCTTCATAATCATTAACAAACTGCAAGATGAATCACAAAGATTCATTAATGGGTGATTATTGCAATATCAAATGTGCAGTGGAATTATGCAAATTCTTCAAAAGTGGTGTTTTGCTCCATAGACCACCTATGTATAATTAAAATCTTTAAAATAGTTTACTTCACTATGAACTGTACATCCACACTTGTATGGAGGCAGCTAGGAGCAGTTCATGAAGCAGCTACAAAGTTCATGAAGCAGCTACCTGGGAAAAGACATGGTTGCTTTAATGACTTGGAAGAAAGGTATTTTTTTTATGCACTCCCCTATAGAGAAACACTGCTTTTGAAACAGTATTTGTAAATTACTATAGCTAGGAACATTCTGATTCTTTTCAAAACCAACATCTTTTAGGAGTATTCCAATCAACTGGAGTCATCAAGAATCAGCTAAGCAAGTGAGGCAAATTGAGCTGTCAACATGCAAAACGTTGGTTTGGGTTTTTTTAAGGCATGATCTGCTTGCAAATGAAATGACTTTTTACCTTTCTTCATTTGAAATTGCAAAAAAAAAAAAATCTCATTTCTCCCCAAATGACTTATTTCTTTCTTCTTTTCCAAAAACAATTGTTAGTAAAAACAATCAGGCCAATCCAGCTAAACTTGACTGTTTTTTAAAAAAGAATTCTTTTGCCAAACCAATTTTCAGCATTCCATTGTGCAGCTTAAGGGAATGCAGGAAACGTTTCAATAATATTCAGCTTCCCTTGAGATATTGCAGCTCATGAAAACTAACCAGTGGCCTAGGCCTTAAAAATTACAATGGGCTTCCTGCTTACATTTAACTCTCTCTGTGCTGCCACACTAAGCCCTTTCTATGCCCAACACTAATTTAAACAATATGATCGCATTCTAGTTGCAGATCTTCTTCTCCCTGAAACAGAAGTGAGAACTGAAGATGGGGAGAGAAAAAGGTTAAGTCCAGGCAGTTTTTCATCCTAGAATCAGTGGTGGGCTACAACCAGTTTAACAAATAGTTCTGTGAGTGCACACTTTGTGTGCATGCCAGACATGCACTTCGCGCATGCATACAGTATTCAATAAACACCCATTTGAACCTCTCCAGCTGACCTTCTAGCCTTCCCCAGTAAGTAGAACAGCTGGGGTGCAGTAATCCACTTTGCCGCGCAAATCAGCTGAGCTGCAAAAGAAGGAAATGGAAGACAGGATAGGGCGGGGGCAGGTGGGTGAGGCCAACTAATCGTCGTTCATACCGGTATCAGCCCACCACTGCCTAGAATCTAAGGCTCCACATTATTCTAACATGTGGTCTTTACTTTTCTTGCAACTGGGTCTACCATACTGGATTTTAAAAATCCATATGATGTCAGCAAAGAAAATTAAAGAAAAAAACCCTCTTAACTCTTTCCAGTGGTCATCTGGATTTTTGCAGCCCAAATGAGTCATCTTTTACACATAGACCCAAGGCCACACAAATCATTAAAATCATTCAGATCTCTTCCATATAAAGGCTACTTCTACTATTTGTTAAGTTACATTGTTTAGCGAATTACATTATTAAAGTGTACACCGTGCAGTGTATCTAACTTTTTGTTCTCTTTGTTCAGAATGTTTAGGTGCTTAAAATACTGGCTTGTTCTCTGTGCACAGGTTTAAATAATCTAAAATAAAAATAATCATTTTAAAACAAATCCATTCCGTAGCTAAAATTATTATAGATACTTTCTTTCTGTACAGAGGAGTATATTCTGAGTTAATGCCCACCTTTGCAATCAATGCAGCTCTAATAAGAAATTATGAAAATGTGACAAAGTTTAGCTTGCATAGATTGACTCATTTTGTATTTTGAAACTCTGGAATTTGGAGAGATGCTGAGTCAAAACAGATGGAAAGTAAGAATGTAAGTATAGCTGTGGAGAGTATTTTAACGAGCTGCTGTTACAGCTTTTGTTGACCAAATAGCAGAATATAGTTTTTAAATAAATAAAATAAAATAATAAAATAAAATAATGTAACATAACATAACATAACATAACATAACATAACATAACATAACATAACACAACATAGCATAACAGGAAGGAAACTGGAATGGAGGCTAAGGAAGACATACCAGTTCCATTTTTTAAAGCACAGAGGCAATTGCAAATGTTGCCTGGGTAAGATGCTTTAAAATGTGGTTTTAAATGTGGCGTCTTCTTAAATAAGAAGAAACTTCATTTTTTCTTGCTGTCTCCCATATTTTTAAAACTCTGTGTGAAACTAGAATACAAATCAGTCATAATTTCTATAGGCCATCTCCCTTGAGCAGTGTATGGTTGAGAAATAACTTTGTGCAACTATTAAGCTAGCTTTCAAAACTATTAAGCTAGCTTTCAAAATGAATTCCAATTATCAAATTCATTCCTGTAAGAATCCTCACGGGCTTCCTTTGAAGACCGTATGGAAAGTGCAGCTTATTCAAAATGCAGTGGTCTCAACAATATTGGGCACTTCTCACTGTGTCCAGTTGTCACCACAGCTACATGAGCTGTACTGATTGTCAGTTGGATTCCAGATGCAATTCAAGGTGCTGGTTGTTACCTTTAAAGCCCTTCATGGCATAGGGCCTGTTTATCTGAGGGACCATCTCTCTTCCATTGTTTTTGGCCATCTGGTATGTTCAGGCACCTCTAATATGTTCAGACACAGTGAGTGCATTCTAGTTCCCTTTTACTAAGAGTTGGCATTTTGTGAGACTGAGTGTGTTTTTGTGTTATGCTTCTCACCCTCTAGAACAGCATCTTCTATAGATACAGACACCTACTCTCATTGGGTTCTGAAAAATCCCTTAAAATATGGCTTTGATCAGAGAACTGAAGTTAATATGTTTGTGGGGGGAGCTGTTTGATTTGCTGTTTTGGGTCTGGTCTGTTTTATTTTAAACTGATTTATCTTAGTGTTAGATTTTGAAAGCCACCTATGAATTTATTGGAGTGGGTAGTTATAATCAATTTAATGAAATCCCAAAGATTTGGGACAACATGACCTGGATGACTGAGAATCTGCACAGAAATTTAATGAAATCATCAACATCATTATCCTCGTATGTCCAGGATATATACAGAATCAAGTTAAACCAATCGGTTAAAGTTGTATTAGTGCTGGCTTGAGCAAAAACCAGTATCTCAAAGCCTTGGGAGAGCTCATGAAAGGTGATATATCCAGGGGTGGGATTCTACCAGTTCACACCTATTCAGTAGAACCGGTTGTTAACATTCTAAGCAGTTTGGAGAACCAGTTTTTAGAAGAAATTACTGGACTAATCCTGTAAGGAAGGCAGGAAGGAAACATTCTGGCATTGCTTACAGAAACTGCCTCTCTGTTAACCCTTATTACATTCTTGGGCAGGACTAGACTTCCTGTCTCAGGAACTTCTCTGGAGTTTTTTTCCCCTTCCTTTGCTGGTACTTTGCTTGTATGGAGTGACCATTTAAAGTTACAGTGGCACTGAAAAAAGTGATTTATGACCATTTTTCACACTTACGACTGTTGCAGCACCCCCACAGTCATGAGAGGCCAGGTGAGGAGATGCATGTCTTGATGTGAGTGATATTGAGTTGGCCACGCCCAGCCAATAACATGACCATCAAGCCACGTCCACCCAGTCACATGACCACCAAGCCATGCCCACCAACTAAGCCATGCCTACAGAACTGGTTGTTAAAAATTTTGAATCCCACCTCTGGATATATCACCTCCAGCAAGTACTGAATTACACTGAACAAGTGGGAGGAATGATGGAAACAATGGTAGTTGAGAAGAAGCACTATTACTTGCACTATTCAGAGTTTCCTGATTACTCTTCCCTCTCTTCCTTTCCTAGCGCAAGGTGGAGTGTCAGGAAGAGATGATACAGGTCAAGTAACAAAGAAGAAGCAATGCATCCCTCATCTTTCCAAAACAGCAAATTCAGTGTCTGATATAGGAATTATACATAAACATTGGCATATGCATACTTTACACAATTCTCTGCCTTCTTCTGTCTTTTTTTGCTTAAGCTTTATCTAATATTGAGGAAATAGACACAAACTACATTTCTTCATTTCATTTCAGCTTTCCAAAGATTTCCAGAAAGACTGCCAGCACTAAATTACAGAGACAGTCACTCTGAGATGCTCTTAAATAGGCAATTGGTTTAAAAAATTATTTAGCACACCAACCAATATTTAAGCCATTAATCAAAAGAGAAATGAAAAATGCCACTCTGTGACGATTGCATTCTTATATTAAATTATATTCTCCCATTTGTACAAAACAATATTTCTCCAAACTTTTAATCAGTTTGGCTTTTGGAATTTATACAAGATATGTGGAAGGTATATTACAAGAAGATATAATAAGGACTCGGTGTTGCTTACTCATTAGATTGGGGTTTTTTCCTACCTCCTTATTTCTCCAATAACTGGAAAATAGCTATACAATGTGCATCTGTCTTAAGAACCTCCCAGTTCACACAAGGGCTTAACTGTATCTGTGCAAAGGCCTTCTTGGCCACAGCCATGAGTTGTGAATCCGAGATCCCCCAATTGTGCAACCCTCTCAAAGGGATCAATGCGGTCACCATTCAAAACTAAAGATGGAGTGCTTCCAGATGTTGGTAGCCCAGTGACCACTCTATCCTATGGGAGTTGAGCTTCAATTTACTCCTTCCCATCCAAAAACCTACAGTTTCCAAATACTGAGACAAGACCTAGAAGGCATTACCTGATTGGCCTGGGGTTAAAATGTACAGCTGGGTATCATCAGCATGCCAAAGATGTTTGACCCCAATGACCTCATCCAGTGGCCTCATATAAACAGGAAATGTGAGTGCATTGAGCCCTGATGTATCCCACATGTCATTTGTCTTCCTCCCACCCTTCTTCCTCCCCTTCTAACACTGTGTAAACCCAGAAACAGAGACAGGAGAATCACCAGAACCTCTTTTTTTAAAGAAACAGAGCACTAGAGGTTTTCTCCAGTTACAAAATCTAGATCCTGAGCATATAATGAACCAATTATAATCAACCTGATTAAACAATAATTCCAAACAGGAAATTCCAACCACTGCCACCAGCTGTCAATTAACTTTACATTGGCTTGGAAACTCAGGAGTAAGATGCAACTTTGTCCAAGACCAAATCTATAGAGGAGTCAACCCAAATTAAAATGAGAATGTGCAGAACCTCAGCTTACACAGGATGTCCTAACAAATATTGCCAATATCAGAACATACTGAGGAGGCTCAAGTAACACCAAAGCCTTCTTTCAACAATCAGCCTTTCAGCATTTGAGCTCAATCAACATGTGTTCCCAATATTTTCCCTCATGAATATGTCTCCTTCAAACCCAAAAGACTGGCTCCTTGCCACTTTCAAAGCCTTGATTGAAAAGGGCTTAGGAACTGATCTCCAAGCCAGTAGGTGGGGAATTCTAGAACTTGAAGTCCACACATCTGAAAGTTGCCAAAGTTGAGAAACACCCTAGCTGGGGAATTCTGAGAGTTGAAGACCACATATCTTAAAGTTGCCAAAGCTAAGAAACCATTGCTCTAGGGTCTTTCTCCAACTATCTCTGTCTTGATTCCAACAAATTCCTCAGTTTACATTTTTGCATCAGTTACATACTTCTTCTCTCAGCTAATTTTTCTAGTCTTGCATCTTCTGTTTCTGAAGGGCTTGAAGAAAGGACTAGCAGATAGATCTGGATGCTTCTCTAAGATTTTCTGTTCCAAGAAGAGCCAAATTGCATGAAATTCCAAAGCTATACAAAATTCAACTATCTTGTATAATTATCTCAGTGAGATTATCCAAATCACATTTAAAATGTATTTTAACTGTATTTTTTAATTTCTGGCACATGAGATATTTTATGAGGGGAGTATTATAACACCTGATGTCAAAAATTCCTCATTGCTAGAATTCAGATCAGGACATGTCAAATTTTCCCCCTCCAAGATCAGCTGTTTCTAAATTCAGGAATTCTGATATTTTGTAGTCACCACAGAATGGTTTTGTGTTAGCAGTCTGAGTAAAATATTGCTATTTGCAAAAAATCTACCACTAACAATCAGTCTCAGTTTTTGAAGCAGTCGTGCAAGCCCACCAAAGGGCATCGTTATTTAATGCTCAGAAAAATAGGCCTTCATGTCTGCTAACACATCTTGGAAAGTATCTTTTTTTTATGTTCTCCATAATACCTATAATGTGGGTCTATAAAGATTCCCTTTCCCTTTATTGTCTAGTTCCTAATCCCAGGAATCCAGCTATTATTTATTTCCAAGACACCATTAACAAAAAAAAAGAAACCTCAGTACATATTGTGAGTGGCATTCAACAGTTTTTCTTTGACTATTTTTAAGGAAAAGTTGGAGGAAGAAGAGCTATTGTTGCTCTTTAAGTTTTGCTCATGATGAAAATATTCCCTTTGCTGGCACATTTTAACAACTTGAACATCTTACAAGAAATGTCTTTGTCCTTAGATAGCAGCTAGTGACTTACCAGGCCCCTCTTTAAAATAATATTAAAAGCTCTTCTCTTTGTAATGACAGTTATGTTTATACATAAAGAAACATGTGGCTTCTTGACAAAGTAGTAATTTTAAAAAATCCAATGTGTTTAACAAGACGGAGCAAGAGTTATTATTTAGGAGCACAATAAATAAAAGTAGGGCTCACATTTCTGACTAAAGCTTTTTAGTAATTCCTTCCATATTTAAAACTGGAAAAATTGGTCAAGTCATTATCCTGTAACATAGTTGTTTTTCTCCCAACAACCATTGCTTGGAAAAACAACACCACAACCAGCTTATAGTTAATGTGTCTTAAATTCTGTTTGTGTTTCAGCACCTAGGATCTGAGGATCTGGCAATGTCAACTAAATACTGTCAGTTGCTCAAATGGAAATCAGTTTAACCCCATCCAATTCCCTAGCAATCTGGAAGAAAGTTGGATAAAAAAATGTTATCTAAAAATACCACTATGGGACTCCAATGTTAGACCTTTGGGCCCTCTGCTGGTATGCATTGCACTGCAGTGGCAGTTTCTCTCAAATATGTTGGTACCTCATATGAACAAAAAGGAAAACAAAAGAAAGAAAATGAATTCTTATTCTGAGGGAAAAACTCTAGGCCATCTAGTGAAAAATAGCTTTAAGCATGCATCCCTATTATCTTATGAATAATACTAAGAATTTCACCATTCAATAACTACGTTTTCCTTAAAGAGCAAATAGAGTCACAGCTGAAAAGCAGTATCTTTTATCATTCCCACAACTCAAACAAATTCCAGATGACTTCATTCCAGAATAATTTAGGAGAAAGAAGTAGCTGGAAATTCAGATTTTTAAACATACATTTTTTTTGGTGTTTGTAGTGGGTTGTGTACTTTTATTGCCCTATGCCCCAGCCTAGGACAGTCTGCATTCTCTTTCTTTGAAGGATCATGCAAAGACGTTTGTCAAAAGAAGAGAAAATCTAAAGAAAAGAATAAAAAACAGATGCTATGGAGTGGGAGAGAAAGCAGGAAGAATGCATGAATAGCAGTATGTAGAAGGAAGGCAGGGAGGACAATGAAGAGACAGCTGAGGCACCAGCCATAAAATTTGATTGTGTCCCAAGAACTTTTTATGGGAAATACAATGAGTTTCAGCATGGGAGTGTTAAAGGTCATGCTTTTGGAAAATATATAAAACATATCCTGCCTTTTCCAACCTGGAGCCTTCCAGAGGACTACAGTTCCCATGGGCATTATTAGTTGTCTGGCTGAGGGTGAAGGGAGTTATACTGTAAATCCCCAGTCCGGGAAAAACCAGGCGAGCGAAGGCTTCTGTATGTGATTCATGGTTATTATTCTGATGGAAGGGCTTCTTTAAAAAAGGTATTTCATGTACAATAAAAAATTGTAAAACATTGATTGAAAACATGCCATAACATGTTGGTATACTGAATATAAACTGATGTTTAGGATTATTTTCTCCAAAGATTCCATTTACAGTTAATAAAACCATGTTCTGGAGTCATAAACTGTTTTCAATTCATAATTCAATTCCCAAACAGTGCACCTATTTTGGCACATTAATATGTCACAGAAGCTACATTCATTTAATTAAGGAAGTCTCTTGAAGTTTCTTCTAGGGAGTTTCTTTCCAATCACTATTTTATTAATAGAAATAATTCTGTACTGTCTCTATTTTTATAATGTTTATAATGTCTTTTATAATCTAACACTATTTGAAGACAACCTGTCCTCATACATCCCTGGTCCTTTTATTTGTTACATCAGAGAGAGGGGGAGGGAGGGAAGGAGGGAGGGGGAGAGGGAGAGGGAGAGAGAGAGAGAGAGAGAGAGGGAGGGAGAGGGAGAGGGAGAGAGGGAGAGAGAGAGAGAGAGAGAGAATCTAATTTTAATAACACTTTAAAAAATAAACCTGAAAAAAAATCTCCAACTATTACTTTCTAAATAATAACCAATTTTAGAGCCCTTGAAAATGCTGCCTTACCTGGATCATGGAATGGAACCAGTGCAAAGTTGTAAAGTGGCCTCTTGGGTCTCTTCAAGGAGGTTTCCAAAATTTTGGAAGCACCTTCAATGACCTGAACTAAGTCATCGTACATTGATCCAGTCACATCAAAGACAAAAGCCAAGGTGGATGCTCCTTGTGGGATTTCTTCCACAGCGGGCTCAGGTTCTATCACTCCATCTTGGGCACAGGTAGGCAAAACAAGGAAGACCCAAAAGAGGAATGCACGGAATCCTACAGCTCGCAGGGAGGCACTGTCGTGGAAATCCATGACTTTATCTCCTTTTCTCTGGTACCTTAGCAACATGCTCAGCTTCCCACCTCAAGCATCACAAAGGATCCAGTCCAGTTGTGAAGAATGCATTAGATCAATCTTTTTTTCAAAGCCCCTTATTCCCCCAACCCCCAAGAACTTTACTTTCCACAGATTCAGGAGAGACAGAGAAATACGACTACTTTTGCCTGTGCAAGTTGCCGGTCCTTCTTCCCTTCCCCAGCCTCAGTTTGTAAAGAGTTTGGCAGCCTCTCCCTGAGCCAAGAGAGAAGGAGTCCCATTCATATCCCCCACGCAGCTGCTTCTACTTCTGTTGCCACCTCTGGATTCTTTGGCAAGAGGCACAGACTCTCCAAAATTTGGCTGCTAGTGGAAGCCTGTGGCTGCAGCGGCTGCTGCTGCAGAGACAATGAGGAGTGGATGCTCAGAACAAACTCGCCTTCTCATTGGCCAAACCCGTTTCCCCACCTTTGCCTTTGAGGCGCTCTTTTTGGGTGATCTCTTTAAAAAGGTATTTAAGGTCCCTGGAGTGCCACAAAAACCACTCAAGGCAAAGCCTCTTTTGTAAGCAGTCATAAAACATGGCACACACTTGTCAGTCGGTTTTGGAGGAAGTATCAGTAAGAGGAAGGAGGTACAGCTGTTTCTTTATGAAGAAGGTTTAAATATACTTCCAGCCAGGGGGGTCTCTCCTTAGCCATATGCTAGCTCCCTCTGCTCCAAGTAATTTGAGCTCTGCCAGGCAGAGCAGCCTCTTCAGAGAATTCACTCTCAATAGGCATAGGCTTTCCTTTGCAGAACCCACTGTGATGTCCCTGAGGAAAAGTAATTGCAAGGATGTTCCTGAGGAAAAGTAATTGCATCTGTTGCCAAAAGTCCACATTTTGATCACATGGCCAATGATCGTAAGTGTAAAAAACAGTCATGGGTCACCTTTTCTGGGCTGTTATAAGTTGAGCGATCCCTAAATGAATGGTTTTAAGTCAAGGAATACTTACATAAGTTATATTAATTAACATTGATCATATACCTAATCAAATTATCCTGGATATCCTTTGTTTTATCAGTCAGTGTGTCTTAAATATTTTTCTCTCAGGACCCCTACTTATGTTTAAAAATTATGGAAGATCTGCAATAGAGGTGAATATCTGTAGTTTGGTTGTAAGATGAAGGGTGAAGGTTCATTCTCCAAGCTCGTGGGTTGGTTACTGAACATAACCTCCCTCTCTTTCTCCCTCCCTCCCTCTCCCTCTCTCTTTCTCTCTCTTCCTGTGAAGCTGCCCTGGCAAGCCTCTCTGATTCCAATATGATCCATTCTCCTTGCTTTTGGCCTTCTACAGCAAGAAGATTCCAGTTCATACAAGCTGCTTTCAGAAGAGTGCCTCTGTTTTAGATGCTCACACACACCCTGATTCATGCAGAATGTCAAATGGTATGTTTGAAGAAGGCAAACTTTGACAGCATGTTCCACTCTCCTTCACTTGGTTAATCATACACTGCTTGTTTCATGCTGTCAAGTGGTAAGCAGATGTGCAGCAGAATGTGCGGTGATGTAGACGAATGATGAATCTGGATGAATCCTTATAGAGCACAATTGACATGATGACTGATGACTAACCTCCTCAGTTAGATGTGTGCTTAAATTTCCCATTCAGATGCAAAGGGTTTAACTTTGTGTAATATTACCTACATGTCTATCTGGGGGTTTTAGGCTCTAAAGCAGCATTTCAGAAGGAGGGATATCCAGGAGGCAGGCTATTATCTCTTCCATTCTGGCTTTCTAGACTAGCTTTTTGCATGCTGTTTTCCATTATTCCAAGTAGGGTTGGTCCAAAACATTTTATCAGAAGAGGCCAAGGAGATTGACACCTTTTCCTATTTATATTCTGAAACAAGCTAAACTGGCAGTTGACTTTTTGCATTTATTGTGGTTTTGAATACAGCCCTCAATGAAATCAAGTTTGACTCCCCTGTGCCAGTATAAGATAAAGTTTCTTGCTTTAAGAACAATATACTGTTAATGTTTTTATGATTTAAAGCTAAATTCAGAAGTCAGACTATTATTTCTCATCAAATAATGGATGTGACCAAGAGCTGTATTAATGGCTCGTGTGTTCGGCTGTATTTATGACTTGTGACAACTTTATGGATATGACAGCAGAGCTGTATTTATGTTGTGTTTTGCTGATAGAACAAACTTGCATTATTTGTTGACACGCACACACAGGGAGAGAGGGAAGGGGGAGAGAGAGAGAGGGAGGAAAAAAGGGAGAAAGAGAAGTGTAATTAGCCACAGCAATCCAGGCTTCATCACATTGTGACTAGAAAATTATTCATGATTGTTAAGATCAAGTTATGAAGGATTGGACTGGCTTATAAAAAGCAGATGTTTGCATTCTCTTTTCCTCCCTTTTCACCAAGGACATCAGGAGAAGCAAGGATTTAGCTAAAGCAATACAAAATGGATACAGTAAAATCCCAGCCATAAAACAACTAGCTTCCTCTGTCACTCTGTGATGTTCATTTAAATGCTCAAAAATCTGTGGAATGAAGGGTATTGATTCAGGGTATTGGTCACTTTCCTCCTAAGTTTAGCAAATATGCATATATCAGGCATTCAGTAAAACAGTATTTCTAAATGGATAGTTCTTCATTCTGCGATAACAGAACATAACTAATAGAACATAAAGTTCCAGGTGCTCTTTGGCCAATGTTGATGTTATGTCCTGAGGACTCAAGGAGTTCTCACTCAGGTCCACTTACTTGTGTGGGCGTTATTCCCCCATTCCCATTGGTCAGTTCTCCCCAGCAGCCAGCTATAAAAGCAGGCTGCGGGGTCCAACTGGCTGCTGATTGTTGCGAGCCAGTTCCAGGCTTGGCAAGCACGGTCAGCCCTTTATTTGTAAAATAAAGTACTGTTGCACTCATGCTCTGGTTCAGCCTCTCATTGCTCAAACTTAACACTGGCGACGAGGATGGGATGGCTACCAGAAGCACCTTGCAGCAACCGCTGAGTCACTAGCCACCGATCTACAGCCCAGAGAGAGCGAAACGAGCGATCAAAAAGAGCAAACGCAGATCCGCAGCCAGAGAAAGCGGTCTGAGTCAAATAGTTAGAAGCGTCTGTAGCCGCTTGTTAGCCTCGCTACGGGGAAAGTGAAGCGCTGCGAGCCGCAGCCGCTCTGCATTTGGCGCAAATTCAAACGGGTGTCATTTGAATTTCGAGCCAGTAGGAATCACAGCACAGCGCTGTAGAGAGTCACTAACGCCCACTTTTTGGCGCGAATCAAGACACCTCCAACGGCTAGCAGCCAACGTGGTAACCCAGAGAGAGAGAAAGAGAGGGTAGCAAAAAAACCTCTCCAGAGCTGATATCACTAATAACTCACGAGCGTTCGTAGTCCCAGAGATTTCTCCATGGGTAGCCCAGCCGTTCCAGCACCATGAGTTCCAATCCAGTATTCCCGGCGTTTAAACCAGACGAAGAGAAGTGGAAATCGTATAAGAACCGTTTCAATCATTACATCGATGCGGTCGGCCTGTCGGATGCGGGAGAGCATCGGAAAAAATCCTATTTCCTAATCTACTGCGGAGCCACCGTTCTGATACCGCTGCAGCACTCGTGGCACCGAGAGAATTAAAAACGCGTTCCGTGGTCCGAGTTGCTTGAGATCCTCACAAACCACTACGCTCCCAGGCCTTCACAAATCGCCAGGAGGTTCACGTTCCGAATGAGGAAGCAATCAAGTAAGGAGACCATCAACCAATATATGGCCGCCCTCAGAACAGCAGCCCTGCACTGCGGGTTTGGAACATACCTGGAGGACATGCTCCTCGATCAATTGGTTTGTGGGGTCAAGGATCTCAACCTACAGAGGCGACTGCTAGCTAAAAAGACCTCAACCTCGCGCAGCGGTAGAGGAGAGCCCTAGCAGCCGAGCTAGCTACGAACTCAGCCACCGAAATTCAGGGCCCAAGCGCCAAGCTAGGCAGCGTTCCCAGTCCATTCCGAAGAGGTGGAAGCGGAGGAAGGCCACAACGATGAGAACGATGTCCATCGCCTCACCAATGACAGACGGTCGCAGGTAGGGGCCAAACAAGAATACACCGGTCCACCCAAGCACATCACCCTGTGCCTAGCCTGTGGGGGATCACATCAAAGGCCACCTGCAAGTTTAAAGGAGCCGTTTGCAACAACTGCCATAAGAGGGGGCACATTGCGAGAGTCTGCCAAGCCCCCAAAGTGCGGCACAAAGACCCCGTCCTCGCACCCGGGACCACAGAGGCAAGTATTAAACTGTCGCACGCACCGCCTTGCCAGGCGTACTTGCCACTCTGTTAGTAAAATTTCTCTCTCCATTTCCCTAGAAGGTAAACCGTGCCACATGGAGGTTGACACAGGGTCAGCGCTCTCAATAATCTCGTGGAACACCCTCAAGAGACTCCACCCCAGCCTATCTACTACCCGGCTTCAGAGATGCCAGTTCGGCCTGAAGGACTACCAGGGAAGGCCATTCCCGTGATCGGCAGAGGCAAGTTCTTTGTCAGTTTTAGAGCTTTTAAAGGCCACCTACCTCTAGTGGTAGTTAACGGCAATCTACCCACCTTATTGGGGCTCGATTGGTTTCCCCACCTCGGCCTAGGGTTAACAGGAGTCCATGCTGTCTCAACCTCGGACACTGACTCCTTATTCGCTGACTACGCAGATGTGTTCAGCGAGGAGCTGGGGTGTTATAATGGAACCCCCATCTCGTTCACCGTTGACCCCAGGCAGTCCCAATCAGATTAAAACCACGTAGAGTTCCATTTGCTATTCGACCAAAACTAGACGCTGAATTGGATAAACTACTAAAACAAGGGGTCATTGAGCCAACAGATTTCGCCAAGTGGAGACGCCCATTGTCACACCCTCAAAAAGATGGTAGCCTGAGAATTTGCTCGGACTACAAGACAACAATCAATAAATATTTACAAGTTAGCGCCTATCCCGTGCCCGTCATTCAGCACTTATTGCACACATTCGAACCGGGCAGTATTTTTGCTAAATTGGACATGTCTCAAGCATATCAACAGTTCCCTGTTGATAACCAAACAGCGGAACTTCAGACCATCGTCACTCACAGGGGTGCCTTCCGATGCAAGCGTCTCCAATTTGGCGTAAGTGTTGCCCGGGTATTTTTCAATCCCTCATGGGCGGATTTTACAGGGCCTCCCTGGTGTAGTACCCTACTTCGGCGACATCTTGGTCTCGGCCAGGGACAGACCCCAACTCTTCCAGAGAGTGCGAGCAGTGTTAGAGGTTCAGACAGCATGGCCTCAAGTTAAAAAAGAAAAATGCGCCATTGCCACTAGACAGGTGGACTTTCTGGGTTATAAAATTGACGCCTCCGGCATTCACCCCCTGGAGTCCAAGGTCAGGGCGATCCACGAAGCTCCACACCGACCTCCAAAACGGAGCTACAAGCTTTCTTGGGACTCCTAAACTTTTATGCATCCTTTTTGCCCCATAAAGCCTCAGTAGCCGAACCCCTACACAGATTACTAGACAAAAAGTCACCGTGGCACTGGGGGCACAAAGAAGACCAGGCGTTTAACGCCGTCAAATCACTACTTACGTCAGAGGCAGTGCTCATCCAATTCGACCCCAACCTTCCTTTAGTACTGGCAGCAGACGCATCCCCTTTTGGAATTGGGCGGTCCTTAGTCACCGACTCGCCAATGGCGCCGAGGCCCCCATCGCCTTTTTCTCCAGGGACGCTCTCGGCCACGGAGGCGAAATTACAGCCAAATAGACAAGGAAGCCCTAGCAGCTGTTGCAGCCGTGAAAAAGTTTCACGAATTCCTTTTGGCCACTTCTTGAACTGGTCACCGACCATAAGCCCCTCCTGGGCCTACTGGCCGGCGACAAACAGACACCTCAAGTCCTCTCCCCTCGGATGACAAGGTGGACGCTTTTCCTAGCGGCCTACTCATACAAACTTATCCACCGCCCGGGCAAAACTCTATCCCACGCTGGCGCACTCAGTCGCTGCCCCTTACCCGCTCCGGCTGAAGACCCAGCTCCTGTCAATGCCATTTTTGAAATCACCCAGTTGGACCTGCCCATCACCGCCCTTGACATCGCCGCCAAAACCAAGGCAGACCAAGCGCTCGCCCAGGTGCTCGACTGGGTGAGGAGAGGGTGGCCGGGAGGCAATGTTGATAACAAATTCGCACCCTTTAAGACTCGCATGCAGGAGCTGTCCAGTTTGCAGGGTTGTCTACTGTGGGGCACTCGGTGATCATCCCGACCTCGCTGCGTGCCGAGTCCTGGAGCGTTGCAGGGACACCCCGGCATTGTGAGAATGAGCGTTGGCACGCAGCTACGTGTGGTGGCGGGTCTAGAGCGAGGACATTGTCAATTGGGTAAGTTCCTGCAGCATTTGCCAGGAATCCCGTCCTGCTCCCCCCATCGCCACCCCTACCAGATGGGAGAGCGCCAGCGCCCTTGGTCTAGAATCCATATCGATCTGGCCGGCCCGTGCATGGAAAGATGTTCCTAGTGGTCGTGGACGCTTATTCCAAGTGGATAGATGTGGCACAGCTATCCACGACCACCACACTAGCAATCACCAACGTGTTAACGCCTGTTCGATTACCCATGGACTACCCGACTCCTTGGTCTCCGATAATGGCCCACAGTTCGCATCAGTAGAATTCAGCCGTTTTGCAGCCAACCTAGGCATTCGCCACATTTTAACAGCCCCATTCCACCCTGCGGTAATGGGTTGGCTGAAAGGGCCGTCAGGACCACCAAAGAGGCCCTCGCTAGGTTTGGCAGAGATGACTGGCACCACAAACTCTCACGGTTCCTGATGAGCCAGCACTCAACCCCTGTGCAGTCACCAATAAGTCCCCAGCGGAACTTCTGATGGGCCGGCGCCTGAGGACTGTATTAGATAGACTGCACCCACAATACTGCCCTGACTCTCCCTCGCTTCCACTTGGAGGTTAGACATTTTATGTTACAGGAGCCGATATTCGCTAGAAATTTCGCTGGGGACCCACTTTGGATTCCGGGCGAGGTCATCGCCGTCACCGGGCCGAGATCCTATAGAGTCAGGCTGGAGGATGGTCGCGTCTGGAGGAGACACATGAACCAACTCAGAAGGCGCCTCAGCAACCTCGCAAACAAGAATCCAGAGTCTCCAGTCGAAGGGGAACCGTCCCATCCGCCACCCAGCCACATCGCACCCAGTGACCAGTCTGCGCCAGCGTCGTTCGGTCAGCCCAAACCCGGACAACAGCGCCCAGAGAGTTGATCAACCGGATCCAACCCACGAGAGTTTGACTCCAGAAACCAACCGGTGGTTTCCGAGGATGCCAGTCCAGAGAGAGTGTTGGCGACACTATGCCAGCTCAACCGTCACAGACTGATACCGAACAGTCAGACAATGTTCCCGAGTTGCGCCGCTCCGGCGCCAACACAAAACCCCATCTACCTCAAGGACTATGCGTGTTCGCATCTGGGGGAAGGGTGTTATGTCCTGAGGACTCAAGGAGTTCTCACTCAGGTCCACTTACTTGTGTGGGCGTTATTCCCCCATTCCCATTGGTCAGTTCTCCCCAGCAGCCAGCTATAAAAGCAGGCTGCGGGTCCAACTGGCTGCTGATTGTTATGAGCCAGTTCCAGGCTTGGCAAGCACGGTCAGCCCTTTATTTGTAAAATAAAGTACTGTTGCACTCATGCTCTGGTTCAGCCTCTCATTGCTCAAACTTAACAGTTGAGACCATTTCCATTAAGAAATAATTGTGCCAAGTCCAAGTCTCTCTTTGCTGGATTACATTTTATCAAAGAGCCCAAAATTATTTCATCATACAGGCGATCAATGGAAGCTAAAACGTCTGTACAAAATGACAAAACAAATGCAAAAAAACACACAAAAGGCTGGAAGCAACTCCAGGTAAAATAATGATAATCTATACAGAAATAAGTACTTCTTTAACCAGCTCCACAAGCCTAGGGAGTAGGGATGCTATGTTTCCTTCAATGACGTGAACTACACAGCAGGATTTATCCAAGAGTGTGTCTTTCTCACAAAACCTCTGTGCTGGTAAAGCCATCTCAGCACCTATTCCTGAATATTTGCAACCACAGAAATTCAAGCCACTTCCCATCCCATAAACAATTGAGTTTTCTCTCATACCTTCTTTAATGATCAAGCTCTTTTGCATCCATCTGGTTTTATATGTGTGTTTTGAAGTATTTGTTTGATGGTAGCATTAGCATGCTGACATTCTCAGGTAAGGTGAGAAATAAAGAGAACAATAGTCTCATTAAAGCAACCTGTCTTTTCTCTCTCCTCTTCTAGTTGAACAGTTGAATCTCATCCAGATACAATATCATAAAAAACAGGCCATTCTTTCATCACAAACTAAAAAGGGCATAACAGCACTGATACACCTTCCTCCCACATTCCTGACAATTCTGTTATCATTGACCAATAATGGAGCTCCCTGATAGAGTTGACCCCAGACATTTTTTTCACCTGAGGCAGAGTAGTCCATGGCATACATCCGCCTATTCAAAGCTTATCAATAATTCCAGTACTGAAGGAAGTAAACTGCATAATGTGTACCATCCATCACTGGCCTTAAACATCACGAATCCAGCTAAGATGTCTCCTTTTATGACATCACTAATTTTCATCCATCTCACTCTCCTTAATGATGGGCCTGGTCCTGGCATTCTATTCTGTTCTATTTCCAGGAGATGCTGCAACTCATTATTAACAACCAACTGATTAGTCAGTTTCAGTTCCCATATGTTAAGTAAAAGAGGGAATGTGCTATTCCTCTGTGGCACAGTGGTTAGAGTGCTGTACTGCAGGCCACTTCTGCTGACTATCAGCTGTTCAAATCCCACCAGGCTCAAGGTTGACTCAGCCCTCCATCCTTCTGAGGTGGGTAAAATGAGGACCCAGATTGTTGGGGGCAATATGCTGACTCTGTAAAAACTGCTTAGAGAGGACTGTAAAGCACTATAAAGCAGTATATAAGTCTACGTGCTATTGTTATTGCTATTGCTATTCCAAATGTTCTTTTCCCAAGAACTATAATCGTATCTGAATGGCAATATCTTCATCTCCTCCTCCTCCTCTCTGTATGCATCATATAAATTTAGACCAAACATTAAAACATCTACCACAAGAATACTGAAGAAATCAGAGGCAGGAAGGGTAGACACATAAGAAAATCAGGAAAATTCCAGCAATGTTTCAGGGATTTGATAAACATCTGTTGGGATGGTTTAGGTGTAGTACATTTTCTTTCAATACAAGGAAGTTGAAATATTAGACTCTTGGGGGAACTTTTCAATGCTGTGTTCTTAGATCTTGAATCATTCCTTCCTGCAGTGTGGACGAACAGCAATTCCCTTCTAATGTTTCCACAAGCAAGGGGCTCAGAATGCCAAAGGCTGTTTTGGCAGCAGGAATATTGCAATGTTAGAATTGTAGCAAAACAGTATTACACTGGAGTTGATGAATCTCCATTAAAACAAGCTCATTTAATATTTATATACAGTATTTATATATGCAAGTCTTGGCATGTTCGGGTCTTTTCCCGTGTAAGATTGAGAAGATCTTAGCAACGTTTTGATGAGGTCCCATTCACCATCTTCAGGATGGTGCTTTCGGCTTCGTGCTGTGCGAACAAAGCAAAGCCGAAAGCACCAGCCTGAAGATGGTGAGTGGGACCTCGTCGAAACGTTGCCAAGATGCTCTCAATCTTACACAGGAAAAGACCTGAACACACCAAGACCTGCATATCTGTACCCGTGAAAATTGGCAAAGTATTCCATTTTGCATGGTCCCTACCCAAGGATTTATTTTTACAGTTTTCCATTCCCCCTTCTCTTTGACACATACGTTTTATATTAATGTCACTGCAATTTACATCTAAAATGCTTGGGGAAATATTGCCCTGTGTACAGTAAAAGAAGCACCTATATTAGCCCAAATGCAATTGTTCTAATTTTGAAAATGGTTTGCATTTTAATATTACATTTTACAAAATGCATGTGATTCTTTGACAGCCCATTTGATGTTATCAATGGGATATAGCCAGTTTGATCTACAGGTTAAGGAACCAAGCTAGAAACTGGGAGTCTATGAATTCTAATCTTGCCTTAGGCATGAAAGCCAGCTGTGTTACTTAGGGCCAGTCACCCGCTGTCAACCCAACACATTTCACAGAGGTTTTATTGTGGGGAAAATAGGAGGAAGAAAGATGTTTAGGTATATTTGCATTTTAAAAAATAATAAAGATGGGAGATAAATAAATAAAATATTTACATAGTTATGCAGCAGTTCATCCTTTGATAAATGACCAGTAGATTCTTGTGGTTAGCCGGCACCAGGTGCAGACGGCTGAGGAGAGCGAGGACTCAGATGAGGGGCCAGGACCATTAGGGAGTGGATTGCTGCCTTCAGAGATTGTGGGGGCTGGCAGCAGCGATGAGGAAGTTCCCAAGGAGCCTGTGCCAAGTGCTCATGCGTGCAGGGCTGCTCACAGGAAAGAGCAGCTGCTACAGCACAGGCAACTCGGGAGAAAGGCTGCAAGGTAATAGCCCCTCCTTCAAGGAGATAAAAGGCAGCTATGAAGCTAATGTTCTTTGCAGGAAGCAAAGACGTTTTGAAACTCCAGCCACAGTATTTTAAGTTGGTATTTGAAGACTCTTGTGTTGTGAAATATTTCTTATCTGTGATTCTCATACAGTTTTGGCAAGGTTGTGCTTATCAAATTAATTAGTTTGCAGCAGCCTTTTAACCAGGGACTCATAAGACTCATTAAAAGGTTTTTGTTCCCTTTGGTTATTTTTTGTCTTATTGGAAAACGGTTTGGGTCAAAACATAGATTCAGGTAGAAGCTTTAATGATAACATAATTATATTGTTTCAAATGTTATACCTTTATGAAAGAACTCAAACATTCCCAATATATATTCTGTCAAACAGACTATAGATAGTGTCAATATCTTTAGGAAGGAGTGATTTGGTTTGTCAACCAAGGACTGTCAAGATTGTCAAGAAAAGATTGAACAATCATTTGTCTGGGTTGATATATAGACCTTATTTATTCCTTTTAAAATGATGTAGGAGTCTCTGAATATAGACTGAAAAACAAATAGAATGCACCATTTCCAGGAATCTGTGAAAAAGAACAAGTGAATTGAAAATAAAGGAAACATTGGTTGAAGGACTATTTATACAGTAGTAGATAACAAATAGTTTGGATTATAACCTTTGCAAAATCAAAGATTTTTTAATTCTCTGTATAATTTAGGAAATTGAGTTGTTAATGCCAACAATGAGTTCAGGCATGTTCCCAAGGATCTAATCTTTGTTTTCTCTAATATTTTCTGGTGATAATTATTCTCTCTTCTCTTTACTTGGACTTTGGGATGGATGGAGAGATCCTATTTTTAGCAGACCACTGCCATCCTGTGGTTTATTCAGAGCATAACATTGTTGCATTATATGTATTTTTTAAAAATAAGTATTGTTCTCTAATAATCTGAATAGCTCTGCAATTTGATTTTTTCCATTGCTGAATATTTGCATATCAATATTTAAAATTAAACATGTTTACAATTGTTTTGAAAATGAATTTATATCCTTTAAGATTTGCTTAACTTCTAAATTGATAAGAAGTTTTTATTCCATTCATCTCATGTCTCTCCTATAGGAAATATTCAATATTTAATTTTTTCATTACCAGAAAAGCAGGAGAAGTGTCTTACGTTTCACACACTGTAGAGTTGCAAGAAAGATGTCCAGTGAATTATTCCCTGAAAAACAGAAGGTGGAAACAAGTATTACTAAGTTACTACCTCTAGATGAAAATAAAGCCTTGGAGCTGTTGCGCTTTGCTATTTAACTCTGGTGGCATTTTGTCCAAATACAGGCAACAATTGTATGTTCTTGGCAGGGCCATCTTTTCTGGAGGCTTAAAAGGCAGCTATTTGGAGGTTTTTTTTCACAAACCTGTCTCTTTTTCATCTACAGGTGTGCTGGACTCTATATTCTGGCATAGGTAATTGGTACCATTTACTTCCTGATCTTAGTGCTTTCTATTGTTTTAATATTTTTTTATTATTTTATTATTATATTAAATAATTTGCTCTTTTCATGTTAAGTGCTTTATAAGCTAAATGCTTCATCACAAATATATGTCATTCTTTTGGAGATAAGTGGTAGGAAGAATTATCTATATTTACTATGAAAAGGACTTTACCCATTAAAACTTTGGTTTCAGAAGGGAAAACCCACACAGTTTAAACACTTTCTGCATTTAATCTACAGAAGTTCAGATTATTTGTGTCTGTGAAGAATAAACATATGTTCAAAATATGGTACAGCATTAATTCAACTGTTCAATTAAATGGGATCGATCATCATGATAGCCATAAATGCATTGGGAAGGAAGGTAACTTACAACTCCATTCAAACTCCATTCCTCCCCCTCCTCAACAATGTAAAATGCCCACCTTTAAAACAATCATTATTATATTAGTAATTTAAGATAGGAAAAATTTATTAAGTTTGTGTTCTATATTTGTCTGACTAAATTACCTTTCCCCCCACAAAACAAATCTGAATAGATACTAAAAATATTTGTAAGCTGTAACTATTTCACCATGATTCCAGTAGGAGTAACTTGTTCCACTAATTTCAAAGGCTCTAACTGCAATTCCTTCATGATCCCTTTGAAATCAGTGAAACAAGTTACTCCTACAGATTTGAAAAGAAATAAATATCAATTATATGGACCCAAGTTCCCTTTTTTCACCCCCTACAATTCATTATTCTTATGTTAAATGCAGTTTGAAATTTTCTGGAGTAATTAATACTACAGATATAACAACAAAGTGCTATTATTATATCAGTAATTGTTCTTTACATTTTTGCTCACCTCTTGATACCTATTTATTAAGAATAGTCACAATTTTGCAAGACCACACAATATGCGCAACTAGTTTAATGTGAAAATACCAATA
Source organism: Pseudonaja textilis (assembly GCF_049901715.1). Classification (NCBI taxonomy): domain Eukaryota; kingdom Metazoa; phylum Chordata; class Lepidosauria; order Squamata; family Elapidae; genus Pseudonaja; species Pseudonaja textilis. The sequence continues at coordinate 94,964,668 of NC_141992.1, forward strand.
CTGGTGCAGTCAAGGTATCTTTCTCCACATTGGTTTGTTTCCAATTATACTAAGATGATTTTTATCTTCTTCCTTTGAACATAAGTTAATCAGGAATGTATTTATTTTCTTTGGTCTAAAATTTTAGTCAACTGTTTTCAACAGCCCAGGATATTACAGTTGAGATTCTTGGTGATTAACAAGATTATGTTTACCTTTAAAAGAGAATAATTCTTTGAGTATGGGCCTTTTCATTCAACAACACTGTGGATAATTATGGTTGGCCACTTAAAAAGAAAAATGTCACTTTCCTACTGCTACATCTGAAATGAAATCACAGCACGCAAGGAAGATGTCTTTCACCCTTTCATAAATTCGTCCCAGATCTTGCAGGGAATTATTATTGCCTGCTGCTTCCCTCACTTCCATTTCCTCCACACCAAAATAGTCTAGCCTTAATTTGGGAAAGAATACTAAGCCTGATATTTCTTCTTCTTGTAAGATGATTCATCAAAGTCTCTGCAAGGCATACACACACAGGGCTCCCAAATCCTTATTATACAGAGCCATTTCCTGCAGCTTCAGCTGAAAGTCTTGAATGGAACATCTTGCTCAAATATTTGGCCTTATTGTCTCTGATCTCAAATAGGACACAGCAGCAGGCTTATGTTCCATCAGTCACTACAGAATTGACTGATTTTATTATTTTAATTCACTCTTCTAATGCGATTTAAACCCATTCATCAGCAGTGCAGTGCTCGGTGGCTTACATTAAGAGATCTCATGGGTTTATCAAGAAATTCTCTTCAAAAATTTATATGAGATGTTTTACAGGTGGCATCTACCCCCAGCGAGAATCGCGAGAAAGTTTAAGGACAAATCAGATAAATGTTGGAAATGTCATCAGATACCTGGTTCATATTACCATATGTGGTGGACATGCTCAGATGCAAAAAGATATTGAACTAAAATCCATACATGGTTGGAAAAAATGATAAAACAACACATAGACTTTAAAACCAGATATTTTTTTATTGGGAATTATACCAGAAATATACAATAAAGAACTGAAATATATGATTGTAAATGTTTTAACAGGAAGTTATTAAGAAAATTATGGACTGTGCTGAAATGAGTAAATTGACATTTGAAATCAGAGAACAAGAAGATAAACAATTTTATATGATATGGGATTTGTTTTATCAATGATTGGACAAAAAGACATGGTAATCTAATAGACTAGGTAATTTTGTAATAGAAGTTAATAGATTTATATAAAATATAATATAGACATATATAACCATTGGATGAAAGTATATAAATTTCAAAATAAAATTTGGAATATCTTGTATAAAATGATGGAATAAATAGTTTAGACATGGATGATTTATAACTGATAAATATATAAACATATGTTAGTTTGACAATGTGAAAATTTATATAAACTGAGTAATGACTATGAAAGGATAGCACAAAAGATTTGTAACCAACTGACACACTGTATGTATATAAAATGGAAGATGGTTTTATGTTTTTATGTTTTGTTTGTATATGTTTGTCTTAAAAAATAAAAACTTTTTTTTAAAAAAAGAGATCTCATGGGTTTATCAAGAAATCCTCTTCAAAGTTTTATGTTAAGGGTTGCTTGAAAAGGGTGCCTTTCAAATGTCCTTTTTCATTAAGCTTGGCTGTCAGTTTTGATGTTCTGCAAGGCTATAATATACGTTGTGTTTCATTGTAATTTTCAAAAACACACACCACAAGTAGAAAAAAATCAATTACATTACAAAAGCTCCCCTACTACACAATCTTTCATAAAATGAAGGGGTACCAATAATAGAAAGCCATGCTCTATAAGGATGGGATGGATGGGATGGGATGGGATGGGATAGGATAGGATAGGATAGGATAGGATAGGATAGGATAGGATAGGATGGGATGGGATGGGATGGGATGGGATGGGATGGGATGGGATGGGATGGGATGGGATGGGATGGGATGGGATGGGATGGGATGGGATGGGATGGGATAGGATAGGATAGGATCATAAGACTAGAAGAGATGTTGGAGCTTCTAATCCAACCTCCTGCCTCTGGCAGGAGACCTTATATCAACCCAGACAAATGATTGTCCAATCTTTTCTTGGAAAAAAAATCCAGTGATGGAGCATCCACATTCCAGGAGACAAGCTGTTCCATTGGTTAATTATTCTGTCAGGCAATTTCTTCTTAGTTCCAGATTAGATCTCTCTCTTTGATAAAGTTCTACCCATTCCTTCTTGTCCTACCTTCAGGAGCTTGGGAGAATAAGTTGACCTTCTCTTGTCTATGGCAGCTCCTCATGCACAAAAAAAACCAGCTATCGTATCTCCCCTAATTCTTCTCTTTGTTAGCCTAGACATTACCTTAACTGTTCCTTTTATGATTTATCCTTCACACCCTTTATCATCTTAGTTGTTCATCTCTGCATTCTTTCTAGGGTCTCAACATCTTTTCTTTCTGAGGAATAGCTCTGATATTTATGGCTTTTCCCACCCTACAGATTTCAACAAAGCTCCCTTTGATTTGACCAGGAAGGTGGTTTGATGGTTTGTCTGAAGTACACTTACCACAGCCTCTTTTTGATGGCTTCCCTGTTTTTTTTTTTACACATGCACACAATAGTCTTACTCTTCTTCCTATTGTTTGGACTAGAAAGGGAAAGGAATATATTTCTTATCAATTTCAACTGGAGAAAACTACACAATTCCATCAATCAACTTGTAAAACAAAAGGCCTTTCACTATTCCACTGATGAACATGGAAAAAACTAATGACAGTGCAAGACCAGAGATCAGGGACTCCAGCATGCAAAATGAAAAGCACTACTTTTGATGTAACACGGGCAGAGATTGCATTAGCTGCTGGCCAGAGTGTGGTGGTGGATGATGAAATCTTCCCAAAATTATAAGTGCCATGGGCTCACACTGGGGCAAGATGGAAGTACAGATCTGGTCTTAGTCTGATTCTGGAATAGGGCACTTAAAATACAACACAGATTAAGAAAGTAGGTCTTTAGTTTATCTTAAAGACTGAAGTACATCTCTCTTTTTTTCTGAAACAATATCTTAAAACAAGCCTATAAGTGGCCACTTGTTCTTATAAGAGTCATTTCCAAAACTCAAGAGGAGAAACCTTTATAAATGCAGTAGAAATCAGGTCTCATGCCACCTCCATTCTGAGGTGAGATATTCCAGAAAAGTAAGTATGGAGACAGTGAAATAGATTGAGAAGTTTCAAAAAGTTCTGGAAGAAAGTAATGGCAAATTACTTCTAGACTTTTGTCCCTCATTGATAGATAGCTATAGTCTTAACATCGGGTGGGATTCTACCAGTTCTGACCAGTTCTATAGAACCCCTTATTAACTTTCTAAGTAGTTTGGAGAACCGGTAGTTAGAAGCAAGTCTCCTTGAGACTTCCAGTTGGGTGCTGTGTCGGTGCGGAGCTGAGGAGTGGATCATCGCTCTGAAAGATTCTGATTTTCACTAGTTGGTGGCTTTTTGGAGCATATCAGATCCCGGAGGGGTAGGCAAAAGAAAAGGGAAGACACAGAGGTCTTGGGGAGGAGCCACGATCCCGGAAACTGGAAGAAGAACCCCCTGAAAACCAATGGCAGAAGAGGGAGATCATGACAATTGTGACGATCGGAACCAGAGATGCAGCAACCCAGCTGATTAAAAGAAGTGAAAAGAGGGAAACAGCAGGCTTAGCACTGGAAAGGTATATTTAAAGAAGATTTTCAGAATATTGGTGTATTTGTAAAGGAAGCTCCAAATTGAGTGGTGTGGTGAAGCAGCCAAGCTATTGTCAGGATCACTGACTGAAACAATGGCAGAGATTTATGCTGACTAATGGAATCATGAAACCTGATGAGATGAAGGGTGAGATAATAACATTTGCTTTGCGAGTGGAGGAGTGAACTATAGAACCTTATTGTCCGTTTATTTGAGAAGTGGGGAAAGAAAGAAAAAGAAGTGAAAGTGATTAAGTGGTATAGGAAAACAAAAGGACAATTAAGGGTGTAAATCTTGGAAAAGAACTTTTGAGGCATTGAAAGATCGGAAGAAAGGACTGGGAAAAAGAAACTTTAATTTGATAAATATTAATAGACAACTCTGACAACAAAATAAGAAAGATCTATTTAAGGTTTATAAGTGGAACTGTGACTGTGTGGGAGTAAAAGAACAAAGGAATAAGAAGAAAATACACAAATAGAAAGAAGAAATGAAACGGAGAAAGTGGCTGTGCAACTTGGAATTAGGACATTTTGAATTAAGAGTTGTTGTAAGACAGTTAATAAAAAAACTCTGGATCTGATTTAGTAGATATTGGTAAGATACAAACCTATTTAAGTGATGTTGGTAGAAAACTAATTTGATAGAGGTAAATATATTAGAAATTTGTATACAGAATATTGCTTAATACTGATTGAATTTTTTGGATTAATTGAATAATTGTTGGAAAGTGATTCTATAAGCATATGAATTAGATGGTCAAAGAATAATTATATAATATTATTATTATTATCTTATCATTCTACTGATAAATTATACCAATCAATTTTTGTTTAAAAATACTATATAAGAAATCTAGGGAGAAAAAAAGAAATTAGACTTGCTTACTTTGATTAAATATATAATCTTAAGGAAATAGATAAATTCATATATTCAAATATAGTAATGAGCTGGGTGCTTTAACTATTTACATTGATTAATTATATAGGTTAATTAATTAGGTTATTAATTACATTAATTGATTATATAGGTCTGGTGATTTCTGGTTAAGCATACTGGTATCTATTTAATTGTATTTATAGTGGATTAATTATATATATATATTGGATTAATATTTAACTCTCTAAACCTTAGAATATTTGACCACTTAAGAAATAGAAATAAGATCTCTCTGGGACTATCTATAATAGAAAACTCTTATTTAACAATATATGTATTAATATGTATACTGTATTTAAAGGAGAAGACAATATAACTTTACTAGGGATAGTTGATGGTGAATTGGAGAGAGCTTCCACAAATAGTTAAAATGGCAACAATAACTGCAAATGTAAAATCAGGGAAGAAACCTACAACAGTGACATCTTCACCTCTGGGACAGAGATCGATTGACACAATGTTACTGGCAGAAAAGAAACTTCCACCCAAAGTTTGCAGGCAGTAGAGTCAACACTTGCTATGATGCAGGAAATGATGGTAAAAACCCATGAACTGAAAGGGAGGAATCACGAAGACATGAAATTAGAAATGAGAATGGAAATAGGAGAAGTGAAGAACGAGATACAAAATTTGGATAGTAAAATCGGAAAGATGCAGGAGACAATGACAAAAAATGAACAAAAATTAAACACAGTAGAGGCAAGAATTGAGATGGTGGAAAAGAGATTAGAGGAATCGGTACAAAATTGGAAAGTCTTATATTGTGAACTTCGGGATTCCATGGTGCATATAGAACTAGAAAAAGCATCATTTTATTTGAGATTCCAGAATGTTGTTGAAGATAAAAAGGAAGATCTATGTGAAATAATGGCGAATTTGATAGCAACAGCCTTACAGAAAGACAAACAGGAAATTGAAAAAGACATCAATGAGGTCTACAAAGTATCACACCCTCACACCCGAAGACACAGACTATCCCGAGAAATCCACATCAGATTTGCGAGAAAGACGATATGAGACATGTTATACTGCAAGACCAGAGACGAGCCACTGATATATAAAGATCATGAAGTGGTAACGTTGAAGCAAATACCTAGGAGAGTTAGGGAGCAAAGAAGGGGCTACCAGTTTTTGTCATCTCAGTTAATTAAGAATGGTATATCGTTCAGATGGCTCACCTGGAAGGGCTCCTCGTAACAAGGCAGGATAAAAAATATAAAATCGATACAATAGAGAAAGTGCATCAATTTCGTGAACAATATTTGGGATCTGAGAAAGAACATGTGGAGAAGTGGAGAAGATTTAAATACAAGAAGTCAGGAAGAACAACTCTCTGAAGAGAAAGAACTTGCACCACAGTCAAAATCTCAGAAATTTAGAGAAAATGAGGACAACAGACCAAGTACAAGAGAACCCAAAACAAGGAAAGAAACAAAAAACGCTCTACACAGACAGTAACATGAACAGAGAAATCACCCTATTTTCAGTTAATATCAATGTTTTAAACTCAACATTAAAAAGAAAACAGTCATTTGAAAAACTTAAAAAACAAAATGCAGACATAACTTGTATACAAGAAGTACACATCGTAGATAAACAGGCAGACCTCCTAAAGGATACCAATTTGGGAAAAATGTATTGGGCTCTTTCAAATCAAAGAAAAGGGGGTATCGTACTTATAGAAGATTGGCTGCAACACAAACAAGTATACAAGGATGATGAATGGTATTTATAGAAACAATATTAAACCAGAAAAAGATTTTGTTAGTTACAGTATATGCCCCGAATGTAAATCAAAAAGAATTCTATAATAAACTCCATCACAAGATAGTAGAAACTGAATATACAAGTGTATGTATTGTAGGAGATTTAAATGCTGCTTCAGACAAGGATAAAGACTATAAAAGCTCCCCCCCCCCCAAAAAAAGGAGACTATTCCCATCTTCTTTTAATAACATAGTGAGGGGATTAAATTTGAAGGATGTGTGGAGAGAACTATATCCAACTAAATATACTTGCAATATACTTTCTTTTCCAATCCCCATCACTCTTGGTCTAGAATAGATCAGATATAGATGGACCCAGGCTTAATGGAAAACATTGAAAATATAGAGATCTTGCCAAATGTATGAGCTGATCATAACCCTATTCAAATTAAATGGAAAGGAAAGAGAATGATTGGGAGATGGACATTTAATAATAATATACTAAAAGATAATTAATATATTGAAATGGTGAGAAAAGAATTGAAAATATTTCTTGAAATAAATAAGAGAGGGCATACGTCCCTTCAAAATCTTTGGAATATAACAAAAGCTTATGTGAGAGGTTTAACTATTGGCTATATATTAAAAAGAATAAAGAAAAAAGGCAACAACAAAATGTGTGGAGAGAGAAACTAAATCTAAATTCAAGAGTTATTGGAGGAGTTAATGACAGACTTATATAATGAAGCCTTGAATAGTGCTAATATACCAAAGTCATGGACCGAAGCATATATAACCCTTATTCACAAAGAGCAATCAGACCCACAAAAAATTCAAAATTACAGGCCAATATAACTTTTAAACGTAGATTACAAGATTTTGGCCACAATATTGGTGGAAAGATTAAAGAAAATATTAAGTAGGATTATTCATACTGACCAGAATGGGTTTCTGCCATATAGACAAACGAAGACAAATACAAGAATAATTATGGATGTTTTAGAATTCTACGAAGTGCACACAACTAAAATAATGGCACTGATGTTTTTAGACGCTCAGAAGGCTTTTGACAATTTGAATTGGAATTTTTTTATTAAAAAATTGACAGGCATGAAATTTGGTGAATTTTTTTTAGGATTCATTAAAACAATATATATATAAACAATATATATATATATATATATATATATATATATATATATATATATATATATATATATATATATATATATATATATATATATATATATATGTAGATCTTTGGTTGTTGGGTTTTCTCCGCGTAAGATTGAAGTATCTAGGCAACGTTTCGATGAAGTCTCATTCATCATCTTCAGGCTTCTGTCTCAGCTCTGTGCTTCTCAGAGTAATGGAGATTGCAGCTGCTTCCTCCTTTAACTGCCAGTGGGGTGGAACTTGATTGGGTGGGGGCTTGGCTGTGTTCTGATTGGGTGGGGGTGTTCTCATTGGTAGGGGTTTGGCTGTGTTCTGATTGGTTGGGGTTAGCCGTGTTCTGATTGGTTGGGCGTGTTCTGTTCAGGAGGGGCTTGGTTGTGCTCAGGTTAGTTTTAGTTGCTGGGATTTGAGCTGGAGAGTTGTGATCTTGCTGTTTGGCTTCTAGTTCGTGGTCCTGCTGCATCTTCATAGTGGGTGTCAGTTTGCTTCATGTATGGCTCAGAGGGGTTTGAAGTGGGTAGTGATGCAGCTGCAGTGCAGCTTCTGGTCCATGGTCGTTTCTCATTTTCTGAATGGGTGGGAGTGAAATTTTCTCAGAAAATGAGAAACGACCATGGACCAGAAGCTGCACTGCAGCTGCATCACTACCCACTTCAAACCCTCTGAGCCATACATGAAGCAAACTGACACCCACTATGAAGATGCAGCAGGACCACGAACTAGAAGCCAAACAGCAAGATCACAACTCTCAGCTCAAATCCCAGCAACTAAAACTAACCTGAGCACAACCAAGCCCCCTGAACAGAACACGCCTCCAACCAATCAGAACACGGCTAACCCCCAACCAATCAGAACACAGCCAAGCCCCCACCCAATCAAGTTCCACCCCCACTGGCAGTTAAAGGAGGAAGCAGCTGCAATCTCCATTACTCTGAGAAGTCAAGAGCTGGAGACAGAAGCCTGAAGATGATGAATGAGACTTCATCGAAGCGTTTAGATACTCAATCTTACGCGGGAGAAACCGAACAACCAAAGATCTACATATAAATACCCGAGAACCTCAGAAAACATATATATATATATATATATATATATATATATATATATATATATATATATATATATATAAAATATATATATGGATCTTTGGTTGTTCGGGTTTCTCGCGTAAGATTGAAGTCAGGCACGTTTGATGAAGTCTCATTCATCATCTTCAGGCTTCTGTCTCCGCTCTGTGCTTCTCAGAGTCTGAGAAGCACAGAGCCGGAGACAGAAGCCTGAAGATGATGAATGAGACTTCATCGAAACGTTGCCTAGATACTTCAATCTACGTGGGAGAAAACCCGAACAACCAAAGATCCACATATAAATACCAGCGAGAACCTCAGAAATATATATATATATATATATATATATATATATATATATATATATATATATATATATATATAAAATATTATATAATATATATATAAAAATATATAAATACCCAAACTGCAAAAATATTAATAAATGGGAAAATACAGATAATATAAGGATAAATAAGGGTGTAAGACAAGGATGACCCTTGGCTCCCCTACTTTATATATTAGCAGAAGAGACATTATTGGTACAAATCTGACAAAATCAAGAGATCAGGGGGTTAAAAGTTAAAAAAGAGGAGTACAAACTTCAAGCATTTGCTGACAATATGGCATTTATAGTGGAAGATCCCCTGGAAATGACACCCATTTTGATGAAAAAATAGAACAATATGGAAAGGTGGCAGGGTTAAAAAATAATAAAGAAAAAACAAAAGTGATAACAAAAAACTGTACAAATGAACAAAAGGAAGAACTAACAAAGAGATTAAGGATACAGGTGGTAAACAAAGTAAAATATCTGGGATATGGCTGACAGCTAGGTGCTCATCAATTAAAAAAGATAATTACAATAAATTAACAATTCAAATATTTAAAGACTTAGATAATTGGGCTAAATTACAAATATCTCTGTTAGGCCGTATTGCAATAGTAAAAATGAATATTTTGCCAAAATTGTTGTTCTTATTTTAGATGGTGCCAGTCAAGTTGGAAAAAAGCTTTTTTGAAGAACTAAATAAACATATATCCAAATTTATATGGCGGGGAAAAAACCTAGAATAAAATATAAATTATTACAGGACGATAGAAAGAAAGGAGGCTTTGGTCTTCCAGCTTTCGAAACATACTATTAGGCTGCAATAGCAACCTGGCTCAAAGACTGGGTTAATTTGATATTTAAATAAAAGGATCTTAACATTAGAGGGCTTTGATCTCCAACTTGGACGGCACACATTTATGTGGGATGGAAAGAGTAAACACCACTTGTACTTTCAAAGGCATTATATAAGGAGTGTGTTGTTAACTATTTGGGAAAAGATAAAAAAAGTACATTACTGTAAGGTCCCACTGTGGTTATCTACAATGGAGGCAGTTACACACCCAAACATTTTAGATTTTGATAATATTGTAAAATATAAAGATCTATTACATCAAACCGGAGAGTTAAAGGGTTAGAATCAAATACAAATTCAAGGAAAAGAGATAGCATGGCGGCCCTATGCGCAGATACAAACGCATTAAAAAAAGATAAAGAACAATTTGGTTTTAACATGGCCTACCAAGAATTAGATAAAATTTGGCATGGAGAGGAAAGGAAATTGATTAGTAAAATATATAAATATCTATTGAATTATAAATTAAAAGAAGAAACAGTCAAGCAGTGTATGATAATTTGGGCAAAAAATGTGGGCCACAGTATTGAATTAGACAAATGGGAACATATTTGGGAAATAAATTACAAACTAACTATGTCAGCCTTGTACAAAGAGAATCTCTATAAAATTGTGTATCAATGGCACTTGCCACCCGCATGACTGGTTAAGATGTTCCCAAACCTCCCCCCAAACTGTTGGAAGTGTAACTGTGTCCAGGGAACATACTTTCATATGTGGTGGACCTGTCCATATGCTCAGAAGTTCTGGAAAAATATCAAAAATTGGATTCTAAATATAACTAAACAAGAAGTAAAACTTGAACCCAAAACCTTTTTGCTGGGTATGATAGACTCAAAAATAGAAAAAAAGCAATATTTAATCTTGCACATTATAACGGCAGCCAGAATAAGTTATGCTCAAAATTGGAAACTGTCTATTGTTTCTTCAGAGGAGATGGTCATTAAAAAAATTCACAAGTGTGCAGAGATGGACAGCCTAACCAAATTACTAAAAAACAACAAAGATAGTGAATACTACAAAGTTTGGAACTGTTGGTACGAATGGTTAAAGAAAAAGCAACATTTGACAACTGAATAAGTTATGAAGCTATGAAGGATGTGCATTTAATCATAAAGTATTCTGTGAAATTAAAACATTAAAAGAACGAGGAGGGTATTGTAACAAGGTAGATCACATCAATGTTATGGAGTAAAAGAAAAAAAGAAAAGAAAAATGTAACCAATGCTCAATACCTGCTGCAAAATGTATATATGCATATATATATTTGTTTATATGTTTGTTTGTTTCTTCTTAAATACTTTAAATATATGAAACTTAAATAAACTTTATTTTAAAATGAAAAAAAAAAGAAGCAATCTCCTTTTGTTTTTTTCCACTCTTATTACATTCTTGCCAGTATGCCTGTCTCCGGAGCTTCTGGGGCTTGACTTTCTTAAAGGGGAAGGGTTGTTTAAAGATTTTTACACTGCTGTTGGGAGGAAATACTTCCCTGGACAAACAGCACTTTGAAGAAATAATTGAATAATGAAGCAGAACTGTCAGAAAGAAGCTTTTAATGACAGGGAACCAAGATGAGTGACATTCAGCAAGGCTTCTTGGCTAGCTAGAAAGATTGACATTCAAACGTGAGTTTACATACCCTTTCTGAGTTTTGATCTAAAACTGCTTTTTGGTGAAAGTTAATTCTGTGCTTGCTGATGTTTAATCCTGTGTTTGTTGATGGGATAATTTTCTCTATTCAGCTTCAACAAGCAACAGCTACTGTTGTGATTTAATTATTTGTATTGTGTTTGAATTTTTTCCTGCCTCATGGTTTCTTTTTCTATCTGGGGAGAGGGTCTTCCTTCAGTGTTATCAGGCACTGTCCTTTTGGGGTGTACTTCCAAGAGGCAGGATGCAAGCTTGGCACTGATTTTTTACTGCCTTTCTGGGGGGCATATGACCTTTCCTTAAATCTGAATGATTTCCTTAGGATATCTTGTGAGGTGAGTGAGATCAGCTGATATCTTCAAATGGATCTAAGGATTGCTTCTCCTGGGTGTGCTCTTTCTGGAGAGTTTAAATAACCTCTCTACTAAAGGGTTTCACTTTATGAGCAAGAGTTGTTTGCTGATAGTTATCACTACATTTTAAATATTTTAAATCCTCAAGGTGCTCTGACACCCTACCTGATTTGTAACTCCAGCTTGCAGGTATTTTTAATCTAATGATTAGTATTTAGGGTAGCTTTTTGCAAGCAAAGAAGCTTTTTGTATTTTTGTACAGGTAATCTTTGACGTACAACAGTTCATTTAGTGACCATTCAAAGTTACAATGGCACTGAAAAAAGTGACTTATGACCATTTTTCACACTTATGGCTGTTGCAGCATCTCCACTGTCATGAGAGGCCAGGCAAGCAGAAGCACCCCTTGACCTGAGTGATGTCGAGTTGGCCATGCCCACCCAAACACATGCCCACCAAACCACACCCACCAACTAAGCCACACCCACAGGACCAGTTGTTAAAAAATTTGAATCCCACCCCTGCTTAAGATCATGTTACTACACCACTTAGTGATGAAAATTCCAGCAGTTTCAGTTGCCATTATTAAGCAACTGGGTCATTAAGCAAGGACATTACATGGTTGCCATTTGCAATATTCTACCAGTTTCCCTATTAACTTTGCTTTACGAAGCCTGCAAAGAAAGTTGGAAATAGCAATCACATGACTGCAGGATGGTATGACATTGTTATTGTGAGCCAGGTACCCAGCAGCCAGATCTTGATCTCATCAGTTATAACTATTACTCATTCATCATCCCTGTAAGTTTGAACAGTTAAAGAATTCTTATCTATTCTATTAAGTGAGAATCACTTGTATCCTGCTGTCAGTCTGGACTCAAAAAGAAGCCGTCCGGAATAATTCATTCTTTTCCTTGTTCTGTCTTCACACAGTTTATGGTTATGAGCATAGATGTCAGGACTGGAGTCTAGACTGGTAACCTGAGTCACACCAAGGATAAATATAGTAAATCACTACCAATGACAGCCTTATCAACACAGGAACTTTCTTTACACAAATAGGACCAGAGCAGATCATATCAGATCACACTTAATGACCCCACAAAAGCTTACTGGATCTAACTGCTTCCTTCATCTACACAAATGAAAGCTTTTTCTCCCTCTCATTGAGAGAATAGTCTTCCTCCTGTAAGTCTCAACTACAGGAAAGGACACTGTCTCTCAACTCATATTTTTAGTCAATCAAAATGAAATTATTTTGACCTTTAAGTAATCTGAGTGACAAACCCAAGTTGTGATGCTGTGTAATATAAGCAAAGCAAGGGGTTGGGAATTGTTACTGCAAATTATTGTTCTGCCCTTTGAAAGGAGAGAAGATCAAGCACCTGCAAATGTCACTAGTGTATAGATGTGACAGGCAATTACCTTAATCCTTACAGATGGACTTCAGTATCTTTCTGGGCAAGTATTTCTTGCAAATCAGTGTCATTATTTGTACTGGAAAAGGCACCGCAGCTTCATCACTGATGGATGATAAAGCATTTCTACGCTGCCTGTCATTCATAATGGTAAATGCAATCTACTGTTGACCCAACAGTTTCGAGTAGCAATTTTGCTTTAAAAAAAATGCTGATACAATTACATGTTAGACGATAAACAAAGGATTCTTGATTTCAAATTTTCATAATTGAATACTGCTAATTTTGGGACATGCAGGATGCATTAAAAATGCTTCTTCACACAATGTATAATTAAACTGTGGAATTGGCCATCATATGGCATAGTGAGAGTCACAAAAGTTGCATAAGCAGAAATTATCCAAAAGGCTATAAACAGTTACTAGTCATACTAGCTATATATAATTTTTAATGGGCTTCTTAATATTGGTAGCTGGGGAAAGCAATAAGAAACAGATGCTTATCCTCAAGCACATAAAATGGGATTCTTTTCCTTGTGGCATAAATCTGCTTTAAATCTGCATATAGTATTATATCTGTGAATAAATGTCTGATTGGGTGTTGTCCCATCTCCCACAAACATTCCTTATGCTGCTTCAAAATCCACCATGGGCCTGCTCTTATCAGGGGCCTAGGCTTGCATTTTTACACATTTTTACATTTTTACAGCCAGTTTATACTAGTTTATTTAAAACTGAAGCAAAGCTAGTCTTCTTTATTTATTTACAGTGCACACTGATAATATGTCTATTTCTCTGTTTGTACTTAACTTTTTCCTCAAAAATGATCTAATTAGATTCTACTCAATTTTACAGTCAGTGTTTCTCTAGGACAATGTTTCTTAATTTTTTCTTCTTCTTGGGGCCTTTTCCACTTAAAATTATGGAGGAGCCCAAAAGGTTTTTCATTTGCATGGTTTATATCTATTGATATTTACCACATTAATAATAAAAATTGATGTATTCACTGCTGCTACCGCTTCTTGCTATTGTCTGGTGGGATTTCAATATAGTAATATTTTTTAATATAAGCTGGCAAATATAAATGACAAACCAAGAGAATGAAAGGATTTTTTTTTCTTACTGGATTTACAGAAGGTGCTTATTAAAGCTTTGAAAAGTCTGTGCAATGGGACTAAAAAGAAATGAAGAGCAATTAAATCCTACAATAATATGTGAATGTGCAGTGGGACAAAAAAGAAATGAAGAGCAATTAAATCCTACAATAATATTTGAATGAACCAAATATTAAGGCTATTAGAAGTAAAAGAAATAAAGTTGGCTTATTTGATCAAAATTAAAACAAAATATGTTGTTTATTCTGGCTATCTTTTTTGGATGTACTGCTGATTCCAGGAATGAATCGAATAGTTTTATGGATTTGTTATAGATAAGAGAAGGCATATGAGGTGAAAACATAAATGCTTATAATTTTTAGAGTTACTAAATGTGATGAAGATTCAAAAATAATTTTTAATATATTATTCTATTTCTTTATTATAGCCTCACTTTTCTCTTTCTTCTCTTTTCTCTTTTCTTTCTTTTCCTTGCAGTTTTTTCTCCCCTCTATTATTTTTTATTATTTTTAAGTTTATAACAGTAAAATGTAATACAAACTAATTAAAATTATTAATAAAAATTACACACACACACACAGAGAGAGAGAGAGAGAGAGAGAGAGAGAGAGAGTCTGTACAACCTTTGGGAATAACCAGCTGATTGCAAAACTGCTGTTCACACCATCCTTCCCCATCTAGCAGAAGTGTTAAGAAGGAAAACTGCTTTCAAGGATACACTGCTCTGTTTGGTTTGTTTTTGCAGGCAAATAAACAAGAGAGGAATATAGCAACTCATGTTTCTTTCAAATGGAAGGATTGGAATATTTGTTAATCTTTTGTTAATCAACTTTTACAGAGCAGTATATATCCCATGTTTTGACCTCTCTTGTTGATCAGCCAAAAAGAGAACCATCAGTTCTTGACATTGGCTGCAAGAATGAAGATGATTGAAAGTTGGCTTTGTATGTGATATGGTATGAAAACAATGCTATGCATGCTCCCTACATTGCAACTTTCATTAAAAGGCTTGATTTAAATTTCACAAAGATAAAGCTGGCTATTCAAATCAAATTATACCAGGTCATTTCATTTCCTGATAGGTTTTATGTTTTTATTTTTCATGAGCTGTTTCCAACCAGGTATAAAACATTCGCATTAAAAATAGATTTTTAAAGAGATAGATTGCTACCTGTTTTGAAGCTGTATAGGAAATTACATTTTTCAAAAAAACATACTAAAATGGAATGTCAACATACATTCATATTATTAATTCAAATGCAAATTAGAAGAGAATCAGATAGTCACCTCCAATTAATATCTCAATTCTCACCCGTATCCTACTCCTAAACATTGATTCTCCTTCAGTTAATTAATTCCATTCCTCAATCCTCATTTCTTAGCTACATAAAATCCAAAATAAAGTACTCAACTCAAATGCATACTGTAACTTAGGAGAACATGTCAAAATATTAGAGAGAGAGGGAGATGGTAGAACAGAGAAGACAAAGTATGATTAGAAAGGAAAGATGGGGTAAAAAGAATGAATAGGCAGTGTTGAGGAAAGATACACTAAGTATTTCACAGTATGAGGAAACAGAATGAACCTTGAAAGAAAATGGATACCAGGAGAATGAGAAAAAAGGTGTTTTGTACTTCTGAGATATATGTTTCTGCATATTATTCACATTGATGCGGCTGAAGCAGAGCGGGTTAAGTAACTCATAGTAGGACCTTTACACTGTATGTCACTGTCAGAGGAACACACAAAGATAATGAAGAGCCAACTGCATCCCTATTGTACCTGTAAAAGTTGATCTTACCCAAATTATTTAATCTTTTAGGAAAGCATGTGTTTCCCCCCCACATTCTTCCTCCATGAATGAAAATGTTTAAGCTTTACCTGTTTTGTCACGGAAAGGAGTTTTTATTTTCCAAGCTGGCTTGCAGCCCTCAGAATCTGCCAATTTCATTTCTACTGAAATCAATAGACTCCCAGGACTCTAGGAAATACCAGTAGATCCTAAACTCTAGGAAATAGTTTTGGGCCCAGATCTAGGGGGAAAGCTTCTCTGCCCTAGAAATCAGGAATGGCACATCACTTTTGAAATCTTGCCAAGAAAATGGTAAGGACTTGTCCAGGCAGATGTCAGAAGTCAACACTGATTCCAAGGAACAAAAGGAAAAAAAAACATTGTATAAAAATGTCAGCCACAAGATGGCACCATAGACCTAGAGGAATTGTCTAAATAACATCTCCCATGACATTAACCAATGTCCTAGGAGGTGAAATTTGGACATTTTCAAAACACAGGTGAAAGAATTGTAATTAAAAGTCAATGCCACTACCACCTAGGAAGAATGACCCAGGATTTGAAATCCTTTCTCTCCAAGCAACAAACTACTGTGGTCAAAGGACATGTGTGCTATGCAGGAGCAAAAATACAAAGAGATAGAATACACATTTTCAAAAATGGAAATATTTGTTAGGTATAACCCAAATGATTCTCTCTCTTCTATTTCATCTTAGAACTTTGATTATGTAGATTTCATGCTGTTTGATACAGGTTTTTTTCTTCTTATCTTTGTTTTTTGTGGTGTTGTGGATGAAGGCAAAAGATTCCTACAATTTGATGCATCTTTTTAGGAGAATAACAAATACTGAATCTGGTGTATCTGCTTCAGATAAACCCCAGACTTCAAAACTGAAATATTTTCCCCAATATCTTTTATGAAACTAGGGAAAGGAATAAGGCTTGGTAATAAAAGGAGAAAGGAATAAGAGTAAAGGCTGTATAAAAATAACCATGAGAGGGATCTGGGACTCCTAGTAGACAACCACTTAAGTATGAACCAGCAGTATACTGCAGCTGCCAAAAAGGCCAGTGATCAACAGAGGTGTAGTATTAAGATCACATGAAGTTTTGGTATTGCTTTATACTGCACTGATAAGACCATACTTGGAATACTGCATCCAGTTTTGATCACCAGAATACAAAAAAGATGTTAAGACTCTAACAAAAGTGAAGAGAAGAGCAACAAAGGTGATTAGGGCACTGGAAGCAATACTGTGTGGTGAACACTTGTAGGAAGTGGGAATGTCTAGTCTAACAAAGACTAGGAGTGGCATGATAGTAGCCTTCTACTATTTGTGGGGCTGTCACAAAGGACAGTTGACCTATTCCCCAAAGCACCTGAGGGAGAAGTAATGAATGGAAGCTTAACAAAGAGAGATCTAATGTAGAACTAAGGAGAAATTTCCTGTCAGTAAGAACAATTGATCACTGCTTCCAGTAGTTGTGGGTGCTCCATCATTAGAGGTTTTTAAGATAATTAGACAGACATTTGTCCAGGACTGTATAGGATCTCCTGCTTGAACAGGGAGTTAGACCAGGAGACCTCCAAGATCCCTTCCTACTCTTATTCTATTTTCCAAGTGGGATTTATTTTATGACTTGACTGTGGTAACTCAAAAGCTCAAAAAGACCTCAGGTTCTCAGAGTATTCCGATTCCATAACTTTGGGAGAGAGATACTGAATTAATTTAGTATAGAACTGTGGTTTATGGTTTGCTAACCTAAACTCCCAGAAATGAAAACAATTAAAAGAGGTCTAATGAAGTCAGTGAGACCTAAGAGTATTTGATGTTGGCTTCTAAAATATTTCTTGTTTCCTTCATGTCTGTTCCTTAACTTCAACCTATTTTAGTTTTTTTGTGATTTCAGTGCCAATAGACTATACATCCCAACACATCTGTTCTTCATTCCTTATAACCAGGCCTTTTCTTCCCTTTTGAGGAAAAAAAAATCATTTACATTTCAAAGTTATATCTATGACTTGCAACAATTTCGCAGTAACTTATCTCCACACATATAAGTTTGGAGAAAATCCATTACTTTTGCCTCACTTAAATATGAAGCTTCACCTCCCACAAATAAACTTCAAACTCCAACTAAATATTGCAATTTTCCTGTACTAAATAGGTTTCTGGTTTTGCTCCATCCCAGTGCTATACATAGTTTTCATAACTTTTCTGTATCCTGTACAGAGGTGGATTTATAAACTGTACAGATGCAGAGAGGTAACTCAACAAGATGTCCATAACAAAGAACATTTATTGGTCCATCAGGTATCCTCATAACTCACGTATGTGATGAAGTTCTTTTATGACCAATCCTTTGTATATCTGCTTTGTAGAAAAGATGGTTATCTCCTAACCCATCTCGTAGAGAAAGAAAGAAAGCTGCTATCAGTTCATGAGTCCAGGCAAGAATGGAGGGAAACCTCCCCCAACCCCTTGAGGGTCAATTTAGTGACCAATCAGGATTACAGATGTGGCCATCGTGACATGAATTACATTTCCCAGGATACCTTTAACGACATTTACCATGATGCATTCCCTTAAGGGGACAGCTCACAATTCCGAAGTGACTATCCAATTCCCATAGACTGGCTGAGACAGCACAATAACAACAGACAACAAACAAAATCAAAGAACAAAAAACTTGTCTTCTCGTTTTTTCTCTCGAACTCTGAACTGAAAAGATTGCTTTTATACAAAGCCATTTATTCATATGCAATGTACCAGAAAGATCAACTTCATGTGCAGGTTTTATCCAGCTAATGGAAATGTTCATTCAACCGTTTTACAGAGATCAATTGTGGAGTGAACATAACCCACAATCTAAATTGTTTCTAATCTGACCTACCTCTTAAGGCTGGTGTACTGTACATCTGGAAAAGGGATGGAAAAGTTTAACAATATGACCAGCAGTATTTTTGTTTTTAAAATGAAATATGAAACCCAAATTGTAATTGTAATAGAATGGCACTTGCAATCACTCTCAGTGCAAATGTCAAATTTTATTTTAAAAGATCATATTGTACCAGGGTGACTGATAACACGTTGACACGGGACAAATATTCTTCACTTGAACTGCTGCCCTGAAACATACTTTTCCCACTTGGCTGAAGCACAGTAATTTATTTTTAGTCCTTCTGCTGAAAAAGTTTCCATTCTGCATTGTCCTATTCCATGGAGTCACCTACTATGATAAACAAAAATATGGTGTAATACGTCATGGATCTTCCATCTTGTACATAGCGTGATCTTGGGTATCGGCTTTCTGTGAAGGACACTATCCACTAGGAACTTTATTCTAGACTGTAAGAGTTTCCCAGTATTTGTAGCAACTTTCATATAAGCCTTTTAATCTGCAAAAGCAATAATTAATTATCCAGTCTTGTAGGGTAACCCTATAATATCACAATCCTTCTTGCTTTACCTCCCTTTTATTTCCTCCTTCCCCCACTCCTGTTGCTTTGAAACAGAGATAAAACGTTTCACAGAGAGAGAGAGAGAGAGAGAGACAGACACAGACAGAGACAGAGAGACAGAGAAACAGAGAGGCAGATAAATTTTATTTTTGCAAAGTATGGCTCTTCAAGTAGGACTTAATTTCCTTAGGATCTGTGGAGGATAAATATCCATGTTTAGGATTTTGCCTGCAATAATCCTCATCATCCTTTGCTGGGGTCCCTGATGCACACAAAACTGTTCTGAAAGAGAAATTTAAATCGGCACCTTCTAGCTTTTCTATTATTATATATTAGAATTGACTTGATTAAAAAAATAAGCAGCCTAGAGCCCTCCATATATTTTGACTACAACTTTCCCTATCCCTTGTTATTAGATTAGCTGATCAAAAGTAATGAGAATGGACATTCAAATCATTGGAAGATTATCACCTTGCCCACTCCTAATTGGAAAATTCTATCCTGGAGGCATTTTAAATTAGGGAAGGCATGTGGGCTTGTTGGTTTTAGGTGAGTTATACAATTAGTATGTGTGATTTGCATATGGTGGGGTTTTCTTCAGGATTCATTATTTCCTTTCTCTGATATGGCTCTGATATGCATATCATTCAACCTTTCTATAATCTCAATAAATATATGTTAAGGATCATAAATATGAAATTGTTAACCTTTTTTTGACTTTTACAAAAGCATTTAAACTCACAATTAATTCAAGAATGTTTAATTGATTAAAGATCATCTTATAGCCATATATTTCCATGAGGCGACATATTATGTAAAATTACAGGCCAACCCAATGCAAGAGATAGTAGCAGGAATCAAGATTGAAAAGAGGGCACCTACCCCTGGCTCCTGCTTCACCATGATTTAACAATCTTCTGCTTGGTTCTTTATATGCCTCATTCCGGTGTTTGTGGTCTGACTTTAAGCTATTTATTCTGAGATGTTCTGAGTCTCGGGTGTTTAGGTTTCTCAACCTCCCCTCAATGTTTTGGGACTGACTTCAGCTTTTAGATGGATTCTGACTTGATAAAAATAATTTTTACATTTTGCACAATTTTTCCACAACCCTTTCATCCTGGAATATGGTCACCATTCATAAAATACCAAGGTTTTCACAATCATGCAGAAAAATTCATCAGTAGACACAACTAACTTCTTGACTAAGAAGAACAAATGTGAGTCAAGTACCGTGTCAGGTTGTCAGTACCGTACTGTGAAGCTTTTGAGAAAAAAAGATTAAAATATTTACGATCATGAACTCTTGTGTTCCAATCTAGAGTACAACTGGAAACATACAGCATAAAGTCTATTTTGCTTTCACACTTGTATCAAACCAAGAAAAGGAGAGAGCATAGCAATGAATTGGCAAAAGGTGCTCGTTGCATACAATGTGCCCCAAATGACTCTATTATTGTATGTCCAACAACCTCTAAATTGTTTTTAATCATTTAAACATATTACTCATTATATCTTTGGATAAAAAATGTCAGGATGAATCAGGTAATCTCCTTCAACCAAGTTTCCTCTTCTGCCTTATAATTTAACTTATTCAGCTATATTACTGTAGAATCAGTGATACAAGCTCTATAGGCTATTCACTAAGCTATTTGATCATATACAGTATTTTGTTGACAGAGAGAAAAATTACAGAATTTCAAGAGAACTGTTTCTGAAGTTCAGAATTAAAAAACAATCTAGATATCGACATATGAATTCCCAGTGCAGTGCACCATGATGAAATATCATTCAGCTGTGGAAGAGTACTTCAGTCTATAAATCTACGCACCATAGCAAGACTCAGCAAACTTTTTTGCTACAAAAAAAAGTAAAATATGGGTCTCTTCCACTTCATCCAATAGAGATGGTCAAAAATTGATGAAAATTATTTAAAACCTGAAGTGGGAAAAATGTATGCAATCTGTGAAATTTAGAAGCAATTGACAAACCAAATAAAATAAATAAAAATAAATAAAAAATAAATATAGCCAGCCCATCTAGCAGTCACAATGTTTAGGAAGGCTATTTGAAATTCACATTATCAATGATCATTCCATCTATTAATATACTCGTAGGTCTTCTGATCCCAGTGGTGGGGATTTGCTATTTATGCTATAACTACAACCATAACCAGGATCTAATACAATTCCTTAGACCCATATCTAACCTAAAAGGCAACTACTTAATAGGTATCATCATGATCGTGCTTTTCTACATTTTCCTTGATACATTTTATTCAGTTAGACTTCTACTTTGGTTTACATACATTATTATTCTTTCATTGTGTCAAAATCAATCAGACTACAACATACTAGAGAGAAAATAAACTAACTAAATGAAGACTCCAAGCACTTAGCTGGTTGATTCCCTATTTTCAAATTTACATTCTGTAAATCTGAATGGATGTCACAGGTCTTCAATGTGAGTTTTATATATGGTACACAAGAATAATGGCTATCAAAGACATGATAGTTTTCCGTCTTGACAGTCTAGGAAGCTGATAGACTATCATACTTCCTTTCAATATTTAGTGATTGGTACACAAAGAATTGCTTAAATGAGGACACATTCCCACCAATATGAAATCCAGGAAAAGTGCTTTGCTACAATAAATCGTACTTCTAGATACAATTGCCTTGAACAAACAATTGGAATGGAATTCTGTTTGTGCAAGAAGAGAGTACAAACAACTGTAGTTAACATGTCTGCTAATGTTTCTTGTGTATGCCTGTATGCACGTGCATGTGGTGTGTGTGTGTGTGTGTGTGTGTGTGTACACATACACATATACATTCATGCAATATAGGCCTTCAGGCTAACTTTGAGGGTATGGTTGAAAGGAGAAAGAACAACCAGTCTAGCTTGCTTATAATTTCTCAGGCAGCAAATCTTGTGGATATGCCTGTTTTTACACACCAGTACTTACACAATACTGGTGAGATCTGAAAGCACATATTCTGCAATGCTAAAATTCTGATATGCAAGCATATGTTAGATTTGACATATGGAGGAATTAGCAACTTCTGAACACAGATAAGCCAAGCCATAGATGCAATGGATTTGTGTGTGTGTGTGTGTGATTTACTAGTAGAATCATCATCAGACTTTGTGTTAAAGAGTTGCATAAATGTAAACAACTTTTAGGAAAGTCTTAAGGACATGACTATTGTGTAGACCTAGGTCAGGATGACTTGTGACCCTGGACTGATATTGAAGATTATACCCTTGGTATTTATGATGTTTTCCTTCCACCAAATGTTTAAGATTAGTTTAAAATTGGCTTTGTTATTAGTTTATTGATTGTTTTGCCTTCTTTTAATGTCATTTAAATGAGCCTTTGTTATTAGTTTATTGATTGTTTTGCCTTCTCTTAATGTCATTTAAATGAGCCTTTGGAACATGACCCTATTCGTAGGCTTTTAAGGCCTGGGGATAAAGCAGCTTGTAAAAGCTCACTTGAAGAAAAACATTGGATGATGAACTACTTGTCTGGAGTTGTTCCCCCACCTCCACCTCCTGGACTTCTGATGAATGTTGTATTTTTATACTATTTTTATTGAGTTGTAATCAATTGGGGGAATCTATAAATAAATATAGTATTGTATATTAGCTAGATGTGATTAACGCATCTTATAAATACAGGTAGTCCTCAATTTACAACAGTTCATTTAGTGACCGTTCAAAGTTACAACAGCACTAAAAATGTGACTTATGAACATTATGAACTTATGAGCATCCCCATGATCATGTGATCAAAATCAAATGCTTGGCAACTGGTTCATATTTATGACCATTGCTGTGTCCTAAGGTCATGTGATCACCTTTTGCGACCTTCCCACAAACAAAGTCAATGGGGAAGTCAGGCTCATTTAACAACCAGGTTACTAACTTATCAGTTGTAGTGATTCACTTAACAACTGTGGCAAGAAAGTCATAAAATGTGGCAAAACTCACTTAACAAATGCATTATTTAACAACAGAAATTTGGGGCTCAGTTGAGGTTGTAAATTGAGGAC
This sequence comes from Pseudonaja textilis, assembly GCF_049901715.1. Taxonomy (NCBI): domain Eukaryota; kingdom Metazoa; phylum Chordata; class Lepidosauria; order Squamata; family Elapidae; genus Pseudonaja; species Pseudonaja textilis. The sequence continues at coordinate 94,988,344 of NC_141992.1, forward strand.
TACCTGTCTCAAAGTAAAATTTAATTTTTTAAAAAATTTAAAAATAAATTATGCTTTTGCATAAAAACAAGGGGAAAGAGTGTAACTGCATCAATGTAATGTACCATTTGTGTTAAGGTATTAAAATTTAAGAACTGACCAGCAGTGAATAGCTGCCAGATGTAGGCTGATGCAACAAGAGTTATTCAGCATAGAATGGGTATTTCCCTTTAAGACTGGAGAGTAAAGATCCCGTTAAGAGGTGTGTATATAAAAGGCAACCATTAGAGGGTATGGTTCTCTTTCCTTGTGGCCAGTATTCAGTGCAGAAGTTCTCTGTGTGTTAGGAAGAAGAAAACTTGCTTGTAAAGGTATTTTGTCTACCACATGTATATTATCTTTATATACCTGTTGCATATTAAACCACTGTTAATGTCTAAGTCTCTGTGTGACATTTGTTGCTCCTAGGTTATCTTATAAAGGCAGTCACACTGCCAAATGCCCTGACAATTTGATAATGGTGTGGTGGCTGGTTTAAGAAGATTTCCACTCACAAAGGCATTCCATGATGGTCTCATTTGCTTATTCAGTCATTAGTCTATAAATTGAATCAAAAGTTAGATAGTTGCTGTAATATGAATCAGGGTTTGTGGTTTGGCATTAGACTGGTCTTTATATCCTGCACACATGAAAGCCACAACTGTCACATTGCAATAATCAAGTGAGGAACATGTGATAAGTCAAGACAGCTGCCAATTGCATTCCAAACTGCACTCTGCCTTTTTTTCCTATTTATCCCTAAAATTAACTGGAACAGGAAATCAGTCCAGGCTTAACTTAAAGAGTTTGTCAAACTACATTCCAAGGAATCCAGGGCTTTTGTGAAAATCTGATGGCATTCTATAAGAAACCAAGGGGAAATAAATCAATGAAGGTTGATCAATAAAGGTTATGGGAAAAATAGGAGGAAGAACAAGCATTAAAGTAATAAAGGTTGGATTAAAATGTCTAATAAATAAAATAAACTCAAATAGCCAATTTCTATCATCAAGCTTTATCTCTTAATTGGAGGGCGGGGGGTGGGTTCCAGAGTTTGTTTGGTTTATAACTAAAAGTTTCTGAAAGAAAAAAGAAGGAAAACTCTGCTGCTATTCATATTTGTTCCTGTTCCTAACTGGGCTCCCACAATGGCTTTATCTTCAAACTAATTTTAAATTATCTTCAGACTAATTCCAAAAGTCTGAACAATTAGCTATTTGTCTCCTTGTGATCACCACATCTCTTTATTAGATGTAAACATGTCCCGTTAAATGTTTTCCTTAGAACAGTGGTCGCCAACCAGTGGGCCGGGGACCACTGGTGGTCTGCGAGAAAATTTTGGTGGTCCGCAGAGAAATGTCACCCCCAAAGCACCCCTCAAATGAATTAATCCAGGCTGTGGATTAACACAAAGACTGTGCCGCCCACATGGCCGGCGGGAACAGAAGGCTTACATCACTTGCATTGTGAACAACACGAGGTAGTGAGGGGAGGGGGGAAAGGGCAGAGGGAGGGAACTTGCCCCACTCACCCCACCATCTCACCTTGCCACCGGGCTGCTTCTTTCTGCTGCTTTCTTCTGCTTTTGGCTGCACACAAGGAAAGAAGCAAAAGTCTTTCTATCCCTTAAACTCCTCCAGAAATGAGTCTTTGGGACCCTGCAAGGCCTCCTGCTGTGGCAGTGTGACAAGTTCCACAAAGACTCATTTCTGGTGGAGTTTGGGGGGAGAGAAAGACTTCTGCTGCTTCTGCTGCTTTCCTTGCATGAAACCAAAAGTCTCTCCTCCCCGCCCCACCTGAGAACAGAGTTGGAGAGGGTATCTTGCGATCCCAAATAAAGAATGATAGATCAGTAGAAAAACGGGGTGGGGAATTTTCCTGCAGACTTTTTTTGGCATTTTCCCAGGGTCTCTGATCCTCGGGATTTAAAATTATGAGTTTGGTGGTCCCTGAGGTCCAAAAGGTTGGCGACCCCTGCCTTAGAAAGTTCTCACTGTTAGTTCAGAAACCTACTTGCTAGAATGGATACAAGGGCACGTACACACATTAATGAAACAATTCCTGCAGAATTCCATTAGAAGAATGATGGCCTTGAAGAAATAAAAAATTAAGTTCAGTTTACAAATGTCAGTTTTAGCTGAACATGATGCAGGCATGAAAGTTAACAGATTAAAAACAATTGCTTCAGGGCTAAGGTCTGGGATCAGGAAATGATCAGTACATTTATTGTACATATTGTATTGATAAATTGGAAAGATGGTTTAATGGTGGACAGTAGGATCACATGATTTGAGGTCCTGGGCAAAAAAAAGCACATTGGTGAGAGAGGGAGAGAGATTTATAACCTCTGTTGGGCTTTGAACTTGCTTCCTGTTCCTGTGGCAAGAAATGCATCCTGATTGGTTGTCGGACTCCCATGGGGCCATGTAGGGGTTGAATCTTGGTTGAATCTTGCTGGGTGATGTAATCTTCTCAGGTGCCATGTGGTGAGATGGGTAGAGGGCTAATCCTATCATGTCCTGAGGGCCATGTCTTAATCCCATCACCCTGGAGCTGAAGATGTTTTGCATTGTAGATAAGATGTATTTTGTCTTTCTGGGGCTATTAACAAAGGTGGGGGGGCGGGAACTTTCCAAGACCATATTTCTCCTTTACTCATCCAGGAAGGTATAATATTCTGCCTTTTTAATATTTCCTAGAATATTTCATTTAGAATAGAATAGAATACTTTACTGGTCAAGTGTGATTGGACACACAAGGAATTTGTCTTGGTGTAAATACTCCCAGTATACATAAAGAAAAGATACATTCACTAAGAATCAAGAATCATAAAGTACAACACTTAATGATAGTCATAGGGTACAATCAACAATCAAATCATACTAGGAAACTGTCAAGTGGGAGGGGAGGGTTATAAGGAGTGATGAGAAGATTGACAGTAATAGTAGTGTACACTTTGTAAATAGTTGAACAGTGTTGAGGGAATTATTTGTTTAGCAGAGTGATGTCTTTTGGGGAAAAAACTGTTCTTGTGTCTAGTTGTTCTGGTGTGCAGTGCTTGCACTATAGCATCGTTTTGAGGGAAGGAGTTGAAACAGTTTATGTCCGGGATGTGAGGGGTCCGTAAATATTTTCACAGCCCTCTTTTTGACTAGTGCAGTATACAGGTACTCAGTTGAAGGCAGGTGGGTAGTAATTGTTTTTTCTGCAGTCCTAATTATCCCCTGATAATTATCCCCTGATAATTCCCTGTGTCTGTCCTGTTGGGTTGCAGAACCAAACCAGACAGTTATAGAAGTGCAGATGACAGACTCAATAATTCCTCTGTAGAACTGGATCAGCAGCTCCTTGGGCAGTTTGAGCTTTCTGAGTTGGCGCAGAAAGAACATTCTTTGTTGTGCTTTTTTTATGATGTTTTTGAAGTTAGGTGCCCATTTTAGGTCATGTGATATAGTAGAACCTGGGAAATTTGAAGGTCTCTACTGTTGATACTGTGTTGTCTAGTATTTTAAGAGGTGGTAATATAAGAGGGTTTCTTCTAAAGTCTACCACCATTTCTACGGTTTTGAGTATGTTCAGTTCCGGATTGTTCCGGTTACACCACGAGGCAAGTTGTATAACCTCCTGTCTGTATGCAGATTCATCGTTGTCTCGAATGAGACCAATTTTTCTAGGAGAGGGGTGGGTGCTAACTTCCTACATTCTCTCTCAGCCCTAGGAAGGAAATAATGGGAAGCTACTTCCCAAAAACATTGACAAGAAAACTAAAAGGACTAGCCAGAAGTCAAGATTGGCTTGAACTTGAAGGCACCAAAAGAGAGGGCAGAAAGAGGAAATTGGGTTGCACCATTTCAGATGCAAATGTCTGATCACTTCTTTGAATGATCAGTCCCTTAAGTAAAATGTCCTTGAAAATTTAAAAACAGAAACAAAGAGCAGGCAGGATCACCTTGAACCTCTTGCCTTTCCTCTTCGCAAGGACTTTGTAAATGGAAAAAACACTTCATGAAAATTAATAATTTATCCCTTAAATTCTGAAGTAGCATAGTGCATTTTTACCACTTCCCTCTGTGGTATAAAAAACAAATTAAGGAAATTGAGACTCAAGAAATGTTAATTTCTGACATCCTGGTTTTATTTGCAGATTATCCTATGTATTTTATATCAAAACTGTCATTATGTATCCTCAGAAATTCCAGAATACAGAGGATGTAAAGTTAGTATTTCACAGTTATGAATGAATCACATTTAGACAACTGCTTTCTAAAGACAACAGAAGGGTATTTTTCCAGTTAAAATAATTTTATACTGTTAATTTCTATTGCTCCTAACATATCCTCCTTATTACTATTTTTTAGAAGCAGAAGCAGAAGAGAAACAAACAGCAGGAAATAACTTGTGTAGTTGTCTATCATGTAATCTGCACTTTGATGATAGCAAACATGAGAAATTGGGTGTGCTTTGTAAAACTGCCTTGAAGCAGTTGTAACTGACATGTCCGGAACCTGCCCCAAACAAACCACAAGAGTTAGCTAACCTCACAAAAAGAAAAATTAAACATCATTATTTTCTGTGCAAGTTATTTTGCATACAAAATTCTTTCTTTCTAATACATCTGAGGCTACTACCGGAAGAGCTTAGCTGCAGAAATCAAGCTGGGAATTAGGAGAGCAGCAAACAGACCTGAAAATCTCAAATTCTTTGATGCCACCTAGTAACTGGCTAAAGTTTTGCAATTTAGATTTAATTGCCTAAATCTCATACACTGTGTAGCCTTACCAAGGAATGAAAGAGACAAAATAAGAGCAAAAATAAGCATGCCAAAGCCCATTCATATAAGGGGTGTGATGGAGATTGACTAGTTTCCCTTGGTAGCTCCTCTTCAGGGACTTTCCATATTTATACATGGTGTTGCTGCTGCTTGTTTCTTTTTCTTTACCCTTGTTTACAACAACCCACAAACATCACCATCTCTTGCCATTGCTTTGATATTGCCCACATGCCTGAAAAAAATTAAACAGGCTGCAGTAGTGAGGAGGAGGAAGAAAGCCAGGAATTCCAGAGGACAATAGGTTAAACAATGAATATCTCTGCTGCCAGTCCTGCTCATTAATTTCAAGAAATTAGGTACTTGCCAACTATGAATTACAATACATGCCAACACAGATCTTATATTCCAATTTTATATGCATAGACATGCATATCCTGATTAGATCTTGGACCTGTTCAGAGAAAGGGATGCATGTATGTCTAAACATTTGTTTACTTCTCCTTAGTAGTGAGACATTCCAGTGGAAGCAGTGTTGGTTTATGTAGATTTCAATGAGAAAATCCTGGAAAACCATGGGGTTTTTGTACTATTTGCTTTACTTTATCCATCCACATTTTAGGAAAGGGCAAAAGATACCCCCTCAAAGTTGTTTCAGTTAACTCCAGTCTGGACAACATTCGCCAACCAAAAGTGTTTGATTCTCATTGTCACAGTCAAGACATCTATTGGTTTTTCTTCTAAATGAAAAACATACTCTAACACAGTGGCCCCCAACCTTTTTTGGACTATGGCCCGGTATCGGCATCACAAAATGATCCATGGACCGGTACCGGCATCAGTACGCTCAACCAAGGCAAGGCGAGCCGAGCGACCGGCCAGCCGTCCCCCGCTTCTCCCTGCCACCTTCAACTCCTTCTTTGTACCTTCTCGCAGTCGATGGGCTTTTCGGGCTCTTTCTTAATCTCCTCCTGAGTAACGCGAGACTCCACCACCAACGGGATGGCTCTTCATTCGAAGCCGCCCCCCCCCCTTCGATGAAACTAAGGCGCGAGGATTCCTTCAGCACCCAAACGCCCCTTTCCATCCAACCGACGACTGACAAGCTCACCTGGAAGCACTTTCTCAAGCGCCATCGAAACAAGATGGCAGCGCCCAAGCAAAGTAGGAGGCCCGGTACAAAATGATCCACGGCCCGGTACCGGTCCGGGGCCCGGTGGTTGGGGACCCCTGCTCTAACAAATTATCCTCTGGTTCTTCCAATATGCTGAGGTGGATTAAGCTAAATCTATAACCGTGTAGATACATAATACATAACAGTAAATATTGTGTTAATGTTCTAAACAATGGAGACTATAGAATGATCAGGCAAGTGAATGAACTTCTGTGCAACCTGTTGTGTGGCACATATTTCAACATTATTTGAGAAATTGGGACGTGGAGGAAACTATATGCAAATCCTACATGTACCAATCAGTTGAAATGAATTTCATCTGTCAAAGTAAAACTTAGTGTGGTTTGTTGTAGGGGCATGCATAAGTGCACCATCGTGTCTACTGTCCCTGTCCTATTGTCCCCATTTATTCGTACCTATTTCCAGTATTCTTACTCATGTTTATACTTATACCCAGAGGTGGGTTTCTAGCGGTTCTGTCCACCTCTGTAGAACTGGTAGCTCTGAAGAGCAACAAACACAGAACCGGTTCTATGTCTGCTGATGTTTTTGCCCACCCACCCACCTGGGCTCTTACCTGATCTTTATTTCCTGATTTTTCAACTTCAGTGGCCGAACAAGGCACAGCTGCAGTTAAAAAAACAAGAAAAGAGGGCTGTTTCAAAGGCTACTTCTCTGCAGCAGTGTGCTAATGAGTGAGCTGCTGTGAGCTGAGCAGGCGCCCAGCTCACAGCAGGCAGGGAAGCTCGTAAATTCTGAACCAGTAGTTAACCCTGTAGTATCCTACCCCTGCTTATACCTACTATCTTTTAAGCAATTGACAAATCAAATAAATAAAAATAAAATATAGTTTGAACCCTGCTATTGTGCTTCACTCAGCAAACTACATTTATAAGAAACGATGGCTTAGCAGGACATGCAGCATGAACCCAATTAATGTCTAATAGCCGTGCATATTAACCAGATGTCCTTTTGGTATACGTCATGAACTCCATAATCTGTAACTTGATTTAAAAGTAAAAGATTCAGTTCGGGGCTTATTTGCCTGGCTACAAGCATTAAAGCTAAGCAATCCCACAAATCAGTGTGGCTGCAATTCTTGATCTTTGTAGGACCAAAAGTAATGCACAAATGACAATGTGCTAATGCAACTCCTCTCCGCACATTTTCATTCCTTTTGGAGCACGAAGTCTGAAAATGCTTGAATATGAAGCCGTATCAACTCTACAGACTGGCAGAATCAATGTCACCCAATTCTGCTGCACAAATTTTAATCATTTCCTTCCAATCTGTTTTGCATCTCCTGCTTTGCAATTTGACCCACCTCAATGCACACAGAAGGTAAATAATCCATAAAGCACCTGGATTTCATTGAATCCCTTTTAGTTTAAAAAAAAATGATTATGCGACCCCTCCGTCCTTTGCATAATGTACATTGATTAGGGACTTGTACACTGCTGTTCCTGTTTAAAATAATTCAGACTGTGCTCAAAGCCAGAATTAGCAAGCTGGCAGTAGTTAGTGCCACATAAAACAATGGATGCTCATAATTCTTCCTCTCCATCTCAAATATTCTGATATACATAAAACCTATATATTGCACACACACAAAAAGGAGGGGGGCTGAGTTCTTTCCTATACACCATGAGATCATTGTGGGATAGAGGGAAGGAATCCTTGCAATTGCTCAACAGGCAGCATCCTTTGAAAATTGGTCATTGCACCAGTTTCATTGGGCTGGTTTCGTTTGGCAGGATTAAAATAATCCAATCAATCTACAGAGAGTAAATATTCCATAACTGAGCTGCAAATATTTGTGATGTCTGGAGGGCAGCAACAAGGCACAGACAACTCTTAACTCTTTGCTTCCATCTAGTGGCTATCCCAGGCTTTGGAACCCAGGTATGGTCTGTCTAGCTAGCAGAGAGAAGTGGAAAGGAAATTAAAAAATAATGCAGAGAACTTGGAACAACTGCCTCAAGGGATGAGTTATTATGGAATATTAGCAACAAAGTAACTACCTACATTTTAATGTAAAATGTACAGACTCAACTGATAAACTTAATATACGCTTTGGTGGTTTAAATCTAGAAAATGTAGTTAATTAATTGAACTCACCATTAACTATTAGATTTAAGTCACCCCTTTCATTTGTCATACCATTCATCAATGCTGATACTTGTCACTATCTTTGACCTCAATTTTGCTTGTCTATGTGCCTCTTTTTTCCCTACCTGCCACCACCCCGACCCTCCAGCTCAAGTTCCAGATATTTGATGAAGCAGATTATTAGCTTATATGATTATGCAACAGTACTACTATATACATGTGCTAGGATTTCAATTGAGAGTCTCTTGTTTTCTTACAGAGCCAGATAAAATAAATATATAAAGTTCCCAGTGAAAATCACTCAAATGTAACATTCATGATCTATGCTGCTCCTTGGACAATATCTACTACTTCCTATTGAACAGGAAAGATGAATAGTCATGATCCATCCTAAAACAGTTGTTTATAAGCAATAATAAACCCAGAAATCAAGAGAATACCAGATAGTCAAACATCAGAGAAGGCAGCTATCTGTCTGTCTGTCTCTTTGTCTTCCTAATTTCAAGGTTGCCATTTTGGAGCAAAGGATTTCAAAAACTAATCTCATGGTGATCCTAAATCAGATTTAGTGAAAATATGTAATATTATTTCTACTGGATAAAAGATATCAAGTCCTCTGATCATGTCATATATGTTAATATTGTCATATATATTAATGATCTCCTAATGGCAAAAATGTCTGGTTCATATTTCTGATGTTAAATTTGTGTCCTGAAAAATGTTCTGCAAAGTTATATTGTACGGCATAGATATTAGCCAGTATAGTTTGCTGTAGCCAGAATACTGGGGTATCGCTTCTGCATTGGAAGATGGTCTGACAGATGAACTTTTGGTTATGTAATAATCTTATTCACTTGTTTGCCTATTATGTAAGGATGGGGAAAATGTGTCATAGATCTCAGCATCCCCTATACTGATCAGACTAGATGGGGGGGCGGGGTTAGACATTATAGTTCAAGATCTAGAGGGCTACAAGTTTCCTATTCTGCAGAGTTTATAATTTGCCTGTGAAGATTCTCAACCATTCAGGTCATGGATTTTCCAAAAGGCAACTGGACTTTGTTTTGTTTTGTTTTTTTCTTTCAAAATATTTCACTTCTCCATTGAACTGAAGAAACTACTTGAATGAGAAATGAAATGTTTTTAAAGAAAAAGCCACGAAAGTCCAACTGCCTTTGGGAAAATCACCTTTGTTTATAATCTGACATCTTCAAAGTCGAATAGCATGTTAGAGAAAAATATGCTAAAAGTTTATTTTATGCTATCTTCAGTTACTGGAAGAAGACTCCTTTATGCACATTTTTAAAAATATTTTAGGATTCCTCAATGATAAGGGTCAGTTTGTGTATTAATTAAGGCACCGAGAAAGAAACTGGGTGACTGTGAGTTTAATCCCACTTGAGGCACAAAGCCAGCTGGGTGACCTTGGATCCATCACTTTTTCTCAGCCCTAGGAAGCAGGCAGCATCAAACCACTTCTGAAATCTTGCCAAGAAAACTGCAGGAGTCAACAATGACTCAAAGACACACGCACGCATAGATACAAGTCATTTACTCTTGCAATTGGAGAGCTGATGGTAGTGACACAATGATATGCATACCGTGAAGAAATCATTTCATTCCCAGGCTGAGAAAGATTTCTCAAGGAAGCATCCCCTTCCTGGACTCAGGAAAGCAAAGCTGGGGGAGGAAACTTACGTTGCTGGCTTGAATAAATAAGACACAGATTGATGTATCTTTGTCTTCCTCTTGGCATTTGATGTCTTAAATAGGTGCCAAAGAAATACATAAACAGGTCTGAGAAGGAAATTCAGCTTCCTGTAAACGTTGGGTCTTCTCACAGATGCATGTACAAATATTTTGCTATGGGCAAGGGGAAATGGGTGGATGCAAGCTCATTATCTAGAGCTAGAAAGTGGGGCTGTGAAAAGCTTTGAAGGTAGGCTTCACTTTGGTGTCACCTTGAGCAAACCCTCTCTCTTTCTCTCTCTCTCTCAGATGCAGTTTTGCAAAGCAATTCACCCAACCACATGAAATTAATTTGCCTTATGGCTTCTCAGGGACAACAAACTCCAGAGTTTGAAGAGGCTTCTGTGCATGTACAGAAGCCTCTTCCAGATCATAGACATGCCAGAGGAGGCCCTGAAAGTAGCAAAAAAAAAAGAGGCAAATCTTGTCATGTCTTAGTGAAATAGATTGCATTGCCTCCAAGCCAGTGCAAGGCAAAGTCCTGCCTCACTTCACAGGAGTATTGAAAAGTTACACAGGATTAAAAATTTCTGCTCTAGCTATAACTCGATTTATGACTGGTTGCTTAGTGACCATTTGGACAAACACACCTGTTATGTCTTTGGGACTGGTTGGAGTCCCCAACCAGGTCCGCTGTTTGAGCGGGAGCACCAGCCACTCCCATTGGCTGGCACCGTTTGACAGCCGGCTATAAAAGGTGGCTGTCGAGCAGTGCCAGCCCCGTTGCCGCCAGCTAACCTGCCTAGTTAGGAGGCAGACGCGGCAACCCTTTATTCATTGCAATAAAGCCTTTTACATTTCACTCTGGCTCAGCCTCGTTCCTCCGCCGCTCTACAACACTGGCGACGAGGGCGGGATGCAATCGAAGGCTGCCAGACGTGCAATTCAGAGGAGCTGTGGTCACTGAGAGCAAAGCCACGGGCGCTGAAGCCGCAGCCGCCGATGCTCACAAAGAGCGCGAAATTCAAAGAAGCCTCCATAGCTTTTGAGCTGTAGTCACTAGAGCGAAGTCACGGGCGCTGAAGCCGCAGCCGCCGGCGTTCACAAAGGGCGCAAAACTCAAAAAGCCTCCGTAGCCGGAGAGACAGACACCACCTGATAAGCGCAGCCGAAAGCGCTCTTCTAAGAGCGCAAATTTTGAATCACGACTGAAGGGGACGAACCCTGCCGCTTCAAAAAAATGAACGCCAATCCGACATTCCCACCATTCAAGCCAGCCGAGGAAACGTGGGACTCATACAAAAACCGTTTCAGCTACTTCCTCGATGCCATCGGTTTAGCAGATGCTGCAGAACACAGGAAAAAATCCTACTTCCTCAGCTACTGTGGGGCTGCGGTTTTTGACACCGCTACAGCACTAGTCGCCCCTCGCTCTATCAGGAGCATACCTTGGGATGAACTCCAAGAGATCCTCTCCAACCACTACTCTCCTAAACCATCCCAGATAGCCAGGAGATATGCTTTCAGAACTAGAAGGCAGGCTGAGGGAGAGTCAATTAATGAGTATATGGCAGCTCTGAGGACAGCTGCCTTACAGTGTGGTTTCAGAGACTACCTAGAAGACATGTTATTAGACCAGATCGTCTGTGGGGTTAGAGACCTTAGGCTTCAAAGACGTTTGCTAGCAAAAAAGGACTTAAACCTAGCTTTAGCCGTGGAGGAAGCCCAAGCTGCTGAGCTCTCTGCCCAATCAGCAGCTGAAATTCAAGGAACTCCTTTAAAACCCAGCAGTTCCACTATTCATTCAGAGGAAGTTTCCCTTGAAGAAGACCCCATAGACTCAACAGACATTAACCGCCTTAAGCAACAAAAGCCTTCACAGGTAGGAGCAGGGCAGAGAAACAACTTCGCCCCCAAGCAACCTCCCATTTGCCTAGCTTGTGGGGGCTCCCACTCTAGGGCATCCTGCAGGTTTAAGAACGCCATCTGCCTGAATTGTCAAAAGAAAGGCCACCTCGCTAGAATCTGCCAAGCAGGGCGAACCTTTCCTCAAAGACCTCCACCACCTACTAATTTCCAAAGGCAAGTGGAGGACTGCTATACCTGCTACCACGCTAACCAAACTTCCCAGACTCCTAATAAAATCAGTATTTCTGTTTCTTTAGAAGGTAAGCCCTGCAGGATGGAGGTAGACATGGGATCTGCACTTTCAATCATCTCCTGGGAAACCCTAAAGAAGATTCATCCCAGATTTGCGAAGAAGAAGCTGCAGAGATGCCACCTGACACTGCAGGACTACCAGGGCAAGAACATCCCTGTCCTCGGGAAAGGCAAGTTTTTAGTTCAATTCCAAGCCTTTAAAGGCCATTTGCCTTTGGTGGTTGTTAATGGTGCCCTCCCCAGTCTGTTGGGGCTAGATTGGTTCCCCTCCCTCGGCCTTAGTGTAACTGGGATCCATGCTGTCTCAACTTCTGACGTAGATGCCCTATTCTCAGATTACTCTGATGTTTTTAGCAGTGAGCTGGGTTGTTATTCTGGCACCCCCATCTCCTTCTCTGTGGACCCCAGGCAATTCCTCTTCGCCTTAAGCCACGCAGAGTGCCTTTTGCCATCCGTCCCAAGTTAGATTTAGAATTAGATAAGTTACTAAAGCAAGGGGTGTTAGAACCCACTGACTTTGCCAAATGGGAGACCCCCATAGTCACCCCACTCAAGAAAGATGGCAGTTTAAGAATCTGTGCAGACTATAAGACCACCCTCAATCGTTATCTACAGGTCAGCGTCTACCCTGTCCCTGTTATTCAACACCTGTTACACACCTTCGAACCCGGCACCATCTTTGCCAAATTAGATATGTCCCAGGCATACCAACAGTTCCCTGTGGATGATAAGACAGCTGAGTTACAAACCATAGTCACACATAGAGGGGCATTCAAGTGCAAATGCCTCCAATTCGGCGTAAGTGTAGCCCCGGGTATATTCCAATCCCTCATGGAAAGGATTCTCCAAGGTCTCCCAGGGGTTGTCCCTTACTTCGATGACATTTTAGTCTCAGCAATTGACAGACCTCAGCTCATACAGAGGGTCAGAGCAGTCCTAGAGAAGTTTAGGCAGCATGGCCTCAAACTTAAAAGGGAGAAGTGCGCCATCGCCACTAGGCAAGTGGACTTTCTGGGGTATAGGATAGATGCCTCTGGCATTCACCCAGTCGAATCTAAAGTAAAGGCTATCCATGAGGCACCCACTCCAACTAACAAGACGGAACTCCAAGCCTTTCTGGGGCTACTAAACTTTTACGCCTCATTTCTCCCACACAAAGCATCTATTGCTGAACCCTTACACAGACTGTTAGACAAAGAATCCCCCTGGCATTGGGGACCCAAAGAAGCCCATGCCTTCAAGTCAGTCAAGTCCTTACTCACATCTGATGCAGTTTTAATCCAATATGATCAACGACTTCCCCTGGTCCTAGCTGCTGATGCATCCCCCTTTGGGATTGGGGCTGTTCTGAGCCACAGGCTTCCCAACGGTTCCGAGGCACCAATTGCTTTCTTCTCTAGGACCTTCTCTACTGCAGAAAGGAACTACAGCCAAATAGATAAGGAGGCCTTGGCTGCAGTGGCTGCAGTAAAAAAGTTTCATGAATTTTTGTTTGGGCACCATTTTGAACTTATAACTGACCATAAACCACTCCTGGGGCTGTTATCAGGGGATAAGCAAACCCCACAGGTACTGTCACCTAGAATGACCAGGTGGACTTTGTTCCTGGCCGCTTATTCATTCAAGTTGGTGCATCGCCCTGGAAAAAACTTGAGTCACGCCGATGCCCTTAGTCGATGCCCCCTACCAGTCCCAGTCGAAGACCCAGCACCCGTTCATGCCATTTTTGAAGTTAATGAACTTAAATTGCCGGTTACAGCCGAGGACATTGCTGCGCACTCAAAAAAAGACAGAATAATTGCCCAAGTTATGGACTGGGTGGGAAGGGGGTGGCCAGAAACGCAATACACTGCTGACTTTGCTCCTTTCAAAACCCGTAAGCAGGAATTGTCGAAACTACAAGGATGTCTGTTGTGGGGGACAAGGGTAGTCATCCCAGCCACTCTTCGTGTACCCATCCTGAAGGTACTTCACGAGGGCCACCCGGGCATCGTAAGGATGAAGGCTCTGGCCCGCAGCTACGTTTGGTGGCCCGGCATGGATGCCCAAATCGCCAACTGGGTAAGCTCATGCCAACCTTGCCAAGAAACCAGGGCTGCCCCACCAGCAGCTACGCCTACCAAGTGGGAGAGTGCTAGTGGTCCGTGGTCTCGCCTGCACATCAACCTGGCTGGACCAGTACATGGCAGGACCTTCTTGGTTGTAGTAGACTCTTATTCCAAATGGATAGACTTGGCCCTACTACCCTCGACAACCACCCAAGCAATTGTTAAGGCTCTGACCCGCTTCTTCGTTACCCATGGGCTCCCTGACACGCTGGTGTCTGACAATGCCCCCCAGTTCACGTCGTGTGAGTTTAGCATGTACGTTGCCAACTTGGGCATCAGACACATCCTTACAGCCCCCTTTCACCCCGCTAGCAACGGGATGGCTGAGAGGGCAGTCAGGTCAGCAAAAGAGGCACTTGCCAGGTTTGGCCAGGAAAACTGGCACTCCAAACTGTCACGTTACCTCCTGAGCCAACATACGACGCCATGCACCGCTACAAATAAATCCCCTGCCGAGCTCTTGATGGGGAGATGCCTTAGGACCACCCTGGACAGGTTGCACCCCCACTACTGCCCAGACACCCCTTTAGGATCTGACAGTTTGGTCAGGGACTTTGCCCTGCATGACCTGGTGTACGCCAGGAATTATGCAGGGGATCCTCTGTGGGTACCAGGTCAAGTTGTGTCAGTCACAGGTCCTAGATCCTACAGGGTCCTCCTGGAAGATGGATGCCTGTGGCGTAGACACGTGGACCAGCTCAGAAGGCGATGGAGAAGCACAACTGATACCAACCCAACCCAACCTCCTAGCACCGAGGACTCACTGCCGGTACCAGCCTACCCAGACGGAAGCTCCCTGCAGGACCCGATCAACCCCATCGACCGAGAGAGTTTGCTGGAGGGCCCAAGCTACCAACAAGGGACACCAAACCAGCCGCCAAGCGAACCTGTCTGCCGGCCGGACCAAGCGACTCGCCAAGGTCAGCCCGAACAGTGGGACTTACCTGATTCACAGAGCACCACACCGGACCGAGCCCACTCCCCAACAACCTCTGAGACGATCCCTGGGGGCAAGGACTTGACACCAGCCAGCAGCATGCCCGGGTTGCGACGTTCGAGCCGCCAGTGCAGACAACCAGCTTACCTGAAGGACTACGCATGCTCCCAGCTGGGGGAAAGGAGTGTTATGTCTTTGGGACTGGTTGGAGTCCCCAACCAGGTCCGCTGTTTGACCGGGAGCACCAGCCACTCCCATTGGCTGGCACCGTTTGACAGCCGGCTATAAAAGGCGGCTGTCGAGCAGTGCCAGCCCCGTTGCCGCCAGCTAACCTGCCTAGTTAGGAGGCAGACGCGGCAACCCTTTATTCATTGCAATAAAGCCTTTTACGTTTCACTCTGGCTCAGCCTTGTTCCTCCGCCGCTCTACAACAACACCCCCCAAAAAAGATTGGTAATTGTTATTTCTATACCACAAGGTGGGATTTACATTACCAATACACACAGGGACTTGTTAAAGCCTGAACCCATTTGTAATATACTTTTAATCTGATATAACTAATTCAGATAAATACAAATGCATCCCTAGGGTCTGTTTTATGTATAATTTAATTTGGGGATCAGAAAAGAATTACATTATTTGAGGTGCCTAGTGTGATATTAATCTCAGATTATCTGTTTGAGATCAGTAAAACTTAAACTCAGTGGTGGTAGATTGTCATAGAAAGTAAGAGTTGTAGAATTACTTGATTTGGAATCCTGTAGTAACATGAGTTGGAAATAAAGCTATGTATTCATTTAAATTTCTTGATTGGAGATCAATGTCTATTTTCCTTCTTTGTTATATCTCCTTGCTAGGTCAATCAAATATTATCTGTATAGCCATCAAATGCATTTCATAAGATCTTTGGAATATATCCCTTCAAACAACCAATTATGGGGAACAATACTGTTTGGTAGCATCTGTTCCCCATGCGGTAGGAAGTATATTGAATTGTCTATTTACAAATAACTCTATTTAGTTCCTATGGTGCAAAGATATGAATTTCAGCCAGTTTCATGCCTCCTATTCATGCTAGATCTATCTTTTCTTCCAAGGTCAGTCTTTGTAAATCCACAGTATGTGTTGTTGAGAAAATGGCACTGCTTTTACATCTTACTTGTGGGCTTACCATTATCTTCTAACTGATCACTATGGAAGCAGGATATTAAGTAGTTTTATGGCAATTACAGAGCCTTATAAAAATTGTACCTGTCTCTGCTATTAATGCTCTTTTCTATAGTTGTAGGAAGGGTTGCAACATTTTACAGTCTTAATATTATTTTATGCTAGTCAGTCCCTGAAATAAATCTATGAAAGATAATGAATGTGTTCTTTGGTCTGATCTATTAGGGCTTTTCTTATGGTCAGCAAAGATCATTAAGCAGAACATTTATTTTCAGTTTATAATTCTATTAGTTTATCAAAATATAAAATACAAAGAAAAAAGAAAATTGGAAAGTAGGGGATCAAGTGCCTAGAAATAACAGGAATCATAAGGTTTGTGCAACTATCAATAGTATAACATTGGAAGATATAGTTGCTGATCAATGGTGATAGGCCAGGAGAGGCAAACATTAGGAGAAGAATTTTCAAGAAGATTCACTTTCACCACTACTATTGTAAATGCTTCAGTGGTGAGATTCAGATAATTTAACAACCGGTTCACCCAGGGTCAGGCTGGCTGTCGTGGGAGGCATGGCCCATCCCCATACTCCAGCTCCACTGCACATGTGGGACCTCCTGTGATGACCAACCTCACTCTGGGTGAACCAGTTGTTAAAGTACCCCTCCCCACTATCAACGTGGACCCTGGGCTGAAGTGGAGAAACAGGAAATGGAGCACCTGGCATGAGGAAAGGAGGAGGAGCAGGGAGAAGAAAGAGAGAAAGCGGCCTTCTCCTTCCCTTGCGCTGGCTGCTCCGTTGCCCATTTCTCCATTGCAGTGCAGCACAGTGCTCAGAATCCACTTTGATAGCATGGGATAGCATGTAATTTAACAACTGGTGCAAACCGGCTGAATCACATCACTGAACTGCATTGCTTTCTCTATCAAAAAGCCAGCTTTTAGGGGCCAATCATTCACTCAGCCCAACTCACCTCACAAGGGTGTTGTATGGAAAATAAGAGGAGGAAGGAGTACTGGGTATTTTCACTTTCTTGGGTTATTTATAAAATTAATAAAAATGGGATAAAAATAAATAAATATGTTAGCCTCGTAGGACAATCAGTACTTCAGCTGATTCCTAAACTTTTGGCAGCTACATAACATGCTGTTGTAATGAAAAAAAGATTGATGCAACAATTAATTATGGGATTGCTCGCACAGTACATTTCTCCATGAAAGGGTTTAGCTAGGGACAGCTTAGTATACATAAATTTTGTCCTTTGTGATGAATCTCTGAATCTACAAACAAGCACATACAGTGACAAACAACAGGCCAGGTCTTCAGCAAAGTATCAGCAACTTTGCTGTCTCTGTTTTTTAATGGCCCTGGGAGTTAACAAATCCCCAAACACATTGCAGTCAATGCTTAGAACTGAATAAACATTCAGTTACCGCAGGCTAGGACTGTTTTACAAATGCAGACTGAATGCAGCACTTATACTATTTAGGAAACCTCAAACACGGTGAGCAAAAAGACAAAGACAAAAGGATGCCCCCAAGGATATCAACAAACTGTGATTTCACAAAAGCAAAACCGTCTAGGTTGCCACAGGCTTTTCAATCAGAAGTGGTAAGGCTTTGGTGTTCAACATTGCTCACTCTGTATTGCAGATCAAAAGAGATTTTGGTTGCACAATTCAGTTTTATGACACCTGAATTCCTTCTTTATCTTTATAAGACTGCTGGATGGTTGCAAGGTACATGGCCTACTTTGCAGAGGACAACCCTCTATTTTAAAGACTCCTATTTGAAAGCATCCTTACTCTGAAAGTCTGTGAGTCCAGCTTCTTTTGAACTTCAGTCTAATTCTGCAAGTCTAACAAAGTGCCTTAATTAGAACTATCAAATTAGGGCTTCAGTATAGAAAAGGGTACTGACTAACGTAGCCATATGTCCTTAAAGAATCATTCAAAGGGAAAGCAGAACCTTAATTTTAAGAAACTGGCATTTTGAATGGGAGTCACAATTTCCCCCAGAGCATTCAATGCTCTGTATTTCTGCATAGTTTGCTAATTATTTGCAGGGTGAGTCTTCAAATTCTTTTCCCATACTATTGCTTCAAAGAACGTTGAGAGCCAGAAAAGTAGGCACTCCCCAGACTAAATCTTTTCAGATGAGTAGGCAATACAAAATACTTTAAAAATCTTAAATCAATCGAGCAATTTCACCTTGGACTGTAAGGTGACCTCTTAGAACCGCAAATCTGAGATGTGTCATCTTTTTTATCGTTGTAAATACACCCTCCTTCTTCAACTTTCATATGCAGGGTAACATATGCAAAGACGGTCTCTATTTAGTCTTCATAAAGGCTGGAGCATCTTTTACTAACCATTAGTTCTATTCCAGGGACTTCTTCTCTTGGTCCTAAATATACAGGTAGTCCTCAACTTACAATCACAATTGAGTCCAAAATTTATGTTGCTAAATGAGACAGTTGTTAAGTTAGTTTTGTCCCATTTTATGACCTTTCTTGCCAACAGCTGTTAAGAGAATCACCACAGTTGTTAAATTAATATCACAGTTGTGAAGTGGATCTGGCTTCCCCATTTATTTTGCTTGCCAGAAATTCGCAAAATGTGATCACAGGACTGCAACCATCATAAACATGAACCAGTTGCCAAGCATCCAAATTTTGATCATGTGACCACAGGGATGCTGCAATAATCATAAGTGTGAAAAATGGTCATAAGCGGGGGTGGGATTCTACTGGTTCTGTCCACTTGTGTAGAACCGGTTGCTCTGAAAAGCAGAAAACAGAAAGCATACATAGAACCAGTTCCACCCACCCACCCAGGCTCTTACCTGCGTTTTCCTGCATTTTCAACCACAGCTGCTTTGCCCGACACAGCTGTGGTTGAAAAAGCAGGAAAAAGGTGCTTTTTCAACCACTGCGCACCCGTGCACAGCGCTGCTCAGCTGTCCAGGCAGCTAGATGACGATGATATTCATGCACATGCAGCAAAATGTAAAATCACCGAACCAGTAGCTACACCAGTCGGTGCCCACCCCTGATCATAAGTCATTTTTTTCCCAGAGCTGTTGTAACTTTGAGCAGTCACTAAACCAGCAGTTATAAGCAGTGGGGGTATTCAATTTTTTTATTACCAGTCCTATGGGCGTGGATTGGAGGGTGTGATGTGGTTTAGTGGGTGTGGCAGGGGAAGGATACTGTAAAATCCCATTCCCTCCCCACCCCACTAACCTGCTTTCCAGCTCTGTTCTCCTGTGCAGGACAACAAAAGAAGACCCAGTTGATCAACTGGAACTCAGGAGGCAGAGAATAGATTGGGGCAGGGCCAGTCAGAGGTGGTATTTACCGCTTCTCTGAACTACGCAAAATTTCCGCTACTGGTTCTCCAGAACTGGTCAGAACCTGCTGAATACCATTGGTTATAAGTCAAGGACTATTTGTAAATCTTGATTTATTGAACCAAACCTTGGTTCTCTAGCCTCACTTTCTGAGATCACTTTTCACAAGAAGTCACCATGAATTTCAGTCTGGTCCACTGTCATTTTTCTTTGAGCTAAACTTGGCTGGCTTGATAAATACTTCCTTGCCATTCTTACAAAAGGGGAAAAAAACAGTAACTTCCTGTTCCTCGCGGATGGCAAAGAACAACCAGCAAACTTTCCTTGTAAATTATTTCCTGCATCCAAGTAAACAAAGGTTTGTTTGGAAAGGTGCTTTCGGTTTCCGGCTTTGCCTTGCTGGATTTTTCCACTTTTCCCATGATCTGTATAAAAAGACACAAAGTGATCTCTTTGTGATTGACATTGGCCACAAAGAGGGATAACTTTTTTTCTAGACTTCTCTCTTTTTTAATAAATTTGGGGTGGGATGGCAAGGGGTATGGGTTAGGGAACCACAGTGGGTTTGAAAGGGGCTGTTCTTAAATTTATTAAAAAAGAGGGATAACTTTTTGATGGCCAGAGGCCACAGTTAGCATAGAAGGGGTGGCTATTTTTTGTAAGTGGATGAAGCCAGCTCACAAGTGAATGTAAAGGTCAGATTTTGCTTCTCCCCCCGCCCCACCCCCATTCCCAACCAGTACCACCACTACCATTCCAGTATTTTTCAAAGTTTTGTTGGGAGCAAAGTATCGAATCTAAGATTTAAATGACTGTTTTTCATTGCTTCCTGTTTCTGAGCAATCATGATTGGAAAGCCACAAAAATGAGTGTGATAGATTCATATTCCCCTGGATTTCCAGTGAAACATCCTTCTGTTGTGGAAGAAGCAAATGAAATTGGTATGAAGCAAGGAAGATCATCAGAGAATCCTTCACTTTTTCCATGTGTGCCAGCATAACTTGCTAAAGCTCACTTTTTATCTGTCGGCAATACAATGTAGCCCATCTTGGGAACAGCATCCAGCTAGTACTTAGAGGAGGGAGACCATAGGAAATATCTAGCTTGGAAAGAAAAAAAGGCTCAGAAGAATGCAGTGAGTGACCAGTTCTGTAAAATGTGCATAAGCATTTTATAGTGATTAAATTAGGGGGTTTTCAGGCAGTGGTGGGATTAAAATAATTTAACCACCGGCTCTCTGCCCTAATGAGTTCTTCCAACAACCAGTTCACCAAACTGCTCAAAAAGTTAACAACCAGTTCTCCCAAACTGGTGAAAACTGGCTGAATCCCACCACTGATTTCAGGCATTCTCCCATAGGTTGGAAGAATGCTGGAGAATATGTAATTTTATCTCGTTTCATGAGGTTTAGGGATAATGTGAGGGGATCATTTACACTGCAGTCATGCTTGGCAGCCAGAAAGTATTCAGAAGGGACAACCCCGCCACCCCTTATCTTTTGCTGGAGGAACTGACTGCGTGGCAGCAGGTTGCATAGCACTTAAGAGAGGCAAAGGGGCAGTTCTGCTTCCCCAGGAGGATTCTGCAATTTCTCTGTGCCCAAGTGGATGAGAAGAACAGAACTCCCCTGCTTTCTGCAACAGTGGGAGTAGCATTGTAGAGTTGGCAGCATTACTTTTACGGTTCTGTCCCAGTCTTTGGCCAAACTGGTTTAGCTGGCTAATGAATTCTTTCTTCAGGCACTTCAAAGGGAAAAGCCAATTCAAAGAACTGTCCCGAGTGTTCCCTATTGCATCAGAAATGCTTCAGCATTATGCACCCAGCAAGTCTGCAGACTGGTTTTTAAGCCTTGCATTGCCACGTCTAAGAATCCCTTTCCACACTGATATTTTCTTTGGACTTTACAAAAAGACAGGGAAAAGAATCAATATTGTTTATTTACCATGATCCCAGGAGTGATTTTACCTCAGGATGTTTTTATTATTATTTAAGATTTAATCTTCAATTCAATTCACAGCCTGGGACTGATAAAAACTTAACAATTCAAGTCCTAACCAAGGATCTAAGTGCTGTTTTTATTCTTTATTTATTTTAGATGTATGAGATGAATGGGTACATTTGGACTACTGCTGTGGTTCGTGTGTATCCTTGTTGTCCCTTCTTGTATTGTCTTCTCCACTGTTAAATACATGTAGATTTCTTTTATCTTTTGGAGGAGGGCGGGGCTTAATTTTTGAACAACAAGACACTATAAATGTGAACATCATAAACTGAAATTGTTCAGGGTTTAGGGAAAGATTGGTTCATAGTGTAAATAAACCAAATTATAAAATGAGCAGGAAAAGGATACATACCATGCCTTTACTAGCTTTGGCCACAGGAGGCATTTCTATTTACTTCTGTGAAATGTAACAAAGGGTTGCATCTATGTTATCTGCATATTTTCTCCCAAGGACTAAGCATTTGCGATTTTGCAGTGCTATCATAATGCATCTATGTGTCTTTTGGAATCATGAGGCAGGCTGAGTATGCTCCACCCCACATAAGTTAGTATAAAGAAGGGCATAAATCTCAAATGGTACCCTTAGTGACATTCAAAGCCACTGGCCAACAGTCCACCCTAGAGTAAGGTATCAAGGGATTGGTGGTGTGATTCTGTTTTGTTAATGGGAAATTATTTCTTTGCAGAGAACCAAGTCTGTCAGTTTGGAAAGAATAAAAAGACATTCTACCAGGCCTCAATAACCGGTATTTTATCACTGACAACAACCAGCTATCTTTAGAAAGGTACACTGTTCCATTGATAGCATGTATCAGACATTCCTATTTCTGCCCCAAGTTGCTTTCAGCAGGGACAACAAAATAAACACTACCCAAAACTAAGAGGGATGATTTAATTTGCTAGTTTCAAGGATAAAGATATGTGTAACTGTGAAATATTTACTTAGACATTCTTGCCAACATTGTTTTAGTCTTCATTCCATATTCTATAGATCTGTTTCTTATGTTTCTAAATTGCACATCTTTTTCCACCAATTGTCAGTAATTTAGACAGATAGGCAAATAGACAAAAGTTCCCACAAATGGGTCACTTACTAGTTTTTACATATGGGAAATGACTCCATCACTGAAACTGAAGTTGCATAAAAGCATTGGTTATTTCCTCTACCCATCCTGTTTTTCATTCGTAAAGAGATATGAATTGAATACTGTGAAACCAATAAAGAAAAGAACAACATTTAAAAGAATGGGTTAGAGAAAGTCACCATATGCTGTAAGCGTTGAGGAAAAAAAAAACCAGTGGAATTATATAGCAGAGAAGAATTCTCTAACCTAAAACTCCCAACCCAGTATTTTTCAGGGATGCCCTTCACACACAAGAAGTGACTGATGAAAAACTGGGTGAACTTTCAAGGAAGCAGGCCATTGCAAATGAAAAACTGCTGGGTTAATCTGCTGATTAACTGGGAAGAGAGCCAAAACTTTCAATCTAGTTTTTGGGATTGGTGGGTAGAAAATAAATCTTAGTGGAAAACCTTATCCAATCTTCCACAAGAATCTGACATTCTCCAAGCAAAGTCCAAAGCATGGAGAACAATAGATGTAGGCATTTTAGAAAACAAGATATAGGGCTTGTAATCATAAATTCCCTGAAAAGAAGTCATGCCTATGAAGAAAAGTACTGAATTCTTAGGCAAATTCTGCAAGCACTGAATGCTGGATGAAATTGTTCTGATAATAAGAGATAAAGCATCTCGATACTATTCAAATTTTGACCATTCTCTCATTTTATCCATCAAAGGCAAGATGAAGATGATAAATGAATCTGAATAGCTGGAAGAGGACCAACCAAAATTTGGCTGCACTAAGCCTTGGTAAAGCTGTATAAAAATGAGCTGAGGCTTTAATCACCTAGTGATGATGAGCAATTTTATCATTTTTACCTCCTTGTAGATGACTTTGATTCAAATAGTCAAGTGGTTTGTTTTACAGTATTCTTTCAATTTGACCCTGCCTATTGTGGTTAGCCGGCAGCAAGTGCAGATGGCTGAGGAGAGTGAGGACTCAGATGAGGGGCCAGGACCATTAGGAAGTGGACTGCCTTCAGAGATTGTGGGGGCTGGCAGCTGTGATGTGGAGGTTCCCAATGAATCTGTGCCAAGTGCACATGCACACAGGATTGCTCGCAGGAAAGAGCAGCTACAATAGCATGGTCAACTCAGGAGTAAGGCTGCAAGGTAATGGCCCCTCCTTCAAGAAGATAAAAGCCAGCTGTGAAGCCAACATTCTTTGCAGGAAGCAAAGACGTTTGAAACTCAGCTTTGTGGACATTACAGTATTTTAAGTTGGTATTTGAAGACTCTTGTGTTGTGAAATATTTCTTATCTGTGATTCTTGGCAGTCTCATACAGTTTTGGCAAGGTTTGTGCTTATCAAAATTAATTAGTTTGCAGCAGCTTTTTAACCGGGGATTCATAAGACTCATTAAAAGGTTTCTGTTCCCTTTGGTTATTATTTGTCTTATTGGAAAAGGGTTTGGGTCAGAACACTGCCAAAGAGAAATCCCCAATGCCTTGATAAGAGAATCCTTTAAAATGGTTTCCTGTATGAACACAGAACAGTTGGCAAGAAAAATAAATAATGGACAAGAAGAAAGATTGTTCATTTAAAACCATTGGTTATTTCTCTCTTGAAGCAGGTCCAATATTTTCTAGATTTATTTACACAATTTGTAATTGCTTCAATCAGCTCACATTTTGTTGAACAGGGACGGAGTTTAACTTCTCTCCTTATCATCAGCATTATCTACAGTGATCTGAGCACAGTAATGTTGAAACCTAAGCCTAAAGATGTTGGCTTAGGTTAAAATAATTGCCTTGTTACCTCTATTGTCCAGAGAAGAATTCATCAGTTATGCTATGGTAAGAAAGTGATAGAAATGAAATTCCAAGAAATAGTGCATGACTCATGAGAGACTAAATCAACTGCTATAAATATCCGGCAATCACACTCTGAAAAAGAAGAGAATTAACATTGAAAAGCCTTTGATTTCTTTTCCCCATCAGGATTATCAATATCCTTTAAAACGACAGTAGTCTCATAAACATAAAATCGGTCTGGAACCCGCATTACTTATCTGATACTAATACAATCGAGAAAGTCCAGAAATATTTCACAAGAAGAGTTCTACACTCCTCTACTCGTTGCAGAATACCTTATGCCACCAGTCTTGAAATTCTAGACCTAGAAAATCTAGAACTACGCCGCCTTCGGTCCGATCTAAGTATAGTACATAAAATTAGATATTGCAATGTCCTACCTATCAGCTTCAACCGTAACAATACAAGAGCACACAATAGATACAAACTCAAGGTAAACTGCACCAAACTTGATTGCAGGAAATACGACTTCAGCAACAGAGTGGTCAATGTCTGGAATACTCTACCTGACTCTGTGGTTTCTTTCCCAAACCCCAAAAACTTGAACCTTAGACTGTCTACTATTGACCTCATCCCTTTCCTAAGAGGTCTGTAGGGGGCGTGCATAAGCGCACCAAAGTGCCTACTGTGCCTGTCCTATGGTTTCTTTTGTTTTTCTTATATGTATCCATTTCATGTATTCATAACTATGTTTATACTTATATCTGTTATCTTATAATCGCTTGACAAAATAAATAAATAAATAAATAAAACATAAAAACACACAAAAGAGAAACTGTCAGGATTTTTTGCACTGTGCATGTCTTTGGGAAAGATCGTCTTTACCAATTTGGTGTCTCTAGATATATAAGATGGCTACTTCCATCATAGCTAATAAGGCTAATTTAAAGTTTAAATATACACGATGTTGTAACATACATAATTAAAGATAGATGTGAGACCAAACCACACCTCCACCTCCACAAGTGATGGGTGACAATCCTTCAGGAAGGCTGCAATATTAGCACCAAGAAACCAACCTTGCTCTCTCAAAGGAATTGAGATCACCAAGCACCAAGGGGCCATGTCCTTAAGACTGTCCTATCCTGGTCTCATCTTTTTTATTATTCCTGTTCACCGCTAAGATGGGAGGGGAATAAAATATACTCCTGGCATCATTTTTGTGCTATTTATTATTTAGAGATAATAAAGACGTTGTTTTTAAAAAGACCATAAGACTAGCAGTTGGGGTTATTGTAAACAGATTATTATATAGATTAATATTAATCTATTACTTCTTCTGAAAGCTAAACTTTGTTTATATATGTACAAACATGACTGATAGGGATTTTCCCAAGTCGCATACTTTTTGCATTGCTTTTTTTTTCATTTCAGATTATACAACTGTTATACAATAAACATCTGCCATCCAATTTTAAATGTATATGATTTTGTTATCTCATACTGAACCACCCTTGTGATACATCTAATTTCACACACATTGACAACATTGACAAAAAAAAATGATAATTCATTGATAACCAATAATTCCTTGACATTATTTGTGACAACTTCCATAACATGTTTAGGGATATCATGTGACCCTAATTCACATTTAATATAATTAGAATTACCACAAGGTGGTTCAGATTATAGGCTTAATGGATAGCTTTTGGTTAAATAAATGCTTGTAGATTAACATAAGTCTGAATGAGAAATAGAAGGGCAAAATTGAAAAAGGACAGACTATTCAGCTGCTAATCTTATTGTGCTATGGTGTCTTTCTATCCAAAATGTCATGTAGGTAAATTAAATTGGTCAGAACACAAAGTAAAAGAGTAAAGATGATCATCCTTTGAGTGAAAGTGGCAATAGATGATGGTATCTGTTTTTAGAAGATCTAACTTAAGCTTTTGGCTCAGTGCCAAAAGAGAAGTTGGTTCCATTGGCCTCCTAAGAGAGTCTGAAAAATCTTTTCTCAGACAGAATTTCCCATATGTTTTACAATCATTCCTGCTGCCGTATCTACACATGTCCACACTCTATTTTCTGGGTTTTGAAGAAAATCACTCTCTCTCTCTTGCTACATTAATCCTACTTTTGGAGGAACCATATCCAAATTGGCATGTTGGCTGGGGAATTCTGAGAGTTGAAGTCCATACCTCTTAAAGTTGCTTAGGTTGAGAAACACTCTCTGTATGTGTTACACATTTGTAATTCAGTCAGATAACCCACTCAAATTCCAACTTGAACTATTTCTCAGATTAAAACTTAGGCAGAAAAAAAATATGGCATTTTAAAGAAAGGAATGTAGGGGAAAATGTAAATATATACTGAAAAGGGGCATTGGTACTTACTTACCTGATATGCCTGTTCTCAGTGAGCTGCGATGAGCATCCAGAGAGAGAGGTGCTTAGTCTCTGCTCGGATAGGCTGGGCTTAACTGAATAGGATGCTGTTACTCCTCCCTGGCTCCTCCCTAGAGTCCCCCAGTTTTGGCAAAGACAAGGTGATACAACCCTCTCTATTGTCATGGGTTTTTTTTATGTATATCCAGATTAATTGTTGGCCAGAACAGGACACCACCAGATGGATACTGGGTGCGGCTGGATGCTCATCGCAGCTCACTGAGAGCAGGTAAGTACCAACGCACTTTCTCCATTGAGCTGCTCCGAGCATCCAGAGAGTGGGACATACCAAAGCTTGGCTTGTCCTACGGGAGGGTCTCTGCCTGGATTGGAGCTCCCGCACTGTCCGAGTGGATTCGTTGCAACACCCTCCTACCAAAAGAGGCCTCAGCAGAAGCAAGTCTCAGCAGTCTGAACGAAGAATCACTCTGTCAGTATGGAATATACCGAGGTCCTTTCAGGCCGATAAAGCTGCTATTTCTGAGATACGTCGTGCTGATGTTATAGCTACGAGGAACATTAACTTGTATGTGAGAAAATGGAGGCTAATAGTTTTCAGAGGTTCAAATGGACTCTTAGTGAGTGCTGTGAGTACCTTGTTAAGGTCCCAGTTCAGGTAACAATGTATCACTGGCGGACATAAATTTGTGGCACCTCTAAGAAAACTTTTTATCCATGGGTGGTGGGAGATGGATGTTAGACTTTCCCAGATCACCACCGAGGCAATAGCCGCCACCTGTCATCTTAAAGTGTTTGGAGAGAGACCCCTGTCAAGACCATCTTGAAGAAATTCTAAAACTTGTGCCACTGACAATGAAAATGGGTCCACCTTGGATTTGGTTCACCATTTATAAAAGATAGTCTATGTGGCATTATATATACAGCTCGTAGAAGGACGCCGAGCTGCTTGAATGGTGTTGATCACCCTGGTCGAGAAATTCGCCTTTCTTTTTTTTTTTAATAAATTTTATTTGAGTTTTCACAAAGACAAAAAAATACAAATAAAACATCTTTTTTGAAAGTAGCATTCACTATCGTGAAGTGAGACTGCGTCTACTTGCTCCATTTGATCCTCTCCTCCCTCCTCCTGTACATCTTGTGAATGTATATGGGAAATCATAGAAAGCTCCCCTTGGGGAGGTACCTGAGGATAATGCAGGTCAGTTCTGCATAGAGATCTTACTGACTGTGTCGCATTCCGACACTGGGATTTGCCTGGCCATGATGGATTGTTGCACCCCCACTGTGATTCCTCTGCGGATCGCCAACTCCATCCATGCCTTCATTGTTTCTGGGGCCTCATCCAGAAGGAACTTCTCTTGGTGTAGGCCGGCCACTGTTGGCGTAAAGTTTGCTTCAGGGGCTCATCTCAAGGCCTGTACACCTGATGTTATGGTGCCAGGTGGTCGAGATGGCATGCACAAGTCTAAGGCCCTTGAAGGACCCTTAGTTTTTTTAGATTTGTCTTGGGTCCATGCCTTGCTCCACCTCTACATGCCATTGCAATTCTTTAAAGTACCTCAGACCTATGAGGTAACTGTATAGATATAAATATGTAGATAGAGATCTATCTGTCTGTCTGTCTATCTATCTATCTATCTATCTATCTATCTATCTATCTATCTATATACATGGATGGTTGGCGCGTCCGGGGTCCTGTACCACAACAGGGACAGGAAACCCAATCAACTCTCACTCCCCTTTTTTGATATGAAATATCTGAAATTGAGGTGTTGTTATTATTATTATTATTATCATCAATGTGTTAATAAACTTATGTATTATCTTATCATATATATATATATATATATATATATATATATATATATATATGTGATATATTGAATTGATATATGAATGATATATTGAATATATACACACTTATGTAAACTGTGAGGGCAGCCAATAAGTACAAATGATTTAATCTCCCAAACCAGAGCTAAAGGGAGTAGAATTTTTCGTTCCCCTGGGCTCTGTGTCTAGAGTTTGGAGGGGATTAAAGCCTCTCAACAGTAGGCTGGAAAAACCCAGCAAAGACCACACGATGCAATGTGCTAATGGCCCTTGTGGCCTTGGGGATGTGTGCTAAAATGGCGGACAGTCCCTGGTTCAAAATGGCGCAATTGTATTTTAGGCGCCAAACACAGCAGTATCTTCACTGCCAAATCAATTCAATAAATGGCTATTCCACGATTGAGCGGTGGGGAGGGGAGAATCAGGGCTCCAATGCCCTCACCCCTGCGTTCTCTGTGGGAAGGAATCACAGCTGGCAACGTATTAGAGAAAACATGCTCATTTTCATCAGCGCGAAAATGTTCAGAAATGCAATGGATGCAACTCATCCTTTAAACTAGTGCAATTGCCTAATTAGAATGGCAGGATACTAAGCCTCTACTTAAGGGGTGCGAGTGCAGCCGGAACACTGATGGCTATCCAGGATCATTCCAACTGCTTCTCTCTCTAATTGCAGTCGGATCTTGCTGAGGAAATTTAGAGAAAATCAGTATCTGACAAACTAATCAAACCTCAAAGTTGTCCCTGCTCCGGCCAAGGAAAGCTGCCTAATCGAACCAAAGGCTGAGCTAAAAACTGGGGGACGCTGGGGAGGAGCCAGGGAGGAGTAACAGCATCCTAGTAATTAAGCCCAGCCTATCTGAGCAGAGACTAAGCACCACCCACTCTCTGGATGCTCGGAGCTGCTCAATGGAGAATGTTGCATATATCAGGGAAATTAACTCTCACACACATATCCATAAAATGTGAGTATGTATGTATGTATGTATGTATGTATGTATGTATGTACACATCACACAAATACTCACACAGACACACACACACACTAATTTCCAGAAAAGTTGATTAAAATTACATGCCACCTCTGCTGCCAACTTAACTTGGATGGATGTTCTAACCGTATAGCATAAACAAGTTTTTGTCTAATAAAAATTGAGCATCATAAAGAAGCACCATTAAACATCTACAATAACAAAGTGGGGCATTGCATACAGCTTTAAATGCCTGGGTTAATAACCATGGCTTAAGATGGTCTCCAAATATTTGTAAAGTAGCCCTCAGGCACACTTCTTTAGAAAGTTGAGCTCCCCTGCTGACATAGCAGACTATCAATGAGAAATATATGCTTGTTCAGGCTATGATCTGGGTAGACTGACTCAGCATTGAACACATGAGCAGGCCAATGTGAATATGCAGATTCTGCCTTTCAGATCTATTACCAGGCATTGGGAATCATAACAAGTGCAAAGACCATGAGATGGTTACGTTGATGCTTGTTTGTGGCCCTGCCTCAACTGCTGATTCTGTATTTATTGTGTTGTTGTTGTTATTATGCTGTTTTGGTTGAACTTTCGTTAGTCCCTCAGACTCATGATGATGAGATAGGCAATGATATAAATTTAAATAAATAAAATTCATCGCAAACCATTGGAGACTTTAAAGATAAGCATCTGGTCCTTAAATTCAGACCCAAAATAAAAAGAGAAAACTGGAGTAGATCTGTTCAAATAAATGAAATGGATATCCAGATCTCCCCCTGTGGTCATGTGATTACATTCTGCGTTGCTTGGCAACCCATCCACTATTTATAGTCATTGCAACATCCCATGGTCATGGGACCATGATTTGGGTTTTGGGGGTTTTTGGCCAGAAACTAATGCTTACTTCTGGTTTCTGGGAGTGGGGGGGAGGAAATCTATGAACAATGAGCTCACTTAATGACCATAACATTTGCTTTATGACTGCAGTGTTCACTTTACAACCACAGTATTTGCTTAACAACCATCAACCATCCCAAAAAATGACATAAAATTGGCTTGATCAGATGATGCTCCTTAACAACTGATGTGTTTATAACTGTAAGTTTAGACTCAATTATGGCTGAAAGTTGACTACCTGTATTGTATGATAATTGACTACCTACATTGTATGATGAATAACTTCTTCACTAATTGAAATTCCCAAGTCATATACCAGAGTAGCATTGCATATACTGGGTTATAGTAAACCACTAAGGAGATTCTCATGAGTCACAGTAGCTACATGATTCATGATGAGAAGGTATTCATGCAGAGGAAACTCTACTGCAGTTAAAAGATTGCTGCTGGTAAAAAGCATTTGATACAACCAAGGTTTTTAAAGCTTCTTGTGATTTAAAAAAAAATGCATTTCCAAGTTATAAAAGCAATGTGGTCCAGAACAGTTTCAGGAAGATCAATGTCCTAAGCCAGGGCCCCCCAACCCCCAAGCCACAGATTGGTCCCAGATCATCGCATTGTAAGGAACTGGGCCACACAGCTGGAAGAGAACGAAGCTTCATCTGTATTTACAGCTTCTCCCCAGTGCTAGCATCACTGCCTAGCTCCACCCCAGATCATCAGGCATTAGATTCTCATAGGAGTGCAAACCCTACTGTAAACTGCATATACAAGGGATCTGGGTTGCATGCTCCTTCTCTCCCCGCCCCCCACTCTGTACAAAAATTGTCTTCCATGAAACTGTCTAAAAGTTTGGAGACCGCTGTTGTAAGCAACAAGCTATCCTCAGTACTTCCATCATGACATGATGCCAATGAGTTTAATGGAACAGTTTTCGATCTTTTCCAAGTGGCTATCAGCAACTGTCTAGACCTGTTGTAATTCAGGTAACAAGAGAAATATGTTTCCAAATCTTGTGAATTATGATATGGATGCTAGATTCATTTCTTAGATTGGTCTACCTGACCTGTCCAGCACTCACTCAGGTCTTCTTGAATGAGAAGGTGTCTTCTTGCGCAAGACAACTGAAATGAATTTGGTTCAAAATCAACCATCTTGTGATTTTGTACACTTCTGTATTCAAGATTTAGGTCACATAGTGGATATTACTATTTCTCCTCAAAATGTACAGAGAAATTGAGGAATGAAAGGGACAGAGATGTAGGTGTGGATTCAAGGGTAACCTACCTTTAATCAGGGCCAAGAAAAAACCTGAATTAGGCTGCCCTGCTCTTAATGAAGTTCAGACTAGAAGGCATACAGTACAGATTATCATGAACACTAGGGATCACCTTAAGGCCACAGTGAACCAATCCAGAAATATAGATCAAACAATTCAGAATTCTATTCAACAAGAGAGAACAGAACTGTGTCAATTAGAGGGTCAGGTTTAAGAAGGTCAAGAAGCAGAGTTGAGGCATAGAAAAATAAACAGGGCAGAAGTTGAGCAACCAAGGAAAGGTTCACTACTGGTGAAAAAGGTGACTATGGCAATGCTTCCTTAATTGAATTTGAGTTTAGCAATTTTGGAACTCTGCTTTCTTTGCCAAATTCCTCCAGAAGGCTTGGGACAATGGTTATCAAGTTTATTATTATTTGAAACTTGATGTTAATATAAGTTGCTACCAGTGTTGTTTGGATCTGATGATAATGCAAATTGTTTCCCGGAAAATTTGTTCAGGACCATCAGTTCTAGTTAAATTCTTGCCATTGGCTGGTATGAGCAACTGAGTCTATCCAATTTCTGTGTCTGAATTAGTTTATTTGAAGCCACAGCAAAGTTGGTTTTCTCTCTAAATTGCTGAAGCTCAATAGAAGTTCTTTTTCTATTGACTAAGCTAAGGCTGAAGCAGCCATACTTTATTTCCATCCCATATGATTTCAGCTTCCAGATTCTAGTAAACATTTCTAGAACGTTTTCCTCTCTAACCTCTACAGCAACATGCAACTATGATTATTCTTCAGTGGGAGAGTGTAAAAATTGCCTAAATATTAAACATTCATCCTCACTACTTAAAAGTACGTTCACATACTGATGGCCTTGCAGACAAGAAGCTTTCCCTCATAGTAACACTCAAGATGGGTTTTAAAAAATAGATCAGATAAATTCACATTAAATGTACCAAAATTATTAATGGGAAGGGAGTATATATAAGTGAATAAATAAACAAATCTTGATGTACAAAGTAAGAGCAAAGGATTTAGGGGTGAGGTACTTTACAGCAACTGTTCACTTGGGGCAGGACTTCATTAAATGTTTTCTTTGCATTCTTTGCTGGAAAGATTATAGGTAGTCCTCAGCTTAGAACCACAATTGAACCCCAAATTTCTGTGGCTAAGTAAGACAGTTGTAAAGTGACTTTTGCCCCAAGTTAAGACCTTTCTTGCCATAGTTGCCATTAGTGACACAGGTGTTAAGTTAATCTGGCTTCCCCCTTGCCTTTCCTTATCTAGCAGATTGCAAAAGGCGATCACATGGCACCAGGTGTGATGACCCAGGACATGGCACAAAGGCAACACAGTCAAATAAGTAAGAAGAGTCCTTTTATTATCTCCAACTTTGCCCCCAATGACCAGGTTACCTTCGGGTGGAGAAAAGCTCTCCCAGGAATAGCCTTTAAGTGGAGGAAATTCAGTCTGAAAACAAAGTATATACAAACTGTAAATAAAACTCCAAACAAACCACACTGCAGTAATTAACTTGACAGGGCAGGAGAAGGAATTGCAGACTTGAAAGCACAGCAAAACATACACAGTTGGGAAGATGCCAGGAACACAGATAAGCCTCCATGATACCAGATAATTCACAATTTGCTCCCAACAAGTTGCTGTGCGCAGCTTCCCTTTTTAAACACTGTGTTTCCAGCTGCAGCTAATGAAGGGAATCAGGGCCCTTTCCTCCCCCATAAGCCATGCAACTCACATTACTCCCTTCTCTATTCCTCCCTGCATGCCCTACAATGAAGAGGGGGTGGGCCTGGGTCTTCCTCCAAATTCCCTCTCCCTTGCTCTACCTCTTCCCTGCTCTGCCCAGCCGGACTGTGCTCTTCCCCAGCTTCTTCCACAGGTGATGGAGCCACACTCCCACTCCTTGTCAGCTGCTTGGCCTCCCCCTCCAAATCAGATTCCGACAGGGGCATGACATTAGAATCAGTCAGTTTCCAAGCATCTGAATTTTGTTCACATGACCATGGAGATGCTACAATAATCATAAGCATGAAAAACAATTATGTCACTTTTTTCAGTGCTGCTGTAACTTTGAGCAGTCACTAACAAACCGTTGTAAGCCAAGGACCACTTGCACTGAACATCTCATGGTATTTTGCCTGTTTTCAGGTATTTCAAGGTCAATAGACATGTAGATAACCACAAATCATCTTAAAACTGTGAGGGATTAGAAAATGGAAACTGGTGGTTTTGACGTGCCCTTGGAGTGGTTTCCTTATCCTTGTAAAAAAACTCACCATTAAGGAGAGATTAAAAAAATACATCCTTTCCATCTCAATGTCAAGGTTCTGACTAATGAAACCAAGCAGATCAGAACTCTGAGGCTTTTGCTTTCCTCAAATAATTCCTTTATTGGGCACATCATTTCGGCATGCTTAGTGTAAAACCAACTCTGAAACTTTCCTGTGGTCTCAACATAGTTCAAAGAAGCAACAATGTCCTGTTGGCCAATTAGGATAATTGGCGGGCTTCTCAGGAGCTCCTGTCCTCCTTCCTGCATCACCTGGGAGATGACCTTGGTTCTATATTGTGTCTAGTAGGGCATTCCTTTCTTCTCCCCCCACCCCCCAGTGTGTGGCAACAACAAACAGGGAAAAAAAATAACTTCTGCCACGTTCGGTTCGACACTCAAACATTGAACAAGATTTTGCTAGCCGTTATGACTGAATCTTCTATAGCAGTTTTCTTTTTTCTTTTTGTATTGTCATTTATGCAGCTGACTTAAATCTCAGATTATTAGTACAGAACTTGCCCCTGGTAAACAGCAACACATCTAACAATTCTTTTTTTAAAAAAAATCAGTGGACCACATAGGTGTGTGTGTGTGTGTGTGTGTGTGTATGAAAAAATGGACAACACAGCTGAGTGTACTGTTCTATTTTAACAGAAGAGCTCTTTTGAACATTGTACAATGGCTAAATCCACTGAATAGATGGAAGATAATTGAAGTGCTAAGCAATAACAGAGCAAATGTCTGATTTGGGATTTATAGGATTATGATCTAGCACTTCAATTACATCACATAACAAATGTGATGATCACATGCTTCTTTTTTTCAGCCCATCAGTAATTCAAATTCTATCTCTCCTCCCTCCCTCCCCGTCTCTCTGATTTGTTGAAATATAAAAGAAAGTATATTGTCAGACATTCTGCTTAGGTTAACACATACCAAAATGTATGGGTTGATTTCTGAATTCTGCTGGAATCTAGCTCATGAATTCCACAGCAGGATGGACCTCCCGTCTTCCCACATAATGCCATTCTTTTAATCATATGACTAAAAGAAAAACTTGCATGTTGTGAGGCATAGACTGTTTCAATGCATTTCTAAGGGACGGAGAGATATTGGGTTCCAATCTGCTTAGGAAGATCCCTCAATAGACATCTTACTCTTACTGACATATTCCTTTACGTGGCACACTAAATCAAAATGAAACAAACAATATCTTGACTTAGTTAATCACAGCTTTCACATCTCAGGAAGTTTCTGAACCCCAAAAGTCAGCTAAATCAAGAATAGGATACCTCCAAGAATGGGACACCTATTATCTTGCTTCATTCTGAACATATTGTTTCGTACTTTTCAGTAACATCTTTCGTGATTTTTATATCTGATATGCATGCATGATTAATCTTTCTCATGTAAACAAATACTAATGCTAGGATTTGTAAATACTATTTATTCATGTCTTAGGAACTACTGGTACTGTTGCTGAAGCCATAGCCTGAGACAACCATGCCATGAGTTCAATAACATATAGAAAGTGGGGTACAGTCTATTAAGCAGCATAGATGATACATTGGTGATACATAGATATAGATACAGATGTGTGTGTGTATGTAGAGGTAGTTAGTATGGAAAATACTATAGTTAGAAAGTAGAATATTATAACAAATTAGAGAGCACTCTAACATGGCAAATTAGATGTTCCTTAAATTTAGTTTATGGCACAGGTCATTTTTCCACCAAAGGCCAAATCATGGACAAAGAATTGCTGGAGAACAAAGGAACCTACATCCCAATAAACACCAAGATACCAACACATACTAAAACATTAATAGGAACCACAACAGCAAGGGCCTGATTTGTAATATATGTAACATATGCCTGTGTTCTCCAGTATTTCTTGCATATTTCAGATTCAGTATCTAAAGATCCAGGGAATGCAGTTAAAATCAAAGGAATGGCATCTCTTTGCAAAATATAGTTAAAACGTTTTCAGTGCAATCTCTAAAATATGGATGGTGACTTACCAGGAAAGACTCCAAATAAACAAAGCAGAATGGGATTTAATGCAAGCCACATTAGAATCTCTGCCTGAGGGTTGTTAACCTAACAATATGCAGAGATCTGGAATGCAGGTCCTTGGTGCTTTCTGAGCTTGGTTGTTTTCTGGCAGATGTTTCAATATCAAACTAGGTAACATCACCAGAGATCTGGAGGCTTTTCAGGGGAAGCCAGTAAGAGCAATTGGGAAGAAATAGGGACAGGTGATGCGTACTGACCTGGTCTGATTATCCAAATCATTGTGAGTCACTATTTGTTGCTGAGAAAAGGAAGGGGACATAGAACTCTTGTTTTCAACAGCAGCCACATCTTTTTCACTTTTTTACATCAAGGATAAGCAACTTCCAGATATTTTCAACCACACATGCATAAATATTAAATTAACATGGCTGATTATCAGAGATTATGAGAACTGTAGTTCAAGACCTCTTGAAGACACCAGGTTTCCTTCTCCTGCCTGATACGATTATTATCACTTAGTCTACATCAGGGGTCTTCAAACCTGACAGCTTTAAGACTTGTGGACTTCAACTCCCAGAATTCCTCCTCCAGTCATGTTAGCTCAGAAATTCTGGGAGTTGAAGTCCACAAGTCTTAAACTTGCCAAGTTTGAAGACCCTTGGTCTACATTTAGCTGTATTTCAAATTGGAAGATGTACATAAAATATATTCCAATACCATGGGTTATGCATATAATCTGTTTTGTTGTTTTGGCTCAAAGTATCATGTAAGTCCAGTATTTCTGGGTTTTTTTTAATGTGGCTTAATATGCTGTGGAAATGTGATCCATAAGTAAACAATCAATGGTTTAAAGTTTAATATGACAAAGAAACCTAGTCAGGGTTTTCCTTTGGTTTAGGGGGGAAATGGTTCCGTCTTTAAGTGCTAAATTTAGTATCATGGGGCTATATATATTCTTTTTCATGACCAGAATAGCTGATGTTTGAGCCAAGTCTTCTATAACAGAGCACAGAAATACACAACAATGGACATACAGGTCTGTCTGCCACAACAGGCTTTCATGTGTAGGTTTGGAAGGGCCACAAAAGAAGGCCTTATTCTTTTCCTCTTCCCCTTGTGAGCTTCAGCTGAAAGCATTCATCTCATTTCCAAGCCTTCCAAAAGTCTGCAGCCAAATAATCACAAAGCAGATTTTTACTTATGAGCAATAGTTTTTGTTGCAAAGTGGTATGATCTGCCCTACTTAGATTAACATGAGGGTTTAAACGTGAATATCTTTTGGATGTCATTATGTCTCATATTTCTGCAAAGCAGCTCTTGGATCATTTTTCCCTAAAAATGTTTTTAAAAGGATGCTTTTAGATGAAGCATGGCTCAAAGTACATGCCTTTTTTTTGAGAGGGAGAGAGAATGTTCTTTTCAACGTGTATTTTGATGTAGACTGGAAGTATTTTGTCTCCCACTCTTTATGACTAGCCATTTCTATCTTGCCATTCATGTGGCAATGCTCCATTTGTCAAAGGAGACATATAGGGAAGAGGTGGAAGTTTAAGCCAAGGAATCCTAGTGCTGAAAAGGGACCTTTGTGCATTGTGCTCTCTCCATATCATCAAGTTGACTCAAAGCAATTGATTACTCGTGTGCCATCAAGTCATTTTTGACTAGTGACAACATAGATAGCTGCCCCTAGCCTGATCTTTCAGGTCTCCCAACAGTTTCTCAATGCCACTGTAACTGAGTCCATCCTTCTTGCTTTTGGTCAACCTCTTCTATTTCCTTCCACCTTTCCCAGCGTTAAAGTCTTTTCCAGAGAGCTAGGTTTTCACATAATGAACACTTGCTGTCTCTTATGCCAATTTCTATTCTATCTTTACTATGCCTATTCTAAGCATCTATACCCAATGGTGTAGTTCTAATTTATGGATATGTCACATTACCAACAGAATATCAGCGTTGGAAGGGATCTTGGAGGTAGGGAAATCCCAACAAGCAGGACACTGCAGCAAGAATGGGGATAGTTTGAAGTCAGGATTGCATTTGGTTTCTCTGGGTGGGTGGGTCTTCTCATGTCCATTTGGGCACCTTTCATTTTAAAGAATTTTGCAATAAGGAAATAAAGGGAAGACTGAAACAGCCCCAGAGAAAAGGAAGGCAGACTCTACCCCCATTCTGCAACTAACTAGATCCAATAAAACCGGGGAATGGTTTCAGGGAATTGAAACTGACAAGCTGCTGGGCAACCACTCTCTTATTGAGGGTAGGAGGAAGGCAAAGTGATTAAAACTGTCAAACACAGATAAATGAACAACAAAAAGTTCTCTCTTTTTTTAAAGCATTGCAAGAGGAACAAGTGGGATTGGGACAGCTTCCATGAAAATACATTTCAGGACTTCCAGTTTACAGGGCTTTGGCAACAGGCAGGAATCCGTGATCGTGCGCGGTTTCTGCCTGGGCTCACCGCTGGAGTGTCCCGAGCCAGTCTGGCTTCGGGGCTAAGCCACCCTGTAGAGGTGGCAAAGAGGGGGGAGATCCCAGCAGGGTCAAGGGAAGTCACATCTTTCCTCCCCAGCTGGCTAAACTCCCTTTCTCGAAGGCGAACGAGCGGCAGTCAGAAATGGCTGCCTCAAAGAAGCACCCATCCGGAAAAGAAAGTGCAGGAGGAAGTTAAGAAGTGAAAGTTTTGGCTGACCGGGATAAGAAGCAACAATCAAGGTATCCTGGAATTTAAATTTTAAAAAGATACATCGCTCCCAAAGAAGATTCAGAAGCAGCGAATGAAAATGAAAAGGGAAAGTTTTTTTTCTTTCACTCTCCTTCCTTACGTTGACAGTGAACATAGATGAATGAGAAATCCGAAAAACCCGCTTTGGCATCAAGAGGTAATTAAACTGGATAATTAAATGTCAAAAGGACAATAAGGATTTCTGAACATTAAAAAAAATATTTTTTTGCTGTAAGTGGGAAGAGAGAGGAAAAGAATAAGAGTAGGATTTGGAAAGAGGAGACTGCCTGGAATTTAAAAGAATCTGATTAAATTCTAACAAGACTTCTAAAAGATACATCTTAACTGGAACTTTGTAACTAAATAGTAACCCCAGGAAGGGAAAGTGAAAAAAGAAGAAAGTGTTAAAAGAAACAGTCTGTGTGTATTTGGATTGCTTGGTGACTTTGGGACTTTTGGAAACTATATTTGAATGACTAAAAACACTTGGGTGGTTGTTTGAAAAAATTTTTACAATGTCATTCCTTGTGGATGAACTGAAAATGGAATTTAAAAAATATAAAGAAGAGGAACAAGAAGGGAAGGGCTCTCTTGGCTCTGTTTTTCAATTCTTAGAAATGGCGATTTGTACCTATGAGAAACTGCAAGAAAAGACTACGCAACAAGAGAATTGGGACAAAGAAGAAGCCATCTTTGATGAACAAGTAACTTTACCTAGGGAAGAAGGGGGAAAGCGGGGAAAGAGAATGGAGAATTTAAGACCTACAAAAAAACCAAAAAAGGGAAAAATAAGGTGAAAAGTGGATATAATGTCAGAAAGCAACAGAAAAAGGGAACACAGAAGAGGGAAATGGAGGTGGAGAGACAAGGGGGTAAAAAGGACAGAGAGAAGAAGCAAGGGAGGAAGGAAGGGAAGAGAAGCTACAAAGGTGTGGAGCAAGATGTAAAGAAACAGGACTTATTTAGAGATAATGGGTAAAAATTTAACTGAAAAAGTGATTCTGCAAAGGCACATAAGGCTGTATTGTTATATTTGTATTAGAAATTATGTTAGAAAATTGGAAATAACATATGATTAAAAAGTGGGATAAAATACTCAGTGTAACTCAGCGAAACTTTTGTGAACAAAATAAATGAAAAGAAATAAATGAAAGAATTGAACTAGGAAGGAATGGGAACATTTTAATGGTATAATGTTTTAAAATATGAGTGAAGTGGGGGGAAACAACTATGGAAAATTTATAAGGGTTCCCATATAAGTATGATACTTATTTGAAAAGTAATGTGTAAAATGTTTAAGATTTAAATGAATACTAATATTAACAATAGATTTGAATTGGCATGGATTTGTTTTTTTAATTATATTATATATTTATAATTTTTTCTCCTTTTAAAATATAGTGTGTAACTTTAGAATGTACTAAGCAGAATCCGAATGGAAGTTATGTATTATATTAAGTGTTATAAATTTAGGGGAAAGATATAAAGGCGTCATACTCTAATCAGTGATTACAGGAGAAATTTTGTTTAATGAGAAAAGATAATAGACAGCTGGAAACAGGACAGACAAAGAATATAAGTATAATGATCTGAATTGAGATGAAATAAATAAAATAAAATTAAGAAAGTTAAAAGAGGGGAGAAGCTATATAGAAAATGTAGAATGGTAATAAGATATGGAATGGTATATAAAATGAACATGAATTTGAATTTGTGTCTGTACGAAGAGATGTAACCCGGGATCAAGCTGCTTTCAAAAAAATATGTTTTATGTTTTTATGTTTTACGTTTTGTTTGTTTATGTTTGTTTTTAAAAATCAATTTAAAAAATTCAAAAAAAAAATACATTTCAG
Organism: Pseudonaja textilis; assembly: GCF_049901715.1. Lineage (NCBI taxonomy): Eukaryota > Metazoa > Chordata > Lepidosauria > Squamata > Elapidae > Pseudonaja > Pseudonaja textilis. The sequence continues at coordinate 95,028,971 of NC_141992.1, forward strand.
AATGGTTTCTCTTTCCCATTTGCATTGTGGACAGCTGTTCTCTGTTTTGTTGGAGAAAAACTGCTGTGAAAAAAAGAGAGAACTGGAGATTGCAGGTATGACAGGAACTCAGAAAAGAAAGGACTAATGGAAAAGGCAGACACTGGGAGAGAAACTACTGCATGGAATTAAGACACTAACTGGAATGGAGGGAATATGCCCAAATTTCCCAACATTTCCAACACATGTTTCTAATGAGAAACCCATCAGTAGTCATTTGACTCTACCTCCAAATAAGTTGGTAACATTTTATAATTTATTTTATTCATTTATTTTTAGACAGGGTCAGAATAATAGAAAAATACTATACTATTTTAATACCAGTGCAAATTATAATGGTTAAAGAGGATTTTGCTTCATGGCAGTTCGAATCCCTAGCACCACATAAAAGAGTGAGCTCCCGTTACTTGTCCCAGCTTCTGACAACCTAGCAGTTCGAAAGCATGTAAAAATGCAAGTAGAAAAATAGGGACCACTTTGGTGGGAAGATAACAGCATTCCATGTGCCTTCAGCATTTAGTCATGCCGGCCACATGACCATGGAGACGTCTTCCGACAGTGCTGGCTCTTCGACTTTGTAACGGAGATGAGCACACACACACCCCCAGAGCCAGAAACAACTATGTGCATGTGTTTACCTTTAGTTTCATGGACTGGGGACAAAGTAAGAGCAGTGTTGTAGAGCCAAGGCATGTGTTATGGTTTATGTGTTATGTGTTTGTGTTATGGTTAAGTGCATGTAAGGACAGAGCCAAATCCTTGCTTTGCCACTGCTAACTGGAGATATCTGTTGCTTTACACAAATTAGAAAACTATCATACTTCACCCTGAGTTTTATCATCTTGAGCCAGCTTAATAAAACTGAAATAGAGTATTCCCTATTTTCATTTTTCATTTTTATCAGTAAATATGGGTATATTTCTGCTCTACATTCATTAAAGGGATAAATTCTATCTTCTGTACTCTTGAATATGCTACCAAACATCAAACCCACTGGTTAGAAAGCACCACTCCACATTCAGAAACTAGATAACAGATTACAACAACAATTACGATAACAAACTAGATTGTGGCAAGAGAGGCAAGATTGATTGACAATATACAGTGTTCTCTATCTATATTGACTCAAGGATTGGTAGATAGCATTTCAATTCTAAGCAGCGGGAAACTTCCAAAGACATGTATAGGGCTGAGCCAGACTTCTAAGGGACCCTAGTTTGCTTCTATAACTGGATCAATCCAGCTATCTCCATGGTTTGAACAAAGCAGCAATTTTTGATTAGGTAAACCAACCTCAAATAAAGAAAAGAAGTCTTTTAACAATAAGCAGTCTAGAAAAGTGGTGGGATTCAAAAAAATTTACTTCCAGTTCTGTGGCCGTAGCTTGGTGGGCGTGGCATGGCTTGATGGGCATGGCAGGAGAAGGATACTGTAAAATCCCATTCCCTCCCCACCCCACTAACCTCCTTCCCAGCTCCATTCTTCTGTGCAGAGTAACAAAAGAAGACCCAGCCAATCAGCTGGGACGTGGGAGACAGAGGACAGATGAGGGTGGGGCCAGTCAGAGGTGGTATTTGCTGGTTCTCCAAACTACTCAAAATTTCCGCTACCGGTTCTCCAGAACAGGTCAGAACCTGATGAATACCACCTCTCGTCCAGAGAGAAGGAGAATAGTAGATTTTAGAAGTTCAAAGGGTAGCAAAGTTGACTGTTTTGCAGGTTCATACTGCTAGACATCAAGGTTAAAAGACAAGATGGGATGAAGAAGAGACAGATTTATTGTCTTTATGCCTTGCTTGTGGATTTTCTAAAGACAGGTCTTTTACTATTTCTAGATTATTCCAGAAAAACATGATGAACCTAAGAAGGCAGAGTGCAACGAGCATGGGACAAATGTTCAGGATTGAAAGGGACAGAAACTCATATCAGGATGAATGTTCTCAATAATGGACATCACTACATCCAGGGCCCAGCACAATTTCAACAAGACAGAATTTCAAGGCATGCAAGTAAGAACATGGGTGGAAACTCTTGCTAATAGTATAGGATAAGGGCCTTCAAACTTAACAGCTTTAAGACTTGTGAACTTTAACTCCCAGAGCTAACATGACTGGAGAAAGAATTCTTGGAGTTGAAGTCCACAAGTCTTAAAGCTGTCAAGTTTGAAGGCCCCTGGTATAGGACATGACCCAGGGCATCAGAATCCCTGGGATTGTTGCAAGGGAGCCAAGCAAACTGTGGCTCTTTCTGAGAAATATTTTTCAAGTAGCAACAAGTGCAGTAAGAGCCTTGGTAAACAAACAGAAAAGCACAAAATGAACCATCTGCAACAATCAGTAAATGCTATTCAGCAGTACTTACAAAAGACTTAATAATGTAAATCACACATTGTTTAGTCTTGATTTAGAAAAATATATAATACATTTTCTGCACAGAACAATATATGCATTTCATAATTTATATATGGGTGACTTTGCTGCGATTTTGCTGGCTTTTAAGGGCCCCTTTATAGGGCTACTAAAACCACGCTTTAAAAATCCAAATGGGCACTAGAAAGTAGAAAAGACTTAGCAATTCTTTGCTCCCAAGTTAGTAGATATCTGAATATTTTCATCACAGATACAGGAAGCTCTAACCTTTAATGTGACCCTAAATGTTGGGAATGACCAAAGGCAAAAGGAGAACAGGATGAAAGAGAATGAGATGGTTCTCATAATGTCAGCCTTTCCCTGGAATCAGACGAGGAAGAATGCTTTGTTGTCTTTTTAAATATATCTGCTACAGCAAGCTCTATATAAAACCCAGAGTCTTTCTTAACCTACTGTTCTTCCTCCTCCTTCCCATCCTATCCCCCACACACACAGCACCGAGCAGCAACTCAGTCTTTTTAAGGTGGAAGAGCAAACAGTAACTATGGGGCAAAACAACTTAAAAAATGGCTATTGGAGTAGAAGAGAAATGAAAAGGTTTGTGCTATTGGATTCAAAACCTGGCTTACAGAATGATAAAAAAATAAAAATAAACCAGGGGTGGATAAATTCTACTACATGATTAATGGATGGAAGGTCCACATTCAAGTAAATTAAGGGCTAACACATGTTTTTCAAATATTTTTCATTCATTAGTACTCTGCTATGACTGTTTGTGCCAAGAATTCTGAAAATGTTTTCTTTAAAAAGAGTGAAATCTTTCTTTGTCAGGAAGTAATTACAGGGGAAGCTTATGCACTTCACAAGATCCATTATACCCACCTGGCAAAGCTGAAATCCTAGGTAAATCCCAGCTATTCCTCCATCCTCAGTCATCTACCAGTATTTGAGAATGATAAGGTGTGTAATGTTGAAAGCTTTCTCAGAACAATAAACAAGCTTTCCTGCTGAATGACGCTTTCCATTGAAGTGCCTGTAGAAAATATATTTAGGCTTAGAGTCTGCAATTATTTCCCACCTCAACCTAACTGAGTCCAATTTATTCATGATGATAAATAAGTTTACTATTATTACTTATTATTTATTTATTATAAATAATAATTGCTGTTATTCTGTTAGTAGGAGAAAAGAATGCCTGAATGCATTATAACCGAAACAATTGAAGACTTCCTAAAGTCTTCTCCAGCAACAAAAAATAAACTAAGTTTCCAAGTCTGTGTTTTGGAAAAGACTAGAGGAAGTTTAGAAGATGGCAGAGATTGAGGAGTTGATGGGTCTCAGAGGATGATATCTGTATTGGAGATACGTTGTTTGAGAGAAACAAATGGTTCTTCAGAAAAATGACAATTTTGCAGGACTATATTGTACCCCAAGCAATACAGAGCAGAATACTAGCCATATGTGCAATTTGAACTATATGGGAAGGGTATAATTCATTTTTAGCCCTTACCCTCTCCCTCTGGAAAAAGGTTGTAATGCTGGGAAAAATGGAAGGAAAGAAGAAAACAACCAGCAACGAAGCAAATGAACTCAGTGAATGCACCTTTGGAAGACCTGAAAGTTCTGGTTAGGGACAAATTGTTATGGAGAAAATCTAGCTATGCGGTTATGACTAGTGAGAAATATCTTGATGGCACATAATCAATCTTACTCCCTCTTGGAGTTAAATTGGTACCAATCTAACCTAACAGCTCTTCCATTTACATAATGCTGGCTTTATCCAGTCCAGGATTTCATAAGCTTCTACTTTGTCACTTTATGTTTTAAGCTAAAAGCAGTTTTGTTTTATTTGTTACCTGCAAGTCAGAAGGGTTGGCAGCAGGGGTGGGATTCAAAAATTTTAACAACCAGTTCTGTGGGCATGGCTTAGGTGGTAGGCATGGCTGTGTGGTCATGTGACTGGGTGGACATGGCTTGGTGGTCATGTTACTGGCTGGGTGTGGCCAACTCAATATCACTCACATCGAGGCATGCATCTCCTCGCCTGGCCTCTCATGCTGCAATAGTCGTAAGTGTGAAAAATGGTCATAAGTCACTTTTTTCAGTGCCATTGTAACTTTGAATGGTCACTCCACACAAGCAAAGTACCAGCAAAGGAGGGGAAAAAAACTCCAGAGACGTTCCTGAGATAGGAAGTCTAGTTCTGCCAAGAATGTAATAAGGGTTAATGGAGAGGCAGTTTCTGTAAGCAACACCAGAATGTTTCCTTCCTGTCTTCCTTACAGGTTTAGGCCAGAAATTTCTTCTAACTACCAGTTCTCCAAACTGCTTAGAATGTTAACAACTGGTTCTAGCGAATAGGTGTGAACTGGTAGAATCCCACCCCTGGTTGGCAGGTTCTGGCACACTACACCGTCTATAAAATTTCTGCTACTTTTCGGTCTTGTTTAGGACAGTTAGATCAACTGGCCTGTTTCTGACTGTTGCCATAAGTATGGGCACATTCATGAGAACGGGGCTGCCCCCTTTTCTCCTCACAGACTGACATCTGTAGATGTTTCTCTTCTGGCACTCAGATGAAATTCCCTGCTTTGTTGTCTTGTTAAATATAGCTGTTACAGAAAGCTCTATATAAAACCCAGAGCTTCTCTCAACCTACTTTTATTCCTCCTCCTTCCCAACCTATCACCCACAAACACAGCACCTAATAGCAACTCAAAACAGCAAACTGTAGAGTTGAGGAACCCAGAAAGGGAGCAATATTTCCAAACAGCCCCAAATGTGTGGTCTATTTCAAAAGTGCAATCAAGCCTTTCAGCCCAAGGTTCGAGCCTTTTATTTCTATCTAAAGTACCTGGACTCTTTAAAAACAAGAAATAAGAGAAGAAAATAGAGTCACAAGCACTGATCTGTGCAAAAGTGTGAACTGGTACAAATAAAAGAGAGAGATACTTCTTCTCTCTTGTTACGGCACCAACCTTTGTGCATGTTTCTGGCACTGCAGTTGACAAAGAAGGGTGACAATCCCAGAAGGCAGGGTGTGAGGATTGAAGTGCATTGAGCACATTCAGGAGCAATGACTGCACAATTTAGCACCAAACATCAACAAGCACTATAGAGGGAGGGAGGAACTGATGATTTGGGCAAATTTATAATGACAGTGCTTTTTCTGACAGGAGAAGTGGTGCTTTGTAAACCAGTAGCCGGGAAATGATCTTAGTCTGCCAACTCATGTCCATTGTCCTATGTGCCCTTCCTAAACCACTCCTGATTTGCCCAAAGCTTTCTCTACTGTCTGTTCTTGCTTCTGTCTTCACTTCTCAGGAAAACAAATCTAGAACCATCTGTGGTTTGACTTAGGTTTGCTTTCCTATTGATAAAGAGGGGAAGTCATTGGCTAACAATACAGTGGCAGCTGTGAAAAGGCACAGAGGACAAACAGGGAGAATCAGTGCCAATGGTCATGATTGAAGGCACTCAAAACTATAAGCTGTAGGGTTTGTGTTGTCTGATTGATATCACGCATACTTATCCGACATATATTTAGTAAACACCATTGTTTTTATTCCACTTACAGAGTGAGGGACTTAAGAATGGGCCATTAAATGCAATTTCCAACAAAGTTTTTACGGTCCCTTCTGGAAAGACAACTCAGAACCTTACAAATCTAGAAAGATTACCCAACTGTCCTTAGATTTTTATTTTTGTTGTTGTTAAAGGAATGATTATTTGGGAGTGAGAATGGAAGGCAGACATTTGGACCAAATATCCCATTAATGTAGCAGCTACAAAATATATTGCCTGAATATGGACAGTTCTGCAAAGTAGGGTGTTTTAAGGGCTACATTTTTTATTATATTACTATCTATAGATTATTAGTTTTCTCTGCTGATATCCTGTGTGTTTGTTTGTTTTGTGTTTTTGTAATTTGTTTTTATTTGTTTATGATTGTCTGCTGCCCAAAGTCCCTGGCAGCCATACAAAACAAACAAACAAATTTATTTAAATGATCCTAAACCTTAAAGAGGGAAAGATTGGTTAGAGATAGCTGAACTGATGTAACAAATTAAAGAGAAAATATAAACTTTATATCATGCAAGTTATTCTCCAAATTTGCAAGCAGTTCCATTGACATCATCGGTATGACTAATGCAAGTAAGAATTGTTCATGGAGCAAAATCCTTTAATGAGATTAACCTACTTCAGAATGTCTTCAAATACACCCACTCTTTCTCTAATTGGTCAGAAGTTTCTACATTATGCATTAATTAAATGAATTAAAAACTAGCCTTGCCTGAGTAACATCTCCTCCAAAGGGATTTTGTTTCCTTCTTTTCAGAATTCTTAAAAATGTAAATGTTGAGTAAGATATTGTTTGTTGGTTGGTTGGTTTGTTGGTTTGTTTATTCTGTCTATAACACTAACAGTGTTGCAATCTTTGGAGGAGGTGACAGTGTCAACATGAGACTTATCATGCCAAAGTGCAATTGTCTTTCTCTTCATCTCCTTTAAACCCTTTGTTGTAATAAATATTATATTACTATGTTTAAAAATCTGGCTTGAAGAAAGATATTTGATGACACACTTTATATATTTCAAAGGAAGTAAGATTTTTCCATTAACATTTTAGCCCTGTGGATAGATGCGGATTATAGAAATGCACTGCTCCAGAAAACTGCTAAAGTGATACAAAACATTTTATTCTGTTCCAATTAAATCTATGTCCAACTTTAACTGGGCGAAATGGTGCATTTAAAGGGTGATTTTATTCAATCAAGCTACCTCAAATACTTCATGACTCCTGAGGGAATAAAATATGGGAAAGTTGTGGCTGCTTCAGCACAGGTGCTGGTATACTACCATGGCCAACCATAGTTATGTGACTGATTACCACAAGTACATCAGAGTACTATTCCCTCTGCACCAACCACACTCCTGACACCCTCCTCCACCTGGCAGGAACTACTTACTTACCTGCTAGAAAGGGAGAGGAAGGGGAAGGGGGGAACAGGAAGGTAGGGAGGAAAAAAGACAGGAGGGAGGGAGGGAGGGAGGGAGGGAGGGAGGGAGGAAGGAAGGAAGGAAGGAAGGAAGGAAGGAAGGAAGGAAGGAAGGAAGGAAGGAAGGAAGGAAGGAAGGAAGGAAGGAAGGAAGGAAGGAAGGAAGGAAACTCAGTGGAAAAGCTGACAAGATGTTGGAAGTTGCTCCTGTTCCTGCTGAAATTTTGTCCACTTGTGGCATTCTATTTAGATAAGGAAATATTTCTGAAATGATGATCCAACATACTAGACTACCCCTGTTCAACATACTAGACATGGGTAGTCTAGTATGTTACTAAAATGTTATGTTAATAGTTAAATAACTGTTTATTATTGCTATAAAATAAAGTCTCCTTTAAGTCAAATTCAACTCCCAATGACTTAATGGATACATCATGTGGTTTTTCTGTCAACAATATGCAATTTGTCACTGATGCTTCATGAATGTTCTTTTAAAACATTGCAAAGCTAGCCAACAGTTCTTTTGTTTATTACTTCATTCTTTAAAACCATTGTGCATTGCCTAAAACAATATTTAACTATATATAAAGGATATAAATATATTTCTTTATATAGATAGGAGGATGGAAATATTTTTAACTCATTCATTCATTAATCAATCAATCAATCAATAACAAACTTGAGAAGGGAAGCTTTAAGATATATTGATGTGGCAATTACGGTACTAAGCACTACATTTGAACCAAGATATATTATTCCTTATTTCATCCATTGGAAATTACTATCTATCGTTAAAGATAAAACACTTGATATGATATACTTGAAATGTGGAGCCATTTGAGAATTAATGTATTGCCCTTTGCATGCAGAGATCCTAGCTTCAATTTCTAGGCAAATCAAGTTACTTAAAACATCCATCAACTTACCTTAGACACATAACTGAATAAAATCTTCCCACAAAATTCTGGAGAGATTCACAGGTCCAGCACAGATCTGTATACTAAAATAAAGAGCTGAACAGTCATCCTGGTCTCGCATCCCCTTTTCCTGTGATCTAACAACTTTGCTTCTCCACAAGATCATCTCTGGCTTGTTTGATATGAAAAGCAACTTATATCTTGATGGGGCATGTGAATTATTTGATCCAGTATTCCAAACAAAAATGTAAAGTGTAGACTTTGGGATTTATATTTCACATCAGTTTGTGAAATAGCTTAACTGATCTGGAGTCTAAATCAAAAGGGAGAAATACTGACAAGTCACCCAATTCCAATCATTGCTGGAAATCTGATGACTATGAACAATAAAAGCTCAAATGATACCTCTACAGTAGTGTTCATTTGGAATGCTCCCCATCACTTACATTAAAAACTATACATTATGTTAGTGTGAAAGGAAAGACTCCACTATAGAAAATTTGATTGTTAGCTTGTTGTCAAATCTACAATGATCTCCCCATTTTTGTGCCATACTCTGAAAGAAAATATATATGGGAGTTAAATTTTTAAGATTTATAAAAATCATATGAAATTATACCCAAACAAGTTTTAAAAGTTTCATTGCAACAATTTAATCTTTAGGGCAGTTATTACAATATAATAATTATTATATGCTTTCTTTTTCTTTCATGCAAGGATTGTGTTGATATTGAATTGTGATACTAAATAGAATCACCAATGTTAATTGTATTTCAGTGTTTCAAAAAAATATGTAGTATATTTTGTAATTTTCTTTCAAAAGCGGTGTGCATAAGGCATCAAGATGGAAACTGCCCTTGTGTTATACACATACTCCAAAAGTAAATATGTTAAATATAGTTTGCTGCCTTGAAAAGATTTTGGCTCAAAAGGCAACCTACAGTATATAAATAGTTTAAATAACTAGGCATGCCAAATTTCACTCCGATATCAGTGTTCAGAAATTTCAAGTGCTACCAGTAAATAGAATGCTCCATTAAACCCGACACAGTGCTTTGTTCAACCAGCAAACATGGCTGCGAAGCATTTGAAAACAGGAATAGGTTTTAAAGAGATCTGCTTGGAGGAAAGTCAGATTAACCACCTCCTCATGTTACTAAATAAAGTGGAGGGAAATGGAAGCTTTGTTGGTTGACTTGTGAGGTTTAGTCTTGTGTGGCGTACTGTGATAAACAACGTAGGATGCTGTTGATGTCTCTTTCAACAAAAATATTTTTGTGGTGTGGGGGGGCTACTGGCTGTTCTTGGACCATGCACACTGTGGGTAGTTATTTGACCTTCAGAACTGTCTGGTTTGGATCTGAATAGAAAATACTGAAGAAATTGATTTAAGTACTGTGGAAAAAAGGGAGGGAAAAGCATTAGCCCATTGCTAATTGGGTTTACTGACCTTATGGAAACTTTTTGACTCCAATTGTCAGCAGTTTATTTCTCCCCTGCTGCTGAGAGGTTTAATGCAAGGAATATTTATTTTGGAAACACCTCTCAGCTATACTTAGAGGCCAAGTGGCAAAAATAGTTTACTGTAGTGGGTCAAGGAGTTGCACAAGGGATCAGTCAAGAGCAGCCATATTCATTATCCCTGGATCAATTCCACTCAAATAATCCTGTCCATGTATGACAAGACTCACATTCTGCACCAAACCACAATTTGTTTGGCTTTGTCTATATGTACTCCAGGATCTACCAAGACATTAAATTCAGCTTGTTGTGACTTAGTCACCAATTCATTCATTCACGCATTTGTTCTTCTATTCATTCATATATTTATATAGTTACTCATCTCACAAAATGTGATTCTGGGTGGTGTGTAATAAAGAAAATTTAAAAACTATAATATAAAAACAACCATTAAAATTAATATTATAATTAATACAGGCAGGGAGAAATCAACAGGTCTTTAATAACAGTGCAGCCACCTTTACAATTCACCGTTCCCTTGGAATCCATGTCCAGTAATACACATCTCTGTCGGGACCCCAGGACAAGTAGAAGAGCCAGGTTTTCCGGTCCTTTCAGAAGGTTAAAAGGGTGGGTGCATATTTCACCATGATGGGTATGATGTTCCAAAGAATGGGAGCAGCAGAAAAGGCTCTTCATCTGGACCCCTTCAGCAGGAATTCTGGAGCAATATGGTCCACAGCAGGGGTCTCCAACCTTGGCAACTTTAAGCCTGGAGGACTTCAACTTTGCTGGCTGGGGAATTCTGGCAGTTGAAGTCCTCCAGGCTTAAAGTTGCCAAGGTTGGAGACCCCTGGTCCACAGTATGCTCCTTCTGCTGCTGGACCAACTGGGGCAGGCCAATCCCATTGGGGTGAGATGGTTCCTCAAGTAACCTGGACCCATACCATTAAGGGCTTTAAATGCAGTGACATTACACAAATGCTGTCATTACATACTGCACATTGATATATGATACCTCTGTCATATATCAATGTACAGTATGTAATGACAGCATTTGTATGTAAGTAATGTCATGTGTGTAACGACATTGTCAGATGCATCATCATTTTTCCTCTTGCCCCCTCAAAATGCCCTAAGTGGTACATTATAATTATAGAGCTTATCATACACAGCAACCAATAACTATGAATGATTATTTTTCTGAACCTTTAATCTAAAGTTTGAATAAATCTATTTGAATATAAGGGGAGGGTTACATTTACTGCTTCATGTTCTTATTCTCATTATCCAGAAATGTAGGAGTTGAATCACTGGAATGCTAGACATATGTTTGGTTAAATGAAAGCTGATTTTGCAAGACCCAGCTTTCCATGAATTATTACAACAAATATTGAACATCAATACATCAAGATTTCAAGGAATCTGCTTGATTTTATTAATTTAAGCATGTCGCACAAAATGTAGGCTTTCGAAATTGGTTGGTTGAGAATGGTTTAAAAATATTAAATGTGTATTACATTTAAGGTTAAAGAAACAAAACACGAATACTTGCTTAGCTTTATTCAACACAGGTCAACAGGTTTGTAATGTAGTCACCTTCCCACAGAGCTGCTTTTCAATAGAATGCATTCTAATAAATTGTTCAAGTTATTTTTAAAGGAATAAGGAAAAATATAAAATGGCATGTAAAAAATGTATTATCAGAATTGAATATCAGTGATTATGGTGAGAATGCAAAATTTCAAGTGTTGATAATCTAAATCATGATAAGTAGTTCTGCATTGTTTTGAAGTCAAATGTTATATTAGAGTTGAATTGAAAAGACAATTAAGGCAGCTACAACTGGTACTATGTACACATATTCAAAGAATTTGGATTATTAATCTAGAACAGTGTCATTAGAGGTACAGAATTACCGATTTAAAAAATCACAGTCCTTGCTGATCAAACCAGATTACTGGTTTAAAATGATCAGCATTTAAATGTCAAAGCAATTCGATGACTAGTCTAAATGAGTACTAGTTATGCTTTGGCCAAGGACCAATGCTTGGGGCTTCAAAAAAACCAATATTATTTCAGAGTTATCCTTTCTTTAAGAACTTGTTATTTTCAGTTGGACTTTAGTTGGCATTTGGTTGTCAACTCTGGCTGTTAGCTGCGACCAATGTTTACAAGGTGAGCTGCACCAAATATTAATTTTATCACAGGTTAACAAACTATACAGTTAACCTTTAACCAGTGTTCTTCAAACTTGGGAACTTTAAGATTGATGGATTTCAACTCCTAGAATCCCCTAGCTATATTGGCTGGGGAATTCTGGGAGCTGAAGTCTACACATCTTAAAGTTGCCAAATTTGAAAAGTACTGATTTAAACCATCCTATTGATTTCAGAAAGGATGAATGGTGGCAGAATTAATGATTTACCCCATCTCCATAGACCAACACACTTTCACATGGTATGAAATCAGGAGCCCACAATGCGGATATATTAGAGAAATAAAAACTGCATTATGTTCTCACAAGGCACTGGCTCACAAGATTCTGTAAAGAATGCAAGCAAATCCAATAAATTCAAGAAAAAAACATTTACTTGTAGAGAAGCTTTTACTATTATGAAAATGGTTTTTTTTTTCCTTCCCCAGCCAAACCTATTTCCTAAATATCACAATCATCTCATTCAACTTCTGTGTGAATATAGACTGTTTGTTCCATCCTGAAGGACAGCAGCAGAAGTGAAACAAAATGTAACATAATAAAGAGCTCTTGCAACATAATTATCGGTAATATTCTCATTATGAGTGGGATGAAAACGAAGCCTATTCTGTGGCATTGTCCACTAGAGTCATAGCTTACTTACTTAAAGTAGCTGGCCAATCCAGGAAATAGGCTGACACTCTCGTGACATTTAAATATTGAAGTTCTGTTTTGATAGAAGACATGTCAGAAATAAAAGTATAAATCTTGATTTGTGAAAAAAACAGAAGTGACGAAACGGGGCTAGATTTCAGCCTACAAAGCTTGTAGAAGCCTGCAGAAGCCTTCCTCAAGCCTTTGGGAGGCTGAAAAAGGCCTCAAATTGGCAGAAAATCCGTGAGGTGCAGTGCAGGTAAGGGGGTGGCAGGGTTGCATGTGCATGCATAGGGGACATGGGGGACATGCACTGCCTTCTGGATGCTGGCACATGAGTGCAAGCATGTAAGTGCATGCACAATTTTTGGCACAGAAGCCCAAAAAGGTTAGCCACCACTGGACTAGATGACCTACAAGGTCCCTTCCAACCCTGATTATCAGTTTATCTGTTTAGTGATTCATTAATAAAGATGATTTAAAAGATGAATGGCAATTCACATAGGTCAGTGGTGAAAATGGCACAATAGACGTGATCCTTGATATGATGAAAATCCTTGAGGGTGCAGAAACTTAAACAACCTACTAATATCAAAACTAACATTAAAGAGCTGGCTCAGGGCCCTAAGATATAACAATTTCCTTTAATCTATCCCTACAACTACTATATACAGATATCATAAATATACCTATGTGTGAAAATAAAGTTCCTTTGTTGGAAGCACCACAATGAATATTCTATTTTATATTTTCTGTTTATTTTAATTTTGTTTGAAGCGTAGACATTAGAAGATATGTAGTCATTTGAATTACTCAACTTACCCAAAATTTCTGATACTAACTATGACAATTTTTAATTCAGTTTTGCTCCATTTTACAATCTTTCTTGTCATAGTTGTTAAGTGGATTACTGCAGTTGTTCATTTAGTAACATGGTTATTAAGTGAATCTGGTTTCCAAGTTGACTTTTCTTCTCAGAAGATTGCAAAGATGATGACATGACACCAGGATATTGCAAGCATCTGAATTTTGATCACATGACTATGGGAATGCTGCAATGGTCATAAGTGTGAAAAACAATCATAAGTCACTTTTTTTCAGTGCTATTATAACTTTGAATAGTGATTAAATGAACTGCTGTAAGTTGAGGACTACCTATATGAATTTGGAAGGCAACAGCATATTACAATTTAAAAAGAGAATTTATGATATATTGAATATTGATAGCTGCTGAATATTTTTAAAGGAAATACTAATCTTAATAAAATCCAAACTAGTTCTGAGCTGCAGGACAGCCATTTTTTTTTAAGAAAGAGGTTAATTATTTCAAAACAGAGACTTCAATGAACATAGAGCTCTTTACCAATACATTTCAATTAATCTGTCAACGGATGCTGCTCACTAGTTCTAGCCACCATATTTTTAGAATTTGGCATTCAGCCAAATTAGAACAATTCAGAGAATTTATTATGATGAGATTATGACAGAAGAGAAATAATCATATATAAACAGTCCACTTAATTATAAATAAAACTTCTTTGGGGGTATGGCAATGGCCTCATAACTGGATGTCCAATTGCCTCTGGCATTGCTGCATGCAGATCTTCCAGGGAACCAGAAAACACACTTTGTGGAGAATCTTGCACTATATGATTAATATTTGCATATTAGCACCACAATCTCAACAAAGGGAATCTTTCCAGCCCCTTTGATACAGGGCAGAGGCACTTCTTCCAGTATAGTAGCCCACATCCATGGCATTCCTTAAACTACACATGCTGGACAGTACCAAATGGGTGACAACAACCAGATGCAGCCGTACTGCCCTTTGGGGCCTCACGTCCATGACAAACAGAAGTGCATAAAATCAAATGCGGAGAATAGCAATAATGTTGAAGAGACTAGAAACTAAATCTTGTAAAGGACTGATTGAATGAGGGATGTATAACCTCCAGAAAAAAAAGCTTAAGTGGGAATATTTCATCCCCGAATTATCTGTCACATTGAAGGATAATTTCCTCAGTATCATTCCAAAGTGCAAGACAGGGAATCATGGGTTTAAGTTACAGAAGGCACATTTTGAATTTCATGAAAAAAATGTTCTAACAATAACAGCAGTTAGACAGTGGAAGCAATTTGCAGAGGTGATAGAGATGTTCAGGCACAGCTCAGATAGTCATCTACCAAGGAATGCTTTATTTAGATTCCTGCACTGAGCAGGAGTTTGGACCCAATGTCTACAAGGACTCCTTTCAAGTCTAGGATTCTAGGATTTATCTATATCATAAAGCAAAGCAATCTGGGATAAATGCAGCATTCAGTCAATACCACTAGCATTTATCTAGAAATCACCTCCCCTCCCTACTCTTAGTAGGTTGGTAACAATAATGTCAAAGCATTTTAAAGCCACCAATAAGAAAATCAAAAGAAAAACAATGCTGGTGAAATAGTAAGAGCTTTTTTCAAATCAATTAATTAATTAAAGATTTCAGAATTAGGATTATCCAAAATAAAATGATATATATCATTTTCCTGATATATTAAAGAGAGACACCTTGACACAGAGTTTGTCATGGATGCCCTGTGTCTAAGTAGGGAGACAGGCATTGTATGTAGAATCTTGGACTACTTTCTAGATCTATTGGCTGATCATCTACATCTCGGCTTTTGGTATCGGTTACAGATATCAAACTACTGATTGGTCACTTAAATGGAGGCAAAGATCCTTAAAATGACCTTATCCCAACAGACCTAACAAAGACTGATTTGGTATCATTATCTTCTTAGATAATATAGCATCTCAGACAAGCTCAGAATTCCTGAAACTGTTATTCGACATGTTGACAAAACTTTATTGTTATTAATATGTAAGAATTAGACTAAAATATAACTCTGCTAGATAGCACTCCAATACCATCACAATTGTCAAGAAGGTAAAACAATGCTGCATCTTAGCTATGTTCTTCTTAAATATTTGCTTGCTTTTGCTTATCAAACATTTACAAAACTTAGTTTCACACGCCTCCAATGTTGGACAAATGACTATGTATTCTGTTTTATGCAGTTAATGTTATTTTGTTGCTAAACTAGGTGAGTCTCAGGAGTGCTTTCAAGACTCTTTACTCAACTCTGCAAAGTTATCAACCATCAGCAAACCAGTCACAGTATTCTCCAATATCATCACATTCCACAGATGGTATGTAAATAATCAAATTATTGATTGAATGGTTGTTTATGTGTCATCAGATTGACTCTTAGCAACCATGTAACCAGCTCTTCTTCAGGATGATCTGTTCCCAGTTTAGACTGCAGTATAAGTCAAATGTTTTAAATATTTGGTAATTGTTTTTCAATATTCTAGAACATCAGCCCCAGTTAATGCTTCTTCTTTCTTAGCCCAAAAGAGTACAACAGCAGTCCCAAAATTTCATGATAGACAGAAAGGGAACTTTATGTGGACAACATCAAATTATTTTCTGTGAAAACAGTTGTGCACTCTTTATAATCTCCTATTCTACTTTTTTTTAAAAAACTACAATCAGGATAATTAAGATCCTTAATAATACACCCCAATACAGCTTTATGATTGGAGATAATCTCCACAAAATTGAAGGCAAATTATGACAAGCAAACTTATTTGTAAGGTCAAATTAGGTTCAGTTGGGTTGTTTCTGTTAATAAAATCCAATGACTCTAAGGCAAAATGATGGGGGAAATGTCATATGAAAATTACTGGCCTATGGCCTGTCATGAAGTATCTGTTACAATTTGGTTTTGAAAAGGTTTAGGAATTTATATCCTAAATTAGAGAATCCTAGATTTGAGAATATTGCATTTTAAAGTGGTATAATGCTATGGTGGCGCAATGGTTAGAATGCTGTACTGCAGACAACTTCTGCTGCCTGAAATTTGGCAGTTCAATTCCCACTGGCTCAAAGTCAATCTTCCATCCTTCCAAGGTCGGTAAAATGAGGACCCAAATTGTTGGGGGGCAATATGCTGACTCTTTAAACCACTTGAGAGGGCTGTAAAGCACTGTGAAACAGTATATAAGTCTATTGCAGGGGTGGGATTCTACCAGTTTGCACCTATTCGCTAGAACCAGTTGTTAACATTCTAAGCAGTTTGGAGAACTGGTAGTTAGAAGAAATTACTGGCCTAATCCTGTAAGGAAGGCAGGAAGGAAACATTCTGGTGTTGCTTACAGAAACTGCCTACACAGATCAAGTTCAAAGAGCCAATAATGAAGCAAAAACCAAAAACAAACTGCACTGAATAAAGTTCCACAACAGACCAGGATAGATAATTGCCAACTTCAGGAAGATAACCAGGTACAGTCCTCTGGAAGAACACCAACCAAGATAAACCTTCTTTAGGAATAAAACACTAATTTGTCTCCAGGGTCTGTTAGCACGCAGGTCCAAACTCTTATCAATTCTCACACCTGTAACCCATGAAGAGGATCATGGCCCTCTCCTCCCAAGTAGACCATGTTTTACCCTGATCCTCTCCTCCCTGTGTGCCCTAGGATGGATAGGGGATGGACCTGCCTGTTCCTCTGACTGCTCAGCTGGCCCCTCCCCTTCCCCAGCCTCCTCCACCACTTCTGGAGCTACACTTCCACTCCCTGTTGGCTGTTCCTCTTCTTCCTCGGAGTCAGTCTCCACCAGGGGCATGACACCTTGGCAGCTATAGAGTATAATGATATTCCAGTCTTCTAGTGACTATGTCCTTATGAATGTCCTTTATTGAATTAAACTGAACTGAACTGAACACAGCAATACATAATTAACCTGATTCCAGGTTCCTTAATTTTTTTTTTTTTTTTAAAGGCTACCTTGATGGATTCTAGATCAGGCTCATAAAGACCAAAGAATGACATATATTGTTTCAAAATTGTTTATTAGCAACATGAACATTGTTTATTTATTATTTATTTATTATTATAAATGTATATGCTTCCCAATTCACTATTACGGAAATTCTGAGTGGGTATGCTGGACTATGAGATCCTAAGAGGATCAGGTTGAAGAAAATTACAGCACAGAGTTTTAAGTTTGTGTTAAAATGTTATTACCTTTGCTTTTTAGAATTTATGTACTTATTTGTACTCTGGTCTAAGGTCATAATAAATACTATTACTAATGAAGGAGGCAAGTAATTGCCTATCTGCTTGCTGTTACACTACCTCAGCTTATTTTATATTCCATCCCTAAGTTTCAGATCAATTTCACCCTCCCTAAATTCTCTCTACCTACTCTGATATGGTTTCTAAATCTGTCTTATATAATTAGTTTCCATATCTTATCTGGTCCAAAGCATGTGAACTATAAAACATACTGGGCAGCATGACAAAAGCATTTTATCAACTATTATTGTTGATTTCCTTTGGCATGTTTAAAGTCCAGTCACACTTGGTTTATTTATTAATAGACTCCCTTCAGCATAAAATAAGAAATATTCTGTTTAAACCTTTCAGTGTAAATTCCAAGACTGTTCCCAACATCTGATTAAGAATTCAAATATATTAAGAAAGTTAACCAAAGATTTCCCAATGTGAAGCATTGCAAAATGCTGTGGTTAACTGAACATGCCAAGTTACTTTCAAGCATATTTATCAACTCACTCTCCAGTCTTTTTTATTTATTTTATTTTGTTCTATTTTATTTTATTTTCATGCTACTCTTTTTTTCCCTCTTTTATTTAAGAATCGGCGGCTGTAGACTATGGATATTGAGGTGCTATGGAAAATAGCATCTCTCAACTACAATGAATTTCTCTCATTTCTTTGTGGTAAGACCCAGTCCGGAAATAGACACCACAAGAAATACTAGAAATCTGCTGGTCTTGACTGTAATATCATCATCTTGAATGTCTGGTATTGTTTTTTATTCACCCCTTTTCATATTAAAGAGAGTTAAGGCAGAACTCCCCTTAAGTTTCATCCTCATCTCTATTTGTCTTGCCAGGCTAAGCTCATACTTTCCCAATGGTTGTCATATACCTTCTTCAAGACATTTGCAGTTTTCTACCATCTCACCATAGAAGGCACTGAGTTCAGTGTTCATCCAGCAAGCAACTCTAGTACATTGTCACAGAGGCTAGATGTCCTTTTAAATATATTTTACCAGCAAGTTGAGAGAGATTGTTTCTGATCTTCCTCACTAAACTTGGGGAAGATTTATTCTATCATCACATATTTCTGATGCTAGCAATTAAGAACTGTCATATTCAAGCCTCCAACTGTTCTTCTGTATCTGAGAAGTTCTAGAGACATCAGATTGGCTGCTGTTAGAAAACCAAGCGCTGGGCTAAATGTATCCTGGGTCAAAGCAATTAGATTATTCTCTTGCAAATATCATTGCAAATCAACATTCCCCAACCCAGTATCCTTGACTAGTTTTTCAGCCATTTTCCCCATAATTCTCAGGCAGGAGTTATAGTCAAGCACATCTAGAAAGCAAGTAATTGGAAAAGGCTTCTCTGAATGCCATAATTTTCCTAGCTTTCCACTGACTCATATGTTCTAGGCTTACTTCAGATCCCATGGTTGTTGTGGCAGGTTTTTTCCACATAAGAATAGTTGCTGTCCTTTCTACCAATAGTGCTGCTCTTCTATTTCCAAATGCATCATTTTCTCTCTAGTTTTAAGATCAAAATCACCACGTTTCCTGCCTGCCATCTGAACAGTTGAAATCTTACGCGTTCTGGTTTCTTGCTCTTTTTCTTCAATACATTCACAGTTTGTACACTTATAAAGTTGAGGTTTTTGCATCTCCACCAAACTTTATGATCCACCAAAAAAAAAAAAAAGATTCATAACAGGAAAGGTAACCTGAGATTCTCAAATAGTGTAGTTTTATTTTCCAAAAGACTGTTCTCCCTTATGATGAGAGGTCATGAGAGAATATGCTTTTGAGATTGAGGTGTAGGAAACCTTTGACCTTCCAGATGTTGCTGGATTACATCTCATAAGAGTCCTGTCCTCTGTATGGCTAATGCTGAAAAACAGTGAGAGTTGCAATTCATTTTTCACACTCCTGTCGTTCAGCTGCTATGGTTGTCATCCTCCAGCCCTTTTGTAAAGCTAGATGTGAGTCATCAAGCAGCCACAAAAGGGAAGTCATTCTGCTCAACTTCATGCAAGCTTTTCCAGCTGAACTGCAAGGAAATGCAAACTATACAATTGCCTCGAAGCTTTGTGAAATTTGAAGTCTGGCCTCTGCATGACCTTCCAACCTACTGGCACTGGGAATGATCAGAATTTAAGATCTTTTAAAGATTTACCCAGTTTAGATTAAAAATAATTCTCTGGGTACCCATAGCAAGAGGCAATTTGCAAACATCAGTTGCCATCCCCTGCTAAAGCAGAGCTAAGCACATTTCCCCATTACAGTGAATGGAAAAATACAAAGAACAATTTATTGCCAGTATGGCCTTGCATTCACTGTGGCACTTAGAGCATAACTGCTCCTGCTCCCATAGCAACTCCTTGAAACTGTAATATTTCTCCCCTGGGTGCAAAAACACAGTGGTGGTAATTAGGCTTTTGTTCAGCTTACTGTAAAGTCCAACTGAGTCCATCCAACTTAAATGCAGGTTTTTTTAACATCTCATTACACATGCAAAGCAGTGCAAACAGCTCATAAATAAGGTGAGGACAATTCTTTTGATACTTGCATTCCTTTATTTCCAGTCCTTTCCTTTTTATTGGCCACTCAGTGCTGCCAACCAACTGTTGAATTTAATGGTTTTTTTTTTCAAAGCGGTTGAGGTACATAACCCAATCCCATGATCAAATTGTTTTGCGTCTAGTGTAAAGATGGAACCAATTCTTGGAACAACTTAGAAGTCCCACCTGCTTGTTTCGATAGCAGAAATGTCTAAAAGCTGAGTTTTATATATAACAAAGTTGCCCATTGTGAGTCCAGTGTAGCCTTCTGTAGGAGGCTACACTGAATTGTTGGACTAAATTGGCCACCTATTTCTCCAAGAATTCTCCATTTAATAGAGGTGTTACCTGTTGACTTGCTTTATACATAATTACATATAATTAAAAATTATAATTAAACATTCATAACAGTGGTGGGGTTCAAAAAATTTTACTACTGGTTCTGTGGGCATGGCTTGGTGGGCATGGCATGGCTTGGTGGGTGTGACAGGGGAAGCATACTGTAAAATCTCCATTTCCACCCCACTCCAGGGGAAGGATACTGCAAAATCTCCATTCCCACCCCACTAACCTGCTTTCCAGCTCCGTTCTCCTGTGCAGGGCAACAAAAGAAGACCTAGCTGATTAGCTGGGACTCGGGAGGCAGATAATAGAAGGGGGCAGGGCCACTCATTTATTTATTTATTTATTTATTTATTTATTTATTTATTTATTATTTTGTCAAAAGCTTACAATACAATAGAAATAAGCATATACATAAGTTTAAATATAAGAAATAGGAACTAATAATTGGGGACAATAGGATAGGGACAGTAGGCACAATTGTGTGCTTATGCACGCCCCTTACAGACCTCTTAGGAATGGGGTGAGGTCAACTCAGAGGTGGTATTTGCCAGTTCTCCAAACTACTCAAAATTTCCGCTACCAGTTCTCCAGAAGTGGTCAAAACCTGCTGAACACCACCTCTGATTCATAATTGTAATGTGATGTGTTTGGTTCTGGCTTTGTTATATTGTATGACTTCACCAACTGTAGCTTTTTCAATAAGCCATGAACAAATGACAGCAGCAAGAATACTTTATGCACAAAAATGGAAGGAAACTTTGATTCCCACAAAGGATGAATGGCTGCAAAAGTTGATGGAGTTAGCGAAGAAATGGCTACTATATTTTATTATATAAATGTAAGAAGTTGAGATTTCATGTTACTACCTTATCGTACTGCACCAAAAAAGTTGGAAGTCAGTGCCTTCTTTTTCTTTTTCCCTCTGTCTTGCACTTTTTTTCCTCTTCCCCTCTTCCTTCCTTATCTTTCTCTCATCTTTATTTTTCTTCATAATTTTTTGTATTTTATATTTTGATAACTAGTACGCATAACCAGGAACAAGCCATAAACAAATTATTGATGTAGTACAATGCATCCTCTGTTATAGCTCAATGTAGTGTTGTTTGCCAACTTTTGATTTTAAAAATACCTCTTTTCTGGCTAAATGAGTTGATGAACACATGATGAACCAGCACATGATGAACAGGGAACTTAAATGAAATATTATTGCAGAAAGATATAGTCATTGAAGATTTCAAAAAGAACAATATCAATAAAGACACAGATCTAATAATGGTTTGGTATGCAAGAAAAGCTTTTATGAGGTAATATTTTATACAATATAATGGCAGGCTCAAAAAAAAGGAAACAAGAAATAACACAGACAATTTTTGACAAGATAAAAATGAAATAAAAATTAAAGAAATCTCCAGAAAAGAAAACTAATTCACAATAAATTAAATGTTTACAAAGGCACTGGCAGTAAACATGAATTGTGAAAAACCAAAATCTGAATTTGCAAATAAGCCAGGGAAATGGTTTGAATATAAATTGAGGAGGGGAGAAAAGAATGATAGTAAAATTACAACAGACAATTCAAAGATGTAAAAAATATTTCATCAACATTATTTTTTTTTAAAACAATTTTATTGGTTTTTTAACAAACAAACAAACAAACAAAAACATAAAAACATCTGCTCTCTTCGAAACTTATATACAAACAGTGTGTCGGTTGGTTCATCAGTTTTGTGCATTCATTTCGTAATCACAATTACAATTACATTACATAATAACTCTTATTATCAATTCAAACTTATATATCCACATATCATTATTGAAAAAAAAAAAAAGATTTGACTATACTTTTATTCAATCATGCCTTATGAGATAACTATGATTTAAGTAATTTATTCTATAACAAATCATATAATCATACCTATTCTATCTTAAGAAAAAAGAAAAAAAACATTTTATAAATGTAATGTCAAGTAGCAAAAGAAAAGGGAGAAGAAAAGTCAATAATATTCCTTATTACCTAACATTCTAAATATTCTATTTTTGTATTTCATCATCCAGCCATTGATAGAAAAGGTCCCAAATTGTATAATATTGTTTATCTTCTTGCTCTCTAATTTCAAATGTCAATTTACTCATCTCAGCACATTCCAGTATTTTCTTAATAACTTCCTCCTGCAATGGAATTTTCTCATTTTTCCAATTTTTTGCAAATACAATTCTAGCCGCAGTTAATACATTTACAATCAAGTATTTCAAATCTTTACTATAAACATCTGGTAAGATTCCCAATAAGAAAAGCTCTGGTTTCAAATCTATATGTCTCTTTGTCATTTTTTCCAACCACATGCGGATTTTAGTCCAGTATTTTCTAGCATCCTCACAAGTCCACCACATGGTAATATGAACCAGGTATCTGATGACACTTCCAACATTTTTCCGATTTGTTCTTAAACATTCTTGCTATCCTTGTCGGGGGGAAATGCCACCTGTAAAACATCTTATACAAATTTTCTTTATAAGCTGTAGACATTGTCATTTTATAATTTTGCGACCATAATTTCTGCCATTTCTCTAAATCAATCCCATATCCAAAATTTCTCCCCCAAGCAATCATAGTTTCTTTAACTTGTTCTTCCTCTAGCTTAATTCCCAATAAGTAACCATATAGTTTTTTAATCATCTTTTCATCAGTACCTGTCAAAATCTTATCTAAATCAGTCTGTTTATCGTAAAATCCCTCTGTTTTGGAATCCTCATCATACCTTGAGTGTATTTGCGCATATGAAAACCAATTCATCTGTATACCTTGTTCCTCTAATTTTTGTATCGATTTAAGTTCACCCTTTTCATCTAGTAATTCCCCATATCTAACTGTTTGTTCCTTTTTATAGATTATAGGATAAGAAAAAGCTTCTATCATCGATAACCAAACTGGAATTTTCAAATAACATTGTTTTTTTATCTTCTCCCAGTTTAACCACAAAGACTCCCGTATATAATGTCTTCTAAAATAGCCCTGTGTTTTAGTTCCCTTGTACCATAGAAAAGCATGCCAGCCCAACAGCAAGTCATGACCTTCTAATGTCAACAATCTAGTCTTCCTTAATGTTATCCATTCTTTAACCCACATCAAATTTGCAGCTTGATAGTACAACTCCCAATTAGGCAGGCCAAACCCTCCTCTAGTTCTAGCATCTTGCAAAAGCTTTAGCTTTATCCTCGCTTTCTTACCTTGCCATATATACTTCAACACAATTTTATTTAAGTCCTCAAAATAGTCTTTTCCAAGCCTAATTGGTATTGTTTGAAACAAAAATAAGATTCTGGGTAAAATATTCATCTTGATTGTTGAAATCCTCCCTATTAATGACAATTGTAAGTTTTCCCATTTCTTCAAATCTAGGGCTATCTGTTGTTTAAGTTTAATATAATTATTCTCTTTTAATGTACTACATCTTGATGTCAAATATATCCCCAAGTACGTAACCTTGTTTGTAACTTGGATTTTCAGCAAATCTGCCAATTCTTCTCTTTGTCTTAGTAACATATTCTTTGACAAAATCTTTGTTTTATCTTTATTTATTTTCAGACCAGCCACCTCACCATATGTCTCTATCTTTTCCAGCAGCTTCAAGGCTGTTTCTATAGGATCTTCTAAAATAAAGACTAAGTCATCTGCAAAGGCTTGTAATTTAAATTCTTCCTTTTTGATTTTCATTCCTTTTATAGTTTTATCTTCTCTAATATTTCTATTCAACACTTCCAAAGTCAATACAAATAGCAAGGGAGAAAGGGGACATCCTTGTCTTGTGCCTTTTCTTATATTAATAGAATCAGTAAATTCTCCCTCTATCATAACCGTAGTACGTGGACAGGTGGACAGGTGGATATCAAAGACCAACGTGAACCAAGATGTATGAGACCCGCCAAGTCTAAATATAAAATATCATCATGGAAGAGAAAAAATTGATAACAATGAACATAAACAGACTGAATTCAGCTGCCAAGAGAAGGAAGACTTTTCATAAACTAGGGAAATTAAAGTTTGACATAATTTGTTTACAAGAAGTACACATTAAAAAACAACATGAACAATTGTTAGTGCAGCCAAAATTAGGGAAATTATTTACTTCTTTGACTCAATGTAAGAAAAGAGGAGTGGTCTTATATATTAAAGAGGCTATCCCCGCAAAACTGATCTACACTGATGAAGATGGAAGAATATTAATGGTGGAAATGATGGACAACAATATAAAAACACTTTTGATTGCAATTTACGCCCCAAATGATAAACAAGAAGAATTTTATTAAAAATTACATATGAAAATAACTGGATTGGACTATGCCAATATAATTATGTTGGGAGATTTTAATGGAATTGTGGACAATAAATTAGACTATATAGCAACAACAGCAAAACATAATAGAAAGGTACTTCCTAAATCCTTTTTTTAAAATGACAGACGAATTAATTTTAAAAGATATATGGAGAGAAAGAAACGCCAAAACCAAACAATATACTTTTTATTCAAATAGACACCTATCATGGTCCAGATTAGATATGATCTGGATTTCAACGGAATTAATATCTAGTATTCAAGAAATAAATATTGAAGCAAGTACTTGGGCAGATCACAACCCATTGACAATTAAATGGAAGGGCCAAAAAAAAGATCGAGATGGACGTTAAATAATACTATCCTAAAGGAGAAGGAATTTATACAATGGCTCGAGAAAGAACTTGCCTTTTTCTTTAAAGAAAATAGAAAAGAAGATACTTCAGCGCAGAATGTTTGGGACACAATGAAGGCATATGTGAGAGGTTTGATAATAGATTATACAAGAAAAAAGAATGCTAGGAAAAGGCAAGCCATTAAAGCCCTGGAAGATGAGCACAAAAGACTTGAAAAAGAGTTACAGAAAATGCCACAGAAAAAAGACATTAAATTGAAACTGGATATAACTAAACATAAAATGGACTTAATAGAGAAAGAAGAACTGGCACAGAAGATTAGGAATGCTAAACAGAACTATTTTGAAGATGCAAATAAGCCAGGTAGATGGCTAGCATATAAGCTGAGAAAGGAGAAAGAGTCGAGGAAAATATCCCAGTTAATAGATGACCAAGGTCAAGTCTGTTATGGTAATAAAGAAAAAAAGGAAATTATTCGAGATTTTTATGGACAACTTTATAAGAAAGAGAATATTGATGAGGGAAAAATTAAACAGTACTTACAGAATGCAAACTTACCTAAAATATCTAAAGAGACTGAAGAAATGTTAGAAAGTAATATAACAATGATGGAATTAAGTCAAGCACTAAAGAAACAAAATAACGGGAAAGCACCAGGTCCAGATGGGCTGCCTGCAGAATTCTATAGAACATTACAAGAATCATTGAGCATTCCACTTTTAGATGTTATGAATGAAGCTATGTCAAAGAAGATGATACCTAAAACATGGTCTGAAGCCTATATTACACTTATTCCAAAAGATGAGGCTGATCCACTGCAAATTAAGAACTATAGACTGATCTCTTTATTAAATGCAGACTATAAAATTTTTGCTTCGATATTAGCAGAAAGACTTAAAAATATTTGAATAGTTTTATTCATCCAGATCAAAATGGATTTCTGCCAAAGAGACAAATTAAAGATAATATGAGAGTAATTCTGGACACTTTGGAATACTATGAGGCACATCCTGAAAAGCAATTGGCTTTGATATTTTTAGATGCCCAAAAGGCATTTGACAATGTGAATTGGAGATTTATGTTACTTTTATTGGAACAGATGGGCTTTGCTAGAAGATTTATCCAAGCAATAGAAGCAATTTATCATGAGCAAAAATATTTCATCAACATTATTATTGAGAGAGCTGTAAAGCACTATAAATCTAAGTGCTATTATTCCAAATGAGACAAAGGAGGAAAAAAATTCCCCGGCAAACTTACTCAATTTAATGTATGCTTTGTTAAACTGAATATCCTGTTTGGGTAAATGCATTCAGGCATACCCAGTTTTCTTTGGAAGCAAACTAATAGTCATTGATGCATTCTAACTTTTGCACAATATTTACAAATTACCCTATTTCTGGTATGTTTTTACTCCAGGGTGAAAAGTTACCTTTGCTCCATCACCATCCTATCATTACTGCAGATCCAGGCAAAATTTGAGTGACCGGCAGACAAGGTTGGGTTTTTTTAAATAGCAACAAAAGGCAAAGAATGGGAAATTCAAGAAAAGGTATGTTTTCTCATTCAGACTCAAAGCTTCTGTGAAAACCAGGACTAGTAATATGAGGTCCTTTACATGCTATTTCCTCAAGTTTCAGGGAGTTTTATATCTGTGGGGATCATTGGTGCTTGGTTGTTTTCTTACAGATATTTCATCACCAAACTATGTAACATCATCAGAACAGTTTTATATATGCTCCAAATCAGAGTTTCCTTGACTTGGTTTGCTTAGATGGTGTGCAGGTGACTCAGTGGTGGGATTTAATTTTTTTTACTACCGGTTCTGTGGGCATGGCTTGGTGGGTGTGGCAGGGGAAAGATACTGTAAAATCTCCAGTCAGAGGTGATATATGTAGTGGTAATATTCTACCAGTTCGGCCTGGTTCTGGCGTACGGGTAGCACCAAAGGTCAGTTGGCAGAGAACTGGTTCACTCCGATGCTCTGCAGTTGGGCTCCCCTGCCCATCCCTGCTCCTAGTTATGGTTCAGTTATTAAGCTAAGATGTAGTCACAGGGCATTCCAGTACAGAAGGCACCCTTAGTTTGATACTAAGGATGTACAGGGAAATAATACCACTTGGCCCAGAAAAAAAAAAAAATCAAGGCTTCTCATTGTAAGGCAAGACTCTGAGGGCATTACAGTTTTTTTTAAATGGAAGTCCTTCTCAATCTCAAGAAACAGTTGCTGTGTTAAGATCTAGATCCCCAGACTTGAGATTGCTCCATGCTTCTATTGGCCTCTGATCTTTCCACTATCTTGAATAAAGAGTGATACATGCTATTCACCAGTGGTGGGATTCAATTTTTTTTACCACCGGTTCTGTGGGCGTGGCTTGGTGGGCGTGGCAGGTGAAGGATACTGTAAAATCTCCAATCATAGCTGGTATTTGCTGGTTCTCTGAACTACTCAAAATTTCTGCTACCGGTTCTCCAGAACTGGTCAGAACCTGCTGAATACCACCTCTGAGGTGACTCAGTGCTAGCTATGCTAGGCAGATGTCAGCCTTACATAATTAGCAGCAGGTATAACTATTCTTTCAAATCCTCACTTTATTGCTTTTATTAATGTCAAAACCTTGTTCTTTTGTTGACTTTTGGGTTGGGTTTGTATTCCAGCACCATGTCTTTCAAAACGTCTTGGTTACAGGATATCTGGTAAAAAGGTGAGAACTGGAGACATTTCCTCAAAAGCTTAATCACTGGGACAAGTTCTTATCCTATCCAGATTCCAGGTGAGAGTGGCCATGAAAAAGTGAGTTGGTTACAATTAAGGGAGTCCTGCCATTTGGAATGAGATCCTTGTTGAAGTCTATATGGCCCTCACTGTTCTATAAAGCTTTGAAGATTTGGTTCTGGTTCTGAAGACCTTGTTCTCCCAGAGCCTTGGGTTGAGCTTGTTGAATGTGTCTTCTGTATACCATGTTTCCCTGAAAATAAGACCTAACTGGAAAATAAGCCCTAGCATGATTCTACAGGATGCTCATAATATAAGCATCAAAAATAAGCCCCAGTTAAGATTATCAGCCAGATGGATGCATTTAGTACCATATTTCCCCGAAAATAAGACCTAACCAGAAATAAATCCTCATGTGTCCTTTGGAGGAAAAATTAATATAAGACCCAATCTTATTTTCAGAAAAACACGGTATTATACCCATACCCATACCTTTTTAGTTTTTATTGGTTATTTTCTTGTGTCATGAACTACCCCAAGTCAGCTGCAGACAATCAATCTCTAAATTGAATTAAATAAATTCAGGAGACAGGTGAGGTAGAAACACATTTCCCTGCTTGAATGGAACTTTCACTTGGTGGAATAACACACCCAGCCACCTCAGAACTCAGTTAGGGAAAGGGAAACAACTGAGTTTCCAGGAAGGAATCTGACAGGCTTATATGATGTCATGGACAGGCATCCCCACTTCTTCTTTGTTACCTGTGCAAGAAAAATTCCATTTCACTCTTCCATACCACACACCACATGGTTGACTCTGCCCTTTGCAAGTAAATATAACCTTGTTAGCCTCACCCTGCTTGATAGGAGAAAAACCAACAAGAACACTGTTGCTAGGTATATTTATATATCATTAAGTTGATTCCAGTGCTAAAAGTCCCATTCCCCACCCATTACTTCTTTCAGTCAATTTCTGGGTACCTGCATTTCAAAGTATGCAGACTTTGGTAGGAAGATATAATGGAAAGGGAACCTCCTGGCTCTTGATTCCTCTGCCAAGGGAACATGCTAATCCCATGCTAGTGCTAAAGTACTCCCCAAGAAGACTCATCATTTGACAAACTAAGCTCAAGGTAATCAGTATGCCAGAAAGTAAGTGAAATGCTGTTGCTGACTGAAAAACCAGAGAGAGTGCCACATAACACAAATGGAATGGTATTTTAAGACTTTACATAAATGTTTGAATTTCTCCCATGCCCAGCAACATGAAGGTGATCTTGGTAATAAATTGGGCAAACCATACCAGTTTACATAATTTAAAGAGACCAGAGAATAAAAGTTCGTCTTGGTAAAAGTTCTGATTTGTTTTTAAAGTACACGCTGTTCTGGTTTGAGTTCAACACAAAGCCAGAGACTAATTATCTCAAATATAAAAGGCTGCAGTTATTTATGAAATAAGTGTTCCAGTTCCAGCAATCCCAAATACTGACATTTGCTGCCTTCTCCTTTTCCACATCCAAGTGTTGGCAGAGATTATTTTCACCCAGTGCCAACTTGGACAATCCGGGAAAGGAAAAATAAATTAATATTCAACCATTCCTTCCTATATAGCTCATTCAAAGCCATTCTGTTTGTTGCATGCAGGACTCAAATAATACAAATAAGGCTGGCTATCTAAACTAAGATTCAGTTAAGCTATTTCACTTATAGTCTTTTTCAGAGAAGCTGACATTTAGTCACTGGATGACTAGTTTGCTCCCTGACATACTGGCGTATTCCCAACTCAATATGGGAACCAACAATACACTATTTAACCTCAACCCTAAAATAACATTTCTTTTGAATATTGTTTCTTGGTGAAATCATAGACATATCCATGTAGTTTCTTGGAAGCTATATGGGAGTCATATCTGTCCAACTTCCCAAGATAGGCCAGCCCTATTTACTTACCAACCCAACCTGTAACAAATAGTAATTGACCTCTAGATATAGAGAGAGCCATGGAGAAAGCATTGATGGAAATATTTAGAAACTGTTATAAATCCAAACAGGTTAGAAGCATTCCTTCAATTTTGGGAAAGAGGACAACATTAAGAAGAGATTTAAGCTTGATTCCTTGGAATCAAGAGAAGAAAAGAAGAAAAATACACTCAGACTTGCAAAACTATAACTCATTACAATAAAGCTTAAGTTTCCAGACTTCTTGTGGTGTTTCTTTCCTGGTCTGAGCAACCTTGAAGGATCAATAGAACATAAGATTCCAAGGAAAATGACCACAAGGTTTTTGTCCCAGAGATAGGGGTCTTTTATATGGACGTGTTGTTAATTTTTGTTTTATTTATAAATAATACAATCAGAGTTATAGACAAATAGAAAAATTGCTGGCAGTATATTCCTAATCTGACATCAGATTCCCAAATACCAGACATAAACTGCTCTTTCTCCTACATATTTACATGCAACTAACAAAAAATAAGTGTAATTTCTCGCATCTATCAATGTGGCAAAATGACAAAATATAGATGCATGAAAAACTAAACCATGGTAGTACCTTAAAGGAAGCATACATTTCTCAAGTCACTGCCAATGGTTTACTTTACTGTGTGGTCCAAACCCTATTGCTAGCATAATGCCCAAACAAAATTTGCTATTTTGTTTCATATCTCACTTTGAAGTCATAAAAACAATGATTACTGGTACTTTAGAACAAGATGAATTCTAGTGATAAAGACTTATTCAGGATAAAATTACAATGATAGTACATATAGTGTATCTTCTTTACTAAAGAAGATTCTGTTAAATATTACTAAACCATTCTGTTTAGTATTAGGTCTATGCTTAATTTATTTATTTATTTTAAAGGTTCACAATGCAAAAATACATGTGACGACCTTCTTTTTTAAATGTTAAAGATGCAGGATTATTTTCAAGGCTTATGTACTTCCTTCAAAAACAACTATTTCCATTTGTGTGGGCATGCTCAGATGAATTCATTTTGCTGTGAAGAAAACAGAGATCAGGGTCTTTCAGAAAGTTGAGCCAGCCCCCAGTTTACCTTGGTATCTACTTTACTCCCAGTGTCACTGCCAAGGAGTGCTGCCACACTATGGCCAGCCACCCCAACACCAAGAGCAAAACCCCAACCACCTCTGCTGCCCCACATTCCACTGGCCCTGTCACTCTGCCAGTATTGTGGCTTGGTATTCTGAGCACCTATCCACCTGATTTCTGAAGCATCGTGAGAGCAGCCTACATGATTTTGAAAAGGGTGCATACCCCCTCAGAAAGAAGGTTTGGCATAATCAACAGCTGCCCTGCATAGGACCAGGCTGGGTGTGCCTCATCCTCAGTGGGTGGAAGACAAATGTCAGCTAGGGATGGCAGAGGCAGCAGGTCCAGTGAGCACTGGGTGCAGGGCTAACAAAGTGGCAGGACCAGTGAGCAGAAGACACGACAGCAGGGTGACTTAAACTCAAAGCAGCAAAAGCGGCATGGCCAGCAGAGCACAGGTGTCAACTCATAAAATATTTCTCTGGTGTTTTTAGAGTTGCCAACAGAAAGGGAAGGGGAAAGCAGTGCAGCAGCTTGCAAAACCAAAACTGCATTCCATAAATGGTTTCAAAGATAGTAACTAGGTGACTGAAGTTTCTGCCGCACAAAATTCTAACTGGAGAACATGATTGATGACTCTTGGCTATGGATGTGTCCTATTGGAGAATATGAATTATGATATACCCAGGGGGTGGGGCAAAACCAGAGTCAAGGGTGACATTGAATTAGGTGTCTCAGAGTTGGCTGCACCCAGGCAGTGCTGGCATGTTAACTCCCAATAAATCCTTTTTTAAGGTTTGCAAGTTTGGCTCGAGACTTATGATTTAAATGGGGGTAACTGTCAGAAGACTGACAGCAGGGTGATAAGCCTGCAGAGCATATAGCAGCAACACCAGCAGAGTGCAAAGTGGTAAGGCTGGCATGGTCAGTAGAATGCAGAGTGGCAAGGCCAGTAGGGTGAGTGGAGACGCGGGACAGTAAGGCCAGCCAGGATGACAAAGTTGCAAGCCAGTGAACTGCCAGAAGCAGGGCAAGCAAGGTACAAGATGGCCAGGTTAACATGATGAAGGGCTAGCAGAGGGCAGGGTGGCAAGGCTGGCAGGGTGGCAAGGGGAGTGAGCACAGGGCAACAGGCCTGGCAGAGTACAAGGTACCCCAAAAGGGAGAGATGAGAGAGAAATTAGTAGTGGGAGAAGGGAGACTCTTACTTTACTGAGGTTCAGGGCTGGAGGGACCAAAGCGGAGTAGCTTGAATCAGATGGGCCATAGCTTAACAACCAGTGGGATTTGATTAATGATAGCAATGGGGTTGCCAAGATTGCCATTGCTGAGCAATGTGATCAGGAGACATCACACATTATGAGTATATCGCTTAGCAATGGAAATTCCAGTGGTTTTTACCATCACAACTCAAGGACTACCTATAATAATTAATTTTTACACTTGTACAACAAAAGAAATGATAGACAAGTAGTGTTCGCAACAGAAGTCTCTGAAATAAACTCTTAGGGCTACCAGATCTGGATGATCCAAGAGGTGGCATGAGATGGCAACAAAGAACCAGGATACCACGTATCTTTTTGCTGCCTTCTAGGATTTTTCAGAGAATCGTTTTGGTGTAATGTTTAAGGCAACAAATTAGAAACCAGGAGATGGTAAGTCTTGGGCACCAAGACAGCTGGGCGACCTTGAACCAGTCACTCTCTCCCAGCCCTAGGAAGTAGGCAATGGCAAGCCACTTCTGAACTCTTGCTGTGAAATCTGCAGTCACCAAGAGTCAAAAACTGACTCAAAGGCCATGGCGAGAGGGGGACAGATTTAGTCAGTTTTTTCCAGCCCAAGTTGTTTTAATATGTGATGTAATAACTGAGAGTCTTAACTATTGTTTAGATCTCACCTTGACATGGCATTGAGTAAGAACTATGTTTCAGTAGCAAACAACCACAAAAGATCAAATCAGGACTAAAGATATATGATTTAGAAAAATTAGAACAACTTGCTTGGAAAAACATGGACACTGAATTCTACCTCTGTTGGTAATGAGCCATTATGCTTGTTCCCATCTCATTCAGAAATAGCAGTGAAAAAGTCTCAATGCTCCTAGGAATGTATCATAGAAAGTTCTTTCAATACTCTAACAAGATAAAAATCATTCATTAAGGCCTTATTTTTTTATTACCACAGATCAATATTATAGTCACACACACTCATATGCCCAAAAGGAAGATTAGCTTGTTTTCTATCAGTCACCGTTATTTATGCTCCGGGCTTATTTCCTGCAGGCTTTTCCCATTGTTTGTGATATCTTAGGTACAGTCTATGTGAGCAAAAACATGCCTGCATAGAAATCAGCTATTTCAGAGCTATGGCTATGGGTTGCCTAGGGCTGAGAAGAGATGACCAAGAAGAGGAATGAAAGACAAAGGGTCATGCTGTATGCTACTCTAAGCACATTCTTAGCAAATAAAAAACAGGAGAGAGTATGACCCGACACATTGTATTGAACTTTTAGAAACGGGATTGTTGTTTGAAGTTTGTTAGTCTTTCCCTGGCCCACTGTAGCTTAAGGGGCTTTGATATTTATCTCACCCAGCTGTGAAAAACATTGCCTGCTGATTTCTTTATATTGGTTGGGGCAGAGCAAGAGTGGGAGGAGGAGCGATCATATCATCAGTAAGAAAGGGTCAACCCTTTGCTTCTATGAGCAAGGGTTACTCATAATTATATATCCACTGTAATTCTGTCACATGGTTTTATTTACTTGAGGAATGAAGGAGGTGAAAAATTATGCCATCAAATTTTGGTGTTTGCGGCAAGATGTTGGTGACATCATCTGGACATGTTCCAAAGAAGGGAGGGAGGGAGGGAGGGAGGGAGGGAGGGAGGGAGAGAGAGAGAGAGAGAGAGAGAGAGAAAAGATAGATGATAGATAGATAGATAGATAGATAGATAGATAGATAGATAGATAGATAGATAGATGGATAGAGGGATGGAGGGATGGAGGGAGGGAGGGAGGGAGGGATAGATAGATATAGATATAGATATAGATATAGATATAGATAGATATAGATATAGATATAGATATAGATATAGATATAGATATAGATATAGATATAGATATCTTGGAAGCCACTCATGACTCCAATACCTCTATTTGTTTATACCTGTCATATACCTGTACAAAGTTGCTGTTAATGGCTAGATTTCTAGATCAAAGTTCCACCATATGCCTACATTTGCAGGTTGTGCGAGTGCATGTTTACTTCGTGTTAAGTCCTTCTGTAAATTCCTTTATAAAAAATTATTCCCGTTGTATCCAACTTCTCCTTCAAAGAACTTAAGAAAGTACATATGACTCTACCGCAGGGCTGTCAAACTCCCGACCCACAGGCCGGATGCATCACATGCTGGCCACACCCATGTCCGGTTTAACAAAGGGAGGGGGAAAGTCCAAATACGTCACGTGATGCCACCATGATGATGTGAATTTGACACCCCCGTTCTACTGCAACTGTCACAAAAATGTTATAGTCAGTTTGAAAGAATGCCTGGTTTCATAATCAACTATGATTATAACAGGTCAGGAGGGGAAGGAATCATTTAGTAGTCAAAGGCTGCTATTGTTTTAGGGGATCCAAGGTCACCTTGCACATGTGAGACAAAGTGAGTTTCTGGGGGAAAAAATTGGAGGTTCTCTGGTCTTTTTCACCATGATATATCCATTTTAGAGATTATGCTATGGTTTTCTAAAACTCTGTTGTGTAGTTTAATTCTCCTTCCATTTTCAGGTACTTTGAAATGTAGTTTTACCTTTTGAAAAACGTTGGATAATATTCTAATTGAATGAATGGCAAATAGCAATCCGTTCATTTTCTTCTTTCAAAGGATCAGTAATGGGGCTGCCCCGTGATTAAAAAGTATGCTTCAAGCATGACTGCTACTCATACAATTCAAGGGTAATGAAAAGCCAGTGGGCAGATCAGTGATGTGTGTGATATGAAGCCCATGTTTATGTTGCATTATGAGCTTTCTACTTAGCCAAGCGATTAGAGAAGTCACCTTTGTGGCTCAGAGAGCAAATGCTGCAATAAAACTCAGCAGATGTAAGTTGATATTGTAATGAAGCAAAACATTGTAACTCACCATGAGTTAGTTTCATACAGTGCTCCAACTGGTAGAAATACACAGTAATTTCCCAGAATTAAGCTTGATCAGCCAGCTGTATAAAATATAGAGACAAAATCCTAGGAACTAAAAGCAACCCCTGACAGAACTAACAATAACATTCTGAACGTGCATGGAGTTTTAAGGGAGATTTCATTTGTATGAACTTTGTACTTCCTGTCTTTTTTCTTCCCAAAACCAGGTGTGGGGACTGAGCTGGTATTTGAATTGTAAATATGGAAGTATTAAATTTCATTAGAGTAGATCCACAAAACATAATGTATTCTAAACAAATGTTTAACTGGCAATTACTTTGCCTTGCCAACTTTATATACAGTATAAGTCTACAGAAGCATTTTGCCATCTCTTTCATGCAACTTTGTTCTTCTGGTTAAATAGGAAGGGAACTTGCAGCCTTCACTAAATTGTTTAAGATTTTATAGTTGTCAGATTTTTTAAAAAATCACCCTTTTTATGACCCTGAAATACCTTAATTGGGGTTCAGAATCAATTGTTTAAAATATTAAGGTATTTTACTGACTTTGCAATCTAGGTCACTTGCAGAAAACCAGTTCTTATCTTTCAATCCTCTTGCTTCTCCTCTCCTTCATTTTGAGGGGGAAATTTTTTTGTGTGAAATTAATACACACAAGGTGTTCATGTTCCCAGGATGGTGACAAACCATTTGACTTGCTTGTGCTGCTGTATTTATTATCCTTTGGCAAGATTATAGATGGTAGGAGATAGAACACACCGTTCCACACACAACTTTCAGTGTCTTTCTCATCTACCATTTCTATCTTAGCTTTGTGATGACTTGCTAATCAGTACTTCCTTTTCTTCTGCCTGCACTTTTTAAATTAGAAAAAAAAATAGCAAACTGGTGTAGCTATCAAACATGAAAGAAAGGAAGATTTTTTAAAATTTGGTTTAAAACAACTCAGTATGCCATTACATTGGGAATGTAAGCCATACAAAAATTGCTATAGGCATAACTCTGGATTGTGGCCATTCGGGGATTTTCATGTAATTTCCCTGGAAGACAGTTGCTTAATCACAAAGTAAACATCTAAAGCAGATTGATCGGCAGAACCATGATTAAAATAAGACACATTACTCACCCAAGAGAAACTTTCTTAATCATACTTTGAGTAATAGTCAATGTTTGCAGTTCATAATAAGCCAAACCACAGTATGCGTTAATGTGTTGTGTGAATTCATCCTGCTACTATTAAATCTTGTTTATTCTGTTGTACCATTAAAAGGAACAACTTGTTCCACATTTATATATAAATCTGCTATGTGATGGTAATTAATGTATAACTGGATTGAAGTATTAAATTAGGGCTGCAAAGACCCAGATAATTAGTAGATAACTGCCAAGAGGTACAAGCCTCCTTTTGCTGCTACTTGCATTCAACTAGATTCCTAAAGTACTGAAATGATAATAGTTATGTTTTGGTACTGATTTTGAACTCATATAAGTTACTCAGGTGCTGTAGTTTGTAAACCATGGTTTATAGATACTACATAGATGAACGTCACTAATTAAAGCTGGTTTTACACATCACATTAAACCACGCCCTAGTGTGGTTCCTTGAATAAACTACAAGCCATGTAATGTGATATCTGATAGGTAACTGTGAGGGGAAGCTTTCATAGAAGGGTTGGGGAAATGCAAGGGATTTTTTCTCTACGAATGGTACTAGAAAAAACAAAACAAAAAAATCTTCATTCTGCTCTTCTGGAATAGAAATTACAGAAGAACTTCTGGAAAATCCCTTAAAATATGTTTTTTTTCCCCAACAGACTGGGAATTTCCCCATCAAAAAGGAACTCATTTGTTGTTGACTGAATCAGGTATAATATTCTGATGCACTTCCTCTCACCACCTTTTTTTAAAAATTCACATTTCATTGTTTTAAGTGATTTTTGTACAATGTTTTATTTGTGGCTTTACATCACTCAGAGTTACTTTTTATGAGATGGGTGACCATACAAAGAAAGGGAAACAGATAGAGTTAGAGAGACACACAGAATGCAAGTTCTTCTTTGTCAGATAGGTTCCCAATAGTTTTAGAAATAAGAAAAATCTCTACACATCTCTATACATGCACCAGCTCTAGCAACAACTATAATTTCAGAAAGCCAAAAGCAACACTCTGCTTCTGTCAGTGATTTCTTCATAAGGTATGGCTGGTGGCATCTGTGAGAGAGACACAAATGCCACCAGCCAACTACCTGATTAAAAGACCACTGAGAGAAGCAGAGTGATGCTTTTGGGTGTGGGTGGGTATTATACCATTTGGAAACTACAGCCGTAGCTGAAATTTTGCGGGATCAAGAAGAATGCAAGCAAAAGCTGAGGGCACATTACAGAAAAGAGGAAAAATACACAACAAAGGAATCAACAAATTCCAAAGTCTGTCTCTCTCTCTCTCTCTCTCTCTCTCTCCCTCCCTCTCCCTCTCCCTCTCCCTCTCCCCCCCTCTCTCTGTGTATGTGTGTGTGTAAAGCTTGTTATCAAGTGACTCACAATCTGGAAAGAAATTGGAACAGAGTATCTGCAGGGAGTCTGCTGGAGGCAGACTAGGTAAAAACTAGGAGTGAAGTTTAGAGTGACTGAAATGGTTCAGCCCTTAAAAAAATCCCAAATATTAATAGCAATGATGTAATAGTTTGATTCAGTACATGGAGCTACAAGGCACTTACTTAAGGACTCTGTAAATAATGCAGCTGGCTTAGCAGGAAAAGCTTGCTTGCATGTCATAAAATAATTAGTTTTTGGACTTTTTGTTAGTAAAACTAAAGCTCTTCTTATGTACTGTACTTGTTGAACAATAAACAAAGCCTGTGAATATGAAACATGTTCCTTCTTGTATGTTTACCAGCCAAAATAAGCTGGTGACAAGCTGAATTGACCTTATGGCCTTGCTGAACTATGAGCTACTCAATCACATCATAGTCTAGTGTGATTGGCAAATGTAACCACTAAACTAAGACCAAGAAAAACATATTATGGCTTCTAGCAAAGTGTAAATTCAGTCCAGTAATCCATAGAAGGGCTCTTACAGCTTACAATCCGTTTCTTCAAGAGCAATCAGTTGGATCGATTATAACGAACTAACCAAACATATGGTTCACACTAGTTTTGGCTGTTGCCATACCATTCCAGGCATTGTGATTCATTAAGTTTTGTGTAATGGTATATTGAGTAAACTCAATTGATTGTGTATTATTGGATTAAGTTATGTTTTGTTTCACAGTTATGTGAAGTATAAAACTATTATTATGGCTTAATACAATATAAGAGCCCAACTGCATTACACAGTCAGTTCCAATATTCTTCACAAGTGACCATTCAGTATTGATGGTGGCTGATGGGAAATCCAGTTCAGCAATTTCTTATTTTTGTCCCTGCTACAGAGAACAATTTGCATTGATTGCCTGCAGAGGGGTCTCAGGTTTTTTGTTTAATTGCTATTTTTAAACTGCTAATAAATTTGAATAAGGCAAATATCTATAATAGAAAGACGAAGAATGAACTATAAGAATCCTCCAAAAGGTGAGAAATCTAAGAAGAAAAGGCAACTTATGTAACGTGCAAATAAGAATGATTTGTAAAGTTGTAAAACTATAGAAGGGTGCAGTGTACCTTAGAGATTGATGGAAAATAGATTTAGTTAGGCTATTTTTCTTGTTTCCTGATTTTAATTTCATTTTCCAGCTATATCTTACTTAGTTTTTGGCCTTTCAAAATATGGCTCACCCGAAATGAAATAATGTAAAGGGTATGTATCTATGAGAGACCCAGTTTGGTCTAGTGACTAAGACATGAGGCTTGAAACCAGGGGGACATGGATTCTAGTCCCACCACAGGAACAAAATTAGCTTGGTGACCTTGGGCCAGTCACCCTCCATCAGCCCTGGGAAACCAGCAACAATTAACTAGCTCCAAAATCTTGCCAAGAAAACTTCTCCAGGCCCCAGGAGTCAAAAACTGACTCAAAGACACATTCACAAAAAAGTATTTATGAAGGTAAAAGAAATAATATGAATAATGAAAATCACAGGCAGTTTGTTAATTACATAATTGTCCGTGAACATAACACACTATATTTCACTATGTGTGAAAAGAAAAAAAAATGTGGTAATTATGCTTAGGATGTGATGCCCCAGAATAGTGCTTCCCAGTTTTTGTAGTGTTCAGAATGTCTATACATGAATTCTCAGAATTCTTCAGCCAACACTGACATTGCTTAGGAGACTGGAAATTCAAGGCCACACATGTGGAGGTTACCAAGCATCAGTGGTGAGATTCAAAACGTTTTACCACTGGTTCAGTGGTAGTGGCTTGGTGGGCTGGGGCATGCCAAATGCACACTTTGCACAGGCGCAGAGCCATTCCAACTCACCTCCTGCAAGCTTGCACTCTACGGGTCAGTGCAGCAGCTGCCGCACAGCACTCTGCTGTGCCACACAAAGCAGCTGCGCTTCAAAAACAGAGAATAATGGTGAGTATGGGAGCCTGGATGGGTGGGTGGGCCCAACAGCAGAGTGGCGGAGATAACCGTTTTGGTCTCAGCTGCTCATTGTCGCTACCGGCTCGGCAGAACCGGGCTG
This sequence comes from Pseudonaja textilis, assembly GCF_049901715.1. Taxonomy (NCBI): domain Eukaryota; kingdom Metazoa; phylum Chordata; class Lepidosauria; order Squamata; family Elapidae; genus Pseudonaja; species Pseudonaja textilis. The sequence continues at coordinate 95,068,869 of NC_141992.1, forward strand.
AACCAGTAAAATATCACCACTGCCAAGCATGATTCATATAAAATATGGTCCTGCCCAGTGGTGGGATTCAGCCAGTTCACACCGCTTTGGGAGAACCTGTTGTTAAGTTGTTTTTTAAAAAAAAATTTTTTAAAAAAAACAAACATACACATACAAAACATAAAAACATCAAAATATCTTCCATTTTATATACATACAGTGTGTCAGTTGGTTACATATCTTTTGTGCTATCCTTTTGTAGTCATTTACTCACAATTTATATCAGTGTTCACATTGTCGAACTAACATATGCTTATATATTTATCAGTTATTAATCATCCATGACTAAACTATTGTATTTATTCCATCATTTTATACGAGATGTTCCAAGTTTTATCTTAAAATTTGTGTTATACTTTCAATCAGTGGTTATATATATCTATATTATGTTTTATATCAGTCTATTAAATTTCTATCACAAAATCATCTAGTCTATTACATTATCATGCCTTTTTATCCAACCATTGATAAAACAAATCCCATATCATATAAAATTGCTTGTCTTCTTGTTCTCTAATTTCAAATGTCAGTTTACTCATTTCAGCACAGTCCATAATATTTTGATAACTTTCTCTGCATAGGTATTTTGTCATTTTTCCAGTTCTTCACAAATACAATTCTAGCCGCTGTTAAAACATTTACAATCAAATATTTCAGTTCTTTATTGTCTATGTCCAGTATGACTCCCAATAAAAAGATCTCTGGTTTAAAGTCTCTATGTTGTTTTATCATTTTTTCCAACCATCTGTGGATTTTAGTCCAATATTTCTTCGCGTCCGAACATGTCCACCACATATGGTAATATGAACCAGGTATCTGATGACATTTCCAGCATTTATCCGATTTATTCTTAAACATTCTTGCAAGTCTCAACTGGGGTAAGTGCCACCTGTAAAACATCTTATACAAATTTTCTTTATATGCAGTTGACATTGTCATTTTATAATTTTGTGACCACAATATTTGCCATTTTTCTAAATCAATCCCATATCCAAAATTTTTCCCCCAAGCAATAATTGTTTCTTTGACTTGTTCCTCCTCCAATTTAAATTCTAATAGATGTTCATAAAGTTTTTTAATTACCGTTTCATCAGTACCCATCAAAATTTTAACTAAATCAGTCAACTTGTCGTAAATACCTTCTGCCTTAGAGTCTTTATCCAACCTAGATTGTATTTGCAAAAATGAAAACCAATTCATTTTTATACCTTGTTCTTCCAACGCTTGCATAAATTTAAGTTCACCCTTTTCATTCAATATCTCACCATATCTGTTTGTTCCTTTTTATATATTATTGGATAAGAAAAAGCTTCAATAGTTGATATCCATGTTGGAATTTTTAAGTAATATTGTCTTTTTATCTTCTCCCAGTTCAAAAACAATGCCTCATGAATATAAAGACTTCTGAAATACCCCTGTGTTTTTGTTCCCTTATACCAGAGAAAGGCATGCCATCCCAGCAGCAAGTCATGGCCTTCTAAAGTCAATAATCTACTGTTCTTTAGTGTTATCCATTCCTTTACCCACATCAAACTTGTCACTTGGTACTATAGCTCCCAATTGGGCAAGGCAAACCCTCCTCTTATTCTTGCATCTTGTAAGTTTTAATTTTATTCTTGCTTTTTTACTTTGCCAAATATATTTCAACACAATTCTATTTAAATCTTCAAAAAAAACCTCTTTCCCTCATCGAATAGGAATTGTCTGGAATAAATATAAAGCTCTAGGCAATATATTCATCTTAATTGTGGATATTCTCCCAATCAATGATAGTTGCAATTTTTCCCATTTCATCAAATCTGTCGTAATCTGCTGTTTGAGTTTAACATAGTTATCTTCCTTCAGTGAACTACATCTTGGTGTAATATGAATCCCTAAATATTTAACCTTGTTTGTGACCTGTATTTTTAAATTTTCCTCCAACTCTTTCTTTCGTCTTGCTACCATATTCTTTGTTAATATCTTTGTTTTGTCTTTGTTTATTCTCAAATCTGCTACTTTTCTGTATTCTTCTATTTTTTCTATTAATTTGGGTGCTGTTTCCAATGGGTCTTCTAATATAAATACCAGGTCATCTGCAAAAGCTTGCAATTTATACTCCTCCTTATTAATTTTCATTCCTCTTATTTCTTTTTCTTCTCTGATATTCCTATTCAAGACTTGCAATGTCAACACAAACAGCAGAGGCGACAATGGACAGCCTTGCCTTGTCTCTTTTCTTATATCTATGGATTCTGTTAATTCTCCATTCACCATCACCTTTGCAGTTTGTTCATGGTATATTGTTTCAATGGCTTGGATAAATTTCTTACCAAATCCCATTTGTATCAATTGCAGTAAAATAAATCACCAACTCACATTATCAAAGGCTTTTTGAGCATCTAGAAACATCAAGGCTATTTGCTTCTCAGGGTGTGCTTCATAATATTCCAGAGTATCCAAAATGATTCTCACATTGTCTTTGATTTGTCTCTTTGGCAAAAATCCATTTTGATCAGTAGGAATAAAATCATTTAAGTATCTTTTTAGTCTTTCGGCCGAAATTGAAGCAAAGATTTTATCGTCTGAGTTCAATAAAGATATAGGTCTATAATTTTTAACTTGCTGTAGCTCTGTACCTTCCTTCAGTATAAGTGTAATGTATGCTTCTGACCATGTTTTTGGTATTCTTTTCTTTAACATAACTTCATTCAAACTTCTAAAAGATGAAAATTCAATATTTCCTGAAAAGTCTTGTAAAATTCCACTGGCAAATCATCTGGACCTGGTGTTTTCCAAGCATTCTGTTTTTTTAAGGGTTCTGTTAATTCCATCACTGAAACATTGTTTCAATGTTTTGGGGTATCTTAGGTAGGTTCGCTTTCTGAAGATGTTGTTTAACTTTTTCTTCTTGAATATTCTCTTGAAAGTACAGTTTTCCGTAGTAGTCTTGTATAATTTTTTTTCTTCTCCTCATTTCCATAGCAAACCTGTCCTTTATTTATCAATTGACTAATTCTTCTTGCTTCTCTTTCCTTTGTCAGTTTATAAGCTAGCCATCTGCCTGGTTTATTTACATCTTTACAGTAATTCTGTTTAGCATTTTTAATTTTTTGTGCTAATTCCTCTTTTTCCATTATTCCCATTTTATATTTAATTATATCCATTTTATTTTTAATGTCTTTTTTATGGGAACATCTGTAAATCTTTTTCCAGTCTTTTATAGTCATCCTCTAATGTCTTAAATGTCTTTTTTTGTTTTATGTTTCTTCTCCTAGTATAATCTATTATCAAGCCTCTTGTGTAGGCCTTCATTGTTTCCCAGAGATTCTGTAAAGATGTATCCTCTTTTCTATTTTCTTTGAAGAAGAAAACAAGTTCTTTCTCTATTTTCTTTTAATATCATATTATTTAAAGTCCATCTAGATCTCCTCTTGTGTCCTTTCCAAATAACTGACACTGGATTATGATCTGCCCAAGTGCTTGTTTCTATTTCAATCTGTCATACATTAGTCAATAATTCTGCTGACATCCATATCATATCTATTCTAGACGAGGATGTGTGCCTGTTTGAATAAAAAGTATATTGCTTACTTTCCACATTTCTGTCTCCATGCATCTTTTAAATTAAATTCTTCTGTTATTCAAAGGAAGGATTTTGGTAGTATCTTTCTAACTTTCTTTGTTGTTTTCTGTGTTTTATCGTCCAACGATTTCTTTATCTTTATATTTTAGTGTTTTCTCTCTCACCACCTGGAGTATCTGTGTCTTAATAATCTTCTTAGTAAAGCTAATGTGAACTTATCTTGGTAATCTATTCCTCACTGCATATCTTGTGTAGACACAAAACACTTCATCCATCCCATCCATCATCTTTTCTTTGGTTATTTCCAGTGCTTCTGCCAATATTTCTGCCATTATTTCAGCAAGATTTTCACCTTTTCCTTCTTCTATATTTTGAAATCTTAGATAAAATTCTGATTTGTCTATTTTCCATCCTAATGGTTCACATCTCCCCTTTTCGACATCGCTCAAATGAATATCAATATCTCCAATTTTCTTATCTCCTTGTATATCTTCTTCAATTTTTTTGAATTTGTCTTCATATTTCATCATCATCTGTTGAATATTTTCCACTTTTTCATCTGTGTTTTCCATTTTTTGCTCAATTTTCTGAATTACTTGCATAATCATCTGTAATGTCACTTCCTTCTCTTTCTCTTTTTCCTGTTGTAATATTGTTTGTATAGATCATTGTCCTCCAGATGGTGAGGAAATTGGTATCAAAAAAGCTGGGGCTATTGTCTTTCTACTCATCTTGTAATGCTTATCTGTAAAAAAAGAGAGAGAGAAAAGAGAAAAAAAGAGGAAAAAAGAAAAAAAAGTTGTGTGATCCCATTCCTGCAGCCACGTCCACCAAGCCATACCCACAGAACCAGTGGTGGGAATGCCCACCAGTGATCAAGAGTATTACTGATAGCCTATCACTACTTAATATATTACAAATATTGTTGGATTCACATTTTACACAAAACATGGTTTACTAAACAAACTAAAGCAAAGATTTCCAAAAATCGTAATGACTGTATTTTTTTCATCCTGGCAAATTAAAATCAGAGCAACTACATTCATTGGGGAGCACAAGACGATGAGGAAACATGATACTATCATACAAATGATGAGAATTATCATGACTACATTATTTTCATGTGGTTGTGACTTGTTATAGATGCCTATGACTGCATTATAGTCCACTGTCTGAATACAGCTTCTGAAATTGAGTATTTTGTTTTGTACTCCCTGCTTGTTTGTAGCAGATAGTCAACTTCTTAGGAGTTTTCAAAGTTCATCCTGCTGACATGAAAATTTGACACATTTTTTGGCTAAACAGCACATGGCTGGGCTACATCTTGATAACATATAAATCATGGTTTATACATCATAGTAGTTCTATTCACATAACCTGGTAAACGAAAAGTATATAAACAATATTATAGTTTAGCACAACTCTTGAACCCAGTCAGAAACGTGCAGCTTCCAGACCTTGTGTGACTCAGAGGTGGTATTCAGCAGGTTCTGAACAGTTCTGGAGAACCAGTAGTGGAAATTTTGAGTAGTTTGGAGAACCAGAAATACTATCTCTGACTGGCCCTGCCCCCATCTATTCTCTGCCTCCTGAGTCCTAGCTAATCGGCTGGGTCTTCTTTTGTTACCCTGCACAGGAGAATGGAGCTGGAAAGCGGGTTAGTGGGGTGGGGAGGGAATGGAGATTTTGCAGTATCCTCCCCCTGCCACGCCCACCAAGCCACACCCATAGGTTCGATAGTAAAAAAAAATTGAATCCCACCACTGGTGTGACTGTGTAGGGTTTGAAGAAGATGCACTGACAGCAATTGATAAACAGCTAGTAGGACTCTTTCCTTCCATTCTGAGGCAAGAAACACAGGAGGTAAACAGGCTTTGAAAACAAATGAACATCACAACATCTCCCAACCCAGTTTGCACTCAAAAGAATCACATTCCTGTCTGTCCATTTCTCTGCCTATCAGGAAATTTTCCAGGTACTTTCCCCTAAACTGCTGAAAAGTGCTCTGGTAGAGTTTGTTTCTTTTCACAGGAATGGAGATGCTTTGGTATTTATTTAAATCATCTGAGGACAATCTGCATCCCTAATAAGCTGTGCTCAGCCTCATGTATCTTAGATGTCAGGGCCCAAACTAATGGCCCAAACTTACTAAGGGCCCAAACTTACTAAGGGCCCAAACTTACCTAAGTACTAGAATTAATAGGCAGAAAATTATGCTGAGGCAGATGACAACCATCAACAATGAGACTGATGGATCTATTGGTCCCCTCTGTACAACTATCATAGGTACAACAAAAGAGTATGGCTGGGGGCTGGAAAACCTCTTTCAGGTTTTTTTTATACTTACAATATTTATATTTCTGATACCTATAACATGAAAAACAAGGTTATGGACAGATCATCAAGGAGAAAATCTATCTATGTGCTCATTAAGAGTCGCAATGACTTAATGTCACATAATCAATAAATATTGATGATGATAACAATCTATAAGGCTCCATAAATACTATTTTACAAAATAAGAAAAAGACATTCAGGACACAAGAATGCAAAACAGCAATACCTGTAGTTACTATGATCCTTTGTATTGACCTGAAAAAAATCACATGTAATTAAGGTAATTTTATAGAAGATACATTGAACATGCATGCTAAATCACATTTAGCACTGATAATGTATAAACTATGTTCCCACTGGTGAGTACATAGCTAGCCATGGTTTGCTGATTGACCTCCATATTTGTATTCTTGACTCATTTATGTGTCTGATCAATGATTCTTGATTTTGTCTAGTGTTAAGAAAACGGCAATTTGTGTGTCCAATATAGACTGCAGATCATATTTTGTTCCAAATAATTCACACATTCAAACAGACAAAGGTCAAGGATTTATAAGAACAGTTATGGTTCAGTTATTAAGCTAAGATGTAGTCACAGGACATTCCAGAACAGAAGGCACCCTTAGTTTGATATTAAGGATGTACAGGGAAATAATACCACTTGGCCCAGGAAAAAAAGATCAAGGCTTCTCGTTGTAAGGCAAGACTCTGAGGGCATTACAGTTTTTTTAAAATGGAAGTTCTTCTTAATCTCTAGAAACAGTTGCTGTGTTAAGATCTAGATCCCCAGACCTGAGATTGCTCCATGCTTCTGTTGGCCTCTGATCTTTCCACTATCTTGGATAAAGAGTGATACATGCTATTCACCAGTGATGGGATTCAATTTCTTTTACTACCAGTTCTGTGGGCATGGCTTGGTGGGCGTGGCAGGGGAAGGATACTGTAAAACCTCCAATCATAGCTGGTATTTGCCGGTTCTCTGAACTACTCAAAATTTCTGCTATCGGTTCTCCAGAACTGGTCAGAACTTGCTAAATACCACCTCTGATATTCACCAAACAAGACCAGCCAAGATGGATATGGAAATATATTTTAAAGAATTGCCCAGAAGAACAGAGAGCAGTCGGGCCACCATATCTCAGCTGAAGAAAATCCAAGGGCCCACCAAGTGAAGCAAAGTCTCTTTACCTGGTATCTAGAGATAATTCAGGTGGTTGCAGTTCAAACCTGGTAGCCCTGGTATCTATGAAGTCAAAAGCATTCTTTTTCAAACTTTGTGCAGTAATTCGGATCAGTAAATTTCTGATACTCTGAGGTAGAACAGAGCTTTCATTTTCAAAATATGATTGTTGCACTCTGCATAAGCAGAAGTCCAAGGAAAAACATTGCAAAACATTCAGTTCCTTATATTCTTCAAAGGACACAGGGGACATAAAGACACATCCCTTTTGTGAAATATATGGCTGTGATTTCTTAACATCCCATGTTGGAAAGTGCTGATATAAAAGGGCATGCCAGTACACTCCAGTTTGCTATGTGAATACACTTCTCATTTGGAGTTTAGGAGAATCTAGTTCCCACAGTGGCAACAGCTGTTTCAAACCCAGTTACTGATGTCTTTTTCTAAAGAGATTGGTTGTTTTAGGAACTGAGAGGCAGAATGCATCCTAGATGAAGATGTGGAAAAACACACTTTTTTAAAAAAAAAATTAAATTATATTAGTTTCTCCTGATATGTTGGCATATATGGTTAAATATGCTGATAGTTTGTATAGGTTAATACACTTATAAAGGACAGAGTATGGACTATAATAACAGGATTGTTCAAAGGTAATAAGTTTTGGGAGAGAAGACAGAACTCAAGAGTGGAATTTTATAAGCATTTTAGGTTCCAGAAAAGGAACCATTTCATTCCAACAGAAAACTACTTTTGTTCCTTCTGTGCCCATATTTTCTCTAAACACAAACAATGGTTCTGTACTTCTCCCTTGAGTTTCAAGAAATCTGTGAAAGAGGAAGCCTCTTGAGAAGAGAGACAACAACTAAAGACTTATTGTCAGATTTGTTTAAAAGCATCATGTGCACTCCAGCCTTACACGCATCTCCAAGGAGAAACTCCAGAGACACCCAGTACTGCAAACCCCCATGAGAATGCCAGTTCTTTTGCTAAGTTTCTGATTCTTACATTCGACTTTTAGCTCTGTCTCACAAATAGTGCTGTACTCAAAAAACATTGTGTCCTCCACCTGCCCTCCTTGTCCTTCCTGTGGATCCGACTTTCTACATATTACAGAGAAATCCCTGCAAGAAGTCTACATTCTGACAGCTCCCACCAGGAGACACTCCTCTCCTGATCATTCTGGACCAGGGGTCTCCAACCTTGGCAACTTTAAGACTTGTGGACTTCAATTCCCAGAATTCCTCAGCCAGCTTTGCTGGCTGGGAATTCTGGGAATTGAAGTCCACAAGTCTTAAAGTTGCCAAGGTTGGAGACCCCTGTTCTGGACAATTCACCAGCAATTACCTGATAAACAAAGGAAAATTGCCCCATCACTCAGAGGAGGAGGAGGAGGAAGGGTAGGAGGAGCAGGAAGATTGGGGGAGGAGGAGGAGGAGGAGGAGGAGGAGGAGGAGGAGGAGGAGGAGGAGGAGGAGGAAGAAGAGATATCAATAATTTTGACTTGCTCAAAAATTGTAGGTCTAAATCTAAAATAAAATATTATTACCCCATCGCTCATGCTAAGAGGAAATGCAATGCATAACGAAATGCTTCCTTCCTTTTGTGGTCAGCACTCCCAGCAAGGCAGAACCTAGCCTGCCGGGTGATCTCAGAAGCTGCCATTTGAACTCCACAACTGTTGGAAAAATGGGAAGTTGGAAAAACATGTTAGTGGAAGGAATGGCAAACCTCCATACTGCCACATAGATATCAGTATGGATACAGTCAGCAAAGACTCGGTTCCATTCCTGGGCATCTTTATCATATTTTTATCCCACTGAGAAGTTCATCTGTGTGTTTTGGCAGGAGTCCCAGGATTCCTTGCCAAGGAAAGGCGGCAATGACCAGCGACAGCAGAAGATAAAACCATTGCATCATACTGCATAAAGACTTGGGACAATCCCCATTTGAATTTCCAGTCTGAAATTAATGTAAAATCTGCAACCCTATAATCATTGATCAGGAATAGGTCTTAATTCTGAATGAACATATGTAAGGAAGCATGGAAGTGACCAAAAAGATAGTGCTTTCTCCTGACTAGTTCCATAGTTGAAAAAAGTTAAGTAATGGATTATATGCACTATTATCGTATAATAGTGTATCAGTTTTTACTATGCCTTAATTTTCCATTGCCGTTTGTTTTTATTGAAAGCCTACAGTAGAATTGAAAGTCATGAGTCACTGGTATTACTCATTCTGCCAACCAGACATCAGCTGCTCTTTCTCAGATAATTCTTTATGCAAGACATGTCCTCAGATTGGCAACTCATGATCTTCTCTGGAATTCAGACTGGGGAATAAAAAAGAAAGAAAACAGTTAGGTTTCAGACCAGAGATGGTATTCAGCAGGTTCTGACCAGTTCTGGAGAACCGGTAGTGGAAAATTTGAGTAGTTCGGAGAACCAGCAAATACCACCTCTGACTGGTCCCGGCCCCATCTATTCTCTGCCTCCCGAATCCCAGTTGATCGGCTGGGTCTTCTTTTGTTGCCCTGCACAGGAGAATGGAGCTGGAAAGCAGGTTAGTGGGTTGGGGAGGGAGTGGGGATTTTGCAGTAACCTTCCCCTGCCACGCCCATTAAGCCATGCCCACCAACCCATGCACACATAACCGGTAGTAAAAAAATTTTGAATCCCACCACTGTTTCAGGGGTTGTTCCTAGCTACCTTGTTCTTTTGTATCAAAACAGCATAGAAAATTAGATGGCTAGAACTAAAGATAGAAATGAGTGACTGAAACAAACAACAGAACAGAATAACAGAGCTGAAAGGGTCTTTGGAGGTTTTCTAGTCCAATCCACTGCTCAAGTAGAAACACCTATATCATTTCAGAGAAATGGTTGTCCAATCTCTTCTTAAAAACCTCTAGCATTGGAACGCCCACAATTTCTGGAGGAAAACCATTCCGCTGATTAATTGTTCTGTTAAGAAATTTCTCCTTTATTCTAAGTTGGTTCTTTCCTTGATTAGTATCCATCCATTGGTCTTATCCTGCCTTTGGGGGCGTTGAAGAATAATTTACCCCCTTTTCTTTGTGACAGTTATACTATAGATATTGGAACACTGCTAGTCCTTTGGATCTAAATTAGAACTTATTTTCTCAGATGATATCTAATGTGTCCTTCTACAACCTGAAATGATTGAAATATTCTGAATGGATTCAGCAGCATGCTGAAATATATACATGTGTTTGGGGTTGCAACTCATACAACTCATGACTAGCAAAATACCATTTGGTCCAGCCAATTGCTGGCAGACAATTATGGGTGATGCACTCCTAACCCTTCTAGATTTAATTCTACAAAGCACACAACCTACAATTACAATAGAGTGGATTCTGCCTGTTATCACACATTTTGCACAACTTTGTTTTGCTGGAGAAGAGAAAGATTTGAATTTCACAGTTTTGCAACTATGTGTAATTAGGTGAAGAGATTGTGGCACATCAAGAACTGTGACTATACTTTTCAATAAAAAGAGTGGGATACAGGGCAGGTACTTTGTAGTAAAGCATCATTTGACAGGTTTTCAAAGGAAGTTGGGAAAATGTACCTTATCTACTGTTTATGCCATCCATAGATTGAACTGTGCTTGTTTTGAAAAACCTAGCAATTCAGGAAACAAATACATGATACAGAGATTGTAATGTGTCACCTAAACATGAATTTAGGGCAAAAGATGGTTCACTGTTGGGAATGTTGACAGGATATAATTCTGGTCCAACCAGCTCAGCGGTGAGATGAAACCAAAGATGGCCAGGATTAATTTTGGTTCTGATCATAGACAAATAGATCGTTCCAGTTTCACCTGGGAATTTGCCAAAAGACACATGGCATGGAATGTTGCAAAGAAACCTTCCAGTGAGTTGAGATACAGATGAAGTTGTCTTTTCAGATACTGTTTTCTTTCATTGTCCTGAAATCATATCTAGCATAATCACTGGTGGAGAATGTTAGGAACTGCAGTTCCAGCAACTTCTGAAAGACCACAGTTGCTCAACCACTCAACCCTGTTCTAGAGAGAAAGCAAAAAAGAAAGAGATAAAATTAGGGCACATAAGAAACACATCCATTAGCTGGCTCTTCTCTGCCGGACTTAGGTGCCATTTTCTATATTATGGGCAGGATGGATCTAATTCAGCAATAATCTTTTTTTTTCTACAAAAGACCCAGTCACATTTTGTTTCTTGAAGCAGAATCATTGTGCCTCTGCACTGTTATCCTTAACATCTATTTCTCTCCCACATTCCTCACTCTATTCCCAGCAGTGAAGCTCTTCATCTTCCAGCAGACAGTAATTGTCACATAGGAATTGCCTTTCTATTTTTTTTAACAAGCATTGGAAGTGCTGTATAATGTACCACTGAAAAAAACAATTTGTCTTTATATCACTGGGTTTCCAAATATTTTTGCTTTTGAATTTGCAGCAGCAGCTGGCTTCCATAATTATTACAGGATAATCAAGATCTTTGAAGAAAGATATGCTGTGGACTCCTCCTTTTCTGTGTCTTCTCTCTCTCTCTTCTTATCAGAGCAAATATCCTATGGTGATAACTCAAGGGAGAGCTTTCTGAACTGGAAGTCCTCAAATTTACATAGTTAGTAGTCCCTAATGCTCTTTTATTAAGCAATGAATCAGAGATTAGCAGTTGTTCTACATTAATCAACATAGAATATGGATTTGTAATCATGGGTATATCTAAGACTGCCTTTGGCACTAGGCAGGAGATAGCTCTGCTAATGAGAGGGAGCATAAACAAGTCTTCTGAAGGCTAGAATTGTGCTGGCTACATATATAACTCCCATTCCTTAAACCAGCTTGCTTTCCTCTCATCAATGCTCACTTAAAATCTTACTGCCAATCTATACATGGTATGAAAGGAAGGACTGAGATATCAGCCCAAGGTGAGATCATGTCTCGCACTTGCTTACTTATCAGTTGGCTTATTTACCAACTGAATCTGATTTTTAATCAACCTACCTTGGTGATAAACTGAGGATATTATGCATCCTCTGCGTGATGTAAAACAATTGCTAAGGTATGTAAATGCCTGTGATAAATTTCTTTATCATTAAACTAAGTGGTTCTCTGGGGGACAGATTATCTGCAAAATTACACCAATTGATTGATTGATTACTGTGGACTCTTAGAGATCACATACTGTGTATAAATATTCTTCATGATGCTGCACCAAATGAGCTTCCATTATTCATTAAGACCTTGCCAGGTGGACAAGCTTTAACTTAATAATGCACCTTGTGCCAAGGAGACACTGCTGTTCACCTTGACAAGGGACACCGATGGCATGTTTGCTGATGACAAAGTGACTTTTGTCAATTCTGAGATCTCCTCCAGCATGACCAGTTGTTGGAGGTTCTCCTGTCCCTCTTCCAGCAGCTTCACTTCACTGTGAGGAACAGTGAGGGCTGTGTAACCTGTGTTATATCACAAAGTAGTTCCAAGGTGGTGCTTTACTTGACACATTGTTGAAGTGAAACTTGTGTGTCCCCCTTCCAGCAGCTTCACTTCACTGTGAGGAACAGGAAGGGCTGTGTAACCTGTGTTATATCACAAAGTAGTTCCAAGGTGATGCTTTACTTGACACATTGTTGAAGTGAAACTTGTGCAGCCCCATTACACAGTACTTGCTGATGAATATATGAACTAGTTCCATAGTTCATGGTGGGGGAAGGTCTTCAGGTAATAGTGGTCCTTCTAAACCTGCAGGTGATAGACATATTATGAGATTGGCCTTAACTAACTCATGGATTGTATATATATTTTTTAAAAACATCTAGAAACCTAGAACCAAAGGATGTTATTTCTCCATGATTCTGTTCCATTCTATTGCTGTGTTGCTACTGTTGCTACTGCAAAACAGGAATTCAAATTAAAGAAATTAGGTCTACTTTTGCCACTTTGCTACTCTACAGAACTTCATCTCGCTGGTAGCCCATTTCCCTTTCTGCCAGGTGGCTTAGTCTAACTGAGGAAGGCTTAAACAGATTGACTCAAATTCCTGTAATTGTCATTAGCTAAGTGATAATAGCCTGGCATTGCTGAAATCTTTCCCAGTTCAAATCCTCTCCTTATGTTTCTCAGAGAGGGAAAAGTCATTCTGCCCTGGATGATATTCAAGGCCCATGTATGTAACCTGAGAGTGAAGAAGTGCTCAATGTACCTCAACACATCTGGAGACAGGTGTCACTTCTCCCACTAGAAGCAGCTTGCTGTAAAGGATTATCTTGCTTCACTCTGAAGCTGTTATGGCTCTCATAACCAAGAGTGTGTTTGCCTTCTGTGGCTTGTTCCATCCTGCTCTTATATTTGCATGAAGGCTTTTTTTAAATTTTCCATTACATCTGTGTGTGCCAGTTTATGCCATGTGATAAGAACCAGTGCCAAAGGGTTGGTCAGTGACATCTCAGCCCTAAGCACATAGAAACAAGAGAGGCTGTTAAAAGGATACTAAACACCTCTCTGCCTTGCTCCAAGAAATAAGGGGAGTATCCAAAGAGTCCAAAGGAAAGAATTGATTGGTTAAAAGGAGAAGGTACCATTTTCTCTTACTGTTGCAATTTTAAGAGACACTGAAATGTGTATGTGGATATAAATTTCTTAATTCTGATGCACCAGCCTATCGACAAAACATTGGTCAACTTTTTCTTTTCTATCCTATCCAACTCATGATCATTTTTCTCCCCCTAGAAAGATGCTATGAGGGAGAGAAGATTTGCTTAAAATTTTACAGTAAGCAGGAGATACCATGAAAGGGTTACATGGAAGATGGCTTGCCTTGGTCTTGCTTTTGAATTCCTGATGATCAAGGCTACAGTTTGCATAGCTACTTGAGAGAATAACATTCTTTGACCTCATCAGAATTCACATTCATAGGTAAGGACCCATTGTTAAGTTCAAATTTGAAATCCTGAGGTAGATGTTCACTTCTGGCAGAAGGAGATAAATCGTAAGAAAGAGGAATAGTTGTATCTATTAGGATCACATTCTTATTTTTTAAAAAGAAAGAAAGAAAGAAAGAAAGAAAGAAAGAAAGAAAGAAAGAAAGAAAGGAAGGAAGGAAGGAAGGAAGGAAGGAAGGAAGGAAGGAAGGAAGGAAGGAAGGAAGGAAAGAAAGAAAGAAAGAAAGAAAGAAAGAAAGAAAGAAAGAAAGAAAGAAAGAAAGAAAGAAAGAAAGAAAGAAAGAAAGCTTCATAAGAAAGAGAGGGGAGGGTTTTTCCAAGATGCATTATTTTTTAGATTACAGTCCATTTTACCACTTCAGGGTTTTAACACTTTATTCTTCTTAACGTGCATACCAGCCCCATATTAAATTACCACGGGGTCCATTTTGCCAAATTCAATTGGACTGTGCATTGGCTCATAATGTGCATCATGGCTAGGTTATTGATTTGTGTTCAAACTCTCACAACTTATCTTTCACTTATATGGTGTCCCATCTACAAATAATAGCCTGATGTCTTCTAGAATTCAGAATTCACAAACCTCCATCTTTCTAGATAATTCAACATGGAACCAAATGGATCTGCCAGGGAAGAGGCATTTCATCATGTTGAAACTGTACAAATATGTGTAACCCTTTTTTTTCTGAATATGTTTTCACTCAAAATGCAACCCAAAGCCATATACCTATTTGCTTATATAAATGTCCCATTTGGTTATGACTTAATTCCCAATGACCATACTATCTAAAAATGATGGGACCTGGAGTCCAACACGTTTAAAGGGCACCCAGTTTAAGGAAAGTCATAATACTCAGAACATTCATCCAAGCCTACACTAACCCAGATATGTAATAAGATCTCTGCAGTCCTTAACCTGCATTATAAATAATAAGTGGGAACTACGGTCACAAAAGTTTTTCCAAGACCAGTATAAATTAAATGGTATTTTCTACATTAGTCATGATCATAACCCCTACATGTTTTCAAAGTTAAAAATAAAGAGTTAGGAACATTTTCTGTACCAAAGGATGAGACATTCATGTGACTATGTAAACAGTAGAAATTCCCTTGGATAAATATTTTGCTACTCAGTGGTTTACTATTTCGGAAATTATGCAGGTCTTTTTTTCCTATTTCTCCTGTATCCACCTCTGTAATATCTACTCCCAGCTTGTTAAAATGTTGTTCATTTGTGAGGCTTGTTTGTTCTCTAACATTAAAAAAGGGTTGTGATTTGGTTGGAGATCAAACATATTGAGATTCTCAATCAATCAAACCATTGCAATCGCTTCCTCTGAATTTAATGTAAACATTACTTTAAATAAAACTCCCACATCTGGGGTAAAAATCCAGACAACCATTAAATAACAGCAAAGATGAGCAGAAAATGAAGAAAGTTTGCTGCTATCTAGCTGAAATCTGGTAGGATTCATTCTCGACGAAATTACTGTTGATGAATTCACAGAAGGATTGATCAAAAACAAATATTTCCTGCTTTGTGCGCTAAGTTTCACCAAAGCGGCACCCTCATGATTCTGGGAATTGTATTCCATTATGTCTTCCAGAATTCTTAACCAACATAACCAAAAACTTGGCTGGGTAATATATGAATTGTCTCAACATGTCCGAAATGTTCTAGATAACGAAGGCGGTTGAATTACTGGTTCCAGTATAAGCTGTTAATATTCTTGGCAATATTTGGTAAATATTCTTCTCAAACAGGTGGGTAAAATGAGGACTCAGATTGTTGGGGGCAATATAATGACTCTGTAAACCAATCAGAGGGCTGTAAAACATTTTGAAGCAGTATATAAGTCCAAGTGCTATTGCTTTTACTATTAACATTTTCTGTGAAATGAATGAGATTTAAATATGAGTAATTTTAACTAAATCATAATGTCAGATGAAACCCCACCCCCAGTTGGAAAACATTGTTTAGCTATGGTACTCACCACAAATGTTACCCAGACAAGAAAAAATGCATGTAAAGATTTGTTAACACAGTGCTCTGAACAACTAACTGGCAACTATATTTTATTCCAGCAAGTTATGTTATACTCAGTCAACTGTAATTCCACAACCCCTTGTAAATTGATGCCAGTGGTATTCTACATCAAAACTTACTAGGAGATACCAAGGTCCATTGTCACTAAGTTAGCTGGTGTTTCAATGTATTGTATAAATGAGAAAACTACACTGAACACATTGGCAGGTTACTCAACTAATCCCTAGCAAACTGAACTATGGTTTAGCTAATATGTATCCATACCTTGATTGGATGACCAGAAGGAGAGCTTTAGCATTGTCAATCAGTCTTATACTTTTTATATATGCTGAAAAGTTTGTAAACAAGATGGAAAATAAATTTTATTTCACGTGAGAAAGGTATTTTTATAAAATGACTTTTATAAAACATTTTATAAAATATGAGAAATCTTATTCTAGAATGTTTCAGTAGATACATGCAGTCCTTCGTGAAAAAAGTACCGTAGAGAGTATTTGTTAAAATTTTGTCTCAATATATCAATAAAAGAAGGCTGTTTCATTTGTCAATCATGGCAATTTCCCATTTATATTTTTGTTTTGTTTTGTTATATTTTGATATATTAATATATTTTGCTGTATTTATGTTTTGTTGTAGTGTGGTGTTGTTATATTATGTTATATTGTTATGTTGTGTTACATGTTATGTTGTTGTGCTACGCTGCGCTGTGCTGTGCAATTTAGATTCCTCCCCCCCCGCCTTTATTGTGTTTTGCAAGCTACCCAGAGTTACTCTGTGGAAAGATGGATGGCCAATAAATTTAATAAATAAATAAATAAATAAATATTGCAGTTTTGTTTAAAAAACTCAATTGTTACAAATGGAAGACTGTTGAAAGAATGGACATTTTCCTGCATTGTATTCCTTCCCAGAAACTAACCAACTTCAATAAGAAAGTAGCAGATCACATCCTCTTTAAAGTAACAAAATAAAGTAAATGTTGGTCTTACAAAGCTTAGAACTTGCAACCGAAGCATATTCTTGTACATCAAATCATCACTGTCATCATTGCTAAATTAATCCTTTGGCCTCCTACAATAACTTGACTCAACTTTTACACTGTATGTCCACAAAGAAAAAGGGATACATTATGGCTGATTAATTACAGCATTTTTCTTGAATGCACATCCTGAGGGTTTAGCAAAATATATGTGGTAAATGTTTTACCCATCCCAAGAAAATAATATAGCTATAGTGGTATGTATCACTGCTGTGAATCAGCATGCCAGGTAACGTATCATCCTATCACCTTCTTTTGATCCACTTTGAGGTTGAACAACTATTTGAGAACATTCTTGTTCACACAAGTGTCTAGTTTAACACAGTACTTTATGAATCATGTAACTGAACGAACATAGGAGTGACTTCTTGATTAAAATTATTGTCTGCTAATCTGGAACAATTATAACAAGCAGCTTTTGATGACCTAAGAGTAATAGTTCAGGGTGTGGTGGAACATTAAAAATTTCTTTTTAGCAATATTATCAGACGTTAATATTAGACATTAATTAGCAAAGGTCTCTTTTTTTGTCCATAAGATGTTGAATTATATAATATTTTCTATTAACATAAAACAACTCTGTGGGTCTTATATTTGTTTGTAAACAGAAATGGAAAAGAAATATTTTATGCTGTATTTCAGGAAAACCCAAATTCCTCTGATTCCTCAAATCCCAGCCATATACAGTACTAATCATGTCTGACCAAGTTTTTTTTTAATCATTCAAAATTGGCTTGATGGTACAATCTATCTGAGTTCTGCATGGACATGGACATGCTTTCTTGGCATCAGTCTGGAAATGGTTTATCATTGCATTTTTCTAGCACAGGCTATTGCTTTATTTTTCCTTGTGATCACCTATTCAAGTTTTAACTTTGGTTCAACCTGTTTTGAATTTGACAAAATTAGCCAGATACTAAAACAATCAACTTTGTTTTAAACCAGCAGGAAAAAATAGTTTCCCAAATCATCAAGTGAAGTCTGCAATCTTCAAAGAGTTGCTTTTTAGCTGCAGTAAAAGAACGAAGAGTCTTATGGTTATACATTTTATTTTAAGAAAATCTTTAGAATTGAAAGGAAGAAAAAATTCCCTTTCTTATTTGCTGGTGCTGACACAATTATCTTAAGCACTGCTAAGTAAATTCACACTCAGAGAAGAATTGGAAAACATTGCCTCTACACAGAGTGAAATAAACAAATAAACAAAATAAACAAAAACATTTATAAACAAATAAACAAAATGATTGCATTGTCAATAATTGCTTCTGCTATGAAATGTAATTTGCTTTTATATATGAAAGATTTGACTGAATTATTATAAGTTCCATGAAAAGATGCTTGATGAAGAAAATCTATAAATACATACTTATGAAACTAGTCATCAGGACAGACAGTACACCCTGTATGAATTTTCCAAATGAAGGAGCCAAGTTGAAACATCTAATTTAAGGAGGAGATGGTGGTAAAATCAAAAAGCCAAGTCAAGGTCAGTTCCAAGAAACCAACTTGAGAAGGCTGGCTATAATGGAGTAGAAAAACAAGACTGACCCAACAAAGCAAAAACAGAAGACAATTCAAAATATATCTGAGCAGGACTTAAAATCCACCAATTTTAAGAAAATATCTGTTGAAAATATAATCATCCAATTTGAAATTAGTTGCAGAATTGAATTCTGCATCAAATTTGCAGAATTCAATTTTAATAAAGGGTCAAGATGTGGCTCTTCTAAATAATTATTTTTTAAAAAATCATTTAATTAATTTGTAAAATCTATTGGCATGCTGATATATCTGTACATCTCATTAAACAAAGGGTCCCAATCACCACCAAATCTTATTGTGCTGCCTCATTGTGACAAGGTGTGTTCCTAGAAGAGATATGGACATAAATGCCAAAAGTATATATTCCCAGCAGACTCACCATGGCAGTCAGCATAGCTGCCCAGCCAAAGCAAGCAGACACTTATATCAAGCAGTGACATTATAAGAAGGGTCTACTCCAACAGCCAACGTTCATAATCATCAATGTTCTTTCTATCCTGTGCCTTCAAAGTCCAGCTTTTGCTGCCAGAGAGCAATTGCTTGCCCAGTTCTGATCTTTTATGATTTACTCACTTTATTTATTTCTTAAAATTATATTCATGATGAGGAATATGGGACATTAATGATTTAAAGTTTTAGCTGGTCCTCTACTTACATTGTTCTTTTTTATTCATCTTCTTCCATTCAATTGTGTCTGATTTTGACAGAGTACATGGACAAGTCCCTGCACTTTTCTTGGCAAGGTTTTTCAGAAGTGGTTTGCCACACTCTTAGGGCAGAAAGAAAGTGACTAGCTGTCAGCTGGTGCTCCATTCAAAATCCAAGAAAGAAATACTTGGACTCCTTTAATCAGAGAAAAGATATCTTTTACTGGAAGTCAAGTGGTAGCAACAAAAGAATTCTGAATCTGAGAAAATGGGCGCATAAATCACCTATACAAAGCAATGGCAACGTTCCCACCCCCAATAGTTCAACTGGCTCATCCAATTGAAAGTTGTGTATATCATCATGTGGGCATCTCCAGGTGGTGATGAAGCTTCTGTCTGTTGACCTTGACATAGTTTGATAAAGAGTTGCAGCTGCGCATAGCATAGGATAGAAACCTAAACAAGAATGTACCCCCTCCCCCAGCTTATACAGTTCTGGTTTGTAACACCTCCAGCTCACTTCCCATAACCATTTCCCCCTCCTCCCCCCGGTTTTTTGACAGCAGAAGATGCAAAGCAAAGGGAGAAAATCTTGAAGGTTGACCCTAGCCCAAGATCACCCGAGTGGCTTTGTGCCTAAAGCAGAACTACAACTTGTGGTTTCCTCAGTTTTCTAGCCTGATGCCTTAACCACCATACCAAGCTGGATTTATTTAACTGTTGATAGTCAGTCCTAAATAACAAAAGCTGCCCATCACTTCAATATCTTCATTGTCAATTCTAAGATTGGTTGGTCATTACCTTGCTCTTCTGCATATTTCTGGTACTATTTCCTTTAGGACCAAAATAAAGAATTAATTAATTAATTGGTTAATTAATTAATTAGATTTTTATAGCAGCCCATCTCATGAAAAACAACTCTGGATGATGCACAATGATCAGATAAAAACCACAGATATAAAAGCAAATTAGAATTATATAAAAATCTACATTAAGAAATTAAGATCATAAAAACAAATATACAAAACCTAGACAAGAAAAGACAAGAATAGCCACTTCAACAATAGTGTATCAGCAGTTCCCTGAGAGCTCCAGGCTTGATAATATAGTCAGGTCTCCAGTGAGTTCCAGAATACCCTATCAAAAGGAATGGAACTTATTTAGTTTCCAGGGGAAGAATGTTTCATTAGGTGGACACCATGGAATAGAAAGTATGTCTCCTGGGGTCCATCAAAATAGGTCACTAGCTAATGTGGTATTTGCAGCATGCCTTCCTGACAGATTTAATGAGGGAGGCTAATGTGTCCCTCAGATAGCCCAGCCCCTTGCATGCCTGAATGTTTCCATATAGGGAAAATGTTCATGTTTGGGGAAAAAAGCCTCTTAACATGTCAGAAAGAAACATCAGCTAAGTCTTCTTTGGTATGTTTTTAACCTTTATTTTAAGGGTTAACAATATATGACTTTCTCTATCTTTATCAATACTAACTATGGAAGATTTCTGCCTAAATTTGTCATTCATAGAATTAACTTGACCATGAGTGTTCTGGGGGAAGTTCCTGTTCTAATAAAATCTTCAGAACAAATTCCGTATATCTGTGTTAATAGGTAAAGTTCCAACTGTCCACATAATTTATCATTTCCATTCAGACCTTGCCTCAAACTGAAGTCTGGTCATCCACAAAAGTCCAGAATGTTCTCTTCTTTGCAAAATGTGTTTGTAGAATAAACATCTTTCAATTTCTGTACAGTATTTATTATGGTTTGTGGCTGTAATGCGTGTTGTGTGAACAGACAGAATATAGAATTGTGAAATTCTATAAAGACAATGGGGATTTTAAAATGAGCAAATATGACCAGAGGCTTCAATAACAAGAGACTTAGCATATTTAACAGGATGAATGGATCAATATGCTGTCTTTTATACTTATGTGAGTAAGATAGTAGTGATGATATTAACATTTAAAAAGTTAGAAGTCCAACAGATGTCCATATCACTAGATGTTTTGGTTTCTTTAAAATAACTCTTTAAAAAGGGTCATTTTGCTTCAAAGTTATATAATAGGGATTACCAGCTGGTAACTGATAAGCTGGATAAGCTAGCCCATTTTAATCAAGCTGTAATTTAAAAATCACCCCTAGTTATACCACTAAGATTTCATTATTTTATTTTTGTGCCTTCAAGTCATTGTTCACTCCTGACAACTATCTGGTCAAATCCTAGTTTTATTGGCAAAATGTCAAAAGTGGTTTGCCATTGTCTGTCTCCTAGAACTCAGATACAGTGACTGGCTCAAGGTTGCCTGGAGTTCTTTCTGCACATATACTTATATACATACACACATATAAGCAGACACATGCACACACACATATGTTATGTATGTAAGTATGTATGTATGTATGTATTATTTCACTGATGATGTTACCAAGTTTGGTAATGAAATGTCTACAAGAAAATCACCAAGCTCAGAGGCTACAAAGGACCACCGTTCAAGCCGAGCTACAAATATTCCCTTTTGTCAGCTTTTAAACTATTCGGTAGAATCTCAAATTATTTTGCTTACGCATTTCTTTCTCTTGAAAAATAATGTAATCAACATGGTGGTGTTGGTCTCAGGTTTTCCATTCTATCTTTATCTACACACATTACTAGCTTATTAAAGAAGAGTGGCTTAAGTGCAGTAGCATGAATGGATTTAGGATAATTACCTTAATGTCAAAAAAGTACTGTCTGTTGTGCAATGTAGATAAGAAACAATAAAACTAAGGAATGCTTCATTAATAGTAAATGGATACATATTATTTCTGAAATTAGTCAAATAAATAGGAAGAGACCATAGATGAGACGAAACCACAGGTTCTACGCATGCATGCAGCTAAACTCGCGAAATTATGATTTGAAAGGTTGCCAAAATGATATAGGGACAAAGGGATAAGTCAGTATTCAACATTAGAAAGGCTATACATAATTCTGGTATTATACTGTCAATCTGATAATTGTATCTGATAAGTAACATCCCATGTCAAGCAAACCCACAAACACAAATATGAACTTTGTTCTTATACAGGGAAAGTTGAAGAGAGATGGTATCTTGAAAAGTATCCAATAAATGGCCCGTTCCCAAATATTATATATTTAGTTTATTTCGTGTAATGATTTCCATTCCAACATTGAAATATACTGGTAAATTTGGTTTACATGAGATGGACTGCAAAAATTCTTTATTCTCCCCTATAAAGTATTTCTGAAGTAGTACAGGTTTTTAAAATCATATTGCATGGTGGAAGCATTTTAACAGATCACCAAACTCATTTGCTCATTGTTAATAAGAGTTTTATGTTAACCAACCAGACAGCAGAGTAGGTTCAAACTATTAAACAAATATTAAAAGTTATTATTTGATTATCCTTCATTTCTTTAAGTTGGGAAGTTCCCAAAAGGGAAACCAAGTAGATGTAGACTTACCAAATATTGCATTTACAAGTCAAAACTATAATGTGATTTATATGATATATATAATGGTTTAATATGATGCATGAGCTCACCATCTGCATTTTAAAACCAAGC
The DNA here is from genome assembly GCF_049901715.1 of Pseudonaja textilis. Classification (NCBI taxonomy): domain Eukaryota; kingdom Metazoa; phylum Chordata; class Lepidosauria; order Squamata; family Elapidae; genus Pseudonaja; species Pseudonaja textilis. The sequence goes on from NC_141992.1 coordinate 95,091,791, forward strand.
TTTATGTCTTAGCATATCAGAAACTGACCACTAAAATAGAACATGTCTGAAACAAAAGATAGCTTGGAGAAATGTGTGAATTTAATAAATTAGGGCATATAAGAAACAGCAATGCTACTTTAAACAAGAGCAACATTTGTTCACTCAAATACTTTTCTTTTTTATTGTCAAGACTACATTCAACATAATCATTGATGAATCATTTATTCCATAAATAAATTTTGCAATGGTACTTTTGCAAAAAGCTTGATATTGTCTCTAGATCTTTCCTTCCAGAGTATGTCATTTCATTGGGTAGTAAGGACAAATACCCAATTTCCTAATTATTTAAAAAATACATTTTTATGCAGTTCTTATTGCTAAACATTGCTGTTAAAAAAGTTTATGATATAGTGGCAAATTCATGCTAATTTATTTATGAAAGCAGTTCTTTCCTCTCAAACAATGCATGTACCCTTGCCTGCAGCAGAAATATACAGTCCAAGAGAAATGTTAATAAAGTAATTGTCTAAATTGTTCCTCTCTCTCATTGGAATCAAAAGAACTTACTCATATGTGGATTGCCTTAAAGTACAGTATGTAATTACTGAGTCATAGGAAGAATAATGTTCTGCTGCCCTATTTGTCCTAGACATTTGTGCATATTTACCAAAAAAAACCAAACACACAGCTAACAAAAATTATTTACTTGCATCAGTTTAACAAAGAGGAACAAAAGTGAGAGCTTGTACTGTACATTCAGAAATGTATGAACCATTTTTGAGATAGCAACATAGAGCATGTAGGATTCTATAACATTAAAGAACTGAGAACCTACCTACACACAGTAGTTTGTCATTTTGACCTAGACACTTCAATATAATCCTATTCAAGTCATCAAGAAATTGTTCAACTAAGCTTAAGATGACTTCGTCACACCAAATTGATGCTGCCTTAAAGTCTCTATAATGCACCCTTCAGCACTGCCCAAGAATGTATGTGCTACTCAACTTGCTAATATGTTAGCTTTTTAATTCCAAAATTCTCTAATGAAAGCATCAATCTTGTTGCCTTACTATGTGAAAGCCCAACATATTTTTAGACAGCTGACTGCTGAGCTCTAAAGAAATTACTATGCAAGCTGTCTACTTCATATGGCATTTATAATCCAACGTATTTCTGTCATTATTGTAATCATAACCTTCAGCTGCTGTCTCTTTTTAGGTGCTCCCAGTTAGCCTTAACTGCTTAAATAATTTCCCTAAATCAAATATTATAGGCCACGAGTCTGATGTTGCATATATATATGAGCCAAACATTCCCTATAAAGTAGGAAGTGGTGTATTGAAAGGGCAAGTCCTTGTGTTTTTCCATATCAAATAATTCATTAAAAGCTTTCTTCCTCTTCTCTTGGTGGTTACCACAGTAAGAAAAACAGTTTAAACATCACTGTGATGAGGGATCATGGAATATTAAAGATTTAACTGACTTCCGCTATGCTGTTCTTTTTGTCTCACCCCACCCCACCCCATTCAGTCATATCTGGTTTTGGACAAGTCCCATTGTAATTTTCTTGCAAAGGTTTGTCCTTTACTCCTTCCCAGGGCTGAGAGAGAGTGACTGGCCCAAGGTCACCTGGCTGGCTTTGTGCCTGAGGGCAAGACTAGAACTTACAATCTTTTGGTTTCCAGCCCAATGCCTTATCTCAATACACCAAACTGGCTCTTGTTCTTTAAATAATCCCCCATTATAAATTGGATTTGATAATGGATTCTGCTTATGTTTCATCACATTAATTCTTGTTTATCATTGTTTCATCCTTGCTGTCCCATTGTCTTCCTGTAATCGATAGTTCAGCCTTCTCCAACCTTTTGCCCTTTAAAAATGCTGAACAATATATTTCAGCATCCCACAGCCAGCATTACAGAAGTTACAATCCATCACATTTAAAGGGTATTAAAATCAGAGGTGGTATTCAGCATGTTCTGGAGAACTGATAGTGGAAATTTTGAATGGGTTCAGAGAACCAGCTGGAGATTTTACAGTATTTTCCCCCTGTCACACCCACCAAGCCATGCCCACAGAACAGGTAGTAAAAAAAAAAAAGAATCCTACCACTGATTAGAATGGTCTGGATCATGAGCTTTTTACAATAGGAACCTGATTCTTTAATGTTGCAAAATGAAAATAAACGTGTATATTAATGACACAGTAAGTTGTGAAAGCAGTGTTGATTATGATGATGCAGAATCAAATACTTAGTCTAAAATATATGTACATATCCATCATGCTGTTTTCTTTTGAAGTATGCAATGCCTTACAAAGCACTAAAAAGAATAAGAAATAATAAGCAAAAGTAAATTGAAAGGCCAAAAATAAGAGAGATAAAGAAATCTAAATGTAATATATACAGTACATACCAACAGTATTTATTTACTTTTCTGTATTTTTCTTTCCAACATACCACCGTTTGTTTCATTATATCCATACATGACTTTTGTTCCTTTTTCTCTCTGAGGATTTCATCAGTGCCATTCAACCATGACTTTCTCTGTCGTTCTTTTGATCCATTTATTCTTCTTTCATTCATTTCCTTAAAATTTGCTCATTTGGAATCTCTTCAAATCAGACCAATTACATATTTGCCTTGACAAAGAACCAATCAGAAATTGGCTTTCCAGAATTCTAGAGATGTAGTCCAATTAGAGATTAGTTCTGCCACAAATAAAGCACATGGATTCAGGCATTTCCTGCCCAATTCCTTCTGAGCTGCCAAGAAGTACGCGATTACTTTCAGAATGCCAGCCACAATTGTTTGCAAAATGTCAAGACATTAGATAATTAGATTGTACCAGCTCATCGCCATTGAAACAAACTGTATGTTCTTAATTTTATAGAGGGCAGAGGTTGTAAACCTATAAACCTTCAGATATTACTGTTCTGCAGTACCCACAGAATGTATCATTGAGCAGGCTGACTGGAGTGCTGGGAGTTGCAACATCTATTCTAGATCTAGACAGCCATAATACCTACTCTTAATTTAGATGATATCCTTCCTGTTTGTAAAGTCTTTGTAGCCAAGTTCATCTCCCAACGTATCTACATTATGCTAGATTGAACTTTTAGAAATCTTGAATCCTTGAACCTATTCAGTCTAAGTTTATTAGAGATATCCATGTGGAACCAAAACACATTAAGAATGCCGTATTTAATAGAGATTTGGTTTGATCTCTGGGGATGCTAGAGCTTGGTATCATCTTTTAAACATTTGCTAAGTTAAGTGGATCTGGCCCCACTGTGTCTTAGAGATCACTTTAACCCAACCTGGTTAAGAAATAATAATTAAAAATAATAAATAAAAAAGAAAAGAAAATTCTCAAAGGGCAGCCTCTATGGACTATTAGGTCTTTGTCATCAGTTTTCTATGTTTAAAAAAATAGCTTTCAACAAAAAAAAGCTTTTTCTGTGGACTTTATTGGACTTTTGGTCACAATAAACATTTGATTTAATACAATATGTTTTCTTTTTTAAAAAAAGAATTCATTAAAATACACAATATGATAGCATAAAAGGAAATCTGAAGGAAATATTATGTGGCTCTCACAAATTCATTTATATAGAGTACATAATTAAATTATCTTTGTAATAATATTAATTCTACTCCAAGATAACGGATCAATGTTTTCCATGTTATAGGTAGGGATACAAATAAGAGAAAATCTTCTGCAGAAATACATAGGCATTCAAAGAGTGTAAAATACCCCAAATCCATACAATGTGTATGTAGATTCACCCCAACATCTCATGCATGCCATCTTTACACTATCTTTTCCTGATCCTTGTGCATTTACATGTGAAGAAGGATTTCTAGTGGCATTCAATGAAATGTACTTTTGTCTTCATTTTGTAAGATTCCAAAGCAGGGAGAGACTAATAACAAATCATTATTCTTCCTGCATAAGTGAAGGAATGAGGAAGCCGACAGAGGTATTACCAGAGGAGGGGTGATATATGGTCATATGGCCTGATACTGTTTTTATTCTTATCTATTTTTGAACACTTTCATAGGACTCTAATTGCTATTAGAAGATTGAATGTTTATATGCACCTTTCTTTAGTTCCTTCTCTCTTTTTTGTTAGGAATTCCTCCTGCTTTCTCCAAAGTCTTCCTGCTTTCTTACCTAATAGTTATTCATACGGGCATTTCCTTTTAATCAGCCCAAATTCAAATCTAGATAAAAATATAAATTTCATTTAGAATAAGTATGGCTACAATCTGATAATATGTTAGTGTTTTTTAACCAGAAATAGTTATTAAAAACAGCAAGGAAAAAGGGAGCACTGGCTCTGTATCAAGTATGAACAGTAGCTTACCTAAGAAATTTGTGATAAACGAATTGGGACTTGCCATTCTTATGTGATGTTCTTTGGTTATGTTCATACTATGCTTCACCTGATGATTGAATTAGTCCACTTTCTTAACTCACGTAATGCCCTGAGCCACGAACTAACCAAACAGATCTGGGTTCATATATGATAACCCACAAAAATGTAAAGTTAACATTAACTATGTTTAGCACATATGCACCTGCTATTTTTTATCTGCTTAAGCATGTTGCATGAACAAGGCCATTTTTACATTGTCAGCATTAAGTAATACCCTGAAGAAAATATCTTGCAGAACACAAGATAAACAGATTTTTTTAAAATAATATTTTCTGCACTTCGGTCACATTCTATGAATTATACAAGGGTTTATCAAGGAACACCAACTGTCAGATGTACATCAATGGGTGGGAGAAACTCTGGTTCATGTGTTTATTAGGTAGAAATGTTCAGAACCGATAATGTGCTAATTTGAGAGGCAAGAGGCAAAGAGGATTCACCAATGAAGGGAAAAAAATTCTTAAGCCTTCCAGTTATACAGTATAAATTACTATTTTGCCCTTTCATTTTCAACTAGGATTGTGTCTGTGAGACTATTTCCTTTAATCCTTATAGTACTACAATACAATTCACTAGAATGGGAGAGAGCAATTTGCCAAAAATCATTTAGTAAACTTCACAGATGAGCAAATATTCATTACAGGTTTGGAAAAGTTAAATAAATATGATTCAAATATCATATAACCTTGGCCTATTGAGTGAAGATAATGCAAACTGGATTGTCTTCTCCACTCTTATGCCCATCTCAGGAAAACTATTTTAATTCCTGGTGTCATATTATGATTTGGACGAAGTGCCAAGAAACTGTAATTTAAGAAGAAGTGTTTAAACATATCTGCACAAGAAGAAAGAGAATGAATAATTAAATCACTTGTTCCTGCTCTGATTAATTTATTTATTGGATCAGTATTTTTTACATTTGAATTAGAACTAACTTGTAACCTCCCGTGTGAATCTCATTCTTCTTATCAGTGGCACCAACTACCATAATAGATTCTATCTACTACTTAGTGCTACTAGGAATCAATTAACTAGTTATATGTTCCTTTTAATTTCTTATGTGTGATTTGCTGTACAACGCCTGGATCATGGCATACTGTTATTTGTCATTATATCCAGAACTATGTACTATTTATTTCCTATTTGTCAGAAAACCAGAATTAAACTCTAATTTTCAAAGCAAGAGTATATCAGTTTAGCTATATCTAGTAGATAACTCTGGCTTGCATATACCAAAACAACTCCTTTAGTAAGCAAATAAATGGTAAAGACAAAAATATTTCATTTAGTAATCTAATCCCAATCCATGGTTCCCATGGTACATTTCAGACAACTCTTCTATTATTACATTTGGTCTGGCCCTTTAATTCAAATGAATATGGAACAATGTGTTGTTATATTGAACAACTTATTGTAACAACTAATATTAACATATATTTAATTCTTGCAATGTGCAAGTTTAACATAAGGCTAGATAGGAATGGTAATTGTTTTGTGGCTATTACAAATAGACATTATATCTGATAGTATAATTTTATAATTTATTTTGCAAGGCTCTCCAAATAATTTATAACAATGGTGTCAAACTCAGGGCCCGTGGACCATATGCGTCACATTCTGGGCCTGCCACAGCCTGGTTTAGTGAAGGGGGAAAAAGTCCCAATATATCACGTGACGATGTGAGTTTGACACTCCTGATTTACAACATATACAATGTTATTAAAGATAATAAAATTTACATATAGTTCACTGTCATATTTATTTTTAAAACTATAGCCAGCAGCAATTAAAAGAGATGTAAAACAAAAGCAGAGCTGATTTTGTGTGCTTTTAAAGATTGCGGTTGTGGGATTCTCACCCAAATGATCTGTAGGAAAACAAAATCCCCCCCAGAAACCAATGTTTTATTTAAACATATTTTGCTTTTTAAGTCAACCATTTAGAGGTACCTTTCACTTTACTAGAACCTCATTATACTGTACATAAATAAAAATACCAGACACAAAAACAAATTTTTAAAAAAGATATACATGTAGTTCTTGACTTACAACAGTTCATTTAGTGACCATTCAAAGTTACAACAGTCCCAAAAAGTGATGTAGGACCAATTTTTGCATTTACGACCATTGTAGCATCCTCTTGGTCATGTGATCAAAATTCAGACATTTAACAAGTGACTCATATTTATGATGGTTGCAGTGTCACGTAATTTCCTTTTGTGACCTTCTGACAAGCAACGTCACTGGGGATGTCACTTAACAGAAACCTGAGTAATTTAACAACTATAGTGATTCACTTAACAACTGTGGCAAGAAAGGTTGTAAAAGAAAGGTTGTAAAATGGGGCAAACTCACTTAACAAATGTCTCACTTAGCAACAGCTATTTTGTCAGCCACCCCAGAAACATGATGCTGTCACTGAAGTTTCTGAAAACCAAATAAACAGAGATCTTCTTTCCTTGTAGGCAGCCTTCATTGATTTCTTTTTTTAATTTCTCCTGGCTTCGAACCAGAATGGATTTTTCTTCCAAGATTTAATAATTTGATATCCATTTGCCATTCTTAGCCACCAGCCATTCCTATTTATATATTTCTCTTTTCTTTTAAGTACCTTTGTTTAGCCAAATTGGTTTTCCAGCTTCATCCCATCCCTGAGCAAAGCTCACTCTCTACACAATTTGCTCACAACTTTTTCCTAAATCTCCTAGAGGAGTTCCTGTCACTACCCTCAAGCTACAGCTTCCCATGTTCCCCTTTCGGTGTGGGGTTCACTTTGGCTTAGCCAGTTTTTGGACCAAAAAGCATCTGGGAGAACTTTGGTTCCCTCACAAGTATGGTCTACCTTCTTTAAAGGGAACACAGCTTATCAGTTTTCAGACCAAAAAAGAAAAAAAATGGCCTGGGTGGACCTGCTGCCCCCTAAGCAGACAAGTACAGACACCTCCTAAAACACAGCCTATCAGTTTTCAGACCCTCGGAGGTCTGAGGGGACCTGCTGCTTTTCCTATGTAGACGAGTACAGGCACCTCTTAACACAAGGCTTTGTTCAATAACTTCCCAGCTGGTTACATTCTCTCATTCACTTTTCCATTCCATTTTCACACATTCTCCTTTCCCTAACAGAAGGTCCTATGCTCTGGCCTGACCTATACCTTTCAGGCTCTATTGGTAGACCAGGACCTTTTTGTGGTTAGGAAAGGCACAGATTGAGCAAGATCCAGGTGTGATTAGGAAAAGGGCCCTTTCACTCACACATACAGACATACAAATAACCTTCCTTCCAAGCAGCCCTTGAGCTCAACACTCAAAACCCCTTTAAAACCTTTGTTCTAGGTGGTCCAGGAAAACTCACCCACAGACTCAATGGGTCTGCTGCCGGCAAGGGAGGTTTACCTGGGCCAGGTCCATTGGTCAGGTTAGCTTGGAGTCCTATCTGGGGTGCCAAATTGTTGAAATAAATGTCCATCTGGATTCGGTTCCAAGTGGGAAGAAAGACACTGGAAACATGGAGACTTGCTTCGAAGGATGGTTTAATGATGGACAGGACCATGTGGAGTTTGAAATCCTGGGCAAAATGGAGCACATGGGTGAGAGAGAGAGAGAGAAAGATTTATACCCTCTGTTGGGCTTTGAACTTGCTTCCTGTTCCTGTGGCAAGAATGTATCCTGATTGGTTGTCAGATTCCCATGGGGCAACTTTGCAGGGGTAACTTTGTAGGTTGTCTTGAGTCCCAGGCTTGGTTGAATCTTGCTGGGTGATGTAATGAAGAGGCTTTGGGCAATTCCTATTATGGCTTAATAGATTTGTCTTAGTTTGGATTTGAGCGAGGGCTAATCCTATCATGTCCTGAGGGTGAAGGTCTTTTGTGTTGTAGATAAGCTGACTCAGCCTTTTTGTCCTGTAGATGAGCTGGCATCAAAATATCTGCTGGGGCTGAGTTTCTGTGTTCTTTATGATTTTAGGGTTTTTAGGTTTTTGGATTTTCTTTTAGGGGAAATATTTTGCCTTTTTAGTATTTCCTATGATATTTCATTCTTCTAGGAGAGGGGTGGGTACTAACTTTCTACAGTACTTAATATTGTTATTCTAATATTGTTAACAGAGAGAGTACATCCATGCAAGGACTGTGGGCCAGTCAAAATCGGTTCTGAATCTATATTATTCAACAACATTAGCAAAGTTCAAGAACTGAGATGATTTATTTCTAATTCAGTTGCACTGTATTTGAAAGTGCAGTAGAGCTACATAGTGTTTTCATTTGAAAGACTTCAAAATGCTGAGTATGTGAGCAGTAGTGTCATTGCTGGTAGGAATTCTTACTTCAACCTAACTCCTCACTTCTGAATTCAAGGCAACCATTATCCTGCCTTGCACCTACCCCATGACCAGAACTTCAGTACAAAATATACCTCCAGAGAGTTTCTATTTCAAGGTAGTTACTTGGGGTGGGGAACGAACAGGTGTTTTGTGCGTTGTCAAAGATGAGATGAAAACAAACAGTACTTCCTGCTTGCTATGTCTGGACTATTGTGCACCCAAGAAAATGTGAAAGCCATCTGTCTATAACATTTGTCACCCCCAATGATCATCTTTGGATGAACTGACTTGTTAAGCAGATGTCTCCTTTCTCCCTCAATATCCCATATGGTTCCTTTCCAAAGCTGCATGAGTTTAAATAGGGGGCCATTCTTCAATTTATGTAACAGATACAATCCCTGGACATGCAAATCGAGTACTATCACAAACAAAAGTTGAATTCTACTAAGGTTCCTTCCAAAGTATTCTGGAAGATAGAAAGGAATAGCTCTTCTCACCACCCCCTTTTCAGAAAATATCTCTTTCCAAGATTAATACTGTAGGAAAAATTGGAATGAGAAAAATATTAGGATACTATCAGTTAAATATATACCAGTAGTACCTACTGCAGTTACCAATTTCAAACATTAAAAAATCAAACCACAGCTCAGCAAACAAAAGCCTGCCATAGATTTTCTATTCCTGTTTAGAACTAAATTTATTCAGTTAAGGTGTTCAATAAAATACATTTGCACTAATTTACAGATACTATTTAAGGACATGTTTTTTCATGCCTAATTAATACAAAATTACATACCATAAGACTGGGTTCACATATTACACAATACTGTGTCTTATTAAACCCACAGATTACTAAATAAACTATAACTAGTTTGGTTCTTATAACTTTCTCTAGCTTAAAACCAAAATGTCCAAAGTCTAAACAGCCATTCCCTTTTCTATTCAATATAAGACAAAAACTAAACAAACTGCATCAATTGACCTCACTTAAAACTCCATTTTGTAAACTAGGCATGTGTGTGATTATCAACATGGCAAGAATGGAATGTTTATTTATTAATTAAATTTATATGCAGCCCATCTTGCTATCAAATGACTGGATAGCTGGAATAATAGTATGAACCAGATACAATTTTTAAGTGTTGTCCCTGCCTACTTATTTACAAACTTACTTGTATTGCAACAGTTGTATTTGAATGAGCCCATGAAAAGTTCTTTAAAAATTGTGTTTCTCCTACAAAAACATGGAAATGACTGGTTTTTTAATGCTTTTACTCAGACATTGGAAGTCAAGATACACATACCCTGCCATTATTCATGATCTGAGAGATCAGAACTACTGGTTTCCTCAAGAAGAAATCTGAAGGGAAAGTACTGTGGCTCTATCTATTAATCAGGACTACAATGATTTTTTTTCTTTGTTGAAGGTCAGAAAGAATGCCCCAATCATCCCAATTGCCCAGCAGCACCAAAAATATATTCCAGGTCTATCCATTACCCAGTTATATGGAACTGCCAGATTTTTGCCCTGAACACTCATATCATCTCTGTATTATGTTAACTCAATAGAAGAGCCACGGTGGTGCAGTGGTTAGAATGCAGTACTGTAAAATATTTCTGTTGACTGCCAGCTGCCTGCAATTTGGCAGATCAAATCTCACCAGGCTCAAGGTTGACTCAGCCTTCCATCCTTCTGAGGTTGGTAAAATGAGGACCCATATTGTTTGGGGCAATATGCTGACTCTGTAAACTGCTTAGAGAGGACTTCAAAAGCACTGTGAAGTGGTATATAAGTCTAAGTGCTATTGCTATTACATTAACTTATGTACTAAATACTGTATATGTACTTCATTATGTTCAGCTATCAAATATAAAATGCAATAAAATTAACCATAGAAATTATGTGGTCTTATTTCTTCTCACAAGTTTTCTCCAAACAGTTAAACAGCAGAGTACTGGAGAATTAATGCTGTTTATGATTACAAAGATACTCAATGACTTAGAATCACTATTCTAAGAATATTATACAGCAAAGAATGAATGTTCTGTAGCTTCCCTGATAGTTACAATTGAACTAGGTTGTTGTTTTGTTTTGCCTGTGACAATCTGGCTTCCTTTAGTGACTACCATCAATAAATCTGTCATACTCCAATGATAAATAAATATTCATTATTTGTAGGATGTAGTCTGGAAATTGCTTCAAGGTAAAAATATCATGTGATCATTGTTTTAAAAAAGCATACTACCTTTGTAGCCTACTTCTCTTCATGTTTTCACTTGGAAGCTAATGCAAATGAATTCAATGTGCCTTACTTCTAAGTGACTATACATCCATAGTCAGTAAGTCTGAAACTTGAATAATACCTTCTGAAATAAAACAATGAGTGCTTTACATTACCATGTGGCCACTTGTCTTCTCAACATTGTTGAAAAAGAAAGAAGCATGCCATGACTAGAATATATTTCCCCTTGATGTGTTTTATACTAGTTTCAGAGTATGCATTTCATTTCAAAAGGAACAAGAACTAAAATGCAGCTACAGATTTAAAAAAAAATATTAGCATAAGTTAATGAAAACCTTAAGAGTATGTGTGTATGTGTGTCTGAACTTAATACTGTGAAATATCATATGTTATTGTAAGAACAATAATGTAGGTGCCAAAGAATGGGAGAGAGACACTACTGTAGTTTCTGAAAGACAAAAGAATCTTTATATAATTTATCAACCTTGCATTACAGGTTGTCCTCAGTTGACAGTGGCAATTGGGACTGGAATTATCATCGGTAAGCAATATCGTTCTAGAAGTGCAATGTCACATGACTGCAAAACCTAATGACAACAATTCCTGCAGTCCCAGTAGCTGTCAAGCAAGAACAATACACTATTGACCTCCTGCCAGTTTTCCCATTGACTTCACATTTTAGAAGCCACAAGTCGCAAATGGTGACCACATATATGTGGCGATGCTGTAAAGGCTAGAACTCTGAGGACTGGTCATAACAGAGATGGTATTCAGCAGGTTCTGACCAGTTCTAGAGAACCGGTAGCAGAAATTTTGAGTAGTTCGGAGAAACGGCAAATCCCACCTCTGACTGGAGATTTTACAGTATCCTTCCCCTGCCATGCCCACCAAGCCATGCCCACAGAACCGGTAGTAAAAAAATTTGAATCCCACCACTGGGTCATAAGTACCGCTTATTCAGCACAGTCACAAGTTTGACGAGTTGCTGAGAAAGTGGTCATAAAATGAGGGCTGCCTGTAATTATTTCTTTGCACATGGGAGCCAGTGTATAAAACAGTCAGATAATCACTCCCTGATGGTATTAATCCAATTATAAAACAACTAAGGCTACCATATATGGGCTGTAAAAATCCAACCACTAGATAATTGAGAAAGCCAAAGAACACCAAAAAGGAGTCAGTATGCGTTTTATTAATTATAGAAATTCAATTGTGCTGATGATATCAAATCATGGAATCAATCCTCTTTGCTGTTACTTACCTGCCATCCCAATGTTTGCAGCCCAGATAGTCTCATCTTGAAAAAAATTCCAATTAGAAATAACTTACGGATTTTGAAAAAAATCCAATCTCCAACATTTTAGCTTTATTTACATAACTCACTGTGTCAGAAAAAAGTAGTCTAATCAATGAGGTTCCATGGTGCCATTTCACCCAATGTATTTCTGAGAATTAGAATTTAAACATAAATTAAACCTGGATTTAAAAGTTATGGCAACTCCCAAGTACAGATGTCAGTTAAGATTAAGTCTTGGTTGTAATTTAACAAGTTGTACAAACACAGTAAATGATGGCAGCTAAGTAGCCTTCCAGTAAACTTGAAATTGGGTTTAATTCAAGGGAACCTTTATCTTTATTAACATGGGTTAACTAACCAATGCTTCCTTCATAGATGAGAAAGTAATTATACCATATTAATCAAAGTCTTTAAAAGACCAAGGCTGGTTCTATAAGTAGCATTTCAATTGAAGCAATTAAAAACAATAGCAAATATTCATATTTACTTATTCATCTTATTCATGTAATCTGCCCATTGGATAAACAACTGATTCCAAATGGCATACAATAAAGCTATGAAAACAACTTTGGGCCAGTCCTCTCTCTCAGCCCAACTCACCTCACAGGATTGTCTGTTGTGAGGAAAACAGGAGGAGGAAGAAGTGTTAGATATGTTTGGTATTATTTATAAAAATCATAAAGGTGGGGGCTATAAAAATAAAAAATAAAAATGAATGTTATTAAAAGATCTAAAATTATTAAAAGCATTATGCTAAAAAGGAAAAATAAACACAGATGAAGAGCAGATAATAAAAACAGTGGAGCCACCTCAATATTTCACCAGTCCCCTGCGGTCCCCAGGCCTGATGAAACAACCCGGTCTTCAGGGACTTTCAGAAAGTCAAAAGGTATGAAATCTTTTGGGGATGAATGCAAAATACGCAGGACATGTACAATTAGCACTGGTATCTCATGGTTTAGAATGTTAAATCATGGTTTAATTATTATGACTGATAAAAGTTCATACAATAAATTAAACAATATACTAAAGTGTGCAAAATACAGCAACTGGGCTTACTCATGCTAACAACAAATCATACTGTGCCATAGCTAGACACAGTATGTGAGTATAATTGCTCATTTAATACTATGCTGCATTAAAAGTGAGCTGTTCAACATTCTCTCCAATTGCAAACTCAATGTTTTCTTTATTCTCTTGTTCTTGCTTGTAGTTTATATTTAATGATTCCCTTCCGAATTTGAGAATTTAGAAGAAATATGGAGAAGAAAGAAAATAGCTACTGAGGAATAGTCAGTAAAATCTCAGGTTAGGTTGTCACATTGCCCCGGGATGTATGAATTAATCCAATTGCCAGAGTCTGCTCAATACAAGCAATCCTTGACTTACGACCACAATTGAGCCCAACATTTCTGTTGCTAAGTGAAACAGTTGTTAAACAAATTTTGCCCATTTTACAACCTTTCTTGTCACAATTGTTAAGTGAATGATTGCAGTGGGTTAAGTTAGTAACGTGGTTGTTAAATGAATCCAGCTTTCTTATTAACTTTGTCAGAAGGTTGCAAAAAGTGATCCTATGAGCCTGGGATGCTGCAACTGTCACGAGTCAATTGCCAAAAGCTAAATTTTGATCACGTGACCACAAGGATGCTGAAATCGTTGTAAGAGTAAAAAATTGTTATAATTCATTATTCCAGTGCCATTGTAACTTTGAACAGCCTATAGAAAGAAAAATCCCACATCCAAGCCAGGAATAAAATGGAGGCTGATTGGAAAGAAAGTTGATTTACTAATGAAGCAGAACACTAGCAGCATGTGGTTCTGGGACAGCTGAACAAATGGCTGAATGAGTGGATGGATCTTTATAGTTTCTGTAACACAATAAGAATTACCCAACAACCTTTCAGAACACAAATCTGAAAGGGCTTTGTGTTCTGAAAGGTTGTTGGGTAATTCTTATTGTGGCTGATGGCTATATCCTGTGTTGGATTTGTGTGTGAGGGGCTGCTTGCTCTATCCTATCACTCTGCTTTTGTTAACTGTTGAAATTATTGTAAGGCAGGGGTGTCAAACTCAAGGCCTAGGGGCCAGATCTGGCTCACAGGGCCACCCTGGAAACAGCAAAGGATTGGCCCGTGGTGCTTCTGCCAGCAAAAACGGAGCTGAGGAGCCCATTTTCGCTGAGAGCTCAGGCTACCACAGGTGCCCCTTGACATGAGTGATGTCATGCTGGCCACCCCAGCCCTCCCAGGTCAAGCACAACCCTGAAGGAGCCCTCTATGAAATGGAGTTTGATACCCCTGCTGTAAGGGGTTTCAAAATATCCTGTTTTGAATGGTCTCCTGCCAACAGGATTTGTTTTGCTTATGAATGCAGCCATCTAGATAGTTGGCTTCCTCTTTCAATAAGCTTGCTATCTCCTTAAATGGATCTGTAATTAGCTTGTTATAATTTTTATTTTAGGCATCTGACTGGAATGTGGAATGGACTTCAGGCAGTTTTTTATTAGCATCCTGGTCTTTTGACTTTTCTAAGGTTTTTCCTTATGGCTAACATTTTATTGGGGATAAGGAAGGGTTGAGTTTGATTTCTTCTTAGAAGTTATTAAGTGAACTGTTGTTTAAGTCAAGGACTACCTATAAACCCTGAACCCCAAGAACCGAATGTAAAAGCCATATTAAGTCACAAATCAGTCAGCCCCATTTTAAGACCAGAGAACACTCAAAACAATGAACATCTAAGGGATTCTTTTGTTCCTTGTGCAGGAGACAGAACAAATCATCTTAATATGGCTGCAGTCCCACAAATGTTCATTATTCAAATTTAATCCGTCCGGTTCAACTGGTCTTTCTTCCCAGATTGCCGGTTCAAGGAGGCATCCGCAAAGCTGCAAGGAAGATCTTTTTGAAGCCCTTCGCACAGCTGCCAGCACAACCAGAAAGGGCATCTACCGATCTTTCTTACAGGAAGTTTACCGGGTCTTCGTTTTTTTTAAGCCAGAGAGCCAAAAGAAAAAAAGCAGTCTGGCCTGGAAGTTAAGGGAGACAGTGTAAATCGTTAAGCATTGAAGATCAAATTTGGGTCGGCCAAATTTATGAATTAGTCGCGTTAGAATTCAGTTCGGATATATATATCATAAAGGATCGGGGCTGCTGGACATTTTCAGAAGCCAACAACATAAACATAGCCTCAGCTTGGGAGCGTCGAGGAAAAAAAACGTCGAGTAGGCAATTGCCATTCCAGGTGGCCTTTGATACAAATAGTAAATAACCGGAGGAAGCAAAATCGCTTCATTTTTCCCTTCGAAGGGACGGAAAGAGGAAGAACAAGCCGCTTCCTCTTTTCTCCGAGGAGAATTACCCCCCGTCCTTCTACTGACCCAATTTACCGCCAGCGGGATGGAGGTGGGGAGGGGGAGGAAGAGAGGAGGCGGCAGAAGAAGAGGAGGAGCTCCAAGCCGGATCTGTTGCGAGGCGGAACTCTTTTTTTTTTTTATTGCCTCTCTAAAAGTCTCGCCTGAGAGCCGCGGAGTAATCCGAGCCTGTAACTTGATTCACCACACCGCGAGTTCTTAACCTATCGTCTCTGTTTCTTGGCGGAGGGTTACCGTTAAAAAAAAAAAAAAAGTACCCTGCGAAGAGGCGGAGCGCTGACGGCGACGTCTTTTAGTCAATCTCGCCGGAGTAGCCGCAGAAGGCGGATAGCCGGAGCGTGAGGAGGTTGGGTTGCGGTGTTTCTCAATCTCTCTCTCTCTCTCTCTCTCTCTCTCTTCGGAGGAAGAGGAAAGAGGGGGGGAAAAAAAGCGCGTGCTGCCTCGTCACAACTGACGCCGGATTTGCTCGTCCTTCCTTCCCGCCTTTCGGCCGTTCCCTTTTCCTGCGCGCGATCCTCTACCCTGCCACGCGGAGTCGGTTGGCTAAGGGGAGGCGGAACGAGTTGCGCGCTTCTCTCCTCTCGCCGCTGCCCGTTCCCGGGTTTTTTTTTCCCCTTTCCCTTCCCTCCACGGTCTCCTTTCCAATACTTCTCGCCCCGCTTCTGGTAGTTCCCCTGGAGTGCCACGGCGCGCCCCACGTCTTGGAAGCAGAAGCCGCCTTTCCTTCTCTACAGACTGGACGTTCTCAATATGAACGGTTTCGTCTACCCTGTGCAACTGCAGGTAAGCCAAAGCCCTTGCGAGCCCAAGGGCGTCTTTCCAGGCTTCACCCGTTTTAGCGCTTCGCCGAAGTCCGCGCTTGGGCTTTTGTCTCCGAGGGGAGGCGGGTGGGGGGTGGAGGGAAAAAAGAAAAATGTCCGTAGGTTGTGGGGTCCTGTGCAGTACAAGACCGTTGACCTCGAAGGAGGGACTCCGGAGCCCGCTTGGCCCCGCGGGGTAAGCTTCGAGAGGAGGTGGGGGCGGGGGGAGGAAAGGCGAAGGGCAGCTGCTCGAGCTTTTTGTAGAGTGCGGTACTCAGGTAGCGCACGTGGATTGCCTTGATCCATAAAATGCGCAGTGGAAAGGGAAAGGGGATTCAGCTATAAAAGGGGGGAGGTTTTTGCATTAAAATATTTCATTATGCGTGGATTCCGAGTAAGGAATATTTATTCCTTTTTGTGTGTATGTCTGGGGGAGGTGTTTCCACCTCGATTTTATTAGCCTGATGACCCCTCCCCTTCGCTCCAATGGGGGAAAATGTTCTTTAACACGGTGCCGTTTTCTTCTGCCAAGGAAGTGGAAGGAGCTGTGTCAGTATGTCCTTAATTTCAACGTGGATGGTTGCAGTAGTGGGCGTTCCCCTAAATCGATGGCTGACTGTATATGTATATGTGTATATATATGTGTGTGTGTATATATATATATATATATATATATATATATATATATATATATATATATATATATATATATATATATATATTATATATAGATATATATATATATATATATATTTATATGTGTGTGTGTGTGGATATATATATATATGGCATTCAGCTATCATATATATATATATATATATATATATGTGGCATTCAGCTTTGTTCGGGTATTTTCCACGTCATTGTGGTTGTGCTTTTAAAGTTGTAGCAACGTTTGGGCAGAATCTCATCTGCCATCATCAGGCTTCTGTATTGTGTTCCTCTGAAGCCTGATGATGGCAGATGAGATTCTGCTGAAACGTTGCTACAACTTTAAAAGCACAACTACAATGATGTGGGAAAATACCCGAACAAAGCTGAATAGCATACATGTACATGTATGATCATGGTGTCATAAACCCTCACAGTAAGAAGTATTTCTACTTGGGTCTGGTTAAAAAAAAAAAAAACCTCTCTGAAACCAAAAATCGCTCCAATTTTGCAGCATTGGGTTGAAAGGTTTCATTAAGGTTCAATACTGTTGATTTAAATGAGATGGGATTATTATCACCCATTGCTTACATTTCTTCTTCAAATCCTCAAAAGACGGCAAGGGGAAGAGGGTATTCTTCTTTGCGGTCAAATAATGTAGGGGATTTAAGATGAGAAGACTGATTTGAAAAAAAGTGTGCTAAATTCTGATGTTTTCAGCAAATCTGACTTGTCATCCCCCCCAAACAATCTTGAAATAAGGGCAAGGAGCCCTGACCTTTCCCAGAATGATGCACTTCATCATACAGAATAATTTGTTTCTCACGATTGGCCTTGTCTGAAAGCATTGGCATATGGCAAGCTAAGACATGTTTTTTTCGGCTTGTTTTGTCTGGGGTAGGGAGTAGCCTTGTTTGAAAGAAAGCAAGGATTGGTGAGGATTTTTGAGTTACAGTATTAGAATTGCTAAGAAGTGGGGAAATCGGCAATGAGGTAAAAATCATTATTTGGAAATTGGGTATTTTTTTTTTCTTCTTCTGCTTTTCCTTTGTTCGGTCTCCACGGTCTCCACGTTGCTGCATCCTGTTGCCAAGCTCATAGGATTGAAAAGCCTCTGCTCCAATATGCTGCTTCTTGGTAGAAATATGATTGGCTAGTGTGCTTTCTTTTTCAGCCAATTGAAAGATGAAAGCTGTATGATCGAATGTGTATGTTGCACAGCTACGAAGGAGGAGAGAGACAGCTTTTATTAGTCTTCCATATCTTAAAATTGTTTAGTATTACTTTAGAATAAGAAAATCACATTTATAAAATAATTAACTGTAACTCTCTTTATGAAGAATGGTCCTGAAATATTGTATATGGATATTTGTCGGATTTTAAGTAAGGAAAGTAGTAAATGCTCCTCTGTGGTCAAAATGTAAACCTCCCACAAATATTGGCATGGCATTGGCAGTATTCAAGTCATTTGCTTGTCCCTGAATAGTACATCTTAATAGCTGTATTCTGTATTAAAAAAAAAAAAATCCTCTAGGATTCAAAATGTAGGAAGGTTTTTCTCCTTTAAAATAGTTGGGAAGCGTTCTGCATTTAATGAGTTTGTAACTTTCCCTTCATCCTATCAATTTCTCAGTCAAATATTGTGCTTTTTAAAAGTACAGCTTACATACCTGTACCATGACCCCTCTTCCATGTTTAATAGCTATTTCTGCGAGATAGAATTAATAAGGTGAAATATTTCTGTCAGCTGAACCAGAGGATATGAGATGGAACGAATACATTGTGAAAAAGATAAACCAGCCTTAGTGCTGCTGCTTTGATTAGCATAAACCTAGAAAAGGTTCAGTCATAATTATATTATGCTTATTTTGCTTACTTGAGCTATACTTCACACATGTTGTATAGTTGAAGGGGTTCCAGGAAAGGTATGGTGTACCAATATTGAAAGGCATAGTACATGAATGTCAAGAAGCTGTTTTTCTAACTTCCATTACTTTTTATTTCTGTCCTCTTTAGAACAGGATTAATGTGCTGTACTGTTCTATCCTAGGATTGTTAATGCTTTGCTATTTTATACAATACTCAATTCTCATCAAGGCTTTTCTTAACAGCATTTTCTTAACATTCTGGCATTGAGAAATTATTCTGTTTAGAAATATAATTAGTGATAGGAGTGGGTAAAAAAAACTTGTCCAACTTTTTCCGACTCTTCTTTGATCTTAGTTGTTAGTTTACCTCCTTTCCCCTGAAGTACATTTTCAGCATAAAACCTCCAAAAATTTGCACATCTGTAAATAATCACATTATCAATTATTTTTGAACTTCGATTACAACATAGCTGCATAGGCAAGCATAAAGTTAACAATTGTTTTTTTTATTTGAAGAGTGATTTTTTTTCATTTCACCTACTGTTACAACTATTAATAGTTGGGGTGGATGTTTATATGAGATGCATAAATTATGAAATATGGATGGCTTTTCAAGAGTCATAATTTGTTCCTATAACTGTTTATTTAAATATTTTCATGAATTGGTATGTCTCCTTCAAGATAATTCTCTAGTAAATCTCATACTTCTTTAAACATTCACAATTTTACATGAAAGTTTCTTATGTCATGTAACTTTCTTATGTCATCCAACTCAAATCAAAGTACTTGTATTAACTGTTCCCTTAAACCTCAAATATTCTGAAAATTGTACTAAATAATCTGGATGACAATAATTAATTTATGGGTTTGAATGTTTAATTTCTTGAAACTATGCCAGTAATACATGAGGGAATGTATATACATGGTTGAAGTCTTAAGTTATTGAACAATGGTATAGAAATGGGGGGGGGGGATTACATCATTACAATTTGGTACATTGAAGAGGCTTGAAAATTATTATTTTTGTAGATATTTATTTATTTAACCGTCATTCCACAACAAAGTAACTCTAAGCAACCATATAAATGCAATAAACTTTAGGAAAATATAATTTTCAATTCTCAATATATTGAATTGCAACGATAGATTTTTCCCAATTTCCCAATAATGTTTAAATAGTAAGTGCTGTGCTGTTTAATCTGACTTCTGCTCAACTTATATTACATTCTAAAATAGTATTTAGTGATTATAACACAGATATAAAGATTCAGTTTTCAAATAGAGTAGGCTGTATTTTCAGCCTACTGAATAGAATATATATTTAGTATAAAATTGTCCCTGGATTTCTGTTCATAAGCAGGAAAAGCAATTCTCATAGATCTGTTCTTCAAATAACATCTAGAGAATCTAAATAACAATATATGGAAATTCCAAATTCATTTAATATTTGTTTTTTGTTTCAGAGTATGATGCATGACTATCACAGAAGAAATTCATGTCTATAGCTTTTAAGGACTTGATTACATCGTTTTAAAGCCTGATAGTTTTGGAGTCAACAGTTTAGAAATTACAGCTGCATGCATTTTTTCCAAACCAGTGTTTACCTAAGAAGGAATATAAATTGACATACCCTGTAATAGCACACAGTGGATTATTGAAAGTCTCCTTACTGTGAAATCACAGCATAAATCTAACTGGTGAGTTTATTCATGTATATGTGATTGTAAATAATATTTCATGTGACGTATTGTAGATATAAATCAGTATATATTTAAGTAGATATACCATAAAGCCAGAGTAAAAAAGGAAATAAATGACTACACCAGAAAAATGTAAACACAAAACAGAATTTTAGTTCCACTTTTAAACAGCTGCATAAAGAAGTCTTACTAGACAGATTCATTGGAGAATGGTTGTCCATATCTGTCCCCATCTATGCAAAGAAGATAATTCTTACTCTTTTTTCTGACCTTGAAAGCAAAGAGAGCAGCTACTGTAGCCATATGTTACACTGTATTGTCCGTATTGCTAAGGTGGTTACTTTTTCTTAAAAAAATAGTCATTGAGAGAAAAAGAAGATAACAGTGCCAGTTTTTGTAATATTGTCATTTGTAAAGCACAAAAAATAGTTGCAAAGCCGAACAGCTCTCATTTTTAAAATTAAAAGGCAAAAGCAAGTCTCTTCAAAGCTTATTACTTTTACTTGGGAGAGAGACATAAAAGCTTTTATTTCCCTCAATATTGATTTCCCAGCTTGCGTTAAGGCAAATTTTATTTTCCTGAAATGAATTTTCAGTTATAATCCCACTTATTTCTGAAGTTTGGATAAGTCTCAGGTTGTTTTTTTTTTTAGCTAGATGTGCCTCCTAACACATAGAGGGAGAAAGGAGAAAACATTCTGGCCAATGGGCAGAAGGAAGAGCCACAGCAGCAACAAAATATTTGTCCTCCAAATTAGTCTATTTACAGTCGAGGGGAAATAGGGATCCGGTTTATCTTTGTACATGGACAGAGATTATTTCTGATATTGATACTATGTTTGGTTGTGAGTTGTTCAGAGAGACAGTTTTCCTCAGTAACTAAAAACTTTGAGTCATTTTTTAATAACTGGCATTTATTAGCACCCTTAAAATTGTAACTACTCTCTGTCAACAATTATGTAAAAACATGCTTTTGTATTGTCAATGTGCTTATGCCTAAAGAATGCCATAAATTCTCAAACTAAGTATTTAATCCCATGGTACAGATTCCGTATAATATAGGAGACACCTGAAATTACAATGGGAAAGAATGGAAAAATAACTTATCTTTGGATACATCATATTTTTGCTACTTATTGGGTCTATTCAAGGGGGAGAGAATCTACTCCATAATTCATTGCAATGCTTGCCCAGACCTGAATTTTGTTATTTTCTCTATAGTTTTGCACCATGCATAATTTTAAGATAGCCTTGTGTAAAAGAACTGTGATTAGAGTAGTTTATATCAAATCTTATAAGCTCTTTGTTTCAGCCACAGAAACAGCAAAATGATTCCTAATGGGTATTTGATGTTTGAAGATGAAAACTTCATCGAATCATCTGTTGCCAAGTTAAATGCTTTGCGCAAAAGTGGTCAATTTTGTGATGTTAAGCTTCAGGTAATGTAAAAGTGTTGTATCTTCTGCCTGGTGATGCTGAATATTCATAAATACTTTAAAGAGAGAATATCTATTTTGGCAATTTATTTCAAATATAGATACAGGTTTTCAACTTACAGCTGATTGCTTAGCAACCTGTTGAAGTTATGATGGATCTACCTGGGAAGGTAGGGTAGGGGGTAATTATGACCTGGATTTGAAGCTCAGATGGTGAGGCCCATGGTCATATGACCACATTTCAGGCACTTGCCAACTGTTTTTAAAAAAATTGGGTCAGTCATGTGGTTGGCCCGATTTATGATAGTGAATGGGCAGGCTCCATTATAGTCATGACTCAAGGACTATAAGACATTAATAAAGTGGCCTTTTATTGCATATTGTGAGATCCGTTCACACTACTTTGAGATTTCTTTTTAAGCCTCTTTTTCAGTTTTCTAATTATGATCATGATTGGTCCAAAATTAATCCTAATTAAATATTTGCATTTATAGAAATGTTTTAATATTTTTAAATCAACAAGAGGTAAAAGTGCTTTGCCAAAGGTTTTGGTACATCATGAGTCACTCAAACTACAGGTTTATAATTTGGTGAATAGTTTCTATTTCCAATTTAATAAATAATGCAGGGTTTTATTTTAATGAAGGTCTGTGGACATGAGATGCTGGCACATAGAGCAGTACTAGCCTGCTGCAGTCCTTATCTTTTTGAAATCTTCAATAACGACAGTGATTCTCATGGCGTTTCTCATGTGAAATTTGATGATCTTAATCCAGAGGCTGTTGAAGTCTTGTTAAATTATGCTTACACTGCTCAGTAAGTGATCTTTTTGTATATTACAAACATTTTTACTTTATACTCTGTCCAGAATAAATCTAAATAATAATTATGTCATTTTAACAGATTAAAGGCTGATAAAGAACTGGTCAAAGATGTATACTCTGCAGCTAAGAGGCTGAAGATGGAGAGAGTCAAGCAGGTATAATGCGGTTTTGGCAGGTAGCAAAACTTGAATGACTTGCCTGAGTTCAGAGGCTGAGCACGTTTAGGCTTAGTTAGCACTCACCATAGGAAACTTACGGAATGCTACAGCTAGGACATATACTTGGAACTTAGTTAAGCCACTTGGTGCTGCCAAGATACACAAATATATCCATGAATGCACAAAGAATTGAGCTCAGTCATACTTTAAAATATAAAAACTGAAGACTTTTTCAAACACATGTCAAGTTAAAGTATATTCAAAGTCAATTAGTTTGAATAGTTGCTGGCACCCTGTTTACATTTCAGTTCTGGGGCCAGTTTTATATATTCTTGTTAACCCATTTAAGAAGTTATATTCTTGTACTCAAAAGATATACCTGATAGATGAACTGGAGACTGTAATCATAATTACACATAGCAACAAAACTAAAATAGAAGTCTTTAGAGCACATCGTTAAAACTTAGACAAGAAGTCTTTTAATCATAGTAAAACCATTTAAATCATTTAGAGACAAGGTGGCCAAAATAATTTGAAATTTATTACTTTGTAGCACTCAAGTCAGTGAATTAAAGTATCTGGATTTTTATAGTAAAATAGCAGTTGTGTATATTTTAATTATTAAATATATTCAAAATGAAAACCAAGTGGGCAAGAGACTAAGACACAAGGAGGAGACAATATCCCTTGAGGGTGGGGTTTTTTTTGTATATTGATTGCAGATAAGTGAATATATTATGTCATTTTAAAAATCAAACTACAGAATACAGAGTCGGGATCTGTGGTGAGAAAATCTAGAACAAAATGAAGTTGAAAAGTTACAATATACCATAATTGTAAACTTTTTTTAAAAAAAAAGGTTTGTGGAGATTACTTGCTGTCCAGGATGAATGTTGAAAGTTGCATCTCTTATCGGAACTTTGCAAGCAACATGAGTGATTTGCGATTACTGAACAAGATTGATGGTTACATTCAAGAGCATTTGTTGCAGATCTCTGACCAAGAAGAATTTCTCAAACTGCCACGTTTGAAGGTACTTATCCCATTTTCCTCCTTCCCCATCCATCACCTTGATACTGTTTTTCACATAAATATTAATTGCTTCAGTTAAGTGTTCCATGAAACAACCTTTTGACAAAAAAACCCTAACAAACTGGTATCAGGAACATGTATAAGCATTTAAATTCTTGTTTAATTATGATACCATTTGGAAGTAAACATATACTTTTAGCAGTATTCTCTCTAATTGAAAAATAGTTGCATGAAAGTCACCATACCTTTACTTAGTACAGTTGGGAATATTGATTGCACAAACTTGTAATCTTAAAAAGTTTACAGATAGGCAGTTTTGTAACAATGCCACCTCAGCAAGAAAAGATACCGGGCGTGTTTAGTATAGATTTTTCCAAGCCATTTACTGTTGCTCACTGTGACATACAGCCCAGAATTCAGGTCATTTGCACAATTGTAATAATGAAATTCACCAATAACATATAACTTGAACATATCTTTTATTAGGCAATTTAATTACAATAATCAAAACTGATACAAACAAATTTTAGGCCAAAGAAGAAAATGGGAATAAATAGTGAATAAATAGAATAAATTTAGGAAAAGAGAAAAGACATATATAAAAAAAGCGAATATATCATCTGATATCCCATCGCTTGTCTATAAGCAGTTCCATAAAACATCAGCTTCAATTACAGTATCAGCAAAAAGCTCACAATAAGTTATAAAATTTTCAAAATAATCTTAATCAAATATACCAGCTCTATTCCTTCCATTTACTTCTAATCTTAACCTTTAATTCAAAATAATATTGTCATATGATTTCCTGTTCAATTTTTCTTCATCCCACTGCATAAGTTTCTTCAAGGTTTAAAAAGCCCCTTTTGTAGATCCAATAAGAACATTTTCCAGGTCGTTCTGTTGGTTTATCATTTGTATTTATTGGTGACGCAGTGGTTAAAGTGCAGTATTGCAGCCAAACTGTATGCACAGCCTGAAGTTTGATCCTGATGGGGTGGGCGCAAGGTTGTCTCAATCTTCCATCTTTCCAAGGTTGATAAAATGAGGACTCATATTGTTGAGGGCAATATACAAACAATACTTCTTCAGTGTATACCACGCAAATAATGCTGTAAAGCATTATAGAGAGAGATAAAAGCCTAAACGCTATTTCTGTTTAATTTTAAAAATTTAGTCAATTTCTTTTTTTATATCCAGTAACGTAAATGTAACCCTTTCCAAACCTTCTCAATTATTTGTAGTATTTTCAATACTTTCTATGTCTTGGCAGATCTAATTTGTTCCACATTTGTCTTTCCTTCCTTGGACACATGCTAGGCCTTCCAGGACCATCTCCACACCACTGAGACACCCCACACTCTGCTTAATGACTTGTATAAAGGCTTGATGACCATACATGCAAGCGCTAGAATTGCAGTCATTGAGTGAAGCAGTCACATAGTATCTCACTTAAATGCAACAACTTACAACTTAAATTCCGGGGTCACTTTTCCTAAGTGAAGGACTATCTGTAACTAGAAGTGGATTTAGATTAAAACACCAAATAGGAATTCATACCACATCACAGTTGTAAACCACCAGGGTTGGGGAAGACTAACACAATTTTTATTTATTATTTTACTTTGTTCACTGAAGGCTAAAATATATTGTTCAAAATGTTAAACATAGCTTGTTCTGAATGGTTCAGTATAGTAGCCATAGAGCACTAAGTATCATTACTGCTTTTTATTTTGAGATACCTTCCAGGTTGTATGTTTTGAGATAGCAAATATATGCTGTCATTTGTTCACCATACTTCTAGCTTGTTCAGGGAAAATCCAAATTTGGCCAGAAATGTCATTATATACTGCCTGTGTTCAATGGAGCAAAACGCCCACAATCAATTGCTAATTGCTGTTTAGATTACAATTTATAACTTTCTTCCTTGTGGAAAGTGTAACCTCTACTTAGATTCTGTATTATATGAAAATGTATGTAAAAATATAGCCCATCAAAACTGAATAAATCTTTATCCTCTTTACAATGTTTGTTTGGGGTTGCAGGCTCTCTTAACTAGGGTGAACTTAGGGTTGTGCTTTGTGGCCTCAGTGTGCTTTTCTTTTTTATTTCAGCTGGAGGTTATGCTGGAAGATAATGTTAGTTTGCCCAGCAATGGCAAGCTGTACACAAAGGTAATCAACTGGGTACAGCGCAGCATTTGGGAGAACGGAGACAGCCTTGAAGATCTGATGGAAGAGGTCAGTTTTCAGAAAAATGAGATTGGGCCATCTTTAACTGCTACATTTTTCTGAAATTAAGGATGATCCCTTCTCCTTTTTTTGTTCCCTTTAAAACAAAACTATGAAGAATTTAAATTTTACTGTAGGTATCCCTAAGATGAGAAACTAGGGGGGTTTCAGGTGAGCTGCTTAAACTACTGTTCGAGCTGGTCTTCTGTTTTTGTCTCTGTTTTCTTTAGGAAACTTCAAATATAGCAATTGTCTTCACTTTAAATTTGGGGAGGTGGTTTGAAACTTATTTTGTTCTTAATGTATTCTTTTTACAGGCTTTACTTAAAGAGAGAAAGTAGGACAAAGGTTCTAATGGTTGTTCCTCCCCATTGATTTATCTCCCCATAGGTTTATTAACAAAACTAGGATACTCATCGCTGAAGGACCATAGAAGAAACTTCAAGTGTAATGACACGTAAAGAAGCAGCAGTTCTGCCCCAGTTCTCCTATGAAAATTCGCTGTGGGCAGAGAACGATGATGTTTAATGGTGTTTACTTCTTTACAGGATATTTTAACAATTGAAAAGTTTTGTATAATTAACTAGCCTAATTCATGAACATAACTTCAACCCTCTCGTTTAAAAATGAGATGCACTGGAGATTCACATTTCAGATTGTTTCAAAAAATTTATTTAGTTACTATCAAAGGGAAGCCTTAATTTCCAGAGCAATTGTTTGCTGTTTTTCTTTTATACCTGAGAATCTCAGTTACGTAATCAAATACTAATACATTTAATCTGAGATGTAGTAAGCAACCGAAGTTCCTGAAATGAAAAGTAGTTCCATTCTTTCATGCAATCCCTTTTATAAAACATAAGTGTTTGATTTACCTATTTCAAAACTGTGATTTGCAAAAAGAAATTTGTACAATTTATTTTGAAAGATAATGTACATTATACTTGTTGTACATTTGGATGTTTCTGGCACAAGGAGTACAGAAGTCAAGAAGATTTCTTTTGGGCTGTGAAAACAAGGAGCCTTTATCCAGTGTTTGAAGATCTGTCATCGTGAGAGAAACCTCCCTTTCTTTTTTTAAAAAAATGCCATTCTGCTAGATGGAGAGAAGATCGGGCTGCACTCCTGGAATCCTTATGAAGTTTCTATACAATGTACCATTAGTTAAGCAGCAATGGAGACTATAGCCAGATTGCTGTTCTGTTGTTTTGCAGGTTCAAACGTTGTACTACTCAGCTGATCACAAGCTGCTTGATGGAAATCCACTAGATGGACAGGCTGAGGTGTATGGCAGTGATGATGACCACATTCAGTTTGTGCAGGTACAAAATGCACATGGTCTGAGGTAACCTTAGTAAAGTTGGGTAGAGTAGTACGACACAACTAAAATGTTGTGTAGTATAATGAAAATCAGACATTTCCAGTTTAGAAGACTAGGGAAATACAAACTTAAAATAATTTTAACTTCTGGCTCATCTAGTTTTGAGCTGTGTCTTAATGTATACATGCTAAATACTGTGAAACCAAGAATAGAATTAGATACTCAACTTGAGCTTCCATGAGCTTAAATGTGCGGAGAAGATGAATGTGGTAGAACAAGTCTCCCCTTTCCTTGAGTTCTAGAGAAAAGAATTGGGGCAATTCAGGAGTATTGGAGAAAACAGAACGTGTTTCTGTCACAAGTGGCGGCTAGGTATCAAATCATATAATTTTGAAATCCTGGTGTAAACAATGGGCTCACTTGAGCAAAAAGGTTTGTTGTTGCAGGAATAAATGTGTTCTGGATAAATATGGCAGAAAGTAGTGGGAAAGTTTGTTTCATTTAATAAGATTCCTATTTGTTTTCTGGACTTAGTGATAAGTTATGTTTTTACACTTCAGTTTATTAACTTTTGAGACAAAATTCATATTTTAATTGTAATTTAATTCCCATTTAGTAAGTTTTTCAGTAGTATTTAGTATTTGAAGAAAGTATAAATGGTGTTAACATTGATTTAGAGATGAAGGCCACTGAATTCAGTGGAGAAGAGTAAAAAGGAGGAGACAAGGTTAGGATATTTGAACAAGCAGTGAAATGAAAAATATGGATAAATAGAAAAAATAATGAAATACAGGCGAAAGGGAAATAGGAAGCTGTATTGAAGAATAATTTTATTCTAAAAAAATAGATCCTCTAATCTTAGTTGAGAAATCCTATAGTCAATAAGGTGAAATTTTTATGTTAGCAAGAAAATGGTGCAGTGGTTACCATAGGTTTAAGCCACTGAAAAGTAATACAAATAATACAGAATAGATTTAAAGTAGGTAAATAGTGTTAAAATATGTAATTTAGTTAGATAGGATTTATGTTTTGTGCTAAGCATTCATCTTAGTGCAGTGTGTGAACCCAGTTTTGTGAGTGGTAAACCAATACCTTGTATGATGTGTAAATACAGTTTGTAATACCTTGAATTTGGTAAATGTTGACTTAATGTAAGGAATAAACTATTTCATTTGTATACATTTGAATTGTATTTTAAAATGGAATGTAGATATGTGAAGTTGAGGATAGTAAGTTATTAAACGGAATAGAATATTATTTTGTGGATAAACAAAGCATTAACTGTTTCATCTTGTTGCTAAAGCATCCAGCAAGTTACCTGTGTAGCTGTCCTATTGGATGAGGTTCTACAGCAATAAAAATAGTTCTGAAGACAAAGGCAGAGCAATTTTTGCTCCCTGGCTAGGTTTCTGTAGCTGCCTTTTGATTTTGCAGAAAAGGCCACTCCGCGAGAATGATCTCAAGCAGATAAGTAGCAGTTCTTCTGGAAGTCTTTCACCAAATGCAGCAGTGCAGAATCTTAAACACGAGTGGAAAATTGTTGCTTCAGAGAAGACCTCAAGTAAGCCAAAGTTGTTTGTTACTGGTTTTACTTTAGATTATTTAATTCATGTTAAATGCAGAACTAGTGGGAGGAACCAAACAACTGCTCATGTACATAATAGATATTCTTTTTCTTTGAGTGATTTATAGGTTTTTAGAATTACAACACATTTAGAGGGAAGGGTGTAAAAACCTTGGTATACTGGAATTGAAATGTATGTTTTGTTTTTCAGATAACACCTATCTGTGTCTTGCTGTTCTGGATGGTGTCTTTTGCGTTATTTTCCTTCATGGTCGTAGCAGTCCACAGAGTTCCCCAACTAGTACTCCACGACTGATGAAAAGTTTGAGTTTTGAGGTTCAACCAGATGATCTTATAGAAAAGGTGATGTCTCCTATGCAGTATGCTCGATCTGGATTGGGAACAGCAGAACTTAACAGCAAGCTGGTTGCTGCAGGTAACACCATGATTTTTATACCTTGGTTTGAGCAATAAGTTGTCCTTTAAATCTTTTGGACCTGGAGATATACTAATTACCAGTGGCAAAAGTTCATAAAAATTTCATAAAATTTTAAAAGTTCATAAAAATTTTGGAGGATCACAAATCATCTAAGCTTTTTTAAGATAATATTTCTCTAACCCAATAATACATCTTCTGTATGCTCTTTTTACAACAAGGTGGCTATAACAGACAAGAATGTTTGCGCACTGTGGAATGCTATGACCCACAGACAGATTGCTGGACTTTCATTGCACCAATGAGGACTCCAAGAGCTCGATTCCAGATGGCAGTTCTGATGGTACGTTTACAGTAAACAGCCATCACAAGTTCATTTCCCTGCTAAAACCTGTTTAACAATTGTAGCGTGTTAGATTAGGTGGAGGTAGGAGAGTAGGATTCTCTGGAGTAGGAGGGGATCAATATTGCGGGCGAGTATTTTATCTTGAGATAAGCCTTTAATACTAGGCCATTATGCCATCTTAATGGTTTTCATTATACTGATTTAAAAGTCTCTTCTCTATTAAAGCACAGATTTAGAGATAATATAATACAAAAGATCATTTCAACAACATGTATTTCCACTACTCAGGGACAGCTGTATGTTGTTGGTGGATCAAATGGACACTCCGATGACTTGAGTTGTGGGGAGATGTATGATTCCGAAATAGATGATTGGACTCCAGTTCCAGAATTGAGAACTAACCGTTGCAATGCAGGTTAATATTTATAATGCTCTATAAAGTTACTAACTTTAAAACTTGCAAATTATAACTTCTTTTTCCCCCCTTTTGCATGAACAGGAGTATGTGCACTGAATGGAAAACTGTATATTGTTGGTGGGTCAGATCCTTATGGACAGAAGGGATTAAAAAACTGTGATGTCTTTGATCCTATAACCAAATCTTGGACAAGCTGTGCTTCATTAAATATCCGTAAGTTCATAATCTCTTTAAATTTTGGAGTGATTTATTTTCTCTTCTTGCAGATTTTACTTGTTTTGCCTGTAGATGATGTCAGAATTTACAAATGGCATGTTTATGCACCTGAAAATGTAACCCAGGAAGAATTATATGCTGCAAGTAAAGTAAAGCAGAATTTTCCAGAATGCCTAAGTGAAACAATCTTAGACATAGAATCTTGATGCTAAAATAGCTTTTTTCTTCTTCTTTTGTCTTTATAGGTAGACACCAATCTGCTGTATGTGAACTTGGTGGTTATTTGTATATCATTGGAGGAGCCGAGTCTTGGAATTGCCTTAACAGTGTAGAACGTTACAATCCGGAAAACAATACTTGGACCCTAATTGCATCTATGAACGTGGCTAGGCGTGGAGCTGGTGTTGCTGTTCTTGATGGTAAGCACATGGGATTGAAGAAATATTCCATTTTTTTTAACTTTAACAGTTGTTTAATGCCTTGAATTTGTGAGCATACAGCTTCACTTCCATATTATTTTAATCCGCCTCTATATTACAACATCAAGTTGAGTATAGATACTTCCGATAACACTGGCTTGTTACACAGATAGGAAGCGTAGAGTGCACATGTATACGTGCATGTACATGATTGAAAGATGTGAAATTCAAGCTACTTGAAAACTGTCTTTCCTACTTATTGCCATTCAGAGATCTATACTTGTCACATTAATGGGATACACCCGAGTAGGCTTCTGTTTTCCATGTAGCAATGGAATAAATTACAGCATAAACTATTATGTGCGTAACTGTTGCATGGAACAGAACATTTGCATTTAAGTAATCCCTGTCGTAAGTCAAATGCTTTTATTTGGGGGTGACTTGTTCCATGCACTGGTGAAATATGCTGCTTTGCTCTTGGCAGAAGTGGTTTTGTAGGAAATAACAGTAACAGTGAGAAGACAGTACAAATTCGCCTTACCCATTAATATGGTGCTTAGCCCAAACCCAGAACAGCTAAAGTATTCTAAACTGACTCATCTAAAACAATTTGGCAAAACTGACAATTTGTCCTAGGTTTAAACAAAACTAATTAGTTCACTATAAAATTAGTCTTTAGATATTAAGCACATATATTGGGGGGGTGGGGGGGTAGACAATTGAAATTTTGCATTTTGGGCAGTTTATTGGGACACATCTTCAAGCTTTTGCTCTCATTTGCTCCCTAGGAAAACTCTTTGTTGGTGGTGGCTTTGATGGCTCACATGCAGTCAGCTGTGTGGAAATGTATGACCCTGCTAAGAATGAGTGGAAGATGTTGGGTAGCATGACCACACCAAGAAGCAATGCTGGCTTTGCAACAGTGAACAACACTATCTATGCAGTAGGAGGATTTGATGGCAATGAGTTTCTGAATACAGTTGAAGTCTACAATTCAGAATCCAATGAATGGAGCCCCTACATAAAAATCTACAAGTTCTAATTTCCTTAAAACTAACAGGCTTAGTGATGTAATTGTTTTAGTAGAGGTACACATGTGAATAAGGTGGGAGGGAAGGGTTAAAAGTTGCCATCAGCAACAAGGCTTTTGCATATTGCATACTATTAATATGCTGTACATATTTTTTTAGAATAAATGAAGGGTGTTGTATGCATTGGAATTTAATTTAGACTTAATATTAGATTCTTCTGAGATAAGAATGTAAGTTGATGGCATATCATTTCATGAGCATCCTCCAATGTTACATTTTGCTGATTTGCACAAGCAAATATTTTTATTTTGGAATTGTTTCTACTGCAGGAAAGAAACAGCAGTCTTCATTATCAGCAATTACTTTATAGGCCTTTTTTCTTAAATAACTGGAATAATCTCATAAGCCTTATTTAAATAGCTAAATGGCTTTATTTAAAAAAAGTTGACACACTTGCCATTTTGACTGCCTTTTATAACTTTTTATATATTAATAGAGCCAGGACTCTTATAACCTTGAAGTGACAATGAGCAAACAAATGTATGATGCAAAGAGACAATCTCAAAATTCATAGACTGGAGTAAGACATTTAATTTGCTACCATGAGAGCTATTACTTTTTTCCCTCTGCTTTGATATTATATGATCTTTTTAATACATAATTATTTTCCATTACATCTGAATGGACTTTCTGAATTTGAGTGTTAATATGAGTGAAGAAGCATAACTCTGAAATTCCGCCAAGATAGAGGGTGTTTTCTGTATGGTTCTTAAAGCAGTTGTAACAAACATGCAGAGTTATAAGATGCAAAACAAAAAAGTCTGTGCTGTCTTAGAAAGGTTACCTATCTCAAAAATTATTGTATAAGTTTGTATCTTTCTACTGCAAGCTCAAAACATGCTGTAATACAAATTGTGTTTCATTTCTTTAATAATTGTTGTTTGATTCTGATGCTGGAGGGTTGGAGATGCTTGAGGTATAATATTTTGTTCCTAATATCTTACTAAGTACTTCAGCATTTTAAGAACACAACAGAGCTCTGCTAAATCTTAAGTACAACACTTTATCACAGCAGCCAATTAGTGTGCTTGAAGCAGGAGGTGATCTACCCTTGTCCTACTATTTCCCCAACCCCTTGCAAGGAAAGCTTGTTGTCCTAACTCAGAAGTGCCTCAAGATCAATAGCCATTGATTTTTTTTTCTTTTATAAAGTTGTCTAAACTACATTTATGAAGCCATCCAATATAGCAGCCCCCCATTTGATTTTGAAATAGTACCTTCCACAAGTTAATTATATGCTGTGTGAAGTGACTAAATAGTACAGGTAGTCCTTGACTTGAGAATATTATCCCAGCCATAAATCATAGTTATCATGCAGGTCACTCTGACTACACTCAAGTTTTGCAATTTTTTTTTTGCTGTGGTTGGTAAATAAATGCCATGGCATTAAGCAGAGCCATTGTACCCAATGGCTGTTTTTTGCCAGAAACATAAGCAAATACAACTTGCTGGCTAACAAAAGACACAAATCACAGCAGAATCCTACAAACAACTGTAAATGCAAGCTGGTTGCCAAGGACCCAGAATGCTACCATCTGATTGCAGGGGAAATTCACCATAAGGTTGCAAGTCACTCCGGGGAGGTCTATTGTAACTCCAGTCATTAAACAAGTGATCATAAATTGAAGACCACCTGTACTGAAGATACTGGGTTTGTTTAACATCACAGTGTGGACCTTTTATTACTTTCAATTCCTTTAATAATCCTTTAGTATGGGATTTGTCTTTCACAACTGCCACGCAAGAGAGTAAGCCTTCATTGTGCTATCCATTATGACTCAAAAATCTATTGAATTGTCAAATTCATTCAATGTCTCTAAAGGGTGTTCTGGTGTGTATTACTTTGCAGCTCCTTGAACTGAATGGTATTTGCCATTCATGGAAAAAAAATTCCACTCTGAATAGTACTAGCCATAAACATAACCCACTTGTTTGCCCCAAATTCACATATTAATGCTCCCAACACAAAAACATAATCTACTTGTTCTCATTTGAGAAAGTTATTCCTTTTGTTAGCAGTCTACAAAAAGGTAAATCCTTTCACCCCTTTGGTTACTAAGTTTATAGGAACAGTTGGAGAGGAATTTTGGCAAAGGCTTTTTGAGAATCAAATGCACTACAGATGGTAACCAAAACCTAAAGGTTGATGAGGCACACTGAATTTTTGAAAAGCCTTATGTTTTCAGCAAGACATGGTCATCCATGTCCAGTAACAGATGTTAGTTGACTGGCCTATAATTTCCCAGATCTCTCCTGGGCTTCTTTCTAAAATTGGTCTGTTGGCTACCTCCCAATCCCCTGGCAGTGAACCTGATTTGGCTGTTTTATTTTTTGCTAGAGCAATTTCCTGTCTTCCCATAAATCCCAACATTTTTTTTAGAAAGTCCCCCATTTGAAATCGAATGTTGCTGTTTCAGATCCTGCTAGCAATTACCTACTGTCATGCTAAATGTGATGTTTTCTGTTTCAAATTGATTCCACAATGCTTGCATTTTGCGCTATCACTGAACTCCAAGGTTGCCTCCACTCTAGTTGCTTTTAGGACCAAACATTCTAAGGCGTACCATAGTTGTATCAAGAAAATCGTAAGCAGAGCATGATTCACTTAAAACATGTTCCTTTTTGTATGCATTTCTGATGTATTTTACTATCTCGGCCTCATCCTCAGTATTTTGATCAGGACTCTATTTACATTTGTGACCAGATATTGCCACCCACAATAATTCATCTTTCAATGTAGTCTATTGTACATTTTACATTCTTGATATAAAGAACGATTCCTTCAATATAACCTTCCCTTGTAAGATTATATTCAATGTCAACATGAGTTTAGTGTTTCACATATGGCTTCTATTTCCTGATGCGATTATCTATTAATCCACTCCTGACATTGTTTCTATCTGCTATACTTTTATTGATTTATCTACACTTTACTGAACTGGATGTGAATCAGTTCAAAATTTAAATTTAAACTGAATCAGTTTAAAATTTGTTCTGTCATTATTATATTTCCAAGCCAATGAAATTTGCAAAAAAAAAAAAAACAAATAGCCTGGGAGATCTATCAATTTGCAGGATTTCAACTTTTGAAAAGGATGAAACGGGATCAAACTGGATGTGGTGAAAAACTGGCAAAAGAAATATAAAAACAGATTTGTTTTGATCAGAGGCTATGTAGACAGAAAAAACACCTCCAAAGCCTATTGGTACATTGGTTGGAATGCAGTATTGTAGCTAGCAGTTAGATTGTGACAGGCTCAAGGTTGATTCAGCCTTCCAATCCTGAAATCAGTAAAATGAGGACTCTGATGATGGGGACAATATGCTGACTCTGTAAACTACCTAGAGAAGGCTCTAAAGCACTATGAAGCAGTATCTAAGTCTTCAGTTTCTGTGGAGATTCTCAGTCATCCAGGACATGATTGTCCCAAAGGTGCTTTCTTTTAAAAGGCAACTGAGTTTTCTTGTTTTGCTTGGAAGACATTTCGTTTCTCGTCTAAGAAACTTCTTCAGTTCTGACTGAATGGGAAATCCTTTCTTTCTCCATCATTCAATCAGAACTGAAGACTTCTTTACCTAGAAGCAAAATGTCTTCAAGCTTTCTCTTTGAAAGAAAAGTTGCCTTTGAAGGAAGAAGCATCTTTGGGATAAGCCTAAGTGCTATTGCTATAACTAAGGAGGGGCACTGGGCAGTGGCTTGTTTTGTTCTAAACCCACTTTTCTTCACAAGACCAAAGCAAAGTTATTTTTAAGGGATTGGAAAGAATTCAAGAAGCCATATTTTGCATGCTTTCCCTTCCTTGTTTGATAAAGCTTGAATTTCCTTTATATAAACTGAGCTGTGCCTGTTTAGCTGAACCTGTGCAAAGGAACAACTAGTATTTCTGAGAACTCTACTATAAAAGCAATCATCCTGAACTGAGAACCTAGTGAACCACACTTGTTACCTCCTGCCCAGAATGTTTGACAGCAAACAGAGACATTAAATGACCATATCCACCTAAACATTCTAATATTTTAAACAGCTTTATCTGAACATTTGCTATGTTGTATGGTGTTTAGGGCCCTTTGGATGTTCCCAAGTTGCAGCCTGAGACAGTTGCAGCCAGCGTGTCCAGTAAATGATGCTGCAGGGGGTGCGGGGTTCAAAACTTTTTTTCTATTCCTGTTCAATGTTATTTCAAGGCATCTATTTGCTTCCTGAATGAGACCAGTAACCAAATTATTGTTTGCCTTTTTCTCTTTTCTCATCATCCCAGTCTTTGCATTCTCAGATGGTATTGGGTTAGCTAAAGCTGCATATGTAGCATCATTTCATAGATATCTTGATGGCCAGTTTTTATTCAAGCCCCATTCTCAATCCCCTTCATCACCTGCTCCCTTCCCCAGTAATAATAAAACCTCTAAAGTTAGCTAATTACTTCACTTAAAGAAAACTTATAGCAAAGGAAAAAGTAAAATTTAGAATAGGAAGGGAAGGAATTATTTTCTTGTGAATGCATGATTCTGCAGCTCCAGGTCAGCTAAAATCCCTAAAAAGTATTTCTTGAGACATGTGCAACCCCAAACCATTTTTTTTTAGTGATCCTAGCTGGAAAATTAAATCTTGGCCACCCTCTAGGAGCTTTGCTTTGTGTTCACTTCCTTATCAAGTTTATTAGATGGCAGCCAGGGAGAAAAATGGGGCATAATGGGGAGAACTCTTTCAGGGTTAATCTTACTTTTCTTGGCTAGAGAGTATTGTCCCCTGTGTCTCTTGCTCAGATATTCTGTGGCCCACTGACACAGAAAAAGATACACCATATATTTAGAGATTAGATGCAATAAACAAGCCCAATACTATAAATTAATAGCAAATTATGTTCAAATTGTTCTTTGTTCTGGGAGAACAAGTGATTGTTTGTTTTGGAAACAACCCATAATATAGTTTGGCATTACTTTAGCATTATACATAAAAGTCCAAATATAGAAGCCTGGAAGATAAAGGGTCAATTAAAGGTAGTCACATTCACCCATCTGTGACAAATCCCTAGACTATTTCCCAGTCCCTTGAAAAGAGGTTTCTAGGTCTGAACTTGCAAAAACAGGTGTTTGCAGGTGTGGATATGGTAGATTATATTGTTCAGACTGTAAATGTTCAACTTTTTAATTGCTAGGAGGAAACATTTTACTCCAATGACAATGATTATTATCAAAACATGGGTAAGAAAAGGAGGCTGCCCTACAGGGAACTAAATGCAATTTACAGGGGTGAGGGTGGGTGGGTTAGATTTACAAATTAAAAGATATAATTTCAATATAATTTATTTCCACATGAATATAAAATGAAGACTGCATATGCTGCTATTCAAATAGAACTACTGGACTAAAAATGCTTAGCGGGTACACTATTTATATTCTGCCTTTATTATATTTATGAATAACTCAAGGCAGCGAACACACACAATATCTTTCCTGTTTTCCCTACAACAACAACCCTGTAACGTGGATTGAGTAGAGAGAGAAAGAGTGACCCAGATGGCCTTAATGACTAAGGAGGCACTTGAACTCATTTCTCGCTTTATAGCCTGGTGCCTTAAGCACTAGTAAAATACTTGTAAAAATTGCACTACTAAATTACTGAGAAAATGAAACAGAATACTGAAACACTCCAGTTGTCTGCTAAGATACTGAGGATCCATAAGCTGTTCACAAAATAATTTGCTCTTCAGGTCTTTGATTATTTTTATTTACAATTTAATCTGTTATTGGTCACCTTTCAGCTCCATATTTATGTAAAATATGTAATATTTTTAACAAAAAAAGTTCATAAAAGGCATATTGGCAATTTTAGTTTCAATACCTTTCTCTAAAAATCATACATACATACATACATACATTACACACACACACATTACACACACACACACACACACGCACACACACACACAAATACCTTGGCATACATATATACCAAATAACTGAAGTTATCATATGACATTTAAAGATTCCCCTCTCAAATAGACACAAATACACATGCATATAAATCACAAGAAAATAAAATAAGTGAAAACAATACAAATGCAATACATTGCAATAAATATACATCAAATAACTAATGTTATTGATACCAATGTGAATGCCAACAGGATGTATTGCCTTCTGCTATTCTTCATTGGTTTGAAATCCCTCAGCCAGGTAATCCAAGGATTGCTTAGGGATAAAAGTTCAAAAGTGGAACAACTATCAACCACCTTCTCTACATAGATGATGACATCAAGCTGTATGCTAAGAGTGAATGACACATTAATTTGCTAATCCACCTGACACAGATTTACAGTGAGGACCACTGGGATGTCATTTGGAGTAGAGAAGTGTGGCCAGGTGGGTAGTAAAGAGAAGGTAGTTAAGACTGGTGGAGTAGAACTACATTGTGGGCCATATGCCAGACATACAGACTAGTTACAAATACCTTGGTATCCCACAGTCACATGGAAACAATGATAAGGAAGCAAGGAACATAGTCCTGCAAAGCCACCTCAATGGGAACAAGAAGTTCTACACCATCAACATGTATGTCCTATCAGTCATCAGATACCCTGCTGGTATAGTGAGTTGACCAAAGGACATAGAAAGTGCCAATGTGAAGAGCTGGAAGCTCCACACAAAGTATGGAGGCTTCCAACCTAGAAGATTATACATTAGTAAGAAAGAGGGCAGGCAGGGTCTGGTGAGTTTCAAAACCTCTGATCTCCTATTCTGTGCAGATGTTCCTGAAGCAATGCCAGCTGATTGGTTGTGCCAAGTATATCTTTCTCTCCCCTGCATCTATCCATCAATCCAACTTATGGCAAGATTTTCTGCCAAGTTGTAGTAGGAAATCCTCAAAATATGTATCCTGAATCAAAAGAATAGAATGGGGCATTCGATCCGGCACAAGAAGCCGGGAAAGCCGGTAACGCCCAAGGAGCTAAAACCTCATGCATGCCCATCACAGCAGATGCCACAAGGGCTGCACAAACACTCCCAGACAGTGTCCAGCAATCCAGACTTGAGGCACTGAGGCTATGCGCGTTTTGCATTGGGTCCGGCCCTCAATGGCAAGATAGAAACGGGGCTGGGTGGACAGGAAAGATAGTCTCTAGATGACTTACTTGGTGCCCTGGCTCTTTCCACCTCCAGGACAAGTGCCAAAGATGCAGAGTGGGGAAAGGAGGAAAGGAGATGTGAGAAAGCCCAGGAAAGCAAGCAGGGGAACACACTACCATTTGCTCAAGGACGATCGCTTTGCACCGCTACGGAGACACAAGTCATGTTCGGCACTTTGTTCAGTGGCCAGTCTTCCCTCACCGTCCCCAAGGCTTGGTCTCTCTCCCCCTCTCTCTCTCTCTCACACACACACACACACACACCTGACTGGGACAAAATGATCTGGTGAGCTCCAAAGCAGCAGGTGGCATGAGAAGGCAGAAAGCAGGCAGTGGGGGCGGCATGGGGGGTGGTGGAGGCCAGAGCATGCTGTGACCATGCCTTTTTTCCTTTCCCCGGAGAGAAGGAGAATGCAGGCAAGGGAGGCCCGAGCATGTTGCGGCTGTGCCTTTCTTTCCTCCCTCCCAGAAGGACGCGGGTGGCGGCGGTCCTGGGGGACAAAAGAAAGAAAGTGACCGTCCATAGTGGTGGTATTCCGGGAAGGCGGGACGGGCAGAAGTCCCGGGGCTGCTGCACATGGGCACCTCCACCACCCCTCTCAGCTTGAGAGATGCCCCTCAAGGCCCACCTGCCCACCCACTTGCTGGCCAAGCCAGGCTGGATGCGGCGCGTCCCCTGGGAGAAGGAAGAAAAGCAGTTCTGCTGCTCTGGCCTCCATTGCCCACATCCTCCTTGTCCCTGGAGGAAAGGAAGAAAGGTGCGGCCACAGCAAATTGTGCACAGGTGCAGCCCGGGACATCCACCCTCCCAGTCCCACCAGATGAGCCAGGGGATGGGTCAGCCAGTGCTCTCACCTGGAATGGGGCTGCGCCAGTAATGAAGCAAGCCAAGCGAGCCTGGGAACGATGGGGAAGAGGCCTTGGCAAGCTCAGGGGACGGTGGAGGAGGTGGAGGCAAGCTCCAAGGACGCTAGGGATGGCTAGCACGACTTGCAGGTTTACCTTTCAGCAGGAAGATCGGAGCTGCTCAGTTGGGGCACAGGGCCAGGCACCATGTGGGAACGCAGGTTAAGCCACGAGGACCCAGTGTGGAGTCACGGGGCAAATGAGCAAGCTGCGACTGGGTGAGTGGTTTGGGGGTGTGGCCAGCCAGAAGTCACTACTGGTTCAGCAACCCATGCCAAATTATCATTACCAGTTCTACTGATCTGGTGCGAACCGGCTGAATACCACTACTGCTGTTATACCTTTCTATGGTTATAAAAATAGATTAATTAAATCTTTTATAAAGATTATATATGTTGTAATTCCAACATGGTCATATCTAGTGGTAAGATCAATCCAGGTGAAAGGAATGAATGGAAAATGGAGGTTTTATATGGCCCTTCATATTGTGTTACTCAATAATGCATGTTTTTGATAACTGTTGCTGCCCAAGATACTGCCTTTCTAAGACTTTAGCTACAACCCCAATAGTTTTAACTATGGGCTGTGCTGGTTGGGCCAATGGGAATTACAGTGAAAGGAATTAGATCCTTACATGTTTACAATAGTTATTTTTAATATGTCTAGGATATTTTTTCAATCTATATAGCTTGGTGCATTTAGATAATTGGGACTTGCTTTCAAAAACAATATTTAGGATTTCTTCACCAAATGGAATTGGTTCCCCAGTTCCTGTTCCTCCTAATTCTTCTGACCTAATTTCAGATATTATAAACTATATTAAATTATTGTAAATAAGCCTCAATCTTTATTTACTTCCATCTACCAATGGTTGGTTCTCCAATGAAACACTATTGATTTCTAATCCAAGCTATATGCAGTGGATGCTCTGAAATATCAACACCAGAATCCAACTGTAATTAAACATTTCTAGAATGACAATGCTTAGTTCTACAGAAATTAAGGGGGCAGTTGTAACTTATTTGCATACTTAGGACTTTATAAAACACATTCTGAGCACATAGCCATAAATGGACTCTCACGAGAAACAATCAAATGTATGTCTTCCTTGCAATGTCCTCATGCACAGAAGATGTCAGGCTAACAGACAGGATGCAACATTTTTTAATCTAAATTTGAAATTAAAATGTTTGAAATGAATCTATAATACCATGGAATCTTTTCGCATTAAAATGATACCAGTGAAAAAGTAACAACAGAATCAAAAAATAGCAAACAGATTTAAGACATTTTTACTGTAAAAAGAGACATGCGCAAATACCACCCACCCACCACCACCCGGGCTACAACTTTGAAACTTTCTCCCCATTGTTAGCATACAAAGTTGGTTCCAGTCAGGGAGGAACTTTACTCTTGTAAAAGTAGCAAAAATTATTGCAATTATGTAATCCTAGTTTATTCTGGGTAATGGAACAGAACCTTTTGCGCATTCACTCAGGATTCCTGGGCATGTGGACATCTTTCCACACAAATGCACAACAATTATTTGCTGCTGTATGGTTGCATAGTTCCCACAGCCATAGCATTTGATGTCTAACTTCCGCACTTTTTCAGTGAGCTCTTTGGTGATTAAGCTGGAAGAAAGAGAGGATTTCAAGAAACTGTAGTTATGACAGCTACAAATTCAGTAGGTCAAGAAAAGCAGGCAGATGGGCATTATGCACTGAGACTGTTTGCAGGGAATGGGCTAATGCCTGCATCTGCAAGCTTCATGATCAAAAAGTCTGCACAACTCAACTTGAAATTATGATATGCTGGGGAAGGAGAGGGATAGAGCTATATCATTGTCATTAGAATATTTCTCTGGGAAAGGGTAATATCACCTCTAAAGAAGTGGTTTACATGAGGAGTAAAAGCTAATATTGTCAGGGAGATTTAAAAATCCCTTCACCATGGTCCCAGTTCTAACTCTGTCTTCTTCCAGGAAGTGGAAACATACACACATATATACAAATAAGGCCAAACCATGGATTAATGTTTCTTTAAATGTGATCATCAAAGTTGCTAAAAACAGCAAAAAAGACCAATAAATTACAGAGGTTCAAGCTTTTAGGTAGCTGGGTCATAGGTTTGTTTTGCAAGGTGAGAAGAAAATCAGTCTTTCAAATGTTTCTGTTAATGGAAGGACTTAGAACCATCCTCTGTTCTTAATGTCCAAAAGAACCGATTCATAGCACTGTCTAACAGTATGTTCCAGTTGAATTAGTTGGCCACATCCAACTGATAACCGTGTTCTGGGGAGGAAATGAGAGAATGAAGGAATGAGAAAAAAAATGCAATCTGCTTTCTCCAGCAGCTTTTCAAAATGTACAAGATTCTTTTCTTCTAAGTGTTGAACTAGCTTCCATTGTGAGTATTGATTTAAAGTACTCTTTATAGCCTTTAAAGCTCTAAGCAGCATGTTACACCTGGAGGAATGTCACTTTCAATATGAAGCTATCCATATCTTTCAAGAAACCTTGTTCTATAGATCTTGCCAACTTCTGCAATGCGTTAAGATATAGGTAAAGGATTTACAGTGCAGTACTCAGGGGTTTGCACTCCCTCCTAAAAAAGGACCCACAGATAAACTGTCAGCCGCTTGCCAAGCAGCAGTCACCATTTTACTTTCAGCAAGCTTCCAAACTTGCTGGGGAGATAAATTTCAATCTAGGCTGTCTTCCTATTTTGTATAATGTATTGGTCTTTATCGGTGGCTATTTGTTACCACAATGTATGTGTTTGGGGAGAGGCTAACCTTTATGACGACTTTTTGTTAAGATTCTTTGGAATTTATTATCACACTAGCTGGATACCCATGCTTCGCTACGAAACTATGTGATTGGGCTTAATTTTGGGGGAGGAAAATAAGGGGGGGGGAAATCTGCCTCTGCTTACCAGCATCCATCGGTATTCATCTGGCTAGTGTCCTGCCAGTGTGTGAGAGAGTTGAGGGCTGTTTGAAAACTGAAACAGTATTTTCTGTGTGAGCAAGAATGAGACAGCAAGGAGCCTGGGCATGGCTTAGCTCAAGTGCTCTGTACGAAAGCTGGTTGTTGCTGTGAACTGAAACTGAAACTGAAACTTCTCTTCTTGTGTTTTGCATTTGGAACATATTTCTTTTCAGGTGGGGAGGGGGAATAGAACACCTTCGCATCACAGTCTGTTAATAAAAATATCTGAAATAGTAATGCTCTGATGGTTATTTCAAAAAATCCTTTCCTAGAAACCAAGAGGAACATAAGTGGCAAATTTCAAGTTTGTAGGCTTTACGGTTCTGGAGTTTTTGTGACAATGCGTGAGTGGTATTTCGCTTTTATGTATATAGATAAATGAATATTGAAACTTGGAATAAAGAAATCATGCTTAACACACTTTTATTAGAAACTGCATCAAGTAGATCCAGTATGCTTTGGAATTGGAATTTCTTGCTTAAAGCAATTTAAAGGTATTTGTAAAGAAAGCAATAGTGACAAGATATATTAGACAAACTATTATATGGGTCTCATAGTACCTTTCCTTTTTAAATTCCGTTGACATCCATTTAGCATTCCATCTCAAGCTTAGAAAGATGTAGAAATGTACATCTGGGCATATAAAAATGCAGATCTCACTAATGAGCCATTATTTCTACATACTCCACATCCCCAGTATTTTTAGAATTGTTAATGTAATGTTAGAATTAGTTATATAGAAAACTATTTTTTTTCTCTCAGAATGCATCAGTTTGGATCTCCTAGATTAGACTGCTATTTTTTCAGAAGTGATCCTTC
The DNA here is from genome assembly GCF_049901715.1 of Pseudonaja textilis. Lineage (NCBI taxonomy): Eukaryota > Metazoa > Chordata > Lepidosauria > Squamata > Elapidae > Pseudonaja > Pseudonaja textilis. The sequence continues at coordinate 95,135,796 of NC_141992.1, forward strand.
TAGAACAGGAATTCATAGTATTTTAGATGTGATACTACTGTTCCTTAAATAAATGCATGCATACAACATGATTTAATAATATTAAAAAAGAACTATCAATCAATTTTAAAGGTCTTCTCATCTAGAAAATGAATTAAGCTTCTAGTTCTTTCATTTGATATATCCCCACTTCCCTTCAAGAGGTCACTTTTTCCATCAGCGGAAAACCAATCTTTTTATATCAAGTGAATGACCAACTTCACAAATACTACTTACCTTAACATATTCATTCATGTGATCAGTATAGAAGTCACTGTCATATAAGACATAGGGTATAGTCTCTGCTACATTCTAGTGATTATTAGAACAAAATTATAAACTCATGAGAGATTTAAAATTATCCCAGAATCTGGAAGTTACTGTTGAATAATTCTGTCCTGGACAAGACAGTTATTTTCCAGGAACTTCATCTCAGTAAGGAACAAGATTCAGCCCTAAAGATATGCCATTAAATTAAGCTAGATAATTATATACAGGTGAAACTCAAAAAATTAGAATATCGTGCAAAAGTTCATTTATTTCAGTAATGCAACTTAAAAGGTGAAACTAATATATGAGATAGATTCATTACATGCAAAGCAAGATAGTTCAAGCCGTGATTTGTCATAATTGTGATGATTATGGCTTACAGCTCATGAAAACCCCAAATCCACAATCTCAGAAAATTAGAATATTACATGCAATCAATAAAACAAGGATTGTACATAGAACAATATTGGACCTCTGAAAAGTATAAGCATGCATATGTACTCAGTACTTGGTTTGGGCCCCTTTTGCAGCAATTACTGCCTCTATGCGGCATGGCATAGAAGCTATCAGCCTGTGACACTGCTGAGTGTTACGGAAGACCAGAATGCTTCAATAGTGGCCTTCAGCTCTTCTGTTCGGTCTCATGTCTCTCATCTTTCCTTTGGCAATGCCCCATAGATTCTCTATGGGGTTCAGGTCAGGCAAGTTTGCTGGCCAATCAAGCACAGTAATCCCATGGTCATTGAACCAGGTTTTGGTGCTTTTGGCAGTGTGGGCAGGTGCCAAGTCCTGCTGGAAAATGAAGTCAGCATCCCCATAAAGCTCGTCTGCGGAAGGAAGCATGAAGTGCTCCAAAATCTCCTGGTAGATGGCTGCGTTGACCCTGGACTTAATGAAGCACAGTGGACCAACACCATCAGATGACATGGCTCCCGTAATCAACACAGACTGTGGAAACTTTACACTGGACTTTAAGCATCTTGCAGTGTGTGTCTCTCCATTCTTTCTCCAGACTCTGGGTCCTTGGTTTCCAAATGAGATGCAAAAGTTCCTCTCATCAGAAAAGAGGACTTTGGTCTGTTTTTCTTCAGCCCAGGTAAGACGCTTCTGACATTGTTTGTTGTTCAGGAGTGGCTTGACAAGAGGAATATGACATTTGAAGCTCATGTCCAGGATCCATCTGTGTGTGGTGGCTCTTGATGCACTGACTCCAGCCTCAGTCCACTCCTTGTGAAAGTTCCCAACACTTTTGAATGGCCTTTTCCTGACAATCCTCTCCAGGCTGCAGTCATCCCTGCTGCTTGTGCACCTTTTTCTTCCACACTTTTCCCTTTCACATAACTTTCTATTAATGTGCTTTGATACAGCACTTTGGGAACATCCAACTTCTTTTGCAATTACCTTTTGAGGCTTTCCCTCCTTATGGAAGGTGTCAATGATGGCTTTCTGCACAACGGTCAGGTCAGCAGTCTTTTCCATGATTGTGATTCCTTCTGAACCAGACTGAGAGACTATTTAAAGGCTTGGGAACCCTTTGCAGGAGTTATGGCTTAATTAGCTGATTAGAGTGGGACACTTTGAGCCTATAATATTCAACCTTTTCATAATATTCTAATTTTCTGAGATTGTGGATTTGGGATTTTCATGAGCTGTAAGCCATAATCATCTCAATTATGACAAATCACGCTTGCTTTGCATGTAATGAGTCTAGTTTCACCTCTTAAGTTGCATTACTGAAATAAATGAACTTTTGCACGATATTTTAATTTTTCGAGTTTCACATGTATGTTATAGCCAAACATCTGATGAAAATATGGGAGGGGGAAATTCATTCAAGAATTATTTAAGCATACTTGATTTGTGCCCAGAATCCTGAAAGTTGATTTCAGACATGATTAAGAAAATAATTACATTTTTAGGATGAAATTAATTACCTTGGGTTACCCAAGATATGCATCAGCCTTAATTATATCAAGAAATCATGCCAGGTACTTTAGAAAACAGCATTAGCAAAAAATCAGCCTTCCCAAATATAACTCAAGGCACCACGAAACCCGAAAAAGTGACATATGCATTGTGTACACATATCCCTTTTACCTTTGGGGTTGCTAATATCGCAACAATACCTTTTAAGAGCCTTTTTTTTATTTAAAAAGGTACTGTCTGACAATTGCTAACATGGGGTGTCATGTAAAGGCTCATGGTCTGAAACATTCTTTGCTGTTTTGATTTCATTCTCTGCTTTTATGTTTTGGAAAGCTTCCCTATTTTGCTATGTTTTAATTATGGCTTGTTTTATTGCATTTGATCTGATGAAGTCTAATAAATAATTTAAAAAGAAACATATTCTCCCTAATTTCTTTACTTTCTTCAAGCTACACTGATACTCTTTTTCTCTTAGTGATTTAATATTAAAAAGTTATACAGGTAGTCCTCACCTTATGACTGGTTGCTTAGCTACTGTTCAAAGTTATGATCCATCAAAAAAATTACAACCCGGATTCATAGTTTGGATAGTCGGGCTCTCTCCTCTATCATGTGACCAAACTTTGGGCAACCAGCATCATAGCCACATTTATGGCCATTTGCATCACCCTGCAGTCACGTGACAGCATATTGCAACTCTTTTGCTAAAAACCAGCAGTTATTTCTGGGTTGTTGTTTTTTTGGCAAAACTAGACCCATAGTGAACCATTGGTTCATTTAACATCCAGGGTGTTTGCTTAATACGCATATTCACTTAACGCCCAAGATGTTTGCTTATTGCCTACAGCATTTGCTTAATGACTGTGAAGCAGGCTCCATTACAGTCATATGTTGAGGCTACTGGTAGTGCTCCAAAGCAGCTGCACAGAAAAAAAAATCTAATTGTTTGCTAATTTAGGCCAATACACCATCATGAATTTAAAAAGGAATCAGTTTATTTGATAAGCATAACAAACTGATTACTTCTCTGAAACAGCCTTGGGAAATTTATATTAATTTAACAAATAAATAAATAAATATGCAATATGTACTCATAGGAGTATGTAATATTAATATTTAATTATAGCCTTTTAAATGTTTGTTAAAATATTACTTGACCTCTAAGTAATAGGATTAACAAAGACAGATTTTGCATTGACTGCTGCATGGCAAGTTCATGAAAAACATCGTTTGTGACTCTAAATTGGTGACAAGTTTAACTTTGCCTACTTTTCTCCTACAGCTTTGACTAGTAAATCATTGCTAAACCAGACATGCATTTTATTAGGTACTATGTCACACTTCCTCCCCATATATTTTTGCTTGGTTTGAATCAAAGCAACTCTTTTGTACCAAGGGACAGCATTTGGATGTAGCCTGCCATGTTATGAAGTCATTACTTTATTTTTGTTCTTTTTTTAAAAAAAAAAAGCTTACCTGTATATTTCTTGGGAAATACAGTCATAAAGTTCTTCAGCAGTAAATTTTGTACTATTATTTACCTATGAATTAAAAAGACATCAACTCACTAATGTAGGAAAATGCATTAATTATCAAATACTAATGTTATATACTTGAAATTGTTGTAATAAAAGCAAATAAAAGCTTCAGATTTGTTAAAAAATCAATTCTTATGAATTGGCCCACAGATCTTATATTAACACTATAGAAAGCAACATCTGCAGCAAAAGAATTTGATGGAAGACAATTTTAGCGAACACTGGGAGTTTGAGAAAACTTCCCCTTTCTGATGATCTTAATGCATGTGCAGATGTTGTTTGCAGTGGGAAAAGAATGGCTTAATCAAGTGTGGGAGGATCTTATATAAGCTTTTGTCAGGTGTGAAGGATCAGGACCATATGTTAAGTTGTAGCACAGATTTATTCAAGCCTATACACAAGAATCTAGTCTAGTAACATTCAGAACTAAATTGGCGCTAGATAAGAGTCAACGGAATTCAAGAGGGGCATGACTTGGATCGTTTGTGACTCTAAATTGATGATGAGTTTAACTTTGCCTACTTTACTCCTACAGCTTTGACTGGTAAATCATTGCTAAACCAGACATGCATTTTATTAGGTACTATGTCATACTTCCTCCCCATATTTTTTTTGCTCGGTTTGAACCAAATCAACTCTTTTGTACCAAGGGACATTATTTGGATGTAGCCTGCCACGTTATGAAGTCGTAAGAGGGAATTTAATCATTCAGAGCAAAATGGGTGCCCTAAGTTTTGGATATTTAAAGTACTTATTTTTATGCTTAACCCTGCCCAAATGGTTAATTATTTTGTCTTGTCAAATTTGAAGGTACTTGTACACCCAATGAGTCACCAACCCTGACCCATTTATGACTTGACAACCTAAATGGCACTTTCATTAGACTAAAATTCAACAGGCACAATACATCTCTTTGTATTATGAATTCAACAAATTCAGAATACATAAAAAGAGTGAAGTGCATTTAAATAATTGTGCAGGCCTTTTCAAAGTACATTATTTTTTTAAAAATGTGAATCAGACTGCTATGAAATCTTTATCCAAAATGTCTGTCTTTTCTATTATATACAATTTAACAACAGCAAACATACCAAATACTTGAAAGTTAAATAACTCACCTCATTATTAGTTAGGAATCTATACAAGGCCCAAACATCTTGAAAGCTACTATTTGGCACTAAGACTCTGGAAAAAAATAAACAAAACATAGTCACCGAACCGGTAGTAACACTGGTTAAATCTTACCCCTGCTCATAACCACCAAAGGGAAAGTAAGAAAAATAATATATACTAAGCCTAACTAAAATGGCTACACATATGTCAATTTCGGGCTTGACATCTTCCACAGTTGGTCAAGAGTCAGACTGAAGGACCTATGAAGTACTTTATACAGATAGTCCTTGTTGAATGACTATTCATTCAGTGTCTATTCAAAGTTATGAGAGCGCTGAATGAGCGGGGGGACAAGACCATTCCTCATAATGCCAGCTGTTGTAATCATGTAATCATGATTTGGGTGCTTGGCAACCAGCTTGCAATTATGAGAGCAGCAGCATTCTGCAGGCACATGATCACCATTGGCTACCTTCACTGCTGGCTTCTGACAAGCAAAGTTGATGGGAGCCAGATTCATTTAACCGCTGTGTTTCTAGCTTAAGAACAGCAGTGATTCACTTAAGAACTTTGGCAAGAAAAGTTGTAAAATGAGGCAAAACTCACTTAACAAGTAACTTGCTTAGCAACAGAAATTTTGGGCTCAGTTGTAGTGGTAGGTCTACCTATAAACAATTTTCAATATTTGGCCAGATTAGACGGTATGCATGTATGTAACATAAGTGATGCCTGGTAGGCTGGGCTTGCAGGAATTGGAAGCTGTTTGAATTTAAGTTGTGCGCGTGAGATAAGGAAGCTAAATGCCAAGTTAACTTGACAGGGTAATAGAAGGCAAGTGGGGAAAGATGAATTCAAACCACCTCCTTCTGCAAAAGACAGAGCAATGATCCCCCAAAATTGTTACAAATAAGAGAGGGATGTGGATCAGGATGCTAAAGTAAGGCATGTTGGATTGCAAAAATGGCTGGACTGGGAGATGAAGCCCAAGTAACCAGACTGGCATTATGGAAACTCCTCAGAAGTGTCTAAGAGTTGTAAACAATTGTGGAAAGTAATAGACAACTCCAAGATGTCTCCTCCCAAAATTAGGACAAGGGAAGGAGAAAGCTACACATATATTAGATCAGGGATTCCCAACCTTCAGGCCACTACCAGGCCATGGCTTATTCAGAACTGGGTCACGTGAACAATGCAGCTTGACTTGCTCAAGTAGTAGGCCTTGTGCAAATTGACAAGTTGACTCACGTGGCCCTCCCCCCACAGCCAGGCCACCAAGCTGTAAAGGTTGGGGACCACTGTACCAGATATCTGAGCCTGAACTACTAAGATAGCTGAGAAGGATATCATGAACATTCTAGAAGAGACTGAGACCTGTCTCACCTGACTGATTTCAGGCCACATGTGCAGCTTGGCAAGATTTACAGGAACATCACTCATTGTCTATGTCTGATCAGCTTTCTGATGGGGATAATTGTTATTTGGGTAACTATGTGACACTAACTGAAGTGAATGTATTCCTGTGATATTTAATAGCAGTGAGCTAAGTTTCTAAGTTTCCAAGGATTGCCCATCTTAAGAACACATTCCTGGAGCCTGTAATACAAATCCCACAATTATGTAGCACGTTTGCAGGGCAGTAGGTATGGAAAACAAGTAGAGTCAAGAGAACAGGTACAGGATACATCACATGCTACTCAATATACTTGTTGATATGCAAAACTTATGTTTAATGGCCCTGTCATATAACATCTTGCCTTATGAGATGTTAGTATCACTGTATCAAAAAGGAACAACCTAAGGTCATTGGCTATTTTCTCTAGAATCTAGAGAATCCTAAAAATCCTTACCATTGCTTCACATTCATTATGTGATCAGTTACTGCTCTCTTATGGCTATTCCTGTTTTTCAAATGGCTGAGAAAACACTAGATTATATCAGCACCACACACACTACTCAGTTCGTGGATACTCACTGCTGAATTCCAGCAAGAATTTCATTCACTGTGCTCATTAATTTCTGCAGATCCATAAAAGCTTCTTGAAATGAAGACATATTCGAAGTTGGGGGTATTGCACTAAGGTCCACTTTTTGGAAAATTTCAAAACTAAAAAAAGAGTAACGTTAAAAAATTAATTACAAATTAACATGGACTCATTTCCCCCCATTGCAATCCAATCCCACCAAATTTGCCAAATACTACCATATACAGACATGAGATTTGTTCCTAACTGAAGATCCTAACCCAACACTATTGTCTCTGTCTAAACCACAGCAGTCAAGATACTTTCCTCCAAAGTATTAAGTGATAAGCCCTAAAAGATACCATACCCTTTAAGATTCCAGTCAAAACAAAGTGTCTAGGGAAAGAGAAATATTTTTAATGGTGGCATTTTGCCAGGGCATGTTTCTGCTATAGTAGAGATAAGTGGGGGAAAGCCCCCAATGGCTGATTAAAAAGGGGGAAAAATCATTCTTGGAATGACCAGTTCATTATGTGTGAATTCACTTGCAAAATGATAGAAAGCAAACCATTCTTTCCAATAATTAAATAGCAATTTTGTGGCAGAGAGCCTTGTAGGCAGCGAGTTAGAGCATAAACACAGAATGACAGAAATACAAACACAGTGAGGTGGACAGTAACTGAAAGTAAATACTGAACTATGTAAAGGACCTTTTCTTCCCGGTCCCCCTGTGTAGTTAGGGACAGGTTTTTTTTAAAAAAAGAAACAATTTAGAGTTTCAGTAGTCCATATCCAAAATTCAAAGAAAAACTCAAAATATCTAACCAAGGAAGTAATTCAACTATGACATATAAGCAACTTCTTAGTTGATAAGTCACCAGCCCCTTTCTAAGAAGGCTTTCCAGCATGACTAATCAGCTCCCTTCTCTGTCTAGGTAATGAGCTGAATCCTAGTAAATTCAGAAGAATGAGGTAGTTGGTATACAGGGCCCTAATAAGGGTAATCTAGCAACTGCTTTTCCTGTAAGGTTATTTTTATCATTCTCTGTCATATCCTTCAACCATCTTCTCCAATATCCCCCCTCCCACAACTTGCCCTTTTTTCAGAACAGCCTTTATGCTTAGTAGGCCCTGAGTCTGCAAACACTCATATGCTGGTGCAGAGACTTACTCACAAGGAAGCAGCTACTTTCAAGTTGGTTTCTAAAACTAGTTAATATTACATGAATCAATATGTAGCCTATTGGTGGTAGCAACACTATATGCAGAAATATTATTGATACAGTGCCATTCCTGTACCTGGCACTTTACTAAATTACACAAGAAAATATTAAGCAGGTCCCACCCACAAAAAAATTACAGTTCATGCTCAGCAGTGGAGCATGTTTGCAAAAGACATGACACACATGAACTTTTTTAATTCTTGGGGTTGAATATTGTTTTAGCAAACATAGTTTTAGAAAATAGTACCTGAACACATTGATTCTGTTCCATACACTTTCAAGGACAGACCAGATTTCCATATGCCTATTTTCTTGTGCTGAAGGCTCTCTTAATGGAGACTTATCTTCTGTCTGAGTGTGTTCTGACAAAATCACATCTTCCATTTTTTCACATGTATCATTTCCCAAATTAGATTTCAGGATATCTTTAGAATTTTCTCCTTTACATGACTCCATCTTAGGAAAACAAAATAAAGAAGCAGTAAGAGTACTGCCCATAGTAAATGTGCAGCTGTCATTTACAAATATTTGAGGAATGCCACATAATAATCATGTTAATAACAAAACTCAAGGTAAGTGTTGTTTCTCTCTGCCTTCACAAACAAAAGATGTAATTCAGTTTCTTCACTGGTTATTTGAAGTGTTTATATATAATTTTATAAATTATACATCGATAGTTCACAATGCAATCTACAATCTAAAAATAATAAAATTTAACAGAGAAAAAATAGTTATAGCAAATATTTTTAAATCCTAAAGATAAAATAATTTTATAAACTTACAATAGTGATTTTCTAAGACTGAATATTTTTCTAGCCAGGCCCTGGCTCTCTATGCAAGCATTTCCACCTGCTTTATTTCCAGGGACATAAATAGAGCCCTCCCGGAGATATTTGAAAATATTTCCTGAAAATATTTCTAAATAAGGAACTCTTTTACCATACCTATCTTGATAGTGACTTGGAGGAAAGGTAATTTAGGTGCGTGCTGAAGCAACTATGTTTGAGAGGGAGCCACTTGTCTTATTGCAGTAGTAGATCCAAACCTAGAAAAATATTTTCCTCTCTCTCTTCTTAGACAATACAAGATATCCCTTTCTTCCTCTGCTCAACTCTTAAATTTAGAGGGAGTCTCTTCTCTTGCCCCCATTCAGAATGTACTTGTAGATACAAGATACTTTCCATCAGAACAACTCTAAATTTGGCTGCTTTTCTCCTTTTTCTTACTTTTCTACAACCAGGACAAAGAAAAAGACAAGAAGAGAAAGAAGGCACTAGAGAATGACTGCAAGAGAAGCCAGTAGGCTATTTAGCTGAAGAAAGGGGAAAAAAAAGATTGATGGGGGAGGGAGGTTGAGCTGCAATAAGTACCGTATTTTTCAATGTATAAGACACACTTCCCCCGCCGCCCAGAAATGGCCGGAAATGTCTGTGCATCCTATACAGCAAATGTTGCCAAAACCCCACCTACCCGCCAGCCCCCACCCTTCGGCTTCTGCCTCCAGCAATTTGCCTCCTTGCAGCAAACAGCAAACAGCCTGGTCAGCTTCAGCACAGCCTGATTAGCACAAGCAGCTGATTGTCAGTTGGATCTGCCTCCTGATGATCAGCTGTTTCAGGCTGCAGGGATCACCATCACCTATTGCCACCTCTGCGTGCTACATTTTCAGCCTCTGCATCCTGTTTTCTGCCTCCGTGCACCCCATTTTCAGCCTCTGCACGCCCCATTTTCGGTCCATTCCAATCCCCACCATCTGGAACGGGCTGAAAGTGGAGTGTGTGGAGGATGAAAATGGGACATGCGGAGGCAGAAAACCGGATGTGGAAGCAAAAAATGGGGCTTGCGGATGCAGCAATAGGCGATGGCGATCCCTGCAGCCTGAAACAGCTGATTGTTGGCTGCTTGTGCTAAATCAGGCTGTGCTGAAGTTGACCAGACTGTTTGCTGTTTGCTGCAAGGAGGCAAATTGCTGAGAGGCAGAGGATGATTTTTTTTTTTCTTGTTTTCCTCCCCAAAAGCTAGGTGAGTCTTATTCTTTGGAACATCTTATATTCTGAAAAATACGGTAATACCTGACTTAGGAATGGAAGCAGAGGGAAAGAGGTATAGAAGCATCTGTGTCTCTTCCCTCCCTCCTTCATGCCTTCTTCAACTCTGTCTTCTGTTGGGAACCCACGAGGCATGAAGCAACAGGAGTCAGAACTTCTATTGATTTCTATGCCTGGAGTTTTCAAGATGGCCTCCTCTCATATCTTCACAGTTTGTACATCACTGCTGCTAGAGAAGCCAATCCTTTTTATTCAGCAGTGAAGTTTGTTTCTTGTTTTATCCACTGAAAATGCAATACTAATTTCCATTTAAAAGGAAACAATTCAGTCACAACTAACCTTTTTTAATGATAATAAATGTGAATGCCATCAATCTTGTAACCAGATACATGCACTTCAAAAGGAACTATGCTTGTCAAAACTTAGCCTGGCTTACCTCTTCAACAGTCTTGAGTAATTTATTCATTTGAGCTAAAGCCCGTGAAAGAAAACCATCATAGGTGGATCTTGAACTGAACATTTCCAATAACATTTTGGACTCCCAGAGGACATTCCTCAGTGTTGAATATCCTATTATTTTATCTGAGACAGGAAGTAGAAAAAAAATGCTGAGATCCAAAATCCTGGCTGATTTATTATTAAATCCCTATGAAAAACACACACTAAAATGATATGGTTATTCAATATATTCATATTGGCCCTCTTACCACCTGCAGGGGACGAAACGATGAAAACTGAAGGAATCAAGATGGAAATGATAGTCTCAATAAAGATAAGTAGAAATTTTCTGGATCAGGAGTCATTGCACTCAGTCATTCAAGCCCTGGTCATCACACACTTGGACTACTGCAATGTACTGTACAGTGGGCTATTCTTGAAGAGCATTTGTAAGCATCAACTAGTGCAGAGTGTGGTAGAGCGGGGAGCCTTGCCCCCCACCCCCAATGGCTCATGTTACTGCACTGGCTGCCAGTCTGCTTCTGGGTCCAATTCAAGCCTTGCATGCCATGGATCCAGGTTACCTGAAGAATTGTTTCACCTGTATGGGACAGGCCTGTCCCACCCATACAAGTACAGAAGGCATATCTGTCAATGAATTCCTGCTGACAGTGTCTAGGAGAAGAGCCTTTTCTGCTGTCAACATGGCCTTTTGGTATCTCTTGAGGTGAGATTGGTTCCGACCTTCCGCAAGAGCCTGAAGACGTGGCTCTGCCAGTTGACCAGGGCCTCAAGGGGGACTACCATGCTGGAGGTGGTTGATGAACTAACAGTAAATCCCACCTCCCTGTGCATTTGCTCCTTCCTTGTAATGTCTTCATTATAATTTTGTATTATTTTAATCATAGTTTTGTATTCTTGTTGTTATGGTTTTGCCATTTTTGATGTTATAGGTCAGTGGTTCTCAATCTTTGTGGCTTGGCGGCCCAGATGGGGGGAGGAGAGAGAAATTTGGCCACGCAAGTGGCTAGCTGGTACATGCACATGCAGCTCAACTTGCACTTGTGCAAGTTGAGCTGTGCATGCATGTGCGTGTGCGTCAGCTCACTGCTCCTGCAAGGAGAGCTGCGTGCCCACGCTTGCCTGTCCCCTGCCCGGTTCCAAATACTCCACAGCCCAGTAGTGAGCCAAGGCCCAGGGATTGGGGACCCAGAATTGCCTTGTGAAAAGATGGACTCCAATTAAATTTAAGAAATAAATAAAAATAGGTGGCACCCTTCAGGCTAACAATATCAAGCATACTGAAATCAAGAAAAAGTATGTTAGTATGAATTATCAGACAGATGAAGAAAAGTTCAAACACTCTGATGGAAATACCACCAATTAACACCTGGACAGTTCCAGTTATTAGATATACAACTGGAATAATAGATTGGACTCAAGCTGAAGGAGAAGCTCTAGATAGGAAGACCAGAAAAATAATGTCGATGAATCATGCCCTTCTTTCAGGCAGCAAACTTGACAGACCCTTCTTACCAAGAAACATAGATGGGTGTGGAATTATTTATTTATTTATTTATGGGTGTGGAATGTTGCAAGCACACCAGATAGTTGAAGAAGAAAAAAGAGCATTGGAAAAAATATCTGAAGGGCAGCAGAGAATATTTATTGAAGCTATTATACCATGAAGGTTTGCTGAGTAGAGAAGAGTCCCAACTGGCCTAAAAAAGACCAAATGAAGAATAGAAAAGATATACGAAAGCAAAGTATTACATGGCCAGTATATTAAATGTCAAGACCACAAAATAAACAAAGTAATAGAAAGTAATGAAGCTAAAGTACTCTGGAACATTAGTTTTCAAATAGAGAAGCATAATGTCACATAACACCTCAGACTGAATAACTGTCAATAATATAGACAAAACAGTCTGGATTGTGGTCATTGCAATACCTGGAGACAAAAAAGAGAAGACAAATACCTTGGGGAAAATGATAAAACACAAAGATCTGAAAATACAAGTAGAACAACCATGGCAAAAGGAAGCAAAGGCAGCACCAATAGTGATAGGCACCTTAGATGCAATCCCAAAACATATGGAACACTACTTGAATACCATCATCAGTGAAGTATAAAAGGCAACTTTACTTGGAACAGCTTATATCCTGTAGCAGTATCTTTGATATTGTTAAATTATAACATCCACCAAGTTCTTGGGAGGGATTCAATAGGCACACAAAAATACAAAATCCAGACTAGACATCTGGCAGACTGTGCAACCAACCATAATCAATAATAATAAAAATAAAACAAGCTTTATATTTTTAGTACTGACAACTGTGCTCTTTTGATCTAAGTAATTTTGAAAATTAATATAAACACTCCTACCTTTACAAAGATGTGCATAGAGATATTCAATACTTGAAATAAGGCTTCTTGATATAAATTGTCCAAAAACTGCCATCCAGTGTTTTTTGTAACACTCCAACACATTTGCTAATGTCCAAGGTGGTTTGTGATATACTACCTAAGAAAGAAAAATAATTTACTAGTCAGGTTTCAGTATCTTTTCTAGAAACATGTCACTTACATCAGCTAGGATACTAGTAATTATATCAAATCCTCCCTATTCTGACAAACAGATAGACATATAAAATAAATGATAGAATCTGATTTTGGAATAGGGTTAATAATACCACCTAATATAGTCTCTTCTGAGAGACTATTTTCTTCTTTAAAGACAAATGATGTCAGAGGGACTTAATTTCATCCTGAAAGTATTTTACAAAAGCTTGTAACCCCTCATTATATCACTATTGGGAAGCTATGAAGGGTCCACAACATGACAAGGATTTACAAAACATGTATTATTATCAAAGACAAGATACAAGTATGTTAAGATAAGATTATTTGTATGCTATCACACCATGTAATAATACAGGGGTCTTCAAACGTGACAGCTTCAACTCCCAGAATTCTTCCTTCAGTCATGTTATCTCAGGAATTCTGGGAGTTGAAGTCCACAAGTCTTAAACTTGCCTAGTTTGAAGATCCTTGATGTAATACAAAAGGGAAAAATGTGGAAGGATAAAATTCATCTTCCTGAGATTTTCAGATTTCATTTAAGTTATGAAGGTGTCATTTACAAAAAATACTGACCTAAATCAGCTGTCACAGATGACTAAAAGAAGCTGGCAGAATTTTGCCAGTCATGGAGAATCAGGAAATCTGAAGAGCATTAAACTACAAGCAAATCCAGCATTTAGAATGCAAATATGTAATAGATGTTAAGCGATTTGCTTATCTTGCTTACATAAGACAAGGGATTAAGGGTTTTTTTGGCACCCTAATTTGATAAGTTTCAGATTATCTAAAAACCAAAATTCACTAAGCATGAAGACAGATTTTTGATGGTTTCAAAAGGTGTTACTTCTGCACAGCTGTTGGACCTTAGCATTTTAATTATTTTTAAACACATTTTTTTAAAGGCATATGACCTTTGCAGCATCCCCATGGTCATGTGATCAAAAGCCGGGCATTTGGTAACTGGCATGTATTTATGACAGTTATACTGTCCCAGAATCATGTGAAACTCCAGACTTCCAGTGACACACTCTAGCATTATTTCTTGGTTTTCTGTTTTTCCTAATTCTTTGCAACAACCACGGTCACTACCAAGCACATTTGCTCCCCTTGACAGAGTTTCTGGTATTGTCTTGTTCTGGCTTTTTCTGTCCCCCAAACCTTCCCCCTCTCTACCCTACACCCAGGAGGCGAGATTCAAAAAAAATAATAACATCTGATAGGATGCTCTTTAATGTATGTAAATCTGGAAATTATGCACATGCATCCAACTTGAATCAAAGATGGATGACAGGGCTTGGGGCATGTCTTGGTGTCCTATGAAAAGTGGAATTTATTTAGAAAAACAGAAGGAACAGGTCAGAAAGGAACTATCAGCCTGACCATGCTCCTTATTCCACTCCAGACTCACACCTAATTTAGGGAATTGCATACTGGACAGAAACAAGCAATGACAGCTATAACAAGAATATGGTTAAAGTTTCTTCTACTGGTGGACAGAGCTGGCATAAATGAATCAGGCTGTGGATGATAATTATTGTCATTCTGCACCCACTTTGAGAAGTGGATTCTGAATTAACAACCCCAAGCTGTATAGCAACAATAGTTTTTATGTGCAGAAAATTCTGCTGCAAAATGGAAGCTTTAATCTAAAGGTACTTTCAGACGGAGCTCTTAAAGTGACTTGAAGATACTGTACCAGAGCCTTATGTGCCAAATATGTCAACAAGATGCCTTTTAAAGTTTGATACTAAAAGATCTACTAGAGGGAAACGGTGTTTAAATATAAAATATACAATCTAAAAATATTAAACAATTTGCTGTGTGCCATAAAGTGAAAATAATGTTGTGAAATTGTCAACACAAAAAGGGGGGTGCAGAAGGAACCTATCAATCTTGTGGCTAGCAGAAACAGACCTATCAAATGATCCTTGCCATTTCTTCTTATAGAAGGAACAGGATGCCTACCTGACCCAAAATGCAACAAGAATTCCTAATAATATATAATAGGCTGTAACTAAAATTGGAGTCAGAAGGTATATAAGTACGTAAATATATGTAAAAAGCACTGATGCATTACACATGGCTTCCCTAATTGGAAGACCTGTATTTCTTTTGAATATTGGAAAATATTCACCTCAAGCCATAGATCTCCAAAAGCAATCTTCAATTCTGTTTCTAAAATAGAAGATAAAACATCTCCCAAGCTTTTTTCCATATCAAAAATAATTTCTGAAAGACGATTAGTAGAACTCTTCTCAGTCTTCTTGGGGTATTTATCTGTTTGTGAGCAAAACCAAGTTTAATGTCTCCATTAAATTACAGTTCCAATGCATTAGGTATAAACATAATGAGGCCATAAGCATCATTTGTACATGATCCTGAGAAAATATTCATGTGGTGAAAGGAGGTGCCGGCTGGTGCTCTGTTCAAATTGTTTAGTATGCCAAGGCAACTTTTTGCTTTGAAAATTGAAATGTTTCCCAGTCCTGTTGGATGATACCCTGGTAATCATACTAGCCAAGCTCTTCCAGATTGAAATTAGAATCAGAATTAGAATTCTTTATTGGCCAAGTGTGATTAGACACACAAGGAATTTGTCTCCGGTGCATAAGCTCTCAGTGAACATACAACAATAGTGATAGATCATAATAGAAAACTACTATATTCAAATGATTTCCGATACTCTCCCTGTTTGCATATCAAAACTCTTCAGTAGTTCCTCAACTTAACTGAGGAACTCTACTGACACCAAAATATAAATTATTTCTCCAACCAATTCATTGCAACTAGTCTGATAAAACTTTTCAATAGTTTTTTTTCCCTTATACTTAACAAATACCATTTCTTTAGTGCCTAATAGTCATTTAAAACAGTGGTCCCCAACCTTTCCAGCTTTGCAGACTGGCAGCAGAGATGGGGGGGCAGGTGTTGAAGGGATGGTTCCGCCATGCACCCGCCATTTCCACAGCTTGATTCTGAATGGGCTGCAGCCCAGGGGGTTGGGGACGCCCGATTTAGAGGCACAAAAACATTAAACCAATTAAGTTAAGAATTTTCATCCATCTGGAGGTAGATTTTCATGTGGTATATTCTTTAGGGTAATGTGGGCATTTCATCAGTGATAATTATTTGGAAATAGTTATTTTATGACTTTTTAAAGCCTATTTTTCAGTTTTAGATTGCAAAATCTTACATTTACAGTACCTGAAAATAAACCACAAAAAATTCAGAGGCACTTACTCAATAAATGTCTTGTAAGGCAATAGTGTCATTGCAAATATATAAAGAAAAACCAACCTTTTCCCCACTTGTTATTGGAAGTATCTTCACTAATAATTGTGCCCTTTGGAGTCATTTTCTGGAAGGCAGCAACCAAATCTGCTTTACTATATGCCTTTATTTCACTCACTAGGGCTTTGTTGCACAAATTTTTATCATCCCTATTAAAGAAATACAAACAAACACAACTAGTTTTGCTTTCCTGGGAAAAGGAAGACAATTGAATGTATCCATAATGCTGAGCTATGATGTAATGGGTATGATTTTGGCTTAGATGATGGGTGAACATTAAATACATATATTCAATGAACTATGACTAAAAATATCTCATCTCTGTGTTACATAAGCTGCTGAATCTCTCAATACCTGGATGAAGCCATTTTAAAATAAACTTCCCAGAAGCAATTGTAGGAGTTGAACTTGCAAAATTCTGTTTTCAAAGAGTTAGAATTCTGGAGACTCTTAATTGGAAGAAAAAAAACACCTCCCCCTTTACTTAGAATCCTCCAAATTCCTACATAAGCATATACGTATCTGTATGTTCGATTGTTTGAAACGGCAATATAGTATTTGCTCTTCGGTGAAATGAAAGACAACAGTTCTAAAAACAGATATGATTTCTAACAACAATCTGCTAACAGCAGCAACAGCAACAATCACATGACTCTGGGATACTGTAAATGTCATAAATACATGCTGATCTCCAAGCAGCCGAATTTTGATCATGAGATCATGAAGATGCTACCATGATTATAATAAGTGTGAGGACCAATCATAAGTCACTTTTTTTCAGTGCCATTATAACTTTGAATGGTTGCTAAATGAATGGCTATCAATTGAGGACTATCTCCCAGCGTGTTTTTAAAAAGAAATACTGCTGAGAAAAATCAGTAACTGCATTACTTTTTTTGAAAAATGTATTTAAAATTATTGTGCACTTATTGCCCTGTCAATGAAATTTGGATCCTCCATTGGAAAGCTACACCGAAAACGTACGTCAGCAAGATTACTTCAGCTTGAGGATAGAGATTCTGATACTGAAGGCAGCATTGTAACACACGATCATCATTGTTGTCAGTATTGAAACTTTCTGAAAATTTAGAAACAAGAGATTATAGTATCATGTTCTAAAAGAAATGGCTGATGAACAAACAGCAGTAGCACATCAAGAGGCAAGAAAAATATTTTATATTTGTGGCATTCTTCATTTACAATTATCCTATGCAGTGCAATAGTGAAGCGCCTATACTCAGAAGGAAACATTACTCAAAAGAGAACACAAACTTGACGAGAATGGAGGTTACCTTCTCAATTAATTCCACCAATTATAGCTGGTGATTATTATTGTTATATTGTATTTGAAATAGACCGCAGCTCATTTTAACAAATAAGCCATGATTCACAATAACAGACAAAATTAAAACCATTACACAAAACCCAGGCGGCGTAACACTCCTACTGCAAATTCACATTCACTCAATTCTATCCTGGTTCAATGTCTGGGGTAAAGTCAGATCTACAAGGCCTTCTGGAAGGCTAACAAGATTGCGGCCTTCCAAATTTCAGAGGATAAGCCTTTTGTCATATGTTGATTATTTCAAAGACACATTGTTCTAAAGCAGGGGGTGTCAAACTTGCGGCCCACAGGCGGGATGCATCATGTGCTGGTTAAGCCCACTCATGGCTTAGCGAAGAGGGAAAAAGTCACGATACGTCACATGATGACATGAGTTTGACACCCATGCTGTAAAGCACCCAGAAGCTTCAAATGGTGCAAAAATGCAGCAACAACTCCATTGCATGGTATCATGAGCCTGTTATGCCTATACAGAAAGATGGTACCGCTTCTTACCAGGCTTAATTTAAGGTATTGTTTAAAGCATTAAACAACTTAGGGCCAAGCTATTGGAAAGACTGATATTACAGATGTAGAAAGCTGTACTACTTTCAGCCTTCTCTTGATGTGACAGCGTGTATTTACTGTAGAACTAGTCCACAGTTTCTATGTCTCTTTTTAAAAAGCATTAAGATACATCTCTTCCACATGGTTTATTTTTTGAATAACAATATTCTTACTGTCTTATGTATTTTACCTATCTTTTAAATTATCTCTTTTTAAAATAAATTGCTTCTCCTGAACCAATTTATACTTATGATTTATTTTATTTAGCATTTTAGCAGGGAGCACTTAATAATGAGCAGTAAACTCCAAGACACCTGCTATTTGTGTTTCACTGTTTCTTAGGTCTTTGGGACCCACAAACATTCTTAGCAGGAAATTATAGTAGGTCCAGAAAACTAATCCTTTATTTTGAGTCTTTCTTTGCACTTGCTGGTCGATGGGGAAAATTAATCATTTTGTAGATACTTCCATACATCACAACTGAGAAGGCGGATGGGCAAGGGATGGCCTTGGGAATTGCATCACTGACTTAGCAAGCAGACAACACCATTATTTTAGATAAAAGAAATAAAAAGGCATAAAAAATTCATCATCAATATTTTCATTTCTGATAGAATAATTTCTATTGGATGGGGTTTATTACCAAGTAGGTACACTTACTGAAGGTTTAGAGATCTAAGAATAAAATTGTGACTATTTCCACAATGACTTACGTGTTTTTTGAGAAGCAAGCTGCATGGATTGACCCCACAACCTTGGATCTTGATTTTTCAGGCAAGTATAGATGAAGTGAACTGCAGGGATTGCTTTTTGGCTAACGTTTGCCAATATCTTCCCTCGCTTTAAGTTGTCCAGTTCTTGTAGAACTACCCAGGGAATTAATAGCAAAAATCTGCCTATGCCTAATTAGGAGAAAAATAGCACTTTTGTTAAATATTATCAAAGTTCTTAAAAAATGCATTTATGAAATATTCCTAAACAAAATACTCCTTTAATCCTTTTTATTCTCTAATTTACAAATCCCTGTCTTGTTATCACAATTATAATTTCTAGAGAGAAAAAAAAACTGTTTAGTTCAAAACTATTTTATCTGTGTGTATTTGGATTTTTGTTTGATAATTGCCAGATGCTTTATGTTTTTTTGAAAGTCTGGGAACAAAATGAAAACAAACTTAACAGGTAATCACTACACTTAAAACAATCTTCCTCAGATACAAAACCAAATAGATGAAAAAATTATGAATATGAATATATAATTTAGAATAATTTGGTCAGGCATCACATCATTCTCAATTTTGTCTACTGCTAAATTTCCTTTATTTTTCAAAATTCAGACTATTATAAATAAGATTTTGCTAAATTAGATCTTTAACTAGTTCAGTAATCTATTCTCTTTAATTTTTCCAAAAATATAAAAAAGAAAAAGCAATTTTCATGTTAAATAAATGCATTTACAACTGGCTATTTTCAATTTAGAAAGGATAGTGTTATGACCAGAAACTACGTGTTTTCCACAACTCAGCGTCTTTCAGGTCTACAATTCATTTAGTGACTGTTCAAAGTTACAATGGCATTTTAAAAAGTGATTTATGACCATTTTTCAGAGTTACGACCTTCCCCCTGATCATGTGATCAACATTCAGATGCTTGGCAACTGGTTCATATTTATGACCATTGCAATGTCCCAGGGTTATATGATCACTTTTTGAGACCTTCAGACAAGAAATGTCAACGGGGTAGCCAGATTCACTTGATAATTGGGTTAGTAAATTATCAACTGCAGTGATTCACTTAACAACTGTGGCAAGAAAGGTTGTAAAATGAGGCAAAACTAACTTAAGATATGTCTCACTTAGCAACAGAAATTTTGGGTTCAATTGTGGTTGTAGGTCGAGGACTACCTGTATTGGCATATAATTCCCATTGCTAAGCTGACATGATAATGGTTA
Source organism: Pseudonaja textilis (assembly GCF_049901715.1). NCBI lineage: Eukaryota > Metazoa > Chordata > Lepidosauria > Squamata > Elapidae > Pseudonaja > Pseudonaja textilis. The sequence goes on from NC_141992.1 coordinate 95,156,046, forward strand.
TGAGAAGATGAAAGTTGAAATAAAATACTTCTTGACTGCAAGATTGCAGAGCGTTTATAGAATGAACTTTGCAATATTATTTGTGCAAGTTAAATATTTCATGCTTTACTTTGCTGGCACACAACAGGCAGTGCATGGATCTGCAAATTATCAGAGAAAATTCTGAGCAGCACTTGAAGAGGGCTGATCTTAACAACCTTTATGAATCTTGTTTTAAACAACTGTTTACAATCGTTTGTTGAATTATAATATACAATAGACATTCTCCAAGTATATGAGACACTTAGTAAGCACACTATTATGAAAGAAAGTAAGTCAATAAAAATGCTAGCTCTTTTTGTTTGAAATCAAACTGATCCACCATCTTTTAACTTTGTGCGATGTCTGCTACATCAGTACATTTTGTCTCGAGTGGTCAATAAGCAAAATAATAAAATTAACACCTGCTTACATTGTATCATGTTATATTGTTTTATTAAAGGTAATTTAAAAGAAAAAAGTTTCAAGTTGTTTGTGAAAAGCAGCTATCTACTATAAGATTTGGGGCTGAACTTTAGTTTCAGATTGAAACAAGATGTGGCAGGTAATAGAGAAGCAACATCTTTTAAGTAATATGCACTTGATCAAGGTTTGTTACAGAGATAAATCCACACATACCTGGAATATTTGCATCCTTCAAATATTTGATGAATGTCAAATGGCTGATCATTATATTAGTATCAATCACAATCAAAGTATTCAACCCAGAGAAAATATCTATTAGAAAAGAAGAAAAATATAATTCAATAATTGGCTTTATCTTTCTTTTATTTTCTTCTTCCTATCTCCCCCGTCAATGGAGAGGCAACAGAAAACACCTGACACAGATAAGCTTACTAGATGATATATGTGATTCCTCATCTGCAAGATCTATTTCCATGCAAGTTAGCTCTCCACAAGCCTGCACAACAGGCAGATCCATTTTCTTCTCAATACGAGCTGCATGCAAGTCTTCTACAATCTGCATCTATAAAAATAATTGTAAAATCATAAATTGATATCTTAAGCAGGAGCTAAGGAAGCATTTCCAGTTCTTGCTGCTTTTCCTTCTCTATTACTGTCTATCCATTGCTCCAAGTGTGTGGGTGGGAAAGAGAGAAGGAAGGTAGATATTACTCCTTGTCTTACTCTTTCTACCTAATGACAATGAATAAAAATTGTTCTTGGTGAAAAGATTTCTCAAAAAAGTCTAACAAGTCTGCATGTAATGTGTAACCCGTCTATATATCTTGATATATCGAGATAAGATACTTTCTTTTCTTTAATTTTCATTTCTCTCTCTCAAGAATTCTAGTTTGCACACATTTAAGAAGGGAATTAGCCAATACAAATCCTGATTCTATTTGACTGGAATCAAACTATTACAATTTCTCTTAACTTTGTATTATTTATATTGTTTAAATAAACATGGTGGCAAGAACTCATACAGATTTCACTATCAAGTTCAAAATGTTATGCTGGGACTTTTCATCCATTTTCTATCTAGTTTTGGAATTGAGTTCAGAACAAGTATGTTCATTCTTCATTACTTTTAGATACCTTGACCAATGCATATGTTCAGTCCTCATTAGGTTTCAGCACTTTTGGATTCCTCCCAGTTATCCATTCCCTATTCCCACCCCAAGGTACATAGGTTTCTATGAACCTCTGAAATGATCTCATGAGAGGTACAGAATTTCCATGGACTTCTTCCACAGTGGAAATTTTAATTTGTTTCTGCTACTATTGTTTTTGTTGTTTACATGCTTTATATTTTATATACTGTTTCCATTTTAAAACTTTGTGATTGTAAAGTAGCTGCAAGCACCCAAAGGTTAAATACTAAAAATCCAGTCTTTAAGTATATGTTATTAGCATATATTAGGATGGATGAGAACAAACTGAATCAATATGAGAAACAACAACAATACAAACTTTGGCTAGTATGAACTAAAAACTGCATTTAGGGAATGATGATAAAATAATCTCTAACCTCTTGGTCCACATCTGTATTTTCGATATTTTCAAAGGAAGAACATGAGGGTTTGGAGCTCTGTAAGAAAGATACATAGGTATTTAGCTGTTGATTTTACAGTTAGAATTTTATTTGGAATTGGAAACAATTTTGAAAAGAATAAAAATGATGCCAGAGGAACTAGGTAAACTTTATTACACTTTTAGAAAATGTTTTTGGTTTTTCATATTATATTGATTTAAGTATTATTAATTTTTGTTCATATTTAACCCACACTAGTCTGCTTGCATTTCTCCTTCAAAATTTGTCTTTATCTAGTCCTAGGCTTAAACATAATCTGCTTTCCAATATTTACTACAGTGTACATTCTCTGCTCAATGAGTCTTTGTTATATTTGGTGAATCTGAATTTCAGTGGTTTAGAAGTTAGGATCTTCCTCATTGTTTATGAAATGAAAGAATACACCACTTTCATTGATACATTGTCTAAGCAAAAATTCTTTAACTATTTAAAGGAGCAGTTCCCTATATTGCTACATTACCAGCCCAGGGAAATTATTTAGAAATCCATAAGAGATATCAACTAAAGCAAAACTACCACTTCATATCTCATGATAATTTTTTTTTTACTTTACCCAACTTGAATGAAATGTGACAGGTTCAAATTTATTTCCTTGAATCCTTGAATTACAAATATTCTTCTCTGAATCAGTAGGTGTTGGTTCTTCATTTTTATACTTCCAACATTTGGGCAGCTTTGTCAGGTGATATGAAAGCGTGCATTTAACTTCTTTACCATTTTTGCTGGAAAGTTCTAAAGAAAGATGCTTCTCTTTTTCAAGATTATCTTTTTTGCAAGCCTGCGTATGCACTTTAGAATCTGCAAAAGTAAAAGGTAAACCTGGAACATGCTGGGTTTTGGTACAGTTCATCTTCTGGGTGAATTCACTCAATCTTAGTGTTTTTTTCTTGTGAAGGAATGAACTTTCTGCAGGTTTCACAGTTTCCTTGAATTCCTCCATTATATGTTTTAAAATTACTTTTTTAAACTTGGTGCTCTCCAGTTTATCTTTTTTTTTATCCTTCTCTCTGATGTTTATGATCCCCAAATCATGTGACAATTTCTTCCTTTTTTTGTCATCAGGATCTCTGCCACTCATGCCAGACTGTTCTTTATGAGAGAAGACGTCTATAGACTCCATAATGCTTCTTTTCTCACCAAGATTAGCTGTAGCTTTAAATTGCATGGTGATCTTTTCACGCTCTTCAAGAGGTATTAAAGCACTATTAATGGGTTGTGAGTCTTTTGGTATCTTTGCTTCAAGTACTGTACTAGAATTTTTGAGATCCAAACCCATTTTTGCTTTCACATATCCAGCACCACTCATTCTGCGAAAACATAGTTAAAAACCACTTTAAAGACAATTAAGACTGTGGGAGTAAACTGTGGATTTTTAAATTTATAATCCAATCTTTTATTTAATTAGGAAAACTTTACGAGAAAAATCTGAATTTATCAGTAGATTATTGATATACAGAAAATATGACAGGTAGCTTGTTATACAATTATTAGTCCCCTCAAAATGAAATACTTAATCTAATTCTAAAAATTAATTCTAAATTAGAAGCATCCTCCAGTTATTTTAAACTATATTCCCATATGACAATTTGATTTTATAAGAACTGAGATTGAAAACATCCAAAGAATATCATGTTGCTACATTAGGAATAAAAATTCTCATTTGTAAATTACAAATGACACAAGTATTACCATGTAGCTGAGGATATGCAATGGATGCCTATTTCTATTAGACATGGTACCTAGAAAGAACATCCCATAGGTTATTTTCTTTGCTTATGGCAATATAGCAACACATATATAAAGAAGTTACAAATAATATACAAATATAATAAGGTTATAAATGAAACTAAAAACAGTAGGTAATTTTCCCCAAAAATGGAACAATACTACAAGTAAAGTTCAGTTAGGGAAAGTAATAAAAGAAAGAGTAAAAACAAACAAACTATAAAATTGGTGTATTTGGGATTATTACAAGAGTATCATTTTTCCATAATTTAATTAAGTCAGGCAACTAAAATGATCCAATTAAAGATTCCAAATTAATCAAGAGATTTTAAACAATGTTGTTCTTTGTACTATAGCCCATTTAGATTTTTCAACCTCCAAAATATCAAGTTTTATTCTTCCTATGAAAGAAAAATACTACCGTTGGTCCAGATGTTCTTTTGCATGTCTATTTCCAATTTCTGCTGATTCTGGTTTCTGAACAAATAAGAAATTTCTTTATAAGCATGTGTGTTTTCTTATATTAAATAAATATTATTTCACAATAAGGAGAGCAAAACTGCATGGAATTTCACTATATTATATGCATCATTCTTTCTTCAAAGTCTGATACAGGATATGATCTCTGAGTCATACTATACTCTTCTCTTTCACTTTGTTTTTACTGTACCATATTAACAGTAATATTCATTAATCTCCATGGGCTTGCACATACCACTTCATACAAATTTCATTAAGATTCAACAATAACTATTTCTTGATCTTTGTTGTTTATATTATTCTAGATACGTTTTGGTAACTTTTTCTTTGCACAATCTGCATTTGTGATGTTAATTCCTGTAGACGTTCAGTGTTTGGCAGAAATAACTACTATTTTGTAGCCTAAACATTGACAAGAGCCTTCTAATCTTGCTGTCCTTGAGTTTCTGCAAAAGCTTAACTAGTATGTCTCACTGTTACAATTCAACATCAAAACCCTAAGTTTCTCTAAGTTTGATACTCTTTGTCCATCTAGAGTGTTAGATCAAATGTTTCATGGTCCTCATATAATATGTATAAATATACTACTTCTGTTGTCTTTGTTTTGCCCATCAGGGCAGTGAAAAGATTCCCAAGTATTTAGGTTTGGGTTTTTTGTTTTTTGATCCAGAGACAATAAGAATACCAATGAATACCAATGAATAAAGGGATTTTAAGTTTTATTATCAACTCAAGCAAACAGATTTAAAAGTATAACATAAAAACCATACATACCAAGTAAGATGACTTTCAGATCTCTTACAAGCTGCCAGGAGCTTCTTAATAATATTGCAGAAATAACTAAGGGGTGGCAAATTTTCACAGTAGCCAATGCAAAGTTCTGTGCAGAAGCTCCCAATAAACAACAACAATCCCAAGGTTTTTATCAAAACTTGGTCAGGAGACTGCAAAACCTGACCTTGACTGAATGGCATGCAGTCTCCTGACCAAGTTTTGACTCTGGGATTGAAAGCAAGAATCTTTCATAGACAGAAAATCTTTGAAGCTACCGTAGGTGAAGCTCCCCCGCTTTCTCCTTTATTCAGCAACAACCGTAAAAACAAACAACATTGCTTGCTCAGAAAAGCTGTAAAATTATAGACTTTTCTTAATATGAGGGAGAAATCAAATTTGTATCAGTAAACTGCTTGAAATTACAATGGATTCTCCACTGCTACTACAAATTGCTGCTTTGCAAATTTTGCATTTGTTATGAACAAAAGCTCATCAGCACTAAAAAAATAATGTTCAATTCTTACTTTCCACACTTGCCCTATTCTATACACCTATTTACACCATGAATCCACCATGGGAAATAGAAAAATTACATGTTTATGCTTCAATATTTTTTACCTATTTGACTTTATAAACTCTCTGTCCTTGGCACAATCTGAGAACTTAATATATTTTTCTTGTATTTTTATTCAATCATACTAAAAAAATAACATTGTCAATATGCAATCTAAATTTTGTTCTGCATCTGAAAAGCCTGGTTTGGAACTAAAATAAATATTTGAAAATAAAAATATTCTAGGAAAAGTCATTTATTCTTCTACAACTGTTACCGAAACACTGGACCACATCATGTCTTCAGCAGCTTTCTAGTTTGCAGTTTTGTGTGTATATAAGCTAGCCACTCTTACACATTCTCTTAATTCCTAGAGAATAAAGCTTCTTGCCCCATTCCTGTTCGGCCTTAAAGCATTAAGAAGTAACTGATGTGCGGAAAAAGCACAAAGCATAATATTTTAGATGGTTTATGTTTAATTTTGTTAGGTAATAAAATGTTATATTGACTTAAATTACATCCAAAATACATAGAAGAAAAGCAGATTGTCCGTATATTTTTAATACTGCAAACATGGTATTAAGACTGAATATTATCACTGATCATTGACCATATCACTAATCATTGATTACGTACAATTCATGGTGCCATCTTAGCATTTTAATTATTTTTATGAAATGAAAACTGTAATCATTATTGTTGTTATTTGCTGCCCATCTTGCTGTCACACAAATCTGGATAATTTACAATCCAATAAAATCATAGTATCAAAGACTGAAACAGCAAACAATAAATATATTAACAAGAAATAGTAAGGCAGCAGGGAATATACAATAAAGGTCAGACCTTCTATTAATCCAGTAATCACCTCCAGGCTAACACACTCCTCTCTGGGCCACAGGCCTATTGCTAGAACCAGGTTTAAGACTTTACAAAGGGTAAAGAGAGTGAGAGCAGATCTCACTTTGAGGGGAATGAAGTTGCTGATCGTGGCTTCCATTGCCGAAAAGGCTCTTCTCCTGAAATCAAATTCCTTGGTTGACAGGATCCACAGCATGCCCCTTCTGCCAGCACAAGTGGGGTGGGCCAATCCCACTGAAATTGAGACAGTTCCTCAGCTAATATAAAAGTAATAGCTATATTTTCTTACCTTTTTATCCAAGGTGTCATCCTTTTGACTGGATTTCTTTTTGTGTTTTTTTGACATGTCTAGGTCTTAAAATCTGGAAAAAAAAAGTACTACAGTCTTAATTACTAGTATGCTTAGATGTCTATGGAGATTCTCAGTTATCCAGGTCATGGTGGTTTAAAAGGTGCTTTTTCAAGAGGCAACTGGACTTTCTGGTTTTTCTTTGAAGATGTTTTGCTTCTCATCCACGATGTCCAGTTTTCTCTTGAAAAACCACTTTGGGGACCAAGTGTTTAGATATTTTTCCAAGGAGTTATGTAAAGTGCAAAAGCTCCAAATAGGTTGGCTATTCCTAATTTAAGCAGTGAATACTATAGTGGAATATCTCTGACTTTTACCATAGGTTTAATCTGAAATTTAATGTAATACAAATGAATCAATGACAGATTATAAGGAAAGGTGGTGGTGAAGGAGAGAAAACAAGGATATAATCTTTTGTATGCTCGTGTGTTAGTTACATGATATATATTATTACTTAGCAAATGGATTACAGTCAATATGTTAGATTTATCAGGAATCATTTCAAAAGACAACATATTTGTTAAATAATAGATCATAGTTTGCTGCTATAATGCTTTTGTAAAATTGTGTTAGTTTTAATAAAAAAGATAGTGTTGCCCATGTCCCTTAAATCTTCCCTTTTTAAAACACTTTACTTGTGCATTATAAATATGTGAAGGTTAAAAAGGTGAGTCAGCATTCTTGTAATACCCAAAGTCATGAAAATGTAGAAATTATAAATCTAGATGAACTTATTTTTAGGTGATGGACATATGGAGACTGTGTCCACACTATTAAGAGAAAGGTTTATAGAGCATAAAAGATTTTATGGTTTTGCTTGGAGACTGAAACTGAAATAGAATTATCCACTGATTACTAAATTATGTACTGTTATTAATATATATAAACTTTTATTGACATATGAGACAGAAGAAGAGCAAGTGAAAGAATTCATGATAAACTGGGCTAATTTTTTTGGCTATAATATACAAATAGACCAATGGAAAATATGTGGTTGAAGGGACTGAAATTCACCTTATCTTCTAGATTTAAGATAATTTTTAGAAAATGATGTGTCACAGGTATTTGTCACTAGAGAAATTGTCTAGAATGTATTTCAAATCTTTGCTGGAAATGTGTGAACAACATGAAGAGACATTTTATCATGTTTGGTGGACACGTAAAAAAAACCCCCCAAACATCGTGGATGCAAATATATACTTTTAATTCAGAAGATTTTAAAGGTTAAAGTACAACTGGAACCAGAGACTTTTGGGGGGGATTAATGAAAAAACAATTAGAAAAAAGACACAGGATTTTGTTTTCATATATGACAACTGCAGCAACATTACTATATGCCCCAAAGTGAAAAAAGGCTTGATGCTACTTATGCAGAGGAATGGTTGGTCAAGATGATGGAACTTGCAGAAATGACTACATTAACTGCTTTCATTAGAGAAAAAGCAATATCTACATTTACTGTCAATTGGAAATCCCTTACACTTTTTGATTGAAACAGCAAAAAATATACTTATGATTGTGGTTTTGATGATTAGAAAGGAACAGTATAATGTAAAATGTATAAAGTATAATTTTGTGATTATATTTGCTGCAAAGGAAATCTAACAGTTCTATTTTTGTTTTGGATCTTTTTAACTTTTGTTTTCCTCTTTTTTATATGTTCTTTATTGGCGTTAATTTTTAAGCTTTTTATAAAACTTTAATAAAAAATATGCAAAAAATAGAGCAAGTGATCGAACATCAAAGGACAGAGTTAAGTTTGAAAACTGAACAACTGAAAACACTGGTTTTAGATAACATTCCACAAGTGGCAAATGTATGGGTTACATTATTCCTTTTCCCAGCTGTGTTTTTATCTTCCTTAAAACTTGCAAGTGTATTCAACCATTTTCTGAATAAGTGTTGTTTACTTCACCAGTAGATTAGATTTTGTACATTAAATGAAAGAAATGGCTTTGGCTAAAAAACATGGTTTACTGAATTTCAAAAGGAGGCATGGGTGATGCCATGCTGAAATGCTAATACCACCTTTATTAAAAGGCTAATTAATAATGAAAACATGATCACGTTGAAATTTAAAAGGAAACCAACATGTAAGTCTTTTTAAAAACTACTTTAGGCATGACCTGCTGTTTATGTTTCTATGTGTGATGTTAAAGTTACACTAAGAGGGGGAAATAGTGGACATTAATGTTTTCTTATCATGACTGTGGACGTTTACTCTTTTTTTTAAAAAAAATAGCTATTAAAAATAAAAGAGCAAATACACCCGCAGTCTTTGTTAAAATGGATAAAGAAGTACTGGAAAGTGGTGTCAATAAAAGATCACCGCAACGAATATCACAGTCAGCCAAACCGATTACCACAGCACAGGGGAGGGTTTCTAAGTTCTACTATATCCATTTTAAAAGACTTTTCTCTTCTCGTGCGCTTGTCCACTTAAACACACACACTCTGTAAGTAAATGAGTCCAATTCGGTTGTTCAACCAGTCTCGGTTTGACCGGAGTTCATTAAAGAAACCGCAAAACTGAATTCAAGTACCACGTCAAAACCTAAATGAAACCAACCTTACCTTGTAGCTTTTGAGGAAGTGGGCACGACTTACACACGCACACCCGAATCAAGATTCCCAGTAGCTCCACAACCTTTTCAGAGGGATCATTTTGAGTTCCTTAAAAAGGTTTTTTCTTTTTTTTTTTTGCCCCCCTCACGTTTGTACGACTCTTTCTCGGTAACTAAAGGACACCTCCGGGCCAAAAAGTATTGGCCATTCGTCTTGGCTTGTTTTCCTCTGACGTCTGAGGCACCCACAGCTTCTCCGCCCTCTTGCAATTTAAAAAAAAAAAAGGGCCCCCTCCGGCAGCCAATTGCGTCCTCTTTTACGTTCTACTGTAACCGGTCGATTTTCTGTCTCCTATTAGAAGAGCATAAAAACTCTGTCGAGTTGCACGCTGGGTATAGTAGTTCACCAACTGCCAGCGGAGCTGTACAGTGGCAAAAAAAAAAAAAAAAAGGCCTTGTTGCCTTCAGGGTGGTGGCATTTTGGGAATTGTAGTTCTCGAGCCGCGTTGGATTTCGGGTGCTGTAGTGGGGGTAGGTTCAAAATGTCACGAAAGCGTTGCTTCGCACTTGCCCTCCCGAACTACACCAACGGCTTGGCCAGCGAGGGACAGCAGACTGAGGAGTAGGAGGAGGGTAAAGCAATCCTCGCCTCTTCAACTTCGCTCTGTGGGGGAAAAAAAATGGCGGCCCAGGACTCCCCGCTGCCGTTGTTACAAGTACCGCCCTCGCCCCCCAACGAAGAGAGACTTAGGGAAAGCAGGGAGGATAAAGAAGATAAGGAGGCCGCGGAAGAGCTGAGTGAGTATAAGGGGAAGGGACAGGAACCGCTTTGCAGGCTGAGGGTTTTTTTGCCATGTGGAGAAGGAGGGGGAAAACTGTTTTTGTTTTTTGTTTTCCCCGCCGGCCTTTCTTTTCCTTGCCTACGCCGCTTGAGAGAAAGCTTTTCAGACCCGTTTGAAGTCACCTTCATATGTTAGGCACGTCGGTCAGAGGTTTCCTGACTTCCAGGCGGTGCCTTTCTTTTCTTGGACCACCTGGGCATCAGCGGGAACTGATTTAGGACGGGGGGGCGTTGTCGTTGTTTGCAGGGATGCAACTGTTAGCGTCCTTTAAGGGGGGAGAGAGAGAGGCAGGCTGGCTGCGGGCCCTCAATTGTTCCTCCTAGAGGGGACTAGTTGCAAAAAATATATATTTTTCTTTCATTAAATGTGCTTTAGTGTGTTCAGGATGTCTTTTTCAGGCGGGAAGAGAGGAAATAGGTGGCTTCCCCATTTTTCTGTCAGAGAAGTTATTTATCTTCAGGTTGGAAGATAGCATTGTCAGGAGACAGATATCTCTTTATTCCCCAGTACAGTAAAGCAGTGGTTCTCAACTTTATCTTCACCACAGATCCCCTTTATATACCTTTTGTGCCCACAGACCCCTAAGACTTAATTCAAGATTTAAATCGTAATATTTCTTCAAGCCTTTGCGTCCCGCCCCATTTTTGTGGTCTGCCGGTTGAGGATAAATAGGTAAATTGCAACTAATTAGTAGAATTGTATGGTGTATTCCTTGATGTATGGTTCTCAGATAGTGGCAAATGCTATTTATCAGATCCAAGGGCTGATATCAGGCTTGATTAGCAGTGAAGGCTCCTAGGAAAAGCCCATCAAACATCAACTGCCTGCATTTATGTTCCTCAATTGCAGTCATCAAGTCTAGGAACATCGTGGTTCTAGTCTGATGCTTTCTTTCTGGACAGCTTTGGTGTTCATGATTTTATTGTTTAAACAGATATTGCTGCCAAACAAACAAATCCTGTATTAATAATTCCTTTGGGAAGCTTAGTACTTCATTGTTCAAGCAGTACCAGATTGAAATCTTCTTATTCACTGTCAGCTGTTTTTCAGTCACTTGCCAATTGACTCTGGAGAGATATGTAGCACATGGAAGCTAAATCTGGATCCATGGAAACAAAGCTTTGTTAAGCCTTACCTTTTCGTCCTCCTTTCATCATATTTCTAAAGTTGAACATTTGTCTGAATTGTTTGTTGAAATGTCTGCAAGCAAAAAAAACTAAGCTCAGAGAGAATCAAGGACTTCACATTTCATATACTGTAGTCCAGGGGTATCAAACTGGTGGCCTGTGGACCAGATGCTTCATGTGCAGGCCACGCCCACCCCACAAAGGCAAAAACATCATGATATGTCACGTGATGTGATTGAGTTTGACACTCGTGTTGTAGTCAAAAGGGGGAAATCACAAATATATTCTTTTCAAGCTAAATTCCAACTTGCTAAGGGTAATCAAAGCCCAAGGAAATGGAAAAATTCCTTATCCAAGCAAAAACATTTTTAAAGAATTGCTTTTTTTTCTGGATATATATGGTAATATGTTCATTACATTCTTTTATCCTTTGGATTTTCTTATTTCATTCATCTAGGTAAGTAGTATTTCTGTTAGCAAGTTATCATACTTTACTGCATTTGTGCACCTGTAGTTCATAAAAATCAATTGCAGCCTATATCTACACATCTAAATTTATGTTGTCCTGCTAAATGCCTAGACAAGTATATCTGATTATTTTAATTAAAGTAAATGGGGTTTTTTTGCAAGCAAAATTTGAATACATGTATGAATACAGGTAGTCCTCAACTTATGGCCCACAATTGAGCCCAACATTTCCATTTTTAAACAAGACAGTTAAGAGAATTTTGTCCCATTTAACAACCTTTCTTGCCATAGTTGTTAAATGAATCACTGCAGTTAATTTAGTAGCATGGTTGTAAAGTGAATCTGGCTTTCCCATTGACTTTGTTTGGCAGAAGGTCGCAAAAGGTGATCAGATCATATAACCCCATAAATATGAGCCAGTTGCTGAGAAATCAAATTTTAATTATGTGACCATAAGGATTCTGCAACTAGTGTGTGCAAAATGGTTGTGTCATTTTTTTCAGTGTGGTGGTTACTTTGGTCACTAAATGGATGGTTGTAAGTCAAGGACTATCTGTATAGCCCTATAACATAGCTTTAGAACATGTATTTATGTCCATTTTGTTTTATTACAGTATCTAAGATTTCCTGGCAAAAACCCTGAGGTTTTTAATCGGATTATTTTATGACTGCTTGAATGCCATTTGGGTAGTATGAGAAATATACACTGCTCAAAAAAATAAAAGGAACACAAAAATAAGACATCCTAGATCTGAATGAATGAAATATTCTTATTAAATACTTTCTTCATTACATAGTTGAATGTGCTGACAACAAAATCACACAAAAAATATCAATGGAAATCAAATTTAGCAACCCATGGAGTTCTGGATTTGGAGTTACACTCAAAATTAAAGTGGAAAAAACGCTACAGGTTGATCCAACTTGGATGTAATGTCCTTCAAACAAGTCAAAATGAGGCTCAGTAGTGTGTGTGGCCTCCACGTGCCTGTATGACCTCCCTACAACACCCGGGCATGCTTCTGATGAGGTGGCGGATGGTCTCCTGAGGGATCTCCTCCCACACCTAGACTAAAGCATCCCCCAACTCCTGGACAGTCTGTGGTACAATGTGGAGCGAGACATGATGTCCCAGATGTACTCAATTGGATTCAGGTCTGGGGAATGGGTAGGCCAGTCCATAGCATCAATGCCTTCGTCTTGCAGGAACTGCTGACACACTCCAGCCACATGAGGTCTAGCATTGACATGCATTAGGAGGAACCCAGGGCCAACCGTGGTCTCACAAGGGGTCTGAGGATCTCATCTCGGTATCTAATGGCAGTCTGGCTACCTCTGGTGAGCACATGGAGGGCTGTGCGGCCCCCTAAAGAAATGCCAACCCACACCATTACTGACCCACTGCCAAACCGGTCATGCTGGAGGATGTTGCAGGCAGCAGAACGTTCTCCATGGCGTCTCCAGACCCTGTCATGTCTATCACATGTGCTCAGTGTGAACCTGCTTTCATCTGTGAAGAGCACAGGGCGCCAGTGGCGAATTTGCCAATCTTGGTGTTCTCTGGAAAATGCCAAACGTCCTGCATGGTGTTGGGCTGTAAGCACAACCCCCACCTGTGGACGTTGGGCCCTCATATCACCTTCATGGAGTCTGTTTCTGAGCATTTGAGCAGCCACATGCACATTTGTGGCCTGCTGGAGGTCATTTTGCAGGGCTCTGGCAGTGCTCCTCCTATCCCTCCTTGCACAAAAGCGGAGGTAGCGGTCCTGATGCTGGGTTGTTTCTCTCCTATGGCCTCCTCCACGTCTCCTGACGTACTGGCCTGTCTCCTGGTAGCGCCTCCATGCTCTGGGCACTACGCTGACAGACACAGCACACGTTCTTGCCACAGCTCGCATTGATGTGCCATCCTGGATGCGCTGCACTACCTGAGCCACTTGTGTGGGTTGTAGATTCCATCTCATGCTACCACTAGAGTGAAAACACCGCCAGCATTCAGAAGTGACCAAACCATCAGCCAGAAAACATAGGAACTGAGAAGTGGTCTGTGGTCACCACCTGCAGAACCACTCCTTTATTGGGGATGTCTTGCTAACTGCCTATGCTTTCCACCTGTTGTCTATTCCATTTGCACAACAGCATGTGAAATTGATTGTCAATCAGTGTTGCTACCTAAGTGAACAGTTTGATTTCACAGAAGTGTGATTGACTTGGAGTTACATTGTGTTGTTTAAGTGTTCCCTTTATTTTTTTGAGCAGTGTAGTTAATTTTTGCCATCCGAAGATTTTAAGAAGCATACATTCCCTTTTTCCAGCACCAGCTTAGGATACTGAAAGGCATACAAAAGGCAAATTATTTCAGGGTCCTAATATCTGAGATCAGAATTTCCAGTTGTTACCCTGGGAATCTTAGATATTGTAATGACGAGGCAGTCGAGTTGTTTGATCATGAACAACTGAATCATGATGATCTTTATTGGAGTATAGTCTTGCATTTATATACATTTTTAGTTATCCCCCATCATTGGTTAACTTTGGTTACTGCTTAACTTTTGTTACTGCTTAACTTTTGTTACTGTTCACTGCAGTAATCCATTAATTATTTCTAGTTAAAGTCTAACATATGTTTACTTCCCCTGTCTAATCCTCCTTTATCCATAGATTAGTGATTGTTTGCCTGAGTTGTATTTGCTTGGAAACATTCTTTATCTGAGGTTTGCCATCCGAGATTGGCACATTCCTGCAATTACAACTCTACACTTAGGTATAATAATAAAGTAAATAGATCACATCTTTTATTTCATTCTCTTGAAGAAGCAGGGTGGCATGAACAACAACTGTAGGTGAATGAGGAAAACCCAAAAGAAGGCTGAACAAATATTCTTAAGCCTTCAACTAGATCAAGAAAGATAATCTGGTGGTCTTTGATACTGTTGAATTGGCTTGGGATATCGTGAATGCTGGCAATTGTAATTTAGGAATACCTTGAGGGCCACAGGTTTTTTAGCTCTGATACAAATGGAATTAAGGATTCAGGAAATATTCTATTTTAAAGTACGTTGTATGTCAATACTGTATATATAAAGAATGTCTAATATATAATCTTGCCCAGTCTTTCATTCAAGACATTGCCTTATAAAGTTAAACAAAACAATACCAGAATTCCTCACAAATCCTGCACTAGTCGGTCTTTTAGCCAGAACCGTAAGTGTCAATAAGTCATGAGCAGGATAAAAGTGAAATAGATTTCATTACTGCTTTAAGGTTTTTCAAGAGAAATAAAACATATATGTAAAAATGATTGCATATTCACATTTTAGCAGAATTGGTAAGCATACTTTTGCTGAACTGAAACTTGTTAATTGGCACAATGCATGAAAAGACTATGCTTCAAATCGATAAGAATATATGTAGCTCAGGGTTGAACTATGGAGAACTTGGTGCTCTCCGAGTTTGGTGGTTTGCTTGCTGACATTTTTTTTACCCAACTACATAATATCAGTGCAAGTAAGTGTGGGATCTGATTTTATAGATAGTCCTTTTCCTACAACTATTCAATGACCTTTCAAAATTACAACAGTGCTGAAAATATGGCTTATGAACTGTCCTCAAAGTTACTACCATCTCAGCACTCCTGTGGTCACATTAAAAAAATGGCCTTTTCCTCACAATTATAGAGGTGCTTCAACTCCCTCCACTCACTTAACATCTATGCCCTTTTTGGTGCACTACAATCCTAATCCTAACATTTTAGGTCATACTCACTTTGAATGCTTTTATCTACACTAGAATACATTATAGGTAGCCCTCAACTTATGACTACAATTGAACCCAAAATTTATGTTGTTAGGTGAGAAATTTGTTAAATGAGTTTTGCCTCATTTTACGACTTTTCTTGCCACATTTGTTAAGTGAATCACTGCATTTCTTAAATTAATAACACAGTTGTTAAGTGAATCTGGTTTCCCTATTGACTTTGCTTTTGAAGGTCACAAAAGGGGATCACATGACTCTGGGACACTGCAACCGTCATAAACATGAGTCAGTTGTCAAGCATCCAAATGTAAATCGTGACCATAGGGATGCTGCAGCGGTCATAGTGTGAAAAGTGGTCATGTCATTTTTATCAATGCTGTTGTAACTTTGAACAGTCACTAAATGAACTGTTGTAAGTCAAGGGCTACATCTCTCTGCCTTTTTTTTTTTTTAACAGACGGTATTTTATAGCACGTCCAGCCCTTTGACCATCCCTATCTGGCCTGCAGCAGGGAAGGGGAGGTAATGATGGCAGGGCAGCAGCCCTCCACAACAGTCCCAATTTCTGGGGAAAATTAATTGCTGAGTCCTATTCCCTTTGGTCTTCAATATTGCACAAGTATTGTTTTTAGTAAATCCGGCGCTAGACATACATTCCTTTTCAAATTGTTAGATACAAGCTCAATTATTGTTTGGAGGGGACCGTGGCTCTGTAAGACTATAAGACACTGGGCCTATGCACCACTGAGGTCAGCAGCTCGGCGGTTTGATTCCTACAGGCATTCAGGCATCCCGCGGGTAAAGATAACATTGCCCCCACCAAATCCTTTCATAGAGGCCATATGCTAAATAAATAAATTATTTGGAAAAAAAGCAACTAAATTCTGTGGGACTTGTTTGTGGTGACATACTGAAATCCCATTGATTTTAATGGGCCTAATTTATCTTTTATCTCACTTTTTTTGCATTGTAAATATACTAATTAAAATACTGTAGTAGATTTATACAGAAAATACTGTAGTTAATGTGTATTGTTTTGCCTTATATATATATTTTTAATTTCTGCAGATGGGATGGATGCCCCCCCAAAACCTGATAGCCCTGGGCAAGATACAGAAATCATTAATGAAGATACAAATGCAAAAATGAAAAAATCAGAGCAAAGTTCCATTGAAGATCTTAACAGTAATCTACTAGATGCATCATCTAAAACTCCACAAGGTTTGCTAGGATAATACAGAAAACTTTGGTTTATTTGGGATGATTTACAGGACATGAAATATTCTGCCCATCTATCTTTCTAAAATTAGTAAAGACATACAGTTAAAGAGTATAAGATGAGATACATCCTCTAATTTGTTATTTTGAACGATATAACATCTTCAGAGAAATATGTGAATTCTTGATATGTTCATATTTATTTCTCCCAATATTTATAAATCAAATCTCACTTATCACTGCTTATCACTTTTGAAATAGCGTTGTCAAAAAACCTTATAATGTTAGCCAGGCATGTATTACCTACACCTATTGGTTCCTAAACCCAGTTTAAGTTTATTAAAATATATATGCAATCCTCTAGAGCCACTGCCAACATTCAGCAGCATAGAATTCTTCTATGCATTATAAAATTACTCCAAATTTCTAGAAAGGAATCTATGCCACCACCCAGTCAGTGAAACTTGATATCTATTCCCAATACAGTTAGTAATGAGGAAGCCCATTGAATACACGGGTTTTGTCCCAATTAAATATACACTAAAGTAAATATTCAATATCAGGCATTCCAAATCATGCCCGAAGATACATAAAAGCAAAATACACTATTTACCGTGTTTCTAGCACTGCCACTGCTCCAGACGGCAGCGCTCCAAACGCAGAGGCAGCTCCAAACGCGGAAGCGGCAGCTCCAAATGCAGCGGTGGCATGGGCAGAAGGGAAAACAACAGCGGTGGGCGCCGAAGGTCTCA
Organism: Pseudonaja textilis; assembly: GCF_049901715.1. Classification (NCBI taxonomy): domain Eukaryota; kingdom Metazoa; phylum Chordata; class Lepidosauria; order Squamata; family Elapidae; genus Pseudonaja; species Pseudonaja textilis. Next base: position 95,173,589 of record NC_141992.1, read on the forward strand.
GGTCTGTGGCAAAGGTATTTGGCGGGAGCAGGGAACTCTCTGCGTTCTGCCATGATCACCCGTTAGGAGCGGCTGGTGGTGAGGCTGCCCATGGGGCGCTCTAGATGAGGATGCAAGGCGGGGAATTAAGTCACTCCTGAAAAGATGGCCTAGCCGTTTTTTCGGGGCTCAAAAAAATGTAAGACCCGGCGTTATTTTATGAGAAACACGGTATTCCGTGTCACTGACAACTGAGGCAGAAATATAGGAAATAGTTAATCTTTTTTTAGCTAGAAATCAGAGTTTAATGCTTTAATTCCATGCAGGAAATTCTTTGCTTTCAATGCAACCTATGGACATGTAAGAATTAACAAATGGCATGAAAAGTTTTTGATACTACAAATGGTCCTCATTTAACAACCACTCATTGAGTGACCATTCAAACTCGCAGACCAAACTGTTGGTCAAATAATCCTCCAATGTAGCTGATGAGATCCAAAGATATTCCAGTTACAAGCCTATGCACTATTTTAATGTTATAAATATTTGTCAATGTATGAGCTGTTGTGGAAATTTAGTAGGAAGTTTTTAATGATTTTTTAAAATCTTTTGGATTTGTTTGGAGAAAGAGTACAACAGTACCATTGCATAGCTATGATACCTAATACCGTAGGCAAGATGAGTGTGGGCCATTATAAAAACAGAGGATTGCTTGAGAGACGCAGTGCACAAAGACTCCAAACTTTTGTAAAGCTTTTGAAAGATTGAAGTTAAGTAGTATTTGCTTATATATAGTGCACATACGCACACATGCACAAGCACACATATATAGCATTTGAAAAGTAATTTGAATTGTTCATTTTAGAGAAACACTTTTCAATTCAGCGGACCCTTGATGATTTAGAAAAACTGGCTGATTTTCAGAAAGGCTGTCTAATTTCCTCTGATTCCAAGAATGAAGACCAACAACTGGCAGGTATTTAAAATATTTATAGAAGAAACAACAAATGATGGAAATGCAATGCTTGTGGCATTCAGTTCTTAGACAAGAACTTTGCTTGATAGCTATGGAAAACAGATAATCTGAGGAAACTATATTACTGATCTTAAAATAGGAACCAAAGAAGAAATCTTGTATCAGTGATGGTTATGAGTCTTGGCCATATGTGTAAAGAATTACCAAAAGTAGTAGTAAATAAAATATTTTGAAGAAAAAAACCCCAGAAGTATTCTTTTACTTATTTAGGGCTATATTTGCAGTTTTATCCTTGTTGTCAGGTCCAAGTAAGAAGATGCAGTAGAATTAATTTCACAGAGGCTTGGGAGCAAAGCCATCCCTAATGGATGGAAAGCATGGAAAGGAAAAAAGAAAAGCATATCTGTTCAGGAGGCAATGATGTACTACTTTTTCTAATAACCTTAGATTATTATCTTTATTGTATGAAAAAACCCCAAAGATTTCTACTTCTGTCTTGGATTGTAGATATTTTCACACTAGTTCAACTAAACCTTAAACCATGGCTTTTAAAACAAATATTTTTCTTTTTTTTTAATAATACAATTTATTAATTTTAAAGTTAAAAAACAATCAACAATACATATACAAATAAATGAAAGAAAAAAAGAAAGAAGAAAGAAGAAAAGAAAGAAAATAAAAGATTGAAAAGAAAGGAAAAATAAAGAAAAAGAAAGAAGGAAAATTAAAAACATTCATATTTATTTTACAGTTTGCAAGATCCTTTTTTTTTAATAGCCTTTGATTTATGTCATATATACACCTATTCTATACATATATCACTATCTCATTATTATCAGTTAAAACTTTTCTCTTATGCCTTATGATATATAATTTATCTATGATTAATCCAATTATACCAACAATTCCAACTATCATAATATTGTGAAGTATCTTTGTTTTTTAGTGCCAGAGTCAGTTTGTCCATTTCTGCGCATTTTGAAATTTTATCAATAATCACTTCATCTGGTGGAATTTGATGTTGTTTCCAGTATTGTGCAAAGGCTAATCTGGCCGCAGTTAGTATATGTATTGTTATATATTTAGCTTTTTTGGAAATTTAAAACAAATATTTTTCTTAGATATATCAGTTATTAATGATTTGATTGCAAGTTGTTGAGTTGAGATGCAAATACTACTTAATGTATATTGACAAAAAAACTTCAGTGCTGAAAGATTTGGTTATTACACATTTGTCTCTTATTTTGGTTTAATTTAAAATATCAGCTGACAAGAGGTCCTGCCCATTATGTCCTGAAGAGAGGTTCAAAGCTTGCAGTAGTCACAAGCTCCGTCGCCATCTTCAGAATCTTCATTGGAAAGTATCTGTTGAATTTGAAGGTAAACATAGCTAAAACACTATTATTAATGCTAATGCAGTTAGATGACAACTGTTAGTTTTTTTCCTGTAATTAATGTTGTAACTCAAACATGATTACAGGGGCATACTTTAATTTATTATAAATTAAAGGTTCAAGAGAAAGGTTTAGGACAATAAGGTTGGAGACCAAGAGATAATATAGATCAAGGCCCAGGGGCTGTACCTGGCCCACGGGGTGCTTAAATCTGGCCCGCGGTGCTGCCCTGAAAACAGCAAAGGACTGGCCCGCAGTGCCTCTGCCAGTGAAAACGGAGCTCAGGAGGGCCACATACAGCCACCCCGAGCACCATTTTCACTGGCAGAGGGTTGCAGGAAGCCAGCACAGCCAAAAATGGAGCTTGGCAAGGCCACATGGAACCCACCTGAGCTCTGTTTTGCTGGCACACGTTTGCGGGAGGCTGTCACAGCCGAAAACTGAGCTTGGGAGCCTGTTTTCACTGGCCAAAGGCACCCCTGATACGAGTGAAGTTGAGCTGGCCACACCCCGTGCCCCCAAGGGCAAACACAACCTGATGTGGCCCTCATGAAATTGAGTTTGACACCCCTGATATAGATGAATGGATGTCGAAGATGGATTTTGAGAAGAGTTGATGTTGCCTGATTTTAAAATATTTTTATTGTATTGTTTTGTGCGTATGTGTGTATTGTTGTTATTTGTGGACCAAAAGATGGCCATACAACTCTTTTAAATACATAAATATAATCTGCAAAAAAACCAAGAAAAATTACTTCTATATATGGAATGTAGTTCAATAATGGAAGAGATAAAATTCAACATAAGTTCAGGGCAAGTTTTTTTTTCCCCTAGGATATATATAGTACTGTGTTTCCCTGAAAATATGCCCTACCCCCAAAATAAGGCCTAGTGAAGGAGTGGGCGTGGCCAGCATAGGAGGCAGCTCTTCCCTTTCCCAATTATCTCATAGCTTCTTGGCCCCTTAATCGGGCCCGTGGATCAGCTTGAGCCATAAAGGGCCGGGAGCTGCCTCTCGTTCCTTCTCTCCTGGCGCAGCTGTTCCTTTCAAGCAATCAGATGTCACTTGAGAAAAGGATGCACATCCCAGAATTGCAATGCTGAAGGCTCAGGATAAAGCCTTTTTGGGATGTTTGTCTGTGCGGAGCTTGAGGAAAGGATGACAGGCAGGAAAATCCCCATCCCCGTTTTTCTGCTGTTCATCAAAAAGGCTCCATTCTGAGCCTTCAGCCTATCCCAGGATCTTGCAAGGCTTGTTGTAGTGTTGTGTGTGCGAGTGGCAGCACTGCTGTGAGGTTTGACATACCAACGCAGCCGCTTGTGGCAGGACGCCAGCTGCACCAGTGTGATAAAGCCACGGTGGCTCTGCCATTCATGAGTGCAACACCACAACAAGCTTTGCAGGGTCCTGCTCCAAGAGGCTGCACCAGTATGACAAAGCTCACAGCAGTGCTGCCGCTCCTGCAAGCTTGAGTTGCGAATAGTCTGGAAATTTGGGCAGCATTTATGTAGCCGGGATGCCTGAAGGATCCTTGGCTTCCAAGTCTGGCGAGGCTCAGTGTTTGGGCTCTGATGCACTCCCAGGTGGCAGCGGTGTGTCCATGGCATGTCCGGCTCACAGTCTGGCCTATTGATCTTGGCCGATGGCATCTCTGACCCAATCTTGGCCACCAACGCTCGGGGGGGGGGGTTGTCAAGCACAGCTGGCTTCACGCGGAGACAAGGCACTATGAGGAGCTCATTTCTCAGATTGGCTGGGCGGGGGTTGCCCACGCTGAAACCGGGCCTTGAGGCACCACCCTGAGCAGAAGCCCAGCTGGGGCCGGGGGCAGGTCAGTCCCCTTACCCGGTTGCCCTCCACAGTTTTCAAAAAAAATTAAATAGTTTGACAAGATAGAACTTCTGAATATGAATGAATTCAGTGTTGAAAACTGAGTAATCATTTAGAGGTGTCCAATGTCTTTTTTGAATTTCAGGTTACAGAATGTGCATCTGTGACTTGCCATGCCGGCCTGTGAAACCAAATGTTGTAGGAGACCAGGTAACAGCTATTCAGTTATGTGAATTATTGCTTTAATCGGTTCCATTTTAGTTATTTATGGATTACATTCTTCTCAATTTTGAACTTGAGTTCTCTAGTAAACCCAGGGGCAGGGGGATAAGCTTTCCTTTCAAACATATTTCTCACCTATATATATTCCATCCAATGTTCACTATAAAGAATGTCCACTTTATAATATAAACTTTGTACCTCAGTTTTATATCCCTTCATTAGGTAATGGTGACATGTAGGAAAAGAGGAAGTACATTATTAAGTTTCTCGTATCTTTTTTGTCTTTAAGTAGCAAATAATTAGATTGCATCCAGTAACAACTTGAGAATGAATGCAGTTTTTTCAACAGATAATGTATTCTTGCTTTACTCATTAGTAATTCATTGGATACTGAAATTTCCATTTAAACTACTTTGAAAAGCATCTTACCATATATATAGAATGCATTGCAGTATTCTAGCACTATCACTATTTTTTAAAAAAATATTTTTATTTTAAATACAAATAATACAAACATAATACATATATATGTATTATGGAAAAAAGGAAAAAATATAAGTAAAAAAAAGAAAAATACAAACATTACACAGCACCCCACACTCGGAGACCATTTTTTCTTATAATTCTTCTTCTATAATAATTAAAAGATTTACTATATATTCTAATTGTGCCCTTATCCCTTCCAAAACAACATATATTCTTAAGTAGGTTTATTCCCTTTGCCTTTCAGCAACACTGATTTTATAAAATCCTCACATATTTCATTAAAATAGTTTGCTTTAATCATCCCTTTTTAAAATTTGATTTCTGTAGTTAATTTATCATTTGTTGCCATACTCCAAATTTCATTGTAACACTCATTTCTTTGAATATCCTAGTTTCGTTCCCCACAATTTAGCCATCACTAATTTAACAGCCACTATCAAATTTACAATCAATTCCTTTTTTGTTTCATTTATATCCTGTTATTCCACCAGTAACAGTAATGCAATTCTCAGTGACATATCTAAATTTACATTCAAAAGTGCATTAATTTCTCTAAATACCTTGTCCCATATTTTTTGTGCACTATCACAATTCCACCAAGCAGTATCACTTTTCGTTAAAAAAAATGACGATCTAAACTGTACTGTTTTATGAGTTTAATAAATTAAAATTTTAGTGCTAATACCTCAATTTTAATTAAATTTTCTTTGTGAATTAAGGTTTAAAATATAATATATGTATGGCTCTTTTTTAAATATAAGACACAGGCACAGTATAACTTTAATAAAAGCATTTATTGAACTTTAAATTTGTATGTGGTTTGTGTTATAGATATCCATAAAAATGGGATCACATTATCACTGTATTATCTGTTCAGCAACGATCAGTCGAAGAAGTGACATGGTAGGACATATTAAACGACATGTAAATAAAGGAGAAACTGAATCAAGGTTTACTTCAAGTAAGTAGTTAATATATCTCTGTTTTTTTCTTCACAAAGGTCTCATTATTTTGAACATTGAGTGTCATAGACTGAATAAATGATAAATTTAGAATAGTGAAACTTTATGATTTTATATTTCTGTCTAGGAACTCAGAACATCTTAAAAGGACAAGGTTTCTGTAATTTCTAGGTACAATTTTTATGTATCTTTATTTGACCTTATTTATTTAAAGAGGGCAAGCTGAGTTGTTAACAATGTTACATAGTGAAGTGTTTTATTATTGTATCTTTGGATTTAGTTGTCTGGGGAAATAACTTACTCAAGTATGGTATTTGGTAGTTTGTTTCCTTCCTCTAGAAAAGCATATGTCCTTAAGTAGTCATTGTTCTTTTTTATTTGTACAATTTTAAAATGTTTATTATGAAATATATCTAAGACATAAGTAGTGAACTTGGGTTTCCCAAAAGTTTCTGAACTACAATGCCACCATTGCTGAAGCTGCTGAGAATTAATGTTGGGAAACAAATAAAATAGTGATATATATCTCTGTTGGTTTTCATGTGTTCTTAACTACAGTGTTAACTATGTGTTCCTATCATTTCTAGCTGACATAGTTAATGTAAAACAGTTGTAGGAGATGCCATTAGAAAAATTCCCTGACCAAGAGGTTTCCTCTCTTCTGCTCTAGGTTTTCTATAAAAACTGTCATATATTTACCACATGATTAGATCCTTTCTCCCCCAAAAAGGATCTCTTTTAAGGATTGTGATCAAATCCAAGCACAGCTTAAATTCTCCTTAATATGATGGCATAGTGGTGGCATTTCACCATAAAATAGTTTTAAGTGTTATCAGAATCCTGTTTTACTTCTTTGAATGCCCCACATATTTCAGTTTGAATATAATTAGCAAGGTAGTTTTAAACTTTATACACCATACAGATATCATCAGTAGGGCCCTTTCATTCACTCATGTCTTTATTAACCAAGGTTAAAGGAGTCAGGAACAATAATCTTAGCCAGATAGTTGTTTCCAGAACCATCTCTCTATTCATGTGCACATTTTGGAACTCACTTTCTAGCTTTTATACAGTCCCAATGTGAAAACTCTGGTCAGTATCATTTAGCAAGTTGGGAGAATAGGATAGATTATGGTCTGTGATTTGTGGAACTTTGAATGATCACCTGAAATGGGCTGCAACACTGAAAATAATCTGAAAATAATCCTTAGCTCTTGCTCCTAAATATGAAGTACTGAAGGAAGCGGACACAGATGTACAAGTCCTTCCTAACTATTCAACACCTCAGAAAACCGATTCCTATTTTAACCCCAAAATGAAACTTAACAGGTAAGAAATGATAAAATTGTTTGGGGAAGAATTATAAATAAATATTGTGAATTTTCTTATTAACAGAAGCCAGTAATTGTATTCATTTTTCAGAGGTGGTATTCAGCAGGTTCTGACCAGTTCTGGAGAACTGGTAGCAGAAATTTTGAGTAGTTTGGAGAACCGGCAAATACTACCTCTGACTGGAGATTTTACAGTATCCTTCCCCTGCCACACCCACCAAGCTATGCCCACAGAACCGGTAGTAAAAAAATGTGAATCCCACCACTGACATTTTTGCTGTATTGTGGGTTATAAAGGGTTAAAGAGAACCTAATAAATTATTAGAAACTCAGTCAGTCAACCAAGAATTCAAGTGAGGTTTGAACTTAAATAATAACATCATTAAACCAGGACTACAATTAATCCTCGACTAATAATTGGGACCAGAATTTCCTCTGCTAAGCAAGGGAGTTGTTAACTGAGTTGCACCCAATTTTACAACCTTTTTTGCCCTGGTTATTAAGCGAATCACATGAATCGGGCTTCCCCCATTGACTTTGCTTCTCAGAAGCCAACTGGGAAAGTTTGGTAAATGGCAATCCCATAATCCCAGGATCCTGCAACCATCACAAATAGATACTGGTTGCCAAGCACCTGAATTTTGATCATATTAATTGCATTATGTCTTAGCATTGTGCATGAAGTGGACTATTCTTTGCCTAATACAATTGAAATCCTGCCAAAAATCTCAGTACTTTAGATTGGACAAACAATAAGAATAATTACAACTGCATTATGTTATTTATAGTTTATTTTTTCACACATTGTCCTTTAAACAAGATATAATAATAATAAATGCATGGTATACTTTGTTCAGTATACTTTTTCTCTTTTTCTTTTAGACAACTTATAGTCTGTGCTTTAACTGTTCTAACTGAGGAACGAAAACCATTGGAATGTCTGGATGCGTTTGGAGCCACTGGTAGTCTGCTGTTATGCATTTTGATTTATAATTTCTAAAGAGAATTTGTATATCTAGTTGCAATCTGGGGGAATAAGCCTTATTAATAGAATTTATTTTTTTGAATAAAGATGCTTAGGAATGCACCTTTTTTAAAAATTTGCCCTGCCATTAAATTTTATGAGTGCATATATATTTGTAACAGAATTGGAGGAAAAGTTTTACTGATTTCATGGTTTTTATTAAATGAACTGCTATTTAATGACTGCCCTATGTAGCGGCAATTCAGTAATGAGAATGATGAAAAGTAACTTTTCTACCAATCCATGCACTTATGACCTCAGGTCTGTACAGCAAAGGAAAACTGTAGTAAGATCAGAAGCACTTACTGACCATTTTGCTTAATCAAGTTTTGATTCTAATTAGTCATTAAACAAGGACTATCTGTATATGTACATTTCCTAAATAATTCAAACCTAATATTGTATTCGGCATAGTGAGGTCACAAGTCTGTAGGCATGCCTTTTGCTGAATTCATTATGTATGTATCATCTGCCTTCCAGGTATAATGGGATTACAGTGGGCAAAGCATCTTGGAAATTCAGTAAAAGTCACAATTAATGATTATAATGAAAATTCAGTGACCATGATACGAGAAAATTGCCATTTAAATAAGATGAAAGTTGTGATGAATTTTGAGGAAGATGACTGTGATGAAGTAATGGAAGAAGGGGAAGAAAACTTGCCTACCATTGAAGTGACAAAAATGGATGCCAATGTCATCATGCATTTGAGAGCATTTGATTTCATGTAAGTGTCTTGTCTTACTTCAATCACACTTTCCCCAGTTGTGCTTTCCAATATCTAGATGGAGAATAATCTAGATTTAGAACACAAACAGGAGATTGATATGCAGCTTCAAGGTTTACCTCTTTACGGTAACTAAAATATCTAGTTCATGGGATATTCTGTTACGGTTTAGTATTCTGTGAACTAGGCCACAAACTGATTGATTAAAGGACATCAGTGCTTGCTGAAGGAATGTTAATTATGTTCTGGAATCTTTGATTTGTAAAAATTAGGATTGCTTAAAAATATCTCTTAAGAATCATTGTTGCACTTTGGTTTCATGCGGCTTTCTTCTGCCTACAATGTCTGTTAAATCCCAAGTTTTCGAAAACTGCTTGCATCTTCATCTGGGTTCAGATCAGAGGTGGTATTCAGCAGGTTCTGAACAGTTCTGGAGAACCAGTAGCGGAAATTTTGAGTAGTTCAGAAAACCGGCATATACCAATCTCTGACTGGAGATTTTACAGTATCCTTCCCCTGCCACGCCCACCAAGCCATGCCCATAGAACCGGTAGTAAAAAAAAATTGAATAGATAGTTCAGATAGTTAATTGGGCTCACTGCATACTTTTCTATCTATATAGCTGTGACAATTGGCTTATATTGTAAACATCTGGGAATAATTGTTATAAAATGTCAATATATTCAACATTTTATTTTACTTTACATAAAATATGCACCAGATTTTTTTAAAAAATGTTACGATATAATACATAAAATGACAACCTTAGGCAGACAGTACTTTTTGGAAAGGAATTCCTGTTGAAGTATATGGCATTTTAGTAGGCAAGATAAAGGTTGTGCATACATTTTCTTATCTGTATAATTTTTACTGTCCTATGTTCTGTCTTCTACATTATCATACAGCCACCTGGACCCATTTGGATCATCAGTAAATTACTTAGATGCAGCTTTCAGAAATATAAGAAATCTTGGGATCGTTTCAGTGACATCAACAGATACAAGTTCTCTCTATTCAAAGGCGCAACATGTGGCCCAACGTCATTATGGTTGTAACATTATCAGGACAGAATACTATAAGGAGCTGGCTGCAAGAATGGTACTTGCTGCTGTGGCAAGGTGCAGTTGCATTTCCCAAATAGTTCTTTCAATGTTCTAAGAGTAGGAGGCTGCAGTTTTTACCTTGTTGCTTACTCTTATACAAGGGACTAAGCAAAATTGATTTTTACATCCTGTTTCTCAGTAACCTTCAGCAATTAGATCAAGAGTTATGAATGTGTAAACAGAAAACTTCAGAGCCTGCGTACAAAAAGTTTGATCCACGAAGCTGAATGTTGTATTTTTGAGCCTCTGCATCCTTTTTACAAATGTGAACAAAAATAGACAGAAAGTGAATTTCTAGTAAATATTATAGGGCTGATGGTTTGATGAGGTCTCCCTGAGATTCAATCAGACTCCAGTCTACTGATGGCAGCCCTGAATAACTGACTCTTTGCCCAGCCCTTTGCCAAGTGTGCTTGAAGTTTTCTTCTTTTTCTTTGATTTTATCTGGGCTAACTATCTTCACCATCTTTGTTCTTTTTTGTTTTCTTGCTTTACATCATTTTTTAAACATAATACCTGCTCTCCCTCCCCAAAGTAACTAGGAGTTGGGCAGTATATAAATACATTACTGAAGGAATCAGTGGATTGAGTTTCTTACATTGTCTTGGATGCATTCAGAAATCTGAAAAATTGTCCATTGAAGACAAGCTTCTACATGAAGCTAGGAGTAGAACATTTGGGAAGACTTAGCCTTTGCTGGATTCTATTCTTAATAATCTCTCTTTCTACAGAGCTGCTGCTAGATGCAACAAAGGCATTGAAGTTTTGTTTGCTGTGGCTCTTGAACATTTTGTGCTAGTACAAGTGAGAGTGTTGAGAGGTCCTTCTTCTGCAGATGATACTGTCAAAAAAATCCGATACCTAATTCACTGTCAATGGTGTGAAGAGAGGATATTCAAAAGAGAGGGTAACATGATAGAAGGTAATCCTATTTTGTAATTTCAGCTAGTCCTCAGGGTACTTCAGTTAATGAAACTGAATTCACCATAAAATCACCACAGCACCTGTACTTTGTGTCGCTTGTTTGTTCAACAGTAATCTATTCTCAAATTAACTTCTGTGCGGTATTTTGATATAGTGCCTACTTAGAATCTAGATTATAGTCATGTATAAATTTTATTTGTACCCTTCCTCTTTTTGCAACAGAAAACTCTTTAACAATGAGAAAAAGCAACAGCATAAAGAAGAATAAAATTAATGAGCTAATAATTGAAAACAATGTTGGAATTGTTTTCATAAGAAATGAGAACCATTTATTAAACACAAGAAGGCTGTAATCATGTACACAATTACTGGGGCTTAACTTCAGTTGATATTTGTAAAACGTACTAATTGGACATGTAGAGTTGAATGATTCCCCAGGACTTGAATTTGCTTGTTCTATGGAGTGCTTCTTAAGGAAAAGCATCTGCCTTAAATTTACTGAAATAAACTAGTATCTCATAATGCCATGAGGCAGGCTAAATCAAAGTTACAATGATTGGATCAAAATCAAAACCTAAGCTTTTGACTCAAACTTCAATCTCATTGTTCAAGTGTTAATGCTATTATTACACTTGAGCTTCAGCTCTCTATCAAGTGTAGGAAGTATAATCAGAGGCAGAAAGCTGGAATATAAGCTCATGTTTTATGCATGCCTACAGGGATTAATTCACCCATTTCTGAAATTATAGTGTTTAGTTAAAGAGCCAGAACAAATTACTTTTGTAATTATAATGGCTTTTAATTCATTAGCATTTCAATTTCCATAACACTCATAAATTATATATCACTCAGATATTGGTCTAGAAAAATTATGTTTTACTGTTTCTTTTTCATAGACAACCCATACTGGCAACTTCCATGCAACTGCCATAACCAAATGACTGGGAAGACAGCAGTTGAACTGGGACCTTTGTGGTAAGTATTCTTTTTGAGTCCCTTTTCACTTCATAATAAGAATGAAAATTAGATTGAAAAGGATGTGTCAATAAAATCAATAAAATACTCTTTTCCATACCTAGCATCTAAAGTGCAGTCCCTTTTTTACTTACTTGGAAGTCTCTCTTAATTAGATGCAAGGTCTTTTAACCAAGGCTATGCAAAAAAAAACTGAAATAATCTCACATATACCTTCTCTTTGTTGGATATTGTATTTTTCATTGTGCAATTAAATATTTATAGTGTCCAGTTGCAAAAATAGTCCTTTAGGGGACTATTTTTTCATTGGCTTTAACTGAAGACTGCAGTGCATTCTAAATATCTGTAATGTGTCCAATTTCAGTTACAAGTGATCCTTGACGTACAACAGTTCATTTAGTGACTGTTCAGTTGCAACCCTGGAAAAAGTGACTTATGACCATTTTTCACACTTACAATTGTTGCAGCATCTCTGTGGTCACATGATTTACATTTGGATGCTCAACAACTGGTTCATGTTTATGATGGTGGCAGCATCCCGGGTTCATGTGATTACCTTTTGTGATCTTCTGACAAGCAAAGTCAATGGGGAAGCCAGATTCAGTTAACCGTGTTACTAATTTCACAGATGCAGTGGTTCAGTTAACAAATGTGGCAAGAAGGGTGGTAAAATGGTATGAAACCCATTTAACAAATTTCTTACTTAACAGCATAAATTCTGGGGTCAATTGTGGTCGTAAATCAAGGACTACTTGTATGCATCTGAATGTGTCTTGGTTTCTTTTGTGTTGTTAATCCAGATTTTCACCCATGTGCCTCTTTTTCTCCTCCATGGTTTTCTCATAGCCCAAAAAGGCATTAACACTGAGGTTTCATGAATCTCAAGGAATATTTCTGCTTGGCTGTCTGTTATTATAATATTCTAATTTACTGCTATATCCGAATCAATCTGAAATCAGGCAGATTTATTTTTACCTGAAATGTAACCCATTGCACTCCAGAAGAGATTTGTGCTTTGAAAAAGTTCTGTGTGGTTATTAGAAATGAGAGAAAATAAATAAAAACATTTGCTTGATCATTAAGGTAAATTTCTGGTTACAAAGTTTGGATTTTTGAAAAAAAAAGGGGGGGCATATATTTCCTACATAATTTTGAATATGCATAATTAGAATATAGTTTTCTTAATAGGTTCCATCCTTTTTTAAGATTTACTAGGAGAAATAGGCTGAGTACACTTTTTTTAATTCAATTATTTTTGGGGGGAGGGGGGACGACAACAAAATTTTGTTTGGGAAATATCCAAATATGGTTGTTTGCAAGAGAAATCTAAATATATTTCAGATTCTTTAAATCCCTTTAAAATCTAGGAAATAAACACTTAGCAATATCACCCCATGACATGTTTTTTCTAAAATAAATACTTGCCATTTTAAAATAAATTTCTCCATTACATTCTATAGTGTTGTTGTATTGTAGGTCAGGATCCCTCTTCAATACAGGATTTCTTAGAAGAATGCTGTTTGAAGCAGTTCAGTATGGCCTAGAAGACATCCAGGCACTTCTGAAAACGCTGATCTGTGAGGCAGAATGCACAACACTGAAACAGTTTTCAATTCATGCTCCTAGCAGTCAGAGTAAACAAGGTGAGAAGGCATGATGTTAAAAAAATGTTTAGTAATTTTTAAAAAGTCCAATTTAATACATAAACCCAACAAGGGGCTGTAAATCAAGCTTTGTGTTCTGCTTGTTGTTGACTTCTGTGAAGAAGAAAAATAAATTTGTGATGTTAATTTTTGCAAAAAGGTAAAACGCCTGTAAAGTGGTAGATTATTGAGTAGGAATAGAAATAAAAAATTTTAAAAACTTATTTGGCCAAGTGTGATTAGACACACAAGAAATTTGATTCTCATGCATAAGCTTTCAATGTACATGCAAAATAATAATTATATTAATTATACCAATAATAGAAGGTAGTAGAAAAGATGAGAAGTAATACAGCCATACTGCATGGATAAATATACAGAAGACAGTACTTCAGCAGAGTGATGGCACAACGGAAAAAACGGTCTCCATTATCTGATTGTTTTGGCATGCAATGCCCTGTAGCAGTGTCTCGAGGGGAGGAATTGAAACAGCTTATGTCCAAGATGTGAGGGGTCTGTAGATATTTCTTCAGCCCTCCTTCTTATTGAGTAGTAAGATGTGTAGGCTAGGGATTTGATTTCTTAAAAGTGCTTTGAACTGCATGAGAACTAGCACTTCCATGCACCTCTTTAAAATAGCAGCAACTTCTAATGATAGTTAACAGTACTAGGTTTTGGCATATAGCAGAGGATAACTTGCCCGTCAGAAGTCTTACTTTTTATTATATAGTTCCAGAATTAAAAAATGGATTTCCCTCATTGTTTCTTTAATATTACAGAGATTCTGTGTACTTTCAACTGCAGTTTCCTTTACAAAGAGCAATTTTAAATGGCTATGGTGGCCTTATCAGAACAGTGATACATAGCATTAGCAAAGTCTAATTTAGTACATACTGTATCCAAATGAAAATGCAATAAATTATGTGAAAATACACTCAACATCAGCCCCCAAATACTCAGTATGAGCTATTTAAATTAGTGCATACTGTTCTAAGCCAGTCCTTTTACTTCTTGTTGTTAGTCATGAAGTCGTGTCCGACCCATTGCGACCCCATGGACAATGTTTTTTCTAACTCAGCCTTTTCATCTTATCAAATATATTCTTCTTCTTTATGACCAAATCATTGTTTTCCTTACATTTTAGAAGAATGTGGTGTATTTATTAAGACATCAGATGCTGCAGCTGATTACTACATCGTGCATGGTAGGTAGTTATCAATCTAAAATAATACCCGGAAACAGGAATACTTATATAGGATATTCTAATTTAGAAAGTCAGTGAAACAAGAAAAGCTTTCACTGAACAATAACACTAAACATTTTGGATAGCATCCTTAATTTTGTTTGCACAAGACATCCATGAAACCACCTCTGTATGAAGCAAACATAGTGACTTTTCAGCTCATTAGATCAATCCAGGCAGTTCATGCAATGTTGCTGCATACCTCTCCAGCCCATCCAACCCTCTCCTCCATTTTCCTAGGTCTTTGTCTTTTCCGTGCTACTCCCATCCAGAACAGTTCTGTCAGAAAATCTATGTCTGGACCAACATATGCTTCAGCATGCACATGGACCAGTAATTACTGGCTGAAGCACGCACTTAATGCTTTGCACATTCCATATTTCATACACCATTTCTCTTGCTAAGCAAATATTGATCAAGATATTAAAAAGTTCTGATGCCTGACCTCTGTTGCAGAGAAAAGGAAAAGTGTTGACGTCAACCAAAATGGAGCAAAGCGCCAGAAGTTAGAAAGTAATGCTGAGCATCCTGCTTTTTATTATAATGTCCACAGGCACAGCATTAAAGGAATGAACATGCCAAAGTAAGTGCAATTTTAAAACATCTCAGTGGTGTAAATGTTAATGAATACGGAAACTCGGGTCCTAGACTCTCTCATTGGGTATCTTGGAGCCAGTCATATTCTCTGCTACCTGTCAGGGTTGGAATTGTGGGAAAAATAGGAAGAACAAGCGTTAAAGGCCTTATGCCTATACTTTTTTCCCCAGGTTAAATAAATTCTTGCAGTCTCTGTTTGAAGCTGGATATCGTGTAAGCCGAACTCATTTTGACCCCATGGGTGTCCGCACCAGTGCCCCCTTGCTGCAGTTTAAATCCATCCTTGTAAAGTACAGCCTTCCAACATATACAGGAGGACAAGCAGATGGCTCTTTGCAGGCAATTGAGGATGTCCAAGCAGGAACCGAAGGTGACTTCGCAGAAGAGAGCATTTGAAAGGGTTCTTCTGGGACCTGCTATCTTTTATTGAAGATTTATGTTGAGAGCACCTACTGAGCCCTATATCTCAATTTTTGTGACTGTTTGACTATTTTAACATTTCCATTTTTTTCAAGAAAAAGTGATGAGGAATCACAAATGTACAGTTAATTTCCCAGCTCAGCAGGAAACTTTCATGTAATGCTTGTGTTTAAGCTTGATAAACATTGTTTTTTCTGACTTGCAATTCTTTGTTCGGGTGTATATTTTTAAGATGTGGAATTGAAAGACGTTAAAAATGTGTGTAAGCACAGCTAGTACCTACCAATAAAGTGTTTTCATTTGTTTTCAGTGTCAAGTCATTAGTGGCTTTCAAATATGATTTGGAGGGATAAGAGGGAGGTTGGCGAGCCTGACCTAGGGATTATATTAAGAATCTAGGTCCTGCTACCAATTACTTTCTGTAGTTAAAAATATCGGAATTCTGAATTTTAATATTTTTATTGCTTGTAAAATACCCATTACTCATATACTGTCGTTTCTAAACAATTTGGATAAAATTCAAAATGGATTCTTAATTTCTTCCCCTCCCCAATGTACACATATTTGCTTCTGAAGCTTGTACTCCATGACTAAAATATGGTCCTTGACGTTAGATGTAATTCAGGGTCAAATATTCTGACAGTCTGTATTAGTATTTTTAATATAAAAGTGTACCCTTAAAACCCTATATATCTTCCTGGAATTCAGTTATCTTCCTTGGATAGTTGTATAATGAAACAAAATCAGAAGGAATCATAGTAAGGTTTGTTTTTCCAGTGTTCACAATGAATTGATTAGCTAGAGGGCCATAGGACGGAGCTAAACAAAGAGGGAAAACTAAACTTCTACTGCTATGTGTGTTCTCCTGTCATAATTACATTTTTTAAAAGAAAAAAAACCTGGGAAACTTGGCTTAAAAATCCCAAGCTTAAACTTTTAGGGAAAGATAAAAGAAGATACATTACTTGACTTAAAATCCCAAAAGGAGAGATTACTAAAAAGTTTAAGGCCTTTATGGGAAGAGAGAATTATCATTTCCTCCCAACAATAAATATATCTACCTAGCGTTGAAATGGATTGCTGATCAGAACTGTAACCTACCCTAATAGGTTGGTAGCCACTATATGTAGGTGAAACTCGAAAAATTAGAATATTGTGCAAAAGTTCATTTATTTCAGTAATGCAACTTAAAAGGTGAACCTAATATATGAGATAGACTCATTACATGCAAAGCAGGATAGTTCAAGCTGTGATTTGTCATAATTGAGATTATGGTTTACAGCTCATGAAAATCCCAAATCCACAATCTCAGAAAATTAGAATATTGTAAAAAGATTCAATATTCTAGGCTCAAAGTGTCCCACTCTAATCAGCTAATTAAGCCATAACACCTGCAAAGGGTTCCTGAGCATTTAAATGGTCTGTCTGGTTCAGTAGGAATCACAATCATGGGAAAGACTGCTGACCTGACAGTTGTGCAGAAAACCATCATTGACACCCTCCATAAGGAGGAAAGGCCTCAAAAGGTAATTGCAAAAGAAGTTGGATGTTCCCAAAGTGCTGTATCAAAGCATATTAATAGAAAGTTATGTGGAAGGGAAAAGTGTGGAAGAAAAAGGTGCACAAGCAGCAGGGATGACTGCAGCCTGGAGAGGATTGTCAGGAAAAGGCCATTCAAAGGTGTTGGGAACTTTCACAAGGAGTGGACTGAAGCAGGAGTCAGTGCATCAAGAGCCACCACTCACAGATGGATCCTGGACATGAGCTTCAAATGTCGTATTCCTCTTGTCAAGCCACTCCTGAACAACAAACAATGTCAGAAGTGTCTTATCTAGGCTGAAGAAAAACAGACCTGGTCTGTTGCTCAGTGGTCCAAAGTCCTCTTTTCTGATGAGAGCAACTTTTGCATCTCATTTGGAAACCAAAGACCCAGAGTCTGGAGGAAGAATGGAGAGGCACACATTGCAAGATGCTTGAAGTCCAGTGTGAAGTTTCCACAGTCTGTGTTGATTTGGGGAGCCATGTCATCTGCTGGTGTTGATCCACTGTGCTTCATTAAGTCCAGGGTCAATGCAGCCGTCTACTAGGAGATTTTGGAGCACTTCATGCTTCCTTCCGCAGACGAGCTTTATGGGGATGCTGACTTCATTTTCCAGCAGGACTTGGCACCTGCCCACACTGCCAAAAGCACCAAAACCTGATTCAATGACCGTGGAATTACTATGCTTGATTGGCCAGCAAACTCGCCTGACCTGAACCCCATAGAGAATCTATGGGGCATTGCCAAGGGAAAGATGAGTGACATGAGACCGAACAGAAGAGCTGAAGGCTGCTATTGAAGCATCCTGGTCTTCCGTAACACTCAGCAGTGTCACAGGCTGATAGCTTTCATGCCATGCCGCACTGAGGCAGTAATTGCTGCAAAAGGGGCCCAAACCAAGTGCTGAGTACATATGCATGCTTATACTTTTCAGAGGTCCAATATTGTTCTATGTACAATCCTTGTTTTATTGATTGCATGTAATATTCTAATTTTCTGAGATTGTGGATTTGGGGTTTTCATGAGCTGTAAGCTATAATCATCACAATTATGACAAATCATGGCTTGAACTATCTTGCTTTGCATATTAGTTTCACCATTTAAATTGCATTGCTGAAATAAATGAACTTTTGCACAATATTCTAATTTTTTGAGTTTCACCTGTATAAGCATGCTGGCTATTAAACAGGATTTCTTAAATTGATGAACTGTTTAAAAAATTATGTTAAGAAAATCTGAAGCAACCTCTCTGGATTACACTATGATCCCTGCCATAAGTCATCTTATTTTAAAGAAAGCACTAAAGACTTTAAAAAATAGGAATATATTGCAAGATGGGAGAAGGAAAAATCCAAATTTTGTTCATTTAGTGCAGAGACATATCTGCAGTAAAGTTAGCCCATTTGGCTAAAACTACAAACACATCTCCAAAATTATTCCTAATTATTTTTAAGCAGTTCAGAAAGTTCTCAAGTAGGGAAACTACTTGGAAACTATTTTGCCTATTTTTAAATAGGCAAAGAGCACACATCAGAATTGTTTGCATTGCCAGTATCAAGAGGATTGTTGTTGGATAGCTAATTACCAGAGGGTTAAAAGCAATCACTTACGCTTGCACTCATATTCATACAGATACTCAATATGCTAAGGACAGTTAGTTTATACTGTAATGAGGAATCTGTGTTCCTCCAAATCCTACATCTTCACAGGAAAAAGAATCAGCTGCTTTGGTCAGTATGTAGAATGTTGAATGATTCCAATGATCCAAGATATCTCCCTTTACTACTTCTACTATTGCTCAGATAGGGAATCTCAAAAGACAATAGTCTTCTGTAGAACTTGTTTCACCATATACTACAGTAAAGAAAAGCTATTATAGAGAAAACAGTGAGATCTGTTAGGTCTGGGCAGAAAGTTGAGAGGCAATAAATGGACAAGTTGCTTCTTCAGAATTATTCTCACCTCCTTCAGAGCTCATAGTACACATCACATCAGATCTAGTCACAGAGGATGTATATTCCTCCTCTTTGGGATTTCTTATACTGTATATACCCATGAATGATCTCTAAACTTCAGGAATGAGAGATGCAACATTTAAAGACAGGACTGTCACTTTTCCAAAATAGCTTCCTTGTGAAAATGTAGCAGTAAGGCAATGTCTCAAAGCTTCCAAGAGTTGATCCATTAAAAAGTCACAGTGCGATTCATTGATTAAAACAGCTACTTTATATATTTAAGTAAATATAAATACTTATAGAATTCACCATAACAGAAGTTAAAAATTCACATTCTTTCCCACCAACTTGGAAACAATGTACCTTCTGCCCCTAGACAGATAAATCTTTTCAGAATGCTATATTTGATCTGCATCTAGGGCTAAACTATTTCTTGGATAGGTCATAAAGCAAGCTTTTTTTGCACCTGATGTTTGCTTATACAAAACCATTTTTTCACATAAAAAGAAATGTGATTATATTTAGTGGACATACACTAGCAAGCTATATAGTTTGTACATTACACCAAAAATACTGAACAAAACAGAATAAGCATGATACATCTTCCCCACCCTACTCCCACCCCTACCCCAGCTTGGACTTATTAACTGTCATGGCACAAACTGGTAAAAAGATTCAGGAACTTCTAACATTGAACAGAGTAAAGTTTTTTTTCTTTCTGTATGATCATCAGATCTTTTGAATTAGTAGGCATATGCTCAGTTTCAAATTGCAGTAATTGATTTTTTGACTTTTACACTAGATCATAATTTTTTAGACGAACAACCGGAAGAAGTTGGTAAATATTGACGTTAATCCCTTACAAGTCCACATTTTTCTGTAACATATCTTTTCTTAGCATATTCAAAACTCTCAACTGGGGAACATTTCAGTGAAAAGAAAGGTGTTTTTTTTTTTTACATCATCAGGCATACTGAAGGATGTCATGGATGATAACTCAATTTACAGAAATTTTGATGCTACGATATGTAACTATAGTTTTGATCCTATCAACATTAAAGATCATTACAATCCACAATGCATTTACTTATACCCACAAGTGCCAAGTATAGTTGACATGGGAAAGTTTAAGAATATCTTCAAAGAAATTTGTCAACATTTGCATCATTGATTACTATTTTTAAGTAGTATCAGTACAAATCAGTACATTTTTTCCCTTTTTTCTGGGAATGTTAATATGATTGTACTATCATCAGCTCTTCAGGAACTGCGATAAATAAAATTCAGAACTTGTTTCAGAAATGTATGCTCATTCTGTAAAGTCTTTTCCCAAAGCTAGTTCTATGTCACTCTTTAAACTGTAATTAAGCAATGCAACATTATTACAGTTAATGCTTTCACAGCTGTAATGTGAAGTTGGAAAGAATAATTTACCTTTAATATGATGACAACAGGAAAAGGAGTAGCTTGCATTCCCATGGACACTGGGAATGAAGACAGTGTTGTATATGGGGTGGCTTTTTTATTTAGAAAGCAGAATGACATTATAGGGCATTGCATAAGAATTCAGGTACTGCTGTGAACAATCTATCTTTTCTTCCAGCTCCAGTTATTTCTTTAGGATCTGAATTAGTTATTTATTAGCAGACCTATTCTTAATCATATATAATTAACAGAATTATCGCATCTCTTGTCCCTCTGTCCCTCTACATCAATGTACTAGTGAGTTTGCCCATCCAAAGCCTTCCAACATTCCACGTTCCAAAGAAATTTTGCTGCCACTAACTTCATGCACACGAACCAAGAGCCACCAAATCAAAAGAACACATATGACAGTAACAATGGAATGTTCTGATCATTCAGTTCTCTAGAAAGAAAAATATAAGTTAAATATCACACAAAATGCTGTCTAAAGATACTCATTGGGGAATCCAAGTCTATGTGTAGTTGTCCATGATGCAAAGGATGGTACTTCAACTTAAAGCAAAGATATAAAAGCAATTATTGTTCCAACTCAAAGCCTTGTTATAAGGCTTATTTGTGTTCCTTAGTTGGTGCATAGTAGAGCTCCATCGGCTTATTCACTTTCCAGTACTTTTCACTGACCAACTCCAAGGAAAAAGAACCGTTTAATACCTAGAGTGAGAGTCAAAAATAGGGCCAAAGTTAAAAATAGAAAAGTGTTATTGCCATTTGAAAATGAATAATAAAAGAAACACCAATAACTAGAACATTACCAAACACTGACAAATCACAGCTGGTAAAAACAACACTCACTCCTGTCTATGAATAGCCTAATATAAATCAAATATTTCAGTTCCAAGGGAAAAGCAGCTGCAGAGCAAATCAGGTGTTATACTGTAGTATATTTCCATTAAAAAGGCTATAGGTCTTTTAATTTTTTTAATTTTGAAAAGCTTTTATTGAAATTAAAATATTAAAATACCAATATATCTATAAAAAGAAAATAAGTTGGGAACCTATTGAAATGGATAAACATTTGGAATGTATGAATATAGCCAAGATTTGTTTTTGTACTGTCAGAAAACGATGGTGAATTGTACCGGCTATAGGTCTTTCTAAATATGTCTTTCCCATTGCAAAATAGAACCCTGGTACTTTAGTAAGCAAATATGTACGCTTGAAATTTCTGCATTCTACCATCAAGGTAATAAAGCTACTTTGTTCAAAGTACAGCAATGTCAAAAGCCACTCCAGCTTTGCAAACTGAAATTAAGAAATATTATACCAATTCTGGGCTTTGAACCAATGGTGGGTGCAAATTTTTTAAGAACCAGTTCTCTGGCCGGGTAAGCGTGGCTGGTTGGTCATGTGACTGGGTGGGTGATCACACTCAGCCCTGCCTCCCATCCACTTGCCTCAAAGGAAGAGGTATTTTTGGCCTGTTTTCAGGCCATTTTGGGTCTGAAAAACCACATGAAAAACAGTCCTAAAACAGGCCATTTTCGGGGCATTTTTGGCCCCCAAAATAGCTGAAAAGAACCCCAAATACAGCCTGGAAACGGCCCATAAACGGTCTGGAAACAGCCCCCAAACCATGCCAAATAACAGGCAGGGGCGAGGCTAGCCAGTGGTGGGATTTGCCGGTTCACCAAACCATCTAATCTTAACTACCGGTCCAAACCGACAAAAGCCCACCTTTGCTTTGAATACTGAATATGATATAAGAATGAACATCTTTAGATCTTCAACCATTTAACATTTTGAAAAAAGCTATCAAAATTTAAATATTGGGGTTTAAAGTAATAACAAACAAAAGCTTTTAGATGTCTGCATTTTTGTCCAATATCTTTCATGTTGATACCTTCTTCAAGAACACTTTGTCAATCACAGTGAGAAAATATTTACATTTCCCCATCAAATACGTTAGCAATACCAGGGGACATAATCCTTATTTCTTGTTAAAAGCGTGGAATGAAATCACAGTAACACAACTGCCTGCTGTAGGAGTCAGTAAGTAGAACATGACAACCGCAATTAATATCAGTATCATGAGCTCAGGTACAGATGGTTATCGAGGTATACAGGGCATTTAACACATATTTGAAGTTACAAGAAACCCCTTCTCCAGAAACTACATTCAAAGTTATGATGGGGCAATGTCCCTGTGGTCATTCACCCTTACATGGCAGCACTCCGTCTCCCCCCACTCCAACCCCACCAGAACCCTGCAGCACTTGGGCCTGCTCCCACACACCCATCATGCACCATACTCTCCAGATCTCATGTGGAAGGCAGACCATGTATCCCCAGGATGTATGGCAGTGATCCAAATGTGGCTGCCATTATGTCCCATCCACTTATGGTAATTATAATTACAAGTGGGCAGGACATAATTATGCATATATTATTGCATCTAGGACAGATTTAATAACACCCTGTTTATTCAAACATCTAAACAGACAGAACTCTAACTGCAGGCCTACTCCCAAAATTACTTGACACTAACAATGCACAAGTTTATTCAGAGTATCAAATAGCCTTTTTCAACTTTACTAGATCAAGACCAGATGGTTAAATTTAATTTAGACCATATACATTTAAATTTACACTAGAAGCCTCAAATCCTTTAACATTGATACAATGGAAGGCTAGGTCTGATTTGGTTCTTTTTAAGGGTCACTGTAATTTATTTTAAGTACACAGTTCAGTAACAAATAAATATATAAGACAGCTAGATTCCCTACAATATCCTTTTTATTATATGCTCCCACAATTTGTGAGCTTCACTAATTGAACACTAATTCTGAAAAAATAAACATGTAGTAGGTCAGTCAGTAGGGAGCTGCAGCCAATAAAGTATGCAGACTCTTTTTTAGGCATTGTAAAAACACCAGTAAGTTCCCACTGATTTCCGAGATGTTGGATATATAGCACACTATATATTTAAATCATATCCAAAATAAAAAGACCTTTTATCATTCTTATACATCATATAAGAGATCAAAATCCCAGATAGACAAATAGAAGTTTACTAGTGTGTTCACTTAGCATGTTTATATGCATTTCCATAGGTTAGCCACGTTAGTAAGAATTTTATGGCATCTTAAAGACTAATCAATTTATTATAATAATCACATAAACTTATGTATAGTCCACTTCATCAAATGCGTGGTGTCTAGACAATAAACAGCTGTTGTAGGGTGGAAGGAGAAGAAGGAATAATGAGAAGAGAATGGAGAGGCAAGAGAATGACTATTAACAAAGCAGTAGCTAAATGAGACACAATCTTGCACTGATAAACTAGTGTATACTTATATTATAAGAAATCTCAGTTTATTCTGAGTGTATTGGTATTAAATATTTTGGTTCAACTGGTACAGGATAAAATGTGTCTTTAAAATTGTTCTATTCAAGAATAACCACCTTAGGCAGAGTACAAGAGTATTTTCAGAGTCTGAAATAATCCCATTGCCATTTTTAGTGTTAATGTACCAGTGAATTTACATGCCTCCCCTCTTTAAAAAAAAAACCTCCCAAATGTTTCTGCTTTATTAATGGTCAACATATGTCACCATTCTTCATCTCCTTTCTTCCCCTACCTGACAAGACTATATATTTTGCCTTTTTGTCAGGACTATACTCCCTTCTTCTATGAAAACAGGACTTATGAGATAATAAATGGTGAGGCTTTAATGAACAACAAAGCCCTTGGTTGTTTGCATTATGTTTTTGGAAATATTCCTTTCTACATGTTTATCTTTCATGATAGGGGATAAATAATTCTGCTAGAATTGTATAAGAAAGTGAAAAGGCTCAGAAACAAATGAACAATGATCTAAAACTAGATTTTCCTCACCTCTTTTTAGCAATATATGCACACATTTGCTTTTTTCCCCTCTTAGTTCACATTGTAATACGTGCATAAATAGCTGTGTTACCACAAGTGAAATTAAACAGAAAAAAAATCACTTTCAGAAATTTTCCACATAGAGGGTTAAACCTAGGTATATAGATCATACCTTTTAGACAAATGGTCAACACCACACATCCTGACAGCATAACTTATTTGCTCTGCCTCTGTATGTTTAGCCCTGGGCATAATGACATTCTAAATAGAATTCAAATTTATTTTGAAACAATGCCTTTTCCCAACTGCATTTTTGCTCAAACATTTTACTCACGGTGAATTGGCCATTAGCTGTAGCAATATAAATTGTGTATTGCTTCTCACTGGCTGTTTCAAGATTCATCTGATTAGATTCTCCTTTGCTCCGAAGTTCTTCTAAGGCTAGCCTCACAGCTAGGTACTTGGACAAGTGATCAACAGTGGCATTGCCTGAAGTCTTAATGTACCTGTACAAAAGCAAAGATGGTTTATGTACCTATAGATTACAAGAAGACTGACAGATATGAAAAGGCTTGCAAAGAAAACAATCCCACAAATATATAAAAGCAATCCAATATTTTCTATTGTTTATTCTACATGAGGTCATACAGAGACTATAATATTCAACAAGATTCATCTACTACCATATTCAGTATTCCTTCTAAAATAAAAATAAACCACTGCTTACCTTGTCTGTGCACTGTCATCATTTTCCATAAGCGTAGGATGGGGTCTGAAAACTAATTCTATTTCACTTGCACCATCCAATACTGGGTCTATGGCAACTGTTGTATTGTTATTGTCCAGTTCAAGCCCAGAATCATCAGAGGTTTTGGTCCTTTTGTTACTTGGTCCAGCCTCCTGATTACTGTGTGTTGAAGCATTACTACAATGCGAACTATCACCATTGTCTTCTGCTCCGCTGCCATTCTCTATTTGTTGCTTCTTTCCTCTTTGTAACCTAGTACAATCAAGAAACAAGTTCTTCATTTTCAGAGTCTTTGTGTCAACTAGCAAATTTTATCCCATCCATTCTATGATTATTTTTTCATTAAATACACATATCCAATATACAACCCATCACCTATTATTTAGTCTATATAATAGCACTTAGCAATAACACTTAGACTTATATACCGCTTTATAGTGCTTTACAGTCCTCTCAAAGCGGTTTACAGAATCAGCATATTGCTCCTCAAAATTGGGTCCTCATTTTACCCACCTCGGAAGGATGGAAGGCTGAGTCAACCTTGAGCCTGGTGGGATTCGATCTGCCAAATTGCAATGGGAGTAGCTTGCAGTACTGCACTCTAACCACTGCGCCACCGAGGCATATATACTATTCAGATAGTCAACATAGTATTTTTTGTGTGTGTGTGTGTGTGTGTGTGTAATAGTACATTATATATTGTTGAAATATATATATATATATATATATTGCCATCGAAATAGAGAAACACCCCCATAACATGAATAAACAGGACGATGCCTCCTGCCTATCAGACATCTGGAAACTAGCCCTTATCAACAAACGAGTCCCAGCCACGAAAACCAACACCGGACTCAAAACAACACATCACACCACCACCATTCTCCCTCATCAGACTCAAACCCACACCCATCCCATAGACCAGGCTTGTCCAACCCGCGGCCCGTGGGCCGCATGCGGTCCAGGTCGCCTCGTAATGCGGCCCAGTGCCCACCCCAACCTTCGTGCCAGAGCCAGCGAGAAGGAGGAGAGGCAGGCGCGAGGCGGGGCAATGCGAGCGCCAGGCCAAGCAGCAACAGAAAAGGTGGGCGCCGTCAGAGCGCCACCTCCTGCTGTTGCCCCCGCCGCCGCTTCTGCCCCGCCGCCACTTCTGCCCCTGCCATCGCTGCCGCTTCTACCCCGCCCCGCTTCTGCCCCCGCTGCCACTTCTGCCCCCTGCCCGCCCCCGCTTCTGCCCCACTGCTCCCCCGCCACCATCGCCCGCTTCTGCCCCGCCCTGCTGCTGCTTCTGCCCCGCCGCGCTGCTTCTGCCCCCGCTGCTTCTGCCTTCCAGTCCTGCCGCATCCAGCTGCGCCATTTGCAGGAGAAGAGGTAGGCGCGAGGCAGGCGAGCTTCCTCCCCCGCAAAATTTGGCTGGAAAATAAACCGTGATAAAAATAAATAATTTTTAATAAATAATTAATAATAAATAATAAAAACATCTCACTAACTTCATTTCCAAATAAATTTAATATGTTAACTATGTTTTCTATGGTTCTTTTGGATGATCAGGTATTGTTACTGTTATTTTATTTTATGTGCGGCCCAAACCAAATTTTCATCTTCTAATGTGGCCCACGCAAGGTGAAAGGTTGGACACCCCTGCCATAGACGAAAGACAACCACCGTCAGGTAACCAGACCACAGCTGCATCACCAGCTGCCACACACCCTGACCCCCAAACCAAGCAAACGGACACATGCCATGAACACATATCCAGGCCTCAAACTCAGAGCCAAACCAAAACCCGGAACGTCACATCACAGCCACCCACTCAGGATATCACATCACAGAACTCAGATGGTTACACCACAAAACCTCAGGATGTTGCAACACAGCCAATGACCCAGGAGATTACAGCACAAGACCCAGGATGTCACAACAATAGAACTCAGAATGTCATCACACAGCCCATGACCCAGGTCATTACAACCCCGAGATTACAACACAAGACCCAGGATGTCAAAACAATAGAACTCAGAAGGTCATCACAAAGCCCATTACCCAGGTCTTTACAACACAGGAGGCTGATAGACACACAACCAATACCTCAGCCACACATGTTCTTATGAAAAAGCCAGCCAATCTGCAAACATCAACTCCATCAACCAATCAAGAAATGACAACACAGCCAACCTCCCCACCAGTATATATAGGGAGACAGCAGCTCTGATCACGCTTTGCTCACACAAGCACAAAGCCGAATGCACCAGATTGAAGATGGCGAGTGGGACCTCATCGAAACGTTGCCAAGATGCTCTCAATCTTACACGGGAAAAGACCCAAATATACCAAGACCTGCATATATATACATACATATATACATACATACGCTATAGATAGATAGATAGATAGATAGATAAGATTAGATTAGATTAGATAGATTAGATAGATACTATGCTACATAATATAAAAAACTGTCCATCATCTGTACATAATATTCAGTATTCTAGTTCTACTGCTATTTTGAATTCAGTTCTGAAATGTAATAATTTGTCCTATTATAGATGCATAGTTGGGAAATTCTCTGTTAAGAATCAACAACTTCCAGCTGAATTAAAACTATACCAAAGCTGATTCTCTAAATTATAAAATACTTTGGGAGGGGGGGTAGTAAGTCAGCTCATAACATAGAAAAGAACAAGTGTGGAAGCTAATTGCCAAGATAGCATATACAATCAACCCTGTTTTTTCATTTTATTTGTGCAGGCATATTAAAAGGATATAGATATTAGGGCTACAACAGCCTTTAGAATATGCTACACTTAAAGGCTAGTTGGCTAAGATTCAAAGCATATTACCTTAAATTATTATATTATCGGCGTATAACACGCACAGGCGTATAACACGCATCTTCATTTTAAGAGGGAAATTTCAGGAAAAAATAAGGGTAGCTCAGAACTGACATCACGTCATTTACGCTGCGCCGCCGCTTAGGCACTATTGGGAACGGGATCCCTTAAAGAGGATTCCGCCTCTTGACATCGGCGTATAACACGATACATCATTTGCCCCCTATTTTCAGGGGGGAAAAGTGCGTGTTATACGCCGATAAATACGGTAAGTATTTTCCCTATAAAGGATGGTGTTTTTCAATTCAATAGAAAGAAAATTGAAAATGTGGATTAATGATTAACTGTAAAGTATATAGAGATAAAATAATTTTTCGAATTTGGGAGAGAGCTTTGTAAAATAAACATCAAATAGATCTCCCAAGGTTATAAGTGGTAGGAAAAATACAATAGTTTCATGAAATAGCGGTTTAACTTCAAGATTATACTGAATGTAAGTAGCAGGCAAATAAATTATATAGCTGTAATTTTAAAACAGTAGAGTATTAATGCTGAATACCAATGCATTATATTCTTCTGCCATGAGGAAATTCATTTTGCAAAATAATTCACATATTACAAATATATTTAATATTTATAGCATTTAGTAAACATGTCATTTGAAATATAGATTTTGAACAAAAATTAGGATATGGTTAGCTATAATGTTGCTGGATACAATGAAGCATTGGAATTTAGGCTGTTGGGGTCAATTTTGCATGATCCGCAGTTTTTAAATTAAAGAAAAAAAGAAGGAATTTATTTAAAAATGTAAGCTTTTCAATTATTTCAAATAAATATACATTTGAAAATACTCAATATAGATTCAGAGTAATGGTCTATTCAATCCAGTAATGTGTATTTCAAATAAAAACAATTATCTAGCCTTCTGGTAGGCAACATTTTTTTTCTAATCTTTTTATGCTGAGATCTGAAGACAGAGATTGATCTTTATACAAATAAGCATGCAGACAATCACCCAACTGGAGAACTCTGAATAGCCATCTTTTCACTATATATAAGTTTTTACCTGTTCAAGGCTTGGATTTTCAGGCCCTCCTCAATGCTGTGGCTCAAAGCTTGCTGATTATTGTGCTTGCTGATCCTTGCTAAAACTCTCTCCTGGTGAGCTTCATATTCATCACGACTTGGGTAAATTTTACTGATAAGGGCATCAAAATTTGGATCTGGTCTCAAAGATCTTTTGGAAACAAGCTTTTTACGACAAGTAGGGCATTCTTTGTTTCTGAGAATAAATAAAAAGAATTCCAAAAATATGTTCTTACCTAATTCAAAAAGACTGTTTATATTTATCGAATTTTTGGCACATTTTTGCAATCTTTGCAATTTCTTTTGAAATATTTAGCTGTTAGTCAGACTGGCAACAGCCATTTGTTAATTTTGCATATCTCAGAATCCAAATCCTTGAAGATTAACTAATTTGTTATACTCCATACTGACATTATAAGGTTTGCACATAATTGACAAAGACATAGTAGGAAAAAAGCATGATGCAATATGGACTTCTATAGAATGATTTGATCAATGCTCACTGACCCTCATTGCTCTTAGTCCTGTACATTATTTAATGACAACTTTAACAATACAAGGAACCTCGTATTCTTTATCCACTTTTTGAAGGATGAAAAAAATAAATCATTACTTGGAGTCAGTGTATTAAACTGGATACAAATCTTGATTTGAACTCCAAATTGAAGTCCCAGCTTGGATATAAGATTCCCTGGATGACCTTGGATCAGTTATCGCTCCAGCAAACCTATCTCACAAGCCAATAAAAGAAAATATTTGGGGCTCAGAGTTGAAATGAGTGGTCCTTGGTGCTCCCTGAGCTTGGTTGTTTTCTTGAAGATGTTTCATTACCCAAGCTAGATAACATCATCAGTGCTGATTATGTTAACTAGTTTGGGTGATGAAATGAATACAATCAAACTCAGAGAGCACCAAGGTTAAGTAGGATAGCAAAAAATACTCATCCCATCCTGATTGCAAATTCTTGGGTCTTGAATGCAGCCAGCCATACAATAGGTGACAGGCGACAACGTCAGAAGAGAAAAAAGGCTAAAGTATGTTTATGTTGCTTTGTGGTAGAGCTGTGACAGCAACAAGCAGACTAGAGTCATCCTTCTGAGGTCAGTAAAATGAGGATCCAGATTTTGGGGGGCAATATGCTGACTTTGTAAACTGCTTAGAGAAGGCTGTAAAGCACTATGAAGAAATATATTAACCTAAATGCTATTGCTATTTCATTAAATGTTGGCAGCAATCTGCCTTTTTTAGCCTTTTCTATCCATCCAGCTTTCTTGTTGAAATAAGAAGCACCTAGTTTTTTTAATAATTACTCTTAAAATTTCCACCCCAAATCACATACTCCAGCATGGGGCAAAAAAACAGTGGCCTTATCCATATCTGAAACAGTCATGCATCATAGCTGTATCCCATGCAGTTTGAATTCCAAAAAGCCTTTTGAATCACTGGTTTACACTATAAACAGAATTCCAAGGTATAATTCAGCACTTTAACAGTGGTGGGTTTTTTGTTTTTGCTCAACCAACTTACCCACTTCGAAGGGCTGTGATAATGCAATCAGCACAAAATCGATGTAGACATTCCTTAGTAGTCATGGTATTTTTCAGCATATCCAAACAAATGGGACACATTAGCTCACTGTGAAGACTTCGGGGTGACACCACTATCTCCAGGCCATCTGTTATAGCTTCCTAACAATCAAAATAGCATTTTTCAAGAAATTATTTCTTTGCTCCATTGAAATTAATATTTACAAATGATATACATTTTTATTACTCTTATAATTGAATTACTTTTCTTACAACTAATTTCTTCTGGTACAAACTGTTTGTGGTTTGGAAGTTCACATTCAATACAATACGATACAAGCTACATATCACTATACAAAGATGAGAAGAAAGTAACTATAGTACCTGAGGTGTTCTTTGAAGTTCATATAAGCTGAGTTCCCATGTTTTGCTCAATGGTTGTGTGCCATTTGTTTGTACAGCTTGAGACATGGCTAAAAAAAATAGAATCACAATCATCATCATCATATATATATATATATATATATATATATATATATATATATATATATGGATCTTTGGTTGTTGGGTTTTCTCCGCGTAAGATTAGATATACGGCTTCGATAGTTCATATATAGCTTCTGTCTCGGCTCTGTTTCTCGGTAATGTGAGTGCAGCTGCTTCCTCCTTTTAACTGCCAGTGGGGGTGGGTTAAAGGAGGAGGTGCATCTACGGAAAACCAACCATGATCTCATATGGCATTCAGCTTTGCAGAACCTCAGAAAACAATATATAAATATATAAATATATAATATATATATATATATATATATATATATTCGTACATACATATATATATGTTTCTTAAGTTTTTGGCCATGTATGGCATTCAGCTTTGTTGGGTATTTTCCCGTCATTGTTTGTGCTTAACGTTGTAGCAACGTTTCGACAGAATCTCATCTGCCATCATCAAGCTTCTGTATAGGCTTCTGCCGAAACGTTGCTACATATTTTCCCCACAATTACCTTGTGAGGTGAGTTGGGCTGAGAGAGAAATACCAGCCCAAAATCACCAGGCAGTTTTCATAATTTTAATAAGCCATGTAGATTGAATATAAGCATAAGAATAGTTCTGCTAGAGCAGGATAAGAACCATTTTAGTGCAACATTTTGTTTCTTATAGTGATTGATGAAATATCTTTAGGGTGCTCTCAAGTAGGACACAGAGAATTACCACCACTGTTCACCTAAAACTGGTATCAAACTGGCTTCACACAGAGATAACAGTGTGTCTTAAAGCTTACTAGTTTTTAACTTGTTTTCCATGAATCTAGCCAACCACTTTCAAAGGCATTCAAGTTAGTGGCCATCACCATGTTTTGTGGTAATCAATTCAATTATTAGGTTAATTATACACAGTGTGAAGTACTATATTTTTCTTGGTCCCTTCCAAAACTCCTTTCAAGTTTCCATTGGTTCAATTAGTTTCCTTGGATGACTACATATCCTAAGGTTTTCAGACAATGTGAAAAATGTCTACTTCTTCTATACTATATACTTCAGACATGCCGAACACAAGGCCTGTGAGCCAGATCCAGCCCATGATGGGCCCAGATTTGGCCTGTGGAGCTGTCCTAGAGATGGCGAGGAAGCAGCCGCCACCGCTCCAGCAAACACACAGGGGTTCCGCAGCTGGTACAGTTGAGTCCAAGCACTGCGTCCACTGGCCTGGCCCGGCCCTCCAAACAGCAGGCAGAAACAGGGGGGGGGGGCGAAGGCATGTGATCTGGCCTGCTAGACTCCAGGCAGCCACCACTCACTCCATCCCAGTTTGTTTTTGCTTGTCCACAGCTGCCACAGCTGGGATGAGGCAGGCAGCTGCATGGCAAGCTGAATCTCATGACTCCCCCTGCACCTCTGCCTCTATCCCATTGTTTTTGTTTGCTGCATTAAGGATGGGGCAGGTGACTGCATGGCTCCCCTTGTGAATGCCACCCCCTGAGTCTATGCCTCCGCCTGCTGCTGTACCACTATGGGGCTTGACCCCCCCATCCAAATCTTCTCCTTCTCTGCCACACAACATGTGGGACAAGCTTCCTGCCCTACCCATGAGAGCCCCAACAAACAAGAAAGGCGGAGAGCCCCCATCCCCAAAAGGCAGCCAGGACTCCCCTCCCCATTCTGACCTGCCTGATTCCCTTCACAATTCTTTCTATTAAGAATACTTATACAGGACAAACTATTGTTGTATTCAAAGTTCAAGGAAGACTGGGACTAAAGGCTTCCATAGATGGGTTGCAAAAATCTGGGTGCCTTCTAAATCAGGGATCCCCAACTCCAGACTGGTATCTGTCCCTGGCTATTTGGAACCGGGCTATGCAAGAGAGCAAAGCATCATCTATGCATGTGAGGAATTTAGATAGCACACAAAATTATCCTCTATCCCTGATACATGGAAAAACTGTGGTCCATGAAACTGGTCCCTGGTGCCAAAAAGGTTGGGGACCACCAATCTAGATGACAAGAAATACAGAATCTTCACTTTGCTGTCACATGGCCTTCTTGACTTCTTCATGCTAAGAAGCTTATTCTGAGTTCCCACTGATTTTTATAGTTGAAACACTTGAGACTGTTTCTGAATTTTCACAAAACATAAAACATCCAAGCTAGCTTCAGTTTTGTTCTATTGCACCAGGCGGATGGAACTTTCAGAATGAATGTTTTGTTTCAAGTTTGGAAAAAACCCATTTTCCATTTCATGGTCACTCCAATCTTAAATAATATATTTACTAAAATACAGAGACTGGTTAATACAATACTAAGCTTAAGCTAGCCAATCCTGCCATACCAGAGGTATAATTAATACGTGACTCTAACACATTTTTCCACTGTCCTTTTATTTTTAGAAGCAGATATTTTTGGTTTTTAAATATGATGCTTTCCAGATGTGACATCTTCAACTACCAGAATTCCCCATCAGCATAGCTACCGTTGAGAATTTTGAGTGAAACCCTCACAAGTAAGGATGAAATTGAGGTTGGAGACTATTTTATTGTTTTGTCACAAACTATTATTTTAAATATGTTACTGTAAGGCACAAGAATGTTATTATAAACCTCATGAAGTAGGAGGGACAATATTTTAGATTTATATTTAGTTTTTCTAAAAACTATAAAAATTGAAATCATACTGATTTTCCACATTTCAGGTACTTAAGCAGCAAAATGGGTGCATTAAATCTCTTCTTTCTTCTTGTGCCAAATCCATCATTGGACAGTGGCGATCATGTTGGCGATCCTATATTTATCAACAGTCACACAAAAAAGTGCTGCTGAGTTTTGTCTAAACCAGTCCCTTCAATTTTGAAGCCATGATGTTCTTCTTCTGCCTGGATCTTGTTTGCCTTCAATCTTTCCTTGGAGGATTAAGTGAAGTATGCCCTATTTTTCCGGGTGTCGTATCACATGTCCGAAATATTCTAACTTTTGCTTTTTAATGGTTTTGATGATTTCCTTTGGCTTTCCCAGGCAGCTTATCACCTCATTTCTCATTTTGTCAACCCAGCCTATACATAACAGCCACTGGTAAATCCATATCTCAAATGTTTCTAGTCTTTTCAGGTGACTTTCTGTCAGAGACCAAATGTCATGGTTCCAGAAAACCCCAACTCCATTAAAAACTCAGAGACAGACATTTTCTCAAAGTTTATTAGAGTAGGCATACTGGCACATCTGGGAAAACCCGAATCTGAAAGTTCCAGGTTTTCCTCCAATAAGTAAAAAATTACAAATCCACCCCCTGCACCCATCATTCCATCATCACATGCCCCTCACCGTCTGTTCCAACTTCCCCTCTACTCCTCCTCAGCCAGGTGCAGGAATAACATGACCTTGATTTAAAGAAGAATGCTATTATATCTAACCACATACACTCCATGAAATTCCCCCTCCCATCTTCCCATGCTCAAGAATGTGGCAGCATGGAAGCTTCTGGCACTAATATGGCTTCCAAAGCTGACACCAACTCTCTACTCTGTAGAGCAGGAGACAAAAGATGTACATCTGACAAGCCTGGTTTTCAATCTTAGGCTTATGTCGTGACCACAGAGACATTTTAAATCTCTATAATCCCAAATTAGAACAAAAAATTCCAACTCTGCTTTCTCCACCGATATCATTACATCACCATAATTTTTGTAGTCCTGAGGTAAGATAGCAACATAAAATGCTAGAGGTCAAAAATGATTGTCTACCCTTGGAAGGATACTTTGATTTCCACAATGGAAGAATGGCTGCAAAAGTTGATGAAGTTAGCAGAGATGGCTAAACCTTACTTTTATATGATAATATATACTAGCCATTTATGTAACAAACAATCAGTAAAATCCAAAACCAAAGTTTCATTTTTTTTCACCTCAAACATAAAGTTGAAAACAGTTTCCAAGTAAAAGCAAAATTAATTGCATTCTCTTTAATCAAACAATCAATTTTTAGCCATTTCTGCTAACTCCATCAACTTTTGCAGCCATTTGTCCATTTGGGGAATCAAAGTATCCTTCCATTTTTGGGCAAAAAGTATTCTTGCTGCTATCAACATATACACTATTAATACAATAATTTACATTTTTATGCACATACAGTCAATATATACATACTTCTATAGACAAGAACTTACATGTATAAATTTTTATCCTTTTTAAGCATTTATTTTGCATATAATAGACTTTTCAATAAACATTTTAATCAAAATCACTTATATTATAAAAATATTTGACTTCTCTTAATTCGTTCAAAAGAGATGATCATTCATCATTTCAACTTCAATGTCAACTTTTTTTTGCCCTTTCATTCAATGATGTCCAATTCTCACAGACTGCATAGACAAGTCCCTATAGCTTTTTTGAAAGGTTTTTCAGAAGTGGCTTGCCATTGTCGCTTCCTAAGGCTGAGAGAAAATGACTGGCTAAAGGTCATCCAGCTGCTTCATGGACAAGATGGGACTAGAACTCATGATCTCCCACTTTCTAACCTATTGTCTTAAATACTACATCAAGCCGGCTCTTCGACTTCTATTAGAGCACATAATTTCTTTGACTGTTTCTTTGCCTAATATAAAATAAGCTAAATGAACTATTTTCTATTTTTTATTTAAAACACTTTTTTTGGATAAGTAATTTTGCAGCAGATAATTTTCTTTGGAAGCAAATCAAATTGTGTAACAAATATTAAGAACATTCTATGTCTTGATTCCAAATTAAGACTCAAGGCCACCTTCTGTATCTCTAACCTTGAATTTTAGAGGGAATTATCAACTTTCTGAAAAGTCTACCCGCTGCAAATATCCCTTATCTATGTGTAGACTCTGACTGAAATAAGAATACATAAAATTGTGATTCATATATAGGTAATATGCAGGCTCTGTGGAACACAGATAATCCTGCTATGTTTTTGCACTATTAATACATTAAATTCTTGCGATGGTGGCAAATATCTGTAGCTCAGGTAGAGGATAAGGGTGGAGGTTCGTTCTCCTAGCCTGATAAGGAAACATTTGGAAACCAACCCACAAGCTAGGAGAATATACCTCCACCCACATTAAATTCTATCTAAATAAAATTGATGAAATCTTTTTTTCGGCAATATTGCTTTTAACTATTAAAGCATGCTGACCAATTATCAATCAAATATTTTCTAAATGTTATCATTTGACCATAGATTAACCTATGACAAAGTCAACAAATATTCAGTGAAACTAATACTATTGTAAACATAAGCATCTTTAAATCTCATCATTTAACCGCACTTTAAATTTTACAATTTTAAATGTTGGAATACTGCTGGAATGGCATGGTTGTGCTGCGTAACAGTTAAAACACTAGACTTGTCAGCTGGAAAGCCAGTAGCCTGGGTTCAAGACCGTAGTGCCACGTGACTGGGTGAGCTCCCATCCTCACCCCAGCTCTTATCAACCTAGCACTTCAAAAGCATGCAAATACAAGTAAATAAATAGGTATAGTTTTGGTGAGAAAGTAGTGTGATACATCTCTTTTTAAAGGCAGAACTTGACTTTTTTGATTTGTTCAAAATAGTGCAACAAGTGATGATTGCACTCTTTTGAAAAGCCTAGAAATACCCAACCAGCCTCTTGTTATACCTACAAAAAGCAACATCTCTGGTCAATCCTGACAATTTTTGGAAGCTCAGAGAGTTTTGAAAGCCCAGACAATTTTAAAAATACAAGTAGTCCTCACCTTACATCAGTTCATTTAGTGACTGTTCAAAGTTACAATGTCACTGAAAAAAGTGACTTATGACTGTTTTTCACACTTACGACAATTGCAGCATCCCTATTGTCACATGATCAAAATTCAGATGCTCAGTAACTGACTCATATTTATGATGGTAGTTGTGTCCAGGGATGATGTGACCCCTTTTTTCAACCTTCTGAGAAGCAAAGTTAATGGGGAAATCAGTTGCACTTAACAACCATGTTACTAATTTGCCAAATGCAGTGATTCGCTTAACAAATGTGGCAGGAAGTCATGAAATGGAAACAAAACTCATTTAACAAATGTTTCGCTTAGCAACAGAAATGTTGGGCTCAATTGTGGTCATCAGCTGAGGACTGCCCGTAAAGCAACACCTAGCAACCAAAGCTCTTACAAAGGGACTAAACTTATACATATTGTTACACATATCATCCGTCAAAATACAAATCTTTCTTAATATTTATATGTTAGTGCATGTGTCTGTGTGTGTACATATAAATATAGTTAGTCCATATAACTAACATATAAATATATATGTTTTCTGAGGTTTTCGCGGGTATTTGTATATGGATCTTTGGTTATTCGGGTTTTCTCCCATGTAAAATTGGAAGAGCTGAAGACACAAGCCTGAAGATGATGAATGAGATTTCATCACAACGTCGCCAAGATACTTCCAATTTTACGCGGGAGAAAACCCGAATAACCAAAGATCCATATATATGTGTGTGTGTGTGTGTGTTTTCTTATGTTTTCACGGGTATTTATATGTATGGTATTTAGGTTCCTTCGGGTATTTTCCCATGGCTTAATATTTGTGCTTTTATTATAGCGACATTTTGGCAGAATCTCATCTGCCATCCTCAGGCTTGTGTATTGGGTTCTTTTTAATCTTGTATACACACACACACACACACCTACAAACTAACATATAAATATTAAGTTAAGAAAGACTTGTATTTTTGTGTGTGTGTGTATATACACACAAACACACATATATGCATGTTTACTATGCACTCTAGAAAGAGTGCTGAGAAGAGTTACCAAGATGATTAGGCTAAAACATACAATGAACGGTTTCAGGAACTGGGCATGGCTAGTTTAGTGAAGAGAAGGACCATAGCAGTCTTCCAAAATTTGAATGGCTGCCACAGAGTGGAAGGGGGTCAAGCTATTTTCCAAGGCACCTGAAGACCAGACAAGGAATAATGGATGGAAGCTGAACAAGGAGAGATTCAACCTGGAAATAAGGAGAAACTTTCTGACAGTGAGAACAATCAACCAATAGAACAGAAGTTGCCTTTGGAAGTTGTGGGAGCACCATTACTTGAGACTTTCAGGAAGAGATTGGACTACCGTCTTGTCAGAAATGGTGTAGACAGGGTCTCCTGTTTTGGCAGGGTGTGGTTGGGGGTGGGTTTTGGACTAAATGGCCTACAAGGTCCCTTCCAACTTTGTCAATCTGTTATAGCATATCTATATGTGTTTTGTGTATGTGGAGAGCAGGCAACAGAATGTCCCTTTTTAATGTGTGCCAGAGTCCCGCCGGAAAAAAAATGACAATAAAGCTGATCTTATCTAACTTTCACTTTCCACCGACTGAAAACATCCTTTGATTCCCTAA
The DNA here is from genome assembly GCF_049901715.1 of Pseudonaja textilis. Classification (NCBI taxonomy): domain Eukaryota; kingdom Metazoa; phylum Chordata; class Lepidosauria; order Squamata; family Elapidae; genus Pseudonaja; species Pseudonaja textilis. The sequence continues at coordinate 95,212,294 of NC_141992.1, forward strand.
AAAAAGGGACGGGTGGCAACAAGTACCCCACTTGCGCTTCTTCTATATGAGGAAAAAGAGCGCTCCTGGGCCCCAAAAAGGCTTGTCCCGCTCGCGAACCACACAACGCAAAACCTTTCCGTGAAAGGTTCGAGACCCAAAGCTTTGGCAAGAAAAAGCAGCTGAGCGCAAGCACACAGGCAAGGGTCCCGCGGGGAAAACAATCGCCATTTCTACCCGCTAGCCCTGGCCGGGGCCATCCGAGAGGCCGGAGCGATTCCGACCGCCTTAGGTTACGCGTAGGTAGGTGAAGGCAGACGGAGCAGCGGAGACAGGTTACCCACCACGGCTGACATCTTGACTGCCCCCTTGAAGAGTCTTTCTTTAGCCTGAAAGTGGGGGGGGGGAATGTCTGAAAAGGAGGGGGGGCGGTAGAAAGGGGAGGCGCGTCCCATTTAGCGCCCCAATAACGACTTCTCCGCGAGGGGTGGGGGCGAAAGGGGGACTAGGCGGAGGCTTTTGTAGTCGGTGAAGCCTCCCTTTCGAGCGGCGTTCCGCGTCAGTTGAGCCAGCCCAGCCAGAGCCCCGCCGCCCCGTCCCCTTTTAACTCACCGGCCCCGTTGCTGGCGAGGTCTCGGAGGCCAGCCCGCTCCCGCCCGCGCGCCTGGTTCTCCTGCCCGTCGTGGTCGCCGACACCGCCCCCGCCGTCGGCGCCCCCGCCCCCTACTCCCCCCCCGGCAGCCAGGGCTGAGGCGCGTCGACGGCCGTTCGCCCCAGCCCCCCCTTCCTCGCTAAGCAACCCAATATGGCGAGCAGCGGCAAACAGAAGCCGCAAAGGACTCTGGGAAAAAACAAACGGGCAGAGGTTACACTTTTTATACAGGACACGTCAGAAGCGGAGTGGGCGGCGAGGTTTCGCTGAAGCTCCTCCCGTTGGCCACGCCCCTCTCGGATTTCTTGTGTTCAGCTTCTGTTCGGGGCTGGTGGCGGGTTGTCTTGTGTTCGAGGCACTTCAACGACCCTTTGCCTTCCTGCTGTATCGTTCAGTTCTCAAGGTCTCCTATTGCTGCAAAATCAGTTCCTACTTCTCTTACAGCTCCCTCAGCTTTGATTCCCCTTACCCACCACTTGCTATAACTTCTCCCTTGGCTGAATCCTACCACAGCTGATATTTCTAAATCCTTTAAATTTTATTGTCCCCCACCTCTCTCCCCAGTCCTTCTCTCTGTCTGAACATACATACATACATATATAAATATGCTAGTGTGACTTGCTGTCGTCGGGGTGGGGGTGGGGGAGTTGGTTTTTGGTTTTGTGTTGTTCCCCCCCCTCCCCAAATTTTGTTCTATTGTAGTTTACTAATTTATTTGATTCTTTTTGTTAGTTCTTATTATTTTTGTTTTTATTTTTTGTTTTAAATATGATTTTACATTGTGCAAGCCCGCCTTGAGTTGCCATGGGTGAATAGGCAGCAATATAAATCAAATAAATACATAAATAAGTAAATAAATATAGATATAGATATATAGATACATTTGGTGCATTCAAGTCGGTCTACTACCTAGCACTTGCTATAATTTCTCACTTGGCTGGATCCTACATACCTGATATTTCTGAATCCTTTAAATTTTGCTTTGTTTCCCCCCATCTCTCTCTGTGCACATATAAATACATATATACATATTATATTTGGTACCCTCAAGTCAGTCTGGACTCCTGGCAACTGCCTGAACTAGTCCCTGCAGTTTTTTGCCAAGATTTTGGAAGTCTTTTGTCCTTACCTCCTTTCCAGGGCTGACAGAGACTAGAACTCACAAGTCTCCCAGTTTCTAATCTGATTCTTTAACCCTATAAAATCCCCCCTTTATCTACCCATTCTAATAACTTTTTAAAATTTATAATACTGATTTTGTCTTTTGATACAATTTCCCTATTCCAAATCTCTGCATCTGACATAGTTCTCTTTCTCCACCCTTATTCACTATATCTCTGAATCATGGTAAGTCAGAGTACCTTCATCCTATGCTTCTCTACCTTTCTTCTTTATAGCATGCGATGCAAATTGTTGAACTGATACTATTCTCTAATACTCCTATGCAGTATTCAGTAAGTTCTTGAAGTCTATTCTGTTAAAAAAACATGAACTAAAGCATTTTGATTTCAGTAAATAATTTTAGAAAGAATCTCATGACATTCTGATTGGCAAGCCATTTAGGTGTGGACTGGATGGTATGACAGTCAGGTGAGTTTTCAAAAACTACTCAGAAAATGCTCATCAGTGCTTTATGAACTGAAAGGTGATTTAAGCAGAATGTCACAAAATTCTGTCAGTTCTGTTCAGGCTTTTATTAATGGCTTTGAAAATAAAGACAGTCAAAGATGCAGATGATACAAGACTGAATGGGATAATTCATACCTGGAAAATACGATCAGATTGATTTCCATAGATAAGAGAAGTAGACAAAAAATAACAGATTCAAAATTCAGTTGCAGAATGCAGAAATCAATAATCATTCAAAGTCAAGCCAGAAGGATGAGCCTCTACTATAGCCAAACCATAAATGATGTGCTTTAGAAAGTTGAGAAAAGTGAAACATAATAATGAAATGATATAGAGGAAATAAGATTAGGGATGGCTGAAACCTGCATTTTATAAGTGCCATAACTGAAATATATATATATATTTTACCTCTTCTTTGTTTTCATTAAAAAATAGAAAGCATGAATGACTTCCTTTGTTTTTTCTTCTTCTTCCTGCAGTCTCAAGCTTCATCTCTGATTTTGCATACACATTCATCTCCATCGTTTAAAATTTGGCAGTCAGCAGTTCTCCCCAATCGCCCATCCGAAGACACAGTTGATCCCAGCTCTATTGACCTTTAAAAAGGTAAGAAAAACTTACTTTTTGCTGGGCTTGCGGCCCTCTGGAACAAGAAGAGGTAGGAGGAAACACTTATTTATGGGCCACGTTAAATGCTATAATCACAAATGTATGATGGGCCCTGTAGAAATTTTAACTAGATACAGAGGATGGATGGATGGATGGATGGATAGATGGATGGACGGACATATAGACAAATCATTCATTGTGTTTTATGTCTATGGAGATTCTCAGTTATCTAGGTCATAGTTGTCCCAAAGATACTTTTTCAAGAGGCAACGACTCTAGGTTTATAGGTTTTTATTCTGTGCTGTATTTTTGAAATATGTTTTTAGCTTATGTTAGCTACCCAAGAAAGCCAGTTTGGTATCATGGTTAGTCCATGTGGCTAGAAACTTGGTAACCAGGAATTCTTATCCCACTTCAAGCACAAGCCAGTTAGGTGACCTTGGGCTAGTCACATTCTCTCAGCCCTAGGAAGTTGGCAATGACAAACCACTTTTGAAAAACCTTGCCAAGAAAACTGCAAGAATCTGTCCAGCCAGTTCCTGAGAATTAAACACAAACAAATGGAAGGAAAGCAAAGAGACCTGAAGTCTCTATTGCATGTTGGGCAGCCATATAAGTTGAATGGCTCAATGAATTTGAAGATTTAGCATAGGTCATTGTAAATATTGGTTTAATAGGCTATGTTACTAATGGAGATTTTACATCATTTTTAGCAAGTTCATCTTTTCCGCACTTTCCACTTAAAATGAAAGGGCACAATAGTTCTTCTTCCTTTAGTGTACCCATTATCATCCAACTCTCATTAAGCTAGCATAAATGAGGAAGGGAAAGAAAAATGAATGTATGTAATGCGTTAAAACAGGCACACCAGTGTATACATAGAGGAGGAGTACAATTAGAATAGTTCAAGGACTCATTCATATTTCTGCTTTTTGAGGCTATAGTACCAGGACTTTCTGTCTGTCCCATTCCTACTTACTCAGCCTGTACTCCTTTTAATATTTTATTTAATATTTTATTTATTCCAGTATGATATCAGTTAGCACTTAAGATTTAAGGATGGAGAATCATTCTCTATCATCACCCCAAACCAGATAAAGTTGTTTTTAGAAAACATAGGGTCTTTAATGGCTGTCAGTAAATTAGTTTTTTAAAAATAGAGTATTTTGTTAATATTTCAGGAAAAGTTTGGTAAGCTTCCTCCTCTGCAATAGAAGAAGACAATAGAGATTCCAAACTCTGTGTGTCACTGAAAAAGGGTAGGAGAATACTGGTTCACGGTTCACATTAAATGTTATTGTTATTGTGTGATGGGCCATATAGACATCTGAAATAGAAACAGGGATGGGTGAAGGGAGGGAGAGGGATGGAGAGAGACAGACAGACAGAAGACTGACAGGCAATCATTCAATTCATTGAGAAAGAAGATAAATATTAATTTTATTGAGATGATTAAAATGCCACAAAAAAGTGTCATCAATTGGTACTAAAATTTAAAGATGAAGAAATAACAGTTAAAATCCACCCCAAGCCTCTTGTTAGAGAAAAAATAGTGTCTTTAATCATAGTCAGTAAATTTATCTTTTTAACATAGTATATTTTGTCCATATTGCAGGAAGAACATCTAAAACTTCCTGCCTTGGAAGCAAGAAAAGAACAGCGACAAGTTGGATAAGTCTAATGTTGTCACCACTTTGCTTTCTGTCAATGTTTTGGGTTAAATTACATTGCCTGGAACAAGATTGGGGAAAAGTAAGAGTTGACTCTTTTCAACATCTTAGGCAAATTATAATTGACAAGGAGAAATTAATCTAAATAAATTCATTGGAAATATAAGGAAATAAATTATGCTTCTCCTTCACTCCTAGTAATCCTGCCACAAATATCTGGTTGGGGAATCAGGCACAATTCCCAGTGGATCTGCAGACTGCAAAATTGTGGGTCAATTCTTTATATGATCGGAGAGATCCTCCATATAGGCCCAAAATTGCTTTTGTCTCTTCCTTCTCATATCTAACCTTCTGATTTTTCTAGAGAGAAACAACTGAGCAATAACAGCTGTTGCCCATTGATGTATATGGCCTAGGTTGTATCATCTAGCAGTAGAGAGTTCAAAATAGACTTTGTGAGTCCCTGGCAAACAAGTGTAGCTAATACAACACCACAAAACCAGCTAGAACCTCTTAAAAAAAGAAGTATTGTGGACTGGGATATGACATAAAGAAGGAATGGCTTAAAGTGACTTTAGACAATCTTCAAACCAAAAACTTTAAAGAATCCAGGCAAAATGCATTGGGATGGCTTCATAAATGTCTAAAAAGTGTGAAAGCAGATTTTTATAAGCCAGTAAGAGAGTCTCTGGGAGTATGGCTCCCAGGTGCCAGGATGAAGTTTCAAAAGGAACATCTTGAAACATTTGAGGGGGATGTGGATGATTGGGTGAAGATATCCCTAAATCACATTTCTGTTGCAGGCCCAGCAACATGTTATTTGACTCCACAGGAATGGCTTAAAGCATCTATTCAAGCCATTCAAAATCTACTAAAGTCTGAAGCAAAATCTGAAAGTACTCTAAGGAAGAGATGGCTTCAAAAATCATTAGAGAAATCAAGATTCTGAAGGATGGGTGGAGAATATATTTGAATCTAGGATCTTTAGAAAACCTCTCGCTTTCTGAAGAACCTCAATTCATGAAAAGGGGCTTCAGCAATCCTTCAAAAACCTGTGTGTGGAAGATCTTGTGGCATCTAAACAAGATGTCAATAGCGACTTGAAATATCTATAAAGAACCTTGAAAGACCTGCAGCATCTCAACTAGATACTTAACAGTGGCTAAACAGAGTTTCAAGAGTCATCCTTCTGGCAGTGGTCATTTTCTCTAAGTATATTTTAGAATGTACAATGCAGCAAGTAAGCAGGATCTCAGACCTTAGTAACTTTGTAGTATGAGGATGAAAAAGCTTTTGTTGGCTTTAGAGTGATTTCAGTCTGTGGATTCCTCGATGTCAGCCCTCAAAGTCAGACTCAGCGACGACACCAGCTACTTCACTTACCTAAACTCAGCAGCAACTTCTCCAAGGATGTTTGCATCCTGCTAGAAGTCAGTGGCTCATGAGGAAACATCAAGATGCTGAACAAACCACTCAAGCTTAAGGGACAGTTGTACACGCTGGCCAGGGAGGAGATTTAAGTCTCACAAAAACAGCCTTAGGTTGCTAAAAGCAATTTAAGCATGTGGCCTCTCATGCCATGCCTTTGGTTTGTAATCCAGTTATTTATGACCAGGACTCATTCACCAATACCTAATCCCTCCATTGATCTGGGATTGTAAATCTGCAGCTTGATTTTGGGCTGCTTGACCTGGAATTTGCCTTCACCCAGTTAAGTCCTTTGTTGTGCCATGGTTTTTGCTTTTGACTCTACCAATTCCTTTTGCCTTTTTGCCAAAAGCTGCAGAAGCAAGCCTTTTCCTAAAGACTGTATGTGCCCAAGACTGTGGTTCCTGAGGAGGAGGAAGAAGAAGAGGAAGAAGAGGTAACAGAAAGAGCAGGGTGAGGAAGAGGAGAAGGATATAGAGCCCAGTAGTAGCAAGCCAGTTGCAAGTGCAGCTGGCGGGGAACCTTTGCCCTGGACAATATGGCTCTTGCCCTGCTGCTTTCTCACCCCAGCCCTGTAGACTCACCACATGCCTGGAGGTGGAAGATGTGCCTTCAGCTCACCTCAAGCTGTGCAGCCTGTTTCCTAACCGGCCAGGGACCAGGACCGGTCCATGCACTTGGGGTGGAGTCTGTTCTACTCCATTTAGAACACATGGCAACATACATGTCTCAAAAAATTTTAGACAAAGATTCCTGAAAATGCCAGAAACAATCTGGAGAAATGGTTCTAGCAATCAATAGAAAATGTTCAAATGGGATGTCCTGAAGGATCCAAGCAACATGTGAGTAAGTGGCTTAGAGTTACCTTATGTCACCTCTATGAGGAAGGGCTTGAAACATCCCATCTAAACTTGGCGAGAGACTGGAATAATCTGGACAAGGCCTTCAGGAGAAAATACTTCAACAGATGATAAGAAGAAAAGATCCTGAAATATGGAGGACAAAATTATAAGTTTCCAAAGGAATTCCTTCTCACAGAAAACAGGTATGTGAATAGCTAACATAAATAATTATATTCAGGGTGGACTAAATACTCCTGCTTTTTTCTCTTTCTATTTCTTTTATATTGAACCAAAAAGAGAATTGTTTCTACTTTTGCGTAGCAAGTTTTCTTCAAGGGAGAACTGGATAGGAAGAGGGCATAGCAAATGATTGCATGCAATGAATTTCAGAGAAGAAAGCTGTCCCTGCAGATTTTCCCCCACTAGTTGTGGCCGACTTTAAGGGGCATTGGTCATCTCCGTTTGTTAAGCCAAAGAGCCAGTGTTTTCTGGAGGTGTTTCCATGGCCATGTGTCCGTGGTCATGTGCAGCAAAGAACGTATGGTGGAACACAGAAAGGTGTAACCTTCCACATGATTCTGTACCTTATTCATATACCTGCACTTACCTGCTTTCTAATTGCTAGATTGGCAAGAGCTGGGACAGGTGATGGCAGCTCACTCTGTCTCACGGCCCTCACTGTCAAACTGCCCAGCTATAGTTCGCCTTCTCACTGAGGCACTGAGTCCCTTTTTAATTTAATCATAAACAGAATTTAGTTAAAATAAAAATGGAAAAACATTAGCCAAAGAGGAAATGGCTGAAACTCAAACCAAAGGAGGAAGGAGAGTTGGAATGCAAAAAGAAGAAGTTTGTGAGGATAAAAGGTTTTTTATGAAGTGAGCTGTAGCTCATAAAAGCTTATGCCTTTTCACACAAAATGTTAATCAGAAAAGGTGCTACCAGACTGCTTCCTGATTTGTTACCAAGAGTCCAATAGGAATTCTGAATATCACATCGCTTGGAAAAAAATCCCTTGGTGAAACATTCAACACCAGTGGCTCAGTGGCTAAGGTGTTGAGCTTGTTGATCAGAAAGGTCAGCAGTTCAGTGGTTTGAACCCCTAGCACCACGTAATGGAGTAAGCTACCATTACTTGTCCCAGCTTCTGCCAACCTAGCAGTTCGAAAACATGTAAAAATGCCAGTAGAAAAATAGGGACCACCCTGGTGGGAAGGTAACAGTACTCCGTGCACCTTCGGCGTTTAGTCATGTAGGCCACATGACCACGGAGACATCTTCGGACAGCTCTGGCTCTTTGGCTTTGTAACGGAGATAAGCACCGCCTCCTAGAGCTGGAAATGACTAGCACATATGTACGAGGGGAACCGTTACCTTTACAGACTAGGAATATAGAGCTTATCCTTTGTTCTTAATGATGGTCCAAGTATCCTTTGCCTTGGCTGTTTGGGGCTATTAGGAGTTGAACTAAAAACATAGGGAAGGCTACATGTGCCTTATCTTTGGTACAGAGAATATTCAAAAGGAGGAAGAAGAGTCTCGCCAGAGGACTCAGGGTTAAATGCAGCAGCTTTCTCTTTGGAACCCTCAACACAAGAGCTCAATCAGGACTTGATTATTTTTCCTGGGCTGCAGGAGTGATGGAAACATCATCACTGATACCTTCAGGTGGTATCATTTGCCTACCATGAAGCATCATCCCTCAGGAAATAGGCCCTGTGAAGGACATTGTGAACCTCTCTAGGCAGGAAATTCAAAAAGGTAACTCTACAGCAGATAATTTAGAGCAGCTTTATTCAGACGGGATTCTAAAATAGATCACTAAGAGTTTCATGAACAATCATTAAAAACATGTAACTTTTTAACTTGGCCCACCATGTAATGTCTACTGTAGATACTGTACAATATTTATATATAATACTAGCTGGATACCTGTGCTTCACTACTAATTTCCCTCCTTCACCTCCCTGGCTCCAAAAGATTGTCATTTAGAAGCATACGTTGTACTTCCGGGCAGCAGAAATAAACTGTTCTGCCATTGGATGCTGGTGGGTGAGAAGGCTGTGTAAGGGTTCAGGGTAGGGCTCAAGGGGAGGGACCGGGACTTTACTGCCACTGCAGCACATCCTGGGAGTCTCATCCTGCCACTTCAGGGTACGGCACCAGGCACAGAGTAACCAAGGTCCAAAATCAATAACCTTTTCCCTGGAGAAATCAATCTAAGATTCATATTTAAAACCAGACAAATACTTATTAGTCCAAGGCATCAATCTGCTTCTTAATATTTTTTCATTGTATTTAGCTGTAGCTGCCTGATTAACGTAGGGGTTATTAGATGCATACTTTTTTACAGCCTCTCTATTGACTTCAGGATGACTTTGACTATATCTTATTTGCAGCTTCCCTTACTTGTGTTTTCCTAATCACATCTGTAAATCTTTTCCTGAATTTTCCCCTTTTTTTCCCTTTAACCAATGTTATAGTATAGAGTAACACCAGTAGGAACAGATTTGTCTGTACTGAGAAGGTCAATGTAAGAAGTAATTTGGTGCTGGGTCACTATACAGGAGGAATTTGGTTCACAATCTGTTGGCTCAGTGGTGGTCAGTGATTGAAACTCATAAGGGAATATCTCTCCCGCTGCCTTGAGTTCGGAAGCAGTTCCATAGGAGGAAGGCGTGGACATTTTTGTAAGGTAGCAACGTTTAGTACTGTAAGGAGCCTCAAACCGTTCCTGAGTTAAAGAGTGGAACTGAGGTAACAGAATGTGAGGCAACTGGCAGTTTGAACAGAGTTCTTTTCAGGTGGGGAGGGGAGGGGTAGAATGTCTAACTCCTTAGCATCAGAGCGTGTTAATTACTATATAAGAAATACTAATGATCCGATGGTCATTTCAAAAAATCCTTCCTTAGCAAGCTCCTAGAAGCCAAGAGGAACATACATGCCAAATTTCAAGTTTGTAGGCTTTACAGTTTTGGAGATTTTGTGATGAATGAGTGGTATTTGGCTTGGATGGATGGGTGGATGGATGGATAGATAGGTATAGATATGCCCAAGACTGTTTGTGGTTCCTGAAGAGGCTTTCCCATCCCATCCCCTATCCCTGCCAACTCACCACATGCCTGGAGGTGGAAGATACGCATTCAGCTCACCTCCAGCTATATAGCCTGGTTCTTAACAAGCTGCGGCTCTGTATCAGTGCATGCACTGGGGTTGGGAAGCCTGTTCTAGTGCATGCAGAACACATGTGCAAGCAACACACATGTCTCAAAAAACTCAAATGAGAATCCCTGAAGAAGCCAGAAACAATCTGGGAGAATGGCTAGATAAATCAATAGTAAATGTTCAGATAGGATATCCTGAAGGATCCAAGCAATAGTTTAGACTGCTTGACCTGGAATTTGCCTTCACCCAGCTCTTAATTGCAATGATTTGTTGCACCTTTTGCCTTTGATTCTGCCTACTCCTGTTTCCTTGTTTCTAAAATGTGTAGAAACAAACTTTTTCCTTGACGTTTGTTAGCACTTAACACAATGCCCAAGACTGTATGTGGCTCATTAAAGAGTGCTAAAAAAGCCTCTCCTATCTTAAATAGTGGCTGTGACAGTCCTTATGTTGTATTTATGTTTTGCATTACCAATAATGGAATGAGGCCAGGGCAGATAGGCCGGAGCCACCGACTGGCTTCCTACATCTCTGAGGCCCTCCGTGTTCTATGTAACAACCCCCATGCTTGTTTATCAGCCGTATCCTAAAATGCAGGCTTGGGGCATGTTAATCAAGGTGATCACGTGATTGTCTCTCTTAAAGCTGTCACAATTTTCTACTACAATGGTCAGGCTCCATTAAGTCAAGGAGTATCTATCTATCTATCTATCTATCTATCTATCTATCTATTTGTAAATTTTATTGGTTTTTAAAGACAAATAAAAACAAACAAAACATAAAAACATCCAGCTTTCTTCCATAAATGTACAAGCAGTGTGTCGGTTGGTTTACAAATTTTTTTGTGCATCCATTTCGTAGTCTCAATTATAGTTACATTGCATAATAACTCATAATATCAATCAAAAACTGAATATCCCAGTATCATTATTAATCAATCATTTGACTATAATTTTGTTCATTCATACTTTGCGAGGTAACTATAATTTACTTAGTTTATTTTATAACAATTTCGTATAATCCTCCCAAATCTATCCTGGAAACACTCTATAGATATAATAATAAAAAAAGAAAAGGAGTATCTATATTTTTATGCAACTTTTGGCAATGATTAGAAGTGCTTTATGGCCATAAAGTACCCTTTCTGAGGCTGTTATTATTTTTGAACCGTTGTTATGGTCTACTTGTACTTTGAATGTGCTGTTTGTATACTATAGTAATAATAAGTGATTGTAGTAGTAGGTTTTTAAAAATATTTTATTGGTTTATCAAAAATATAAAATACAAAGAGAAATAAAAAATAAAAAACTTGGGCGAGGGTGAAAAGAATATATGCAGCAGAGAGGGAAAAAGAAAGAAAAAGATATTGACTTCCAACTCTTAGTACAATAGAGGGTTGTACAACTTTTTAGTTTCATACAATAATAGTATATACTAGCCATTTCTTCAGCAACAAACTATCTAATCAGCAAAAACAAAATCAAATTTTTTTTTTTTGTTGCAAGCAGAAATTCGGAAGCAATTTTCAAATAGAAACAAAATTAAATATATTCTCTTGTTTAGATGAAGGAATCAATTTAACCATCTCTGCTTTTCATTTCTGTAGGGAATAGTATATGCTTCTGTTTACTCATTAATCTTTATAAATTGTCATGGTTTATATTAAAAGAATTCCCTATATTATTTCAGATTTTTTTAACCCTAAAGCAGGGGTCAGGGAACTTTTTTACCTCTTACCCCCCAAAAAATTTATAAACGCATGACGTTACCCCCTTGATTTGAAAGTAAGGAAATCATACATCCAATAACATTTTGAATTCAAATACACCAGTCCCTCACCCCTTTCCTAAGAAGTCTGTAGGGGGTGTGCATAAGTGCACCAACGCCTACCTTCCCTGTCCTATTGTTTCCTTTTATTTTCTTATATGTATCCATTTCATGTATTCATAATTATGTTTATACTTATACCTATTATCTTGTAAGCAATTGACAAATCAAATAAATAAATTTGTTGTGGCTATTGCCAATTTCTATTCAAAACAAAGGCAGTAGAGACTGTCTTCAAATTGGCAATAGGCACAACAAACTTCCATGTCAAAACACTTCAGCTCAGCAATTCAGAAAGTTTCATAAAAATATTGACAGTAAAAAAAAAAAAAAAAGCGATTTAGGCCACAGAAGTCAACTTTTATGTTCTGTCAGGAATGCAAAGGAATGCAAGTGACTGCCTCCAGCCTGTGCTTGAACCCAGCCAGTAAAGGGGATCCCACCGCTTCTCTGGCTAATTGATCGTTCAGGGAGGAAACTTAGCATTAGGAATCGTCTCCTAACGTGCAGCTCGAGGGCTTCTGTAATGCGAATCTCTTTGGATGACAGAGCAGGCTTCTTCTGTACTGCACTCTCTGTGGCTGCACCTGCTGACCGCGCCACCTTCCAACTTTTATAGACGCGTCTGCGGAGAGGCGCGGAAAATTGGCAATCCGAGTAAGGCAAACTACTCCAGGTGGCTCCAGAGATGGGTGGGGGCGGGAAGAAAACAACCTTTATCTCAGCCGCCTTAATTGCGCAAATGGCCATCGCCTCGGACACTTGAGCTGCTGCCAGCCAAACTGACCTTTTCCCGTTTGGCACAAAAGCCGCCAGGGAGGGAAGAGGGAGGGAGGGAACCTGCTCGCTCGGCCTCTCAGCGCCCCCGACTTGTTTTCGCGGGCTCCAGAGACACGAACCGCGACAGCGCCAAAGCCCTCCCCTGTCCTCCCCCCGCGCCCTCCCGGTTTCAGTCCAGCTCGCGAGTTTTGGCTGGCTGAAGCAAGCGCGACCTCCGGCGTGCAGCGGCAGGAGCTGCGAGCTCGCGGCAGGCAGCGCTGGGGCTATGTCAGTCGGGCGCGCGGTTTGAGACTTCGGCTCTTTAAAAGCGGCGTGTAAACTGAGATGCTCCCATAAGAGAGCCGGCGCGCAGCAGTCGTTTGGGTTAACGGCAGCGGGCGGCCTTCCAGCGCCCTCGCCCACAGCTGCGCTGGCATGTGCGCGCTCCGCCACCCTCGCCTTCAAGTTAGGCTTGTCCCGGAAAGCTTCAGACCGACCGCCTTCGCCCCCTGCCCCCACCCTTCCCTCTCCGGCACGCGCGCTCCGTCTGGTTAGAGTAGTCAGTAGCCAGATGACCCCCAGTACCCGCTCTCTCTACAGCGCTTGCGCCATACACGTAAACGCTGGAGCAGTCCACTGAGAGAGCGGGGGGAGCAGAGCAGAGAAGGAGGATGCGGTGACACTGACACACACTGACACTGGCCGTCCGTGCTATAATGGACCGTAATAACTGCTGCTATGCCGATAGTTCCGCCATTGGCCAGCGCAACCTCCTCATTACCCCCAGATTTTCACTTTTACCCCATTTGGGGTAATTTACCCCTGTTCCCCCGACCACTGCCCTAAAGGGAGAAAATACTTTTTAAAAAAATTTAAAACAGTGAAGTTTTCTTTAAAAGCATTTCTTAAATCAGTAGGTTCTAACACATCTTTTTTACATCATCATTATTATTATATAGAAAATAAAAGACAAAACAAAACAAAAATAAAACAAAGCATACATTCAACCCTAGCAACAACAAAACTGTACCAAAAAGGAGATAAAAGTGATCAATTAAATTTAACATGTAGGAATTTCTCTGAATATTTACACCTCTTTTCCAGAAATGTTAAATTTCTGATGATAACGTTTCTGAATTGAATAAATTTTTCTTATAAATTAGATCATAACATCTCTTCGCAGTTGTCTTCTGGCTGCATAATGCTGAATTATGTAAATTTTGTCTGTTTCTTTAGATTAGTTTCTTATCATTAAACCATTTAGTCATTTATTTTACAATTACTTTACTTTTTAAACTCCCTCTTAATATACATACTTTAAAGTTCACTTTCAATGATATTTTACAGACTTTAAAAAATATTCAAGCATCATATATCAAGGAAAAATGTTTATTTTCAAAGCCACTTCATAAACACAAAACTAGATTAAAGCTTTCTTTCAATTATATATAACACACCAATAAAAATCCAATTAGCTCATTGGATTTAAATCTCTCCCTCCAATTTATCCTCATGGAATAAAATCATTTTCTTCCCTTTAGAGATTTGCCCAACCTTTCATATTTTCAAATTTGATCAATAATATTTTACAGACTTTTGGAATTAGCCAAACATTACGTAGATGGACAGAAAGTAAACATTTACAAACTCATTTTATAAATACAGAAGTACATTAAAAGTTTATTTCAATACATATATCAGAGTTATAAAAATCCATCCTAACTCTAATTAACTCATTAAATTTAAGTCACTCCCTCCAGCTTGTCTCCATAGAATAAAATCTTTTTCTTCTCCTGAATGTCTATCAAGTCTTTTTCCTTCAAGAAACTCAATCTTGTTAATATATATTTTTTAAAAGTCCCACAGTTGTTCTATTTAAAAGTTGTAGATTAGCTTGGAGCACTTCCTTGTGGCATAAAATCTTCTCTGAGATGTCCATCCAATCTTTTTTCTCAAAGGCTTCTCAAACTTGTTAGTATCCATGAAGAAAAAGTCCCAAACATGACCTCTTAAAAGTTGTTAGTTTATTTGAAACTCTTGTTTCAATTGCTCTGAGAGTTATATTCAAACCATTATCATCATACAAGCTGGTATCAGGTTTGTATTCCAAGGTTACAGTTAAATTATTTCCATTACGTGATTGGAAGTATCTCAATGGGTTGATAGTTTACTACACCTAATTGCATCTCTTGCTCTTTTTTTATATATCATCTGTATCTTTAGTATCCACTTGATTTATAATATGGGTAATTCTCTGTAAAGAGTTTTCAGAGACTTCCCTAATGACAGACTTGAGCTCAGGTTAAAGCATTTTCTTAGCTCCCTCTTATGGTCAAAAAATGGATTTTAATTAATTTATTTATTTTTCTGGCCAATCAGATTTCATGGAAATTGGATAATTTCAATCACCACAACAAAGCAATCCAAGGCTACAGATTACTTTAAAAATAGTAAAAAAAAATAGTAAAATAAATCCACAACATTTTATTCGTATGTTTCTCCATCAAAATTAAAAAGAAAAGATATTTCACACTTCCTTATTGTAGCTTGCCTCCAGCAACCCTCTTCCTTGTCATTTTAACAATAAAATAATTTCAAAATGGCACAGAGCTCCAGAAAGGAGTAATTGGCTGTGATTAAAGAAAGCCTCTTTTAGCTAATAAAGATAACATAAATTGATTAAGAAATGAAAGGCACATCTTATTGTCCGCTTCAAAAATAATTCCAAAATGGCTGTTTGGTCTAAAAGTAAAGTGACTGCAGCCCCCCTATTAACCCAGCTACCAGCTCACTAGCTGCTCCAAACTGCAGACTGTTGCTGTATTGAGGATCTTGTGGGGTTATTCTAGGACTCTCCCTTACACAAGATAGATGAAAGGAAAGCCTGTTCCTTTCAGTTGGAAAAATGACAGTCCAGAGAAAGAAGATTCTCTGGGCGTGTCAATCATTGGCCATATCACCAGAAATCTCTCGGTTGCAGTAGTATATTGATTGTTTCAGATATGTTTTTCATGTGCGGTTGTGCGAACCTTTCTGTAGCTTATTTTGGTTTTACTCTAGTCAGTTTGGTTGCCTGGGACTTTCTTATAAACCTGCCTGGGTATCCATTTTGGTAGAAGATGTTTTAAGTAAATTTATTTTGTTTTATCATAACAGATAAAATACAAAACAGAAAACCAACCAAACAAAACAAAAACATAATCTAGTGCTAACAACAACAAAAATATAAAATTGGTGTTAAAAAAAAGAAAAAATGTGATCCAAATACAATTTGTTAATGTATTTTAGCACATAGAAAGTCCACAAATGGTTTCCATTCTCTTATAAAGCTGTCTAGTCCATTAACTGATCAAGCAGTTAATTTTGCCATCTTTGCTAATTCAGTCAACTTCAAAATTCATTCTTTAACAGCCAGCATCCTTTTTCTTACCAGTGTTTGGCAAGTACAATTCTCACAATTGTCACCATTTGACATAATAGCACCCCAAATTGTTTTTCAATTGACTTGTCCCTAATGCCTAAAAGAAAAGCTTCAGGTTTCATTAATATTTGCATCTTAAATATTTTCTGTATTGTCATTGTTGTATTTGTCAATATGTTTTCACATGTTTTCAAGACCACCACATATGACAAAATGAACCTGGATTTTGACTACATTTCCAGCACATTAGAAATCCCTTTATACATTTTCACTAATCCATCTGGGGTAAAGTACCAATGATACATTATTTCTTTCAAACTGTAATAAATTTTAATTTGTCCATACATTCTCCCATTTATCTAGCATTATATTACATCATTTTTTTGCCCATTTTACCATATATACTTTAACATATTCACCTTCCAGATTCATCTTGAGTAATATTTTATATGCTTTAATAATAAAGTGGTCATCTCCAGAATATAAATTAATGTCTAGTGCAGATTTAGTTCCTGTGAAAAGAACTTTCTTTTTATCAAATTTAAATATTTCAAAAATTCTATAATAATTAAACTAATCACAACCAAATCCTTCATTTACTAATTGTTTCTTGTCTTTATCTTGAATCCCTCTTTTTCAAATATCATCATCTCTGTTCTATGTAGTGCTCCATGAGGTGATAACCAAAATGGCATTTTATCAGCTAATCTTTTGTACTTCCACAATACACATACAATTGATTGCCTAATATGAATCTTAAAACCATGGTTAACTTTTACTTACCTCTCCAGCAGCCTACATCCAAATAAGCAGGAATTAACATCAAACAATGAAACAGAAAATAATACCCTCACCAAAGAACTGGGAGAAAATCATATGCCCAATATTGGCAGGGCAAATTACTGGTAATCCTCAACTTATGAATTGAGACCACACTTTCCATTGTTAAGCAAGGCAGTTGGTAAGTGAGTCAAGCCCAATTTTACAACTTTACAATTTTACAACAAAGTGGCTTCCCCAACTTTGTTTGTCAGAAGCTGGTAGCAAAAGTTACAAGTGTTGATCGTATGACCTGAAGACAATGCAACCATCATAATTACTTGCCAATTGCCAAGCACCAAAATTTTGATTACATGACTGTGGGGAGGCTACAATGGTTGTGAGTGTACCGGTTGTAAATCACTTTTCTCTGAGCAATTTCCTATTCATTCCTTAAGGGAGGGAATTGTGGGATTCTGTACAGGTAGCTCTGGCATTGGGTTAAATTCTTGGCCAGCAACTACTCTAAAAGGGGTGAAACTAGGAAATGGCCACTAAAGATCACTAAAGAAATGGTTGTACATGGAGGACTACTTGTACTGTTACTATCCATAAATAAGGATCAAAACCCTGCACACTGGCATTGATAGTGTTAATGATCAATGATGTCAGGTAATGAAATGTCTCTAAGCAAAGAACCAAACTCAGAGAGCACTAAAGACTCTACATTTCAACCCTGAGTTACAGAAATTCCCTTCTATTGGATCACATATTAAAATGAAGAAATTGGATTTTGCAGTGTTTCCTATGTGATAAATTGTTGATGTTGTTTCATTTTTTTCAACAACTATAATATTAATTTCATTTGAATTCTTGGTCTAAAGTCAAAGATGGATACAATTTCTCCAGGAATGCCTTGGTGTAGATGTGTCTCTCATTTCTGCTGCTTCTAAGGTTAAGAGTATCAAGTTGGGAAGGAGTGAGGAACGGAAGGAATGAAGGGATGGATGCAGGATGGAGAGAGGGGAAGAAAAATCAACAATAAGCATGTTTTCTGCCAAAATGCCAAGAATGAATAGACAATAGATTGTGGATTGTGGATTTATTTATTTGTCAATTGCTTACAATATAATAGGTATATTATATTTTATTGGATACATATCAGAAAAATATAAAATATATAAAATATATATAAGAAACAATAGGACAGGGACGGTAGGCACGTTGGTGCGCTTATGCACGCCCCCTACATACCTCTTAGGAAAGGGGTGAGGTCAATAGTAGACAGTCTAAGGTTAAAGTTTTTGGGGTTTGGGGAAAAAAACTACAGTCAGATAAAGTATTCCAGACATTGACCACTCTGTTGCTGAAGTCATATTTCCTGCAATCAAGTTTGGTGCGGTTAACCTTGAGTTTGTATCTATTATTTGCTCTTGTATTGTTATGGTTGAAGCTGAAGTATTATTCATTGACAGGACATTGCAATGTATGATTTTATATACTATACTTAGATCGGACCAGAGGCGGCGTAGTTCTAGGTTTTCTAGGTCTAGAATTTCGAGTCTGGTGGCATAAGGTATTCTGCAACAAGTAGAGGAGTGGGGAACTCTTCTTGTGAAATATTTCTGGATTTTCTCAACTGTGTTAATATCAGATACGTAATGTGGGTTCCAGACTGATGAGCTGTATTCAAGTATTGGTCTAGCAAATGTTTTGTGTGCTGTAGTTATTAGTGTAACATTACCAGAGAAAAAGCTACGTAAGATTAGGTTAACAACTCTTAACACCTTTTTGGCTATGTAGTTACAGTGGGCTCTAGCACTTAGATCATTTGAGATGAGTACTCCAAGGTCCTTGACAGAGTTTGGATCATCAGCAAGTCTTGACTATTCAGCCTGTATTTTATTTTGATATTTTTTTTGCCAATATGTAGGACAGAACATTTATTTGTTGAGATTTGAAGTTGCCATTTGTTTAACCATTCTGATACATAGTTGAGGTCTTTTTGAAGGGTAGCAGTATTGTCTGTGGTGTTGAATAGCTTTACATCATCAGCAAAGAGAACGCAGTTGCTCTTGATATGATCACAGAGGTCATTTATGTAGTGTATGAAAAGAGTTAGTCCTAGACTAATAGACCAAGGACAAACAAAAGATAAACCAAGATTGCATATGACACCTGTAGTAGCCTAATGCTGTACTAGCCTAAACCCACCTATCCAATCTGAGTCAAAAACTAACACAAAGCACTTTGGAGCAGTCAATAAGCCCCAGAAAGATCAAGGTCCATGCTACAGTTTTAAGAGAAAGGGTTTTAGTGGGGTAGCTAGCTTTAGAAGTTTTACGAGAGTTAAGAAAAAAATCTCCTATGATGATAGAGCTATTTGAATTGTCATCATGAAGTGTTCATCTGAAAATTTCCAGGGCAGCCCTTCTTGTCCTGTATATCTGCCTGACCGTGTCCAGAAATGGGTTGGCTGAAGTCAAAAGTACACTGGACCAGAATTGTCTCTGGGGCTGTGGAGCAGCAGTGGCCTTGGGTCTGGTGGCAACAGAGAGTGTCTTGGTGGGCTTGAAACATTTGTCTAATGGTGTAGAATAGTGTCCCCTGTGGGAAGGGTGAGGCAGTGTTCTGGCAGGAAAGTGTTCTGTGGTAAGAGGCCTTGGAACTGTCCTAGTGGAGACGTTTTGTAAATGTTGGGCAGAGAGCAGTGAAAGGAGGAGCTTCAATTTTGACAAAAGTGAGTGGGTAAACAAAGGAGGGGGGCCTTCTTTTTGGAGAGTGAAGTAGGGAGGAAAATACCCTTGGGCTGCATGCTGCTCCACAAAATGGCTATTTTTTTACCTTTTAAACTCATTTCCTATTGCAGCTTCTCTTCCACCTTTCTTGTTGCACTTTGCTGTCTCCTGACCTGCTACTCTCACTTTTGCTCTTGTTCTCTATCCCTGCCGTAGTTTATGAAATCCAAATTGCTAAACATAGAATATTTTTGTCCCAAGGGTTATTTTTCAAAAGACAACTGGATTTTCTTTTTTCTTTCTTTCTGTTTCGCTTGTCATCCACAAGCTTAGTTCCATTGAAGAAGCATCTTGGATGAGAAGCAAAATGTCTTCAAGTAAAACAAACAAACAAGGAAATCTAGTTGCCTTTTGCAAAAGCACCTTTGGGATAACCATGACCTAGATGAATAAGAATCTCCATAGATATCAGATATTTTTCTACTGAACTTTATTTATGCACCACTATTGAGAAATGATAAATATTTTTCTGGAAGTTGGGGTTTTTAAAAGAGATATCTAAGAGTTGATATAAATTATCCATCACAAAATCATGGTTTATCCACTTTATCTGCTTATATTAATGAATATATATTGAAGACTAGATGAACAATTATCAATCTGTCCCTAGTTCTTTGAGGAACATTAAAAATTATTTTAATAGTTTTAAAATTTTTCCCACTTAATTATACATCATTTGAAGTTTTTTTTAATACTTTGATTAAATTAAGTTATATCACAAGCATTCCGACAATCTACAAGGCACCCTGCACCAAGAGGCTGCGCCTGCGCACCAAGTCTCATCAAGACTCATTTCTGGTGGAATTTTGGGGAGAGAAAGAAAGACTTCTACTGCTTCTGCTGTTTTCCTTGCATGAAGCCAAAGGTCTCCCTCTCCCTCTCTCCTCCTGAGAATGGAGCTGGAGACGGTATTCTGCGATCCCAAATAAAAAATGAACTTTACGAAAACAGGGTGGGGAATTTTCCTGCAGACTTTTTGGGGGGATTTTCCCAGGGTCTCTGGTCCATAGGATTTAAAATTATGAGTTTGGTGGTCCCTGAGGTTCAAAAGGTTGGTGACCCCATCTTAGTTGGAACAGGGCAGGATGCAGCACTCTTTCAATAACTGAAAGATGTTACCCAGATCTTAAATTTAGGATATGCTCGCTCTTATTCCAGAGTATCGAACATGGAAAAATGAATTCAGTTACAGGACAGATTCTGGCTGAACAAGAGGAAACACATCCCAAAAAGAGGAGTGGTTTTAGAGCTGAGCCAGTAAGTGAGAGTTCACTCTTCCCTTCGCAGATTGTCCTAATGCAAAGATTGAGCATCCATCAATCAGAAAAACTGGGGTTCTGGCAGGGAGGAGGGGTTAAGCTAGAACAGATAGTCTCAGGAGCTCCTTCAAATTTATGGAAGTAAAATTCTAGATTGCTAATCAGGGATTCTTGGTGCTCTCTGAGTTTGGTTATTTTCTTTCTTTAACCAAACAAAATAACAGTGCTGGGACCTTTCAGACCTCACCCCACCCCACCCCAACTATCTCCATGCTTAGTAGAATATGGTCCAAACTCGCTGAAGCAGCGAGTTAAATCTTCCTGAGGAGAGCTCAGGTGATTCCCTGATGCTCCATCACCAATCGGACTTTTTTAAATTTATCTCGCGCTGGCTGACACAAGACCTTTGCCCGCCCCTTCGACATCTAGAGAGTCCTGAATTTAGTTCAGCAATTTGCGTGAAAAGGCAGAGGAAGAGGGAGTTGGACTTAGGAATCCAGAAGAAAGCTTAGTTTCTGCTCTTCGTCCGCTCCGAGCGAGGATCTGTCTCGCGGAACCGAGGCGCTTTCGGCGGCCCTGACCCTCTGCCAGGAGGAGCGGGGAAGGAGGTGCTTGATCGGGCGGTGCCTGGGGCTGGAGGAAGTTTTGCACTTGGGCTGCCGAGTGGGGAGACCGAGAGGAGCGCCTCAGGGTGAGGGCGAGAACGGAGCGCGGAAAGGTTGGATTCGAACCCATCCTGCGTCCAGGTCCCTTCACCCAGCCGCGCGGCAGTTCCTTTCCCTTCAGCTGCCCCCAGCGCCGGCAGGATGGGCGGATCGAGCTCCAGTTTGCTGGACGAGAGCAAGTGCACTTACATCCGAGGTACGGCGCCCACAGCCTTCACTCGGCGCGCGTTTGCGCGGGCGAGTCCGATGCCAAAAGTTGAGGGAGAAAGAGAAGGAGCTTGGCCAAGCGGTCGGGGAAAGGGGCGAGCGCGCGCGTGGTGGGCTTGTTTGGGCTAGCAAGGGGTGACGCGCGGGAAAAGTTTGTAAAGCTGTCGCTCCGTGCTTGAGAACCGGGCCGGTGCCTGCAAGCTTGCGAAGCGCTTTCAAGTGCTGCGAGCCGAGAAGAACGCGGGGCTTTCCCGCCCAGCCCCGATGGTCGGTCGCCGCGGGATGAAGTTGTCACACATCACTTGCCATTCAGCCAAACAGCTGCTTGAGTGAAATCCGTTACTAACAGCATACGTGGCGGTTGAGGCGCGTAAACTTTCGGGTCATTCTCTTTGAACTTGATGGGGTTTGCTTCAAGTCACCCCGGACATGTGACTGAAGGGCTGAGCGCCTACTGCCCAACGGAGGCAAGCCACGTGTAGCGGAGTCCTATGCACTGCTAAAGCCTTGGGGCGTCCTGGACTGGCAGCAATGAATGGGTCACACGTTGTATTTTAAGGATTTCCTCGGACCGAACAATAGAAAGCAGAGCTGCTTAACTGGGAAGAGGGCTGCTGTTTTTACAGGCAGCTGCTAAAGTGGGAAAAATATTTAGGGCCTGTAACAGCTGGGAAAAAACAGGAGAATGGGAATTGTGCTAGATAGTCTACCAGGAATGTAGCCCTGGCTTGTTCTTCCCACGGAGGAAGAAATTGCTTAATGTTTATGGAGATTTTCAGTCATCCAGGTCATGGTTGTCCCAAAGGTGCTTTTTCTTTGCAAGAGGCAACTGGACTTTCTAGTTTTTCTTTGAAGACTTGCCTCTTCTCATCCAAGAAGCTTCTTCAACAGAAAGTCCAGTTGCCTCTTGGGGAAAAAAAAGCACCTTTGGGGATGAACAGTTTGCTTGTGATTTCCTGAGAGAAGAAGGGGCTGTCAGTCAGTCATATAATAAAGTTCCTGAACTTTTCAAAGGTGGTTTTAGAAACTTTTGCCTGGATTCCAAATCTACAGGACTCTTGCTGATTATTAAGGTAGATGAATCTGCTCCTTAGGTTGATAACATTTGTAAAAGTATCCCACAGGCTCTTAAACAGGGTTGCCAGGTCGCAGCTTGGCTCTGCGGCCAAACTCAAGTCAAAATATGGCCAAATTCAGCCAAATTATTTTCTCTCACGGCCAAATTTTCTTGCCAAATTTTTTTATGCAATATAACATGAGGATATATTGTTTTTTTTGTTTTTCTTAACTGTTTTTAAATAATCAAATCATAAAAAATAGTCTTTATTCGACAACGTGATGTGACGTCATGGGAATTTCTGCATTTCTTTACTCATATCCAGGCTAGGCAGCTCACTTCAAATAACCGCTACTACTATTTGGAAAGCTCAGGGCCAAATGCAGCGATCCTGAGGAGGGGGGAGCTAGGGCATGAGGGTTTTTAGGGGGATTCCCCCCGATTGAAAAAATATAATCACTAAACAAATAAAAACACAAAAGTAGCAATTATATATAGAATCCTTATGAAAACTGAATGCTCAATAACCATGTTTTCAAAAAGAGAGGAATTATCCCAATAATTACATGAAAACAAAGAGTACTTCTAATGTAGCAATGTGAAGAAAGAAAAAGGTAAGGCTTCCGCTTGCTAATATACATGCGGTGTTCACATACACATTACACATAGCTGCCTTACCATACATGCAGAGTACACAATGCGTTTAGCTAGCTTACATGTACCACAGGCATATTCTCTCGGGCGCACATCCAGGATTTTCCATGACGCTGCGCGCTGGCTGGCGAGAAAATCCAATACTAAGATGTTTACTTCCGGGTTATCATCTGCTTATATTACGCAGCACTGTTCACAGTCAGAAGGCTCCGGCCTGTGTATCGCGTCGTTTTTCAGAGGTTTTCAGACGATCTGACAGTCATTTTCATGTGAATATATTGTATTGAAAACCGGTATTCGGCCAAAATTTCGATTTCACAGCCAAGCAACTTTCATACGGCCAAATTTCCAGCCAAATATATTTGGCCGGAGACATGATTTTTTTCACGGCCAAACAGATTTCTATACGGCCAGATTTCTCAAATTTGGCTGGAAAAACAGCCAGATAGCAACTCTGCTCTTACACATAAACACATTGGGAGAAGCAAAAGGGGGGAAAATAAAGATCTTAAGTGGCTCTGGATGCAGGAATATCACCAAAGCCCTCAAATATGCTCCTAATTAGTCAAAGAGTTCAAGCAAACTAATAAGTTTGGGGCCGAGGGGGAATCAGGAGTGGCAGAAACACAATTTCTTCTTGATTTGTATCCCCTGACTTTATTGAGGGGAGCAAGTACCGGTACATGCAGCCACTATACTTAGTACTAGATTGTATGTGGTTCAAGTTGTTCTATTAGAAATTGAACTTGTAGTCACTGTGCTTTAAACAATTGAATTTATAGGTCACTGTGCTTTTTACACCATCCCTATACAATGCACTCAGCTTGTGTAAATCTACAGAGTAGAAATATGGAACTTCTATGATTATTCAGTTAGATGAATCTAATAAGATAAGATATAGCTTTATACCACTAGTCCAGGAGTTCAAATAAGGATGGTGCATACTACTATAAATTATTTTGTGACATAATAGTGTCAGAGTTAGAGCTTCTGTTACTAAAAGACAGGTGAACTGAATGAATCCAACTGAGAGATTGATTTGCTGAAACTCAGATTATTTTAAAGAACTGACATTCTCATAAATTATGTCAGGCCCATAAAATATTTAGAGGTATAACCTCCATAAAGCAAATTCTGCTACAATTTCAGCAGAGCATGCTAAATTTTAAAATAGCACTTGAAACTATTCTTGCACAATTAATTCTAGATAGAGATTCACGAACTAACTTTCTAAGATTATTGACTGAATCTGGAAGACCTTCGGCAAGGCCTTTCATGAAATAGCTGTTACCAAACAACAGACAGAAGTTTATGTTGGTTCCCTGCCTAGTTGCTGAAAGAGATCTTTGTATGTATGGACATCCATGTGTGAAATATAACACTCCTTTTATTCTTACATTTTAGAATTGCAGGTAGCCCAAAATTTCTGTGACTAAATGAAACAGTTAAGTGACTTTTGCTTTATTTTATGACCTTTCTTTCTACAGTTGTTACATGAGTCACTGCAGTTGTTAAGTTAGTAACATGGTTGTTAAGTGAATCTGGCTTCCTCATTGACTTTGTCAGAAGATCACAAAAAGTGGTCGCATTATCCCGGAAACTGCAACTGTCATAAATGTAAGTCAGTTGCCAAGCAACTGAATTTTTATCACATGGCCATGAGGATGCTACAAAGATCATAAGTGTGAAAAAGGGTCATAAGTCACTTTTTTCAGTGTCATTGGAATTTTGAATGGTCATTAAATGAGCTGTTGTAATTTGAGGACTACCTGTACTATAATTTAAATGCACACATCATTTGAAAAACCTATTTACAACAGTTCTTTAAACTTGACCAGTCTGGAGGTAAGATAAGTCTTCTTAAGAGCCCCGAAAGGATCCATATCATGGCTATTGCATGTGGTTTGGGGGTGATTAGCCAGGGACTGCACTGAAAACACATAGGGGAGCAGACAAAATAAAATGTTATGTTATTTTGTTTTTCATAATTAACTATTGTGGATAAATAGGTGTGTGTTCAGGCTTGTGAATGATAGTGATAGTGATCTTCGTTTAAAGCTGTCAAAGGATTTGCAGTGAGATTTAAAAAAAATCAAAATATCTTTGATAAAATGAATTTCATGCAAAAAAAAAGTGTGAAGAATGGGTTAAAAACAGTAGAAACTGAAATATACAATTTAAGTTGTTGCTTCTATTTGGAACGTTGTGTACAACATCTCTGATTGTTCCAAGATGAAGAGTGTCCTGCAATTGGAAAAAAACCATTAAAATAATCAGTTTTCTCCATAAAAAACAAAGCAAATAATTTGTTTTTCAGGCTTCTTAGTTCGGGGAAGGAAGAAAGGACACAAAGAGAATTATAAGAAGTGATGGTGAAGGTAGAGAAGTTTTTAACCCTTCCATAATCATGATTGGAGGCCACCCAGTTAAATTGAGCAGCAGATGATTCAAGATGTCTTTTTTCTTCTTTATATAACCAAAAGCCATGTACCTTCCAAAAGATGTGGTGATATAGTATTTAATTTTGATGGATTTAGAAAAGAATCAGATATAACTACTGGCAATATTTGTATCACCAGTAATTATCCACATTAGCTCTGGAAATGCTCCATATTTAGAGATAACTCTATCATCTGTTTGGAGAAGCTGTGAAGGGAAATTGTGTAAGAATATCAGAATGACAGAGTTGGAAGTGACCTTGGAGATCAATCTAGACCAACCCATTGCTCAAGCAAGAAATCCTAAACCATTTCAAACAAATGGTTGTCCAATCTCTTCTTAAAAACCTTCCGTGTTGGAGCACCCACAATTTCTGGGGTCAAGTTGTTCTGCTGATTAATTGTTCTGTCAGGAAATTTCTCCTTTATTTATTAGAATGTTACATAGATTCTGATCTATTGGGTTCTTGGTGTTATCTGAGTTTGCTTTTTTTGCAGATGTTTTATGACCAGGGTAGGAACATTCTGGTGCTAAAGACTTTCCATAGCCTAGTCATGTAATGTCTGCAAGAACAGAACCAAGTTTGGAAACTCCAAGAACTCAATAACTCAACCCTGAGCTTTTGTATTCACCACAATTAGAAATACCTTGCTGAAGACTCTGGAAGACAGTTGAGTACAATAGGATTTCTCAACTTTTCTCACATACCTTTATTATATCAATTATGCCACTTATATCAATTATGTAAAAAGGGGAGATTTGAATAGTTTTTTATTTTGCACAGATATGGTTATGGTTAGCTTTGGAGGAGTCCTTACAGGGGCGTGTATCTATTCAGCACAATGTAATATTATTTGACAATAGTTAATAATGTTTCAGGATTCGGAAATCTTATTTGTAAGCATTATTTTATAATTATGGAGTGTCAAAGCTTGATTTGTACAAAAAAAAAAAAAGAAATGTTTCTCCTAAACCTACATTTTACATTCAATATTTTTGTCCTAGATAAAGACTTTGGATTGCTACTGTTTTAGGCTGGCGAATAGAATTTTTAGGAACCAACCTGAAGTCTTCCTTTTAGTATTTTATTGTATCATTCTGTTCCTGTTCCAATGTTGGTAAGGTAATGAAACAAATGTGTAGGCACAGAGATCAGGACAGGGGAAAGATAAACTCTTGCACAGATCACATTAATAGATTAAATGTGATAACCAGTCCATCTTAGGGATAATTTTACAACTATTTAAATCTCTTAAGTTTAGGCCCCATTGAATTAACTTCCATTCCGCAGCAATATTTTTATATTCATTGGATTTAAATAGTATTATTCTCGTGTTTCTCCCTGCCCCAAACTGCTTAACTTTTCTAAATTGTGTCTTTCTACTTGCTAGCCCTTATTAAGTTAATGGACAATGATACTTGTACTCTGACTGACTTTTTCCTACAGTGTAGGAAAATAGATGTTTTCAGCTACTAATTGGCAGATGTAGCTGAACCTCAGTCAGTTCATAAGAGATTAAATGAAGTCATAGTGCAAATAGTTTTTTCTCTTTATTCACACACACACACATTTATACACAGGGATGCATCAGGGTTGTATTTGACCTTGGGGGGACAGGGGGCATGGCCAGCACAACGTCACTCATGTCAGAGGTGATTGGTGGGACAAGAGTT
The DNA here is from genome assembly GCF_049901715.1 of Pseudonaja textilis. Lineage (NCBI taxonomy): Eukaryota > Metazoa > Chordata > Lepidosauria > Squamata > Elapidae > Pseudonaja > Pseudonaja textilis. The sequence continues at coordinate 95,239,787 of NC_141992.1, forward strand.
CTGTCAACAAAAACGAGCTCCTGAGTTCCATTTTCAGCTGCAACAGCTTCCCGCAACCCTCTGCCAGTAACCCTCTGCAGCCCCCCCCCCCCAGCTCCATTTTCTCTGGCAGAGGCACTGTAGGCTGGTCTTTGACTATTTCCAGGGCAGTCCTATGGGCTAGATCTAAGCACCCTGTGGGCTGGATATGGCCCCTGGGCCATGAGTTTGACACCCCTGTTCTATTCAGTACCTTGTTTCTATCTGGCCTCAGGGCTGTAGTAAGTAAATTTGAATTTGAATTTGTTTTTTCCTTCTATGTAACTGTTCCAAATAGACTCTGTAGTATAGGGATAGATTTGTGTCAGGAGCAAGGAACCAGATCCACAGTTCAAACTGACTATTTCATTGTCCTGGATCTCTTGTGGCTGCTCAGTGCTTCAAGGCTAATTCCCCATTCGAGCCCCCCTTGTAAGTTACTGGGTGTTTCCCAACAATTTGTGATCAAGGCATATCAATTCAGTCAATAGTCGTTGAAGAGTACAAAATACTAGTGAAGGCATTTTGGAGGTATTCATGCCTTGCATAGATCCATACCCCAAAATGCAAAGTACTCTTAAATATATTTTTTACTTTACATATCTAAACTTCATATGTTGTGATTAAGAAAATAAAAGGAGGCCACTTGAAATATATTCTGACCTCCAGGACTACTAAATTGTGACCAGATTGTCAAATATTTTGGCCATCAAAAGCAAAGTTCTATTGTCTGTTGACTCAAGATGGTAAAGAGGCTCATCTGAAATATGGAGAAGGTGCCAATCTTTATAATCTACTGTATGCACAGAAATCAATCCACACACAATTTGTGCTTGCTTTTAAATGGGTGCTTAGAATAGGATCTGAAACTAGCACCCTTCATTCTCAGTAAATCCATTTATATTCATGTAAGAAATATTTCCCTAGGACATCAGGTTTGATATATTATCTCTTAATCCAGCTTTGTTGTATGATTCCTATGGTGAAAATCCATGCAGAGCACTGCTGTGGAAAAGAAAACATTTTCAATATATTGCCTAAATTCAATCTAGCTTTTAGGAAGCAAAACTCTGCAGTGGAAAACGTTTTGATCACATTTTTCTGCCGTGTAACACATTGTGCCTTTTCAGCTTTGATTGAGAGCTGAGTTTGTCTTGGTATTCTGAATTTCAGAAATCAGTATATATGATAATGTAGAATAATGTATAGTGTTAAGTCCTCAAATATTTGCAAAACCAGAAAAATAAAAACAATGGTAGACATATCCCATTATCACATGCTGGTGGAAATACAGTTTTTACTCCATGTCTGTCTAATACAAAACTGATGTACCTTTAGGTACCTTTCAAGTCTCTCCCCACTTCCCCCCTCCCAGTTCAGCTTTACTCTATTGGTACCTTTAAGCTCATTTCTTCTTTAGTCAACCTTCCTTACCAGGTGCTGCTTCTATTTACTGGAAAGTGAAGGATACTTCCATGAACAGTGTCAAAAGGCATGTCTGAGCAGCATGCCTGAAATCCTGTTATGTTGGGTTCATGCATGGATCAAAGCCATTGCTTAACCATCATTTATTAACCTATAACTGAAAGCTTCACTCAGGATCTTAAGCTGGATTGTTTTACAGACAACATTGCCTGATTTGCACAAAATCTTAAGCCAAAACTGCACAGATCACATCATGGCTGAGAGCACTAGGAATTTCTCTGGACAGCAATGAGTTTCAGACTTGCATTGCAGAAGTGATTGGTTTTCATTTAATCACAGGGATTCAACAGGGAATTTAGAGAAATCAAAACATACTGTATTTAACAGTTTTGTTTTTAAAATATTTGATGTCTTCCTCTCCTGAATAGAAAAATCAATCCTGTTCCAGGATTGTACCTTATCTATCTGTCTCTGCTCTGACTAGGATTTCTGATTGCACAGTAATGTGTATCTGTGAAACACAAAGGCTGTCTTGGTCTCCAAGCAGATTGCCACGTCACAATGATGAGTATTCTATTTTTTTTAAAAAATTACACTAAGCATTTTATATTATAGAAAGGAGAAGTTTGTTTGCTGACAGAAAAAAAGCAGTGTATCTGATCTTATTCATGTATTGTCAGAAAACTTTCTGGGGCAAACTGTAACTGTCTTGTAATTTAGACTTTGCAGGAAACCATAATCCTTAAATTATAACAGCAGATAAAATGCTAGGGTAGGGAGAAACAGTTTTCCACTCTTAAGATGCATGTCTCCTGAATGTTGTATCTGTAGAAAATTCTCAAAAGAAATTACATAAATCTAGTGAAATGGATTGTCTTTATTCTGCTTGGTCTTCTGCTGCCAAATTTAAGCAGAAAGTTCCTTTTCTGGATAAATATTGGATAAGAAGTAGAAGCAAAGATTTTCAACTTCTCTTTTAACTCTACAGTGTTTCATAGAAAAAAGTAAACTTTGGGGGGGATTGTTAAATAAGATTTGCAAAGGGAAGATATTTTTTAATGCAGTTTGAAAATTAAGGATTATAGGATGCATCTGGGATGAAGAGAAACCCTGTAAACCAAAGTTTTTCTTCATGTGAGGAATTTAAACTTACAGCATCATTTATTTTAGAAATCATGCTTTTAAGCTCTCCTCCTGATTATCAATTGCTTATTGAAATTGTCTAATCACAAACAAGTAAATAAATAATAATTAACTTAAAGAAATTGGAGTAAGAAATTCAAAGTAGAAATATAACTGATGTGGGATTGATTGGATCTGAAATTTTAATGCAACAATTGCAATTTTCTTGAGAAAACCAGAACTATATCATCCATAATATCCAAACATATTTATGTAAATTAGTGTTAGGAAACTGCGATATAACTGAATTCACATGTTCAGTACAATGAACCAAAAAAAGACTATCAGAAAAAAACAATGTTAGCAAATAGACTTACAAATAGAATAGGATAACATTTTAGCAGATTAAAACATATTATATATTAAAGTTTTACGAAATCATTGGTAGAAGTAGAAAAATGATTGGATTTACAAGAATACTTAATGTTAATTTGTGCAGGGTATTTTGGATTGAGATATTGAGAGATCTGAATTATGCAGCCTCACAAGCCCATCACTAAATATATACGTATTTAGAAATTGTCTATTCTCATGTTAAGGCTGTTCAACTTAGGTAACTCTGTGAATTATGATCAGAATCATTGCTGCTGAAAATTCAGCCTCTACTGGAATTGGGCTGAAGCTATAAACTTAAACTATCTTATTTCATTGTTTGACAAAGTGACTAAATTAGTAGACCAGTGAAATGCTGTGGACATAAAATATTTAGACTTCAGCAAGGCATTTGACAAAGTAGACCACAACCTACTTCTTAATAAGCTAGAAAAATGTGGGATAGACAGCATCACCACCAGATGGATTTGTAACTGACTGACAAACCATATTCAATACCTTAATGGTATTACATCTACATGGAGAGAAGTAAGCAGTGGTGTAACACAAGGTTCTGTCTTAGGCCCAGTACTCTTCAATATCTTCATAAATGACTTAGATGAGGGAATAAAAGGGGAACTCATCAAATTTGTGGATGACAATAAGGATCCAAAAAGTTCTTGACATACTTGAACAGTGGACCCTATCCAACAAAATGAAATTTAATGTGGAAAAAAGTAAGGGTAAAAGTACAGATTAGGTGAAACTTGGCTCAAAAACAGTAACTGTGAGAGGGACCTTGGAGTTCTATGGGACGATCACTTAAACATAAGTCAGCAGTGTGTGGCAGCAGCCAAAAAAGCTAATACAATCCTTGTATAAACAGAGGCGTAGAATCAAAATCATGTAAAATATTACTATTGCTTTATAAAGCCTAATAAGACCACACCTGGAATATTGCATCCAGTTTTGGGTCATCATGTTACAAAAAAGTTGTTGAGATTTTGGAAAAAGTGCAAAGAAGAGCAACTAAGATGATTAAAGGCCTGTAGAGTAAAACATATGAAAAACAGTTGCGGGATTTGAGTTTGGCTAGACTGGAGAAAAGAAGGATTAGGGAGGACGTTATAACAGTATTCTAGTATTTGAGAGGCTGCCACGAGGAGGACATGGTCAGTTTATTTTCCAAAGAACCAGAGAGCAGGAGAAGAAAAAAATGGATGGAAACTAATCAAGGAGAGAAGCAACCTGGAATTAAGGAGAAACTTCCTAACAGTGTGGTCAGTTAACCAGTGGAACAGCTTTCCTTCAGAAGTTGTGGGTGCTTGGAAGTTTTTAAGAAAAGGCCGGATAGTCACTTGTCTGAAATGGTCTAGGGCAGCGGTCACCAACCAGTGGGCCATGACCCACTGGTGGGCCGTGAGAAAATTTTGGTGGGCCACAGAGAAATCTCACCCCCGATCACCCCACCTCAAAGCAATTAATTCAGGCTACGCAGAAATACAAGACTGCGCTGCCCACATGGCCCGCTGGAACCCTCCTCGCCCACTCACTCCTTACCCGGTAAACTTGCCTGCTAAATTGCTATTCTTCCTTTTCCGGACTATCATCTGTTCTGCTGTGCCGGGAGATTTAGATTAGTTAGAAAGCAGGAAACGGTTGGATTTCTTGCTTTCTAGCTAGTCTTTAGATCTTCGGCTCAGCACATCCGAACCTCCCTTAGGACTGAAGGTTTGCTTACAAGCAAATTCAGTGCAGACTCACAGCAAGCAAATTTGAGAGACTGAGCTAACCGATGGCAGATAGAGAGATCACTGAATGATTCTGTGAACAACTCAATCTGCCTGCTTTGCCTGATTTTGGGTAAAAGTTGCTCTTTTTTTAATAAAAAATTCAATATTTATATAAATTTGTATAATATTTACATACAAGCCATGCCCAGCCAGTCACATGACCACCAAGCCACACCCACAAATTAGGCCACATCCATAGAACCAGTTAGTGGTCCCTGGGATCTAAAATTATGAGTTTGGTGGTCCCTGAGGCCCAAAAGGTTGGCGACCCCTGGTCTAGGGTTTCCTGCTTGAGCAGGGGGCTGGACTAGAAGACCTCCAAGGTCCGTTCCTGCTCTATTCTGATTGATTAAACTACAAATAGTAGAATAACCCTTAAATGATAGTCACATTGAGGACAGACTATTAACAATCCCAAACAGAGAGGTTCAGGAATAACTGACTTGTTGTTTATCTGCATCCCAAAGTAAATAATTTTATATAGTTTGTTTACTGTAAAGTCCGCACTCTGGCCATGGATCAACTGAAGCTTAAGGAGGAGCACCTGAGGAAGGAGTGGTAAAATGGAGGTGTGTTGGTGGTTTTAGGTCTGGTTACTTTAACTAGTTAGCATGTCACCCTAACCCAAACAAAGGTTCAGTTATAGCTTTGCATCTACTAGTTCTGCCCCCAAAGCAGGCAAGGATAACCCCAAGAGGGTCTGTTTCTGCAGCAGTGTTTTCATTTCTTGTGTTTTGCTTTCCCACTATATGAGATGAATCCAGTTGTGGTTGTTTGCAAAATAATAACAGTATGGAGAAACCCAGCTTGTGCAAACATAGAGGAATAGCTGGCTTGAGATGGGTTGGTTCTTTTGAAATGGGTTGGTTCTAAGGTGCAACATGTTAATTCATTCACTCAAATGGGTCTCAGACTTGGCATTTGAAGTTGATATTGTGAAGTCCCTCATACTCCTCATAGTTGCAGCTAGTACCTTCAGAATTCTCTGCAAAGTATTAATGGTTATGGCCAGGATATTAGCTGCAAAACAGAAAACAAGATGTAAGCCTGTTTACACATGAAATCTACCTGTCTCCTATAGATTGTTTTCTTCCCTCTCAGCCTAGTAGATATCTTGCCTTAATCAAATTAAGTATGTGATCAGAAGGTGAGAAAATTGCCTTATAGGTCAGAAGTTTCCCATCTCCCATGTAGAATATGTCATTTTTTAAAAGCCACACACAATATTGTTCTCTACAATTATATCCAGATTTGCAAAATAGTGTGCAGGACTAATTATAGAAGCCACGGTCTACCTACTTAGTCTACTGATGTGGAGTGAGTTTAAGGCCTTTAGTAGATACACTGCATTAGGATGGAGAAGATAGTATTATGCTTGCTTACATTTGCATATACCAAATTATTTGCTTTAAAAGAATAGGATATGCAGTCTTTTTATTAATGTCTTAATAAATCAAAGAACGTAAGGAATAATGATTGAGAATTTTGATTAAAAATAGGTAGACCCAACTTTAAGATTGTGTTCAGTCACAGAAACTTACTGGGGCCAGTCACTCTCATCACAACCTATTTTATAGGATTTTTTTTTTGTGAGGACTGAAAAAAAGGGAAACCACAGTATAAACTTCCTTGAGTCCGATGGGATCTCTAACAAATAAATACACACTAACATGGTGAATTGTATTCGTCTGTCATCATTCAATGTGATAATATTACCGGAACAATTCCAGAAAGTCACAGAAATTCATATAACATAATTATTGACTAGGCATGCCTATCCACTAGAAATCAAATTAGATGAAATTCACCCTACTGATTTCATTGGAATCTCTTACATACAGTACAACTTGTGAATAAATATCTGGTGAAAACTGTAAACATTTGAATTGATACGATAAACATTTTGAGAATTGTGGTTGAATGCAACGCAAAGTTATGATAGCCTGATTTTAATCAGCTCCTTTAATGATGTCTACTGTAATTAAATGATGATGTTTTACAGGGCACATAGATTGCTGGGGAATGTAAAAATAACATCTGTAAAATTATGGTAAACTTAACTATCATATTAAACTGTTTGAGGAGGAACAGATTTTGTCCTTTATTTTAGGTGGATGACAACAGAAGATTGATACGTTGCATTCAAAGTCCACAAAATTGGGAACTGAAAGTTGGATTAACACTTCATGCTAAGCAACCATTCAGTAAATAAGTCAAAGTACTGGAGTTTACATTTTACTGTAAGCCACAATATGTTTTGGAAAACCCTTAAATTAAACTCATTCTCATAAGTTAGTTAGTTTACTTTATTGTCATTGCACCTCATACAACGAAATAAAACACCATCTTCAGTGCACATCATGACCATGACCATGAAAATAAACACAAACACACATCCCTCACCCTTCACACATTGAACTGGAAACCCCCGACACCACACCAACACTGCACTATACAGCAGAATTCAAAAGAGCTACTGCCCTGGGATAGAAGCTGTTTTTCAGCTTATTTGTCCTTGTTTTTATTATTCTGTACCATCTGCCAGATGGTAATTGTTCAAAAAAAGGGTTCCCAGGATGAGATGGATCTTTGATAATGTTTTGAACTTTTTTAAGGCAACAGGAGTTATAAAGTTATAAAGGGGAGAGGGCAACCAATGATCTTCTGGGCAATGACATTAACCCTCTGGAGTGCTTTCCTATCTGCCACTGTGCAATTGGCAAACTATACAGAGATGCAGTATGTTAAAATGCTCTCTATGGTGCAGAGGTAGAAGGTCACCAGCAGTTTTTCATTCAGTTGTTGTTTTCGGAGAAGTCTCAGGTTGTATAATCTCTGCTGGGCCCTTTTGACCAGGGCTGCAATGTGGGCACCCCAGGTCAGGTCGTCTTTTAGGGTAACATCCAGAAACTTAAAACTGGCCACTTGCTCCACTCAGTCTCCATTGATAAGCAAGGACTGGATGTCTGGTCTGTTCCTTCTATAATCCACTATAAGCTCCTTGGTCTTATTGGTGTTGAGGACCAAGTTATTGTCTTCACACCATGAAAGCAGCCGGTCCACCTCATCTCGGTAGGCAGATTCATCCCCCGCAGAGATAAGTCCCATCACTGTTGTATCATCTGCAAATTTAGCAGTAGGATTACTAGTGTGAGTGGGAATGCAGTCATGCACATAAAGAGTATAGGGACTCAACACGCAACCCTGTGGTGTACCAGTGTTAAGAAAAAGGGCTGAAGAGGTATGATTACCTAATTTGACCCGCTGTGAGCGGCCAGACAGGAAATCCATAATCCAAAAGCAGATTGAATTAGAAAGCCCAAGTTCCAGAAGTTTAGACACCAGTCTATGTGGAAGAATTGTGTTAAACGCAGAACTAAAATCCACAAAAAGCATCCTCACATAGCCCCCCTGCTGTTCTGTAGAGTTGTAGTTGCAGGAATGTTCCAATCTCGGATGGCAAACCTCAGATAAAGAATGCTTCCAAGCAAATACAACTCAGGTAAACAAAGTCACTAATCTAAAGGAGGATTAGAGAGAGGAAGTAAACATATGTTAGACTTTAACTAGAGATAATTAATTGTATTAATTACTGTGCTAAAGCACAGTAACCAAAGTTAACCATTGATGGAGGATAACTAAAAATGTGTATAAATGCAAGACTAGGCTCCAATAAAGATCATCATGATTCAGTTATTCATGATCAAACAACTCGACTGCCTTGTCATTACAACACTGTTCTAGATGAGTCAGAGCAGTATGAAGAGTGATGGGTAGATCTGTTTTTTCTGTATGCAAACTGATGTTTATCAAATGTATGCGGAAGACCGGAAATGATGTGCCAGCAGACCAATTTCTCAAAGCATTTCATGATGATAGGAGTGAGTGCCACTGGTCTGTAATTGTTGAGGTTATTGATAGGAAACTTCTTTGGCAGCAGAACAAAGGTGGAAGCCTTCAAACAACATGGAATAGTGGACTGGGATAAAGACTGATTGAAGATCCTGGTAAAGACTCCAGCCAACTGATCAGCACAGTCTTTAAGCACTCGGCCAGAGATACCGTCAGGCCCAGCAGCCTTTCTAGGGTCCACAGCCCTCAGAAGGCTCCTCACCTCCTGTTCCTCCACAATGAGGTGGGGGCTACAGTTGGCTGGTAGTTGTGTTTTATTTGTCTCTGATGTCTCCACTTCAAAGCGAGCAAAGAAATGATTCAGTTCCTCTGCCAATGAAGCATCCCCCTCAGCAGGGATGACATTGGTCGGTTGATGGTTTGTAATTTGTTGAATCCCTCGCCACACCTGCCTCATGTTATTGCTGTAAAAATTATCCTCAATCTTCCTCTTATAATCAGTCTTGGCCTTCCGAATACCTTTCTTCAGATTAGCACTGGCAGCACTGTATCTTGCCCCATCGCCGGACCTAAAGGCCTTGCTCCTGTCACGCAAGAGGTGCTAGATTTCCTTGGTCATCCAGGTTTTCTGATTGGGATCGATCCTAATACGTTTATCCACAGTGATAGTATCTGTACAGTGTTTGATATAGCACAGAACAGTTGCAGTGTGTACCTCTAGGTCAGGGTGGTAAAAGATGTCCCAATTTGTGTTCTCAAAACAATCCTGAAGTTGTTGGGAAGCATCTTCTGGCCAAGATTTCACTGTCTTTATTATAGACAGAGCCAGCCTCTTAAGAGGGATGTATGCTGGTGCTAAAAGCAGTGACATATGGTCTGATTGTCCCATATGTGGTAATTGTATAACCTTATAGCCATGTTTGATGTTGGTATATACTTTGTCCAATATTTTTGCTCCTCTAAGTAGCACACTTAACATGCTGATAGAATTTAGGGAGCACTTCTTAAGAGCTCCCCATTGTGCAGATACTGAAAGCCTGAAGATCTGCATGTTGCCATATTGCATGGAAGTCATCTGAGACCCAGTACTCTTTCCCCTGGCCTTTGGAAACTCTAGAGGGCACACCCCTTACATAGCACTTATGTTTGTTGTTGTGCATGAATATTTTCTACAGCAAACACTAGGGAATAGACAATTGATTTTAATAGAGCAGTTCTACATGCTGTTCCTACTCATACAAATGTAAGTAGGAAACATGCAGCCTTAAACATCCAAATTCGCTGGGGCTCTTGATCCATGATCCTCTTTGCTTGTGAAGGCAGACAGGGAGTTTCCTGATGATAAGTTCTAGCATCAGTGATTGCTTCTCTAAGTGAGGGGTTGTTTCTTCATTGCTTAAGGAGATTTTGGCTCATCCGTTCTTCAAAAAGGAATTTCTGATCCCATGATTCTGGACATCTTTCATTCAGTATCTGACCTCCTCTTTTGAGAGAAGGTGATTGAGAAGATAGTTGTGCAGCTGTTTCAGATAGCCTTGTATCAAGCATATTATCTAGATTTTTTTTTCCAGTTAGGATGTAGACTGAATATGATATGAAATGGCATTGGTCATGCTTTTGGATGATCTATGGCATGAACAAGAGAGTGACTCTGGGATAGTGGTATCCATTTTTCCTTTATTTAACTTATTTGGTTTCAATAGCAAAGTATCCTGGACTGATTCAGAGGATTGGAGGTAGCTAACAGAGTATTGTGCTTGTTCACCTCTTTTCTATAGGGTCGGTTCTAGTCAGTGGTGATTGGGAAAGAGAGTTCCTTCCCTCTGTCCTACTATGTGTGGTCCACAGGGGTTAGTGTTCTTCCCTGTCCTATTTAACATCTACATTAGAGGCTGGGTGAGCTCATCCATTGCCATGGGGTGAGGCACCACCAGTATGATATTCATGTGTACATCTGCACACCTGATGAATTAAGTGACTCTGTAGACATCCCATACTGGTATCTGAAAGCTGTGAGCATCTGGATGGGGAACCACAGGCTTCGATTGAACCCTGGCAAGATTGAGTGTCTTTGGGTTTTGAGCCACTTTCGTTTTGGGACTTTATTTTACAAAGTGGCATTCTAATGTGAATTGGCATGCAAACATGATAAAAGCTTAGGTGATTTATCACCTTCTTAAGAGTTTAGCTTTTTAATTTTTAATTTATTTTTATTTATCCTGAAATCTTAGTGGGCATTGTTTAGGAGTGTCCTGGGTACCATGCTGCTTCCATTCCACATCTACCAGAATGGCTTCAGAAAGTGTAGAGGTCCTGAATTTGTTCTCTAGATACATATTTCTTTTATACTGTTGTTTTTTCCTGTTTCTTTTGGTTGCCTAGCTGTATAAAGGGAAATATGATGCATTTTCATATATGTCCTAACCATGTCGACCATGATTCATTTCAAAAACGGTGCTTGGATACAAGTTGGTTTCCAAATGTAAACAAACTAAAATACACTCTTATGAGTTAAAATTGTTATTCAGTAACTTGACTAAGGTCTTGTGGCCTAAAAAGGATTAAAGTCTTGCTTTCCTCTTTGCATGCCTTGTATTTTAGTAACAGGAAATGTGGTCAATTGAAATGTTCTGTTTTTCCTGTAAGATTCAACATTAGCAGGTGTTAGTTGCATTGATAGAAAAGCATCCAACTGCTTAACAAAGGCTATGCCCTGGGAAATAGCATTAATTATAGTATTTTTAGATTCAAAAGAACTTTTGAATCCCTTTTCCTGCATTGAAATTTATTATGGAGTACCCAAATGAAAGTCATCCACTCTAACTATGTCATCGATACGAGAATCAATCTAGATTGCTTATTCTAAAAAATGTAGGAAGCACCAATCCTATATTTGCAAAATGAAAGGAATGTGTACGCACATATTCTTAGTATAGATCCAAAACATACATGCCTAGTGTGGCTGGGCCACTAAAGTTTTGGAGGCTTGTTGTATAGCAGTACCAGAGCTAAGAAACAGTGGCTGATAGGGGAACCTGGCATGCTATGGTCCATGGAGTTGGATATGACTTAACAACTGAACAACAACAAGAAGAGCTAAACTAGTTATGATGTGAAATGCATTCTTTGATTTAATATGGAATTTTGAAAAGCAGGAGTATTGGTCAGTGTGATAATTAGAATAAGCCTTTGGAACCACTGGAAGTATTTGTGTCAAAGCAAGTGGAGGTGCTCCTGAAAGAAAGAATGACTGGAGGAACCTGACAGAACAGTTTAGCAGGTCCTTCAATCTGGTAGTGCTATGCTTTAAATTCCCCCACATTATACTCTTTTAGAAAATTGTGATAACCCAAAAATGACACACTGAATTGCTACTAGGATAGTTTTCTGTCTCTCTCTAATTAAGGAGGAACAGATTTTGTCCTTTATTTTAGGTGGATGACAACAGAAAATTGATACGTTGCATTCAAAGTCCACAAAATTGGGAACTGAAAGGCTGGATTAACACTTCATGCTTAGCAACCATTCAGTAAATAAGTCAAAGTGGTTGAGTTTACATTTTACTGTAATCCACAATATGTTTTGGAAAACCCTTAAATTAAGCTCATTCTCATAAGTTAGTTAGTTTACTTTATTGTCATTGCACCTTGTACAACGAAATCAAACACCATCTTCAGTGCACATCATGACCATGACCATGAAGATAAAATCAGATTGTAATTGTTAAAAGAAATTTCAGAGGACATAAAAAAGCTAATGGAATGTACACATTGTATATTGGCCTTCATTTTCCTGACACAATATTATTTAAATTTCAGATGGACTAGTGAATGGGTAGTTTTCAATTTCGGTTGTAAACATGAAAACAAGAGTAAACTACTCTTTAATTGATATATCAACAGATCTAATTTCAACTTCCTCAAATGCTTTGCTTGACATGTTTTTAGAATTAGGTTAGAACTCTATCTGCAATCACTATTTTAATTTACTATAGGAGAATGGAAATATGCAAGCGGGGCTGATTTTCCCTCAAAACAAAACAACACCCCCCCCCCCAAACCCAATGACTTTTCCAGCTGTTGTGGCTAAGGCTGTTTTCCTGTTACAATAACAGCGGAATGCAAAAAGTCTAAAGCTCTATCATTATGGTTCTTAGAATTTTTTTCCTTAGTACATTTTGTTAACGTGAAATATCCAGAATGTTGGAAATAACAGCCTAAGAAAACAGGCTGCCACAAATTTTCTCCAGTGGTACTATGAGACATAATTTATATAGTAAGATTTATGAAGCCCTATTTTTAGCTTTCGTGTGATAGATTTTTAGCTTTGCTTGTTGCTGCTGCTTTTTCAGCTCAACCAGTCACTTTTGGAATATGTGACAGTAAAGGATCAAGCAGAATTCCCTGGTAGTGCACATCAGGGAACATAGGTCTGTCATTCGGGGACAATTGCATAGTTGTTCCATTCATATTTCTGCAAATGTAACATTCTGGCTAGGGGATACTCAAACAGAAAGAAATCAGCAATCAGAAAGGGATCAACCAATCAGCATGCAAGATGCATTCTTCTGCACAACCTACATTTGGGAGGCATATATGCCAGCCCATTTGCAGCCATCTGCAACTTATGCTAATCCCTCAACCCCTTCACAGCTTAGGTACGCACACTTATGTGGGCAACGCTAAAACAAGCTTCACTCGGAATCCTTGTGACTCTAATCATACCTAGCCAATATAAAACTAAATGTTACTTAATAACTCCAAATATATCCCTCAAGTTCAAACATATCAAGAGTAGCAAGCTGAGAACAAAGGAGCTAACATTCCAAGTGCCAGAAGAACAAGAGTCATAGACTGAGATGGGCATCCACAGAAATTGAAAAAATAAGTAAAATAAGCATACTAGGGAACCCAGTTTATGTATTACACTAAGTAAACTAGGGATGGGCAGTCCTCATGTTGTTAGTCACCAAACTACGCATGCTACCTCAGTACTGCTTATCAGAATTAAATCATCAAAGTTAATGTTTACCTTCTGCAGCCAACCATATGAACTTTCTCTAATAGGGCAAACCAAATTGAGAAATTTACAGTACAATTTTTATACAATAATGTTCAAAATTAAATATCCATCAATGGCTGCTCAACTATTACAAAGGGTGAAGAGAGAACTAAAATTCTACCGTGTTTCTCCAACAATACGGCCTCCACCAATAGGAAGGCCCAGCATGTTTTATTGGCATAAAATCAAATTAAGCCCCTCCCCCCAAATTTAGGCCTATTTTAAAACATGCAAAATAAGGGGGAAGGGCGGGGGGACTTGCCGTTTGGAGCTGCCGCTTCTGCATTTGGAGTTGCCACTGCATTTGGAGTGCTGCCGCTGTTTGGAGTTCCATGTCCGCATTTGGAGCTGCTGCCGCAGCTTTGGAGCTGCTGCCGCGTTTGGAGCTGCTGCTGCCGCTGTTTGGAGCACTGCTGCTGTTTGGAGCACTGCCGCTGTTTGGAGTTGCCATGTCCGCATTTGGAGCTGCCACCGCGTTTGGAGCTGCTGCCGCGTTTGGAGCTGCTGCTGCCGCTGTTTGGAGCACTGCTGCTGTTTGGAGCACTGCCGCTGTTTGGAGTTGCCATGTCCGCATTTGGAGCTGCCGCTTCCGCGTTTGGAGCACTGCCGCTGTTTGGAGCACCACCGCCATTTGGAGCGCCGCCCCCACTCCAAACATGGTGGCAGTTCCAAATGCAGAAGTGGCAGCTCCAAACATGATGGCGGTGCTCCAAATGGCAGCGGCACTCCAAAGGGCAGCGGCACTCCAAACACGGAAGCAGCAGCTCCAAACGTGGCGGCGGTGCTCCAAATGGCAGCGGCATTCCAAACACGGAAGCGGCAGCTCCAAATGTGGCGGCAGTGCTCCAAATGGCAGCGGCACTCCAAATGGCAGCGGCACTCCAAACACGGAAGCGGCAGCTCCAAACGTGGAGGTGGAATGGGCAGAAGGGAAAGCAACAGCGGCGGGTGCCAAAGGTCTTGGGTCTGCAGCAAAGGTGTTTGGTGGGAATAGGGAGCTCTCTGTGCTTCGCCATGATCACCCGTTAGGAGTGGCTGGTGGCGAGACTGCCCGGGGAGGAATTAAGTCACCCCCGAAAAGACGGCCTAGTCGTTTTTTCGGGGCTCAAAAAAAAAATAAGGCCCAGCCTTATTTTGTGAGAAACATGGTAAAAAATAAAAAAGACAATAGTAGTTAACATGAACTAAACAGGCAACATGTAATTTCTTCCCTTATCTTTGTTTGTATTGCTGAAGACCAAGATCCCATTTTAATCACAGCATTGATTCACAATTGCCTGACATAGAACTTCATTTTCTTTCAAGTGGTTTCTCCATTTTTACAAAGGACTGGGAAAATGTAAGATTTTTGAAATTTAGGTTTTGGTTGAAAAGGTGCAAAGTATTATTAGAAAATGTGGAAATGCAGAACTATAAACACTTATGTATAAACAGAAAACAGATGTCTTTACAAATGCAAATAATTGCAACTGATCTAGTAAGAAACAAATTAAGCTTATCTCTCCAGCTGTTTGCACAATGTCCATTCCAGTTACATAGTTCTGTTTAGATTTATTATTACTGTGGTTTTTGTACTGTTCTCTAACTTATATGACATATAAAATGATAAATGGAGTGTTGATATGTCCATCCCATGCATAAAATTAATGATTCTGTTAGGATAACTGCCAGTAGTAAACTTTGAAAAACAAAGTAGGAACACTGTCAAAATTAGTTCCTGCTTTGTGCAATTCTTGAAAAAGTGCAGCAGAGAGCAAAGGCCAGAGCAGAAAAATGTAATTGTATGAAAGAAAATAAAAAAAAATGAAGTTTTCAATTTTTAAAGATCAAAAATTAAATTTTAATTAAAATTAAAAGCAGAACCCTCTCACGTTAAGAATTATGCAAGAGTTTGACCATTTTTTAAAAAAATAGGGCATCTCTGGCTACCATCTATGGCTTCCATATACCCCTGTGGTTTCTATGTATTGGTGACAGCCATCATACGGAGTTGTTTGAAAGCGATTTTCATATAATGGCCATTATATGTGTTTTGGTGAATTAATGCAGGTATTGTTATGCCATGTGCACATAACGCTATGGGTGAATGGTTAGTGCAGCAATAAAAACATTGTTAATGTTGCAAAGACTTAAGTTTAGAAGTAGAGTAAATAATTGTCATGTAAATGTTTAAGTTCAAGGGCCCAGGCTTTCTCTCTGGCAAATAAAATTATTTGGTTTGCCCAAAGGTTCCCTAAAAATTTAGTACAACTCTAACATTCAAAACTGCAGAAATAGGCTTGAGTACTACAGCTTTAATTATTCAAAGAACTCCTTCATCCTCCAATATTATTGGAATAGTCTGTAGGTGTTTCTGAAGAGTATAATTTTGGGGTTTGCTGTTTAAAGATTTGAAAAAATGGGAGGAAATCTAGATGTTATTGTTTTCATTTGAACTCATGGCTGCAAAATTTGCTTTTTCATCTGCTCAGAAAAGCAAGATTTTCTACCCTTGTGAGATATTGCTAAATTTCCAGTCTAGTGTGCATGACAAAAAGGAAAGGGTGGTGAGTTTAATAGAAACCAGAGCCCAGATGTGTGTTTCATGCATATCCTAATGAGTCAGTGGGGAATGGGAAATCAGCTTAGAATTTCGGTGCAGTATGAAGTTCTGAACTTAGCAAGCAACTGCAACTTCTTGTTTTAAATGACTCACCTACTAAGTTCTCGCTTGTTTAACCACGATTCACTGAATAAACTCCAATGGCTACAGTTTATTCTATAACTTGTTTCACAAAAAGCAAACAAAGCTTAGTTTAGGGCAGGTGTCAGCAACCCACGGCTCTGGAGCCGCATTCGGCTCTTTGGGCCCTCTGCTGTGGCTCCCTGTTGGGTGATCCCGCCACTGGCTGGCCCCACCCCTCGCCCTCCTCTCCCAGTTACTCCTCGCCTGACCTGAGAAGGTAAAACACAAAAAACAGAAATGAGAGGGAGGGAGGGAGACTCATTTCCCACTACTACCTTAAACACTCAAAGAGTCATTTGGACTCGTTTCCCACAGAAAAGAAAACACTGGGAGCCACAAAACCTGGATAGGCATGGCCGTGTGTGTGTGTGTGTGTGTGTGTGTGTGTGTGTGTGTGTCATGTGACTGGGTGGGAGTGACATTGAGTTGGCCATGCCCACCCAGGTTTTGAGGCTCCCAGTGTTTTCTTTTCTGTGGGAAACGAGTCCAAATGACTCTTTGAGTGTTTAAGGTTGCAGGTCCCTGGTTTAGGGCTTAACACACAGTACAAATGCAGCTACAGTGTGCCTTTACATTCGAATAACTATTTTTTAAAGAGGTAGGAAAATAGCTTTGAATGAGCAGGGTGTTTTATTCCAGGGGAGCAGATTGATTTCATTCAGTGCCAGAAAAGTACCTCACTTTATATACATTGTTTTAAGATTAAGGGAAAAAAATAGCAGGAAACAGTTGGATTAGCTTTAGGATATTTCAAAGGAATGGAAATGTTCAAATGTAAATCCTGGGAAGGGCCTCACAATGACCAGATATTTAGTAGACACTTTGTGTATGTGTATGACTACTATATATAGGCTTTTATATCTTAATGAACTCTTACTGAAGATTTGCATCAGTTACAGTTGGACTTGATAACTTTTCTCTGGTTCAGAAAATGATCAAAGGTTACTGTATTTGGATCATGATGTATAGACTGCAGATAGTCCTTGATTTACGACCACAGTTGAGCCCAAAATTTCTGCTGCTAAGCAAAACATTTGTTAAGTGAATTTTGCCCCATTTTATGATGTGGCAAGAAATCACAGCAGTTGTTATTTAGTAACACAGTTGTTAATTGAATCTGGCTACCCCGTTGACTTTGCTTGTCCGAAAGTTGCGATCGCATAACTAGGACACTGCAACTGTCATAAATAGTCAGTTGTCAAATGACAACATTTTGATCATATGACTGTGGGGATGCTGCCATGGTCATACATGTGAAAAACGGTCATTTTTTCATTGCCATTGTAACTTTGAATGGTTACTGAATAAACTGTTGTAAGTCAAGGACTACCTGTATCATGAACCCAGTGCAATAATCCGTTACAATTCACTCCTCTAAGTTTGGAAACTTTCTGGCTACCTTTTGCTGGCCACATTGATATTGAATGCTCAGCTCACTGGGTTGCAGCCAAACGGGGGGGGGGGGGGGGGGGGGGGGGGGGGGGGGGGGGGGGGGGGGGGGGGGGGGGTGGGGGGGGGGGGGGGGGGGGGGGGGGGGGGGGGGGGGGGGGGGGGGGGGGGGGGGGGGGGGGGGGGGGGGGGGGGGGGGGGTTTAGGGGGGGGGGGGGGGGGTTTTTGGTTTTTGTGTGGGGGTGTGGGGGGGGTTTTTTTGTTTTTTTTTTTGTTTTTTTGCAAAACCAGCACTACTGCTCTTATGTGCAGAAGTGGGGAGGCAAGCTGACCCTTGACCAAAAGCATAAAATTCTGTCTGCATTTTAAACCTTACCCTCTTGATATTTCCATAGGCATGTGCTTTGTAAAAGAATAATTGCACTACCATTTGGGAAGGTTCTTGCTTGAGAGATTAAAAACCATGGCTTGTGTAATTCAATTGCATCTGGAGATGACAATCTGGACCCTGTCTTTGGGAACCTGGTCGTGCCCCTCCCAAGATTTCCAAGGAGATCTCTGCCTCCTTTAGTTCTTGGCTTCCCTTTCCCCTCCCCAGCTGGGGACAAGGAGAGAAGTCAAGCACATTAATTGAAAAACTTGGCTGCAGTTCACCTTAAACAACTGCAATATGCATGGCGGAGATTCAAGACCAAATTTGGAAATGTGCTAGTAAGGGGGCACAGGGGGTTGGGGTTGTTGGGTGGGGAGAGTTCATTTCTCCAATCTTTTGAAATATATATGGAGTTAAAAAGATTACTTCTATCAGTTGTTTTTATTAGAAGTTTGCTTCTCAGACATTTTTGCATGAGATGTCATTCTGGTGTAACAAGCCCTTAATTGGCTATTGTGTCCTGCTGTATTTGTGAAGAACAAGTAGTCAGTCCATGCATAGAAATGCACCTATTTTCAAGACATGGAAGTATTAATAATGTTTTCTTTGTGTCTTTATGTTATTAAAAATATGAGAGATTATAGTAGTAGGAAATCAAATCTGAGTGATGACAGTAATAGGAAATATTTCAACTGCAACAGGGAAGGTCAGTCATATGGATGTCTCCATCCACTGTACAAACTTCCATTTCCTAACAAGAAGACTCAGTTTTTATAGAGAGATATATAGAGTTAGGTATATGATATTTTAAATCTGATTTCCTACTACTTTAATCTCAGATTATACATATGGCACAAACCTTTAGAAAAACAATGAAAATTAGGCTGTTTCCTTTGGGTCAAGATGCATAGAATTCTTACATGGAACAGTATGATAAATTTGAATACCTGATTATTAATTAATTGTTATATTTATTTTTAGTTTGTGATAATTTGTTCAGGGTATTTTTGTTTACCAATTTACTGCATGCTATTTAGAGTTGCATTGTTTGAATGGAGCAACTATATACATGCTTGAAATAAATCAGTAATCCTTCTGTGAGCAAAACTGGACATAGAACATGACAGGTCAAAGTTTCCCATGGAGCTTCTTTAACCAGGGTTTCCCCTACTTGAGTCCCTAATTAAGTGCTATACCACACAGATTCTCAATAGCGATAATCTTTCTCTTTTTAGAAGCAGGGGGGAAATAGATTTGTAACTCTGCATGTCGCCTGGAATCAGATAAGTAAAAGTGTTATACTTGAGGATTGTTATGGAGCTAATTATACAAGAACAAGGAGATTTCTTTAAGATATCTTGTCTCATTATGTTTTTAAGGCCAGAACCAAGATTAGGTCAGATAAAACAAAAAGCTATTTGGTCAGGGAATATTATCATTCATAATAGAATCTTACATTGCTTCTCAGTATAGATACATGTAAAGTGGTACTCATCTGCTCTGAAACTCATTCAATTTGGTACTCAACACATTTTGACTTAAAACTTTTCTCCTAGTACTCATTGTTTTATACTCAACGCACAAGCTAAAACTTGTCAGTGCCGGCTACTTTGTGACTCACTACCTAATTCCTCATGGGAAAAAATAGTTTGGTACCTATCGTTTTTGGTATTCACATCCTCACATCCTGGACACAAACTGTTTCAACTCCTTCCCTCAAAACGACGCTATAGAGCATTGCGCACCAGAACAACTAGACACAAGAACGCCATCACTC
Organism: Pseudonaja textilis; assembly: GCF_049901715.1. NCBI lineage: Eukaryota > Metazoa > Chordata > Lepidosauria > Squamata > Elapidae > Pseudonaja > Pseudonaja textilis. The sequence continues at coordinate 95,259,694 of NC_141992.1, forward strand.
TGCTAAACAAATAATTCCCTCAACCCTGTTCAACTATTACAAAGTCTGCACTACTATTACTGTTAATCTTGTTGTCACTCCTTATCATCCCCTCCCACTTGTGACTGTATGACGGTAACTTTATTGCTTGTATACTTACAATTTATATTGACTGTTTCCTAATATGATTGATTGCTTATTGTACGCTATGACTATCATTAAGTGTCATATCTTATGATTCTCGACTCCTGACAAATGTATCTTTTCTTTTATGTATACTGAGAGTATTTACACCCAGACAAATTCCTTGTGTGTCCAACCACACTTGGCCAATAAAGTATTCTATTCTATTCTTCTATTCATTGAACCTCTCAGAACCGATTAATGATGAGTACTGAAGTACCACTGTATGTAGTTCTATTGTCCTTTTGCAAAAAATGTTTTCTAAAGTAGTTTGGGAATAGGACTCATGCCCTTGTGAAGCATAAGCAAAATGCAGCCTGAAAGTGATATATTTAACATGCCTTTTCAGGAAAGACTGAAGCAGTGATCAAAAACTTCAGCCCACACTATAAGCGCCAATATGCTGTATCCTTTTGCAAGCACATCCAGAATGAACTGGAACAAAATAGAGATCTGCAGTCTCAATTCTTAAAAATAAAGGTAACAAGAAATATTATTATTATATTTTTATGTTTCCATCCCATGTTTTAGGCAGCTAGTATCAGTCTTGCAAGGTGGACTAGTAGAAACACAGTCAGATAAGTTAATTCTACTCTATTGTAAAGTTACATAAACAAAGTCTCATAAGTGTCAAAATAAACTTCTTTCCTTATCCCTCTTTACAGCCCATTAAAATCAGGAGAGCCCCTTCTGAACTATTTGCCCCAGCTACATTGCTGCTGCAGGCTAAGCTTTTATCTGACCATTTACTTGGCTTCATTTCTTTGCTCAATCTCCCAAGATCATCCCCACATACCATTACCATTGGCCATATCTTTGTTGTGCATGTTCCCATTATTTCTCTGAGTTCAGCTGCACTAGATCCTTCCTACCCTCAGTAATCCAGACTCTTTGTAGTTGTTGTTATATCACAATCTGACAAATAGTGTTTGAAGGTTCTAGTTGACTATGAGGGTTACTGATTGATCATGCCCTCATTTGTGCTCTAGTTCACACATCAAATGGGGTGCAATGGCTCGGTGATTAAGATGCTGAGTTCGTCAGTCAGAAAGGTCGGCATTTCAGCGGTTCAAATCCCTAACACCATGTAACGGAATGAGCTCCCATTACTTGTCCCAGCTTCTGCCAACCTAACAGTTCAAAAACATGTAAAAATGCAAGTAGAAAAATAGGGACCACTTTGGTGGGAAGGTAACAGTGTTCCGTGCGCCTTTGGCATTTAGTCATGCCGGCCACATGACCATGGAGATGTCTTCGGACAGCTCTGGCTCTTCGGCTTTGTAACAAAGATGAGCACCACCCTCTAGAGCTGGAAACAACTAGCATGTATGTGCGAGGGGAACCTTTTGTTGTGACCAAGGCTTCCTGAGACAGTAACAATCACATGCTGTTCCCAAAATCCTTGTTTTTATTTATATGGCTATGAATTATATGCATTCATAGCCCGTAATGAGTCCCAAACAGTTTATGAATAGTCCCACAGAAATCTGCCCCAGTCTTTTGGGATAAAGCTGATAAGCACCCACCTTTATCTCCCTTGAAATGCTGCCAACAAGTAAATTGCCAATTAGCTGTACAAGGCCAAATGGAGCACAAAGTCAACACGGAGCTTCAGATTTTAAATTGACCAGAACGAACAAAGTTGCTTCCTGTAAAGGCTTATGTCCCTTTGCTCCTCCTTTATGTCTTATGGCAGGGCCCAATCATCTCCAAGTCTTACTCCTGAGTTGCCCCTTTTGTCTTAACTTGCCTTCTTCTTGCCTTCTGGCAGCTCTGTGCAAGCGCACACTGGGAACAGGCTACCCCTTTTCCTTTGCCTCGCTGATGTCAGATTCTGGAGGCTCCTGAGTTGGCACATAACTCTCAGATGGCCCTGGCCCTATCTCTGTTTCAGACACAGATCCTTCGTCTGAATCCTCCCCAAAATTCCCATGTTCCCCCACACTGTCCGACTCTGCTGCCAGCTCCGCAGGCCACTGGCGGACCACACCACCTTTACATTTATCTTTATCACACATCAAGCTAAGCCAGAATATGATTTCATTTGGTGCATTATGCAAAAATGATTTTGATGTGTGAATGATTTATGCCTTAGTCAAGATGCCAATTTATCTAGTTTTGGTTTGTTTAATCAACCAGTATTGAGGAAACCATGGTTCAATATAGCACAGTTAACCTCTTTGAATTGCAGCTATTTCACAAGAGCCTAAAGTACTATTTTTGTTCTACTCCACACACAAATTGAGACACATGTCTTCCCAAGAACTCTGTTGAACCACAAATGATGAAAATTCCTAAGCAAAAATTATCAGCATGGGTAGGGTAGAGAAAATGAAAACATTTAAAAATAGGCTTCATTGTGAAACAATCCAAGAGTTCATTGGAATTAGACAGCTAATAAATTTAATGAATTAACTAACTAGCCAAGTAAACAAATACTGTAAATTGGTTTTGTTTCCAAGACCTTTTCCTCTCAAGTGAATATTGAAAGCAAAATATTCGGGGTTCATTAGAAAGCTGAATTTGAGGATACAGGCCTCAGTCATAGTATACTGTAATCCTCTTGTAGTAGCATGAAAATGTCATCCGTTCATATCAGTACTTTGAAGTTCTACACCAATCTTTCCAAGATGCTAGATCCTTTTCCCCATTTTACAAAAGAAAAGGAACATAACGCTTACAAGAAACTCATTCTGTTTTGTGATGTCATTTTTCTACAGCCACCTGGATCATCCAGCATGGTCCTTTATGAAGGAGAAGTGTCACATTTTGCTGAAGACCTGAAGAAATGGAAAGAGAGATACATAGTAATTAAAAATAATTATGCTGTGGAAAGCTTTGAAAGCAAAGAGGTAAACAGTTGATTTATTAAGTGCTGAGGCAAGCATGAGGTTTAGCACTGCTGATCTGTTGGGTTCTATTCTGAAATGCAAAAATGAATGACTATACTTTCTGAGCCATTGGGCACATTTGTAACCCTTAGAGCAGTGGTTGCCAACCGCTGGGCCGTGGCCTACTGGTGGGCTGTGAGAAACTTTTGGTGGGCTGCAGAGAAATCTCACCCCCAGAGCACCTCCCCAAAGCAATTAATCCAGGCTGTGCAGAAACACAAGGCTGCGCTGCCCACGTGGCATGCAGGAACCCTCCCCGCCCACTCACTCCTTATCCAGCAAACCTGCCTGCTAAATTGCTATTCTTCCTTTTTCCAACCATCATCTGTTCTGCTGTGCCTGGAGATTTAGATTAGCTAGGAAGCAGGAAATGGTTGGATTTCTTGCTTTCTAACTAGTCTTTAGATCTTCAGCTCTGCTTTTAAGCACAGCCAAACCTCCCTTAGGACTGAAGGTTCTATTATTCAGTGCAGACTCATGGCAGGTAAATTTGAGAGGCTGAACTAGCCAATGGCAGATAGATACATCAGTGAATGATTCTGTGAGCAACTGCCTGCCTGCTTTGCCTGATTTTGGGTAAAAGTTGCTCTTTTTTAATAAAAAATTCAACATTTACACACATGATGTGTTGTGAGTTGATTTTGTGAGTTTGCTTGCAAGCAAATTTTATGTGACAGGCTGAGCTAGCCAATGGCAAATAGATTTCTGAACGAATCTGTGATTCTGAGCATCTCAATCTGCCTGCCTGCTTTGCCTGATTTTGGGTAAAAGTTGCTCTTTTTTTATAAAAAATTCAATATTTATATAAATATTTATAATATTTACATACAAACCATGCCCAGCCAGTCACATGACCACCAAGCCACACCCACAAATTAGGCCATGCCCACAGAACCAGTTAGTGGTCCCTAGGATTTAAAATTATGAGTTTGGTGGTGGTCCCTGAGGCCCAAAAGGTTGGTGACCCCTGCCTTAGAGCATATTATAGGCAGATGTGTAAAATGAAATACTAATTTACACATTGACAAAATCGGAATTGAGGTGCTTTGCCAACTCATTCCTGAAGTCCACCGTATCAACCCACATTCATGTCCCCTCCCCAGGAAGTTGGACATGCTTCCCTCAAAAGCCTTGGGCTATAGCCACCCATGATTTCTGTTCTTCAAGAACATTTATAGACAACCTTAAACATAAAGAAGATAAAACAAGATGCCAGTTTATATGTTATTTTCCATTAAAAAAAAAGTTTTAAGAAGATATTGGTATTCTAAAGTGGTTGTCTTTTTATCCAGACCTCAAACTATTCTGGCCCAAAAACATATACTGTATATGAGTATTGCCATTTTCCAATCCTTTTTGTGTCTCGGATTTCCTTTGTACCTTTGAGAAATCAACATATCCAAAAAACATCAGTCTTTTCCAAAAAACTATCCGATTTGTATGCATTCTTTTCCACTTTGCAGCTTGATGTATTCTCAGTATGGTATTAGAGGTAGATGTTTTCAGAGTCAGACAACTGAAGGGTAAGCAAGATTACTGAAAGTCACAGAGTCATCATTGGTGATTAGCAGACTGTTGTGCCATCCTGAGAGATCATAAATTTGATATTTCTGTGGTGGAAGCTTCTAATTAAATGCCTAGATATTTAAAAAACTTGAGTTGATTATTTGTTTCTATAATTAAAGTGATGATGAATACAATATTTTAATTTCAGAACGGCTACTTTCCAGATTTTCATCTTGAAAATAAGATACTAATGCACATGGGCTTCACCTCAAGCCTACATGAATCTGGGCAGCTAATGATATTTAAAAACAGAATAAAAACAATATAAGAATATAAATAGCAGCGCGGAGGGGGTGGGGGCAATCAATTCCTAACAGTAAATACAACCAAGAAATGGCTTCACTTGCATCATCAGGGACCTAGGTTCATTGATAAAACCAAGTCTTCCAAACTTTACAAAAAGTCAGTAGGGTTAGGGTATGTTTGATCTCCATGAGAATGATGTTCTAGAGGGGACACAACAGAAAAGACTCTCTTTCCCTGATGGGACCAGGAGCATTCATCTCCTGTCAGATCTACAAGACAGGATGATATAACCAGGGAGAGAAAGTCCTATAAATAACCTAGTCCCAAGCCATGAAGACCAGTACTTTGCATTGAATCTGGAAGCATACTGGCCACCAATGCACCTTGCAGAGCAGAGATGGCACATGTGCTATATGACAGACACCCATGACCACCTGTACCACTGCGTTTTGCACCAACTGAAGCTTCTGAACACTCTTCAAGGGCTGCTCCATGTACAGCATGTTGCAGAAGCCCAGTTAGGACACCAATCTGAGATTGGTTTGTGGGCTAAAGGGGAGGAGGGGGAAAGAACAATAGAAACTTCATTTAGTGAGACTGGAAAGATACAATTAATGATTCACTTTCCCTAGAGAGGCTAAAGAGACAATCTGCCTTATTTACTGACAGTGTCTTTTTCCAGCTGATAATGATGCTAAACAAAAATATGTTTATACATGTGAAATGCTTGCACAACTCGATGAACCCTATTTCCACTGTTCAAAGCATCAAACAGAGTTGCATTCTGGATGCTTCATTATCTAGCTTTTAAATTAACTATCAGGAGAAGATCTTACAATATAATATCAGAGAGGCCATTCCATTGGTTAATTGTTCTCATGTTTGGAAGTTTCTCCTTAATTCCAGGTTACTTTTCTCCTGGCTTAGTTTCCATCCATTATTTTGTATCTTGCTTTCTGGTTCTTTGAAAAATTTATTTACCTCCTATTCTGGATTTTGAAATTTAAGTGTTGTTTATATTGTCTCATTCATTTTTAGCATCCACTTTATAAGTTGAGGTTGCCTTTTTGGATTTTTTTGGTTTTAAAGAAAAACTTTATTAATTTTTCTTAATTCTAGGCATTCCAGAAAGGAGTAAGTTCAAAAACTTGTGTTCTCCCTGTTGGAGGCAAAGTGCTAATTACAGGGGAAGAATATAACTTGCTATCTGATAAGCATTTTCCAGAACCTAATGGTAAGGTATAGCCCATTCCTCTTTATATTTTCTACTACTTTGTGTATTAATTGATGTTCTCTTTCTAGTGTTACATTGTCTTTATAAAGAGTTATATACATATTTTAAAGGCATACATTTAATAAACTTCTCTATCTTACACTATAAAATGTTGTCCTGTGATTGTCCTGAAGTGTACATATAGTTTGAGTCATATCAAGCTCAAAATCCAGAGCAATAATAGAAGCTGAATAGAAGCAAAGAAAGTAAGGGACAGAGTCATAATCAAAGTCAAGTAAACACTAATATTCAAGAAAACAGGCACAGATGCACAATCCTGATGCCAGAGACAAACTACTCAGATTAGGGATGGTATGTGTGTATGCATATATTAAATTTATATAACTGCTCATCTGATGCACATAACTTATACACTCTGAATCTGGATAATTGTGCATTCAGACTAAGGAATCTGCTCACTGAATGCTCAGATAGGCTGATGCTACAACTTAGGTGGTATCTAGAACACACAGAGTTACAGTGAAAACTAAGCATTGGTGGCACAAATGTTAAGGCAAGTTTACCTGTCTACTGGGAATTTGTCTATAATTATATGTAAACCTGATGGAATGACTAAAAACATAAATGTTTGCATATTTTTAAGGTTCCAGTGAAAAGGAGAATACCCAGGCCTTTGTTGTCCCTCCAAAGGAATTTCCAGTCTACCTATGGCAGCCTTTCCTTAGACATAGTTATTACTGTTTTCCGGATTCAGAAGCCCAGAAGCAATTCAGCACCATGTTGAACGATTGCATCAGGCACTTAAACCATGGTGAGTCTAGCAGACATAATCTGATAATTTTGATATTGTTTTGCCTTTCAGGAAAAGATCAGTTTGATCATTGGCTGCTAACCAATCCATGTAGCAAAATTAAAATATATTATTCTCTTCATTACCATGATAAGTAATTACATGCTTAAAGTTGACTCAACAACTTTTAAAAGAGAGTGATATGGTTTCATGGTATATACGCTCTTAACTCTTTAAGCATTGGCTAGTGGGTGGCAGATGGAGAAACCAACTGTGTTGACAGTAGCAAAATCATCCTATATATTGTGGGGAGAACTTGTCTGGTAATTCAGTCAAACATGACGAAGGCAAACACTGGGTTGGGAATCCTATTATTTATTTCCTTACCCTGGCAAGGAAAGAAAGTTGTAGAGTTACTACCAACAATGTAGTTTGTAGCTTCAAACTTTGTCCAATCTTTGTCCATTAGAGAAAATACTTTCTCATTTCTTACTTATTGGCTCTTCAGAGCATAAGATTTGCCAGAAAGAGGTGATACCAGAGAAGCAGGTAGAGTTTGCACTGTGACCTCACAATGGTTTGCCATACTGATCAGACCTCCAAATGCTGTGGCTGCTTCTGAACATAATGTTGAAATGTAGAATACTCTTATTCAGAAAGCCTGATATGCTTTTAACTTCCTAAATTACATACATATATACTAAATATCACAAAAGAGCAGAAAGGGGAAAAATTCCAACTATTATGCTTTAACAATTTCATATGCATTTGAAATTTGCATAACAATATTTTAAGACTTCCCAGGAAAAGCCTGCTGCACTTGTTGAAACAGATAATATGTGACCCCTGTTTTTCTCATGCAGAGTAATTAGCCATATCTCTCCAAAACTCCTGAATTGATTTGCTCCCTGACCATTCTGCTCTTAAGAAAGTTTTTTCCATCTTTTTTCAATCAGGAAGATTTCAGAATAATCAGTATGCATTAAGCCATTTGATTAAATTTCTTCCATTTTGCCAGTATAGGGAAAAAGGGAGAAAGTTGGAATGGCTAAAGTTACCTTTATCTAAGCAAAGGGGAAATGTGTATTTAGCTGTTTCAACTTTTTTCTTTTTGGCTTATGGAAGCCTCTGTTAGTTTGTGTAGGCAAATGGGGAATAAGTGGTGGCAAATAGGTAAACACTGTTCTTTCTGAGCCCTTTTAAAAACCAAGTGAGAAACCCAGACTGGAACATAAAACTGGGATGATCTCAGTCAAAGTGTGTTTTATCATCAATATATGGCAAAAATGTAACAGACTCAAGTTTTAGCGTTGAGATAATTTCATACTCAGTATATGATTTCATATGTATTTTGAAATGCCTATCAAGTATTGACTGATTTTCAAAACATCACAATTCTAGTAGAATTGGTGGAAGAAACTGGTGATGTAAGGAGTAACCCTCACTCCATGGTCAGTGTCAGGATGTAAACGGCCATGGCAGGCCAAAATACGCTTTAAAAACCCCCGAAGCTGGAAATTCAGGAGTGGTTATCATATCCTGTACCATTTTTATCTTCCTTCTTCATGAATGAGGCCCATTCCTTCCAAGCTATAGTTCTGTAACAGAACTGTGAAATATAGAGTGTATTTGGCACCGAAAGTTTAAGGAAGATTAAGTCCAAGCCTACATATGGTGCTTCAAATCCCACAGGAGGAACACATGATCTGGTATTTTGCAAACCATTGAATCTGTAAGCTTCAGGGAACATGTTTGGTAAGCAGTCAGCTGAAGTCAATTTCCTGTAAAGCATTCTTAAAGGGAAAGTTTTCCATTTCATGGCTTATAATTCCCTTCTTATTCATTTCTTAAAACCTCAGTAATAAAGTCATCTGTGTGGAGTCTTATACCTTTTGTTTTGTCCTGGGAAAGTAATAGAAGAGCTCAGTTTTTCCTGGCACGCTGTGAATCTTCTGTGACTCTAGATCTTCAGTAATGCTTTAGTTTGCTCAAAAGGCCGAACTGTTTCCAGACGTGCAATCCTCTTGGTAGTTTCTGTTTTAAATTGAATTTCAAACCATCACTTTGGAGGACGATAGGGTATTTGCAAAATGACGAAAGTAGTGTTTTCGATTTTTGAACAGTTTTGGATTTTTTTTTCCTGAAATGTTTGCCCCTTCTCTTCCTCCTCTTACTTCTTCTTGTCAGGAGGGTAGAACTACAATACTCTAGAAAGTTCTTCCACTTATTAAACATTTGGATACATTGAATTAAAGATTTTCTGGGCTAGATGCTTTTGGTGCCTTTTGTTTTGCTTTTTATGATATACTTGTTGCACAAACTGACATTTCAGCATTCCTAATCATGTGATCTTGTTTTGAGGAAGGAAGTTCATTGCAATATGTTTTTAACTGAAGGTTAGTATGGGATCTAGCAACAAGATGGCAGTGGCTTGACTGATTTCCTTATCTGGCATCAATTACCTCAGATGCTTATGTGATGAGGTGGACCTTGGGAGACAAGACAAAGAGATGCAGCCAGGGATCCTGCAGCAGGAATGTGGGATAGAGAATTGTATTTCAGGTTTGCAAGATTCTGCTAATGTAACTTAACATTAAGTAGAATTAGCTCATCTAGTTGTGTTTCCTGTCTGGTGAACCTAGTAAGGCTGATATGCTATCTCATGAAAATAACTAGCGCCAATAGAATCTTAAGTCTATTTAAAAGCTAAACAGTTATCGATAGCAAGTAGAGACACACTGCAACTAATACCCCCAGCCCTCCTGTTATAGCTTGCGTTCTCTTGAGAGGTATTGTAGTTTTATATGCCAGTCTGATTAGTCTAAGAAAATTAAATTTGATGCAATTTGATAAGAACGAGGTCAGAATTTGTTAAGGCTGTGGGAGAAAGGTCTCCATTTTTGATTAATTTTGCCCACTTGCATGAATGAAGGAACAAAGTAAGAATAAACAGATCATGTGCAGTAGCATATTCACAATAGATCAGGTTGGGCTATAAATCCTTATATTATGTGCAAGAGTGAACTTAATGGGCAGCATACAAATTGAATAATAAAGAAGAATGGTTAATGTCGATTTAAATTTCCAGCACCCATGGCTATCATTCTTCAGGCATGCTGGTACTTCTTATCTGCAAAAAAAAAAAATACAGGTAGTCCTCAATCTGCAACAGTTCATTTAGCGACCATTCAAAGTTACAATGAATGGTATTGAAAAAAGTGATAGTTTATGATTGTTTTTCACATGACGGTTGCAGCATTCTCATGGTCATATGATCAGGATTCAGACATTTGGCAACTGATTCATATTTATCATAGTTATGGTCTAAACTATGATAGTCTAAAATTCTTTAGATGCTTTATCTGAAGAAGAAACACTGAAATCTTCACTTTGAGATTTATTATTGGAAACATTTCTATGGTACATTTGGTTGTTATCATCCTTGGGTCCTTGAAATTGTGGAACTAAAAGATTTAAATTCCTAAAATACATTTATATTTATTACCTCATTCTAGTCCTTCTGCTTTGGGCACCAGGTTTCAGAAAATTCCAGGATAGAAATTACACAGCACTTATTGCAAATTATTAGGAAGTATTCATACAAATATCAAAACCTGCAACATTTGTATTCAATAATGTGTAACTCTGCATATGAATTATGCAATTTTTCAACGGCTATAAATACAGCATATGGATACAGGCCTGTATCCTGTTTGGAAGTGACCTCATCTAATTTCTGTTGGTGGTTAGCAGCTTTTCTATCACATGATGTGGCTAAGGAAACCTCTGAGTCTTGGCTCTTTGCATTCTCAAGCAAGTCAGCTCTTCTTAACAAGAGATGATACTCAGTGAAGCGTCTTTAAAAAGAAAAGTCAAGCTCTCAAGTCTTCCAGGTTAACAAACTGTAGTCAAATGCTGAACCACAAAGCTGCTATTCAAAATTCAACCTCAGAACACTGTAGAATTCTCCTGCATTAAAAAAAGTAAAAAGCAGGGGAAATGATTGCAGCCAAGACTTCCTATAATGCAGCTGGATCCTCAACTACAATAATCTTTTGTAAACATATGAGATTGTACATAACTGGAGCTTGCATCCTTTGCTGAATATTCCATAATTTCTCCTACTATTTTTTTCAAACTTCTCTCTACAAAAGTAAAACATTGATTTTTTTTTTTAAACACAGTATTCTTGATTCCCAGTTTTCCTAACAGGACTCTTTAAGTACAAAAATTATGAAATTTTGAATAATTCTTCCTAATCACCCATCCTATTCATGTCAGAGGAACTGTTCAAGGTGCTTGCGAGTTAAAAGATTAGCCAATGACATCACCATTGCCCTAGAAACACCTGTCGGGGCTCCTTTCATGTCAACGCAAGGAGCTGGAGCGAATGATGGGAGTCCACCCCACCACGCAGCAGGACTCAAGTCTCAAATGTGGGCCTGCTAATTTCCAACCCAACATCCTAACCACAGGAGCCACTGTGCTCTCTTCCCAATCTAATTGCACAGGACAAATTAGGCTTCTGATTTTTTTTCTTTGGAAACCTAGATGACATCTTTAACTTACAAAATTTATCTACAAAGATTCCGTCCTATAGCTTGAACTCTAAGAAGCACAAGAAAAGTTCATGGCATCATACATGTAAGCAACAAGGCCACTTGGCCAGAGCTATGAAATACAATTAGTCTTCTTGTTTCCTCTTTTATAGCTTATGGTTCTAGTCTACATGATTTAAGCACAAACATGAGCTGACTACTAAAGTTTGAATAAAAAAAGGGGGGGGGGCTGTTTAAGGAGCAAGTATAGCATGGAGACTAAGCTCCAAATTAGAAATCCAAATTTTGCCTGTGCTCTTAACTTACTAAGTGCTGTGAAGCAGCTAAATCTGTATCCACTTTTTATCTACTGTATGGAAATCATAACAGATATTTTAAGTGTCTTTTGCAAATATCACCAGATAGTTCACGGGAAATGCATTGGACTTTATAAAAGTATTTAAAAGATAATAAATTGTTTAATATTTGGGGGGCATCGATACTCCTGCAAGCCACATTGATTAAGGGAGAAAGAAATTGTTGTTCTATTGTATAGTTGGGGCACCATTTCCTTTTTGTTATGTAAGGTACATCGATAGATCATAATCCGATTGATACTGTTTCTCCAAAGATGGGCTGTGTAATCTGAAAACACTGTAGTACGTAAGTTTGGCAATTCATCATCTCTGTCTCTTTTAACTGAGTTTATTTGTCTTTTGTCACTTCTTCCCTTGATTTCAGAGCAATTAGAGGGGGAATAATTAAAGCACAGTTTGTGTTGCCCAATATGAAAGTGGCCTGATAAAGTCATCTTTATCCTAAACAGACAACGTGTGTCCATGTGGCTTGTTGGTGCCAGTCAGAATCTATGTCCCTGACTACCTTTTTTTCAATGGTCTTTAATCATAAAATTAAATTGGATGCTGGGAAGCAAAGCACCAGCCTCTGAACTGGAGATAAGAAGCTGACTTGTTTTCTGTAATTGGCTGGAGTAGCAATTTCATCACTTGATAAGATTCACACAGAAGCCATTTTATCATCACTCCTACCATCTGAAAATTTCCAAATCTGCTCCAACATAAATAGATTATCTCCAATTATTGCTATGACCCCTTAGACTATTATATTAAAAGTGATAACTAGTTAACTATCTTATTTCTCTAGATTTCCTGGGGTCAAAAGTATGGAAAGTTGACATATTTTTTGTTGGACATCCTAATTCTTATTCAGAGGGAACTAGTAATAAAAAGGGAAGGGTAGAGAGAAGAACAGGAATAAAGACTGCTTTTCGGTAAATCTTTGCAACATTGGAAGACTAATAGACAGTTGTCTGTTTAAATGCCAGCTCATAGCTCTTATTCCTCCAGAATTATGGGAGTAGTTTCATGAACCCAAAAACATTGTCTCTTCTGTTTCAGGAAACTCTGAGTGTTGCAATGGTCTTTCTATATACAATGGAGGAAATAATGTTCTCACTACTGCAGGAGTGTGGTAATTGGACACTCCCATCTATTGGATAACCCAGTGCTTTCTCCTCTTGTAGCATTTTGGAAAATGAGAGGTTGAAGAGCAGGAAAAATGGATCTGCATACCCACAGACTGTCATCCAGATTTCCACGTGATAAATAAACAGCAGAGCAGAGCAAGGCTTATTTTTTTTAAGCCCAGACTTATTATTTCACACAATGGTTCATTTTGGAAGAGAGACCTAGACAGAAAGCCCAGTGTTTTCTATGTGTAAGCATATGGATTTATGTTACACAGACATGGATTAAAGTTTTCCTTCTTACTTGCAAGTTGCCCAACAGGTTGCACCACTGCTTCCTCTGTGATGTTTGTATTGTGTTTTGACATTTGTAAAGCTGGAAAGCATTGCATGACTGTTTTGACATTTATTTTTAAGGTTAATGCTTTTAGTGTTGGCTGATCAAGTGCTTAAAAATGAAACCCAGCCTCTGAAAGATTAATTAGTTTACCAAAAAGACATAAGAAAGTAAACTTGACTATATCATACTGAGCTAAGATGAAACAAAGACCAAAAGGAAGATCTAGTTTTTGAATGATTTGTAGATCAGAAGAGAGAAAGAGCAGGATTTTGAAGGGGAACTGATATTGCAATAGGTGATCTTGCTTGGGTTCCATGATCAGTCTCTGTTCAAGGTAAAATGGGGAGTATACGGGACTTAACAGAAAAACAGAATAACAGAATTGGAAGGGACCTTGAAAGTCTCCTAGTCCAATCCCCTGCTCAAACAGGAAACCCTATACCATTTCAGACAAGCAGATGTTCTTAAAATCCTCCAGTGTTGGAGCACCCACAACTTCTGAAGACAAGTCATTCCACTGTTTAATTGTTCTAATGGTCAGGGAATTTCTCCTTAGTTCTAGGTTTGTTCTCTTCTTGATTAGTTTCCATCCATTGCTTCTTGTCCTGCATTCAGGTGCTTTGGAGAATATGTTGGCTCCCTTTTCTTTGTGGCAAGCCCCTTAGATATTAGAACACCACTGCTATCATGTCATCTCTAGTCCTTCTTTTCATTAAAGTAGACATACCCACTTTCATTAAACTAGACCTACCCACTTCTTGAAATCACTCTTCATATCACCATTAGTCTCCAGTCCCCTAATCTTTGTTGTTGTGCTGTCCAGACAGTTTAGAGTTAATGGCATTTGGGATAGTTAGTTAGGAATTGAGAGGCTGTCCCCTTAAGGGAATGCATCATGGTAAACGTAGTTAAGGTATCCTGGGAATTGTAGTACATGTCATGTGGTCACATCTGTAATCCTGATTGATCACTGAATTGACCCTTGGTGGGTTGGGGGAGATTTCTTCACTCTTGCCAACACAGCCTCATGGTAGCAGCTCTACCCCCTGATTCTACGACTATGGGATGAAATATGGGATAGAAAGATTACTATCATTTACTATTCTGTCTTTTGGTTCACTTGCTGAATATAAAGACAGATAGAATAACTACAAATTCTTCCATACAAAGTGTTAGGGATACACCCTAGCAAGATCTGCAGGGCAGGCAGGCAGGCAGGCAGAATATGTGAGATATCGTTTTTTTTGTAGCTTACACTCAGTAAACAGAGGCACAGTGCTAATTAAATAGTTTTATTCCAGCAAGAGTTAAAGCATAGTCAAAACAGTCCATATATCATTCACTTAGTTCAGTCCGTCCAGGGATTATTCAGTTGCAAATTCCAGTGTCGAAAAAGAGAGGTCAGTAAACTTACAAATGTCAGTCCGGTGATATATCTCCTCGCAGTAGAGAGATATGTAGAACTCAAAAACTCCTCTCTTCCCTCAGCAACTCTTCAGTAGGGGAAGGACGCAGCTAACAAACCATCAACGTAATCCAATCCAGTAATTGTCAGTAATTGCCAGCAAACCGTCAGGGAATCGTCAGCAATCAATCAGGTTGTCTTGCTCCCTCTTATGGTGGTTTCACACCACACCCAAAATTACATGCTTTGCATTTAAAGTGACACACACTTAAACTAACAATCCTAGCTTATATATATTATTTTACCCAAACTAGTTACATACAAAGTTTCTTTTATTGGATTATATCAGGTATCCTTAAGGTAACTCACAGTTATGCAAAGAATTGGACATTAGATGCATCTTGACATAACTGTGAGTTACCTTAAGGATATCTAATATAATCCAATAAAAGAAACTTTGTATGGAAGAATGTGTAGAGTTATTCTATCTGTCTTTATATTCAGCAAGTGAACCCAAAGACAGAATCGTTGTTCTTCTTCACAAACAAATACTTCCTTTCCTGAACTAACCAGAGTGATCTTAGGCATAGTGAAGGGATTCTCCTGGCTTCTTGCGTTGGAGAGAATTAAATTTATATGCAATGTATTCTCCTATTTGCTATCTGATTCTACTCATTCAGCGGTGTGCATGCTAAGTATGGTTTTTATACTAAATGGTAGAGCAAAGATTTGGGTATAGATAGGATCTGTAACTGGCGTGGCTTGGATCTGCTGAAATTTAGAAACTTTATTGAAATGCAGGATATTAAGGTGGTCCCTTCCAATAGATTGATAAATCTGAAAGGTTTTTTTAAAAATAATTTTTGAAGATTCTGCAGTCATCTGTACAGGTGATTGTTTTGAAATCTTGGTCTCCCTCTGAAAAGGATGGTAACATAGTTACTTCAAAAAACCTCCCTGATATGTGTGAGTGAGTAATTCTGAAGGTGACTTAGGTAACTACCATGAAAGCTACAATAAGTAGCTTTAAGGATTTAAGGATGAGAATTTAAGTTTCAGATTTTTACTTTCATCTTCAAATCTACTGTCTTTCCTAGCTGGAAAGAACCAAAAGCAGAATGAAACCAAATTTCTTAACTTTGCATTATTTATCTATTATTTCTTGAGTGCTTGGCTGCATGCTGAAGATAAGACCTCATGATTCTCCTGCTCATCTGTTTATTTACATTGGGAAAATGGTCTCCAAGAAAGATTTTGCAACACAAAAGCATTGTTCATAATGATCGACATCTTATATATTACAATAATTGCTTCTCACATATCTGTGAGAGAATTAGATTTATTTTGGGTACCTGGGATTTATTCATGCATGTTTGAATGTAGGCATTCAGTTGCCCAGAAATTCCAGAGCTGTGGGCTAAGGCTGGAAAGTTAAAAATGTCCCCAAGAATCCAGTGGCAATTACTTCCACAAAGCTGGCAAGAAAAGTTCATAAATGCAGTTACCAACGTTAACCTTGATTCAACAGCATCTTCACTCGTTGCAGCAGGTAGCAGCCTCTAGATACTTTGGCTGATATTAAAAATATGTCAAGCAGGGTCTGCTTAATACTTGAGATATCAACAAAAAATGCTAGGGTTGTAGACTAGACTGGAAAGTAGAGCAACAACAATTATAGAAATGGAGGCAAACCCCTTCCAAATAAAACTTCATGAATTCTTAACTTTCATTATAAATAAAGATCCCTTGCTTACCCATAGGGATTTTGTACAGGAAAAATACTATTCTACTCCCAGAAACAAATAGAAGTAGTTCTGTACCTCTGAGAGAAATCTCATTAATGCATCAGTTGATTACCTGTGCTTGATGAGCCATCCTAGGAAAATCCCCTTGGGAACCTTTTAAGTTATCTAAAAGTTCTTGCTTTTCAGTAGAGACTTTCAAATATGCAACAGGATTATCACTTAATTATAGCAAGATAAAGAGTCACACTAAATCATGGGTGAACAAACTTTGAAGTGACAGTTTAGGATCTTGGTATCTCTTAAGCCATAAATTGAAACAAACTCTGATACCAGGATCCTTTTTTTTTCTTCAGCAGCTAATTTTTTCATTAATAATTGCCATTCTTATTCCTCCATCCCAGATTTAAATTGAATAGGTGAGTAAAAGTAATTAACAAAGTGTTTACAAAAATAAGTTCTTGAGAATCTATATTTATATTTCATTAACTTCCTATTTAGAACAGAAAAGTATTCTGTGCAGAGCACTTAGTTCTGGTTCAGATGACACAATCCAGAAAATAGTTTCATGTTTGCTAGCATTCTACTGTATCAAGCTAATTGTTTGTTTGTTCCCCAAACAAGAAAAAGAATAATTGTCTCATCCCTGTGGAATGATGATGTCATGTTGTGCTATACAGCAGGCAAAGCTATCTAATAAATTTTAGTAGTTCCCTGGTTATTAGAATCAACTAAAGAAATAATAAATAATCGTGTTTTGTTATTCCAAAGATTAGGTTTAGGATCTTATTCCAATTTTCAGAAGAGGTATAGCATAATGTTACAGAAGATTGTTTGGATTAAATTCAGTGGTAACAGAATGAATTCCCAATTGGTAAAAATTATTCCAAAAATACTATATTGCCAAATGCCTGCTAGTCTGTTTTTAAAGAAAAACTGAAACAACCCCCCCCCTCATTTTAGTGATATAATAATAGGCATTTTGAATACCTTTATTCATTCTGATTACCCAAACTTACACTATCAAGTGAATCTAGTAATTGATTATTCTATTGGCCTTTAAGACTAAAATTGATATTTTTGGCCTTTAAGACTATGCGCCTTATAACATTTCAAATCAGTCTGTTTTCTTTGGAACTTTTATGAAGTAAAAAGAGTCTTTGGCTCTTCTAGTGTTTGAGAATCTGCTGTAATACCCAGCGAGTGAAAAACTATACCCTCTAACTAAGCTATTTTTCTTTAACCCGGGCCCACTGTCATTTTAGGATTCAGGAAGGGTGCTACTCCTATCTCTGAAAGCATGTGGATGTGTGAGAAGACCCATTACCAATGACAGTGACTAAGGCAGAAGGGATGAGCATGTTGTATCTTCTCTGCATTCAGATACCAGCACTCCACAAATGGTCCTGGTTAGAAATGAGCATCACAATTAAATTTGAAAATATGGGACTTAGTCCTACCACTACAATGATGAAAGTTTCTGGGTCTTCATCTGACTTCTTTTCTGCTTTTGGTGGAAGCTTCCAGCCATTCCCCCCCCTCCCCCCAAACCTTATGCAGGTAGTCTTTGACCTTCAACAGTTCTCTTAGTAAATTTATGTGACTTATGATCATTTTCTATAGTTACAACCTTTGCAGCATCCCCATGGGCACATGATCTAAATTCAGATGCTTGGCAAGTGACTAGTATTTATGACAGTTGCAGTATCCCGGAGTCATGTGATCATCGTTTGTGACCTTCTGACAAGCAAAGTCAAGGGGGAAGTCAGATTCACTTAACAACTGGGTTACTAACATCAATTGCAATGATTCACTTAACAGCTGTGGAAAGAAAAGTCATAAAATGGGATAAAAATCATTTAACAGTCTCAACAACAGAAATTTTGGGCTTAGTTGGGGTCGTAAAACAAGGACTATCTATATGTACATATGTGCGTGTGTGTGTATCCATTCCATTTCATTCTCCTCATCAGCATCAAACACCAAGTGTTTACTATATGTTTGTTGAAATGCAGAGTCCGGAAATAAAATTTAAATCTCATATTTGCTTAGCAGTTCCACTGGCAATATAGTGGGAGCCATGTGGGACATCCCATAGCTAATTGGGGGTGGAAACTGCATCATTGCAAAAAAGACATCTCAACCCAGGAAGAAGAGAAATGTGACAAAGAAATTTGAGATTATTTATGCTACATGTACTGAGTTAATCTGAGAATTTCTAAAGCCAGCTGTCTGTCAAGCTTCTGTATTTTGCCCTTTTCGGAAACCTATGTGATTCTGCCTCACAGGATGCAACAACAGATATGATAGTCTTTTCCTACTTTCTTTTTATAGTATTCATGGCACACTACCTATGATAGAAGAGCCAATGAATAACCAGTATCAGAATTAGTAATTACTATAGCCTCATTTTTCACAATTGTGTCCAGGGCCTTTTTAAATGATCCAAATTTCTATTATCACAACTGTCAGTATCAAATTCTCAGTTTAACTGTGCACTTTAGGAAAAAAGTGCTAGTTCTAAATGTTCCTGCTATAAGTTTCAATGCATGAACCGGAGTTCTAACACTGTCAGAGAATAACCAATGTTCTTTGGCCACATTTTTTTTCTCTTCTATGTCATTATATGCCTTTATCAGATCTTCCCTTATCTTCCTTCATGCTAAGTGAAATAATCTTTCTTCGCAGAGAGCTGAAACTCCTTAATCATTTTCATGTATGCATGCTGATATATATTATAATGTATGCTTTAAGTGCAGCTACACAACACTCTGAAACATGTTCTTATCATAGATTTTTACAGTATTAGCAATTATATTTTCACTCCTTTTCTTAAGGCTTCCAAGCATGAAATGATTGAATTGTCCACTTTGACCCTAAGATCTCTTTCTAGAGGCTGATCTCTATTTCCTACTTGCCTCATCATGAGCTCCATTACTGTTTGGGGAGCAAAGGGATGGATGATGTCATCTTCTGCCTTCCCCTAATCTTCTGGGAAGGTGATACTCATCTGAATTTTCTGGTTCTACAACAAAAGTAATGCTTCTCCTCCTCTATGATTCAAACGGGACAGTCCAGTCCACCTGCTCAACCTCATTCCATCCTCAACAAAGGCCTCCTTTCAAATTGGCCAATGCGTATTCTGACAGGCATGCTTTCCAGAACCCATTCTCTGTATTTGATGGCCATTTGTACTGGACTATTTGTTCTTAAAGGCAGAATTCCCCCCTCTCCTTTCCTTTTATAGGTTTAATAGCAGATCAGTTAAATCACATTTATTATTTTTTTAAAGGTCAGCAGAGAAAGGATGATTTCTTTTTAAAAAAAGCACTGGGTGAAATTGACCAGAGTTCTATCAAGTGTCCCCTTCTATAGCAGCCTAAGTTCCAGGAAGAATTAGAAACTTCCTGGCTGAAGCACAAACTGGACAGTAGCAAGCCCTCACAAGAATATGACCAAAATAGAGGAAGGAGTTGAAATCCAGAAAGGGATTTTATTCATTTGACTTCATTTGCAACCAGTTCATGTGTAGGATTCAAACAATGTGGAAAAGCTCCTAGTCACTTAGTGCCAGCTTATATATGAAATTTTGGATTTCTTTGCCGACTTGCATCAATTTACACTTGTTTACACTGAAATATACTTGCTGCCTAGAATGCATTCTTCTTATATTATTAGAATTATTCCATTATTTTGGTGAGGACTTTTTGGAGGTTAACAGCTATATAGTGATCAAATTAAAGATATCTATGTTGATTTCTAGTCTAGGTAGTCAGAAAGGCATTTTTATCTGTCTGGTTGTCTCAAGCCTCATATACTTTATCAGGACAATTTGTCTTTGTACAATTAAAATAATAAATTTCAAATATAATGAAAGTTGATCAAATTATATATTAATATCAGGATCCTTTTGGTCTGGGCTGCTATGAGGCTTTTGCTCATAAGGCTTTCCTAGAACAAAAAATGTCTTAGGGAAGATGCTAGAGGGATGCTCTTTCACATACAAAAGACAAGATGTTATGGCTGAGCTTTCATGTAGCATGGTGCATTACTTGCCTGGTTGGTTTCATAATAGGCTTTGCCTATCAAAATTATTTCGTACCTAGCAACTGAAAAAACAAGTAATTGCAAAAAAAACCTTCAGGTATCAGAGACCTGGTGGTGCAGTGGTTAGAATGCAGTTGACTCTGCCCTGGACTTTGATCCTGACCAGCTCAAGGTTGATTCAGTCTTACATTCTTCCCAAGTCGGTAAAATGAGGACTCAATTGTTGGGGTATGTAATATGTAAACCACTTAGACAGGACTGTAAAACACTATGAAGTGGTATATAAATCTAAGTGCTAATGCTATCAAGAATGAATAGCTAAACAAGCAGTCAAGGTTTTATTTTCCTTAAAACACTATGTCAAAGAAAACCAACTTCACATTTATTTATTCAAATCAGTTGTTTCTTGTATCTTTCAGATCCTTTCAAGCAGCCTTCCTTTGAAAGTCAAGCATTTTTAGAAGCTGTCCAGTTTTTCCGTCAGGAGAAAGGCCATTATGGGCTGTCGGAAATGATTATAGGAAATGAAAATCAGGTAATTACATCAGGAAGCATGGGAATAGAAAACTTTTATGAAAAGTCTTCCATTCTTTTTGACAGAATTCCATTCTTTATGGAAAGATTTTTCTGAAAAGCATGTTCATCTCAACCATTCTCAGGTCTAACCAATTTCTTTTCTCCTCAAACCAAAAGACAAAATTATTAAATTTTATCTCTTTCCAGATTCTTAGCAACCTTGTGATGGAGGAGCTCCTACCTAGCCTTCAGAGCATGGTGCTCCCTAAAATGAAAGGAAAAAGAAACGACCGAAAGCGGGCATGGTTTTGTGTAAGTATTATATTATATTGCCTGATCAGGAAGTTCTTTTTAAAAACAAAAAACAAAACCATAAGTTGATAACCACTTCTGTTCAAGAAAATCTCCTGAATGTGTATATGAAGTCAATAAGTCTTAAACTGAAATAAAAGTAGACTATTTTCATGCTTTTGAAAAGTAGAATATTTCAGAGATGTATGTTACCTTTTTTTTTTAAAAAAATAGTATGTTTCAAATAAGAAGCAGGTTGTTTATAAGTGTAACTAGCATTCAAACCATCACTCCTCTAGAATGTTCCTTGCTAGCAAATGGCAAAACTCAGACTTCTTTTCACTAAATATTTCAAAACCATTTGTTCTTTCGTTAATCTGGAACTTAGTATCTTTCAAGAGATGTTGCAGCTAGAAATAGCCACTGAGAGGCAAAGGTTACAGGTAGTCCTCAACTTACAATAGTTCATTTAGTGACCATTCAATGTTATTACAGCACTGAAAAAAATTGACTTATGACTCTTATGACTTACAACTGTTGCAGCATCCCCATGGTCACATGATCAAAATTCAGATGCTTGGCAATTGGCTCATATTTATGATGGTTGCAGTGTCCTGGGGTCATGTGATTATCTTTTGTGACCATCTGACAAGCAGAGTCAATGGAAAGCCAGATTCATTCATAACTGTGTGACTAACTTAACCACTGCAATTATTCACTTAATATCTGTGGTACAAAAGATTGTAAAATGGGCAAAATTCAGTTAACAAATGCAACAGAAATGTTGGGCTCAATTATAGTCTGAAGTCAAAGCCTACATGTATTAATAACATATGTGACTCTACTTATATAAAAGTTATATTTTAATTACAAGAGTATTCATTAACTTCGTGGTTAATTCATGAAGCTGGTTTGGAGCTGGTTTGCATGGATAGCAAATAATTTCATTCCATGCTTTTTGTTATAGATTCTAGAAGAAACATACCATTTGGTCCATGATCAGGTATCAGATGGTTTACGTGCTCTAAAAGAAGAATGCAAAAAGGTCACTCTAGGACTAGAGGGAACTATTCGTTCAAATATAGACCAGATTGTCACTTCGAAAGACTTTCTGGCTACAAAAATAAAAGGTAAGTTGAATGTCACACAATCAGCCTTTTGTGTTTTTCCTTTTTACATCTATTAATCACAGTATCAGTTGACAATTCTAATTTGCATATATCTAAAAGAAAATTAATTCAGACTTTTTTAATGTTTGCCTCTTTTGAGGATATCTACATTTATATGGCATGGGCCCAAATATTTTATAATATGTTCATACTGCATGTTATTTCTTTTGAGATGGAAATCCCTGTTTAAGTGGATGCAGCAAATGCATGCTTAATAGTGTATATGATGTAATTCTATTTTGTTAAAAAGCAAATAAAATAAAATAAAATAAACAGTATAGTACAAATGAAGATGATCAATAGCACTTCCAGTTTTGGCCTGCAGTTCGGTGCACATTTATTGAGCAATTACAGCTTTTTTTTCTTTAAAAAGCATAAATTGGGTTGCATATCTTGTCAGAATATTGGAAAATCTCATAGTAACAGAATCTGCAAATCAGTTCCATCACTGAGGAAACTTTATTAACTTGAGTTAGAAATAATTAATTATCATATTGTAATATTATTAAAAGTATTTAGTTGCCTGCTATGGAGTATCTCCACGATGACTGAAACCCAACATTTATAGCTGTTTTAATGATATTGGTATTACAATATGGTCAAGAAATATACCACAGACTAACACTTGGTGGAGCAGTCATGGAAAAAATGTCAAATACTGTGATGTGTCTATACCAGTGTTTTCAACCTTGTAGTTCTTATTTGGGTGAATTCCAACCCTCAGGCTACTTGGGAAATTCTGGGAGTTTGAGTCCATGCATCTGAGAGCTTCCAAGGTTGAGAAAAACTTGTCTATACTGTAAAAATCAGAATCTGTGATACTCCCTGTGATACTCTATGGCAGCAGCGCTAATATTTTGGGCACCAGAGAATGGTTCCAGGGAGAGAGATTTTTCCGTGGACCAGAGAGGATGTGGTTTTGTATGCTGATTGCATCCCATGGCTGGGGCTTTGCTTGTTTGTGTGACCCAATTGCTCATATGTTGCCAGTCCATGGACCAGGGGTTGGGTATCCCTGCTCTATGGAAATGGAAGTTCGACTTTAAAGAAGAAGGATAGAAGAGTATACATGCTTTTGAACTTTTGTATTGGAAAAGACTCCTGAGAATACTGTGGACAATCAAGAAAACAAACCAAAGGATCACTGAACAAATTAACTCAATTTGTCCATTTGAGCAAAAATAACCAGGCTTTAATTATTATATTTCGGAGACATTATGCAAAGACCCAGATTCTGGAAAAAATCTCTAATCCTGGGAAAGGTAGAAGGAAATAGAAGAATATTAGCTGTAGATGGATACAGTGGTAAAGAGTACACTGTTGGGAAACCTGAAAGAACAGGTTAAGGATAGATCATCATGGAGAAAAACTCTCTATGTGGTCACTGGGAGTTGAAAACAATGACACATAATCAAATCAATTAATTAATCAAAAATTAATTATTTCTAATTCAAGTAAATAAAGCTTGCTTAATGATAGAACTGGTTAGATTCTGATACTACCACATTTTTCCAATACTGTATTCTAATATGACATGCAGACAGGGCTCATCCTGGTGCAAATTATTCTGCATCAGGAATCTATTGAAGTGACCAGATGCATTCAGCTTTCAAGAGAAAATATCTTGTATTTTCTTAATTCTGAAATGTAATTGCATCATAGGGCAGCATCATTGCATACTATGCTGGTGGTTTTATACTGTACTTGTATTCACTTACAGTGAAAAAGGCCCATTATTATGTTTTTCAATTAAGTGGTATGCTGGTATGTAAAATGCACCAACTTATACATTTTGCATTTCTACAATATGATGTCTACATGCATGCATAAGTAGTCCCAGTCCTACAATCCAACTGGTGATAGATGTTGGTTCTGTTCTTTTTGATAATAAAAATTATGTGTGACCTCATTCTTATAGTTCCCTTACCTGTTTCCTTTTTGGGCAATATGGAAACTATTAAGCTACCTTTGAACTGTAATTCACCACATGGCCCAGAATATCCTTTGCTTTCATAACAAGTTTGACGTGTGTGTTTTAGGGGATTGATTTAGGCTTTTAAACCTTGCAAAGCTTATAAAAATTGAATTGACCCAATAGCAGATAATAGGAGCAATCTAGAAATCAATTTTTTGAGTTTCATGCCCAGTGAAAAGAAATTAATGAGTTTTATTTATTTGATTTAGAAACCATCTGACTCTCTCCCACCTCTTTGCTTGCTCTGTGAAGCTCTGGAAGGTGTTTTTTAATGTACCTGTTACCATTATTGCTAAGTAATCACATATTTGCTAACAGGCTTTTCAGAGTTTTACATATTACTGTACTATATTACTCTAATGTTGAAAACCGGCAGTGAAGTCAGAATTGATGATCACATGACCATGGGACACAGCGACCATTATAAATGCATGCTAGTTGCTGAGACTGGTTCTGAATCTATTTTTTGAGTGCTGTTGCAAATTCAAATGTTTGCTGAATGCGTAGACAGGGAGGACTATGTGTAGATGGCAATTTTTGTTTAAAGTCTTCTTCCTTCTTAGAGTTCAATTCAGGTTTATCTTAAATCTTCAGGGAGCATAGCTGAACCTATCCAGATCTGTTGCAGTGAAAGTATTCAGCCCTTTTTAGCTTCTGTACTAGAGGAACTCATGGGGCCAGTGAGCTCTGGATTCACCGAAGTCTGTCTGGTGTTTGAAAAGGAAGTCAACGCAATCAGCCAAACCTTTCAAGCAACAAATGATGTTGCAACACTAAATGAGGTAAGCAAACCGTGATGATAAATTATTTGCCTTCTGCATGAATGGAAGTCACTTAGGGTCATTAGCCTTCAGTTTCTTCTCTGTGGCATGATAGATTTATCTTGGTCAGATGTTTCCAAGTCTGACTGAGATCCCATACCCTTGCCTTTGGCAAATAACTATCTCTTAGTTTCTATCTGTACATGAAAAATAAGAAGAACCTGTCTCACATGAAATGTATAGAACAGGATTATAAACGTTGGTAAACTACTTTCCATAACCTGGACTTGTCATGTTTTTGTTTATTGTTAGACAATCATTCCCCTGAAAATCTCAGAAACAACATGTTTGAAAGGGAAAAAATTGTACAATACATCCTACAAAAATATAATCTTTAGATATGGATAATATAGATTTAGATACTATAGATAAACTGCAGCAGAGCAGAAGACACAAGTCAACGATGTAACATGAGGATACAATTCAGGAATTGCCTTCTTTCCTTTCCCTTTCCTTCCATGATAGCTTAATCATTCCTTTTTACTGAGGAAGGCCAGCAAAACTCCAGAAATCTTTCTCCCTTACCATATGATACCAAGGGCTGCTGCAATGGTATAACTACCGGGTTACACAACCTTCTAATTTTTAATGGATAGTAAATGTACCATTACTGGAAAATCTACTTCCTTCCCAATCTGTGTTTCTGACAGAATGTGAATCACCTGATGAACCTGCCAAACAACTCTGTCAAAATGGAGCCTTGCTATCTAAAAGTCAATTTTCTTCAAGAGCAACACCAGGACCTCAAGACTCGCTTCAAATTCCACAACATTGACTTGGTTATCCAGAGGACACATAATGTAATGCAGGAGGTATGATATGATTCATATATACTTTGACCATCAGCAATATGCAGGCCAATTTTCTGAGTTTAATATAGCTTTGGATTACTTGCCAACCAATAGTTGGTCACCCCTTTTATGATTTCTAATGATTTGGGATCCCAAATGCAAGTTAGAATTCCTTTTAGAGATGTAACCAAGGCCACTTAAATCAAATCTCTGAATCACATAGTCATGAAGGTAGATTCACTCCCATCTGGCAAGGTTCTGATGATATAAACATAAATGGTTTGTGGATTACGCTGAGCCACAGTTTATTGAGCATGATTTAAAAGCTCTAATACATGGGTTCATATAATGTACTAACAATAAACAAAAAACCTGCATGATGACTTTATGTACAAACCAATTCATGGAATAATTCATGAAGACAAAGGTATTTGCAATAAGAAGAAAAAACATTGCCAACATGCCTTGTAAATAAATATTTCTATCTACAAATAAAGTAGTTAGATGTTGACAAAGAGACAGATGTGAGTGGCAGATGGACATCTGCAAGAAAATAAATAAGGCAACTATTTTTTTTATCTGTTTTTAGATTCTGGAAAATGCAGTATACACATTTGAGCAACTACTGGGTTTAAATCACTCCAAAGACATAACTAAAATGGCAACAGCCATTGAAAAAGTCAAACTTCGTGTTCTTAAGGT
The DNA here is from genome assembly GCF_049901715.1 of Pseudonaja textilis. Lineage (NCBI taxonomy): Eukaryota > Metazoa > Chordata > Lepidosauria > Squamata > Elapidae > Pseudonaja > Pseudonaja textilis. The sequence continues at coordinate 95,286,406 of NC_141992.1, forward strand.
GAAGTATTTATTTCTTTTGCTTGTTCTCAAAGTAGGAATGTTGGGTTATAATGTTCATTATAAAATCCAAATGCCAAATAAGGTATTTTATTTATATTTCTGTTAATGAAAAGTACAGATAATTATTTGAATTGTCTAGATGAAAAATACTACATATTTTAATAGTATGTCTTTAATCTGTATTGTGTTGATAAGAGACAATGGTGATCATGATAATATATTGAAAACACAGTAAAGGTGTGTTTGAGCAGAGCTGCTTTTATGGGAAAATAAATTTAATGGTACACCTAAAGGAGAAGAAGTTGAAAATTGAAATTTGGAAATTGAGAGAGATAATAAGTAAAACAGCTAACATTTTGAAATCATTAAGGACTTACTGAAGGAAAGGAAAACTTGGGTTTGTTCATGGTAGCAAAATATGCATTACATCCTATTTAAATGTATTTCTATATGGAGCCTGAGTTGCATTAGGTAATATATCTGAAGTTGGCCTTCTGCATAATTAGAAGTCTGACTTCTAATTCAATTCTGAATGGACATATACTATCATATATATATATGTGCAACATGGGTCTAAGGTGACTTTTGCAAAAAAAAAAAGAGAATTGACAATAAAGTGAGCAGCAAAATGTATATATGTATGTCTTTGAATTTGCATCCTATGCTACACTATGCAAGGTCAGATGACTATTTTCCAATTCCCCTTCATATCTTTTGATAAGATTAAATACACTCCAGAGTGTCCTGATAGAGATTGGATGAGATACAGAACTTTGGATATGAGTTTCAGAGCAAATCAAAGTCACTAAATAGAAATCAGCTTTTTAGAAAGCCATTGTATAAAATAAAAGGGTAAAGTCTTGTTGGAATCAAACTTGATTCTTGGAGGCTTAATGGACAGGTCCATGTAATGTTCTTGGCAATAATACCAAAATAGTTTCCCATTGCTTTTTTGCATTTTTAAAAAACTTCCCAATCTATAATTCTGATATTTGTTAATGGCTTTCCACTGAAGTACTTAGCCATTTCCATCTTTGCTAAGCTTTTCATGATCAGTCAAATTTGAACTGATGTGTAGATAAAGAGGATGGATTTGAAGAAGAAATGGGGGAAATGTTACGGTACAAAAGACAGAAAGTAAGACAACAAAGATTTGTAGAATCTTTGGGATTTGTAGAAAGTGTGTGTTAGTGATTGGGGGCAAACCCCCAAACAGAATGTGCAGCAGCAGTCAAGCCAGGCAGCCAAATGAGAGAGGAAGGGCCCTAGAGTTTACACACACTGATGACAAACACTGTTTTGTAGTTTAAATAGTTGTTTAATCCAATTAGAGTTTAAACATTGTCAATCAGTCCATATGTCATTCACAAATATATCCATTCAGTAACTTAGTCCATTTACTAGTCAGTTCTATATCCTTATCTGCTTGTAAAGATATCTTCTCCTCTGATACCTTTCCTTTTGAAGACAACGCTGAGTATTCACAGGATATCAGCACATCAATGAAATAGTCCTTTCGTTCAGGTATTCAAACAGTTGTAGCAAACAGTAGCAAACAAACAGTAGCAAGCAGAAAAACAAGCAGAGAGAGGTTACGTTTCTCTTACTGCCTTTTATTGCCGTTTGTAACCGCACCCTTAATTAGTTAATTACAAGCAGTTTGGTGCTTAAAGCTACAAGTTACAAACACCCAAACCTTGGTTTATATATTTATTCACCCAAACTTAGTTGGTGTATCAATGTTATACCCAACATTCTCCCCTTTTGGGTGATATAAATATATAATACCCTTACAATCTAAAACCATACTTTACACAACTCTCTTGGTGCTTAATGGCACCTTGGGCTTTAGTAAAGTTATCAGCTATATTGTCTTCCGACATGCAGTACTCCAGCTGTATCATTTTACTCTTTACAGATTGTCTAACGTTTAAGTACCTTAAATCTGTATGTTTGCTCCTAGTTTTTACTGCAATATTTGTGGCCATTTGAATTGCTGCCTGATTATCTTCATGTACAATTATAGGATAATTTACAGTTAATCCCATGTCATTCATCATCTGCTTATACATGATTAATTCAGTACATAATAACGACAAACAGGAGAATTCTGCTTCCATGGTAGACAAACTTATATGCTGTTGTCTTATTGACTTCCAACCTATTAATGTCTTACCCAGCATTATGGCTGTTCCTGAAGTCGACTTTCTTGTGTCTCTTTCTGATGCAAAACTAGCATCTGCATAAGCACTCAGTATTAGATCACCTTTTGGTTCTAGATACAGTGCATGGTGTAATGTTCCTTTAAGATACCTTAAAATTCTCTTTAATGCTTTCCAATGACATTGAAGTGGATCATTATTATGTCGTGCCAGTTGATTAACACCATAAGCTATATCTGGCCTTGACCAATTGCTAATGTATGATAAGCTACCAATCAAAGATTGATATATTACCTTATCAAACTTGGGACTTTGAGTATCCATTTTGCAAATATCCTGACTCATTGGAGTCTTTGTAGTCTTACAAAGTTCCATCTTATAATCTATTAGCAATTTAGATATCTTATCCTCCTGAGATATCTTAAAACCTTTCTGTGTTTTCAGTATATTCAAACCTAGATATTTCTTTATCTCCCCTAATTGCTTGATTTTTATTTTCTTAGCTAATGATGCTATTATTTTATTGGCTTCATCATTAGTTTCTGTAATCAAAGCAATATCATCTGTGAATAATAGTAATAATGATATTTTCCCATTTGTCTCCCTTTTAAATAGACATGGATCGGCTAAACCGGCTTTAAACCCTATATTGTTTAGTTCCTTTACAATATACTGGTTCCATTCATAGCCTGATTGTTTAAGACCATAGAGGCTCTTTTTTAACAACCAATAATCATTATTATTTTCACCTTTAAATCCGATAGGTTTTTTCATGTATACAGTATGTCTTAGTGGAGCGTGCAAGTAAGCAGTTTCTACATCTAGATGGTTGACTATATATTTCTTACTTGCTGCCCACACTAAAGCTGCCCTTAATGTTGCTGCTTTAAGGTTAGGTGCAAATACCTCATCATAGTCATTGGCATTTTGTCTAAAACCTTGGGCTACTAATCGTGCCTTATGGATTATATTACCATCTTTTTCAGTTTTTATCTTAAAAATCCATTTGCAGCCAATGGGTTTTATATCAACAGGTAATCTCGCATTTTCATATACTTTCATATCCTTTAAGGATTTTAATTCCTTATTCATTGCTGCATACCAACTTTCCTTATCTTTAGTAGGATACATGTTTATTTCATCTACAGTATATGGAACTTTATTAATCTGGCACGCTGTGTTAGCCTGGTATCTATCAGGCGGTCTAGATATTCGTGTAGTTCTTCTGGGAATTGCAGGGCTTGTTTGAGGACTTTTTTGAATTACTACCTGTTCATGTTCCTCAGCTTGCTCAGCTATTGGTACTATTTCTTCCTTTATGGGCTCTATCTCTGCCTGTATTTGTCTCTTTACTTTATTCTTAAAGTTACAGGGATAATTAATGGGATTTCTATAGGATTCAATAATTACTTCTTTATTGTTATCCTGTTCTAACTTATCCCATCCTACGTGCTCTAGAAATTGGGCATTGGCACTACATAACACCTTAGATGTGCCTTTCTCCCAAAATCTATACGCCCTATGGTTTGCTTGGTAACCAACGAAGAATAATTGTTTAGCTCTGTGTTGCCCTTTACGCCTGAGTTGTGTAGGGATATGCACCCATGCTGGTGCACCAAATGTGTGCAGGTAACTCAGATCAGGCTTCCTGCCATGCCACATGGTGAATTGTATTTCACCAGTAGTTGTGTTAACAACGTTGTTCAATATGTTATTAGCACACATTGTGGCCTCCCCGCACAAAGAATCAGGTAATCCAGAATCAGTTAACATTGTTCTAACCATTGCCTGTAGTGTTTGGCCTCTTCTCTCAATAAATGCGTTGTGTTGTGGTCTGTATGGTGCAGATTTCTTGTACTCTATTCCAGCTACCTTTAATCTATTCTGGAATTTGCTGTTAACAAATTCGTACCATTATCTGTCACCAGGGTTATCAGTTGCCGTTTAGACTTTCTTTCTGCAAATTTTAACCAGTTGAAGAAATGTTGATATGTTTCAGTTTTGCTTTTCATTAGATAGCAAAACCCATATCTAGAATAATGGTCCATAATGCTCAGTATATATTGAGCACCCCCATACTGGGTTTCTTTGGACCTATAATGTCTGCAAATACTACTTCTAAAGGTTCTTTAGTTTTGAAACCATTTAGCCTATTTGCAGGCAATATTTTACTCTTATCTTCACAGCAGACATTACAACGCAAATATTTATCACAAGGTTTTAACCTTATTCCATTAGATAACTCTACTGTACATTTTAGCATTTTAAAATTTACATGCCCCAAACACCTATGCAATAAATGGATACATTCATTATGAGGCTTTATATTGTTAAATACAGTCTGTGCCTCCCCTTTCTTACTATCATGTAATACATACAATGTTCCATTTAAAGCTGCAGTTACCTTTTTGTTATCTTTCTCAATTATGCAATTATTATCCTTAAATGTAATTACATAACCTAGTTTGTCTAATACCCTTACAGAAAGCAAGTTCACCTTTAACTGTGGTACATACAACATTTTTATATCCTGGTTTAAGCATGGACAGTATGCAATACCTTCTCCCTTGGCCTTGAGGTTCCAGCCATTAGCAAGTGATATATGTTGAGAGCTTGTTTTATAAATTTTGTCTTATCTCTCGTGATGCAGTGGGATGCACCACTGTCCACCACCCATAAATCATTCTTCACATCACAGTTGCTAAACGTGGCTAGTTCAAAAGATTTCTTTGGCTTTTTTACATTCTGGCTTTTTTCTTTTCTGCAGAATCTTGCCAAATGTCCTCTGCCTCCACAATTAAAACACTTTTTAATTGTGTATGCCATCGAAGATAAATTCTCTTCTTCCGGGTGCTTTAATTTACTTAGTTGGTTTCTTTCAAGCTTTGAAGATAATTTCTCTTCTTTATTAGGTTTATCCTCTCTGAGCTGGTCACGTTCACATCTTCTTCTGGCTTCTTCTAATAGCCTGCCGGTAATCTCGGTTAATGATAAACTATCTTTTGGCAATACTTCTAAAGCAGTCACATAATCATCATAGCTTTGATCTAATGAAGACAGTATGATGTATACTTGTTGCAACTCATTAAATATAAGCTCTTTTTCTTGTAATTCCTGAAAAATGCTCTTCATACAATTTAAATGAGTTAACATGTCTCCATTCTTCTGAAGATGTGTTCAAAATAGTTTGCGTGTAAGATATATATGAGCTCCTACACTGTCCCGAACATATATCTTCCTGAGGTTCTCCCAGCAGTTTGCAGCATTTTCCTCTCCACGGATATGGATAAGTTGCTGGTCAGAGAGAGTCAGTCCTATGATGCATAAAGCCTGCTCATTCTTTCGTTTATAGTCTTGTATCTTTTTGTCATCCTCTTCAACATTAGGATCTAAGTTAGTCACATCTGGTGGGTTTGTTATTATGTCCCACAAACCTTCTCTTCGTAGAAGTAAACTACATTTCATTGACCATGAAACATAGTTTGTTCCATCTAGTCTGGATATCATGGACAGATTTGGCAAATTTACTTGTGCCATTGCTCTTCAGATATGTAACTATTTAAAAAACTACTGAAAAAAAACAGTTTGTTTTTACAGTAATGTGCAACTCACACCAACTCTCACTGCTATATCCTCGTTAGTTAGACTGTGCGCTCTGGGCCCATAACCAATGTTAGTGATTGGGGGCAAACCCCCAAACAGAATGTGCAGCAGCAGTCAAGCCAGGCAGCCAAATGAGAGAGGAAGGGCCCTAGAGTTTACACACACTGATGACAAACACTGTTTTGTAGTTTAAATAGTTGTTTAATCCAATTAGAGTTTAAACATTGTCAATCAGTCCATATGTCATTCACAAATATATCCATTCAGTAACTTAGTCCATTTACTAGTCAGTTCTATATCCTTATCTGCTTGTAAAGATATCTTCTCCTCTGATACCTTTCCTTTTGAAGACAACGCTGAGTATTCACAGGATATCAGCACATCAATGAAATAGTCCTTTCGTTCAGGTATTCAAACAGTTGTAGCAAACAGTAGCAAACAAACAGTAGCAAGCAGAAAAACAAGCAGAGAGAGGTTACGTTTCTCTTACTGCCTTTTATTGCCGTTTGTAACCGCACCCTTAATTAGTTAATTACAAGCAGTTTGGTGCTTAAAGCTACAAGTTACAAACACCCAAACCTTGGTTTATATATTTATTCACCCAAACTTAGTTGGTGTATCAATGTTATACCCAACAGTGTGCAAACATTTCAGAGACTTCCCTAAATCATATAGTTATAAAATAAACAATAGAGGGAGCATAATCAGACTTTCAGTGTTATGTTACTATAGCCAATCTGAGTAAAAGTGAATCTTCCACTGAGTTATTGCCTGCTCCAGTTCTACCTTGTAGGGCTGACAGTTCCCCAACCTGATGTATTTAGATGTGCTTGGGATTCTGGAACTGTAACCCAGACACCCATAGAGGCATATTTTAGAAAGATGACATAAAAGGCATGTCTGTGTTTTATTGTTGATACAATGCCATATACCTAGTTGGATCTAATATTGAGAATAAATGAATGAATAAATTAACAAATAAATAAATTTGCTTATCTTCTTAAGATCTTTGTAAGCTTTTCCTTTTTTTCCTTATCTTTCTTTTCATTTTCTCTCATTACTTCTTTACTTATTTTTCTTTAGTCTTGTTATTTTCAAATTGCAATACTGTTTTTATTCTATTGAAAACTTCCTTAGTAAAAAGTGATATATTTATATAAAAAAGTAACATCGAGTTTGGCTGTGATCCTACAGATAAATATGAAGGAATAGTGATAGTTATTGGCTTTATGCCTTGATTTTAGTGTACGTTAGCAGGGGAGAAAGTTGGGAAGTAGGTGTTTGGCTCTCCAAAATCTCATACTGGATTCTTCTTTTTCCACAAAATTGGCAGCAATATGATTATGACAGTAGTACTATCCGGAAGAAAATATTTCAGGATATCTTGGTCCAGATCACTCTGCCCACACTGCAGCGGACATTGGCTTCAACATATAAACCGGTAGGTTAATATACTGACATAGATGACTCAAAATAGGGTTTGCAAATCAAAACTAAAATGCTAATAATGTCAGCAGACAATGGTTCTTTAGTTTTAAAGACTGGAAATGAAATTATAGAGACAAGATAGCAACAGAGAGTTGGAATCAGCCTTAGTTATTCTTAGGGTCAAGCCATTGAAATATGTAGGATTTATGGTTAACTTAAATCCTGCCGATTTTCAGTGGTTTAGATTACATATGACAAGTTTTTCTTAAACCTATCTATCTTCCTAAAACTCCAAAGTTGTTGTAAAAAAGCTAGTCTTTTCTTTTTTTAGAAAGCCTAAGGAATATATTGGGGGCAGAATATGGATAGTTCCTCATGTTAGAACAAATAATAAAATATAAGGATTGAAGATGACCTTGGGGAGAATCTGTATTTTTCTGCAAAAGTAAAAGATAATTAAAGTTATTTTGGGCAAAATGATAAGATGTTGCAAAGAACCCCTTGCATATTATACCTATAAAAATGAGTTAGAACTTATATGATCCTGTGTATAAAGCATGTGTTATGTTTACTTGAAAAATTAATTCATGCAGTTCTTCCTATGGACATTCTGTTAATGAAAGAGATATACATAAGAGTGAGATATTTTAAAAATATCTGGAAAGACATAAACATGTACATAGTATTTGTGGCATCTTCTCTCAGAGCTTGAGAAAGAGGAGAGCAGTTTGCAAAAGGCTGCATGTTTTTTAAATCAATGTAGATAATTTTTTACCAGTTTAGAAAACTGATAGCCACATTCCTGGTGCATCAAAGAGTGATCAGCAAAAGAATTAAGAAATCTATCTATTTTCCTAATAAATGAAGAATGTGCAGATAATCTGTACTCATACTTTTGCCAAACACATCCTCTTTCCAGTGTCTGAAGAGCCCACTTCTGGCAGTTCCCAGTGAAATTTATCTCATTGCAGAAATAGATTAAGACACCTTCACTCTAAGATATTCTAATAAACCTCACTTTTATTAGACTTTATTATTTTTTCTGTAAATGTGTTGTTTTCTAATTAGCCATTATTACTTTAAATAATATCTTGTTCTGCAGATGCTTCAGGAGTATGAGCAGTACATCTTTGCTGAATATAACAGTGTGATACAAGTTGAAAATGTCTATGAAGAGATTCTGTTTCAGACACTGCTTGATGAATCCCTAAAAGGTAACTTTGCTTCTTATGAGATTCATATCAATCTGTCTTGGCAAGTATAAAAATGAACTGATTATTTCAAGCAGTTTTAAGTTTTACCTTGACCTTTTTCATTCAGCAGTTTTGGGATTGTACCAATAAACCAATAAGTTTAAAACAGGGTTGAACAATCAAAATGTATTATCTATACCTTCACTGGGCACTGTCAGAGTTGAAGACTAATACATCTGGGGGTACCAGATTGAAGAAGGTGCTTTATTAATTTTATGGATGATTTGAGAAAAGAGACTTCCCTCCATTTAGTTCTTCCAAGCTAATATTGCCTTGTTCTCAGCATGTTTCGGTGCTCTTATTATATGGCTGAATATCTTTTCTCTGTTTGTTTGTGTCCATCTCCTGCTTAGTGATAAAAGAAGCAGTCCATCTGAAGAAACATAACCTTTATGAGGAAATAAACCTGCCTTCTGAAAGCGTCTCCAGTTTGAGTGATCTAAAAACTCCTGTAGAATCAGCACAGGCTAGCCCAGCTAGAGTGCCAGCCCCCAATTTAATGGACGAATCAGATGCTGGCCTTGGAAGTAATGAAGTTTTCTTAACAGAAAAACTCCATCAAGAAGAAGAAGGTGATGAAGCTAGGGAGACAAAAGAAGAGGGGATAATAATTTCAGATTTTGGTGGCAGTGAATCTTGTCCAAAAATAGTTACTGTTGTAGAGGGAGCCCTTCCAATCACAAATGTCAGTGAAATCACAATAGAACAAAATAAAGAAACAGCAGAAGAAGAGCATCCCGTTCATGATGATGTGAATGAAATTAGAAATTTGTTGACCTTGTCTATTGAATTGAAAGAATATGAACAGTCTGTGAACAAAGAACATGATTTACAGGAGTGTGGAATGTCAAACTCAAAGGAAGAAGCAGAAGAAAAGAGCAAAGAGGATTATCAAGCAGGTGATTCTCCCATTGTGAAAGCAGATGATACAAATATTGTAAGTAGCTCTGGGGAAATAAGCAGCATAATTCATCAGGATGCTTCTGAGAAGTCTGAAGAACAGAGTCCCAGTGATATCTCAAGGGAAGAGCTGAACACAGAGTCAAACATTGCGCATCCAGATGAAAAGAATGATAGTACCTACGACCAGTCTCAGACAGAGCCATCTACTGAAAGCGGACAATCTGACCAGAGTAAAATGGGCCCTTCATCTCATAATGTTGTGTCTGAAGAACAAAAGTCACAAAGAGAGCCTGCTGAAGGTGAACAACCTAACCAGATAAGAGAAGGATTTTCCTCTAACCATTCTTTTCCAAAGGAAGATCATTCCCAAATGGGACAATGTATTAAAGCAGATTCTCAGGAAGCAGAATTGTCACTTCTGCAATCTGCCCTGAGGGAAACAGAGATATCACCCTTCTTGAGCTGTTCTGTTGAAACTCAAGAAAGCATGTTGCATACAGAATCTTTAAACATTGAGTCACCCCCTCTGCTGGTTTCCTTAGAAGTAAAAGAAACTGAGGCTAGCGATGTGGTAAGCATGGACTCAGAAAATGTCACTTTTGATCAAGGGGGTGATTCTGAACAAGCAGGTGAGTCCTTGCTGAAGACGGATGATGCAGATATAATTAAGTGATGAAAGTTGAAAAAATACTGAGGGCGACTGTTCTGATTCACCACTAGCAAAATAGAACTTTGAAAATTTAAAGCCTGAGCCCGAGTTATGATTACTTTCCCTAAACAAGAGGAAATGGAGAGATTTATTCAAATTCATAACCTACTTGAGAGCCATCTTTTAATTTGAACCTGTGGTTTTCTGAAAATTTGCATTGTTTGAATAATACTCTTCTGCCATTTGCTACTTCTTGTCACTTATCCAGAAGTAAACAATGAAAGAATCATCACTCAAGTGGTAAAGAATGTTGCAAACTGTAAGTTATAACATAACAGGATGTTTAGCCTTTCCTATTTTTTGAAAAATTCATTGGGAATATTGATTGTCCTGTAACAATGAACAATCTATTTGTGGATGAGATGTCAGTGACTCTCAGTAGAATTAGAAGGAAGTATTGCAAGGGGGAAAAATATTGCACAATATATAATAATAATAAAAAAAGAAGGCAAATCTTTAACAGAAGTAATCGTAAAATTTCCTTACTGGAATATTATAGAACACATTTGTACACAATTGTGTTTGGAATTTTCATAGGTAGATTGTTGTTTTTGGACTTAAAAGCTTTGTGCATATATTTTGAGAATGTTGAGAGCTAATTCCTCTTCTTTTATCATTGTTATTATTGCTATATTTAAAATTTACCAGAAGAATAGAATAGAATAGAATAGAATAGAATAGAATAGAATAGAATAGAATAGAATAGAATAGAATAGAATAGAATAGAATTCTTTATTGGCCAAGTGTGATTGGATACACAAGGAATTTGTCTTGGTACAAATGTTCTCAGTGTACATAAAAGAAAAGATACATTCGTCAAGAATCATAAGGTACAACACTTAATACAGTAATAGTCATAAGGGTACAATACAATAAGCAATCAAATCATACCAGAAAACAGTCACAGCTTTTTCTATTCTATTTTTCTATACCTTCTGTGGAGCACTTTATACCTGCTTTTTTCAAAGGGAATGACAAATTTTTACTGTAACTTGTGCCACACACAAAAATGAAACAGAAGCAAGCCAGCCATTTATTAATAATCCAGAGCTCAGTATCGTGGCAGTCCATTTTCCTAATATTGAATTCTATTCCTGCACGTGTTCTGCAAATGTAAGACAAATAATTTCTCTGTTATTTATTTGACACCATTTATTCTGAATGTGCTAATTAAGGAGACAAGAAGTAGTAGAAGGCCACTGGATCAGTCTAAAGCCCTTGAACTAATTTGGTTAGAAGACTGGAAACCAGAATGTCTGTATTTGTTCATGTGCAGTGCAGTTGAATAATGCCTGCCTATTTTCTCTTTTATCTCTACAAAGAAGAGGGCTTCAGATATTCAGTGACTCTTCCAGAGTAGGACAGGACATTTATAACTCCACTCTTCTGACTCTCAACTTGAAAAGGAGAATTCTAAGGTCTAAGGCTACCTTTTGTTTCCCTGACTAGAATGATTTTTTTCTGACTCCTGTCCTTGAATAGGAGAAAGGGAAATTCTATTGCAGCAAGATTGGTTGAACTGTTAGCAGATGGCCACAAAGTACAGCAGGAATGTCAAACTCATGACAACATAGCATTGTCACGTGTATCGCAACTTCCCCCCTTCGCTAAACCAAGGGTAGGTGTGGCCAGCATGTAAAGCATCCAACCCACAGGCCGCTAGTTTGACATCCCTGAAGTACAGTATTTTAAAATTGATAGCAAGAGCAGATAAGTTAATTCATTTATTAAAACAAGGGCCAGAGATGTAGTCAATCTGAATAACTGATCATATATTGTAAAACAATTTTTAAAGTTTATAATTAGTTGCATTAGCAGATTCCAGAGCAGCTGCAGATAGTATTAACCACAAAGCAAGAAATTTGGCATTCATTTTGGGCAGGAAGAGAACTCTCCCGCTAGAGCAGAGAATGACGACTATGCTTTTGGCTGCTTGAAAATGTTCCCACAAAATTACTATTTAAATTTACTAGCTCATTGCTCATATTTCATCATCCCGTTTTCTAACTGCTCTTCACAACCCTGAGAACCAAAATACTTTTAGATTATAATTCTTTGAACTCTGTACTGCACAAATACTTTTTAATTGTATAGGGCATCAGATTATTTTGATAATAAGCCATCGTTCTACTATTTCAGTTCAGTGCATGAAATAAAAAAAGACATTAAATAAATTTGCATAATTACATATCTCTTTTTTTAACATGTTGGAATAAATGATAGCATGCTGTGTCAATTATGTGTTTAGCATCCTTCATCCCAGAGGTGTTATAAACTGAAAAGAGTATTTATGACTACATTTCTCTATTTCCTATGGATCCAGAACAGTAAAATATGTCCCCTTGCTATTAGTCATGCAACAGAAAAAAATACACTTAGGATTTGATCTGTACAACAATAGAGCTTCATTGTGCATGCAGGGGGGGGAACTGAATGATGGCAGATTAGCAAAATAATACCATAGAAACAATTAGTTACCAATTAGTTCTATAATTGTCACAGGCAGCATCTCCCACTGTCAACTGATTTCTCATTATTTGACAACTGGGAAAAGGCAAAGAGGGCAGATTTAATTCTAGTTGCTAGTCTTTGTCATAGTTCTATTACAATGTGAATTAATTTGAGATTTTAAATATTTAATTCCTGCTATTATTGAAATGAAATGTCTGTCAAGCATCAGGAACATTCATAGTAACAGCTACTGCTTGAAAATGGGGAAGAGGTACAACTAGGCCAAGGGTGTCAAACTCACTGCATCGCATTACCGTCACATCATATTTTGCAACGTTTCCCCCATTTACAAGCTGGGCTGGGCGTGGCCTGCGCATGATGCATCCGGCCTGAGGGCCACCAGTTTGACACCCCTGAACTAGGCAATCAAAACCCTGCCCTTTTCTACCTGTGTGCAGTGCATGCAACACATATGAAAACAGGGCAAGATTTTCATTGGCTGGTTGTACTTGCCATTTTTAGGTATTGCCGTTTTAATTCTTGCAATATAAGTTAAAAAAAATTAAAAGATACTAATGCAGCAAAATATTCTAGCTGAATTGTTATCTATACACGAAACTATCTCCTGTCTATTTGCAATAAAATATATAGAATAAATGATATTTATTACAGTGTTTTAGTATTTGTGCTTGAATAGGAATACTGTATATCTTCACATCTAAATATTCAACTCTTTTTCAATTGTTTGTTTTTAAAAAGGATGCTAGCAACGTGCTGGCTATGGGCATATTACTTGGAACTCTGACAGATGCTTAGGCAGAATATATTCCTATGTTGGAAGTAACCATTTAACCACAGCATTAGAGTTAGAGTTACCCAAGTAAATGCCAACATTTTGGACAACAATTACCATGACTAATCAGAAGTTATAGGAGTTATTGTCCTAAATGTTTGAAGAGCACTGCCTACAACATGTGAAGATTCTATGTAGGTATAGATTCTGTATCGATATTAATCATGCATGCCAGAACAGCTTGGAAGAAATACTTCAGACTTGTGTGAGTAAAAATACAATTCCTTTCTGTTTCAGCTTAAAACTTTCAGATTTCTGAAAGTCTGAAAAAGACACCATTGCTTTAAGAGTCATGTAAGCTGACTCATTAAAGCAGCTGCATCTTTTTAAAGGCTCACCTATGAGCTTGAAAAAGGGAATGGTGGCAGTAATTAATAGTAGCGGTACTATGAACATTCCTTCTGAAAAGTTTGCATAGCCATAGCCTGTACATGATAAACCAATTTTAGATTTCAGAAAAGGCTCTTCCACTACTATTAATTATGCCACTGTTCATTTTTTCAAGTTTATAGGTAAGCCTAAAAAAGATGCAGCTGCTTTAATGAGTCAATTCATTTGACTCAATTCATGACTCTTAAAGCAGTGATGAATATCATTTCAGAAGTAGAGCATCTTTATGATGTTCTAAGAAACTTGGCATTGATACTGAAAATAATAATCCATGTTGTGCTCCTATTCTTACAATATGCTTTCATATGTTTCCTAATCTTCTATCTGTAGTATTTGATGTAGAAGAAGGTGTTTGTTTATTGAATATAAGATGAGATCTTAAGAAAGATGTGTTAGATCTTTATATTTTTTTTAAAAATGACTTGGTACAAGTGACATCTCTTTCAAGCAGCAAACTGTTTTTCAGGTTTCTATAGGAGACTGAAAAATAATTTAGCTGTTCTAGAGCAATGCTATGCTTATGCTCCTCTATCTACCAAAATATCTTTGCTTTGTTATTTTCAAAGCATACCCAGCTCTATTAGATTTCATAAAAGAGAGATAAAATGAATGCAAGTCTACTATTTTCATTCAAAAATTAACTATCATGCTTATGATTGATAATACATACTTGTTTCCTCAAACAAGGTTCTAAATATTTACTTACAATTAAATCTGAATTATTTTTATTTTGTAATAGCTCCAATTGCTTGCAGTTGAGCCTTAAGAGAATATATTTAGGATTGTAGTCTTAAAATAAGTGAATTCTTTTTCTTCAAAAATATATTTTGAAAATTTGAGTATTTAATAGGAAGTAATCTTTCAGAGTTTCTTCTCTCGAGACTTTTAAAAATCTAATATACTCTAATTTCATATGTAGATGATTTCTTTCCTATGCATAGAATATTCCAGGTATCATTTAACTTTATGTGTACATATTTCATTTGAATAATTAACTTGAGTAATGAGTAAACCACAGTGTAATATGGTTAACTTTTCTCAACTGCATGTTTACAAATAAAATATTAATCTCTTACATTGTGCATTTCTTCAAAAGAGGTTTGGTACTTATTGGAGGGGGGTCGCTAGGTATTTACAAAATCCCAGAGAATGTCATATTTACCTATTACAATGGCAACCCATTGCATAATAAGAACAAATATACAGATTATAAATACAACTAATTTTGAGATAATGAATACAGTGCAGGACTGAAGCTATGAAAGTAAATGGTAGAAATATTTGGAAGACAAAAGGGGAAAATATCAATTTAGGAAATGTATCTTACATACAAATTTAGTCTGTTAGCTTTGAAACTGGAGAAAAGTTGAGGGATTCCTATTTATTCAACAATCTCTTTAGGTTGTTTAAAAATGATAACTAGAATGGATGCTGGCTAGTAGCATGAGAGGAGGGAGTACACCCATGCTTTCTAACATTAAAACAACACACCTTTCTGGTGTGGTTATCTGATTTAGCTTCGTAATGGCTAGCTTCATGATAAAAGCATAAGAGAACTTGTATCTTGACTCTGTCCTGGATGTTGTTAGTGTTGGAAGAAAAATCCGGTCCGGTTCCAATCTGGGAGAAAGTCACTGGAAATAAAATGGAGGCTGATTGGAAAGGATTCTGTTTATTGATGAGAGAAACCAATAGTATGTAGTTCTGGGAATGCTGACAAAATGGGATTGGGACAGGTGGGCCTTTATACATTCTTTGGGGTTTTGTGTTTGAAATGCTCCAGGGAGTTGTGCAATGTAGTGAAATTTGTGTCTTTTGCTATTCCAATGGTGATGGGTTAATCCTATTATGTTCTAAAAGTCATGCCTGTCCTTAATCCCATCAACTGAAACTGAAGGTGTTTTGTTTGTGAATAGATTGGTCCATCTTAATAGGCACAAAATATTCATCTGTTGGGGTCGCTTTCTGCCTTTGTTAAGATTTTTCTCCATTCTCCTTTGGCAAAATATAATATTCTGCCTCTTTTAATATTCCCCAAAATATTTCATTCTCTAGGGGTGGGCGGGCTTTCTATATTAGCATATTGGTGGTGGGGGGGAATGGACTTTATACTTTATATAAGGGTGGCTAAAGGTTGCCTCCTTTCTGAATTGCTAAGGTAAAGAAACAACATGGGAACAAAGCAAAAGAAAAATGATTTGCTTCATTGTGCCATGCCAAGAAATGTGTAGTGAGGGGGATTGTGTTGCTTTGTAAATCTTTTGACAATCTAATACTTGAATTGGTCCTCCCATACTTTATCAAATAGTGTGCTTTACTCAAAAAAATAGATAGACTTTTTAGGATTTACAATTCACACATCTAACCAATTCTTATGACCTATGTGGGAATGAACAGATGAAGCAATATATGAATCAGCCACTTTTCACACTTTCTACAGCATGTTATTGCAAAAGCATGCTTATGGCTGCTGTAATAAACTGATAATTAGGTTAAATATAAGCTTTATTCCTCACATCAAACACTACATTGGTGTGTCAGAGGCAGCACCTGGCTTTTAAGCAGAATTACCACCTTTCCAATTTTGATCAGAGTACCTGGGTTTAATTCCTTTTATTGTACCTGGGCTCCAATAACATCTGTATGCAAATGAAAACAATTTTTCTAACTTTTCAAGTGATGTTGATTTTTTTTTAATCTAAAAAAGAAATTTCTGACTACAGCTGCTTGTTTTGCCAATAGTTCCTTTGTCTCTCCAAAGCCTGGATAAGCCTAAGGAAAATTAAGTCCAGATGATCTTGGAGATAAATCTGAGAAAATGACTATTACTTTCAGGGTTTTTTCCCCATTCCCTTGCCTCGACCCCCACTCAAACTAGCAATAGCACTAAGATTTATATACTACTTCATAGTGCTACAAAGCAGTTTTCAGAGTCAGTAAGTTGCCCCCAACAATCTGAATTCTCATTTTACCGACCTTGGAAGGATGGAAGGTTGAGTCAATCTTGAGCCATCGAATTGCTGGCAGTCGGCAGAATTAGCTTCCAATATTACATTCTAGCCACTGTGCCACCATGGCGTTAAAGCCCCCAGTCAAAGTCAATTTTCCTTTGGTTGCTTTGTTGCATTTGCATGTAGCTGTGATGGCAAAGATGGTAACTTTGCCTTTAACTAGCATGCCTGAAGGACTGAGACCTTGATTAGATACATGATGCAAATAGTTTGCTGGTTTTTCAGAGTTAAACCTCAAAATTAGAAACAGTGCTTGGTTCCAGGACAGGTCTGTTCTGTTCAAAACACCATAAGAAACAGGACACATAGATAGCAGAGATAAAAATCTAAATTAGATTTCATTTCCATTTAATTAAAACTTAACAAGAGTATTCCATCATATATTTGGGTTTTTAAAAACCACAATGAAAATGATAAGAAAATTTCGGGAGGTTTTTCAAAGACTGCTTAAATGGTTGATTCCCAAGTTCCCATGGTCCTGTTTTACAACAGAAATTGCTACTGTGATACTGGTATACTCTTCATGCTCAAACTGAAAACTCTTACAACATGCTTTTGTCTAAAAGTTGTTGTTTATACTAGAATTCTGGCAAACTCAGAAACACAAAACGTATTTCCTTCTGCTTGCAGAAGACTGAGAGAACTCGAATTATAATTATTTAGTGTGATTAAACTTTGTGTATAAAAACAGTTTATTTCTATGACAGTAATCTCTATGGGTATATATTTAAAAATTTGGAACATGATTCCTTTTTACTAGATATATGTCATATCATCATCATTTTAGCCATTGTGTAATCACTGCAGGATGAAGGCTGTTCCACGTTTCCAACCATTACAGTCCTGAGCTTTTTTTTTTTTCCAATTGGACCCACAATACTTGCTGCTGTCATCCATCCATCTTGTTTAGGTCTCTTTTGTGGACGCTTTTTATCAAGTGGGATCCATTTTATGATTGCCTTGGTCATAGATACATGGAAAGATACATGCTCAGCATTACAAGACAAGATAGAAAGACCTGCACATGGATGAGAGAACAAACAAAAGCATACAATATCATGGAGAAAAAGAATTGAAATGGGCTGGAGGGAGGGAGAGAGAGATATATTTGAACTATCATGTTGCCAACACAACGGTTAAGTTTGTATAATTCAGGCTACAGAAACTACAATTCCCAACAGTCCTTTATAAGCACTGCAACAGGGGAATGTCAATTGGATTTTGTGTGTGTGTGTATGTTGTGACTAAGTATAAAGTATTTTGCTCTCCAATCCCAGGAATTCGTAGTCATTTAAAACAATGGGGTTGACAGAAATGTCTGTAAACTCCTATCAACTCTTTCTTCTATCCATTCTAATTGTAATTCCGCAGCTTCCAATATGAGCCAGTTTGGTCTAGTGGTTAAGGCACTAGAAAATGAGAGACCATGAGTCCATTGCCTTAGCTATGAAAGACAGCTGGGTGGCTTTGAGCCGGTCACTCAGCCTCTCAAGGTTGTGGTTCTGGGGAAAATAGGAAGAGAAAATTGTGTTGGATATGTTCCCTGCCTTATTTGTAAAAATAATAAAGATGGGGTACAAATAAATATGTGAACTGAGGGACCGGGTAGAAACTAAAACTCTTAACTTTCTCAAAAATTAAAAGCAATATTAAAGATTTGCATGAGAACAGGAAACACCCATTTTCCCACTGATTTCTGGTGGAAGTCATGCCCGTTGGTTTGCAACAAATATAATGAAGATTCTTAGGATATGTTCCATACCACCATCTCAGCATTTAGATCAGAGGTGGTATTCAGCAGGTTCTGACCAGTTCTGGAGAAACGGTAGCAGAAATTTTAAGTAGTTCAGAATACTACCTGACTGGCCCCACCCCCATCTATTCTCTGCCTCCTGAGTCTTTTTTGTTGCCCTGCACAGGAGAAGGGAGCTGGAAAGCAGGTTAGTGGGGTTGGGAGGGAATGGGGATTTTACAGTATCCTTTCCATGCCACGCCCACCAAGCCAAGCCACGCCCACAGAACCGGTAGTTTTAAAAAAAATGGAATCCCACCACTGATTTAGATGTCTCTTTACCCTATTGGCAAAGCGTCAGAGGGGATCAGGGGAAAAACAAAGAAACAATCTGATGGGCCAAAGAAAATGCAGAAAGCGAACAATTCGGTTTGACGCAGGAGTTTGGTTTTTTAAAAACTACTTTTTTAAAAAAAAAATTGGAGGTGTGTCACTACGTCTTGGCGACAACTTCAGTGCTACCGTACGATCCTTGAGACGGACCGTTCTTAAGATCCCAGCCCTGGTATTGTGACGTCGGGGAGCCCTAGAACGTCCTCTCGGGGAAGCTTCTAAAAGCCCAGCTCCGAGCCGCGCCGGTTCTCTACGATCGCATTCGCTTTTCCGAGGCCGAGTAGCCTCCATCGAGCCGTCGTTGCTCCGAGCATCAGTGTGAAATCGCCGCGATTCCGACCTTCTCAAGTCTCCCTTCTTTCCCTGCCTGATCGGGACATTTACGAACACGTCTGATATAACAAAAATGCCCGACGTCTCGGGGCAGGAGGATTCCGTATGACATTCAACGTACTGGTGGGTGGGAGGCGCTTTCTAAATTCAACCCTGGGCGCAATTTTTCAAACTTGGATTGGTCCGAGATGAAGCCGGAAATGACGTATTTCGACGGCGAGAGAGCGAGAGCGAGAGAGCGGTCGCTAGAGCAAAGTCTTATCTTTTTGAAAGTGCGACAGCCACGTCCAGGTTAGGAAGCAGCCCGCCCGCTTGTTCCACGTATCACTGCATCCGGGAGGGAGGGGGAGGAGTAACGCCCGGTCAGGTGATACAAACCTTGGTTCTCATTGGGCCGCGGGTAGCGGCGTGTCCCGCTACCGGAAGGGAACCCGGAAGCAACCTAGCGGCAAGATTCCGGTTTCCTTGGCTACGCCAGTGAAAGGGAGGGGGAGAGAGCGAGAGGAGGCGAACGAAGGGCTGGTCCCTCGTCTTGTGGCAGCCGCCGCGCTGTTTGAAGGGATGGGACAGAACCGGGCCTAGCGAGGCAGCTGCCGCTATGAGCGGAGCAGCAGCTGGGGGCGAGGGAAGGAGCGGCAACCACCTGGCAGGCCGTTGGTCCGGCTGGAAACTGCTGGTTTGGGGCCTCCTCTCCGCTTCTTCGGTGTTGGCAGCAGCGCCGGCTGTGCAGGCGATGAGCCGGGAGGAGAAGCGTCATCTTGGGTAAGAGCGCTCCCCCCCCCCCACTGTGCCGCAGCCGAGCCTTTACCTCGGTTGGCTTCACCCAACCTCGCTGTTGGCGAGGATGCCCTTGGCCCGGTTGCGAACCGTGGTTTTGTGAAGCCGAGGGTGGAACATATTGTGCCGTAGCCCGAGGAAGGAGTGATGGTTGGACTAGAAGACCTCTAAGGTCCCTTCCGGCACTTTTCTTCTTTGTAGGTTGCATTTGGCTGCCTGAGGAGACCCAGCAAATTACATTGAAGTCGTCTTTAAACTGACTGACACAGGCTGATTTCAAGCTTGTCACCGAGGCAGACTGAGAAGGATACCCCAGCTCATTGTTTCTTTCAGTTTTTAAATATAAAGCTGGAGAATAAATATATTACTGGGTAGTTTTCAAAATCTCACCCACCGTGTGTGTGTGTGTGTGTGTGTGAAACTTCACTGTCTAGAAATGATGACAGTCAAGGCAGTGATGTAAGAATTTCGGTTAGTCAAAGTGAGACAAGTTAGTCAAAAGTGAGTAATAACAGTTCAGGACAAATGCTGTCATTGAGGGAGAACAGAAAGATGGGGAGCTTTTGTTTTTTGTTTTAGCTGAAGGACATAGTTCCCCAAATTTAAAACATGCTATCAGGATCGTAAATGCATGGATGTCATTCTAGAAAATGATGTTTGTACAAGGTAAAGCTCAGTTATGTAATTTCACTGAACTTTTCATCTTATCTCTCTGTTGCTTTTTATGCGTGGGTTGGAACACTTTTTTTTGTTCATTTTGGTATTGTGAGTTTTGCTGATTAACTCTTCATTGATTTAGTAATGCAGTGTGATTCAGTGTTTATTATATATGCAGTATGATGGTGGTTCTAATATTTCAATAAGAAGGCACAAGTGTACTTAATATAGAATTTTATACATAATAAGTGATGTAGCAAATATTGGCAAAGAGGACTGAATCCCACTGTTGAAAGTAATGTTGGGACTTCTCAGAGAAATACATTTATTTCTTCACTGTTGACCTCCTTTGAGGACATTTGAACGCCCTGAAAACTGTAATGCTATGTGAATAATATAATTGACTTGTAAAGGTTCGCTGTTAAGGGATAATCTTGTTAGCTGCGCAAACAGTGTTTTGTTTTGAAAGATCAGATGCTTTAAAATGATGGCAAATAGTTAGCTTACTTATAAGGCAAATCAGATGTTGATGTTTCATAGAATAAAACCAAAAAGTGGACTTGTTTCACAGAAATGTACATCTGAAAAACCTGACTATAGCAATATTTTCAGTGTCTGTGTCTACTAATAATCAAGGATACATCTACACATGCATTTATAATATTTGCACATTTCACTTTTTTAAACTGTTGTAATATTAATTTATCTTATGGCAGAAAACAATTTCATGTTTGAGAGCAGTAGGAGAACATATGATTTTCTGGAGTCCTCTGACCTTTATGAAAACTAGAACTCTGATTAATTCTGGGGATCTAAATAATTTCATAGTTCATGGTTGCTTGAGTATTAACTGCAGTATTCTAATAAAATCAATATTTGGTAAACGTGTGTTCATTATAAGATTTTAAATGATTCGAAAATGCATCTGATTTCATAAAATTTAAATAAACTTATTTTATTTAATGCTACTTCTTTTTCTAGGGACTATTTAATCATATATAATTTTGTACCTATTTACTTAAAAGCAGATTTTTTTTTTTATTGAGATACCTATGTAAGTATGTATAAGATTACACTCTGATGTTTTCTTGAATAATCATGTGTTACCCATAGAATATAAATTGATTGATGTATTGTTATACCCTATATATCCATATAGGGTCAGGGAGTGTTATGACAAACTCAGTGACAACTATATTCCATTGGCACATTTTTTAAACTTAAGCAGAGTTAGCAATGCACGTTTGAATCTGAACTCATGATTTCATGAAAATGACCATGTAATTTTATTGGCAGCCATACAGAATTAATTGCTCCCTTCCAAGATATTTTTGAATTCTGTATCATACTATCCTGAAATCTTCTTTTACTATAATCGTTCTTCTAAATGCTAATCAGATTTTTTGCTTTTTTTAGGGCAGCTAAAGTGAATTAAGTACTATCACCTAACTGAGCATTTAAAAAAAATCACATTAGCATTGAATCTTATCTGCTTGGAAAGCCCAACAGATAATATCTGGGTTTGGAACATCTACATTCATATAATCATTTGAATTCTTAAGTTAAAAAAGGCATTTGTTTTTAAAAATAATTTCACAAGGAATCATTGCTCTCTTATGATAACAAATGGCTACATAACTTAGGATTGTTAAAATAAATGTTTATAAAATTGAAATGGTGTGTAGATTTTGGCTTTATATAAGTGCTCAGTTGTACTGTTTGTTGCATCTTTTTGCAAAATTCCCAACAATTCTTCAAAATGTTTGCAAAATCTGCAGATTTAATCTGGTTTTATCTCTTTTTCAGAAATCAAGTACAGGAAATGTTTGATCATGCCTATAGTAATTACATGGTAAGTGCAATGTTTACATTATTTTAATGTTAAATAACAGTCTTTTTAAAGCTGTTTTTTCATAAACTATATGTGATGAACTCTTTTTAATGTATTTTTAATTAACCATTTAATCCAAGGTTGGCTAGCCCATCACCTGAAGATAGCAGTAAATAAGCAGTGCTTTGCTTTCATATTGATACATAATAATAAGATTTTTGGAATCTGGTTTTTGTTTCTTTCCTTAGTGTATTAAGCCTAAAAGAAACCTCATACATCCTAATATTCTTTTTCCCTGCAAACAATGGGGAGAGATCATACTTCCATTATCTGATAGTTTAACAAAATTCAGTGGCAAGTTTCCAAAAAGGAATTTGGGGTCCACAGATGATTGGTAGGCTATTGGATGCTCATTCTTGTACTAATATACAATTAAGGGTCATAATTATTGTTTGGTATAATATGCTGAATCTTGCTATCATCAACTGACAAACTGGTTCAAAGTGGATTGTGTTAATGGATGGTTTGGCCTGATGTATTATTTACATTGAATTACACTGCAGTTCTTACTTGTTTAATTGTTAGGCTGTTTACATCTTGAGATTTAGTATATTTAAAACTGGCTTTTTTGTCCTAGGTATGAGTCCTTTTTTTCAGTCCTTTAATTTGTTGAATTAAAAAGCATAATCTATAATATGGGAGTTGCAGATTATGAGCATGACAAAAACATTCCAGGATCAGAGACTACAATCCAGTGAAACAATTCTACTTAGATCAGCTAGGGCTGTTCAGAATTACTTGCACATTTTAAAACTCTTTTTTAAATTATAAAATGAAATAAAGCCTACACTCAAATAAATGGTAGAATCTTTGTTATGCTAGAAATTCTATAATTGTTTCCTTAAAACAATTCAGATAAAAATACTTACCAGTCTAATAAAAATGCTTAAACTATAATACAATTTAGGTGAAGCTTTCATGTTAAGATCCAAGATGGAAACCAAGAAGTGTTTTATTAAAATCCCACTAATCACAGATCTACAAGTTGCTTGGTAAAAGCTTTAGCCGATCATAATTAGCTAAAATGAACTATTGTTGCATAATTTCATGGTAAACATTTTTATCAAGAGTTTTAGTGATTACAGGTAACATTAATTTCCTGCAGAGAATAACATTGAAACTCTGAATATGATACTGATTTTTGACTGCTAAAATATTCAAGTGGGACTCACTGTTTTCTTGGTTTTCAACCTGTTTTATCTATTTCATAGGACAGAGTTGGCATATTTATCCCCTACTGTATTTATGGTACATTCAACTGCAAATAAAATATACATAAAATTGTGTGTGTGTGTGTATACACACACACACACATACATTGTGTTGGAGAAAACCTAGGGCAAGCTGTGATTCGTTTGCACTCTGTTGTTAAAAGGCCTTTTTATCCTTGGTGAGGTGGCAAAGGATTTATATGCGGTGTAGCATGAATTATTTGTATTACACTTAAGGAAGTATATGACTTGGCACATCCTGTAAGCTTATATGTCAAAAGGATATTTATTTAGTATGGGCCTTAAGCAAATAGAATTTGTGAGTGTATTGAATTTGGCAAACAAGATCAAGGATTTAAACTTTTTTTTTTTACAGTGATGCTTGTCTTGATTCTATGGATCAGTTATTTCCTCGTTTTCCAATCTTGTAAGACTTTTTTTAGTTGTTGTTGTTTTTTTTTGACAATAATGTAGCAAAATTCTGTGCTAGAAATAGACTTTATTACTATATAAAGTTACTTGAAGAAGTGGTTTTCTACTTTTAAAAAGGGAACATTCATTAGGTCTTGCTTTATGTATCACACATTTCAACTGAAAATTCCATTTTTTTCCACTGACTTTGTAAAGAATTACATAATGCTCATTGTTACAAATTCTATTCCTTCAGTTTTGATATTGTTCACTTAGTGATAAGGAGAGAAGGATGTTTAGATTGATTTAAAAATACAATCCAGCTCATGACTTGCCCTAAACCCTCTTGCCTATACCCATAAAAATCTAGTGTGACACTTCTATACCAGATAACTTGTTGACGAATCTGAAATCCTGCATATTTTGTAAAATCCTTTTAAGGGACATCTAGTGCAACTTCTTATCTTGAGGCTACTGACATTTCAAAGAAATATAGAATCCTTACGTTATTGTCATTTATGTCTTTTCCATCAGCATTGCAAATAATAAGCAAATCAAGGTCAAAGAAATATAAGGATTATCTTTAGAGCTAGTAAAAGAGCAGAATCATCATCTTTATAAATGCGAGAATGTGGTCATCCAATATGCCACATAAGATTAAATGTGTTTTTTAAAAAGGTTATTGCTAAATTTACCATTCAACAAAGCAAATGGTGACATTAAAAGGTAACTTGCAGAATGCTTTTTCAGTATTTTGGAATAGCTAAAGGAATAAGTCATTTGATTTTATTTATATATGGACATACATACAGCAAAAATGGTACAAAAATGGTTTGTACATATACATATACCCAAAGATGAAAATCTATCTGCTAGCACTTTCTCTGAAGGCAAAGTTTGAATTTTGGTTTGGAAATGAATTTCTGCTATCTTATTATGGTGTATATTTTTATTAAGAACTAGTGGTATGTATCAAAATATTCTGAAACAAACTGAATTAGATACTTTCCCTAACCCTAACCCCTTTTAGGGACATTTGTGAGAATGTAACACACCATATTAAGCAGTGGCCCCCAACCTTTTTTGTGCCACAGCCCGGTACTGGCATCACAAAATGATCCGCGGCCCGGTACCGGCATCAGCACGCATGACAAGGCAAGGCGAGCTGAGCGACCGGCCAGCCAGCTGTCCCCCGCTTCTCCCCGCCACCTTCAACTCCTCCTTTGTACCTTTGTCGATGGGCTTTGCTTCGGGATGGCTTCGGGACGGTCGCTCGGCTCACCTTGCCTTGGGTGCTGAAAGAAGCCTCGGCCCTTAGTTTTGTTCGAAGCCCCCCCCCCTTCGATGAAACTAAGGCGTGAGGATTCCTTCAGGACCCAAACGCCACTTTCCAACCGGAAAAGCTCACCCAGAAGCACTTTCTCGTCAAACAAGGTGGCGGCGCCCAGCAAACCGGCGGCCCAGTAGGAAATGTTCCATGGACTGGTACCGGTCCGCGGCCCGGTGGTTGGGGACCCCTGATGTTAAGGACCTTGGCTTGAAAAAACCGCTGACCACTACTTGTCAATGTAATGATTTTCTTAAATACATTACTTTGAATGTAAATAGCTTCCTTATTCCAAAGGGATTATTCAATCTTATTTAAGTATTAAGTTAGATTCTATCTTTCCTAAGGATGGAGGCAGAAGGGGCAGTGTTCAAATTGCAAGGATGTCTTCCCAATTTTCTTTAAATGAAAACAACATAAGAAGAGACTTTCAGGTGTAACTAGTTCCAGATGGCAAAACCATTGTGAATATTTTATTTATATTCCTGAATTTCATTAATTATCTCTTTAAAACAAGCTGCTGACAAAAAAATTCTTATTCATGTGCATTAATGGTGTAATGAACCCTTAGTTTAGCAACTTGAGATGTGCTGAATAAGAAACTTTTCAAGGCAAATCTTGCAAGTACAAAAATTTTTGCTCCAAATATGTAACCATTTACTTTTTGTATCTTGAAAGTTGAAAAAAGAAATTTATAGTGTTGAAAGTTTTTTGAGGAGATTTTTCAGGACATTAGGCCTCTAGACTATTGTTTCAGCCAATTTGGCGTAAGCAAATAAGGGCTTGGGATGGTACATTTTTCAGGGTTTAATAAAAATTTCTGTGAAAAGCCAACTTGAGGGTAAAGAGCTGCTTATGTTTGTGATGCATCTTATTATGAGAAATAATTTCTGAGCCAAGAAATATTTTTCCAGACTGTATAGTGAGCAAATAAGGATCCAGCCCGGAACCATAAAGTAAACAAAAAATACTTTCTACAGTCCACCCCTCCCCTCTGCAGTGATGTTATAGTTTGAGCACTTGGCAACTGGCTTGCATTTATGACCAGTTGCAGCATTGCATGGTCACATAATCATGTTTGCCACTTTTGGGGCATTTTCCAGGAGAAACCACCCATTGGATATGCTGGATTTGCTTAACAACCATGGTGACTCCCTTTATGACTGTTATAAAAATTACCATTAAAAAAATTGAATCCAGTCAGATGGTGACTCAGCGTATGATCACATGACATACAGCTGCAATTCTGGGCTCATTGTAGTAGTAAGTTGAGGACTACCTGTATTGCAGTTCATGAAAAATATTGAGTCCAGTGTAAGAGATGTGTGTTCCATTTGGAGCTTTCTGCATTGTTTAATTTTGTAAAAGCATACTCCCATGAATATAGAAATAGCGTTCCTTTTTATTTTCTGCATTTGTAAGAGTAAACAGTGAAACTTGATCTAACTGCTATTGTACTAAGCATTTCAACTTCACTAGGTTATTATTCTGTTTTGTTTTTCATTTCCTTTTTTTTCCAACAGGAACATGCTTACCCAGCTGATGAGCTCATGCCTTTAACTTGCCGTGGAAGAATTCGGGGTCAAGAACCAAGTCGTGGAGATGTGGATGATGCCTTGGGAAAGTTAGTATTTTTGAATAATTATTTGAAGATTCACTATTTAGTTTTAACTGAAATTCTGTGGATCCATTATTACAAATCCAATAAAACTAAATCTAAATTCTGAATAAATAGCCATAAAAAGAACAGGAATATTTACCAAAATGAAGAGAAACAAAAATCATATCTGACTAATCACATCATAGATGAATATTATTAATTTCTTTAAAGTATTTTTATTTTGTGCATTATCTGGAGAATGTTGTAGCAGGTTACAGTGTTTTAATAACATAAAACAATTAAAGTAAGTAAAATAAATATTAATTTGAAATATTACCACAATTGGGACCGGAACTTCCCATACAGTTGTTAAATGATTCATGTCCATTTTTGCGGTCTTTTTTGCTGCACTTGAATAGCGAATTTCACTTCTTCCGTTGACTTTGCTATTACCATTGCAAACAGGTGTTGGTTGTCGTGGCAGATGGTGTTGAACTTTCTCCAGCTGACAAACTGCTGAAGTCATTCATGTTTTTTATGAATAGCTGAAGCTGCATATTTTTAATATAGTCTGTTTTAAGAAGTTTCAGTAGTTCATGAAAACATTGTGTGTCTTCAACAGTTCATCAACTTGAGGAAGGAGAACACTGTCCATCATTTTTAGTAATAGGCAGCCTGTTACAAGTTCTTATATGAACATTTAATAATAAATTATTGCATTTGATTAAATCCTATTTTTCATCTCTCCTCCTTTCTCACCTAGGTTTTCACTGACATTAATAGATACTTTGGACACTCTTGTGGTAGGTTTGATTTTTTTCTACCATGTATTAAATCTAAATTCTCATTTTACAATATTAAGCGGATTGTAATAATTGTCCTTAACCAAATACTTCATTTATTTAAATTATTATCTACCTTTAGAAGATGGATTAGTGATATAAGGTGGCATGCACAGTGCTCCCCCTCCCATTTTTCTCAGAGCAACTACCCAGTGGAGTGCATAGAGAGATCGAGATTAATCCAAAGTCATCCATCAGCTTTTGAGAGTGAACTAACATCTGGATCTCCCTGCTCCTAGACCAGCACTTATATCCTAAATGGATTGAGAATGTAATAAGTTTTCAGATTTCTTCAGTATGTATTGCTCAACTATACCTTTCTCCAGTGTGGTGGAGATAGCATCCAGGATTGGGTTGTCAGTTGCTGCTAGCTGATTGGACTGAATCTGTCAGATCTGTGAGGACATTCCCCTGTTACCCAGGGTCCCCAGAAATTGGCTCAGTCAAGCAGCTAGGACAACGTGTTTCTCAGTGCTCTTCAAATTTGACTTTAAATAGGTTAAAATTAGACAAATCCAATTCTGAATGATATTGAAGTGACACCCGGCTCCTGGTCTACCAAGTGAGTGGCTGTCAAAAGAGCGATCGTTCGGGGCTTTGGCCCGGAGCGACGGGGACAGATCGGCTGAGGGAAAATCTCCTTCAAGTAAGAGGGCTGACAGCGCAGTGTGTCTGAGGAGACCTCCACACCCTTAATGCACTGGCTTGGGAGGGCTAGCGCAAGACAGGATAAATTAAGCAAACCTGACAACCTACATTCAGAGTTTGCCTTTGTAATAGGATTTTTAGCTTGTTCTGACCAAAGATGACAGAATCTGATATTCTTTATTTTTTATTTAAAATGAAACTTCAAGTTTCTCCTTAACAAAGCTTCTTGAGAGATAATCAGCCCGTTTACTCTTGTTTTGCAGGTGTTAAATAAAACCAAAGAGTTTGAAGATGCTGTTAAAAAAGTAATTAGAGATGTTAATTTAGACAACGACATAGTGGTATCAGTGTTTGAAACAAACATAAGAGTGCTTGGGTAAGTTTTATACTGGGGGAAAAAAGGGGATCAGATTTGTAAATTTGCCAATGATAACCTTTATACATGTTGTGATCTGAAATTAAGTACTTATTTCTTAAATTTTTAAGCGTAATAGAATTCATAGTTTGCAAACCTATTCTTGTTTGTAAAGTGCATTTTCTGCATTACTGTCAAAAGGGTTTACACATCTTCATTTGTATACACTTTTTAGAAATAAGTAGTATTTAAACGTTCTACAAACTATTTTCAGTTTTTCAACATTTATCCGATGCTTAAGGCTAGTATAACAGTAATGATTAAACCTTAGAGATTGGAAGCAGTTTGGAGAATGACATCCTCTTCTCCTCTGCTTTTCCAGTCTTTGGTTCTCTTCTAGATCAGCATATACATGAAGTTAATAAACTTCCTGATTTCTCCCTTTCATTTTATCTAGAGGTCTTTTAGGTGGGCACTCAGTAGCAATCATGCTGAAAGAGAAAGGTGAAGTCATGCAGTGGTACAATGAAGAACTTCTGCACATGGCAAAACAGTTAGGCTACAAACTGTTGCCAGCTTTTAATACCACAAGTGGTCTCCCATATCCAAGAGTAAGTAATCTGTGAGCTAAGACTAATGTATGCTACATATTATTTGTTCTTCTAGTATAATAGAATTATATGTTGAGTCAGAGAGAGAGTTATTAGTGATATTGATGAAAACATCTGGTTTTTATAACTCTTAGAATCTTAACTCTTCAGCTAATAGCATGGTTTATGAAGATATATGTTTATATTTACTACATTTTGAAATGCAATGGACTTAAGCCATATGATTTGATTATGAAAATGAGGACTGTTCTCTCTATAGCAGGTGATATACTCAGATACCAGAGACTTTAGTATTGACATCTAAACCCATATACTAAGTTAGTTTGTATAGTTTGCCACACTCAAATGTTGCTGAGCACTATTTCTGCTTCTAACTCTGCAGCAGTTTACTTAATTATTCCAGTTTTTCTGCGGTATAGTACAAACTTAATGCTTACTGTGTCTTGTTTGAAAAAACAAATCTATTTTATTTTTATAATTTTTTAAGAAATAGCATTATCACAATAAGAGAATTTAGCATTTCTTTTTCTTCTAGATTAATTTAAAATTTGGTTTAAGAAGTCCAGAAGCCCGGACAGGAACAGAGACGGAAACTTGTACAGCCTGTGCAGGAACACTCATTTTAGAATTTGCTGCTCTGAGTCGTTTCACTGGGGCATCAATATTTGAGGTTTGCTTAATGATAAGTGATGAATTATTTTTCTGCAACTGCTAACTTTTGATTTTTTTAATTGTATCATTAATTGATAGTATAAATTTCAGCTATGTTCTGTTGCTGAACTGGTCACTGTATCTCTCATACCAGAGATTGTGTTTCTATTTATATTATGAGGTACTGCTTAAAATAGCCATCAGCGTTCTGTCCCAGGGACTGAAGTCTGTGCTGTGTTTGGGAGAGAGAGAGAGAGAGACCCTTTATGTCATAATGCTGCAATCTTTTATCTTTATTTTTAAAATTGAGTTTATTGTATTTTCTTTGATTGTTGTGAGTCACTCAGAGATGTTGAGAAATGGGCAGTATAATGGTTTAATAAATAAAAATCATTACAATATGTGAACATAAAATACCACAAAATTTAAAAGAGTAAGTTAGAACAACATGAACATACATATGATATTCCCTCAATAAATTAAGTAGTTCATTAGGAATTTTATTTGTGTCTGGTGCCTTACCAATTGGACACTATTATAACTACAGTATTGGCCATGCCTATTCTAGAACTCCTTAGAATATCTTATGTACAAGGAAAGCATGCTGATTTTGTCTTTATATGTTATACAATTTCTGGATTGTATGTCCTTTAACACAAATCTTTTTGGGACAAGTACTTGCTTTAATTATGCTGAAAGACTTGCTTATTTGACATCAATAATTTATGGTCTGTTACACAATCTACACAGAAAGATTTTGGCTGACCAGACAGCATCTCAAATTCAATTTTGTATAACAGTCAATTTGATTTTGAAGCTGCATTTTTAGTGACATCTAGAATGAAGTCTGCATTTATATTTGGGATTGTCAGTAAACAAATAATTTATTTTCTTAAAACTCTGTTAAATTAGTTTCTGCATCATTCCATGTTCTCAGTCCAATTCTTCCTATAATTCCAGATACTTCGATTTTTACAGTATCTACATTTTAGTTGTCATCTTTTCTTGAAGTTATATCACAATTATTGAATACATAAACCTGCAGTTTCAGTTTTAATGGGTAACATTTCCCTTTACCAATCCATTAATCTGCATTATTATTCAAAGTAGTTTTTAGAAACTTTTTACAGATAGAAGTGGAGCCAGCAGTTAATCTTTAATTACAAAGTTACAGAAGCTGTGTCCTTTTGAAACTTGCCATGCTATTTGAGGCTGTTGGAAATTGAATTTTTGTATATGTTGTCCTAAATTACCAAACATCTATGACTTGAAGCAAAGAATAGGGTGGGGTTTTTAAATGAATGGGCTATTTTTGTTTATTAAAAATAATAATTTTATTGTTATCACATTATTCTTCTAGAACTCAATTTCCAACAGCCTCAAATAGCATGGCAAGTTTCAAAAGGACACAGCTTCTGTAACTTTGTAATTAAAGATTAACTGCTGGCTCCACTTCTAACTGTAAAGTTTCTAAAAACTACTTTGAATAATAATGCAGATTAATGGATTGGTAAAGGTATTGGTACATAATATTGTTTCCTGACTTATTTTATTGTGTCTAATAAAAAGAAAAAAAAAGAAAATGATGACAAATGTTTGATTTGAGGGATTTATTTTGACAGACTGTGGACTTGGATTTAATATACAATGTTTATTGGATCTGAATTCTTTTGTTTGAATGTCAGGCAATGAGGCTTTGCCCCAAATGCTGGTTCAAGTCTGACTCAGTCTGAACAGTATTTGTTGCGTCTCCTCAAAATAGGTATTATTAGTGAGGAAAGTTTTTTGATATTGGTGTGTCAATATATAATGAGGACCCAGATTGTTGGGGGCAATATGCTGACTCTGTAAACCGCTTAGAGAGGGCTGTAAAGCACTATAAAGCGGTATATAAGTGCTATTGCTATCTTTGGGGGTCTGAAGAATACCATTTGTTATTTAATAGGCATCTAGCTTTAATAGAAATTTCTTTCTTTTTTTTTAGTTCATTAAGTGGAGGTTTACTACAAAATGGTATTAATTCTACTTCTCTCCCCAAAAGATATATATGGGAATATATCTCATCTTCAAAACAGCTCCCCAAATTTGACAAGCTTATTCAAAAGTCATCCTTGTTGCCTATTGTCTTAATTCAGAAGTTCACATTTGCCATCTGTGGTATGAGTCCTACGTAGAGTTATCCTTCCAATATTGTATGACAATTCTTAAGGAATATTCCCCATGTATAATTATTGATCTTACATTTTAAACGGCTGGGGCTTACAGCCAAACAGGTAATTTGCATTCTTAGCAACTCTAATCAATCTAAAGTTATATTAACGATCCCTCTGTATCCAAACTGCAGCAATAAAATGACAAGTCCAAACTATATGACTTATTTTCAATTTTTCTGATGCATCTTTGGGAACACTGCATTTGCATCCAACCTTTTTAAAGCCTTCTCTGAGATATCCAGTACATACAAAACAGAATTTATTGTTGTACCAACTTTATTGCTTGCATCAATTTTCTGACTACTTCATTACATGTAAAGCTGTATTTAATTATAAAATGTTAATTTTATTTTTTTATAGGAATATGCCCGGAAGGCACTTGATTTCCTTTGGGAGAAAAGGCAACGTAGCAGCAATTTAGTAGGAGTTACTATTAACATTCATACGGGCGACTGGGTCCGTAAAGGTATGTAGCTATGTTCCCTCTTAATTACAGATAAGAATGATATTAGAAGTTAGAGGTGTTTTATGACTTAAACTGTATGTCAGTGTCTTACTTTGGACTAAAAAAATATATTGCATTATGCTTACTTTCATCCCATGGTCCTTTTTATCTGTTTCTTGGTTGCACTTAATTATATTATAGTAATAGGAAACTTTATGGAACTGAAAACTAGTAATGAAATTAATTGTATTAACATTTTTATCTTATTCTAGATAGTGGAGTTGGAGCAGGAATAGATTCGTATTATGAGTATTTATTAAAGGCCTATGTCTTGCTTGGAGATGACAGTTTTTTAGAAAGATTTAATACGGTAGGTACAGATGGAATTTCTCTCCTTGAACTATAGAACTCTGTACTATGTTTGTGATGTATTACTGTACGTTAGATATTGTGGATCTGTTCTTCTAAAATTAGTGTATTATACTGTCAGAAATAATTACGGTTCTTCCACTTCAGCACAAGTTGTTTTATTCCACTGTTCTATTTAGCATAAAATTCATGTACTTCCAAATATTGGTATAGCTGTAATAAATATACAACTCATTTTAAAGTTGCCTATTAGTGAGGCATCACCCATGTTTAGAATTCTTAGGTGTTGGAAATAAAATGGGCAATAAATAAGTGGATCAAAATATTTGCTAATGTTTATATGTTGTTGGATTTAGAGGTCTTTCTGTCGTGTTGACAAAAAAATGGACAGCTAAACTGTTCAGTACAACTCATCTTGAATGTAGCATATTGTATCCCGAAGCAAGTTTATTCCAATGCTATGTATCCAAGGCTAGAGCTTTATTGAGATTTAAAGTACAGTTGAGGAAAATACAGATAGTCCTTGACCTACAAGCACATTTTCCATTGCTAAGTAAGATGGTTGTTAAGCGAACCATGCCAGATTTTACAACCACACAATTATTAATCTTGTTTCCCCGACCAACTTCACTTCTTGGAAGCTGTCTGGGAAGGTCACAAATGATGATCACCTGACCCTGGGATGCTGCAACTGTGATAAATAGATGCCAGTTGCCAAGCACCAAATCTTGATTACGCGACCATGGAATTGCTGTGACTGGTTGTAGGTCATTTTTTTAGTGCCATTATAAATTGAAATGGTTGCTAAATGAGTGGTTATAAGTCGAAGACTACCTGTGAATATGGGAAAGAAAAGCTGATCCTGGGAACAGAAGGTAGTCCTTTAATTGCATTTTCTGCTTGTGTATGGAACATAGATTAATTGAATACTTCCTTTTAATCAGGACAATAAAAATTATGTAAATCGTATTTCTAACTATTATTTATGTTTTAAGTAAAATAGTTGAGTGTGGCTGATTTCATTTTTAAATAAAAGCTGTAGATGGCTGATATTTGGCTTACAGCCTCTAAACCTAAGCATAATTTTTTAGTGTGCTTATCTGCTTTAGGTCAACTTTGGCAAACAGGTTCAGTATTCCAAATGAATAAATACATCAAACTTTGATATTTTCTAGCATTATGATGCCATAATGAGATACATCAGCCAGCCACCTCTCTTGCTTGATGTGCACATACACAAGCCAATGCTCAATGCTCGCACGTGGATGGACTCGCTACTAGCATTTTTTCCTGGTTTGCAAGTAAGTTGCACGTGCAAAACATTGTCATCCAATGATACTGAATTTCTAAGCTACTTGATTTCAAAGCATCTCTAGATGGTAGAATTGCAACAATATTTAAAAACAACCAACATTCAAGAGACAACATAGTTTCTAACCACATCTCCCTCAATTAATATTAGTCCTCAATATAATTAATTTTCACAAGGTTCTTTATGCGCAGGGTCATCTTTCTCCTTAAATTTAAATTTTGTTAGTCATTAAGAATGTGTGCAAAATTATTAGATGCTCCACATTTATCTTGTATTTGTTAACACTGTATTTCTTAAGCAATTTCAACTGATGCACTTCAGCATCCTTTAATAATATGTATTTATTATAAACAATAATTTTATAGGCAGGGTATTTTGTACTTTGATTGCCACAAAGGATGTGCAAATTCGAAATGTTCCATTTTGACTTTTTCAAATCTGAACTTCCAAAATGTTCAAAACAGCCTATATTAAATACAAGAAAACTCTGGCAAACCCAGAACAATATTTCAAACTTGCTACAGACTAATCTGAATTTTAAATGGTTCAAATTTGATACTTTCTGTGTATCACTAACCACTACATTCTCAAAGCAAATGTATGTTTTTAGTTCGAGGACCTAAATAATGTTGTCAAGTCCATTGATTTTAATGAACAACTTACATTTTAAAAATAAATGTAAAATTGTTTCTATTAGATTATCACTAACTTGCAGTCTTACTGTAATGCCCTGTGCTATGCATTGCAAAAGAATACTCTTTTATTTAAATATAATGTGATGTACCTTTTTTGCTTGAATTCTAGGTACTGAAAGGTGATATTCGACCTGCTATAGAAACTCATGAAATGCTATATCAGGTCATAAAAAAGCATAATTTCCTTCCTGAGGTAAAGTAATGACTATGTCTTATGAATTCAATATTTAGGCAGTGTAAATATGAAGTATACATTTCAGGTTTGGGGGGGAAATATTTTCAGACTTGGTGAATTTAGCTTAATAGTAAGTCCATGAGAATTAGGAATATTTAACTTTATTCACCTAGTACTTTTAGTCAGCTTTTACTTTTTGAGATTTTGCATTAATAACATTATCCTTTCTCAAAGGGCCAATTATATACTGACTGTTCTAAATGAAAAGAAACTTCTAATTTTGACTACATAACTAAACCCTTAAAATACGCATGAATGTATGTGAAAATAAATTATATTTATACATATATAATATTTAACATGGTATTTTGGTATTTTGGTTGCTTTGTTTATTTCTATAAATTTATTCTTTTCATTTTTACCACTTTGCCTTATTTTGAAGTGGATAATAAAATATTTGGATGGCCTCCCATAAAAAGACCCATTCAAGTAATGTAATAATCATGAATTAGAATTTTTAGAATTAGAATTCTTTATTGGCCAAGTGTGATTGGACACACAAGGAATTTGTCTTGGTGCAAATGCTGTCAGTATACATGATAAAAGTATGAAAACAGTAAGCTCATTCAATGATCAAAATCAGTGTTATTCTTACTGTTTGTGGATTGCTGTGTGTTTATTACATTTAAATTGGAAGAGGTTTTTGAATGAAAATGAAAATGTGAGCTTGTTACTCTTTTCATAAATAAAATTGTCTATTCTGAATTTGCTGTTTATGCTGCAAATGTGTTTTAAGCCTCTTTTAATGTGTTGTGTCAAAAATGTCTCTGCATTCTGTTTCATTCATTTGTGGGTTGGTCCAGTAGAAGCAGAGTTAAGACAGGGATCATATCATCATTGTAGCATATGCATGACTTGATGACATCTGTTGGTCAATTTTTAAAAAGATATTTAGCGGTCAGAGTTTTAAAAGATAAGCTAAGTTTGAGAAGATTTCTGTTTCTTTGCAGGACAATATGGAAATTTGGACCATTTTAATCTTTTAATTAAATTTCTCCAGGAATCCCAGTATGCTATACTGTAAGTTATTCCTCAAGAAAGAATAATTCAATATTTTTACCTTTCCTCTTGTCGTGTTCAGGCATTCACAACAGACTTCCGGGTTCATTGGGCTCAGCATCCTTTACGGCCAGAATTTGCAGAAAGCACATATTTCTTGTATAAAGTAAGTTCTTCAAATTCAAGCTACGTTACATTCTAGAAAATAGCAAGAAACGCATTAAAATTGAAATGAAATATATGGAATATCTTCTCTTTGCAAAACTCATTTTGCCTCCTGTTATCTAGGAGAGCTAGATATGCTTTGTTGTTCAAGTCTGACTGATGAAAAATATTTCTGTGAAATTTGTTATGCTGAGAGATGGCAATAGCTAGATGGTTCAGAGGGGAAAAACAGCTTGATGATTATGAGGTGTGTAAGCTAAATGTAACTGCTGCACTGGAAAAGAAAACCTTTCTCAATTTTAACATGCTA
This sequence comes from Pseudonaja textilis, assembly GCF_049901715.1. Lineage (NCBI taxonomy): Eukaryota > Metazoa > Chordata > Lepidosauria > Squamata > Elapidae > Pseudonaja > Pseudonaja textilis. The sequence continues at coordinate 95,323,351 of NC_141992.1, forward strand.
GGACAGCAGGAGGAGTGGTTATCTTTATTTCAGCATAACTTAGGCACTGGGGGTGACTTTTTGGTGGAAGTTCTGGATTTTTGGAATCTTTAATTTTAGCCTACATAAAGTGGCACATGATTTGAGTCTGAGAAAGTTGGGACATTTGTGACCAGCCTGCTATTAAAATAAAGTTTAAATAGATTTGATTTGACTGACTCAATAAAATAATTCTGGGGTGTATTTTGAGTTTTTCTTGTAAGACTAAAACTATATTTTAAAGCAAACTGGAATTAAGACAATTAGCATGCGCTTCTATTGAGATATTGTGATATTTCCACAAGAAAAATACTTGAGAATTTTTTTAAAAGTTACAGAAGCAGCCTCTAACTATGATCTTTAACAGGCTTAAAAGTCCTAATATGTTTTAGACATTTATGACTTCAGATCAAAATCTTAAAATGCATCAGAGACCAAATATCAGAGTAATATAGTTTGGGTTTTAATCAATGCAATATATTATTCCAAATTATTTCCCTGAAAATAGGCTACTGGAGATCCCTATTATCTAGAAGTAGGGAAAACTCTAATCGAAAATTTAAATAAATATGCACGAGTACCTTGTGGATTTGCTGCTATGAAGGATGTTCGCACTGGAAGCCATGAAGACAGGTAACTGAATTTTTCAAACATCTTGAAACAAAAGTGTGTAAAATTCAATTTAAAAATGTTGATGCTCATTTGCCTGTCGAAAAACATTGGGAAAAATAGGATTTGATGCTAGTAGGATTTTTTTCATTTTAAGGTTACTATTTTATTATTTAAGCTTCTGTAAAATAATATTCAATTATTATCTTAGGAAAATATAGAGAAACCTCCAAGATAGCTAATGAAAATTTTAAAATAAACATAATTAAGACTTTATAATAGAAACTGGAAAAATAACTGCATAGCTAGAGTGTATAACACCAAGAGAGGAGATGCATGTGCAGTTCTGTAAACATTTTTGCAGAGTGGACTTTTTTTTTTTTGCACTACATACTTTGTTTAAATATTCCATTGCTCAATTAAATATATTCGTATGTACAATTTTGAAATTGTGGCTAACACAGTCTAGTTGAAAGTTGGGATTAGTAATTGTTCTTTAGCTAGTTCATTAAAGAAAGATTTAGAACTGTTAGAACTGTAGGAAAATAAAAACATCAAAAAGAAGTAATATATATGCAAATGCATGTTCTCTTTTTTCTTTTTGTAGGATGGATTCTTTCTTCCTAGCTGAAATGTTCAAATATTTATACCTGCTGTTCGCTGATAAAGAAGACCTAACTTTTGATATTGAAGACTATGTTTTTACTACAGAGGCTCATTTGCTGCCTCTTTGGCTATCTACTGCAAACCAAACAGCCCTGGTAAAAAATATTGTGAGTTCTGCATTGTAAATCTTTCGGTCTAATGAAATTAAGCATTTCCTGTTCAGTATTCGTTCTGTTCTTACAATGTGCAGAGAATATGCAGAATATGATTATGAAATTTGGACATAAAATCTTGATCCGTTGGAAGAAGAGTCTGCCTCTGTCCACATATCATTTTTATGCATTTGTACGGTCTATTTCCTAAAATAATATGATAGTTTATAGCAGTGGTGGGATTCAAAAAATGTTACTACCAGTTTTGTGAGTGTGGCTTGGTGGGCATGACAGGGGAAGGATACTGCTAAACCTCCAGTCAGAGGTGGTATTTTCCAGTTCTCTGAACTACTCAAAATTTCCACAACTGGTTCTCCAGAATTGGTCAGAACCTGCTGAATACCACCTCAGGTTTATAGGCATTAAAAAGTAGCTCTAAATTTAGCGGAGTGTGTATGCCTTTTTTCCTACAGACTACAGAATACATGGAGCTGGATGATAGTAATTTTGATTGGACTTGTCCCAACACCCAAATCCTGTTTCCCAATGATCCAATGTATGCTCAGAGTATAAGGGAACCCCTGAAAAATGTGGTGGACAAGAGCTGCCCTAGGAGTATATCAAGAATGTAAGAGTTGTTTTAATTTTCCATTGGGGTTTTAAAGGAAGATAAATAGAAAAATGATTGTGTTAATCCACATGTTTGTTTTGCTAAATTAAGTCCTATTAATGTTTAATTACTAATTTTTGCTAGGCTAACAAATTGTATAAATGCAATTATATAAATATAATTATCTTGTAGAGGTTGCTTCCCTAAGATCTAATTTTCACAAGCAGAATTTTTATTGCCAAATCCCTATAATTTTTTTTTCAGTACATAACCCTTTGAAATATATGCACAAATTAATTACTCAACAGAGTAAGAAGTGGGAAGAAACCAGAAAATAAAAAGGGCAAAAAAGAAACAATCTTGGAACAATTTACAATGGTTGTGCATGTTGGTTCTCCTTCCCTGCCTGCTGATGCTGCTGTTATCTTAGGAAAGTAGACAAGAAAATGACTTCGTACATCTCCTGTGCAGTTGGGCTTCCGATAGTTTGCTGGCCATTTGCCATGTGATTAGCAAGTGTGCTCTGGTCTTCCTTGGCATGTCTTTTCCAATGTATTTGCAGTGGCTTAAGGATAGAATTTTAGAGCCCATGCATATGGACATTAGTAGGCACGTCACTCCCCCTTCAGGATTAGGAAAAGCTTCCCTTCCATGCCTTTAGGGAAGGAGCAATCACCATAACAAGGAATGGTGGGACAAAACAGGCGAAAAAAAGAGTATTTAAAAGCTTGTTTATATAATAGCATAAAAGTCAGTAATGAGAGAAAATGAGATTTTACAGCTGCCTGGAAGACGCTGACAATTTCTCACGTACTTTTTTAACCTATCAGCTTCTGCAAAGCGGTGGTGTTTTTGGTTTTTTTTTGGGGGGGGGGGAAATTGGGTGCTTTTAAGTTAAGATTGACACAGTCTTGTAAACATTTTTGGTAGTTATTTTCTTGCCTTCTTTCTAGTTGGAGACATGACTGACCCAAAATCACCCACTCAGGAAACTTTTAATTAGCTTACTACTCAGACACTCATTAATGGAAAACCATGATACTTTCAAGGCATGCATGCCTGCTTTATTTTGGGACCCAATCTGTCCGTATCTTAAAATGTTGATTAGCGCTTGCTTTGCTTGCCTTTTTTTCAGGGACGAGGGTTTAGGCACTGGACCAAAGCCTCCGCTGAGAGCCAGGGATTTCATGGCCAGTAATCCTGAACATTTAGAGATACTGAAAAAGATGGGAGTCAGCTTGATTCATCTCAAAGATGGACGAGTACAATTGGTGCAGCATGCTATCCAAGTAAGATCTCACTTTGCCTTAATCTTTTCATTTATGTATCATAATTCTTATAAAATACTTTTTGAAATGCTTGCTCTAACTTCTGTGAACTATTTGGGCAATACATATTTCTTCATGCTGTTTATCCTACAGATAATAGATATATTATAATCTACTTATTCATGCTTGGGTATCATGGTGCTGATAGTTTCATGAGAGACAAGTTGAAATCGTAGGAAAATTAAAGTTAATTATATGTATGTATGTATGCATGTATGTGTATGTATGTATGTATGTATGTATGTATGTAATATATGTATATGTATATATTTGAGACTAGTACCTGAATCATCTTTATGATGGCAGCAATGACTTCGTAATTCCTTCATAAAGAATAATTGTTCTAAAACTCTTTCAACCAACTATTAGGCCAGCTCACTCAGTTATAAAGATCTCTCTCCAAATATCTCTTGGTTATTTTGGATTTAGTAGAAGGCTCTGGAAAATGCTAATTAAAATATTAACTTTTTTTTTACTAATATTAGGCAGCAAGTTCATTAGATGCTGAAGATGGCTTACGGTTCATGCAAGAAATGATTGAGTTATCCAGCCAACAACAAAAAGAGCAGCAGCTACCTCCACGTGCAGTTCAAATTATTTCTCATCCATTCTTCGGCCGGGTAGTTTTGACAGCAGGACCTGCACAGTTTGGAATGGATTTGTCTAAGCACCAATCTGGGGTATGTGTTGTCTTTTACTTAACTTACATCTTATATTTTGTGGTATGTGTAAATGCAGAATCTGAAATTATTGACATGTATTCAGAATATCTTAGAATTTGCTACGAAGTGTTTTATTTAAAAGAGAAACTTATTAACTTGCATAAAAGGAGCCCATAAGATATTTCCATTTTTTAGTAGCTAGCGAATAATCAGTTAATGTAAAAGGGGCATTTTATTTATTTATTTGATTTGGAGATCACCTGATTTCAAAAAGGCTCTGAGAAGCTTACAATTCACACAAAAAAACCCTAAACAATAAAAAGTACCACCAGGGAAGTCGAATGACCAAATATGCCTGAAACCAATTTAAAAATTAACAAAGGCTTGGCATCTATTCAAACCTCATGTGGATTTTTGACAAGTTAGAAGCCGTTTTAAGATGGGAGTCATATGAAACTGCAAAGATATGCTGTTCCAGGGGTAAGAACTATGATAGAAGAGGCACACTACCCAGGTCTCAATAGATCACATTCTTTAATTAATGACCACTCTGCCTAATCTTACTGGGCTGACAAAAACTATTGAAGAAAGACAGTCTCTTAAATAACTGGGCCCCATTAATATTAAAAGTCCTAACCAGCACCCTGAATTGTAACCGGAAGCAAAGTGCAACTAGTACAGCTCATGAAGCGATCACACATGCTTGTAACATGATATGCCCACTACCCAAATTAGTGAGATAATGGAAGCCCCCCCCCACTTCTTTTCATATTATACAAGTATTAAACAAAATGATTTCAATTAGTATAAACAAAATACGGTGCATCTATAAGGAATTCAACAGTCTGGAAAATAGTATCACAAAGAAGATTTGTCCAAGTTACTTGAAATCCTTTCCTCTATTAAACGCAAGTACATTTTCTTTTTCCTTTTTCTTTTTGGCATTGTTCTCCCTCTTCTCCACTGGCAAATTCTTAGAGATACTATTTGGAATCTCATTTGCTGTTGTTAAAGTGTGCAAAATGCTTCAATTTTGCAATGGAATATTGAAATGCTTTTGTTTTCAGTTTGGAACACCTCCTGTGAAGACATAATGTTTTGAGCTTGAAACAATTTACGCAGTTCTGTTGTTAATCATGCACTTTTGGTTGATGTGCAATATAATAAATGTTCCAAATATCTGCTGTTTGCCTTTTTGATTTGATTATAACTTAGAGGGAACCTTTGAATCTTAGTGTGATTTTTTTAGTACAGAATCAGGGGAATAGAATAAGTTACGAGTCCCAGTTGAATAACTGCTTGGCAACAATTCTGTTTTATGTTTGGCTTTGCAACTCCAGAGATCAGATTGGACCATTGTAGCACTGATGCACATAGAAAATTCAATCCGATTTACAATATAAAAACTAAAAAAATGCTTTCAACTTCAGTAAGTAGTTCAATGATTAACTGCTGCAAGATATACAACTTGAATGCACATACAATTTAAAACCTAGCGTGCAACTTTTTTGGTTGGATTAGTTTGACTCTGGGCTTGTCTTATATGCTTTCATATTAATTGTGAAAGCTAAAATTAGGGGTTAATTTTGGTGTCATTTGATTCAAACCTTTGCATTCTAAAGTACCAGATGCTACAAAACACTTCGGACCAAATTTGATCAATATGCTCCTTGCCTTTTGGCTGTGTATATTTTTATATAAAGATGTACATTGCATTTATGTTGTTGTACTTTCTCAGTTAGCTAATATGCAAAATAGGTTGGAAGCTATTTCAATGCAGGAGTGTTCTTTTCCAGAAGAATATTATGTTCAACTGTATTTAGCAGAGATGGTCACCTTGCTGTTGAGCTACAAATCCCAATATCTTCCACCACTGCCCATATTGGCTGAAAGTCCAACATATGGGGGCTACAGTCTGTCCATATTTTATACTGAACATAATGGCGATAGTCAGCAAATGATTATAACTGTGCCTTCCATTTCTTCTACTCTTATGTTGAATATGATTATCTCAGTTCCATAATGAGCTAGCTAATTGTTAATCTATCATGAGAAGCAGATTTTTGTTGGTTATTTAAAATTCATGTAGGAACTCAAAAATATAACAAATGTACCAATTTGGACCAGCGCTGTGTTATGTAACCCCATATTATATGCTCAATTTAAAATATTTTATACCCCATTTTGTTATATGATAAATTAATAAAGCAGCTTCAAAATGTTCCTAAGGTTGATATAATTATTCTTGTTTAGCCTAAGAATCTTATTATTATTTAGCATAACAAATCTAAATAAAGAAAAACATTTTGTATTAAATGTCTGAGTTTTAAAATTACTGGCTATGTTCCAGTGCGGTTTAAGTTAATTGATTTCAGTGGATTTATACATACTGAATTTTGTGTTAAGACTTGATAGATATATTTGCTTGGAAGCCGTTCTTATGTTTTGCTGGTGGAATGCAAATATTCAACAGGCTTGAATATTGTATACTAAAGCTTTTAATCTCTTCCATAGACAAGAGGATTTGTTGCAGTCAGCAAACCATATAATGGATGCTCTGAGATTATCAATCCGGAAGCACTGAAGGAAAAAATTGCTCTGATGCAAAGAGGGCAGTGCATGTTTGCTGAAAAGGCACGGAACATCCAAAAAGCTGGGGCCATAGGCGGCATCGTTATTGGTAAATTATTCAAAGTTATGCAAAGATATTATAACTCAATGTATATTTTCTGAATTGTCACAGGCAAGTATGAAACTTGCACTCTAGGATATTATCTGAATGGGTTATATAATGACCCCTGTTTAACATCAAAACAGATAGGATTCCTTGAACAACTTCAGCACTAGCTGTCTTAAGACTTACAGATAGTCTTCGACTTGTGATGACAATGAAGCCCGAAATTTCAGTTTCTTAAGTGAGACATTTGTTAAATGAATTTTGCCCCATTTACGACTTTTCTTGCCACTGTTTAGTGAATCACTGCAGTTGTTAAGTTGAATCACACTGAATCACACAGCTGTTCAGTGACTCTGGCTTCCACATTGATTTTGCTTGTCAAAAGGTTGTAACGGGTGATCACATGACCTTGGGACAAGCAAGGGTCATAACTATGAACCAGTTGCCAAACTTCTGAATTTTGATTACATGATCATGGGCATGCTTACAAACGTTGCAATTGTGAAAAATGGTCATAAGTCACTTATTTTGATGCCGTTGTAACTTTGAAAGGTCATTAAATGAACTGCTGGAAGTTGAGGACTTCCTGTATTGATATCTGAAATGTACTCCAAGCAGAGTGGAGAAATAGATTGGCCTGCCACAAGTTTACTTTACTTACACATGTACTTTCCATTGGCAAAGAAAGCCAAATGACAAGTGGCACGGATGCAATAAGTAGATATAAGAAGGGAAGTCCAAACAGTTGCCTAGGTTCTTTGTGGGGTCTTGTGCTAGCTTAGTGAATCTTGGCCTTTCCTTTTCAGAGTGTGATGTTTCATATTGTACTTCATTGTATTCCCTTTCTAAACATGTATTAACCATTTGGGTAGTGGCACAGAAGCTGTAGGAGAAACTGAGGTAAAACACATTGTTTTAGGTCTTGTTGCTTAGAGATGTATGCAGATATACATATATGCGTGTTCAAAGTATATCAGTAGAAGTTCTTTATTGCTCACTGTAATTTTAGTGCATCCAGGATTTGGATTCTCTTCATGACAGCTTGCAGTATTAAGCAGTTAATATTGCCCATTGTATAAAATCAGCACCTGTCCATAAAGATACACCTAAAATGCCTTTAAAAACCTTATGGGTATTTGTACTTCATAGATTACACAAGATGTGCTGTCCCTATTTCTGTTAAAATAATTTTCCAAAGGTTATTGCTGCCATGAAAAAAAATACATCATCTAGGTCTATTACTTGGTTGCTCAATAAAATTCTCAATAAAAATGTCGGTTTGGTAGAAATTATGGAAATTTCCACTGGAAATTTTAATGGAAAAATTATGTTTCTACCTAGATGATAATGAAGGAAGTAGCAGTGATACAGCTCCCCTTTTTCAAATGGCGGGTGATGGCAAGAATACAGACGATATCACTATCCCCATGCTGTTTCTTTTCAACAAGGAAGGAAATATTATTCTTGATGCCATTCAGTCGTATGAAGGTGTAGAAGTGCTACTTTCAGATAAAGCAAAAGACAGAGGTAAGGACAAAATTGCTGCTTTCTGATAAAGAAAAGGCGGTAAGAGAACATTTTTGTTAAGATTATAAGCAGTCCCAAAAATACAATGGTACTTATTTAATCACCAGTGACTGTTCATATTTACAACAACACTGAATGAGTGGTAGTTACAGCCGGGCCTTGTAGTTCCCGGTTTTGCAGTGTCCCCATGGACATATGTTCCCCCCTGCTGGCTTCTCACAAGCAAAGTCAATGGGAAAACTGTCAGGAAGTGAGTTGCAGTCACGGGAGATCTTTGCTTAACGATGTGTGCAGACCTCACAATGTCAGCAGTCGGGACTGCTGGAATTGCCATCACTAAACAACATAGTCATGTGACACAATTTATGTCTACATCGCTTAGCGATGGCAATTCCAGTCCCCACCATTAATTGAAGATTACCTCTAGTCTTACATTTCTGTTGTGGAGAACATAGGAAGAGAGAGTGAGAAGGAAAATTTAATCAGATTGAAAGTGAAGCTTTTGAAGCTAATAAATGGGAATCTATCCAAGATTTTCTGAAAAAGCATTATTTATTAAATACTCTGACTGAATTTGTATAAGTGAATCCTTACTCTGCATCACAAAATAAAAGTATATTTTGAACAAAACATTTTAGAAAAAAAATGTGTAAGGCCCAGTGCCTTACCCATGGTAATTCATTGAGGAAGTGTAGGGAAATGCCTGTTGTAGTTTTACCTTTGCAACTCCAGGGATATTAAAACACTAGCTCCCAAGCTGTGTATGTAAGGATACAATGAACTGTTTTCTGATTTTATGGCCCTCCATGATAACACTTGCACAGCAATCAACTTTTCTGCTTTCCAGCTCAAACTCACAGATGTACATAATATAGGTTTAGAGAAGAAAAATGTATTGCTGCATCTTGATATGAATGTGAACCTGGTAAAGGTTATCAGTGAATGTTCATTCCACAATCTTGAAAATAGCATTTTAAAAAGTGTTAAATATTAAAAATGAATTTACTTAGTGGGCTTCTGTCCTACACAGCAAAATAAATCAGTACACCTTTTAAGCATACTAGAAAGATCAGATGATCATAACTTGCAATACAAACAAGCTTTCTTGCTGCTGATGTACCTTTCCCAACATCATGTAACAGACTAAGAAACTTTCAGTGCCAGAGGACCACATAGTCTTTCTTGTAAAAAATTCTCATTTAACAAACTGCAAATTCTGAATTAACAAACTGCAACTTCACGAAGATTGTTTTTTGTTATGTTAATTTTTTAAAGAATATTTCATGCAAAGTATTGCAATGCTGAACTTTTGGGATAGTGTAGAAGTAGAGAAACAGCATAATTTCACTGTTTTTTCCCCCCTAAGTCTGGAGAACATTGGGAATGTTCATTTGGGAATTTGGGAGAACATAAAATACATGTTTAACACAGCAATTTCCATTGAAAGACTTTGGTTTTACAAAGTCTACTGAATATTTCCAGATTCTAAAAAAATGCTAAAGGAAATTCTGAAATAGAAAATGGGTTTTGGAGATTATAGCAAGCTATACATCAAATTCCAAATTTTACTATATGTTTTGTTTTTATAAACTATCAAGAATTGTCTCTATTAGGCATTCATACTTTTGCCTGGAAATGACTGCTATTTCAAATTATAATTTCTGTCAGATCAAGTATCTCAAAAGGTTAAATCATGGCAACTGGACTGAAGTTTATTAAACTGAGACATTTCATTGCTCATCGAAGTTACTTCTTCCATCAAAAGTTTTTTTAAAATTTATTAAACTGAGACGTTGTGTCTCAGAATTACCCAAGTAATTTCTTCAGTCAAAAAGCTTTCTTTTTGTCTGAAAAAATTACTAGGACGAGTAACAAAACATCTCAGTTTAATAAACTTTGGTCCAGTTGCCATGATTTAACATTTTTAGATACTTTTGGCTTGGATGATTGAATCTTCACTTCATACCATCAGGCCAAGGCATTTAAAAGAGTATTAGTGTATTCCTTTGCCCATATTATCCCATTGGTATATTGAATTGCAGATATTTTAAATTAATTATTTCATTACCTGAAATTAAAAACAATACAAATTTATGTCTGTAGCTTCTGTACATACATCAAGGTTCTCTGATGCTAGCTCTTATCTGTGGTAACTTTTGTTTTCCTTTCTGTTAAAGTAAGAAAACGGTTCAAAGTATACTTTTGTTTGCTCAAATTTAAAGAAAAGTTTAATATTGAGAAAGAGCTAGGATGTATCTCCTTTAACTAATCAGAAATTATTTTAAGATAGAAACTATATGGCCAGCTAACATACTATTACTTGCATCCCACCAGCTTGGGATGGTACCTATTGATATAATACTTCAGAAAATTTTATTTTCTTGTTACTAAACTAATTTGGATACCTCCGAAAGGCAGAACACTGAACTGATATCACGAGAATAGTGATAACAGAAAAGATGAAAACCAATTAATTCATGCTCTGTTGATAATGGAGACATATGGGGCAAATTGGAATTATTTCATATATTGTAAATAAAGTGTTTATCTTTAAACTGTAGGCAATTTGTAGCTTATATATATCACATTTCTTCATAATAAGAAAATAAATGTAAAATAAATATAATCAGTGTTTTACATTATAAAATATATTTTAATTATTAAAATATATTTAAATAAGAAATAAATATTTTATTATTTAAATATATTTCAATAATTATATTAAAGTAAGTTTCCATAATGTAAGAATATTGATTATATTAAAATCTGGTACCCTCCCAGAGGAATTAGAAAAGAATAAATGATACTTTGTATTTATTTACAACCTTTAAGTCATAAAAGAAAAATATAGCAAATGTAATGAATATAGGAAAAAATGCATAGGAAAAAAAAAATAATATGAAAAAAGTATCAGGGGCTACGTATAATTCACTAGAAATTTTGCAATCTTTAAGGTTCTGAGAATTGATCACATTGAAGATTGGTTATCACAAAGTCACAAGAGCAATGAAAAATTCTGACAGTTGGAGCTATGAGTTTGATTGTGTAGGTATATAACAGGCATTTAATCAGAAGTAACAATAAAACACTACTTTAAAGAAGACTCGCGATAAACTTCACCCTCACTCCTATTTAAGCTAATGCAGTAGGAAATATTAGATTTAATCATTAAGGATAAAATAAATTTTGACAAACTAAATTCAGTTATTCTGAATTCTCTCTCTGTTATGTAAATGTTCAATAGATCCTAACTTTCTCCTGCTGTATTCTATGGGGAATATGTTTGCTATCCAATTAAAGCCTTGTCATCTCCAATTCAGGATTAGAGTATAAGAAGTGTGTGGCACTGTTTTGGAGTGGTTTTCCTTGCTCCACGGCCAGTTCCACTCAGTGTTGGTGGAAGGGAATGGTTGAGCCCTAGTCTGCTACTTGTGGCGTGCCTCAATACTCTGTACTCTCCATCCTCCTTGTTTATGTCTACATGAAACAACTGGGGAAGGTCATTTGTGACATGGAGTGAGGTATCATCAATATGCGGATGATATCCAGTGATGCAGCTCTGTCCCTGGCTGTCCAAGTGAAGTTGTTGAGGTTCTTTCCCATGTATGGTGTTTGTGAGGGCCTGCATATGGAAGAACAAGTTGCCCTCAATTCTGCCAAAATTGAATAGTTATGGTTTGGGGATCCACTCATTCAGAGTTGGAAGGTTTCCATAATTTTGAATAGGGTGGCACTACCCTATTCATACTAAGCACACAATCTGGAACTTATCCTGAACTCATAGGTCCTACTCAGAAAACAAGCGGCAGCTCTGGCGAATGAGGCCTTAGTTTACACAATTGCAGCTTGTGTGCTAGTTGCACCTATACCTGTACTGAGATGCCCTGCTCATGATCAATCACTCCTTAGTCACCTTCCAAATGGACTTCTGCAATATGGAAGCCGTCCAGGAACTTCAGTTAGAGTGTGTAGAGACCACCTAGAAGCTTGAAGACCATGCAGAAGCTCCAGTTAGTCCAGAATGCAGCGATGTTGGTAGTTATGAGGGCATCTCATTATGCTATGTAACACTACTACTTTCAGTAGGCTTCTGGATGCGATTCAGAATGATAGTTGTCAGCTTAAAAACCCAGTATGGCATAGACTTGGCTTATCTGAGGGACTACCATATCCAAAGAATGTCTTCCCACCCCACATGCTCCCACAGGGAGGATACACCCAAGTCTTTACTTTTAAATCTTGTCAGAAGGTTGTCAGAAACATGCCTTTTCTGTGGTTGCACCTCTTTGGAACATCATCATTCCACACCACACCATACCCCACGTATATGCAACAGGCCCAACTCTTGTTTTTAGGAAAGCCGTTAGAACAGGCTCCCCCACCTCCCCCTGCCACTAATGGCCAGTTGAGTGGAATCCTCTTTCCCCCTCTTCTATTATGGTTCATTGCCATTTCTATATTTTGTATTTTATATTTATATTCTGTACATGTTTTCATGTTCTATGGTGGGAGGGGTTGTTGTTTTCATGCTGTATGCTGCCCAGAGTCACACTATTTGAGTTGGATGGCTTTATAAATCTAGATAACAACTAAATATAGACATATAAATAGTTGTTGTTTGAGATCTTATTTAAAGAGTTTTTTTTTAAAGTAGCTGCTAAGTAAATAAATGAACTTAATTGAAACTTAGTGGGTTTGTGGATTTATGCACATGTATTTTTTCCCTTCTCCTTGTGCTACCGTTGGAATGTCAGCAACTATATTTAAAGATAAAACGATTCCAAACTACATTATTGATAGCAGTAAGTATTAAAAATATCTGTACATATTTTACCAAGAGAGACATAGATAGATAGATAGATAGATAGATAGATAGATAGATAGATAGATAGATAGATAGATAGATAGATATAGATACTTTGAGATGTTTCCTGATGCTACAACTAAGTGAAGCGTAAAATAGTCAGCAAGATCTAGGCCTTAATTTATGGATAGTTTGATAGCTTAAAAGTTATTGGGATGCTGCTGACATGTTGATCCAACAAGAAAAGTAGTAGAAATATGCCTAGGTTGGGTGCTCTCATTAAGAAAACTATGATGACCGAGAGAGCATTTGAGGTATTTTCTTCAGTATCATCACTGCTTTGTCAAAAAATCATCATTAGCTCAAAAATTGGATTAATATTTTACATGCAAATAAGTTATGGGAGATAATGACTAGTTTCTTAATTCCAGCTTCAGGAATCTAGTGATCAAAGATTTATTTTCAAGTAATGCTGAAGATTAGGATTCAAAGTGCATCCTAATATTAGAATGCTTTGGAAATTTAGACTCAAAATAGGTAAATGGGTTTTGGACAAATTCTACTAGGCTGTTTATTTTAATGCTTATATAATCAGAAACAGCTGCTTGGGACAAGGGGAAAAATTTGGTCCCATGGAAACTTAGTGTCAGCTGGTGCTCCATTCAAAATCCAAGAAAGAAATACTTAGATTCCTTTAATCAGAGAAAAAATATCTTTTACTGGAAATCAAGTGGAAGCAACAAAAGAATTCTGAATCTGAGAAAATGGGCGCATAAATCACCTATACAAAGCAATGGCAACATTCCCACCCCCAATAGTTCAATTGGCTCATCCAGTTAAAAGTTGTGTACATCTTCATGTGGGCATCTCCAGGTGGTGATGAGGCCTCTGTCCGTTGACCTTGACATATTTTGATAGAGTTGCAGCTGCGCATAGCATAGGATAGAAACCTAAGCAAGAATCTATCCCGCCCCCCAGCTTACACAGTTCTGATTTGTAACATCTCAAGCTCACATCCCATAACCATTCCCCACTCCTCCCCTTGTTACTTATGACAGCCGAAAGATGCAAAGCAAGGGGAGAAAATCTTGAAGGCTGACACTTAGGTTGATCAGTTTCCTGAGGAGAAAATTATCCTTGTTTTAGCAATCAAGTAAGTAATTTATACTGATTTATTTACAATACTTATCTAACAGATTTAAATCTGAAGAATTCCAAAGGTGTGCATTTGGGAGTTTAACTTTGGCACTATTAATCATAGTTAAGAAAAAGTCAATTGATATTGCTTATGGTCATATGGTACTTCTAGCTGGAAGTAAACTAGAAATGTTTTAAAGAATTGTGTATTTTTTTTCCTTTTAAGATTTGGAAATGGAAACCGTGGATCAGATGTCATCTGATAATGATTCTCATAATCAGAAAATAGAAGAGATTTCAGCAGATTTGAACTTGGTCTCTCAAGAATCTGAAGGAGAAGTTGATATGAGCTCATTTGCACAGTCAAACAGCAATGATTTTTCTCAAACAAACCAAGATTCTTGTACCCCTGAATTCCAGGAAACTAGCAGTAGCAGTCAAGCAGCAGAACAGGATAATCATCCTCAGGAACAGTCAAACATTGAGACAGATTCCAGTCCCAATAATAACTGGAGTAATAAAGACCAATCTATGGAATCAATATTAGCTGATTGGAATGAAGACATAGAAGCATTTGAAATGATGGAAAAAGATGAACTATAACTTCAAATACCGTGCTTGTGAACTTTACCAAGGAGATAATGGCCCTGATATCTAAAATTCAAGAAGAATTGTTCAGTATTGTGACAAGCAGCCAGGTTTTTATTGGCAAAAGCCAGCATGTGTTATAATTTGAACTGTTGGGGTTTTTTTTTATCTTGTTTTTAAAAATGGGAATGTGCAATCAACCCATTTGCAGAGTTCCTTTGCATGGTTCTGTAATACAGAAGGTTCATTCAGGGAATGACATGAATTCTTCCTGTGTTCCAGGTTGTTGTGGGTTAGCTTAGCATAGTGTTCGGGAGGCAAAGAAATGACTGCAGTGGGATTAATGCACCAGTGAGCCTGAATGGCCAGCTGTAGCGTTACATCTTGGTCCATAAAGGCCACGAATGGCAGGTGTGACAGTACTGTTTTTGAGAGTCAATATTGTATCTCAAAGTCTTTTTGGAGACTTGGTGGAAAATAGTTTGTTGTGCCTTTATGATGAAGGTGAAGCAGTGGGCAGCTGTGATTGTTTTGTGCCACTTAATGTGCTGTATCTCCTTATCACTTCTTCCATTTTATCACTTTGAAGAATGAACCAATTCACTTGGATGTTATTCTTTGTTCTTAATTCAAGACAAGATAGTTTATAAACCAAAGGCAATGTGTTCTGTTAACAAAAAACGAAGAAGAAAAACTGGATAATTCTTAAACTTGTTTATGGATAATGGGACAAAAGCTCTCTGCACTCCCATCACTTTGGTTTTGAATGTTGTGCATTAAATGGCAAGTTCAAAATGAGCCAAACTCAGTATCCTTGCCAGTCTCTGGGAAAGGTACGAAATCATCTTGTATTAGGATTTAATTTATTTTGATCTGTATTTTTTTTATAATTAAGTAGGCCTTACATCAAAATCACCCTATTCTGTGCGTATCTTAACATTTGTGCGTTTTCCTTCTGTAAAAAGTGGTCAGTATCTCAACAAGAAATAATGCATCCTTAGCATAATAGAAAGGCAAGCAAAAACTAGTATCATGTATAGTTGAGGGGTATGCGAAACATGTTGAATTTGAAACCTTTCAACTTCAAAATGGGTGGATCTGCGCTTATTGAAATGCCTTCCTGATCCAGGTCCATAGCAGATATTTGGCGCTTTGCACTTCGAGCACTCTGGAAAAATCCTGTTCAAACTTGGTACAGAGCACTTTGAACTCAGCATGTTTTGAATTCAGAACATTTTGCATGTTGCTAGTATAGATTCTTTTTCAAGTGTAGCAGAAATATTTCACAGCAATCATGTTTCACAGATGTCTTAAGTTTAAATTTAGTTTCCTTTAAAAAAAAAAAACTTAGTGTAGCAAACAAAGCAAATAAGACTGCCTAACAGAATTTCATTTTTTTTTTCATATTTCTTTTTACATTTAGAAAGCAAAAAGTCAAATAATTTGACACAGCCGTATTGCACTCCGCCCTATACTTGCCTTTTCATGTATAGCTGATTTGTTTCAAAAATTGGCAAAGATCATATGATCAAATGCAATATGTAGTATAGGAAGGCCTGTCATACTGTAAGTACGCTTACATTGCATCTCCCTGCAGGCTCCTTATTACTGAAATCAGACTATCCAATATTGCACTGGATAGCAGATTTAGGGAGTGGCTTCCTTCTAACACAGCATTTTATTTCCCCATAGAACTGAGTGATAGGAGTGGGTTCTGTATCAGGAAAAGGTCAACTTCTATGGCATGAGAGTTAAACCACCTCTCCTTTATATTCCAATTGAGCCAGGAACTGAAGATGGAACTAATTATTCTTTTGCTCTTGTATGTCGGAGTTGTTTCTTGGTCACAAAAGATTGATACACAGTAAACGATTTTAAAAAAATCACTTGCAGTTATGTATGTACAGTAGGTAGGTAGAGCAAACTGCTGAAAAGTCCTTCAAAAAAAAAAAAAATAACAGTGTGTAAAGCAGCCTTTTAAATGTATAGATCAGAATGTTTTTAGGAATTTGATACCTAGGTCAGACTTTTGCAGGAATTGGATGCAAATGGTCGTGAGTTTTAGTGAATTAATAAAACAAGTGTCCTTTAACTTTTTAAAAGATTTTATTTGCATCCCAAATTGTGATACAATAATGAACCCCAAATTGTGTTTAGATGTGAAGCTTGGTTTTTATGCACTAGGATATTCCTTCAGTGAACATCAGCACTGGATTCCTTAAGGTGCCCTTTGATAGTTTAGCGCCCTATGGTAGAGAATGAGTTTGGAGCTTGTAAAATACATTAAAAACACCTGGAATGTACTGCATGTCCAGAATAGGAACTTTACCCTTAGTAAAGGCTTTAAAAATCTTTCTTCTGTTTTAGAATAATTTACCAAGCTGCTGTTTTCTTTAATCTTGTAAGCAGAACTTGCTCATTTTATTTCTGATAAGATCATTTACTAGTAGTGTCTTCACAAAGCATTTTGGACAGATTCATATCTTTCTGCACAACAGCAACTGCATTTTCACCACCTCTTAATTAACAATTAATGTAGCTCTTTATTAAGAGTTTGCCCACCTGCTGTTCCCTATACGTAGTTCATACCATGAATGTTAGGTTACGCCTGCCATTAAATATCTGCAAATGCTTTGAGTTTTCCTCATTGATTCAGGGATTATTGAGATACTTGCTTGCCATGAGAAAGGAACATCTGAAAGGTGGTAGTCTACCTCAGATACAGCTTGTCCTTTTTATATAGCTAGTTCATCATAGCCATAAGCCTGCTCCACAGTAAAAAAGGGTTTACATTTCAACTACATTAACAGCTTTTTGGAGAGAAGTTACCTAATTTAAGATCTTCATATCAGCCTTTTCAGACTACTATTCTGGCACGTTTTATGAGAAGCACGAAAGTCAGCCACTTGCATGAGTCTAACCTAAAGGGAAGTCGTGCAGAAGTTGGCATAATACTAGTTTATCTCTCATGGGCTCTTCCTTAACCTGCTTGTTTTGTCTCCATCTTTTTTCCTGTGTGGTTACTTAGTGCAGGTAACAAAGAGATCGGAGGGATGATATTATACCCAACAGTCAGTACAATAAAGAAGAGAACATTCTATGAATGCATACCATACATCCACATTTTTGTAAGACTTTTTACCAGCCCAATTTACAGCCATATATTTTCTTATGATGTAATTTATGAAAAAGTCTAAAGGGGTGCTTGTTAACACTACTGTTGGATTTTTCAGTCTGGCGATTTTAAGCATATACAATATCCCTAAGGGCAAATGTGTACTGTGATATAGAAGTCTGAGCTTAAAGTGTACATAATCTTTGTATATAAAATTGTCTACTTGATTATAATTGCTGATTGTAAAGATTTAATAAAACATGTAAATATTCTGGTCAAAGTGCTGGAATGAATTGTTAAGCATTGAGACTTAATGATTTAAACCAAGTTGACGCTCCTCAGAATAATCTCTGCTCTCCATAAGTGCATATTCCATCAAATGTGTACAGGTTGTTGTGGTTCGCTGGCAGCAGGTGCCGATGGCTGAGGTCTCGGAAAGCGAGGACTTGGATGAGGGGCCTGCGTGTGATGCAGGGATTGGGCCAGGATTGTCAAAGAGTGGAGTGCTGCCTTCGGAGTTTAAGGAAGCTGGCAGCAGTGATGAAGAGGACCCCGAGGAGCCTGTGCCCAGTGTGCATGTGCGCAGGGCTGCTCGAAGGAAAGCGCAACTGCAGCAGCACAGGCGACTTGGGAGTAAGGCTGCAAAGTGATGGCCCCTCCCTCAAGGGATAAAAACCAGCTCTCAGAGGTGGGATTTTTTGGCGGAAGCAAAGAAGTTCTTGCACTTCAAGTCTTGTGGAAGTTCAGGCTATCGTGGTTTGTGTTTGGAGACTTGGTTTTGAATATTTCCTTGCAATTTAATCTAGTGGTTTTGGCAGCCTTGCACAACCTTGGCAAGGCTTGTTCTTATCTGGGACAATTAGTTTTAATAACGTTTTTACTGTGAATGAATGGAATTCACAGAGAAGCATTAAAAAGTTTTGCTTTTATCTCTCTAGTTGGTTTTTGTTTGCTGGGAACTGAGGCTTGGGTCAGAACACGCATTAATCCAAATTATACATGTACATGTTTCTTTTAAAAGACATGTCTCTGAGAGGAGTGAAAAGCAATATACTAAGACCTGATTCACAATACTTTGGAAGGATTCTTAGCAGCCATGCAATGCTCTAAGGGCCTGTAGAGGCCTCCTCCTGAAGGAATTAAAAGTCATACATCCTCCAATGCAAGTATGTCCCAACTATGCATAACTATATGGGCTCCCTATATTGAGGCAACATAAGCATCAGGTATTCAAATTAGAATCTAGGATGAAATAAAGACAATATTTTATTTTTGCATGTGCTCAAGGCTCCCTTCAAAGCTAATTCTCTCAGAGGACCCATCAACCTCTTGTGATCCAATCCAGCATTTCTTTGCTATCATTTCCTGCTTTGAATCTTTGCTTTACTTGAGCTAAAAAGCACTTTGTTCTTCTTTAAAGATGCAGTAGATGTTTGGGGATCTAATTTCTGGTAACATGCTTCCGAAAGTTAGGGCTGCTCAGACTGATTACCAAACACTGAACCTAATGGTGTTCTTTCTATCAGCAGAAAGAGCAAGCCATCTTCCTTTGGCCTGGCTTTTGACATCCTGGTGGAGTAGAAGAATGAAGAAGGTATCAGTGAACAAATGAAGTCCTGCAGCAGCTCAAGCTTCTTTAGTTGGGTGAGGGAGGACCCCCTAATGAAGAGGACCCCCCACACACACACTCCTTGAAAGGCATAATCCAATCCATCAACCTATACAACACATTTGATATTTCCCCCTAAAAGTACTATGAATCTATGTCATAAAACTTAGCAAGAGCCAATGAAGTCTGGCAACTGGAAAACATACAGCAAATTCAGCTTCATGCCTTCATTCAAAAATAACAGTCATCTGGTTTTTGTAATTTTATTGTGCTATGTATAGTTTGCTACCTTGGTAATAGTACATTTTGTTGGGTAGTTGAACCTGAATACCTTCTGATACCTCCTCTATATCCATAATTATCTTTTAAATCATCATCATTTTTCCCAGGAAAAGTACTTAAGGAATTTGCAAAATTGAGGTGGAATGCAGTTATAGTAAACACTACTATTTCAAAGAAAAATACAAATTCTACAGGAAAAAGATTCCTGTGAATAGGAGTCTTAAGTCTCCACCATCCATGGTCTAGACCAGGGGTGTCAAACTCACAATAACATGTTGTGGTCATGTGAAGTATTGCAATTCCCCCCCCCCTCCACCTTTGCTAAACCAGGGGTTGGCATGGCCAGCACATGATGCACGTGGCCCCCAGACCATGAGTTTGACACCCCTGGTCTAGACTGTAAATTAGTCTGTATTATAAAAACAGTCCCAATAAAACTGTCTGGCCTTTAACTAGACAGTAAATCATGGGGGCAAAAAATTATGCAGCCTTTTTTGAGCCATTCAATGTATTTCTTGGCTTTTGGAATTCGTTTTAATAAGCTGAAGATCAGGTACATTTTAAAAAACTACCGCAGCAGCTGTGAGTTAGGTAAGCAATGCATTTTAACCAATTATTTTTCTGGTTGATGAAGTTTCCACACTGGAGCGATAGATGGCACTAAAGATTAAGACCAAAAACAGGAATCTGATTTATATTTAGACTTGGATAAGACCCAAATTCCCCTAGTCTAGAATTTCATTTCCATCTAATTATTTATGGAAGTTCATGAAAAGGTAGTAAACAGGGTATTAGTTCCTCTTCTCTTCAGTACATTTATGATTTTGAAGTATTCTTTGATCAGTTATCCTCAGATTCGTGCTACGGAGGCTAAATTATGTTGAATATATGGGGAGTTTCAGAATTATAGGTTATTTCCTGTAAGATCAGGAGGTGGCTATTACATAATTGCTTGCATTAATCATCAAAGTAAAACTTGTTTGGACCTTGGACAAGTTTTTTCCTTTTATGAAATTAAAAATATTTTAGCTTTGGATCATTTTCCTCAAAGAATAAATGAACAAGTGCAATTTTTTGAATTTTGCTTTCTTTATCTGGATTTGGAACTTGTGTGGAACAGATCACATTTTAGATTATATTTATGCAGAAATATTGAAGCTTCAAAGGAGTAACATAAAACATATTTACAATTGATGAACTTCAAGAGGAGATATTTTATCGGTAGATCAATGAAACACCCATATTCTATTCCTTGTCCATGTAGAAGAATGCATTGCAGGGTATTAGAAAAACGGGGAGAAATCTCAAATGGTTTCTCCTTTCTATTTGGGCTCCAGGAAATCACTGAAACCTTCGTTGCATTCTAGAAGTGAACACTTCAGGCAAAAAGGAGTTGCTTTGGGTTGGTAGAATATGGGAACAGCCTGGCTGTGTCAAGTCTAGGCACATCTGGTAAACAGTCATCACACAGTGGCCTTCCAGATGCATCTAAGAAGCCCACAGACAGGAGACAAAAGAAGCCCTCTTTTTTCATGTAGAAAATCCAAGTTTAGAAAACTTTTTTCACTTTAGTGTATAGATTATATATGCCTTTGCAAGGATCAGATTAGGATATGGGGACTGCTCCTGGCTTTGCTTTATGAGGCATTTGGCTCTGATTTGGCAGCTCCTTTAAATTTCTCCAAGGCTGGAGTGGATTCCCCCACCCCCTCTGTCAGACCACACTCCTTCTCACTACAGACCCTTTAACTCACATGGGGAAAGCAATACTTACAGTGTCCGTGCCTTTCTTCCTTTCCCCCAGGGAGAAAGAGGACGTGGGGAACGGAAAGCTAGGAGAACAATCGCAAGTGAGCGACTGGGCGACCGGGTTGGGGGCATGGCCAACCAGGGATCACCACCGGTTTGGCGACCCACGCCAAATAACCGCTACTGGTTCGCCCGAGTAGGTGCAAACCGGTTGAATACCACCTCTGCTCCAGATGTTGTTGGAGTGCTACTCCCAGAATTCCTCTGTTTATAGAGTTTGGGACTAACATCTATACAGCCCAGACTTATGAACCTTGCTTTACTCTCTTTAAAAACTCTCAAATGAGAGATAGGAAAGAATGATAACTTGACCTGCATGTCAATTTGTGCAGCACAAGTAGCATTTCTAGACATTTACTGCTAATTTTTAATCCTACAAATAGAGTAAATACATCACTAGTACACCAGTTTATTATTGTTAACGTATTATTATTTCACACCATATATTCAAGTCTCCAAATTTGAAAGGAGAAGTGTTACAGAAGGTGAAGGCTAGCCTTCAGAGAGGATAGTTAATGCTTTTCACAGAAAGAAAGCTGTAGTCATGTACCTTGTCTATCATTATCCAACAAAAAGGAATCTGCAACCTGCAATCTGAGATACACGGGACAAGCAGGGAGTTATGGAACAAAAACAAAAGAAAATATGAATGGGAATCAAGATGCCCAAACTAAGAATGAAGGAAAATTAAACTAATTCCAGCATTTTTAAGGTTGAAATATTATGGCCTACCAAGTGAATAAAACTCTTGTAAGAATATAGCACAATAACAACTACAAAGGCCTCTTAAAAACTGGAAGATGGGGAACCCTTGCTTGATCAAGCCAAGGACCTATTTATTCCAGAACCTTGTGATAGCCAAACCATTTGCACCAGGAAACTCATGGACCAAAGTGCCCTTATTTGAAGCAGAAACCAGCTGTGATTTAGGGAACAATATCTTACCTCCTGCTATTCCTTCATTCTTCCATTGATATGTCTAGTCTTCTTTGAAAACTTTCTAATCTGATGATAATTGCAGTAATGGCAGCAAACTGCAGTTTAGCCAAACATTTTTTAAAAAATAAATTCCTTTCATTCGCCCTAATTTCTAGATTTCTAATGTGGTAAGAAAAGTTGTTATATCCTCATTCTGTTTACTATGCCTAATTTTACATACCTCTATCATGTGTGAATTTATATATACCGATCTTCCACTATTGCAATTGTTCCCTGTAAGGAAGCAGCAGTAATTGCTTTTCATTTTCACTGCCCTCTTTCCACACCTTCTTTAGATCTGAAATATACTTTTCGAAGCAGCCTGGCATTCTAAGTGGGGTTCTGTCATAGATTTATAGGATGGCATTTGTATATTGGCAGTTTTATTTTTGCCAGTTTTTTTTTAAAGCAAACAAATGCACGCTGCTTCATATTATGTCTCCCTTTTCCTGCTCAATTACTGACAACTCAGATGACATTCAAATTTTTATAAACTTTGGATTTTTAGAACCAACATGCAAAGATAGGACAGCTTGATGCTTATTTGCAACTGATAATTTCAGTGGTCATCTGTGCTTTTTCTTTTATTGTTGCAAGCAGCCCAACATTATTGAGAGTTGGGAAGCATATAAATGTAATCTATTATGATTGGTCACACTGTCAGCCAGATATTTAAACGGGACTGACTCTTTTGTCCACTCTTCCCCTGGACTTGGAATAGGCAGATGTTGTTTAGTAACAATACAGATTTTACAATTATGGTTGGTCACGATCTGCCAGATTAGTGGTCATTATGTACTCAACAATATGAAATCACAACTGCAAGTTCTTTAGTTGTTGTTGGCCTTCATATGCATCAAGTTCTTCCCAAGAACCTTGGATATCATAATGTATAGGCATAGTAAATGTGCAGATCAAAGCATTGTGGCCTTTTGTAATTGAAAGACGGCAATTTTATCAATATACAAATTTTCTAAGTGGCATCCAAGATTCTTTGGTATGACACTCAGTGTGCTGGTAACCGCTGTAGCACCATCACAACCGGTTTATGTCAACTTCTGTTTTCAGTTGTTTGTGATCTCCAATTTTTTGTCTTCAATTGCGCAATCAATTTCTGTGATCTTCTTTCACAAGCTGATATGATCTACTATTTCCGCCTTTTGTACAATCAGCATTTGAAGATTTTTTCCGTTCTGGTCTGGATTGCATTAGTTCAAATAGTCTTTTCTTGAGCAGCCCAAATCATGCTTTCAGTTTCCTTTTTTAAAATGTTCTAGTTGTAAACCATTGTTAGGTTTTATCTTTAACCACTTCCCCCTCAATCTTCTGTAGAAATTGACCTTGTAATGCTTTTTCTTGCCAGCCTTCTGTTGTTTTATTACACTGTATTCAGGGGTGGGTACCTACTGGTTCTGTCCACCTCTGTAGAACCGGTAGCTCTGAAGAGCAGCAGACATAGAACTGATTCTATGTCTGCTGATATTTTTGCCCACCTGCCCACCCGGGCTCTTACCTGATCTTTATTTCCTGATTTTTCAACTTCAACTGCCAAACGAGGCATAGCTGCAGTTAAAAAAAACAGGAAAGGAGGGCTGTTTCAAAGGCTGCTTCTCTGCACCCAGCGTGCTGATGATGATTTACAGGCCCGTGGCTCGCAGCATGCAGGGAAGCTTGTAAATCCCGAACCGGTAGTTAACCCTGTTGTATCCCACCCCTGACTCTATTGTTATCCATGTTTTGTTTTCTGCACAATCAGTAAGCTCCAATTTTTAACTTTCATAAATGCTTTTTTGGCTGTTTTTACATAATCAGCCAATGTATGTCTTTCTTCTTTGACAGTTTGTTTGACCTGAAGTAAATCTCTGTTTCTATTCCACTATAATGCATAGTGAAGTCATTAACTTTCTTATTTTTCAGTCCAAACTGTCCAGTTCAGCCTGTGTCCAGTTAATAATTCCAGCAATGTATCAAATGAAACAAAATGTTAAAAAGTTATATTTATATAGTTACTTACCAAACACATCTAAATTATATTAAAGTAACCAAAACATTTTTTACAATCCCCAAGGCATGTCACAACTTTTGAGTACCCCTCATGTTTAGAAACTGAAAGTTGAAAAATTTGATATGCCCTAAAATCATGTCACAAGTATGGCATAGGTATTGATGACGTGGATGATGTTTCTACCATTCAATTTTGTCTTTAGCCCTTTTTTCACTCTTTGTATTCATTCTTTACTAATCACATTTTAAATCCACCCAGGCTTGATGTTATTCAATTATAAAATGCCCACTTACTTGTAGGCATCATCCTAATGGCTCCTGTTTGCTCATTTGGCATTTCAATTCCATTACTGTTTGTAATTTTACCCTGATTTGTTGCTACTGTAGCTTATTTCTCTTGGCCAAATTCCATTGCTATATTTAAGTGGAAAATGATTTATTTTGTGTTTAGGAACGTTCTCTTGAAAGGTGGAATCTTCCTCTCTTCTAATTCCAAAGTATTAATTATTATCATTAATTTGTCAGGGTCCCTATGCACAATAGTTGTAAAATAATAGTAAATAGATGGTAGCACATAAAAGACCCCAACTCACTGACCTGTTCTGAGAAGGGAACAAATAAGACAATATCCTGTGAAATTTGTCATGACTATTGAAACACAGAAAATGCCTGGATAAAGGTCTCTACCCTTTGCTTGCCTGCAAAGTTTATTTTGAAATCCCGTAGAAATGTATAGAAGACTTGTCTGAAATCAGTCCAGGTTTCAGAGAGCCAGGGCAATTTATTGTCCTGTTATCAGCTAGTCCAAAAGTCAGAGGTTCAAAAGTAGAATCCATACAAATGTCATACATGAGTGAAATCAGATATTATTTCCAGCAAGAGAGTCATTTCAGAGATATTTCTTAAATAACGTTGCAGCCAGCTGTCAATAATCAGGTTTACTTTCCTGGCTTGGCGAGGAGTCAATTAGATCTTCACTGTCTTGCTTTCTTCTCTACTTATCTGGTGTCGTGACTGGAAGGCCTTATGTCATCTTCACTTGACTTTTGCAGTTGTTCAGATGGGCTTGTGTTTGATCAGCTTCATATGATTTCTGCCTTTGTCCTTTCAGAGGCTGACATCCCAGACTCAACTGGAACAGCTTCCTTAGGATCAGATTTAGATTCAAAATTTGATTCCTGAGCCATGACATGTTACTTCACTGTGAAACCAGGACTCTTAATCATATAGGGTACTTGTTGTGGATGAAGCTGTTAATTCTCAGAAACAAAAGAGGATACCTGATGGTTAGATATAATGAAAGAGAAAATGTATGTATTTCATAATCAGAAACATAGACCTTTAAATCCAGGACCTTTGCCGGAAGCTAAAGTGACATTTCCTAAGGTAGTTGACAAATGGAACATTTATATAGATGCAGCTTGCTAGCAAGCATGAATCACTGTTGTTTAACCAAGAGTAGGAACTATGTGGTGAAGATATTATAAAAATCATAGGACATGAACCAGCGCCAAAATCTGCTGTAGGAATTAAGTCTGTGCAGTTTGAAAATGAAATGTTTTGCAAAAACTTACACAAACACAGCCCTTCTCTGCTATTCATTAAAGCAGTCATACCTCACCAGTCTGAAGCCATAACTGCTTTGAAATTGCTTTTAACAGTCTACTTGTTTTACTCAGTCAACTCATTAAAGCAGCTGTGTCTTTTTCTGGAAACCTGGCTGTTTTAAGGAATAGCATAAATATTGTGCTAAGATAAATTACAAAATAATTCTTCCAAGTACTTTAATTTTTAAGTACATAAGTAAAGTATATATTCATAGTGATAATATTGAGTTTAAAGTAGCCAATTATACCTGTATCATCTTCAATTTGGCAGGGACCAAGAATGAAAGTATTGAGGAGGGTGCCATTCCCCTATGCACTACTAATCAGTGATTGGAAGGCTAGAATCATGTGAAACTAAGACTTTCGCATAAAATTCCACTGAGAGAAGTGCAAGTTAAAATATTACAATAAGTTGGAATAAATTACACATCAGACATGGTGTCACCAGTCTAGCTATGTCAACCCTGGTCACACATAGCATCTGGTCAGCCTCTATGGCATCATTCATTATAAAGCCAAATGTTGTTTAGACAGCTTCTTCCCATAATTATTATTTTTTTATGCTGCCTATCTTCCTGTAAGGTGACAATGTTCTAAACTGTCTTGTTTTAGGATGACTTCTGATTGATGTTCTTTAGGCACTGGTGCTGGAGTGAAAGTGCCTTCCAGATGTCAGTGGCTTTGTAGTTAAGGTGGCAAGGGTTAACTGTTACTGCATCTACCTCAATCTGAGAAGTCTAGGCATCAAGTGGTTTGTGAAGCACAATGAGGGCTGCATTGATATCAGATGGAGTGAGAGTATTTTGAAGTCAAACAGAGTTTCAATGCAACTATAGCACAAATTTTTGACAATTGGCATCTGAGCCCATTCAATGCCCTTTGCCTAAGCAAAAGACACATTTGGGATGTCTTGGGGAAGGGACTTTTGATCCCACCATGGGATAAATTTAAGAAAAAAATTCATTATTCAGTGACTATGGGCTCATGAAATTGATGAGGACTTGGAACAAAAACCTTAAGAGAAGCCCTTCAAGTGGATTATGAAAAAACAAACTATACAAGCTATTACATCAGTTAAAAGAGAAACCAAGAAATGATGAGCTGAACCTATATAAGTGACAGTGGGAAGGGCTTTTAGTGGTCCAGCTCAGCTAAGGAAAGGTTCCAGGGGGTGAATTTGGGGGAATGGGATGGACTATGAAAATCCAAACCAAACTTTCCAAACAGTATATTCATACACACTACAAAGAATAGCCAATTAAACCAAGAAAACTGAAAAGTATAAAGGGAAAAGAGGAAGCAAGACACTCAGGAAAATATTTTTTTGCAACGCTTAAAGTAAATATGGAAGGGATTTTTTCAAAAGTTAGTGATAATGGACAAATTGAAGTTAAGGAATGAACCAATTCCACCATAAGTATTTTACAACAGAGAAAATGATTTGAAATAGACAAATGTTGTTGCCTTCTCTCACCAAAATACTTGATTAATACCTAAGAAGTTGTTATCCTTCTCAGCAGGGGTGGGTTTCTACCGGTTCTGTCCACCTCTGTAGCTCTGAAGAGCAGCAGACATAGAACTGGTTCTATGTCTGCTGATGTTTTTGTCCACCCGCTCACCCGGGCTCTTACCTGATCTTTATTTCCTGATTTTTCAACTCCAGTTGCCGAACGAGGCACAGCTGCAGTTAAAAAAGCAGGAAAAGAGGGCTATTTCAAAGGCTGCTTCATGCTGATGACGATTTACAGGTGTGTGGCTCGCTCGCAGGGTGCAGGAAAGCACATCATAAATCACTGAACCTCGTAAATTCTGAACCTGTAGTTAACCCTGTTGTATCCCACCCCTGCTTCTCAGTCTTTGGGAGTTCATGTTTCATTGTTGTGTTTACTTGAAGTTGGGTGAGTCAAAATCTCCATACCTGTGAATAATCAGCTGCTAGGTCAAAGAGTAAAACCTTGACACCCTCCACTTGCTGCAACTGAGTAAATGGCAAATGGAGGACCACTTATATTTTAAGAACAAATATGGTTAAAATCCTTTACTAAGCTTCATTAATTAGTTGGAGATACGATCCCATGAAGGGACACAGTGGCTCAGTGGATAAGACGCTGAGCTTGTCGATCAGAAAGGTCAGCAGTTCAGCTGTTTGAATCCCTAGCACCACATAATGGAGTGAGCTCCCATTACTTGTCTCAGCTTCTGCCAAACTAGCAGTTCGAAAGCATGTAAAAATGCAAGTAGAAAAATAGGGACCACTCTGATGGGAAGGTAATGGTATTCTGTGTGCCTTCGGCACTTAGTCATGCTGACCACATGACCTCGGAGACATCTTTGGACAGTGCTGGGGCTCTTTGGCTTTGTAATGGAGATGAGCACCGCCCCCTAGAGCCAGAAATGACTACCACATATGTGCAAGGGGAACCTTTACCTTTACCTATGCTCCCATGTGCATTCCCATGGGATAAAATGTTAATTATTTTACAAATCCCATTGACAATGTGCTTTCTTTATTGACGGATTGCTCATCCTCCATCACTGCAAGATGCATTTTCCTTTATGATTATGTTCCTCAAAGTCATAGGACAGAATCCGTTACCAAGCTCATAAAATAGTTAAGTTATAATGTATTTAAAAAAAAATAAATGCAAAAGTTCTTTTTTTTAACCTTAGGATCATTTTTACTCATGACAATATTTGTTAAAAATATTACATCTGCCTTTGAGAGGAGAGAGTATCAACTTTTTATATTATGGAAAAATAAACTCTACAGACATCTCAAATTGGCACACAGCATTTGAAAATAATATCCTTTCAAATCATCTTTCTAAAGGTCTCCTTTACCAACTCCCTTTTCCCAATTATTCTTAACACACTGGGATGTATGAATGGGTATAAGACAAGAATACCTAAAAACAGTAAAATGTTTATTTCTTTAAAAAAAGAGATTGTGTGAGAGAGAGAAAGGGAGAGGGATTCAAACTGATTGTGATCATAATTTCCATCTGCGGTCAGCAAAGCCAATACTGCAAGTATATTCCTTGATTGAAATAGTTAATAGAAGAAACTGGCGGCTTTTTTTTAAAAAAAAAAACAGATTTCTGCTCCTGCATCACCGTGTTCAGTATCTGTATGACAACATGCTTTTTAATTGTTAACTTCTTCCTAGCAGAAAACAAAGTTCATCATGGTAAAGCATCCCATTTTCCAAAGCTCTAAACTGTCAGTAAAACAAGAACTCCACGCCCCTGGGGCTGATGAGTAGGGTGAACTGGAAGATTCAGCTGCTTGGTTATGGAAGATTTTGTACAACGCCACCTCAGCCAATAGAAAACAGGCCAACAGCCCAAGTGAAAGCTACAGTGTCTTTTAGGTGTTGTTCCTGGGCACGAGGAAATGAAAACTTGCAACAGGTTTCAGTCAGCAGCAGCAAAGGCAGTTCCATCAAAGCTGTTCTTCTTCCTTTGAACCATGCTCATTGTATGGTCATTAAGAAAACACTGTAACTGAATGGAGCATACAATGTGGAAATAACTGTTTGTTATGTAGTGCTGTTCACTTGAGAAGACTCCCACAAAAGATCTGGATTGAACCGTAATCTATTTACACAGGAGCATTCCTGTTTCGATTGGCAGAACTGGCACTATGTGATATCTTCTTCTTCTGAACAGTAATCACGACCCTTTAGGAGAAAATAAAGAGATTTTTTTTAAAAAAAAAATTACATTAAAGCCATACAAAAAGATAGCACCTCAAAGACATAATCCACAAAAATCATCAGAGGAAAATTACATTAGCCAGTTCCCATTCTGTTTTTTCTACAATAACTTTGTGAACTGGGTATGTCTGAAAACTGTAAACCCCTCTACAGTCTTTCAGTAATTGGCAATCATCTCCTGTTTTTTCAAGAAAACTGAATGGTCAGGTACCACTTACCATGTTGATACTGCAGTCCCTAATGAGGCAAGAATTTAAAAATGCTGTGTATAATTTCTACCTGCAGCAATTAAGAACTGCAACAGTATACTTCAACATACTTCATTTCTTTGCATTTCCAGTAATCATCAAGGGGTTAAAGGCTATATTAGTGTGTCTTTCAATAACGTGTGCTGATTCTCAAATAAAGAAAAAGCTGCTAGAAGTTGCTGGGAGGTCATTATACATCCCTTATCTAGATCTCAGCTCTTTAACATTAAATTAAAAATGAACCCTTGGAAAAATACAGCATCCTGGAATAAATGGTTTCTACTCTGTGTGTGTTTGTATGCATGTGTAAAGGGTGCACATGCAGACATAATATTCTAGTATCTTATGATATGTATGCATATATCTATATATAGATAATATATAGATTGTAAACAAATAAGACTGATAAATAAAATCCACTCCGTAGACTGGTTTGGTTTTTGGATTTTTGCTCCTGATGTTCGTGTTTTCAGCTATCACATTTAGGTCTCATAATGCCAATCTATAAAAGTGGATATTTGCAGGGGCGTGATTCAACCGGTGTAACAACCAGTTTGGTGAGCATGTGCTTTGCGCACGTGCAGAGGGTTTACTGCTGACCTTCTCCTGCAATCTCCCTGTGTGTTAAACAGCTGGCACGTGGCAATCGGCTGTGCCATGCGAAGCAGCTGAGCTTGAAAAACAGAAAATAAAGATCAGAATAGAGCCTGGGAGGGTAGGCCCAACAGCTGATTGTCAGCATGAACTGTTTGCTTACAGATGATCCTCAGGCTACTGGTTCACCTGAACCAGGCCAAATGGGTAGAATCCCACTCCTGGATATTTGCTAAACTCAGCTACTATATATTACATACATATGCCTTTTGATAAGCCAGATTGTTGCACATCAGAATGAAATTGATATGTTTACATAACCTTCTTTGGAAAGCTCTTATTTCCTACTTAATCCAATCTTAACCTCATGAACTTAATGGTCTAAAAAATATTGCAAATCTGCATGAGAGCTCCTGTAACTTAAAGGCTAGGAGTGTATAATTACAGTACTTACATAATTGTTATCTGACAGACCCAGCCCACATTGATTATATGGTGATAAGAGTTTGAGTAATTTTCCAAATAAATTCCATATGCAGTATCATAAAAATCTAAATATAATTAACCATGGCATGATAATCTCATGTTAAAGAAGGATCACGGCAGGATTATCATTTAAACCAGTAGAAGATAAACAGTCTCTATATTCGCAAGAGTTATGTTGGTGGATTTGTCTTTTCATGGTGGCAGTTGTGAAATTTATCATACTAAAAATCTGGCGACTGCTTGCTGCACTCACCCTGTGAATGATGGTGAAGCAAATGCATCTTTAATCTCACAGAGAAGTGTCATCTGTGTAGGATGGCTTGTGATCTTGGCATGATTTGTGTATCTGCATTAAGTTACTCTAGCTTGACTTTAGGCATATCTGTGTTTATGCATGCATGGACAACATCTGGGATAACAGGGCAAGAATATATTTTTTCATTGAATTTCACATTTTCAAAGTTTTGACACGAAACCCCATGAATATGGAAAACTGCAAACTGTTGTGGAAGTAATTCAAAACTCCACATAGAAATTAAGATATAAGAACACTCCATAAGCGGAGAACATGATCTGCTCTAACCAGAAAACTCTTAACATTACCTTCTAAGTCAGATACAATATCCGTCAACAAAGTTTGCTTTGTCCAGATATGTTTATATGCTGGTTTCATCAGACTCACTTTAAAAGCAGAAAATGAGGACAATGTTACCGACTTACTGATGACTCATTCCAAATTTTCATGACTTTGCTTGGTTGCCTGTCTGCATTAAAAGGAAAGGCAGCGGGGACGAAACAGCTCTACTGCATAACACAGCATAAGGCTTAATGGAAAAGTCCCATGATGCTGGAAACATTCATTGGATTCCTTTCCTATCAAAGGCCAATTAATCCAGAAATATCTTAAGGACAGTGGTCATGGCTCAAAAGACCTTCTTGCTTATTCTCAGCATAGATCATCCTTTAAGGCACCAAAGCAATTTTGATATCTATCCCAGACTGAAATTACTGATGCATATATGGTTAAGAAGCATCATATACTTATTTCCTTTAACAATTCAATAAATATTATCAACCTCATGTTTTCCCAAAGGACTATACATTCCATTATTCTTAACCAAGAGAGCAACCATGGGCTGTCATCTAGAGAGCATCATTTGGAGTGGAAATCTGCAAGAAAAAGTAGCAATATTCAGATCTCACAGGCTTTAGGGCCAGGATGTCAATAGGACCCAGAGTGTGTGCTTTGCCCTGTGTTGCTGTTATTACAATTGGAATTGAGTATTTGTGTGTGTGTGTGTGTGTGTGTGTGTGTGCGTGCACAGTCAGCTTCCCAGAACAATTTGATTAAGTCAAGTGGCCATATGTGTTTGCTAAATCCACCCATCCATCCAGTGAGCATGCAGCTCAAGTGAGAGGGAGGATGAGAATCTTGCCTTCTTCAGTCTGTCATTAAAAGGTTTTGCACCTTAGATAATTATAATTATTAACTTGAAATTCAGCTTAACCTCTTGCTTTACTTTTAAGCAACTTGTCAGCTTTATGATGACTCTATGTAGGCAGCAAACAGACTTGAAAAAGGGAAAGGAATGAAAGAGAACATGCAAACGTTGGTTTAAAAAATCAGGGATACAACCCACGTCTTCCTGAAGAATGGCATGCAGCTCTTTGGCATAGCTCCTTTCTCAGGGTAATTGCCATGAGAAAAAAAGAGATCATGGCTGAACTTATTAATTCAATTTAAAAATCTGTATTTGAATATAGGTCACTGCTATATAGTGTTAATATTAGTGTGCTTAAATTATACATTCTCCGTGTGGCAATTTGATTCAATCTTCACCTTTAATTCAAACTATAAGCAAGAGAAAGAAAAATATTTTCACCAAATTACCAGACAGGGAGAAGAGAAAAAACAATCTGGAGAGCAAATAAAGGGAGTAAAATCTTCCTTTGGAAAGGGCTAAAATCAGGAGATGGGAACGGGAATGGAATGGGAGAGAGGGAAGAGAAAATCTTTTATGAGAAAAAACTATCTATGTCGAGGCAAAAAGGTCTATATTCTTAAAAGGCATGAATAAGGAAACAAACCAGTGGTGGGATTCAATTTTTTTTTAATACCAGTTCTGTGGGCATGGCTTGGTGGGCGTGGCAGGGGAAAGAGACTGTAAAATCTCCAGTCAGAGGTGGTATTTGCAGGTTCTCCAAACTACTCAAAATTTCCAGTACCGGTTCTCCAGAACTGGTCGGAACCTGCTGAATACCACCTCTGAAACAAACCTAATACTGTTATATGCCACATGAGTAATCAGCCCTGCTAAAACTCAATACTTGTTTTAGTTTTGAAATTCAGTTAAATTCATGCTGTGTGTTTTAATCAACTTGATGATTTTATTTTGGCAGGGTAGCATTATATTTCTTAGCATATAACCCTAAGTACAATTGCAAGAGGAAAAGTTGTAATCAACACAAGAGAATGAAATGATGGTGACATAAGCAGTGGAGATTATTGTTATTTAAAAACAAGAAAACAATGTGGTATGTGGCCAAAAGCAATTTATTTCAGGCTTCTTTCTTTTTGGGAGGGAATAAAGACTAAGAATTGGGCCTCTTTGTCATTGAAGAGAATCACATTAGGCTAGGAACATTGTAGAATAAATTACAGATGAGTCATGAAATATGTCTAAATTCTGGCCAGGCCTATGGAAAGTGATGTGCACATTCTGTCAATTGTTTTAGACTGAAATGCAAATTAGATTAAGTAATCTCAAAGATGGATCATATCAGTCATACCATTTAGAAAATATATCATGATTTGCATCAAATCATGATATATTTTCTAAATGGTATGACTGATATGATGTATTTTTGAGATTATGCTCTGTTACTTTTTATATATTTAAGCTCTTTTGAGAACAGTTCGACTTTTAAATCTTTATTCTCCCCGTTAACTATATTGCATCTTCCTCGTTTCTATCACAAACACACATTTGTATCCAATGTTATGTCGTCCAGTTAAGGGTACTGGGTTATCATCGTGTAAATTTGAATTCAAATCCCATTCACCCATTGACTCACTAGGTAATTGTAGACCATTCACAGTCTCTCAGCCTTTGATATGAAAATAAAATGGAAGAGAATACTATGTGTATGCATTCTGAACTCTATAAAAGATGGGTATAAAATAGAAATACATTAACTAAGTCAGTCCAAATTTGTTCTCAAAATATGATTTTCAGGTCATCAAAACTTTTTCAAGGAGTCTGCAAAGTCAAAAAAATTTAAATTTCCCAATTTTAATTTCTAGTTCAGTAAATATTAATAAATATAACCCACATAAACCAAAACTATTTCAGATCCTCAATCATTTTTTAAAATGTAAAGTAGTCTTGAGGCCAACAGGTTTAAGAACTGCTGTTCTAAAGATCTCAATCACCCAAGGCATGGTTTTTCAAGAGGCAAGTTGATTTTTGGGGGGTGGGGGTTGAAGATGTTTTGCTTCTCATCCAAGAATCGGACTGGGTAGTGACTGGGTGGTGGGGAATGGAAGGATTTATATTCCTTGCAGACAACTGGTCATTTGTAGTTGTTGAGGCCACTTGGATGAGAAGTGAAACGTCTTCAAATAAAAACAAGGAAGTCCAGTTGCCTCTTGAAAAAGCACCTTTGGGACATGCTGTCCTAAACCATTATACTTTAAAGGTCCTTATGCTTCTGTCTCTGTGCTTGAGGCACTAGATATATATTTTAAAATTATTTTAAAAAAAACAAACCAGAGAATCCAGGTAATTTCTGACACAAAGAGTCCTGTTGTCTTTAACTAATTCTAAATGATGGCTTATTACAATACAAATAAGCAAGGGTTATGTGCATGCAAACAGAAGCATGATTACAGTGAATATAGCCCCACAACACAATATAGACAAGGATGAATTTGAGTTTAATGCAGCATGTTCCTGTTCTTTGCTTCCTCTCCTCTTTCTCATTTTTAACAATTAATGATAACCATGCTCATATTCTGGCAACATTCTGCCTGTTCTGCACCATATCCTTTTATTAGCTACTTTATTGTTTTAAAATGATGCATTCATAAACAAACTGACACCACAGGAATACAGAAAATCAGTAAGATAAATTATTCTCTTGCATAGTTCTATTATAGTTCCACAGTATGAGGCTCAGAAACCAGGAAAGCACAGCGCCTTCTACTGCTCTAGCCTTTAACAATGTGACTCCTTTTTCTAATTGCCATTCAAAGGAAGCAACGGAAGAAGCTGGGTGGCCTGGTATGGTATGGTGCAAATAATTATGTCAAACATTTCTGCTTTAACGATAGTAAAGGGAACTGCAAAGACACTGCAGCTTTTTTGATGAATGGTTCTCCAAGGGATTAAAGCAGTTCCCTACCACAGAAACTCTAAACTTCAGTTGGTCTTCTGTTTTCATGATGCCCTTTAGAAGAATGTCAATGAATGCCCGTGCAAATGCATATTTAGAGCATAATTTCTCATTTCTTGAAAAGAAATGAACAGAGCCATGAAGAGTCCACCCACGAGTGAAAATGGTTTTGCAGCCTACCAGAACTAAGCTCTGAAATCACAAAGAAAGCCATGGGGGAGGGGGGGGGCGGGAATCAAGCTTCCATCTTCACAAAATACCGATTTAGCAACAGCAATAGCACTTAGGCTTATATATCACCCCCATAGTCCTTTACAGCAATCACTGGGTGGTTTACAATGTCAGCATCTTGCCCCCAACAATCTGGGTCTTCATTTTATCAACCTCGGAAGGATGGGAGGCTGAATCAATCTTGAGGCAATCAGGAATGAACTCTAGGCTGTGGGCAGAGTTAGCCTGCAATATTGCATTCTAATCACTGTGCCATCTCGACTCCTGTTTTTAATCTCCCAAGCGTCATTCTTGATAAGTGATCAGTAGAATCCAAGGAAGGTTGCGCCACTAGTTACACAAACATTTTGATTAATACCTGAAAGTTTTGAAGCCAGCTCTGCCCACAGTGCTTCTTCCTAGGATATCCCTCCACCACACTTATTATATAGCACATCAGGATTTTTTTTTTTTGAAACAAAGATACAAATGTGTGAAGCAAAGACTTGGCAAAGACTTTCTTCATTACGTGCTTCAACAGATCAATGTTGCCCTGGTATGTTAGCTCTCAGGAAACCTGGGAATTATAGTTCTAATGTAGCTAGCTGACACTTGAAGACAACTGGGTTCAAGGAACATCTCTGGTAAACCTTCCATTATTCATACAAGGGGAAATATCAAGGTTTTAATCTGACATTTAGCTCTGGGGTATACGAGAATCAATTTAACCCTTCTGCTAAATTTAAATTGTGACTGTCCCAAGAGAAAATTGAATTTCAAACATTCTCACTATTCAATTTACATCTGAAATATTTCAATGGAATATAGAGGTAGAAAATCCACATACAATCCGCATAATTAACAAGGGGGATAATTGATCTGGAGGTTTATTAGTGTAAATTGGAAATAATACTCATGATAGTCAGATTTGCTCCTTATTCCGTTCTTAGAAGCACTCAAATTTTATTATCTGGCTTTGCCACACAGTAGAATAGCCTGTCTTCTGTACCAAACAGCAAGCTACCAGTTGCTTTTTTGGATCTAATTTATTCACTTCAGAAAATTGTTGCCCATGATGACTCTCCAAGCACTTCAATATTTTTTGTCTCTTTGTTTGCAAGGATCTCATACCCATTTTTTCTTAAGGTAATATTCATGAATTGATTTCTACAATCAGGCTAATCCCTTGCCTATCTGCCCCATTTTCCGTAATTTTCTCCCAGGACTTATTCTTTAGCCTTGGTTGATGTCTAGATAAACTTTCAATTCTCCACAACATATTTGAGCATGCTCGATGATGAGTCCTATTTAAATAAATCTTTAAACTCAGGGGAAAAATGTTCCCTAATACCTTATCAATTTCCTTGATTATTGGGGCTTCTATTTCCTTTCCAACGACAGTAGAACCTCTGGTCACAAATGCTTCTGACCATGACCAAATCGGGTTCCTACCAAAAAAATTCACAAAATTTTTGAATCTGGTCATGAACACATACTCGGGTGGAGATCAAACATGACTCCTGACCCAGAAATTCCTGAAGATGAAACATTAGAAGACAAAGAAATCGCCAAAGTTATGGAATGAATTATGGTCGTGACCAGAGGTTCAACTGTATTTATCCATTGCTTAGTTTTATATTACTAGCAGGGTCACATGAAAGTCCAGGATGACAATATCCTGCCCCAATACTGTATCCAAATTTCTTTGCCAGAGAAAAGAGAAAAGTAAGGAAATCTTCTATAAGAATTATCTACATCTGACAGCAGCCAATTGCAATAAAAACATCAATGAATCAAGCAGTTAAAGACAGACTATGTGATCCTGGGGCTTGTAAAATACATTTTACTACACTGATTTGCTTCTCACCTGCAAGCATTTGAATCTCATAAGTCTGTTTCTCTCCAAACACATATACTTCGTTTTCAAGCTAAATAGGTCATATTACTTTTAAAGATGTTAACAAGCAGGCATGTGGACTAGGCATTTGATTTGGAATTCAGGCATGCTATTCTGTCTATGTATAGGACTAGAGGAGTTTCATTACATTTTTTATGGAAGTTAGTTCAGTGCCGTTTGGGCTCAGCATAGGAAACACATAATTTCAGCAATGCCAGTATTCTTATAGCATGTGAGACAAAAGTTGAACTGTTACAACATTTCATTTGCATCATAAGATAGCACTGATTTATAGTGGAAGAAACCCATAGCATCTTCTGTGGCTTATTTGGGAATTAAGTGGTCCAAATATTTTGAATGTGCTTTGACTTCATCAGGAGCAGGATCTAAACAATCCCGTCAACATTTTACTGAAGAAACATTTCATAGCAGCTACAGCAGCATTCTGCAAAAATAATCCAACTATGTTGGCTAAATAAGCAATCTGAATAGCATTTGCTGACACCAGCATGACCTTTCTCATTGCAAAGCCTCATTATGTAGTTCTGCAAAAGCAGTAGCAATAACCAATATTAAGCTAATATTTTATCATTCCTATCTTACAGTTCCAATTGTGAATCTGATTTCCAAGCTAAGTTCATGAAAGAAGCCCAGTTTAGTGGGTCTATCCTACACACAGTATTGCTACTTCAAATTCTTGAACTCCAAGTATTCTTTTCTGTTGACAAGTTTTAGGAAAATGAAGGAATTATGGACAAAAACAACCATTACCTTTGAACTAAAACTGAGTGGTCTGGAGCTTTTTTAAGAAAACAAACAAAAGAATAGAGCCACATGCAGGCTATCCTCTATTAATCTCTTTGGGTCATCACAACTTGAAATGTAGGAGACAGGTATCCTGGCTTGTGGCAGATTAAATGGAAAAATCATGTCTTGATAAGCGAGTTCTTAACCCTTGGGGAGGAAATAATCTTAAATGCACTAGAAATGGTCAACATGATTATATTTGGCCAAGAAGTGAAAACAAAAGATTGGGCTCCTTTTATGATTCCTCTGCTAATAAACTTTTTCTTTGAAACAATTCTAGGAAATGGATAGCACTCTCATTTAGTTTGTGAACGTAAAGGATGGTGTATATATTGTGCCAAGAAAAAGTCACTCCCTGCTCCCAATAGGTATTTACATACTGATAGAGAGACTCAAAGCAAAGTCTAAAAATTCCAGTGGCACAAGCATTCTATTGCTCAAGTGGGGCAACTGTAATTTATATGTTTTTTTTTTAATTAGTGGTTAATAATTTAATATTAATCAGCCACCCACTTACTTGGTTGAGTTGGGTGGCTGTAAGAAATTGAATAAATAAATAAAATGTGTGTGCATGCACAAAGAAAATTATAATTTGATCCTGATACATTACAGTACCAGGGAATGAAAAAGAAAATATTTATTGTGGACCTCTTCTCCTAATGGAGAAGGAGCAGCTTTTTCTTATTCTCATTCCTTCTTAACATACTGGAAAACAGAGGAAGTTGATTGCCTTCATTTTTTTGTCATTTGCATTATAGCTTTTGAGAATATAAGGACAGCAGCAGAGGTGGGTATTCAGCAGGTTCTGATCAGTTCTGGAGAACCAGTAGCGGAAATTTTGAGTAGTTCAGAGAATTGGCAAATTACCACCTCTGACTGGAGATTTTACAGTATCCTTCCCTTGCCACGCCCACCAAGCCACGCCCACAGAACCGGTAATAAAAAATTTTTTGAATCCCACCACTGGACAGCAGCTATAACTATTTAAACATCACAATGCCAATCCGACAGTATTAGGTCATTTAAGACTACTGAAATCAGAGACAATTCACAAAGACTGTTCTGTTCCCATGTAGCCAATGCCTTTCAAAATATGTTGCATCAAATATTAACTTGAGAATGCTTGCTTAGTCCATTTGTATGTCATCCTGTCCAATAAAGGAGCACATGATACAATTGCAGATATGCTGTAAATAGAAGTCTAGAACAAAAAGACTGGCAGCTTTTTTTTTTTTAAGTGTGCATTTCTAGGATTCTTCACTTCTGGGCCAGATGAAAACCTTTCATTTTCCCTTTCATCAATTTCCCTGTATCTTTTTCAAGCCCTCATATTCCTCTTTCCCCAGGGCAGGCTGTGTAGAACTAATGCAGTTCGTCCAGTGGCAGCCAAATTCTTTCCATCGTTTATTATTTTTGTGTTGTCTAGACAAGTTAAGCAATTGCTGCTTGGGGACTCCCTATCATTACACAAACCTTTCATGTATTTTCAAATTTTATAGTTACAATACACATGAAATAAAAGCAGTGTGTCCAAATGTTTCATGTAACCAATGTGTTTATTAATAGTACAGGAATCTGCAATGAAGTTGTTTGGGTTAATAGAAGCGTCTACTGAAATCTGTGGCTAGCTATTCAGTGTTGACATAAACTTATAGTAATTGCTTTTAACTGCATACATTTTATTCCTTCATTAGGAGACTCTTTATTGAATTTTGCTACCATTTATTCTAAAGCAGGGAGGGGGAAAAATCCTAAAATTTGTCTTCATTAACTTCAGCCTGGATAAACCTCAATTGAGAAATCAAACTATATACTAAAATATGCTTAATCTAAAAAGAGACTCCTGTTCCCAAACACCTGCAGTTTTGTTGGAGAAAGCATCATGCAGAAACCTACATTTAAATTCAAATAGATGAACTATGGTTTATTCATACGGATGAATATATCCACTATGTTAATGCAGAAATATACAGTATATCATCTATAAAGAGTGTTTCCTGAAATGTCTTCAATGACCAAATTTTCTACCTCCCCCTCGTGCATTTAACCAATATTTCAATTTTGAGGGTAGATGTGAATTTGTACTTGCTGATGTCAGAGAATAATTTTCAGTTCTTCTTATGGAGAACAGTAGTTTTGTTACCTAAGGTAGTAACACTTCTATCAAGGATGAAGATAAAATGTTCTCTGTTTTTTTTAATCTTCATTTCAGTTAAAGACCAAAAAAAAATCATCAAAAGAAAAAGAGGAGGATAAATTGTAGTTATTGAGCCATTTATCAG
This sequence comes from Pseudonaja textilis, assembly GCF_049901715.1. Classification (NCBI taxonomy): domain Eukaryota; kingdom Metazoa; phylum Chordata; class Lepidosauria; order Squamata; family Elapidae; genus Pseudonaja; species Pseudonaja textilis. The sequence goes on from NC_141992.1 coordinate 95,364,107, forward strand.
ATATAAGATAAACAATCAGAGCTATCCCCCCAAAAAAACCCTTCTATATGCCATTATGGCAGGATAATTCATAAAAGCTCTTGGATCAGACTAGCTTACTGTTCTAGAGATTTCATGGAGTGTAGAATCTGCTTTTAAAAAAACCTAACACCTGATCAAAAGGGTGAAAGTTTGAAATGTCATTTAAGAAGCAGAGCAAGCAGAGCTGGGGAGGGGGGCTGAGTTAAACAAGTCAACAGCTTAGAATCATTATGTTCCTACAAATGATCTAAGTCCAATCCCTCTTGAATTCTGTTGAGTCTTATTTAGCATCAATTTAGAGTTTATCCTGGCTGAAAAGGTTGCAAAGAGTTTTCTTTCCCCTCAGTCCTGAGGAACTCATTTAAATCCTTCTGCAACCTAGTCTGAAAAAACCCATTCATGGCACCTACAAAATTTATCCATACCTACTTACAGACTGTCTTTGTATTACAATAGTCTTGGCGGTGGGAGTTGCCTCAAGGATGTGGAAAGGGAACTTCACCAGGGCAGGGGTGACATCCAAGTAGGAAAAATGCGAGGGGAACATCAGGCTAGCCATAAAAGCAAACTTGCATTGGAAAAGAGATTGGATAAAAGGTATTGAAAGAAGCCCCCTAGACAAAAGCCAAGTAATTAAAGCTCCCTTACAAACAAAAGGCCATGCCAAATCAGCAAAACAAATAGAACAAAAGACACATAGCAGACAGGAGATTGCCACTAAACAGATATAAGAAATGAAACTAATAATCCAATCAAACCACCCCGCAGAGTTTACCCTCTGACGGAAATGGAGACAACCCCCCCTGACAGGATTTAAGCACTCACACACAAAAGGAGAACAGGTATAAAAATCAGGAGTTTATTACACAAAGCTGGCTAGCCCCAGGAATGCAGACTTCTTGCTATCTCTTGCCTTCCTGAATTTCAAAAGAAACTTGCTTCCAAATAGCTGTCTGTCTGTGTCCTTACTCTGAAAGCACTCCCAGCAGGAAAAAAGAACCCTTGGAAGAAAGGCATTTTCAGCCTTCCAACAATTGGCGACCACGAAGGTTTTCCAGCCAACCCTGCCACCGGACCGGGCCCGCAGATCCAAACCCAGCCGGCATGGACCTTCTTTGTCCAGGGAAAACATCCACGGACCCAGCCCGGAAGGCAAAAGGGTAGTAAAGGGAGTCATTGAGCTTTTTTTTCTGCTCAACAGCTACTTGAAAGCAGGTGAGTACCACTTCAAATTTATAATCTTACTAGGGAGGGGAGTGGAAGCGTGAATGTACCAGGTGTGTGATTGTGGGTTTTCTCTGCTGAAACAGTGGGACATCACCTCCTCTGTGATTGCCAGCCACACCCCAGCCAGCTGCTAGCTCCAACAAGCCGTGACCGGCTGGATTTGGGAACGCAAGGGGTAATCACAGAGTGTGAGTTCTTCTGAAGGACGTAAGAAAAACCGAGTGGGCTGAGAAAGGAACTGTTGTTGGGAAATAAATAGAAAGCAGAATAAATAGTCCCAGTGCATCCTGCAAGTAAAGCCCTGTGCATTTAGAAGGGGCCCGTACCGGCTGCTAGCAAACAAAATTGGAAATAGTTTGCCTTACAAAGCAGAGCAGGTCCTTCCGGATCCCCACCTTTAAGGGAGATCTGAAAACTGACTGGCGGTGTGTAGGAAGGGGCCCGTACCGTGCTGCTAGGGGGCAGACGGTCCTCCAAGATCCCGTTTTTTAGGGGGGTCTTAAAACTGACTGGCGGAGTTTCCCTACGAGAAAGGGGCCCGTACTCCGTGTGTAGGGAAACCGGAGTCCTTTCCAGACCTTTTTTGTCTGAAAACTGACAGGCGGGAGCCCGGCTAAACCAAAGTAATCCCCACATCAGGTAGGAAATATGGGAAGTTGTAGCTCGAGGGCAATGGAAGAGACCCCCTTGGATAAATTACTTGAATAGAAAGGAAGTGAAAAGAGTTTGTAAAAAGTGGGCTAGCAAAAAGTGGGCTTTATTGCGAGATGACATGGGTAGACAAATTTGGCCTGATAGTGGTACTTTAGATTATAAAACCCTGAAAGCACTTAGAACATGCATTAAGCCCAGCCAAATACCCTATTGGTACTGCTGGGCTGAAATTGTTAGGACCAAAGACCTGACTGAGAAAAATAAAAAAGAAAGAAAGAAAAGCCTGAAACCCATTTCAGGGAAGGGAATACTGAGGCACAGATTATGGCTCCCCTTTAAGCAAGCCAGTGCCAGGCAGAAATAGGGGACAACTAGAGTATGTTTTTACCCACACTCCCTTCTCTGCCTCTGACCTAGTCATCTGGAAAAAGGATACCCCAGCTTTCAGGGCTGATCCTCAAACAGTTATTAAAACCCTGAAATCTATCATAGACAGCTATAATCCATCCTGGGGTGACATGACTCAGCTGTTACAAGTCTTTCTAATGAAAGACGAACTATTAAAACTGTTTGAAAAAAAACAACAGTCCAAATAGCCAAACCACCAACTATCCCTGGTCAGGCAGCCCCAGCCCACATTGCAGGGCCAATACATCGCCCTGACTGGGATTATAATGATACCAATCAATGGGACAAATACACTAGAGCAAAAGATAATTTACTAGAAGCTCTAGAGGAAATAAGAAAAAAAAACTTTAAACTAGTCTGAATTTCAAAAGAAACAACACAAAGGGAAAAGGAAAACCCTGATGCCTTTTGGGTCCACTTGTCAGAAGCAGCTACTGCATATGCCCACCTAGACCTTAGCTGCCTGAAGGACCAAAGGATTTTAGCTTCAGCCTTCGTGGATCAGTCCACCTTAGATATTAAAGAACATTTCCACTGCTTCATCTCTAACTGGCCAACCTTAGACATAGCAGAGTTGCGCAGGATTGCTAACTTTGTCTATGATCAAAGAGACAAGCTGAAAGAGGAAGAGAAAGATAGAAAGAGATGAATAGAAAGACAGGAAGACTTTAAAATGTTTGCTGTAATGAAACATGATGCCAGACAAATGCCAGGTAAAACCCCCTATAATTCAAAGAAATGCTAGTATTGTGATAAAGCAGGATGGTCGCAAGGCAAATGTCAGCATTGTTATAGGTGCAGACAGGAAGGTCATTTCAGCAAGCAATGTAGGCAACACCCCCTGCAACCGGTATCACCCACCACCTAGGAACATGAGGCCAGCCAATAATCCAGCCCATTACACTGAGCAACAAAGTTTCAGTCATCAGGCACCACCCAGCGCTCCCTTTCCTCCAAAAAATAATAACAGTAGACATCAATGGGAGCAAAGGAGAGAACAAGACTTACCCCCTTCTTGACTAGAACATGACAATGAAAGCACTGAATTCATGGCTACCTTTAACAGGCTGGCTATCCCCCTAAAAAATGGCCCAGAAGGGGAACCCATTGTAACCATTCTTATAGGAGGAAAGAAATACAATTGCCTAAGTTGATACTGGAGCCACCTCCTCATTCCTGAACTAAAGCTTCAGTGGCTGAAGGGGCTCAGGATAGCATAATGGGAGGGGGAGGACTAATCCCTGTAGAATTTACTCACAACGTACCAGTAGAACTAGGACCTTTCACAGTAGACCATGCATTTACTATTTGCCCCCAGTCCCCACTGTCTCTACTAGAAAGGGATCTCCTATGTAAAATGGGAGTTACCATAACATGTGGAAAACGGGGGCTGCAATTGGAAATCCCAGGAAAAGGCACACACAAGACAATCATGCTGATAACCAGCAACACAGGACTCCATGAAGATTTAAAAAGCCTGCCACCCTCCTTATGGGGCTGGGATACATCAGAAGTGGGACTACTTAAAAGAGACACACCTCTCCTGGCCACAAGTGCTCCCAATTGCCTTTTTTTTATTTCAGAACCAGACCAAGACAAGATATAGGTATTTCACCCCCCCCCCTTTGAGATCCTTTTTGGTCACCCCCCCTTTGAGATCCTTTTTGGTCACCCCCCCTTTGAGATCCTTTTTGGTCAACCCGCCCCCCCCATACCCTACTAGGATCCTCATTCTCAGCCTAGATCCTCATTCCCTTTGCTTAGATAGGGGGGATAGGGTTTTCTCTTCTTATCTTACAGCCCTGCAAAAGAGACTACAAACCCTCTGGATCCAGAGTGCACTGACACAGACCTTACCCCTGGAAGAAGCCCTGCATCCATATGAGCCAGGAGATTGGGTGTGGATCAAGTTCTTCACCAGAACCTCCCCTCTACAACCCAGGTGGAAAGGACCCTACCAAGTTTTACTGACTACACACACCACCATAAATGTTTGCAGAATGAGACTTTTGGCTACATTGGACACATGCAAAGCCAGCAGTCATAGACCATAGCCAAACTCCACCACAATCAATCCCACCCATCAAACTCAAGAAAGATCAGGACACAGATCAATGGACGCTTACAGCATTCTTCAACACTGTTAAACCACACCACTGTGAGGAACCAAGTGCAAAGGTTGCATTACACAAAACTGGACTCTCAGGTGCTGAGTTATAAACTTTTTTTAATTTTTGTCTCACCTTCTCCATTTTTTCCCTTTTTAAACCTTTTTTCATCGTTTTTTTTTTAAACAAAAAGGACTTTACTCATAATTTTTTGATACTTGACCTTTTACATTTTTTTATATTGCTATTAAAAAAAAAAAAAAGAGGGGGGAGGAAGGGAAGAAAAGAAACCTAGCAATGGGGAACATGAAATGCAATGTATTCTATGTATTATTATCTGTAATAATTGTAACATTTGTAACACAAGAAACTGCGCTCCTGGAACCAAAGCTTATGCCAGAGAAAGGAAAACATATGGGAATGTTTAGCAAGAGAACTTTTGCTTAGCAGGAGGGAAACCATAATGTCACTGGGTGTAGCACACCTAGGGTCACAGAATACACCAGTCTTAGCAACACAGAACTAAAATGCAACTATACAGAGACCATATCATTTTCATATAATTACCTGAAGCTCCCACCAGGATGGTTTTTTCCTTTGTGGCTTAAAAGCCTACTCATACCTTCCTGCAAATGCCACAAATGGCCCCTGCACCTTGGGAAGGTTAACCATGCTTATGCCATCCATACAGAGACGACACAGGAGAGCCTTCCAAACCCTAGACTCAGACTGTGATTCCAAAGTCTCCCTTCCCACAAAAACAGAATACATCTCATTGGCAATATCCTTGGTAGGGGTACCTGGATTGGCAGTGCAAAATTCAAAAAAATTGAATAGACTAGCATGTACCCTGGCAAAAAAGCTTGAATTTGACCTCCCATGCCCTGGATGCCCTTAACAGAGAACTGAGGGAGGTCAGAGAAGCCACCTTGGAGAATTGGGCAGCAATAGGCTTCCTTCTCTTGAAGCATAACTATGGCTGCGAAAAATTCCAAGGGATGTGTTGCCTCAATCTGGACGAAACCTCAGAACTCGTAGGGAGGGACATCCACCACCTGAAAGAGCTATCTCAGAATATTGGTCAGGAGCAATCATTTCTGGACTTTTCATGGCTCTTCTCATGGATGCCAGATTTCCATTGGCTCAAAATCCTTATAACAACCACAGTCACCATTTGTGTCTTTGGAGCACTCATGTGTTGCCCCTGTCGATGCATACCACCCTGCCTTAGCTGCCTAAAGGCCTGTATTCCCTCTCAGAAGAGAAAATTAAAGGGGAGACAGGCAGCTATGATAATGATCCAGATTGATCACAAATAACAAGTATACCCAGACATTCAATCAGAGACCACTCTTTAAAAAAAAAAAAATGAAGGATTGTGGAAAGGGAACTTCACCAGGGCAGGGGTGACATCCAAGTAGGAAAAATGCGAGGGGAACATCAGGCTAGCCATAAAAGCAAACTTGCATAGGAAAAGAGATTGGATAAAAGGTATTGAAAGAAGCCCCCTAGACAAAAGCCAAGTAATTAAAGCTCCCTTACAAACAAAAGGCCATGCCAAATCAGCAAAACAAATAGAACAAAAGACACATAGCAGACAGGAGATTGCCACTAAACAGATATAAGAAATGAAACTAATAATCCAATCAAACCACCCCGCAGAGTTTACCCTCTGACGGAAATGGAGACAACCCCCCCTGACAGGATTTAAGCACTCACACACAAAAGGAGAACAGGTATAAAAATCAGGAGTTTATTACACAAAGCTGGCTAGCCCCAGGAACGCAGACTTCTTGCTATCTCTTGCCTTCCTGAAAATTAAAAGAAACTTGCTTCCAAATAGCTGTCTGTCTGTGTCCTTACTCTGAAAGCACTCCCAGCAGGAAAAAGAACCCTTGGAAGAAAGGCATTTAAAAGCCTTTCAACAAGGAAAAATGGGCACTGTCCCCCAAAGGAAGTTTTTTTAAGGTTAAGGTTTTACATTCCAATAAAATCAATCAGTAAGTGAAAGTATAATAATAAGTTAGCATTAGGAACCTGTTATAAAATGGAAACTTGCTAAGTCAATGTTAAGTCCCAAATGGATTCTCACCTTTTAACAGATTTCATAGTTACAGTTGTACATTTTTATATATTTCTGTGCCACTTTTCATTTCAGGATGCTACACAAACAACTGGATTACAGCTCAAGTACAATAATGTATTAATTATTTTCTTTATTCCTCTTACCTTTTCAATTTTCTCATCCAGCATTCGGAAGAATTCTTGTTGGCTTTCAGAAATGTGCATGCTGAAAACAGAAAGAATCATTTCAAAGTGATTTTCAAGTGCTGTAGTTTAGAGGGACAGTTGGTCTTTTTATGGCAATCTCTAATCTGCCACTTTCAGAAGAAGAGAAGTCATCAACCCTGATTGAACATTATTTCTGAATCAAGGCTAGCAAAAAACTTGGAAGAAGGATATTTATTTTAGCCTTTACATATTTTAGCACATGCAAAAAGGTCTATTCAGCACATGCAAAAAGGTTTGGAAAAAGATTATGCATCTCATCTACATGACAACAGAGGGAATGACTTCCAATGGAAAAGATCCCAATATTTGAATTATAGGAGATTAGAGGAAGTTTATTACTTTGACTAATCAGGAGAGTCATAATTTCAATGAATCAAGAGCTGGGAAGTATGAATTTAATTTAGGATAACCTCTCCCAATTGAGAATAATTTAGTTATTAAAAAGTCTGTGTTGAAAACAAAGATTTCACAAAGTAAGACACAGAACTAACTGCATGGCACTATTTAGTTTTACCCTCAAAAGTCCTTTTATGGAGTTAGACATAGCACAATAACTCTTTACATTGAATTCATCAGAAGCTTCTAATTTATACTCTAACATATACTGACATTTGCAGAACAAGATTTTTTTTTTACCATCACCCACAAAGTCAAATAATCTACTTCCATTAACAACCAAGTGCTAAGATGCCAAATTGGGGATACTCTGAAGTTGGAAGGGCTGGAAATATAGTATTGATAATACTATAGTACAAAACTAATAAAACTGCATTATTAAAGTGCTGTCAGTGTATTTGAAAAGTTCAGGACACAAGACATCATAAAAATATTACAGAATAAGGCCAGATGATTTCACTGTACAAAGCCAGGATGCATAGGAGCCACGTTTTGAACATTACACAACTACAATCACTGCCGAATTACAGAAACTTTAGGATGTATTCTTCGTTCTGGGAAAAATGAACTCTAGATCAAAATATTCAAATATGAATTCCAGAGGATCACTCAGAAAGTAGAAGTGATCTACTTGAAGTTTTCTTGTGTTTTGTTTGTTTTTCTTGCTTGTATTATTTCTTATTACTCAGTAGCTTCCATTTTTACAACAATTCTATGGGCAGATGTTAACTGAAATTTCTAATGGAAATACTAGCAATACAGATACAATTATGGTAAATTTGGTCTTGGCAATTCTTGATCTTCAGAACCCAATATATATAATATTGGAGTGATTAACAAATAACCCTGATGGGTGTAGTCCATTTCCTAAAGGCATCTTCTGATGATGTACAAGCATTCAGAGTGAGATTGTATACTGTGAAACAGAAAGTGGGGAAAACAAGCTTTTTAAAGCCAGGGAACAACATGTCAGATACATTGGAAATCAAGCTTTTTTTAAAAAGGGAATTTATGTATTAAAAAGAAAAAACCAAGAGAAACAACTTGTAGACAAGAATAAATGCTTTTTAAAACATAGGGAGAAAAACCCTATGTGTGATACCAAGGCCAAACTTGCTTGCCTATTTTATTTATTCTGGGTTTTTTTAATCGAAAGTTCTCAAAAGTAATAACTGCACATTTCAGAATTTTATACAGTGGTATACATTTCAAAAGCAAAAGATAAAGACTTCATTTTCAAGATTATACAGGAAGAAAGATGGTGGATTATAGAAGTTAAACCAACTTGAGCTTCCTTCTCAAAATTTAATGCTTATCAGTTATGATCTCTGTAGAGAATAGTCAGTGAAAAGGAGTCCATGAACCAATAACACCATGAGTGGAATACAAAAATGGTCACGAGAGCAAGAAAGTGAAGAAATATGAAACACTGAGGAAGAGGCATCCGCAACAATGATCAAAATGAAGAGAGGCTGCTAAATGCTCCTTTAAACATCAATAAGGATTAAGTGGATCTCTCTCTCTAACCAAAAATCTCAGCTAAAAAATAATTTCTGAATATTTTGAGTAGAGAGATCACAATGAAGAATTGTGAATTAGGCCAACATCCAGCAGATTTTCTCTGTCGTCTTTACAGTATCTCTGCCATTTGCTTTCCAGTTTTCTCCAAGAGGGATCAATGCAGAAAAGTTCAGCAGTATTTTGAATTATTTCTGAGACCATCTTTTTCAAGAAGCAGACAAGTTTTAGGAACATAATAACTTAGGTAACCAATTCAGTCATGCAGATGTATGCCCCAACTTCTTCCCTTGTATGTCTGATGAAGCCACATACAACGTAATGGAGAAATGATTACACTGTGCCATTTATAAAAGGTGATGTGGCAATTTCACAGCAGCTGATGCCCTGTTTGACATACCAAGTATCAGAGATGCTGACAGAATGCTGATGAGACAGCTTGCTCATCCTCCATTGTTATTCGAGGCAACAATCAACCTAGCATTTGAAATTCAGAACTGCTGCTGAGCTCTCGAGATGTCAATCCCAATTAAGATTTCTATACAAAGCAAAGGCTTTGATTTAGGAGGATTAATTATGTAATCACCAACAAGGGTTATGTGTCCGAAAAAATGAAGCAATAAATTTATGATGCTAAATATTTATTCAATGCTGCTACTATTTCCACCATTATTCCATTTTGCAACAATTTGAAGGGAATGACAGAAATAAGTATTAAAATACATATATTCCTAAAACAACAAAGGCTATATAGAAACAAAATCTCACCCCTTACAGACTGAAGTTCTATTTGCAGCTGGCTTTTTTTTAAGATAAGCCTGAGTGGGTCAAGGAAGAGGTTGTCACTTCCGGGCGTATGGATTGCCAGGATGAAGATGAAATGACAAATATGCCAATGCCAAATCTGTAACAGTACCTAAGTGGGGCAGATTTCACACTACCTTGTTCATGAACTAGACTACTGTAGAACTGCCCAATATAAGCTGGACAACCTATGGAAACAGCCATGGTAGCCTGTGAATGCCTTCTAAATTGTGAAGAGTTCGTGAATGTTTCATGAGGCTTCATACCAGATCAAGCACCTTGAATGAAAAGATATTGAAATTGAACTTCCTGTCTAACCACTAAAGAACTAGTTAGTAAGGATGTGCACGTGCATTGGGAAAGGAGTCATAAAGGGAGCACCTCCAATAAGTTTGACTGAAATCAGTTCCCAAAGGATGAATTCTTCAATATAAGGTGGAAATTGTATAAGAGGAGGTCACAAGGGAAAGTGGAGCAGAAGCACCATTCTGCTGGAAGCACCTCCAAAGAAAGATAAAGCAAACAACTGTAGTTGCAGCCACTGCATGGAGTATTATGTAGACTCTGAGTTTTGCTATGAAAGAAAAGTTTGCATACAACATCCCAAAGCACATAGTGCCATTGCAAGGGTAACAAAGTGACTTCACTGAACAAAACAACTTAACGAGCTATGTGGTATCACTCAGAACACCAATACATGGAGCCAGTTCCTTGTCTGTGTAAAGGAACAAATTGTAACTTTGACGGCAGAAAAATACAACAAGAAGTATTATCAACTTAAGGGGAAAAAATGTTTTGGGATTCGGAGAGAGGCCAAATGGCAACATTTAGTATTGGCAAATGGTTCCATCTGCTATAAAATGAAAGGAGAGATCATGGGAAATTATGGATACATGAAAATATGTGCATCTCCTTCCCTTCTGCAAGAGAGAAAAAATATGCATTCCCTTTAAAAAACAACAATATGAAAGAGCAAAAGTCTAGGGTACTCAAGAAAAGAGGCAAGAGTCCACTGAAGACGCTGTTGTTTGGTTGAACTAAGATCAGTAATGTGATGGGGTAGAAGTAGAATTGATGCTGCCTGCATCTATGGTATATTTTAACAAGCTTAGGAATTACATTCAGTAAATCTTGTTACTGAATGTTCTATTTTTACTGAAGAGAAGATCCACAATTTAAAACAGCCTCCAGTGTCAGTTCTTAGTGGAGATGAGCCAGGTATGGCAATACTAGATGATGACATAAACTGCCAAGTGTTTAATGCCTGTTTTTCAAAATGTACTACTTCTGAAACAAATGGAAGTATTTACCTCTTGTCCTCTGGCAAGTGAGACAGGAATGTGTTATCTTTGGCAGCAAGAAATGACATATTGCCATGCAAGCTTGACAGGAGGAAGGAGTGTCTTCACAGAGTATACCTTGTGCCCATGGCAATCCATTTTTTTGCCTGTTCTGTGGGTACAGAGTATTGTTGGTCATGGGAGCCTGACTGTGATGCCTCCACTATTCTAGAATCAGGCAGAGGATATTGGAAAAAGAAATGGAATCCTTCTTGCCTTAGCTTATAAATATTCTCAGTGTGGTAGGAAGTTGAAGGCTGACTCAGGAGAAGTTACTGTCTTAAACATATCAATAAGAACTTGTGTATCAGTAGTATTTTGAATGAATTGATATGTTTAGTCCTGCTAATTCTGTTTAACTCCAGAGCAGTACTCTCTGCCATCCAATAAATCTGTTCATTGTAGGAATGGATGTCTTCCAAAGGAGAGATGTGGTACATGGATTGGTACCTAGGTGATGATGTCAAACACACTGAAGAAACATCAGGGGTTTAGAGTAATTATTACAAAAATGATGGAGCAGCTCCTGTGGCTCAATAGAAGTAGGAAAATCCCAAATGTAAACCAAGTGTGGATGATGGTTATAGCAGACTGGAACTTTAATGTGGCATTTGCCTTGAAGAAACTTCTTCAAGAACGAATTAATCTAGAGGACAAGAAAACAACGCTTGCAAACATTTTCTGCCTTGCTTCCAAGACATAATTAGACAGCAGAATTCAGAAACACTTTTTCAAAGTGATGGAACCAAACAAAAATTCTATATGGTATAAACACTTTTTTAAAAGATCAGGAAGCTTTTTCAGTGTAGGGCAGAGGTGTCAAACTGGCAGCCCATGGGGTGGATGTGTCACACGCAAGTCACGGCCACCCCAGCTCTGTGAAGGGGGAAAACGTCATGAAACATCATGTGATGGTATCAAGATGAGGACAGTTTGACACCTGTGGTCTAGAGGCTTCAAATCACTGTCCTGCCTCACAAAAATAATCACATTAGGACTTCAGGGTGAGAAGTACTGACATATATAAACCCTGCAGAGGCTTAAGATACCCATTTTGCTTAAATTCCCCTAAAAACTGGGAATATTGGTCTTTTTTCCCTTTTGATTTGATTTTTGATGAGGTGAAATTTTTTTAAGGGTTTGGTGATATTCTCAAGTAACCCCATACTTCGTAAAATGCAGAACAAAAAAAATCTATGAATTTCATCCCTACTTCAATTGGGTTGGTTTCATGAGTTTTTAAAACATACATTTTATCATCCACCTGTTAAACTGAACAACTAATTGATTCAAATTTGCTTTCTCTTAGTCAGGTCCACTGACAACTATGTGCAAGCATAAAGACTGCACAAGGTGCCTATGCCCAAGCAAATTATATGGAGATTACTGATTGTGCAATTACTTTTTCCTATATACATACCTCTGAATCACTGGGAGTAGAATGGCCTAGAAATTTTACCAACAAAATAATATATAAACTATGATCTAAATTGAAGCATGTTATTATGAGATTATGCACGAAAACACAATTTAAGCTTCATATATCAGTGAAAACCTCTGGCATGCCCTAGAGTAGAATAGATATATCTAGTGATACATATAGCTTTGTCTGTATTTATATATAAGTACTTCTATCTAGCTTTGCTATGCTATGCTATTCTTTTTTTTCAAGAACAAAACCTGAAAACGAGAAACAATAAATGCTGATTTTTCAGCTCACTCTATTCTTTAGGAAAACCCAAATCATCTTCTCAAAATTTTCAAATTAGTATTTTCCAAATGTCTTAAATTTGGATTCCTATAATTCCCAGACTTTGGACATGTGGACTAGAAATCATGGAAGTTCAATACATCCATAGGGACGATAGTCAAGATTCTTCTTCTGATCATAGCCTAGGGAACATCATTATCTAAGGCCTAGTTTGTTGTTTTTTTAATGAGTATGTAAACTTGTATCTGAGCACAGCAGTAGGATCTGCTGAAGCTGTGAACAGAGGTAGAATATCTTTCTAATCATCCTAAATACCCTGGAATGTCTTTTGAACTTTCTGGAAGTTAAGACAATGTACAGTATTTGATTCACCAAGCTTCTGACTGTGAGAGAGAGAGAGAGAGAGAGACAGAGACAGAGACAGAGAGACAGAGACAGACAGACAGATATACAAAATTGGGAATTTGAAAAAACCACTCTTTCAAGCAAATTTTAAGTCTGAACACTATGATTTAATTCAGTCACAGTATGTACTATTATATGAATATAACCATAGTCTAAACTTTCTAATATAAGTCTGGATTTGGAGGTGATTTCATATTGTTTTCCACCTCCTTGGCACTTCACTCCCTAGTTACAGTATCTTTTAAAGCTGAATCAATCAATATAAGCATCCCTTATTAAATACAGCTCACCATCTCTCTGTCTAGATTCATTTTCCACCTTTCTCTTATCTTTCTGACCTAGCAACACATTCCTCTTTCCTCCATCCTATTTATTATTTTTCTTCATCATCTTTGCTCTTTTTGATGGGAACAGGTGTGTACCTGTGTTTTTCTATGTTTTCAAAGAGTAAGTTGTATGTGAAAGAGAATGGTAAAGATAATTGGGACAATTCTATAAATAGGGCATCTTATTTTGCACCTATTTAAAGCCTAGGTAGATATTTCAATTCACGTACATTTATTTTTTGCAATGGCCTATCTCATTTTGAGGTATGACTTGTGCAGATTTATATATTTATATACTTATGCATACAGAGTTACAACTATGTCACCCTCACAGATTTGTTTTTGGGGAGGGAAATCTTCATGATTAGTTTTAACTGGAAATTGGGAATCTTAGTTTCATATGGTAAGGAAACTGAATATTGCATAAGAAGTTTGGTTATATATGTGTGTATTCACCCTCTAGTCCTTTTTTTGGATCATCTTTTTATAGAATAACAGAGTTGGAAGGGGCTTTGGAGATCTTCTAGTCCAACACCCTGCTCACACAGGAGCCCTATACCATTTTAGGCTAATGGTTGTCCAGTCCCTTCTTAAAAGCTATCAGTGTTAGAACAGCCAATTTCTGAAATTGTTCCACTTGTTGATTGTTTTTACCATCAGGAAATTTCCCTTTAGTTCTAAGTTGCTTCTCCCTTTGTTCAGTTTCTATCCATTGCTTCTTGTCTTGCTTTCTGGTGCTTTAGGGAATAGGTTGCCCTCCTCTTTTTTACACCAGCATGTCAAATATTGTAATGCTAATATCATGTCGTACCCAGTTCTTCTTTTCACTAAACTGGACATACCCAATTCCTGCAATCATTCTTCATATACTTTAGCCTTCAGCCCTCACCCCCAATCATCTTTATTGCTCTTCTCTGCACTCTTTCCAGAGTCTCAACATCTTTTTCATATTGTGGTGACCAAAATTGGATGTAGTATTCCAAAGTGTGGTCTTATCAAGGCATTATAAAACGATAGTATCACTTCTCCTGATCTTGATTCTGTTACAGTCAGAATAACGAATCTTGATTCTATTACATTCAGAATAATCTTCTCTTTGGATAAGTACAATGTTCCCAATCCACAGAGACCAAAACCCACAATTTATATCTATTTTATAGCATAGTTTCAGTTTGCCCATTATGGATTTTTGCTTTATTTTTGTATTAGACTATTTGTAAAGATGGCCACTATAAATTATAGCTTGACAATAAAACAAAATAATCATTTCAAGCAGCAAAAAGCTAGTAATATGAAATAAATGGATTAGCAGGCACAATGTTCCACCATTAAAGTCAATAATGAAGAATATGAAAAATATCTCTTAGCTTGGGAAAGGGGGCAAGGAATGGAAATTAAATGCAACAAAATAGAATAGGACTTACTTTGCTCTAGGTTGATGTACTAATCCTGGAAGCTCTTTATTAGCCTTAAGTTTTACATGTGAACTGGCACTTTTTTCCTGGAAAAAAAAAACAGACACATATTCACAAGTTGATGAGGGTTTTTTTTAATGCTAGGGAATATTTTCTATCACAGTCAATTGAATAATGAAGTATTCATGTATAAATATGAGAATTTAAACATGAAAAGGCAATCAAGTTTTACAATGGTAAACTATGACAAACCAGTCATAGATCAACCTCCTACTTGAACACCCAATTCAAAATATTGTGTTAAGTTTATTCTCTTTTTCATAGAATCTAAACAATTTCAATTATCCAATATAATCCAAAATGACACTGAAGCTTGAATAATGCAGTGATTCCTCATGAAAAAAAGCACAATATTTCATAAAACAGACATAGAGTATCTGGGAGCCATAAATTCTTATTTCCATAATCTATTTTTTTAATATCAAGACACATCTGTGCTTTCTGCTGCTGTATCCAATCAATGAATCTCATACTACCATACTGATTTACCACTCAGTGAGAACCAGATGGATCTCTTGTCCATTCTTACCACTTTTCATCCCATGCATTTTTCAGCCCCGAAGCATCTTGACTACCGGGAGATAGAAGCTGAATAGGGAAGCCATTAATAAATTTTTTTGCAGCCAGTGAGATAATTCTATTGGCAAGCTCTCTGTTAATACCTGATATTTCTTAGGGTTGCAAAATCATATACTGCAAATAAGGGACTGAGGGACAGATAAGCAACAATACAGGAGTGGATTTTCCTTCAAAGCTATCAGTCTTGCCAGACCTTTCCACTCAATTCTTCAGCAGCACAATGTAAAGCTCAGAATAAAAGGTGCAATGTGCAACCTATCTCTTATGTTCTTTTGATCCCAGGGCACTTGGGATTGTCATTCCTAGGCAGGCTTTCTTTTGCTTACAAACATGAGAGGCAGACAATAATCTCAAGTCAACAGAGGTGGGGGACTGAGTGCTATTGAAATTGAACGGGGGGTCAGTATGACAAGAGTGTCCTAAACTAGGGTTTTAAAATCAGCATCTAGTTCCACAAATCCGTAATGCTTGTTTGTTCTTCATTATCTCATGTGATCCATACCATTTTGCACTACCATCCTTGTGTGGAGTTACAGCTGACAGAAAATATGAACAAAATGGAAAAAAAATACATGTCAATTTGACTATGACTGTATTGGCATGGTTCCATAACTGAGACAGCACTGCTAGACTGATACTATTGAACTCAGAGTGGAGAAGAACGTTCCTCTTATCAGAATTGACTGCTTTAAAATTAGATCACGATTTCAAAACTTGAGTTAAACAGAAAAACTGGCTATATCTAACCACATTTAGTAACAGATCACAATGCGTGGGTTCTATTATGATTTAATGCAATATCTGAATTGACATATAATTTCTTCTTTTTTGAGACAGAACCCCATGGTTTACATGCTAAACTATGATTAGTATGATCTTGTGATATTTGAATTAAACCTTCATGCTTATAATTATCATTTACAGTTCATTATTCAGAGGATTCAACAGACAAACCTAACAAAAGCACATCAGTAACTAAGTGCAACTAAATGTAAACTGTAAAAAGTAAAGTCAGTACATTATTTGGAAGAACTAAATGTAAAAGGAAGGAATATAAAATTGGGCTTTTTGATCAAGATTAAAATAGATACAGTATATTGTTCTCTCTGGTAATTATACATCAACTTTTGCTGAACAGGACTGAATGACAACATTTTTAATTTTGTTTATAGATAACAGAAGACATGAGAAATGGCAAAAATGCGTAATTATATTTTAAGAGAAGTAGAAAGTTACAAATTGTTTATATTTGTAATAAAGGGAAAAGTTTTTTCTATAGATATTTCTTTTTTCTTTACTCTATTTTTTCTTTTTAAATTTCCTTTTTTCCATTTTATTTTTTTAAATTTTGTATTAGTTTTTATCTTTTTAATTGTAATGTTTAATGAAAAAAAGGAAATCCCAGGAGTTACAAAACCAACAGTTCTGAATCTGGTAAGCTAGGAAAGACTTAAAATATTTTTTGTACCTTTACAAAAGAGGTAGAAGAGAATGTCACTGCTAAATCTTTAGCAAAGTTTCTGCATCATGTTAAGCCAGAGAGGTTCAGACCTGACATTTTAATAAACATGAGTTCCACTGGCCTTACTTGACCTGATCAGCTTAATTTTTTTTGACACCTTGAAGCCACCATTTGAAATATTGGGTATGTTAGGTATTTTTTACATTAAATCTACTCCTCTCAGTACTGAGGGCTTTTCCTTTCCAAAAATATTTAATGAACTAACAGAGATTGACACTACAGTGTTCTTCTCTCAAGTTATTATGACGTATCCTTTCCTGATTCGATTTTTGTAAATTCTTTCTTTGCCAGACTCACTGGGATTTTGCCAATCATCTATTGTTTTACACTACCACAGGAATAATATAATCTTTGGCCAATATTTTCTGGAAATAAAATCATGGAACTTGCGTTTTCAAGCAAGTTCTTTTTCCTTTCTTCTTAGTAAAAGTGTTTTATTGACACTTTGGTAAAGGACACAGATTGCCTGGAACTTGCCCAGAGGTCAAGTAACGTGCAATATATTCTATAATCTATTTTGAAATCCTCCTGAAATGGCTTGAAACAAGTGACTCTTTGAACAGCTCCAAAATCTGCCTTTGGGCTTTGCTTATAACCAGCATAGCTAACTTTTGCTTTTCTTTAACAACCAATGCATTGGGCAATCTGCCTACCCTCTCATCTTCACCAGGCAGCATGGAAAGGCATTTTTGTCCTTTGGTTAAGATGACATTGGCCTTTATGTCATATATGTAGGATAAATATGCTGTTGCAAAGTATGTTACATTTTTTCTACACAACGTAATCTCTTGAGTTACTCTAAAATAGTCATTTTCTCTTTAATTACAATACCATAAAGTGAGAATCTTAAGCAGTTTCCCCATTCCTTTTGTGCTTGTGAGCAGATGTTGTGGACCCTTTTCTATAATGACTGCTGGATCGTTTTCTCATTCTCTAAGGTCAGCCATGAGGGACACAACTATATATAAAGCTGTGATTTTACAGATTGCTTTTTATCATCTTCTCTAGTTCCCCAGCCTCTCGTTACCTTTGATCTTTTTCTGTACAGGTATACATTTTTCCAAACAAAGCAATATGATGTAGTTACCAATTATTTTTATCTTCTGAGAAACAATTATGAACATCATGTGGGTCCCAAAGGCAGTTTTAGATGTAGAGATAATGCAGAAGGATGGTGTTTTCCTTCAACATTTTTTAAAAAATGAAATAATAAAAAAGTTTTTTAAAAAGCAAGACTGAGAAAAGTCACTTCCCTCGGTATCATGTTGGGGAGCCAGTTCTTAAGCCTGGTTATGTCATAGTGGATGAAAGAATAAATGTACAGAAGAATTAAGAAAGAAGGTACATTTACTTTGGAGAAGTTCCCTTTCTGCTTTGACCCAAGCTGTCCCATTCACAGATCCCAGATATTGCACAAAATTCCTGTTCATTAAGCCCACTCTATATAATTAATGAAACAAAAGAGATAATTCAGTTTGGAGAAACTGAGGCATCAGAATTCAAATCTAGTGGAGGTAACAAATTTTGCATTTTTTTTTTAGTTCTGAATGTTATAGGGACTGTTGCTGCTGTTGAATAAAATAGGGGGTGCTTTTTAGAATATTTTTTTAGAATACAGAATACCAGAGTTCGGGCTCTTCTAGTCCAATACCCTACTTTAGCAGGAAACCCTACAGCAGGAGTGTCAAACTCAATTTCATTGAGGGCTGCGTCAGGGTTCTGTTTGACCTCAGGAGGCCAGGGTGGGTGTGGCCAGGGTAGGCATGGGCAGCTCGACGTCACTTGTATCGGGGGTGCCTGTAGTGGCCCGAGTGCTCTATCAGTGAAAATGGGCTCCCAAGCTCCCTTTTCAGCTGTGACGGCTTCCTGTAACGCTCTGCCAGCAAAAACAGAGCTTGGGAGAGCCGTTTGGACAATCCTTTGCTGTTTCCAAATTGGCCTCATGGGCCAGATCTAAGCACCCTGTGGGCCGGATCTGACCCTCAGGCCTTGAGTTTAATATCCCTACCCTATACTATTCTGGATAAATGACTGACCAACCTCTTCTTGAAAACCTCCAGTGATGGAGAATCCATAACTTCTGGAGGCAAGCCATTCCACAGCTTAACAATTCTACTGACAGGAAAAATTTTCCTTAATTCTAAGCTGGACTTCTCTTTGATAAGCTTCCATCTGTTACTTCGTGTTCTTCCCTTAGATGCTTTGGAGAATAGGTTGACCGCTTCTTCCCTGTGACAGCCCCTCAAATACTGGAAGATTGCTATCATGTCAACCCTAGTCCTTCTCTTCGTTACACTAGACGTACCCAGTTCCTGCAACCAGTTAACATGATTTTTTAAAAAAGAATCAACTGTTGATGATAATCCCAACAATAAAATGTCTAAAATTTAGAGAAAGTATATGTGTTTTGAAAATATCCCTAGTTATTTTTCCAGTTTGGCGCAGATTACTATTGTATGTATTATGTGCTGACAACAGCCCTAAATAACTACCTATGCTGGGTGCAATAAATTGTGCAGTATATTAGTATTGGACACAAGGGGCCAAAGATAAAATCTTATTCCAGATAAAGATTATTAGACGGCATTAAGCAAGTTGCAGTTTCTCATCCTAATGTATCTCAAAGACTATGAATTGATACCAATTTGTCTTTTTAAGTAGATTGGGGAGCAGGGAGGTTGATAGAAGAAATGGGTACAGCTAATCATCAAGTTTATCCAGGGAGAAGCAGCCATAATACCATATCGTTTTGCAGTGTTTTTAAAAAGCAACTATCTACAACAAAGACATATCACAGTGAGGGATCCTTGATGTTCTCTGAGCTTTCTTGCAGATGTTTCATTATCCTAACTAGGTAACACCATCAATACTAAACTAGCACTGATGATATTATCTAGTTAGGGTAATGAAACGTCTGCAAGAAAACAAGGAAGCTTAGAGAGCATCAAGGACTCCTCATTTCAATTTGAGCTGCAAACATTCTCCTTTATTGGTGTCACATATCACAAAGATTAATTCATTGATGAACAAGAATGTCAAATTTGCCTGTATTTCTAGGGCGTGTGTGTGTGTGTGTGTGTGTGTGCGCGTGAGCGCATGTGCATGCATGTTTGTGTATGTTGATTATGTGGAATCAGGTCACAGAACTTAGCAATCACACATATAGGCTCTTTCAAGTAGATAGATAGATAGATAGATAGATAGATAGATAGATAGATAGATAGATAGATAGATAATATGTCAACTATATCATTTCCAAGCCTTCCTTGCTAGTGGTTCCTTTATTAAAAACATGTTATCTACCATATCAATATTCTCCTTATAAGTTTCAAGGCTTGTTGCTATATACGTGGAATTCATGAGAACACACAAATATATGTACACAAATACACACAAAAACTTAACTGTTAAAAAATGAATAATAGAATCGTAGAATTGCTGACTGACATTGCTGACTCATACGTAAGTGTTGATCAATAGGACACCCAGTTCCCTTTCATAGGCACTACTATAGAGCCAGATACTGCTTATCTTGTATTTGTGCAACCACATCTGTGGTTGGTCATCTGGTAGTGATATTGTCTATCTCACGTTGTTCTATCTTATCAAAAAGTAGGCTGTTATCTACTTTATCAAATGCTTTACTGAAATTTAAACATATAGATTTAAATTCATAGTACATAGATCTGCATAAATCTGTATTCACAGTATTTCTTTGGTCTACTTAGTCACTTTATCAAAGAAGGCAATAAGATTAGTTTGGCATGACCTGTCTTTAACAAACCCATGCTGGCTTCTAGTAATCGCTTTGTGCTGTCAAGTCTGCTTCTTCATTATCTTTTCTACATATTCCCCAGGTATTAATGTCAACCTGACTGATCTGCAGTTTTTTGGATCAACTCCCTCTTTTTAAAGATTGGAACCATATCTCACATGGTCTAGGTCCAGGAGTTCTCAACATTTTCTGGATGATCTACCCTCCCAGACTGCAGTTATTCAGGGTCTGCCATAACGTAACACCAAAGGTCCAAAGGACTATTTAGAACCAGTAGAAATATCCTGCGGGCTTCTTGATTATCACCCTTTGAAGAACCATTCAATGCCTCCTTAGATATTCTAGCAACTGCATTTGAGATGGCAGCTTTAAATGGAATTCCATCTGGTTTTCTTTAAAAAAAAAGGGGGGGTGGTACAAATGAAAAAAGTTGAATTTTTTAAAAGTGCACAAGAACCTTTATCATGGCAGGTTTTTTGAATCCCTAACAGTGAAATGGTAGCTTAATTATCCGAAACTACTGTTTAAAACTAGCAAAACACTTGGCTTGTAAAATTTGAAAAGTGACACTGTAGGCAGAATGACAACAAAAATATACTTCAGAACCAACCCATTGAATACTGAGAGTGTTCTCCCCCACTCCCCAAATTACATCTGCTTCTGTTCTACTTTTTTCTGACCTGGGGTTCCCATCAAAACCCCAACAAAATCAGTCATCACAAAATGAACTGGAAAAAGTCAGAGTTTGATATGGCCATCTACTTTGCTATAAGAAAACCCATCATCCTAGTAGAAATTGAAGCAAAGCTAATATTTCTTACCTGTCATTTTGATAAAATGATTTCAAGGGTACATTTCCTGGGCAACAATTCAGTAGTTGTCTGCTATTAGCTTTTTCTTTCTTTCTTTCTTTCTGAGGTGTTTTTCTTTTTTCAACTACAACTGATCTACAATCCAATACTAGATCTCCTTAAGTTTCTAAGACCACCCAGCATTAGCTAGATGATGCCATCAGTTCTAGGATATCACTTCACTAACCATTTCACTTGCCTCAAACAGCAACCACCTAGTAGGAACACCATTGTAAGATACCATACAGTCAATCAGATTTAGCTACATTCCAACATCTGCTGAAACTAAATGAAATCTGTTTGGACTGAGAGGAATACTTCCTTTGCAATATAGACACTGATCAATTGCTAAACTGACTTTTAATGCTGCTGAAAATATTCACAAAAAAGAGGTGTTAGGGTTTAGTCCCACTAGATGAAATAAAAGTTCCATAATAAACCATGGTACTGAATTTCATAAACTGACTGCTTGATCTGATCTCACTGACAACTTTGACAACTAATGCAAGATTCTTCGAAGAAAATATTTCTG
This sequence comes from Pseudonaja textilis, assembly GCF_049901715.1. Taxonomy (NCBI): domain Eukaryota; kingdom Metazoa; phylum Chordata; class Lepidosauria; order Squamata; family Elapidae; genus Pseudonaja; species Pseudonaja textilis. The sequence goes on from NC_141992.1 coordinate 95,386,051, forward strand.
ATATCTGCTTTAAATATATTTCAGTGCAGTTTCAAAAAACTTAGGTAAATTCAAATGGAATACTGATCAAGGGAAGATCTAATGCCACTTGCTAATGATTGAATAGCTTTTTTTCTATTAGCATTGTTAAACATTTTATCACACCGAGAAACACACTATTGTTTGTTGGTTCCTCTGTAGGCTGTAATGATTATCAAAGATAAACTAATTACTAGATGTCTTTTTGTTGCATTTGTATAGCTTTATCACATGGAAATTTCAAGAATATTAGGAAATAGCAGTAACTGGGTAGCCAGATGCTATTAGTAAAGAAACAACACTATGATTAAACGTTTCCTAATCATTTTTTTTTAAATGCATCATCTCACTTTAAATAATTCTTTCTCTTGATTTACCTTGGAATTTCCTTTATCTATTTTTTTCTCTGCTAATTTTATACAATGGACCCATTCATTCTTAACATTAATCTGAATGAACCATAACTACTTCCCTAGTTTTCCACAACATTAAGAGTTTCCTTAATATTAGAGAAAGCCTCTTCCTTAAATTGTCAGATTTTAAATGATACTATCGGAACCTCTTCAACTATATGTTATATCTTTCTAGTCTTTGTTATGCTAGCTGAGGAGTTACAGAAGTTTGAAGAATAATCCATATGGAAGGGACCAAAGTAGGACAAATTTTTATTTGAAAACCATCTGACATTATACAGTACATGAGAAGTTGATGTGCAAAGCATTCCTAGATTTTCTTTATTTCACCCAAAACTAACCACAGGAAAATCTATAGAAAATGCTGCTTACTTCCTACAAATCTCTTCCTTATAAAACGACAATTGTACAACAGATATATTTTAGATAGCAGACAGTTTGGATCACAACGGCAATACCCAACCCAATGCATGAGTCTTAGTTGTATTCTTACTAGCATTCTCAAAAGACTGGTGATATGTCAAATATCTCTTATAAATATTACAAAAGTTATACAATTATTGCTTAAAACTTAGACATAAGTTGTGGAAGGATTCTTCAAACAAGCGTTGCATTAGGCTAGGGCAGTGGTGGCTAACCTTTTTGGGCTCCCGTTCCAAAAATTGTGTGCGCACCAACGTGCATGCACTCACATGCCAGCACCCAGAATGCAATGCGTGCCCCCACCCCACGCCCCCTGTGCAGGCTTGCGCAACCACCCCCTCCCGCCACCCCTTATCTGTACTGCACCTCACAGCTGATTTTTCAGCTGGTTTGAAGCCTTTTTCAGTCTCCCAGAAGCTTGGGAAAAGCCTCTGCAAGGCTTTTCAGGACGAATTATAGGCCTGTTTCATCACTTCCAGTATTACAGGAAGTGACAAAATGGGCCTATAATTCATCCTGAAAAGCCTTGCAGAGGCTTTTTTCAAGCCTCTGGGAGGCTGAAAAAGGCCTCAACCCCCCCCCTCCAAAAAAACAGCTGTGAGGTGCACACAGGCGCAGTGAGGTAAGTTTGCCTGCGCCTCGCGTGCCAGCACAAATGGCTCTACGTGCCACTTGTGGCACGCATGCCATAGGTTCACCATCATGGGGCTAGGGGATGCTTAGCCACAGACAGAACAAAGGTTCATTTAGCGACATATAGATAGTTCTCTTTACATTTTATTTACAAAGGTGAGCTACTGGTTAGTTGCAAAGGTATGCAATGTGAAATCAGGTCTCTCAAGGCTCAAGAAAGGATTGTTCCCTCTAAAGACTGGAGACTAAGTTGGTATCTCCTGCCCATAAAGCTCATATTACTTTGTTGAATGCTTTCATTCACATGGAATAGAAAGGTTATTCTCAAACAAGTGCCAGTTTTATAGTCTTCTTCTTTGCAATTTTGTTCTTACAAAAAACCAGTGATAACAGGATGATCTAAATATAAATCTGTGCTCCTGTTAGATTCTTTTCCTACTTCCTTCTCTTGGTGTTTACATGAACAATTATTCTGTTCTAGTAATTAAGGTGTCAGTCTGCCAGAACAATATTCATGTTATACAGGGCCATATCCGTCATTTCCTACAATCACAGGTACCTCAAACAACTGGAGACTATTGATTATATTATAAACTTACAACAAAGTGGTGTTTAGAGACTTATGGGAATACATTCAGGTTTTCACATGGTGCTTAGTACCAGAAATTGCACACAATTTCCCATATTGGTAGACCCAGCACAGAGATGCCCAGGATCATAAGCAGAGCCAAGATTAATGTCCTTTTGTCAATAAAGCCACTGAAAAAGCACAGCGCTCTAGAAAAAAATATCATTATTAGTTTTGTATGCAATCATTCTAGGTAATTATTATTTTATAGTATGATTGGCATCATGTTGACGCCTGTATACACAACCATGACATGAGTTAATAGACTCTGGCACAATTCCATTATTGATGTGCATTTTGCCCTGGGCTTTTAGAAAATATGCTTCACAATTTGCTGTTACAATGAGTTTTTATTTAAAGAAAAAAGGATACCTTATAACTGATGCACTTCAGGCAAAGATGAAGCCTCTTCATTTTTCAGCACTAGGTTTTGTACAGCTATTGCCAGGAGCACCTCAGTCCAGCAACACAAAAATATACATTTTAAAATATCTTTTATGGTTGCACTTTATATTTTGGAGAACAAACAATTGTCCAGCTCCCTTCCTTTTGCACCAGACTAAGGGTTCCATTACAAGCCAAACAAAGAACTGCTTATAGAGTTCAAAAACAGGAAACAGATTGGTAATCTTTGTGAGTCTGGAGTCTTGTGCCTCTTTTCTGCACCTAAAATATCAGAATGCCTGAAAGCATGAAAGGGAAACTATTGCAAAAATAGAAATGTGTCTGAATTAAAATTCAGAAAAACTCTAGAATATCATTTTCCCCCTCTGCTTTTAAAAGGGCTACTTGCTATTATTTGCAGTCTGCAAAGCTTTATTTAAAACTTATATGTTCTATATAGATTTTTAAAGCCACTTAAGATTTATTAGAAACTTCTGATAAATAATAGATGATGTAAGGCCAAGTTATTTGTATTCTTGGATCAAGGGAGTCAAATCATTTGTTTCCCTGGACCACTTTTTCTTCAGCTAGAAAAAAAAATCCAAACATAATGATGCTCCATAGGGCATTCCTTTGAATGAGACATGAACTGCTTGTGTTCCACAACATTTATGCGGTACATTTCATTAGCACATTTTCTTTTAATAGTCTCAGAGGAATTTACCAACAGTAACCAATTGAGTTTTTAAATTGGAAGAAGATTTAAGTTCTAATTATTCATCAATGAGAGTAAATACTAATTGAAATTCTGAATTGTAAGAATTATCTTCCAGCAATTTGTGATGTTTTTGGAGTACAAGAAATAAATAAAATACTAAACAATATCCAACTTAAGATTATCTTTGATATGGATTTATTGCAACAAGATCTCTTGGGTTATTTTATAAATTATTTATTTTAAAAGTTTTATAATTTGTGGGGCTGTATAATGTACATCTGTGAGTATAACCAATTTGTGTCTCATGAACACTGTAGCTAGGTTTGTACCTCAAACTTTATATGCAGTTGACGTTGTCATTTTATAATTTTGAGACCACAATTTTTGCCATTTTTCTATATCAATCCCATATCCAAAAATTTTCCCCAAGCAATCATCGTTTCTTTAACTTGTTCCTCCTCCAATTTAAATTCTAATAAGTGTCCATAAAGTTTTTAAATTACCTTTTCATCAGTACCCATCAAAATCTTATCCAAGTCAGTCAACTTATCATAAATACCTCCTGCTTTAACATCTTTGTCAAATCTAGATTGTATTTGCAAATATGAAAACCAGTTCATTTTTACACCTTGTGCTTCCAACGCTTGAATAGATTTAAGTTCATCCTTTTCATTCAATATCTCACCATATCTAACTGTTTGTTCCTTTTTATATATTATTTGATAAGAAAAAGCTTCAATGGTAGATATCCATAGTGGAATTTTTAAATAATATTGTCTTTTTATCTTCTCCCAATTCAAAAACAATGCCTCTCGAATATAATGTCTTCTAAAATGCCACTGTGTTTTAGTTCCCTTGTACCAAAGGAAGGCATGCCATCCCAACAGCAAATCATGCCCTTCTAGGGTCAATAGTCTATTGTTCCTTAATGTTATCCATTCCTTTACCCACATCAAATTTGTTGCTTGGTAATACAACTCCCAGTTAGGCAAGGCAAACCCTCCTCTTATTCTTGCATCTTGTAGCTATTTTAATTTTATTCTTGCTTTTTTGCACTGCCAAATATATTTCAACACAATTCTATTTAAATCTTTAAAAAAATCCTTTCCTAGTCAGATTGGAATTGTCTGGAATAAATATAAAATTCTAGGTAATACATTCATCTTAATTGTAGATATTCTCCCAATCAATGATAATTGTAAGTTTCCCCATTTTATCAAATCTGACGCAATCTGCTGTTTGAGTTTAAAATAATTATCCTCCTTCAGTGTACTACATTTCGATGTAATGTATATCCCTAAATACTTAACCTTATTTGTGACCTGTATTTCTAAAACTTCTTCCAACTCTTTCTTTCATCTTACTACCATATTCTTTGTTAGTATCTTTGTTTTATCTTTGTTTATTTTCAAACTTGCTACTTTTCCATATTTTTCTATTTTTTCTATTAATTTAGGTGCTGTTTCCAATGGGTCTTCTAATATAAATACCAGGTCATCTGCAAAAGCTTGCAATTTATACTCTTCCTTTTGGATTTTCATTCCTTTTATTTCTTTATCTTCTCTAATAGTCCTATTCAACACTTCCAATATTAACACAAACAGCAGGAGTGACAATGGACAACCTTGCCCTGTCCCTTTTCTTATATCTATAGATTCTGTTAGTTCTCCATTTACCATAACTTTTGCAGTCTGTTCATAATATACCATTTCAATGGCTTGAATGAATTTGCTTCTCAGGATGTGCCTCGTAGTATCCCAGAGTATCCCAAACAATTCTCACATTATCTTTGATTTGTCTCTTTGGCAGGAATCCATTTTGGTCAATATGGATACAATTATTTAAGTATCTTTTTAGTTTTTCTGCCAAGATTGAAGCAAAGATTTTATAGTCTGAATATAATAGGGATATAGGTCTGTAATTTTTGACTTGCTGCAGGTCTGTATCCTCCTTCGGTATAAGTGTAATGTATGCTTCTGTCCATGTTTTGGATATTTTTTTTCTTTAACATAACTTCGTTCATAACTTGTAATAGGTGATTCAGTATTTCCTCAAAGGTCTTGTAAAATTTTGCTGGTAAGCCATCTGAACCTGGTGCTTTTCCAACATTCTGTTTTTTTAAAGTTTCTGTTAATTCCATCATTGTTATATTCCCTTCTAGCATTGTTTCAATATCTTTAGGTATCTGAGGTAAGTTCGCTTTCTGTAAATATTGCTTAACTTTTTCTTCTTGAATATTCTCTTGAAAATACAATTTCCCATAGTAATCTTGTATAATTTTTTTTTATTCCTCTTGGAATTCAATTAGTGACTCTTCCTTTCTAGCTTCTTCCTCTTTTCCTCTAAAATATTCTAAGTAGAATAGCTCAGCCTTTTCAACTGTGTCAATTCTGTGTCTTTGTTCCTGCCAGGTGAACAAGAGGCCTTCTGGCATCAACCATCTGTAATTTACTCCTCTTTTAAGTAACTCTTTAGTCAAAAATAAATATTCTCTTCTCATCTCTCTTACTCTTCATGGTACCTGTTTCAGCACCACAATTTCTTTATCTTTGCACTTTAAGGTTTTCTCTCTTGCCACCTATAGTATCTGTGTCTTAATAATCCTTTTAGTGAATCTAATATGAACTTCTCTTGGTAGTCTGTTTCTCATTGCGTATCTTGTATATACATGGAACACTTCATCCATCCCATCCATCATCTTCTCTTTGGTTATCTCTAATGCTTCTGCCAGTATTTCTGTTATTATTTCAACAAGATTTTCACCTTTTCCTTCTTCTATATTTTGAAATCTTAGATAGAATTCTGATCTGTCAATTTCCCATCCTATGGTTCGCATCTGTGCTTCTCAATATCACTCAATCGAGCATCAATATCTCCAATTTTCTTATCCCTTTGTATATCTTCTTCAATTTTCTTAATTCTGTCCTCATATTTCATCATCATCTGTTGAATGTTCTCTACTTTCTCATCTGTCTTTCAGTTCTTTGCTCAATATTCTCAGCTCTTTGCTCAATATTCTCTATTCTCTTTTCAATCTTCTGAATTCCTTGCATAATCATCTGTAATGTCACTTCCTTCTCTTTCTCCTGTTGTAAAATTGTCTGTATTGATCGCTGTCCTCCAGATGGTGAAGAGGTTATTGGGTACTGAGGAAGCTGATGCTGTTCTTTCTGCTCATCTTGTGCTTACCTGTACAGAGGAAGAGAGAAAAAGGAAAAAAGAAAAAAAGGGGGAAAAAAGGAGTACAGGGAGGCAGTTGCCACTCCAAAAAAAAAACAAAAACAGGGAAAAACAAAAATCCTCAGGCCAATTATGTACCTTAATCCAATTATTTGTCTTAATAAAAAAGAGAAAAGGAAGAAGATAAAAAAGTAAAAAAAAATACATTCTAGTTTCTGGAATAGAAGGTTAAAATCCAAACATAAAAATCCAAACTGGGAGGGGGGGAGTAGAAAAGGAGATGGAAAATAATCTAGAGTTAAGCCAGCTGCTGCTACTAAGTATCCAACGCTCTTTAACAAATCAATGTTTCTGGTTCCGGTATTTTCAAGGTCACTTCAATCTTCTTTCTTTCAACTTCAGCTCAAAGCTCTAATTATTAGTTTCACAGATGAGCACTTGAATAAACAATCTACCATGCTCATCCCACTATCTTTTCCATTGCAAAGCTCAGAGTCCTTGAGTATAGCAAGTACATAAACAAACTGAGAAAGAAACAATATGTCCAAGCTTCTAAATGGCAGTGCTACTTTTTTCCCCTTCACTTTCACTCCCCCCTCTTGTATCCAATACCAGAAACAAAAAGAGAAAATGGAATCCTTCTTTAAAAAAAAAAAACACCTCAAATCCAAAAGAAGAGTCTTAATGAAAACAGACTTTCAAAAAATTATTTAAAAAAAATAAAAATAAAAACAACAATGAAAATTTAAAAGAAACCAGTCCAGTTTAAAGTTCAGTAACTTTTCCAAATTCAAAGTTCCAATAAAAAGGGAAAAAGAAAAAAAAACTTTCACTTTAACTAGTTTAATTTCGCCACTTAAACTCTTTCCTCTTCACTTTTAATTTCATTTTAAATCTTTCAGGATGTTCTCTTCAAGTAATAATAAGTAAAAGTTCATCTCACCAAGCTGACACACTTTCCTTCAATCTCTTCCATTCCAGAGCTGTCCCAGCTTCAGCAGCTTGAATGGTTGCCTCTCCGTCGCCGGCAAAAGGGCTTTTCCTAGATCAACCAGGGACTTTGCGATGTCCCTGGGTTCAACAGGATGTGCCCTCCTCAGTCACTGTCTCTACGGGATGGTTTAGGGACGGTGGGACCGACATGCAATGGAGATATCAGTGGCAATCTTGGAGCTTCAAGATCGCACACTATATCGCTGAGACGCCAGCTCTGCCCCCCCAATACATTTTGTTTTTTATTTACAAATCATAAGACACAGCTTTGATTTTTTTTTTCATTAGCAGGACAGTCTTTATATCTATTAGCATTTCATAGCTAAGCAAGAGCGGACTGCCCAACACAGTCTCACACCAAGGACCATATAAGTGCCACCTGGAAAATTTCTTTTGGAAAGTTCAGAAAAGTTAGCCATACAATGTCTACGCCCATGTATTTGGTGGAAAAAAATTGACTGGCCGTTTGCTGGCTCTGGTTTGAACACTGTCCTAATTCAAATTTCCTGATTCAAAGTGACTGGAGGAAACTAGTAGAATGCAATTTTAAACTAACAGCATATTGATGAGCTTCTAAATTATGCCTTATAAGACTTCTGCAATCAAACAACTATAAAAAGACATATTAGAAGATGAAAGACTCATAAAAATATGAAAAGTAGCTTGGACAGCCTAAAATACATGAAACATTGCAAAAATGGTTTACAAATAGTCTAAATAAATAGAATTCAGAACAAGCTGTAGCAGAAGGCAGTAAAAAGGAATTTACAAATATATGGCATAATGAATCTTACTTGGCTACAAGAAGTTAATTTATAATTTATATAAATATCTAACATCTAAATATATCAATGAAAATTGGGTATTTATTTTATTGTTTCAGATATTATTACACTGGTTTGTATATTGCCTTTGGATGACAAGACACTTACATGATTTGTCTAGTAAATGATGTACATATGTACATTTGCAAAGGCTGCATTCACTGTTCCAGAGGACAGTCACATTTTCCTAAGAAAAGATCCAGCTGCTTTAAGGATTTACAAATGTTTGGGAGTACTGCAGCATTCTAAGAAGCACTTTTCCCGGTTTGAATCTGAAACTCAATCCTTGTAGACTCCTGGAGCAAATGCTATGAGATCTAGCAAAGTCCTTTGAGATCTAATAACAATGTACTTTGTGTTTTATTTGTAGCACACTGGTTTCATTTCTCTTTCTGAATATAACAATAATGATCATATTTAACTTCTCTGCTAGAATTGATCTCTTTTTCAAGCCAGCAAAACATTCTTAGCTCTTGAATAAATCTCAAAATAAAAATCAGTATTGCATAATCAATAGCAGTTCTTTTAAATATGGTATTACAATGAAAAACCGTGATGTGAGCACTGTTGCATTTAAGCGTATTTCAACTGCCCAATTGATAATCTACATGACTAAATGTTACTACTTACTCAAAGGAAACACAGCAAAAATTGGGCTTGATGGAAGTTAAGAATAAAAAGGAATCTAAGGATTCATTTTACTTTGTATCTTAATAAATCCAACCTCTACTCTAAGAATAATCAAGGAAAACATTTTAAAGACTCAGATATGGACCAATATAGACTGTAAAAATAGTGGAAGGAAACATAAGGAAATGTCAATGTTTTAAGTAAGAGTACAGATAAATTAAGTCCAATGTAGGAAAGGGTATTTCTTTTCTTTTCTAGATAAGTATGTCTAGTTATTTTGAACTCCATTTTTCTTTACTCTCTTTGCTTAGGTTCTGCCTTGGAGTAGGATAAGAGAGTATTGCTAGAGAAAAACAGACCATGGGGGCTCATTGCTGAAAGACTGATTTTTTTAGCAGAAACCTATCATTATTAAAGAGGCAGAGTTTACAATACTAAAAATAAATGTACAAACAAACACCCACCAACAAAGATTCTGTGTTGAACATCACAATCCCATCTCATTCAAACTCAATTGAAGTATTTATACCTTTGTTTTGGTTTGTAAGATATCTCCTTCCCATATTATGCCAAGCAGCCCTAGAGGGATATTGTGCCTCTCTTTTGAAATGGCAACTGCTAATTTAAACAAAGCAATTACCTTTTGCCCCGAGGAGGCTTTGGAACACTGCTAGATATTCATTTAAAAAAAATTACAAAAATGAATCTACCCTCCTATTCTGGCTATTAAGTTTCCAAATTTCTGAGGTTCCAATTCTTCAGAGGTCTACCAACCTGAAGGGTTCCCAGAGAAAAGGCAACTATATATAAATGAAGCACATGGATTTAGAAATATCTGTTTGAATATCCATACCAAATATAGATCAAAGCACAGTTGCTATGATGAGTTTTGCTTGAGATAAGCATAAACAACCATAAAAGGAGAGTCTGAAGAAGCTGACTGTGATTTATTCATAAGAGTAAATTCAGTTAGGCTCCTAAAAAGTTTCACGGGTTAAATGCTAGAGACCTAAAAATCACTGACCCTAACACAATGTTGTGAGAAAACTCCAAATAGGGCATGCTGTTCTGCAGCTGAGAATTATCTCAAAAATGTCCTCATGGTTCTAAAATATTTTGTTCATGAGGATTTTTTTCCCAACACGTAGAATGTAATTCCCTAACAGTCATTTCCTCTTCACTCGTTTTTTTCCAAGTAGTAGCAAAATGGAGAAATATTAATCAAATACCACAAAGCTATATAGGAATAGCTTTACTTTAGATTCATTTTTTCCTATTTTGATGCCCACTAGTTATGTCAGACTACCAAGAATTTCAAGGAAACATCCAGCATAATCTTTGTCGTAATCTCATTGTAGTGAGCTTTAGGAAGCCTGATCTAGATTAGTCTACATTAGTCTTTAAATTCATATTAGGCTTCAGCTATCTAAATTCTATTGCATTTCACCCATCAACCAAAGATAATACCACTGAGATTATAGGACACAGTTTACAGAGATGGATGGTTTCTTCCCTCAAGTGCAAATACTGCTATTACTAGCTAATGGGTTTAGGAAACGAAGGACCTATGCATTATAGGAACCTTGACACTAATGTTCAGGAGAACGTGTGGGACAAGTTTTCGCTCTCTTTATAGTTATAAGAGAGTAGAAAGTTATAAAAGAAAGTACCAGGTTGTACTTCCTTCCATATAATTCAGTGAAAGTCACTGACAACTGTACTTGCAGCAACTTTGATACTCCAATACTGTATCTTTATGTACTAATTCTTGGTCATGCTACAGTTTGATAAAATTAATGAATTTAGAAAATGACTTTTCAATCCCACAAGAGTTACAGGGTCCTGGATTTTGGACACATATTTTGAGGTAACTTAAAATATGTACATTTCACCTAATTTAAAATTACAAACAATCAAACAAACATGAGAGATTTAGCAGTATATTAGAAATACATAGATTATGAAGTATTTCCTAATTGCTTCTTTAAAAATACATGTAATAGTTAAGGTATTTAAAGAAAATGGTCTCAAAATACCCACACCAAACCAAGAAATATGCTTTTCTGTTATTTATTTGTTTATTCATAATGACATAGTTTCAAAAAAGTATCAGTTAGTGGGCAAGGAAAATAACTGAAGTTATAAAGTTGATGCTCATTAGAGAGAAATTAAAGTACATTTGTTTTTATGATACGAAAAATTACTGTATATTTTTGATGCCAAAGATGTCATTATTTATATTAAAAAAGTAAAAACTACTAAAATAGTATACATAAGAATTTAATTTATGATGCTCTCCTTTGTGTTCCAACCAATTTACAGTATTTTAACATACATAAAACATATGTTAAAATGTAAAAATAATTTTTTCTCAGTATATATAATACCTTGGTTTCCAGATTTCTATGAAAATGATAATATTATAAAAAGAAAGGATTAGAAGAAACAGAGCTGTTGTGATATTATTTTATGAGATTGATGAGATGTGATAATAGGGCACATAGGGCAAAACTCTGAGATTTAGTTCCCTTCCCCCTCCCCCCGCAATTTAGTGATACAATACATTATTTCCTTTCTTTTAATGAAGTGTGGATGGATTGTTCTATTTCACAGTTAACTTTTTTGTTACTCTGCTTTTTTCTAAATAGGCAAAAATGAAGAGACCTTACAGCCTAGATTTCACCAGCTTGTGGGTCCATTTATAATAAAAATAATAATTAAAAAAATTCAGACAAGGCATTTATTACACTTAATATTTGTGGGATATCTTGTGGGATTGAAAAGTCATTTTCTAAATGCATTAGCTTTATCAAACTATAGCATGACCAAAAATTAGTACATAATATGCACCAAGACAAATTCCTTGTGTGTCCAATCACACTTGGCCAATAAAGAATTCTATTCTATTCTATTCTATTCTATTCTATTCTATTCTATTCTATTCTATTCTATTCTATTCTATTCTATTCATTTCATTTCATTTCATTTCTATTCTATTTATTTCTATTCATTTCTATTTTATGCTTTAAACATGCTTTTATAAGAATATAAGCTGTAAAACAAAAAAAAAGGATTTACGTATTTGCACACATACACATATATAAATATGTTTTGCGTAGATTTCTATTCTCTCCAAAATTTCTATTTTGAATTTATTTCCTAGAAAAATGGGGAAAATGTTTTTTCTGTTATTACTGCAACTTCTTTTAGAAGTTTCAATTTGAAGCCTGGGTAGACTTGTGATGGAAGAAAAATGTGAGAGATGGAAAAAGATTTGAACCCAAGAGAAACCTTAGCTTGAAACAATTTGCTAGGGTAGGGGGAAAACACCCTAGAAATGTATCCCTGGGTTCAGAATTCAATAAAAATAGCAGCATCACTAAAAACTCCTAGTTTGCTACTATCAATGTTGAAAAAGAAAAAAAAAGTGCCTAGAGCAGTGTTTCTCAATTCTGGGAATTTTATGAGGTATCAACTTCAACTCCCAGAATTCACCATCCAGCATGTATCCCCCAGTATCTGCAAAGCTGAATCTACCCTGAGGCTTAGTATTAAATATATGAAAATGGCAGTTGTTTCTGACTAATATGTATTCTGACTCGTGTTTAGTTTTCCCATTCAAGGCACACCCTTAAATACTGGGTTCTGTGTCCAATATAAAAAAAATCAAACTATAACAGGCATGGTTAAGATCAGCAGAGGGCCTCTGTTCTGATCCTGCCTGTTCATGTTCCTGTCTTCCAGGAATGAAGTGTTTTCTCCCATGGAAAATAAGTGTCTGTACTTGCCGCATACTTTGTAGCATTGCTAACCATCAAGACTATGTGAAAAAAGAAAGGCTGCAGAAGTTGCCATTGAAAATATTCAAGCTTTTTACTAAGAAAAGTTGAGCAAAATAGTTGTGACACTGCACTGAGAATCATGAAAAACTGGAAGTTCCACACAGTGTGGAATTGAGAAGATGGTCCTTCTAGCCAGGGCTGTCAAACTCCCAACCCGCATGCGTCACACATTGGTCGTGCCCATACTCGGTTTAACGAAGGGGGAAAAAAGCCCCGATACATCATGTGATGCCACCGTGACATGAGTTTGACATCTCTGTTCTAGCCAATTTCAATCCTAGCCTGGTCAGGCATTCATCACCTTCCTTTCACTTTAGCAAAGGGCTGAAATCCATTATCTTGATGCTACCTTGGATTGACAACACGCAGTGGTCTTCTGATGACTAAGATTAGATGCTTTATAAAAAATATGCACCAAGGATGTCCATGCACATTGCATAAGCTAAGGGAAAAAATGCAATATCCTTTGTGTGATCTAAAATACTCTAGTCACACTCAGACTTTTCTGTCATCGACAACTTCTTTCTCTCTTTCGTAATTGGAGCAAATTCTTGATAAAGAATTATATGTATAGTAATGTGGATGAATTAACTATAGTGAACTCACAACGGAGGAACTAGCTTCTATTGTTACATACAAATTGGGTTTCAAGTTAACAAGGCTTAGTGAAAAAAACCAGATACCAGGTTTACCTTTACAGTAGCATTTGGATTGGAGATGAAGCACTTAAAACAAGTTGACACATCCAAGTAGATTCAATAGTTAAATCAATGTAAAAATAAAAGTATATTCTTGATTCTTCAATGTTAGTATTTTAATAAAGTACAATTAGGTACAATGAGTTGTGCAAAATAGTAAAATAAATTTACTATTTGTGTGTCTGTCTATCATCTATCTATCTATCTATCTATCTATCTATCTAAGAGAATGAAAATACATGCATACGCTTTTCTAAAGGGCTGTTGCGACAACTTCAATAAACCATTAAGTATAATCTGTATGTTTTCATAAAGCCACATATATTTTTCTAGAAGCAAAACTCATAGTTAACCTCTTGCTTATCTCCTTTCTTATAGGCAAAACTACTGAATTTCAGACAATTCACTTACAAATATTTGAGTAAAGACCAGTTTTATATGTAACCAGAATGAAACAAATGTTTACTGTCCAGATACATATTGAGTGAGCTCACTTTGTTCTATGTTCATTGGGCAATGCAATACAAGCCACTGCGGAAAGTACCATATATTCTTGTATCATAAGCCTATCCACTGATGATTGAAATTTTCTTAGGTTTTAATTTTCACAATTGGCTTATCTGAGACTGATGCATTTTTCAGGGAGGGTATTTTGATTTAAAATTTGAGAGTCTCCTTATATGTGGATGAGCATATATGGGATATTTGGGTACTTTAAATAAGAATTTATATATTAATACATAAACACGCACGTGCACACACACGCACACATACACACACACAAGTTGAATGCAATTTGGTGGTGTTTTTTTGCCACCTAACATTCTTGGCTTATCCACAGATATATACAGTAAATAAGCTTCCTGAGGTCAAGCTTTTAAATTTTATTTTTCTTGGCAACAGTATCTAATGGGTTTGCCAATGCCTTATTTTGGGATAATTTTCTAAACTTTCCAGTTTAGCCTACAGCTGTGGGATTTCCTTGTAGTCTCTTGTACAAGTACCAATATTACATAGCTTTTTCAAGATCAGCCAAAGTTGACTAAACACTGCTGTTAGCTTGGTAATATATTATGCATTCCAATTAATTAGTCATACCACACAATTCACAAAAAGTTGTAAATTTAGGTTGGGATGGAAATAATATCCATTATAAATCTTTCATAATTTCCCACTTCTATTCTTGGAAACCATAGCCTATTACCCCCATTTGCAACACATTCCAGCTATAATCATTATTTTATAGTTCTTTGCATTTCTAAGCTACCATAAATTGTGGGATGCTCATTAAAAATTACAATAACTGCTTTTTATTATATTAAATCCTGCAGAAGACTGAAGGATTCATTTTAAGCAATCATGAAAAGACACTCTTCCTAAATGATCTCTAGATCATCATTCCCTAGTTACACAGATAAGATTAGTGGTTGATGATTTTATATCCCACTTTTTTTTATAGAACTCCAGATGACATAGAATGTTCTCACCTGCTTTCATGACAAAAACAATCCTGTTAATAGATTGGACTAAGAGAGAGTAACCTTCCCTCAAATTAAGCGGCCATCTTTCATAATTAAGAATTTATGGCTTTTCATTTGCTAGTGTTACACTGCCAATAATTACAAAACAACAATAGGATTTCTGAGGATACAAATCCTCCACTTAATTCATAGAAAGGTTCATTTTCAAACCATTCTTCTTCAGGCTTGGTATGCCTAAAATAAATGTAGATATATGATAAAAAGGCCAAGAATCACTGATCACCAATTGCTCTCTCTAATGATAATAATATAGGTTTTTCAAAAATTATTTTTCAGAACAGCTGATCTTCAAACCTTCTACAGGACTAGTACATTGTGTCTCTCTTGTTTATGGTGATTAGTTCAACTGACTGAACTTACTCAAACAAGACTTCTACCCTTGAGGAAAATAAAAGCTACTGATTTGATCCCCTTTCAATTTTCCTTTCTGTGCTACACAATACTAAGTGGGGTGGGGGGAGAGAATCACTAACTCTGTAGAGCCCTCATTCAATTTTCATAAATGGGACTTAGGTTCTGCCTTGTTTTATAATATGGTTGCTATATACTTAAGAATAAACCTGTGCTTTCAGCACTGCTTCCTGGGCCATTGCTTTCTGAGTAGTTATGCAGAATGTATGATGGATAACAATGTAATCTTCAGCCTGCAAAAACAATGGTGACATGTTGCGTTACAAGGAGCCCACTTAACTCATAGCTGGTTAAGGATTGCTTTAACTCCACAGCAGGCCAGCAAAAAAATTGGCCCTTATTCCTTCATATCAATCCTAGTGGGTAACAAACCATGAGCTGCTTGCTACGGGAAAATGACAAGAACTGCTTGCTTTCCCTTTTCTGTGGGGATCTGTTCAAGATTTCTCAGGGATGAAACATGAGTGACAGAATAAGATTCATACTGTTTATATTTCTGAAGAAAGCCCTTCATCACTTAACCTGGCACTTAAGGCTAGAAAGATACCAAACAGGCTTTCTGCAGCAGCAATTACAGCTGAAAACAACAATCTAAAACACAAAGTAAAAATATATAGAATGTGCCTCTTTCACTCACTTGGGCAATACACAAATTCTGACTTTTAAAACCCACACATTCTTTATATGGATCTAATAAGCATAAGACCAGTCAAGGCTAAGTCACAGAAGCTTTCCGTGTGAATTTTAAAGGACATGAAAATGTTGAATTCCAAAGTATGACATTTATCTGCCCCACATTTATTTTAAATAAATGATACACAATACACATTGCTTCAAGTTCATAATGAACATTCAAGCTAACAGAAGTAGGATAATATCTGAGGCAGCTGTTGCCAAGAGGAAAAGAAAAAAGAACAACAATCAAGTACTTTGTTAGGTAGAATGGGATGACTTCAGGAGGAGACAAAAGCAATCCTCTTATATCTCTTCCTCCCTACTACATCCCTTCATTTCCCATTCTCAGTTTTCTTATCTTATCTCTAATTTCAGCAGAGTAGAGCAGAGCAGTGATTCAGAATGGCAATACAAATTTTTTTCTTGTAAATAACCTTTTACAAATACCCATTTACAATCCTTCCATTCTCCGCCATTCAATCAGAAGTGAAGAAGCTTCTAAGATGAGAAGTGAAATGTCTTCAAGGAAGTTCAGTTGCCTTTTGAAAAAGCCCTTTGGACAGCCCTGACTGAGAAGACTGAGAATCTCCATAGTTTCCTCCAAAGGAAACTGTATATCCTGTAGACATCAGCAGGTGGCGGCACCTAGCCAACTTTGGCTGTTTTTGGAAGCTAAGCAGGGGCAAAAAAGACAATTCTAGATCCATATATTAGCCTGGAAATTATTTTTTTTACAAATCCTTGAATAAGGCATTTATTTGCAAGCCACTTCTGTAATACTGCCTAGGAAATGGCTAGTTGATGTTCATCTTATGAAGAGTGATAATTGGGAATACTTTGCTCCCCCAAAGTATTAAAAGTCTTTTGTTATTAATATGTTTCATTTTGCACTGAGGTTTAGAGGATGATCTTGCACCATTTTAAATACCTAAGTTATGATCAAATGTTACTTAGGTGGTTTTTTTTACGATATTTATTACTATGGTTTTATATTTGTATTCATTGTTTTTATAATTTTTTTGCCTATTACTATAAATTACAGGACTATTGCTAATACATTAAATGATAATAAATTATAATTATTACATTATATGTAAAATGTCTTTAAGGAATTCAAACCGATATGGTACACAAGTTACAGTAACATTAAGAAAAGTGAAACCAACCCTAGTTGCAGCCCTGTGCAGAGCAATATACCATAGGACTTATTCAAGGAAAAGGACAGGTAAACAAATCTTCAGAGCTTCCTGTAAAGCTGGCAGTAATGAGGCCTGAGAGACACCAGATGGCAAGGCATTATACAGATAAAATTATAGAGAGACAAAGACACATGTGGTACTGTCTTAAGAGTCACTGGAAACGGGAAGGCTTCATTCAGGGGGCATTTAACTTACCCCAACACACCAGCACTGTTGAAGGCTATGAAGCAATCTCGAGGACCAATTTGGAGGATTTCCAAGTCTACAGATGCCTAGGCATACAGAAGGCGCAGGACTGCAGCCACCCACACAATGCACACAGTGTCAACGTTTGCATATGAGTCAGGCACACATAGCTAGACATATGTAAGCTCAGATGCATAGTAATTATCCCACACAGAACCGAGAACAAGAATACAGTGTGGACCACTGGGCATTCAATCCGTGCATGGATTTTATGCACCATTTACATTTAATGCGTGAGTATTTTCCGGCCTCTGTGGCAACGTAGCATAAAAAAGGCAGTCAAAGTCATAGTCTGGTTCATGCACTACTAGGCTCACATGAGATGTATCAAGCAATTGGTGGACTGCACTGTTTATAGCATGGGAGGAAGAAAGACCATGTACTACTGTATATTTCACTACTCTGAATGAGAAGGATCAGTGTTACATCTCCATTATTAGAAGCAAAACATGACTTGCTGCTATCACTAAAGGCAATTTATCTATGCACCACTACATACAAGTTTGCCAAAAGGCATATTTATTTATTTATTTATTTGGTTTGTCAATTGCTTACAAGATAATAGGAATAAGTAAAAACATAGTTGTGAATACATGGATACATATAAAAAATAAAAAATAAAAGAAACAATTGGACAGGGACGGTAGGCACGTTGGTGTGCTTATGCACGCCCCCTACAGACCTCTTAGGAAAGGGGTGAGGTCAATAGTAGACAGTCTAAGGTTAAAGTTTTTGGGGTTTGGGGAAGAAACCACAGAGTCAGGTAGAATATTCCAGACATTGACCACTCTGTTGCTGAAGTCATATTTCTTGCAATCAAGTTTGGTGCGATTAACCTTGAGTTTGTATCTATTGTTTGCTCTTGTATAGTATTCATTGATAGGTAGGACATTGCAATGTATGATTTTATATACCATACTTAGATTGGACTGAAGGCGGCATAGTTCTAGGTTTTCTAGGTCTAGAATTTCAAGTCTGGTGGCATAAGGTATTCTGCAACGAGTAGAGGAGTGGAGAACTCTTCTTGTGAAATATTTCTGGACTTTCTCAACTGTGCTGATATCAGATACGTAATGTGGATTCCAGACTGATGAGCTGTATTCGAGTATTGGTCTAGCAAATGTTTTGTATGCTCTAGTTAGTAGTGTGATATTACCAGAGAAAAAGCTACGTAAGATTAGGTTAACAACTCTTAACACCTTTTTGGCTATGTAGTTACAGTGGGCTCTTGCACATAGATCATTAGAGATGATTACTCCAAGATCCTTAACATCCTTGGATCATCAACAAGGTCTTGACTATTCAGCCTGTATTTTATTTTCTGATTTTTTTTGCCAATATGTAAGACAGAGCATTTATTTGTGAGATTTGAAGTTGCCATTTGTTTGACCATTCTGATACATAGTCAAGGTCTTTTTGAAGAGTAGCAGGATTGTCTGTTATGTTGTAGCTTTACATCATCAGTGAAGAGAACACAGTTGCTCTTAATATGATCACAGAGGTCATTTATGTAGAATATGAAGAGAGTTGGTCCTAGAACACTGCCTTGGGGGACACCACTGTTGACAGGTACAGAATTTGATAGGACGCTCCCAATTTTGACCATTTGTTGTCTGTTTGACAGGAATGCTTCTATCTAGTTATGCAGTTGTCCAGAGATACTGTAAGATTTTAGTTTTAGGAGTAGTTTGTCGTGAACCAAATTGGTCTTCAATATTGCTTCATAGCCTTTAACAGTGCTGGTGTGTTGGGGTAAGTTAAATATCTCAATAAGGTTTACCTAGTCAAGATCAAACACTATGCTTCAAATAAAATTTCTGAACAAATTTTGTATTTACTTATCAGGAAAACAAAGAGGAGATCAAATAATACAAATGAGCTCCCCCCTTTTTTTAAAAGAAGAAAATTGGATTAGAATTAAAGAAAAAAACATCAGTCTTAAAACCTCCCAGTGAATGTTGAGCTTATGGAAACCCTGATTTATTGCATTTTTAGTATCTGTGGTTTCTGCTAAAGTTTCTCAAAAATTTATCTTTATTTGACAGATGTTGAGTGGTGCTCTTTAACCTAATAGTATGCTTCAAGTAGCTGAGGATCAACGGCTTTCTTAACATTATAAAGGTTTAATTCAAGACTCATCTATGGAAGCACTGAAATGTGGACAGAAAGAGTAGTTTGCAAAGATAATTTTCCTCATAAAATTAATCCAGTTGGGGAATGTTCTTTCTTTGCAAGTCTGTACAGTTTGGGTTTTTTTCCCAGGTAGATTTCATAAAACTTGACTTGTCCAAAAAAGCTTTTTCTGCAGATTTATTTTGCTTTGGATGGCTGCACTGGTTTAATTAGGAAACTTTAGAGAATGGTGGTTTCATTAACACTATTATTATAAATGAACTGTATGTGTTTTGTTGTGATATACTTTGCAGTTGGTTTGTTGGAGCCCTTTGGTACATTTTGGAAGCAACTTTGGGTACCATGTAATTGAACAGAATGAGACACAGTATAAATACTTCGTAAAATACACAATTATTTTCTAGCATCTGTTCACAATAAGCGAGGCACTTTTTAACATATAGTTTATCAACTTCATTTTGGATTCATCTATTCACTACTGGCAAGTTCCCAGAACAACATCATTAAATCCTAAAAGAGTTAAAATGTTTCAAATCAATGTTTTCCTTCTTATTTTAAAATACTTCCTTAAAACAGGAAATATATAGCAAACAGATGTAGGTATGAAATTAGTAAGATAAAGAATGCATTTCCATGCATTGACAATACTGTTGATAGACAAGCCTTCTTTTAATAGCTGGGCATTCATAACAGAACTCATGCCTACACAGAGATTTCTGACTTTAATAAACATGTCTTAAAAATATCCCCCCCCCCTCAAAATAGGCTGCCTGTTGGCACCTAAAACTGCAACCCTATGAAATGTTTCTACTTTCCTTCCTATAATGAATAGCTATGGAAATAGAAGTTTTAACATTATGTCACAAATTAGATGTCACATAAGCTTAATGACATGATACAAGGTTGCTGCTTTTGACAGTAATGAAATCTTAAATTAATAAGGTTGTGCAAGACTTGGCTACATGTATGATGAAAAGATAAGAGGCAGACGTAAGCTAAACTCAGATCTTCGTTGACTACACAGACTCTGTCATGCAATTTATTTGGCAGCAATACTTAAGGGGCACTTTATTCAGCTTTCAGGTCTAGCCTAACGTCCTGACTTTGCTTAATTTTCAAGTCTAGACAAAGTTGTCTAGCCATTTCCTGAACTGCATTTCCATGACTGCACATCTCTAAAGGCAGGATCTTTATTTTAGCCATGTTACGTTTTTACCTAAAAATCAATTCCAATATAAATTTCTACCTATTTCCCATTCTGCAGGAGAGCACAGCTAGTCTTTTTGGAAGCTAGGAATCACACACTGAAGTGGAAGACAGCATTAAATGGTCAATGACAAATAAGCAGGCAGGACCCCAACCATAACTCCTGCCCGTTTTGCTATTTAATAAAACCTGACCATGCCTAAGATTATGGTAGACTGCCTGCCATGGCTTTGTCTCAAAGACATTAGCAACTGGAGAAGTTTGACAGCGGGCAAACTACAATGGGCATCCAAAATTATCAGCTAAATCAAATAAATATAAAATTACTTTATGGCTGTCCCTGCCTGAATCCTAAAGGATCCTACTGTTGATTCATGACCAATTCTTAAGATGGCTGCTTTTTGTACTAAAATGACACTTTTGATCATTATTTTCTATATGGTCAAGAAAAACAAAATGGGTTATAAACACCAAGACTTTTATACAATGCTTATATAAATGTATGAGGTTCCTAAAGTTGCTTTAAGTGTCTGGTAGCAATATTATTTGCAATACATAGTTATTTGCAATATCTAGAATTGTCAGCTAAGGGGTGGTTTAGAGGTCTTCCTTTGAAGTAGGTAGTCCATGACTACCCTGGATTCATAGCTCCTGCTGGAGCAGCAGATGGGAGTTATGCCTAGGAGAACTTCACATTGCTACAGCTGGTGACCCAATTACTGCACCACCCTATTGGGACCAGGACACTGATGACAGAAGCTTATGCTCTTATTAGTACATGACTGGACTATTCCAATACATTCTTGAAGATGATTCAAAAGCTACCACTTTCCCCAGCTGCTAATTGGAGAAACCAACTATTTCAGAATAACACTTGCAATAAAATTTCTGTGCTGATTACCAGTTGAGTTCTGAGCACAGTTCAAAGTATTGGTCATTGCCTAGAAAACCCTTTATTATGTGTCATCAGGATATATCAGGATATCTCATTAAGTAGGATTCTGCCTACTCAAGCTGGTCATCGAGAGAGGGCTTATTGTGAATCCTGTTCCCTATTGAAAGTTTCATGCAACTGGAATAAGATGCTTTTTTTTAGGAATAGCAGTAACATAGTCTGGAAAGAGTGTTCCCAAAAGTACAGCCAGCATTGCTTGCTCTTTCATTTAGGAACTTCCTTTGTCCTACAGTATGGTTATTTGACAATTACTGTCTATTAGGTTAAATATTAGGTTAAGGATGTGCAGCAGTATCATGTGATGGAGGAGTTCCCATTTTTGCCCCAGCTCTTGTCAACCTAGCAGTTTGAGAGCTTGCAAATGCAAGAAGATAAATAGGTACCACTTTGGTGGTGGGATGATACCAGCATTCCATGCACCTCATCATACAGCCATGCCAGCCACATAACCATGGAAGTGTCTTCGGACAATGCTTGCTCTCTCGGCTAGGAAACAGAGAAGATCACTGTCCCCTACAGTCAGGCACAACTGGACCGGGGAAACTTTTATCTTAGGTTAAATATTGTTTTATAGTATGGTCTTTGTGTAATTGTGTCACAATTATAGGCCTCAAATATGAAATAAATAAATAATCAAATAATTATTAAGGCTAATGGAAATTATTCTTTTACAGGATTTGAAGTAAACTTTCGGCCAAATTTTAATATTCTGATTAAACAGAAGCTGTATTGCAATTGTTTTTTAACTGTTAATACTGGGAAAGGACTACATAGTTAACCATGGTTAAGAAAAGAAAGTGAATTCACTGCAGAGACAAGAAAAGTTTAAGAAAATATATATATAAAGTGGTTTATAATTTGTCTCCCTTTTATATAATTTCAGAACTGAATGTTATTTCAGCTTTAATATAGGAAAAATGAAAATAATTTTTCATCCTTATGATGCAGCCCTCTTTCCAGGCCTAGGCAATTGGGCCAAATGTGAATCAGTGTGAGAATTCAGAGAATGCGTACAGAAAGTAGGATTTTGTGAACAATAACAAGTGATATATTATTTGATGGACAACTGATTATGGGTCACCTGCTTCACACACACAATGGTAAAAATTAAATATTGGTTGGCAACCCTCAAAAGCTGGGTACATACATTATGCCTTAATTAAACAAGGATACTATGCACAATCTGATATATGAATCTAGTCTGTAAAATCCGTATCTCCTCTAATAACAAATGATTTTGAAATCCAGATTAAAAATTAAATATTTCATCAGCTAGCAATATTGTTCGAATCTGTTCAGTCAAAAGAAATGACTGTTCACTGACTTTACTTTAAAACAACTGAATGTATTAAAATATTTACCTTAAAATAAACCTGTTAGTATAATGAAGTTAAACAAATTTCCCCATATTGGATTTTCCCCCCTCTTACTTTGCAGCACAAATGATTTGTTGTTAAATATGAACATCTACAATTTTGTAGCACAGGGGTTTTTCCACAGTGAGGCCTGTTTGGGAAAGTAATTATGATATATGGAAGTATAAAATATGTTTATAATACTTTCAAATGTAGCTTGCTTGTATCAATAAGAAATTCAATGATCAGGAACTTTAAAGTATTGTTTTCATAAAACCACCTTTTGACATTACTGATTATTATTAAAGGCCTTTACTTCACATTTCACTTGAAAACCCTACAGTTAAGCAAATGCAATGAAAATAAAAAAGTAATTACAATTTATAGAAGAAACTAATTCAACCCAACATCATAACAAACACACATTATCAAAAAGCTACACATTGCACTATAAAATACTGCCCAACAACAAAGAGTGGAGGAAAAGATTCTGTTGACAATTTCTGTCAACATTTGTTAATTCAATGCAGTTTTTATCTATGATATGTGAATGTTTACTTATTACCCTTAGTATCTTTTCATTCCTAATAAATTATAACAGCCTTTTAACCCTGAAACAATTTTTTTTGTCTTCTCACTACATTTCCAGGAGCGGAAGAGGTAAAATGCTTTGCTAAACAGTAAAAACTAAATAGTGAAGCTATTACACCGTAAGTTATCCTGATATAACTTTCTCTAACCTCTCATCTGTATTATAAGTCTACACAGCAAATGGGAACAAACATATATAAACTGAACATTATCATGTAAGCGCTTCAATTTGTCACAGGATTATAAATGATGCTTATAAATAACAGAGATCCATAAATCATGCCTGGACATAAATTGCAAATATCCATTCACCAAAAATATTTTCTACAGCAGCAAGAAAATATATAAAATTTCCTCAGAAAATGTTCAGGATACTATTTTCTTTTTTATAAACTTGAGACTAGCATAATTATTTTTCTCAATGAGCAATAGCTTCAGCCTTGATATTCTTCTATTAATTTGATTTTTACCCAATTCTTTTTTGATAATGGAATTAAGAATACTTAAAGGTGAAACAAACTCAGTTCGTTAGATATTGTTCTTAGGTTATTTGTGATTTCCCAGACAGCTTGGAGTTCTTTTGACAGGACAACTGCAGTTGGGGAGATTTATTACTGTCCAAAATCTTTTCTATTGCAAGAGACTGTGATTGTAACTGTGAATGGTAGAGCTTAGAGACTGGCAAACTAGACACTAGGCATTAATAACTTTTTTATAGAGACCTTTAAAAATTACTTTGAGTGGAACATGTCTTATGCTGCTTTGAGTACTTCACTGTGCTGAAGGGAACCATAGTTTGTAAAGACAGAGAGAGTCAACTCTTTAGCTAACTACTCACACCACTTACCCCAGTTACCTTTTTCATTAAACTGAACTGACTGAACTGGGAGGTGTGGTTCCTTTTTTACACTGTCAAACTACAAACGATTTATCAAATATGGAGCCCCTCTGGATAAATAATTAATTTTAACTGAGTTTTTGGAATGTTTGGTTCCTGGCAACCATAAGGTAACTTACAACCTATGTTCTTGGTTTTAATTTCTGATTATTTTAGATTTTTAAAAATCCAAATTAGAGTTATGGAGTTGTATACTGTTCTGAATCAGTTGATCAACTTTCATTAGTCAAAGCCTAATCACATTTTCTTAATCTGTACGGAAAAACAAAGAGCATATAACTAACAATTTGTGCCCCATTGAGACTAATGCTGAATGACAGGTATACACTGTCGATCTCATTTTACCTTACTCAGAGGTAATATTTTATACAGAAATATCATTTATAGTACAAGTATGCCAGTGTTATTTGGAAAGTTAAATTAAGATGTTATCATGGCATTTTTATGAACTTAATGCACTGTTGTTCAGATAAAGCAGTGAGTTCTTTCAAAAGTAAAGATAAACATACTTATTTAACTGGCACAACACCTTATTTACATAGATTTCATACCTAAATATTTATAAGAAGTTTTTTTTTGCCTTCAGCAAGAATTTTCAAGCTTTTCTTTAAAGTTATTTTATCTATAACTGGAATATTTTGTTATCTTTTCCATCTCTAATCAAAAAAGTTTACAAATATTAATTCAATCTTCTCTATTTTGGTATCCACCAAAACGTTTCACACTTTAAAATTCAGAACTCCCAAATCACATGGTTTTCAGTCAGATGAAAATTCTGAAAGCTGAGACCCAGAACATCTGGAATACCCCAGGATGAGGGAAAACTGCTAATACCAGAAGTGAACAAAACATTCTTCTTAGCCAATCAAAATATATTTCCCAGATAATCCTGCATCTGTTTTCAGAGGAAGAGAGAAGTCTATCTGCATTAAATTAAGATTGACCCAACAAAACTGGTCTCCTTTAATGAAAAGGGTGAAACCTTTCCATTGTCTTAAGCCCCAGATGCTTCTAAAAGCATAATCTTCATTAAGGAACCCTCATTATGGAATTTCCTACCCTTGGCAATGTATTTTCAATCACCATTAGTTCAGTTTAGCTGCCTGCTTAAGATACATCTCTTGCCATAGGCGTTTGAATCCTCTTAATGTGCTTGTTCCTGTTGTTTTGAATGTAAGCATTGCTTTTGATGTTTGGTAATCAGCTCTGTTGCTTTATTTTGTCAACTGTGATCCTCTGATAAAAAAATGTAATTTATAAATAAAGAATATGTACTAATAATATGAATAGTTACAGTTTCCAAGTGCCTCTAAGGCTTCATATCAAAAATAATTCTTAGATTTCTCCAGACAGAACAGTAGAAATTTCCCTCTATCTTTTCTCCAGACAAAATAAGAAGTACCGGTACCTTACAACAGTGAGCACAGTTCTTTAATATGACAGAAAAGCAGAGACTAAAAGATGAAATATCACACAGAAACGATTTTATTTTCAAAACCAGTGCTTTCTACCTGACCCCATTCCAATCTAAAGGGCCATTGAAACAACAACTATTCTACTGGCCTTAAAATAAGTATAAATGATATCTGCGATAGATTCCTAAATTTTGGACAGGATACAGTTTGCATTAATGTTACTTTCTTCCCAAGATAGGACCCAGATTTAAAACAATATGGTTGCAATTCTTATACAGGTAATTCTCAACTTACAACAGTTCATTTAGTGATCAAAGTTTTAACAGCACAGAAACTTATGACCATTTTTCACATTTACAACTATTGCAGCATCTCCATGGACACGTGATCAAAATTCTTAAACTCCTCTACAACTTGCAGTGTTTCTCTAGCAGAAAAAGCTGACAGAAATGGATTTCCCCAAAAGCAGAGTATATGAAATTTAACAGATCAAAAGTGAGATGGTGGGAACTTCATATTGTTTACTCTGGTAGGTAGGATTCAAGAGTTTTTCAAATATTGGGAGTTCAGAATTCCAATCTAAAAATGTGAGTTCTCCCAGCATATTCCCCTTCATTTCATCATTCTAATTAAGAACTAGGAGCTCAGAATAAAACATTTTGTAATCTTGTTCTTTTCTTATTCCCCAAGTCATTTGGCAACCAATTTCAATTATTGATTTCTATGATTTCAAACAGCATGTACTTGTTCTTTCAAGCAAATTTCTGATGCTATAAAGACTAGTGTTTTAACTTTTATTTTACTACAAAGTTTATTTCCTCCTTACCCACAGAACTGCAGGGCACACAAACCCTGGCAATATGCAACTGAGGATAAAACAAGAATATTACAAAATTATAAAGCTAGAAACAAGAGTATACATTATAACATATTACTAAAAATATTCTTCTAAATTCTGTTATGAGGATATTATGTATATTTACATGTCCAGCTCTTTAAAATTCAGGGTGGGATCACAGAGTAAATAATGATAGATATCATCTTAAGAACAGGTAGCTTCCTTCTTCAACAGGTAGTAAATTCTGGGGTGGTAACAGCTCCTTTGCATGCAAACACATTTATCATGAGCCAAGCCGTATTGCCTCTTGCAAAGGATTGAATACATATGCCTACTGTATTGGAGCACACTTCAGAGCATTAAAAATGGGATAATTCATTAAGACAAGCAGGGAAGGTAGCATTTCACACTTTACCTCTAAGCTATAAATAGTCGTGGCATTTTCAAGAAAGTTCTTCTTCAGTGCTTTAAGTGTTCTACATACTTCACCTTTCACTGGAGACATAGAATAGAGTCCAACTTGTTAAATAATAATATTCAGCACGTACCAAGTTTTCTTGGTTTCTGGCAGCTACTTTCTGATCATCTTCTCCCCCATTTTTCATGTATTTGACTTCCTCCACAGGTTTGATCCTATACTCATCTGGAAATTGAGAGAAGAAAAAAGTCACACATAAAAGTAGTAATAGAAACTATAGGGCTTACAGCTAGTGAATGTATGTGTGTGTGTGTGTGTGTTTATGTTGCCATTATGGGAAAAAATGCAAATTTGAAGTACACCCTCGGATAAAATATAGCCTTAGTCCACCTATTAAATTCACATTACATAATCAGGAAATTCCAAATTAAAATGCACAAGGGTCAAACTGTTCAATCTTAGTAGGCTGCATTTTATGGGCTCTTAAATAGTTACTAAAGACTGCTACTTTTTATTTCCTTGTGATAGATTGTTGTATCTCTGTAGAACAGCCTTCCTCAATCTAGTGCCCTCCAAATTTGATGATATATGTAATCCTAGAATAAAGGAGAATATTTGTAGCTCAGGGTTGAAATGAGTGGTCCTTGGTGCTCTCTGAGCTTGCTTGCTTTCTTGAAGATGTTTCATTACCCTAACTAGATAACATCCTCAGTGCTAATGATGACTAACACTGATGATGTTACCTAGTTAGGGTAATGAAATGTCTCCAAGAAAACAAGCAAGCTCAGAGCACCATAGCTCTAGAATTCAGCATACCAACAAACATTAGTGTTGTCTTCCTTCATATCAGAGTATTTTTTTTAAAATGGCATTTTACAAGTTCAAGATATCTCTGTTACTTTAGAAAAAATTGTTTCTGCCCCACTTTAAAAAAGTACAATTAAAATGTAGGTTGTCAAAATGAAGAATCACTGCCAGAGGTAATTTGAAAAGTCTTAGTTCCTTGCTGAGAAAACAGAAGTGTCTCCTAGGTAACTCGACTGTCAACGTTAAAGAGAAATATCTGACTAATTATGACCTACAGCAGTATAATATGAATCACAGCAAGTATAAATATCTGTCCTGGAATTGACCCAATGCACTCTGAATTCAAGAACTGGATTTCCATGAGGCCGATAAGTATTATTTTAATTCAAATGTCAACATTCACAACTGGTAACTGTTGCAATAATTCAATTTCACAAATATTTCCCCCTGACGTTTGTACTAATCAAAATGGAATCCCTATAGGTATATATGAGAAGAGACTACATTTATTTCTCCTCAGCATTTGGAAGCAATTTTGACAACACAAAGTAGGAATTGTTACCAGAATGGCAGCCAGGATACCAGTCAAAATAGGTTAAGCAAAGCCATCATAATCCTGTCATTGAAACCATAGGGCAGCGGATGATGAACTTTTTCGGCACTGTGCCCAAACTGCAACCCCAAACCCACTTATTTACTGCGAAATGCAGGGGTGGGATCCAGCCGGTGTTAGGGCCGGTTTGGTGAGCGCACGTTTTGTGAGCAGCCATGCGCTGTGCATGCAGCCACACCTGACACGCACTGTGCGCGCATGCACAGCGTTTGCAAGAAATCATCAGCTGTGCCGCCCAGACAGCTGACAAGCGCTGCACATGTATGCACAGCGTTTGAAAATCTTCTTCTTTCCTGCTTTTTCAACCTCAGCTGTTCTGCACAAAGCAGTTGAGGTTGAAAAAGCAGGAAACAAAGGACAGCCACACTAGGTACAAATAGTGGATTTCATTTTATTTAAATAACAACAAAAAGAGACCCCCCCCTCCCCTTTCAGGTGGGGTAAAGTGAGGAGGGGGCTCTTGCTTAGATAACTCCCCTTTCCCAGAAGAAGAAGCATCTCATCTCTTTCTCCCTCTCCCTCTCTCTCCCTCTCCCTCTCTGAGTTCTCTGGCTACATGCACTGTTGCCTAGAGATGAACCGAAGGGAGAGGTGGGCGAAGCCTTCTGTAGCCCTCCCCACATGGCTCCTGAACTGACACCTGTGACAGAAGGAGACTGAGATCAAGAAGCTGAGCTTTGGATTACCGAGGGCATTAAAAGTACCCGGCAGCAGCGCTTCCTTAGCCACGACTGGTGGGCGAGAGAAAAGACATCAGGCTCTGCCCCTCACAAAGGGGAACAGCAGTGATCGCAAACAGCCCTGGCTGGCTGGGAAGGGGGACCCTCCTCCTGTCTCCCCAACTTTTTCCCCAGCTGCTGCCTCCTAACTTTTCCCCTCAGCCACAGGGCTAACAATCGCCGAGAATGCAGCTCCTCCTGTACACGGAGAAGAGGTGCTGAGAGACAAGGCGGGAGGGTAGAAGGGACTTTTGGAGGGTAAAGGGGATTAAATCACAATCTTTCTCCGTGATCAAGGGGAGCCGCTTCAGGTGACCGTGGCTTTCTCTCCTGCTTAGAAAGTCCCTGTGATGACCCAGGGTGGGATACAAAAGCAACAAAGTCACAAAAACAGGTAAAATCCCTTTAATTCCTTCAACTTGGCTTCAAAGGTCCAATTATCATTGACCGGAGAAAAAACTCCCCCAGAAACAGTTGTGAAAAGGAAGAAC
The DNA here is from genome assembly GCF_049901715.1 of Pseudonaja textilis. NCBI lineage: Eukaryota > Metazoa > Chordata > Lepidosauria > Squamata > Elapidae > Pseudonaja > Pseudonaja textilis. Next base: position 95,415,946 of record NC_141992.1, read on the forward strand.
TTCTGTTCAAACTCAAAATACATATAAATTATAAATAGAAACAAACAACACAAACAACACTGAAGAATTAATGAGACAAGGCAGTACAAGGACTTTAAGACATCCACAGATATCAAAATACACACACTGGGAAGGATGCCAGAACTCAGATAAGAACTGAAAAACAATTATTATTTCATGCTTTGTTTCCAGCACTGGCCCATGTGCAGTTTGTCCTTTTAAACAGTCCTCACAGCTGCAGCCCACAGACCATGCCATTCACGTTTCTCCCTTATCCGCTCCTCCCTGTGTGCCCTAGGAAGAAGAGGGGATGGGCCTGGGTCTTCCTCTGAATGCCCAGCTGCCTGTGCCCTTCCCCAGTTTCCTTCATAACCTCCGGAGCCACACTCCCACTCCCTATCAGCTGTTCCTCCTCTCCCTCGAATTCAGATTCTAACAGGGGCATGACAGTCCCGCTCTTCAAGATTTTTTGTTTGGTCTCAGAGCTAAACTAAATGACAGCTTTACTAAACTAAACTAAACTAAACGCTAAACTAAATGACAGCACGGGTGCGACTGGGTGGGCATGGCCAAGCAGGGCAGGAGTGATTTTTATCCTGCAGTCTGCCTAGCAGTCTCCCTAGCAAACCCATGTCATGGCTTCTACCTCTTACTTCTGTGCATCGAGGAGGCCAAGCAGCAGCGGGAAGACCACGGGACTTCTGAGCCGCAGTAAGCAGATTGAGAAACACTATTTAAAGTCATAACATCTACTGTGGCTTTTTACCAATTATTACTATGGCTTTTTAAAAAAATATTTTTCACATTGATACAACTTTGATCAATAACTTGAATTTCTGTTTTTTCATATCTAGCTCCCTCAATTATGCAAAAAGAAATTCCCATATAGTTCTATATTTTATTACTCAGGATTTTAAAAACAAGGAAGGAATTGTGCTATTTTATAGTTAGGGAGCTTATACAAAAACAGTACTTAGCTACAATACAATCAATGACTGAGTAATATCACGAATGAAGGAAAGTATACATGACCCAGAATAATGTTGCAGCATCCAATCTGGGTCAGTCACCAGGAGGAAAGGTTTAGTTTTTTTATTCCAAAAGTTCAGAAGACTAAGTCTCTGGTCCGGGTGACCAATCCAGATTGGATCCTGAATAATATCAGTCAGATTTGATGGACAATCCTTAATATGATTATTCAAGTTTATGCTCCAATCATAAAGAAAAAGAGGAGACTGGTGAATTTTATGATAACTTCAATTTGAACTTCATAGAAGATGCCAGAAAGATGTGCTCCTTGTGATAGATAACTAGAATGGCAAAGTTGGAAACATCAAAGAAGAAAAACATAGTAGGACTGTTTAATTTTGGAAATAAAAATGAAGTAGGACAATGACGTACTGATTTCTTCTACTCCAATGATTTCTTTAATACTAATACCATCTTCAAACAAACAAAAGAATGCCTGAACACAGATGGAGACATAGAACTCAGATTGATTTTACTATTGGTGAAGGGAAGTAGAGCATCAAAGACATGGCCTGACAGTTCATAACCTATTTATGTACAATTTCCAAGTTAAGGAAATGGAGGGGGAAAAAACAATTTACCTGATATGATCTTGACCAACCATTTTCAATGAGAACATTGGGAATCACCCTGAGCTCTTGAACCTTATTGATGAAGAACATCAATATTGATGAGGACCTCTGGAATGAACTTAAAGAGTTATTAAAGATCAATGTGAAAAGAGACTGTCAAAGAAAAAGAAACAAAAGAAAGCAAGCTGGATGTTAGAGCAAATCAAGAACATTTCCAAGAACAGAAGCCAATGCCAAAAATGTCAGGAAAGAATTTTCAACTAAGTATTTCACAGAGCTGATAGACGAAGCAGTGTTAGAATGCCATCAGTAAAGACACTGAAGTAGACATGGAAGGAAAAACAGGGAGAGTCTTCCAAAGTATCTCTGAATGCAGAAGTAGATTACAATCTGGAATTGATTTGCTAAAGGATGCCAAAGGACAGATAATAACTGATTCAATAACTGATTCCAAGAAGATCAAAGAAAGATGGAGGAGTATAATAAAATACTTATGTAGTAGGGATATTAATGTTCCTAAGACCTCCCTACTTTTAAAAACCTCTGGTCTAATGAAGTAAAATCAGCACACTGGTCATTACCAAATTGGAAGACTACAGGAATTGATGGAATACCCACATAAATATGGTAAGCAACAGAAGAAATGTCAGAAAAGTTTTTAACCAAGCTATGGTAGCAAATCTGGGGAATGACACAACAAATTGAAAGATGTCACCCTACATTCTATAGTACAATCTACATTACAGGGGGAAGGGAGGGGAGGGGGAGGGAGAGAGGGAGGAGAGAGAGAGATATTTTGAACAGGGTGTGCAAGTTATAGTACAATTATCTTGTCTAGTTCCAAAAACCAAGAAAGATGCACTGAGGTTCTTCTAAGCAGTTCTCCCATGAGCTGTTCAGAGCATCCAGTAGTGGGAGGTGCTTCAGTCTCCGCATGTCTAGGCTGGGCTTAATTTGTGGAATGCTCCTCCTCCTCCACGGTACTCCTCCCCAATGTCCCCCAGTTTTTGTCTCAGCCTCGTGAGAGATAGGCAATGCTTGTGATTCTTCCTTGGCCAAAACAGCAAAAATTCTTTCCTTGCTAGCAGGTTTGAAAGTTAATCAGCTTGTCTTTAGAATACTTTAGCCTTCTAATCCCATTGCGATTTCTCGAAGTTGGCTCACATTGCAGAGATCGCTCGCATTTCAGGGAAGTGCCATTTCGTGCCCCAAAGTAGCGGGAGGCTTCAGTGCTGCTCCGCGCCCCTCCCCACAACCGATCTTTCTACCCCTACCATTCCGACCGATTGCCGCAGCGTTTCTTTACCTGAACAGCAGCGTGAGTTCTTTGCTCCCAACCGAGTCGTATTGCTTTCCTTCCCCCTCTGAACGCCATTTAGGGTGGAGGATTCAAATACTTAGTACTTTCCACCCTTCCCTGCCGTTTAGCCTCATAGGAAAAGCCATCGGAGGCTATTCCTTTACACGGCAGGAGTTTGCTGCTGGGGAGCACGCCAAAAGATTAAGGGCCAGAGGCCATCATGTCTTACAAGACCTTGTGGCCGCGCGCCTGTATTCCATTTCATGATGTGTGAGGTAGTTCTGTTCCGAGCAGAGGTTCCCTTCAGAAATACTGGGGACCATTATACCCTCGTCTTGGTTTTTTTCTACATTTGAGGCTATTCTTACAGTTAAATTGTTGGCTTAACCCTCACAGCCCAATCAACCCAGCGGCACAACAGCGAGCACCTAGGCCTATGTCCGCCTATGCAGGGAAGCTGTTGAAGGCCTCTATCCTTATCAATCTGGGCCTTTAGGCGTTCTCAATTTGGCTGTTTGGTTTCTCAGCACATAACATCATGCCACTTAATCAATATTCATATACATATTGCTATATATATGTGTGTGTGTGTGTGTGTGTGTGTGTTAATAATAATAGTAATAACAACAATAACAACAACAATAATAATTTCCTCTTCAGTATAATATTTGAATATCAATAAAATATTATTACTGAGATATGACTCATTTTAGATAGGTATTATTCAAAAAAAAAAAGAGGAAAGGGGGCAATAAAAACATTATCAGGGCAACTGGTCTGTCCTCAGATCAGGCCCCTGGGCATGCCAACCGCCTTCACAGTATTGCATTGTATAACAAGCATACTGCAATTCCAATTTCAATCAAAATGGCAGACGGTAGCAGCTCTCAGACCTCATCCTTGAAGGTCAAAGCCAAATCTCAGCACAAACCTAAGCAGGCTAAAGGGAATTCTAAAACTTCAGAAAGGGACACCATCAGGCACCATAAAGCTTTACAAAAACAGATAGATAAGTGCACACGGGAGATGCACAAGTTCTCACAGGACTTCCCCTCCTCCAGCCTAGGTCCATCTACCTCTTCCCACCCTCCTCCTCCCCTAGATCTCTCCCTCTCATCCAGGCGCAGCTTGGTTCCCCAAGGCCAACAGGCCCAAGTATCTGGGACACCGACCACACGAAGGGCTCCCGAAGCCACATTCACTCCAATGGCTGCCGGTCTTTGTCAGGATGATAGTCTTACAGAGGAAGTTCCAGAGAGATGAAGGCCTAGATGGAGCTGGCAATCCGCCAGGGAATTGCAGCAGGTCTTCAACACACAGTTATGACCAGGGAATATCCTGTGATCACCGATCATGATTCCCAATCGCTGAGGTCACTTACCAGGTCGGAGCAGCACCATAACCAGGTACATTTACAAGGGGAGGTCCCCCTCCAAGAGCCGACTGAGGAGGAGGAGGAGGAAGAAGAAGAAGTGGATCAAATTGATCAAATGGAAAAGATTGAATCAGGATCAATACATGACAGCGAGCCCGTCAGAAAAAGACCCCTTAGAAAGGGGAATGTCTGAGGATGAGGGCCTTGTTCCTGACCAACCTGTTTTTACAGGCTTATTCTGCCCATTTTTCAGATCTCTCTTGTTTAAGGCAAAAAATATTGCACGCTTAAACAAGCCGACCCCCTTCTACCACTCCAACTCCTTCGGAAGAGGGACCAGAGGATCTAATTTTCAGCCAACCAGTAGTTGAAGCAGAGGTGATCCCAGTTCCTCCCATGTTTTCGGACCTGGTACAGAAACAGTGGGCCTCTGCAGCAGTGTACCCAGCCCCCACTGGATATGACAGGAAATATTTCAATTTGGCCCCTGATATCTCAAAATTATTAAATACTTTCGAGGTAGATGAACCTATAGTGGGATTAGCGTCCTCCTCCATTCCCAGTGAAGCACTGGAGGCATTAAAGCCGGAGGAAAAACGGGCCGAGCTAGCCCTACGCAGGGCCCATCAGTCTGACGCGTGGGCCATCAGAGCACCCACAGCCGCCTCCTTCTTCACCCGTTCTTCTCTCAGATGGCTCCGCCTCTTATGGGAACATGTCCCTAATTTTAACCTTAGAGCGTACCAAGATATTGCTAAACTTATAGCAGCTGCTGAATTCTCAGGCTGACGCAACTTATCATGCAGTCAAGTTTTCAGCCAGGGACATTACTTCACATGTCACAGTGAGAGGCTTGCTATGGTTAAAACATTGGCAAGCGGATTTTAAGCACAAATGCGAGCTGGCTTTATCCCCAATTGTGGGAGACAGATTGTTTGGCCCTTCCCTTGATCTGCTACTAATTGAAACCCGAAACAAAAAGAAAATTCTTCCTTCCCTTTTTCGGAAGTCAGATTCTAGAAAACCTCAGTCCTTTCAGAGGGGATCCTTTTGGCCCTTTTACCAAGGATCTTTTTCACCCAGATACCAGAGACCCCCATCATTCAGACCAGGGCAGCAGCCAGACAGGTCCGACTTTGGGGATAGAAGCAGAAGGGATGGTCAATCCAAAAGATCCTTTTGGGGAGCAGGAAACGGGCCCTTTCAGCATCCAAGATAACTCCCTGGACCCGAACCCATTGGTGGACGCCTTAAATTATTCACAGACCAATGGGACTCCTCGAAGTCTGATTCCTGGGTCGGGGACATGATCAGATTTGGCCTTGCGCTGGAGTTCCAATCCACTCCCGCAGATTTTTTCATGTCATGCCCTCTCTCCTGAGACCTGGTTAAACGTAATCGCATGGAAATAGCTATCCAACACCTACTGGATATACGAGCCATCCAGCCAGTAGCTACCACCCAACGAGGGCGAGGTTTCTATTCACATCTTTTTGTTGTTCCAAAAAGTTCGGGGTGGTGGTGGAAAGGAATATTAGATCTGAAACGTCTCAACCGTTTCTTAGTATATCGCAAGTTTAAAATGCACACCCTGCAATCTATCTTACTTGGTATCAGAAAGGGTGTCGTCCTCACGTCCATAGACCTGACGGAGGCATACCTGCATATTGCTATTCAGCCTTCCTACTATAAATTTCTGAGATTCTGTTATAATAACCACCATTTTGAATATGTGGCCTTTCCTTTCGGACTAGCTTCTGCCCCTAGGACCTTCACGAAGGTTCTCGCAGCGCTAGCTGCTCATCTCCATATCCCCGTACGACTTCAGTGTTATCTTGATGACATCTTGATCTTGTCATCTTCCGCCCATCAAGCAGTCAAAGACACTCAGAACACATTACAATCCCTACAACAACACGGCTTCTCAATAAATTGGAAAAAGAGTCCTTTAACACCATCGACTCAGTTAACCCATCTGGGGGCAGTCATAGATACGGTGGAAGGCTAAGTTTATCTGTCACCAAATAGACTAAATAGCATTCAGCAATTAGTTAAGAGGGTGTCCCTAGCTGAACTATCAAAATTGTTAGGCAAGATGATCTCAGGTATCTCTATCATCCCTTGGGCCTGGCTCCACACTAGAACCCAAAAGTGGTTCCTGCTCCCGTACCAGCGCTCCGGCCAAAGCAACTCCAAATACAAGATCAGGCTACCATCAAAGGTCCTCATATCTCTCCTCTGGTGGACCAGACCAGTCATCAACAGAGGCTGCCTCTTCAAAGAGCCACATAGACTTACCATCACCACCGATGCCAGCCTAATACCTTGAAAAGACAAGTGGCGGTCTTGGCGTCAGTTCTCACTTGTGAAGGCCTACTTTCTCTTTCCCATCATCCATGCATACGGAGTTTTCTTCGAGGAGCCACAAATTTACACCCTCCAGCAGTACACTGTTATCCCACTTGGGACCTTAACAAGGTCCTTGTTGCACTCACTACGGGCCCTTTCAAACCCTTGAAATCGTCAAGTCTCCAATGTCTGATGTATAAAGTAGTTTTCCTTGTAGCGATCACTTCTGCTCATCATATTTCAGAGATTGCAGCCTTGTCTGTCAGTCAAGATCTTTGTGTTTTCCATTCTGACCAGGTTGTCCTTCATCCTGATCCTACATTTATACCCAAAATTAATTCGGCGTTTCACAGGGCACAATAGCTGATACTTCCTAATTTTTGTCCCAGACCATCCCAAGGGATGGAACTACAATGGCTGATGTGAGGCGAGCATTGCAAATATATATCAACTGCAAAGCGGCTTTCAGAAAAATGGAGGCCTTATTTGTGTCTTTTCAGTCCAACACTCAGGGATGCAAGGTCTTACCTTCTACAACAGGCCATTGGCTATGGGCCGTCATAGCGAAAATGTATCAGACTCAATCCCTGCAGGGTGCCATGGGGCATAACAGCTCATTCAACAAGGAGCGCTGCAACATCGGCAGCGTGGGCCACACAGGCACCAATAACTGAAATTTGTCAAGCCACAACTTGGGCCTCTCCATCGTCATTCATTAGGCATTATAAAATAGATGTGTTTGCATCCACTGAGGCCTCCTTTAGCAGAAGAGTTCTGCAACAGGTCCACAGGGACCAGGAGGAGATTCCAGGCCAGATGGAGTCCCTCCCGTAGGACAGGCCAAGCTTTGGTATGTCCCACTACTGGATGCTATGAACAGCTCATGGGAGAAAGGGCGTTGGTAATTACCTGACACGCCCGTTCTCTTTGAGCTGTGAAGAGCATCCAGCCCCACCCTTTTTTCCATCTGGTGGGGTCCTGTTTCAGCCAATGTGTTGTTAGGGCATTGAGGATGAGGGAGGTTATGTATCTCGTCTTCGCCAAAACTGGGGAACGCTGGGGAGGAGTACCATGGAGGAGGAGGAACGTTCCACAAATTAAGCCCAGCCTAGACGTGCGGAGACTGAAGCACCTCCCACTACTGGATGCTCTTCACAGCTCAAAGAGAACAGGTGTATCAGGTAAGTACCAACACCCTTTTCCTTTATTGTTCCTCAGCCATACAAAGAAATCTTGCCAAACTAAAGAAAACAACTTACACCATTAAATATATACTCTGAGAATTCCTAGGGAGGAGCTATTCTAACTCTCTTCCTCCCACTCAAACAATCTAAACTTCACTGTCTTTGGCTCCTCTGGAATGCACTCCCTGCCTCCTGGGAATCTGGATTACATTCCTTAATTTCATTTGCAGTGCTAGCAAAATCAGGTTGCTGCTTTTTTCTATGGCGTGAAGGGAGTCAATACATTGGTACAATAAAGGAAATTATTTATGTTAGAAGGTGTAGTATCAATAGAATGGATGGTCTTGGAGCCTCATTATAAGAACAGAATGAAGAGGCCAGCCAATTCACGTTGTTATCAGATTCTGCATTAAGCTAGAATTTATTCTGCTTTTGTATGTCCTGTGTATAATTTCAGAAGGGATATAACCAGTAACCATGTGGGCTTTGGGGCTCTTCAGCGTTCTTTTGTTGAGGAACTGTAGTTGTGTACTCCAATAAAATATATATTTTTGCATCTTATTTCCAAACACTTTGGTTCTTTATTTTTCGCACAACAATAGACTTTGTTTTGATTATGTCAAGCTATGGAATGTGTTAGAAAAATGGGAATCCTGATGTAGGAGATGACTAGGCAGAGCTCGAAAGTGGAATCAAATAAATCATCAGTTTAGAATCCTTAGATCTAAATCCAGTCCCCTGTGGATTCTGCTATCTAGTGCCAATTTGACTTGACTGTAGATCAAATTCTTACATACAGGTAGCATGTAACAAAACTGCTTTAAAACTCAACTCCTGTTACTTGCGCCTGGCATCCAGAACTTCTTGTTCTGCTTATGCAACCTTTATACAGGTCAATACAGACAACTTTTAGATGAGGGACATCAAACTGGGGGCGTCATGTGACATATCGGGACTTTTTCCCCCTTCGCTAAACCAGGTGGGGGCGGGACCAGCACGACACATTTGGCCCATAAGCCGTAAGTTTGACACCCCTGCTCTAGATTCACCCATATTATACATCTATTGCATAAGCACTGGCTCTCAGTTTCCTTCCAGGCACATATAGTCCTCAACTTACAATCTTTCATTTAGTGAACGTTCAAAGTTACAACAGCACTGAAAAAAGTGTCTTATGATAATTTGTGAAACTTATGAACATTGCAGTCATGTGATCAAAATTCAGATGCTTGGCAACTGGGTAATATTATGACCACTGCAGTGTTCCAGGGTCATTTCCTTTTGTGATCTTCTGACAAGCAAAGCCAATGGGGAAGCCAGATTCACTTAACAACCGTGTTAACCACTGGGGCAAGAAAAGTCATAAAATGGGGCAAAACTTACTTAACAACCATCTCACTTAGCAACAGAATTTGGGGGCTCAATAGTGGTCATAAATCAAGGACTACCTGTACAATTCAAGGTGCTAGTCATTACCTTTAAAGACTTACATTTTGTGGGACCAGGTAGTTTGCAGGATCACCTCTCTCCAAGAGTATCTACCCATCCCAGCAGAGCAGACAAGATAGGCATACTCCACATTGCCATTTTGTGCGTATGCCTTGTCCACTACAATACCTACTGAATAGAATACCCTCCCCTGAGATGTGATAGGCACCCCACCATTCACCCTCTTAACTGTCCAGAGAACATTGAAGACATGGCTCCTCTCCCCAGTATTGGGATATGGTGAGATTAAAGTGGGATGAGAATGTTGGGACTGCATCAGGGAAGTATGATTGTGGCACCTGGTTTTTGGTTTTACCATTTATTTTATTTCTATGGCTGACTATATTGTTTTATTTGTTGGTTATCAATCACCCAGGGTTTGACTTTAAGATGGACAGCTACACAATTTTTTAAGATCAATAAATAAGATGAAAAAGCATGTTACTGTAAAAGGAAAATCAATCAAAGGGGCTATTTTCAGATCTACTTAAATCCAAATGATTGGAAAAGGAGGTAATTGTTTAAAAGGTTTTAATAGAAATATAAAAACAGGACACTAAGACCACCTTTTGATTTACTGTGGGATATATTTTGACAACAGATGAAGCAGAAATAGCAACCTATTTATCTAATGAATCTGTCACTAGTCATTAAATAGTGAAGATACAGAACAGATAAAAGGACAGATTTATTATACAAAATTGTAGGAAAAAGCTAGGCTTATTACAATTACATGTCTAGCGTAGCTCAGCATTGTCCAGAAGTGTGAGAACCACAACCTTCTGAATTCCCATCCAGCATGCTCTATGGATGAGAATTGCAGTACCAACATATTTAAAGAGCTGCAATCTGAAGAAGATTGGCACACAGACATTTCTCTAAATCTGTAAAGTAAAATAAACAAAAATGCAGAATTTGCTTGATTAAATGCATACCAGGGTTTGTCACAGTTCATTCTTAGGTAGGAGATCATGTGGGAATTTAAGGGCTTTTGGTTAAATTGAGTTCTCAGAAAAGCAATCTGGAAAAGAGATTACGGCAAACCACTTCTGCAATACTGCCAAGGAACTTGCATATTCGATTCAAAGCCATCTTCACTTTTTTAATGAAACCATTTTTTAAAAATTAAAATTTAAAATTAAATTGACACAAAGATAAGATAAATGTAAATAAGTAAAAATCAGTGTTTAGAGAAATAGCCACATTTATCCATAATAAAATTATTTATACACAAATGACTAAAGAATTCCATGTGGAGACAAAAAAAAAATCCACCATACAATGCTACCATAGCAACATAATGAAGTAGCATGACATCCATTAATATCAGTCTCAGTGATAAATGAGTACATCACCAAGTACTACTGAATCAATTACAAAGTATGGAAAAAAACTGATAAATTAAGCAATATGAGATGCAGCTCCAACACAAAGAGGAATTCTAAGAAACGTGTCCAACAAAACATAATGAAAACCACACCTCACAAATCAGATCAAATGCTTCTGAATAAAACATAGTTCTCACAATTCAGACTTTATCAATCAGATATCTCTATTCCAGATGTATCCAGACAAACTTTCAGAGATGTTTCACAATGTGGAAATCCTGTGAACTACACAACAGAAAAAAATATCTTAAAATCAGGGTTAAAACAGGGGTCCCCAACCCCTGAGCCACAGGGCGGTTCTGGTCCATGGCCTGTTAGGAACCGATGTGTATATAGCTGGAGGTGAGCAATGGGTGAACAAAGCTTGATCTCTATTTTCAGCCTCTTCCCAGCACTAGCATCACCACCTCAGATCATCAGGCATTGCTTTCTCATAGGAGTACAAATCCTACTGTAAACTGCATATGCAAAGGATCTAGGTTGTGTGCTCTCCTTCCCCCCAGGTCCATGGAAAAATTGTCTTCCACAAAATCGGTCCCTGGTGCCACAAAGGTTGGGGACGGCTGGCTTAAAATGTTTCATCTCATTCAGAGATATCATTATCAAATGTACATATAGACTATATGGGAAATATATGGGAAATGTGTTTTTAAAACAGGGCTGTCAAACTCGTGGCCTGCAGGCTGGATGCATCATGTGCTGGCCATGCCCATGTCCAGTTTAGTGAAGGGGAAGGGAAGTTGTGATACGTCACCTGACAACATTGTTACAACACGAGTTTGCTTTAGTAGAATTGTTACAACACAAGTTTGCTTTAGTAGAATTTTAGTAGAATACATTAGTAGAATTTCACTACACAGCAAAACTAAATATGCACAGCTTTATCTGAAGCTAAGTATCTGGAGATGGACAAATACTAAATATAGCAGTGGCGAGTTGAAATGAAAGTAAATGTATCTGATCTCCTTATAGTCTGGCCAGAAAATAGCATGCCCCCCCCCCAAAAAAAACCCTGAGACTTGTTAAAATTAATCCAATTTAATGCCAACTAAATGGCATTGTATCCTCTTGTCTACAATCCTAATACTATCAAGATAGGAAAATGCGGAGTTCTTTGCTATCAAATGAATCTAATTTGAAAGGTGATTTGTTAATTATACACCTTATTGTTTAACATTGTGGAATATAGTATTTGAGAGACATGATCCATTAGTTTTACTAATAATACATTACTGATCCACTGATAGTAAATACACTGAGGTTCTGTGATCCACTGGCATCTTCAATGACAATTTCTTTCTTTAGTTTTAAAGCATCAAGAATTCCCCTTCAACGTAAAGCAAGCAAGCAAGCGAACAACTTATGGAAATAACATATGGGGATATTTTGTTTGATATCTAAAATTGAAATACATGCTTCGTGTAGCCACTTGCACTGTTTTTATTAGTGCCAAATAAATACGAATTTAGTGTCACTTTATTAATTCTTATTTATAGAAAGCAGCACACATTGTTGTGCACATTGACATATTAGTCATATACAAAATAATGAAAGATGTGATACAAGATTAGCTTTGCTGTCTATATTTAGCCAAGCATTTTACAAACTTTGCCAAAAGCAAAGGAGCTGCACTACACAATTATAGCAGCCTTTGGCAAACAATGCCCTTAAATATTGAGCATCCTATATTTAGGTGTTTACCATTTCACGCTTCCTCTTTTTATGCCAGTACAAATCTAAGCTTAATGTGAAACAAGCCATAACTTAAATAATACTGTTGTTATTTATGCAGCTAAATAGAAACAACAGTGTTCTCTGATTTAGAATAATGAAAAAATTCCTGTTTAATTCATGGTGTTGGTTTCTGGAGTAAGTTGCACAGAAGTCACACATCTGAAAAAGAACAGAGTTTAACAGTGCAGTGGAAAAAACTTGGGGGGGGGGGAAGCATATTTAAAATGGACACTTGAAATGTTCCTAAGGTCATCTCTCCTGAGGTGAGATAGGGCGTTGAGACTTACCTGATACACCCGTTCTCTTTGGGCTGTGAAGAGCATCCACTAGTGAGAGGTGCTTCAGTCTCTGCACTTCTAGGCTGGGCTTAATTTCTGGAACGCTCCTCCTCCTCCTCCACGGGACTCCTCCCCAGCGTTTCCCAGTTTTGGCGAAGACAAGAGAATAAACACCCTTGCCCTCAATGCCTGAACGATTTGTTGGCCGAAATGGGACCCCACCAGATGGAAAAAAAGGATGGGGCTGGATGCGCTTCACAGCTCAAAGAGAACGGGCGTGTCAGGTAAGTACCAACGCCCTTTCTCCCATGAGCTGTTCAGAGCATCCAGTAGTGGGACATACCAAAGCTTGGCCTGTCCTGTGGGAGGGACTCCATCTGGCTTGGAATCCCCTCCTGGTCCCTGTGGACTTGTTGCAGAACTCTTCTGCCAAAGAAGGTCTCAGCGGATGCAAACACATCTATTTTATAATGCCTAATGAAGGGTGATGGAGAGGCCCAGGTTGCAGCTTGACAAATTTCAGTTATTGGTGCCTGCGTGGCCCACGCTGCCGATGTTGCTGGGCTCCTTATTGAATAAGCTGTTATGCCCCTGGGGACCTGTAGTGATTGAATCTGATTCATTTTCACTATCGCAGCCCATAGCCAACGGCCTATTGTGGAAGATGAGACCTTGCATCCCTGAGTGTTGGGCTGAAATTACACAAATAAAGCTTCCGTTTTTCTGAAAGTCACTGTGCGTTGTATATATATTTGCAATGCTCGCCTCACATCAAGCCTTGTAGTTCCAACTTTTGAGATGGCCTGGGACAAAAGTTAGGAAGTATCAGCTCTTGTGCCCTGTGAAATGCCGAATTAATTTTGGGTATAAATGTAGGATCAGGATGAAGGACCACCCAGTCAGAATGGAAGACATAAAGGTCTTTTCTGATCGACAAAGCTGCCAGTTCCGAAATACGACGAGCAGAAGTGATCGCTACAAGGAAAACTACTTTATACGTCAGAAATTGGAGACTTGATGATTTCAAGAGTTCGAAAGAGTACTTAGTGAGTGCAACGAGGACCTTGTTAAGATCCCAAATGGGATAATGGTGAACCACTGGTGGGTGTAAATTTGTGGCTCCTTGAAGGAAACAGGCTGGCATCGGTGGTGATGGTAAGTCTGTGTGGCTCTTTGAAGAGACAACCTCTGTTGATGACCGGTCTGGTCCACCAGTGGAGAGATATGAGGACATTTGATGGTACCTTGACCTTGTATTTGCAGTTGCTTCAGCTGGAGCGCTGGTACGGGAGCAGGAACCACTTTTGGGATCTAGTGTGGAGCTGGGCCCAAGGGATGATAGAGATACATGAGATCATCTTGCCTAACAATTTTGATAGTTCAGCTAGGGACACCCTCTTAAGACCCCTGATCTCCTTAACTAATTGCTGAATGCTGTTTTGTCTATCTGGTGACAGGAAAACTTTGCCTTCCACCATATCTATGACTGCCCCCAGGTGGATTAACTGAGTCGATGGTGTTAAAGGACTCTTTTTCCAATTTATTGAGAAACTGTGTTGTTGTAGGGATTGTAATGTGTTCTGAGTATCTCTGACTGCTTGATGATTGGAAGATGACAAAATTAAGATGTCATCAAGGTAACACTGGAGTCATACAGGGATATCACGGAGATGAGCAGCTAGAGCTGCGAGAACCTTCATGAAGGTCCTGGGGGCAGAAGCTAGTCCAAAAGGAAGGGCCATATTTTCAAAATGGTTGTTATTATAACAGAATCTCAGAAATTTATAGTGGGAAGGCCAAACAGCAATCTGTAGGTACGCCTCCATCAGATCTATAGATGTAAGGACGTCACCTTTTCTGATACCAAGTAAGATAGATTGCAGGGTGTGCATGTTAAACTTGCGGTATACTAAGAAACGGTTGAGATGTTTCAGATCTAATATGGCTCTCCACCCCACCTCCCGAACTTTTTGGAACAACAAAAAGATGTGAATAGAAATCCCGTCCTCGTTGGCTGGTAGCTATTGGTTGGATGGCTCGTATGTCCAGTAGATGTTGGATAGTTGTTTCCATAAGATTACGTTTAACTGGATCTCTGGAGAGAGGGCATGACATGAAAAAATCTGGGGGAGTGGATTGAAACTCCAGCACAAGGCCAAATCTGATCGTGTCTCTGACCCAGGAATCAGACGTTGAGGAGTCCCATTGGTCCGCGAATAATTTAAGGCGTCCGCCAATGGGAGTCAGGTCCAGGACCTGTCCCTGCTCCTTGAAAGGATCTCTTGGATTGGCCACCCTTTCTGCTCCTATCCCCGAAGTCGGACCTGTCTGGCTGCTGCCCTGGTCTGAATGATGGGGGTCTCTGGTATCTGGGTGAAAAGGGTCCCTGGTAAAAGGGCTGAAAGGATCCCCTCTGAAAGGACTGAGGGTTTCTAGAATCTGACTTCCAAAAAAGGGAAGGTCGAATTTTCTTTTTGTTTCGGGTTTCAATTAGTAGCAGGTCAAGGGAAGGGCCAAACAGTCTGTCTCCCACAATAGGAGATGAAGCCAGCTTGCATTTGTGCTTAAAGTCTGCTTACCAATGTTTTAACCATAGTAAGCATCGCGCTGTGACGTGTGAAGTAATGGCCCTGGCTGAAAACTTGACCACGTGATAAGTTACAGCGGCTGCTATAAGTTTAGCAATATCTTGGTGTGCTCTAATGTTGGAATTAGGGACATGCTCCCATAAGAGGCGGAGCCATCTGAGAGAAGAACGGGTGAAGAAGGAGGTGGCCGTGGCTGCTCTGCTGGTCCACACGTCAGACTGATGGGCCCTGCATAGGACTAGCTCGGCCTGTTTTTCCTCTGGCTTTAATGCCTCCAGCGCTTCACTGGGAATAGAGGAGGACGCTAATCCCACTATAGGTTCATCTACCACGGGAGTATTCAATAATTTTGAGAAATCAGGGGTCAAATTGAAATATTTCTTGTCATATCCAGTGGGGGCTGGGTATGCCGCTGCAGACACCCACTGTTTCTGTACCAGGTCCAAAAGCATGGGAGGAACTGGGATCACATCTGCCTCAATGACTGGTTGGTTAAAAATTAGATCTTCTGGTCCCGCTTCTGAACGAGTTGGAGTGGTAGAATGGGTCGATTTCTTCAGGCGCGCAATGTTTTTTGCCTTAAACAAGAGAGATCTGAAAAGTTATGGGCGGAATAAGCCTCTAAATAATGGTTGTTCGGGAACAAGGCCCTCATCCTCAGACATCCCCCTTTCTAATGGGTCTGCTTCTGACAGGGCCGGGTCACTGTCTTGTATTGATCCTGATTCAATCTGTTCCATTTGATCAACTTCTTCTGCCTCCTCCTCCTCCTCCTCCTCTGTTGGCCCTTGGAGGGGCACTCCCCCCTGTAACTGTACCTGGGTATAGTGTTGCTCCGATCTGGTCAACGACCTTAGCAATTGAGAATCATAATCAGAGGTTACAGGATGTTCCCTGGTCAGAACTGTGTGTTGAAGACCTGCTGCGATTCCCTGGTGGATTGCCAGCTCCATCCAGGCCTTCATCCTGTCTGGAACTTCCTCTGGAAGAATGTTGTCCTGTTGAAGACTGGCAGCCCTTGGAGTGAATGTAGCTTCGGGAGCCCTTTGCGCGGTCGGTGTTCCAGGTAACTGGGCCTGTTGGCTCTGGGGAGCCAAGCTGCACCTAGATGAGAGGGAGAGATCTAGGGGAGGAAGAGGGTGGGAAGAGGTAGACGGACCTAAGGTGGAGGAGGAGAAGTCCTGTGAGACCTTGTGCGCCTCCCGTGTGCACTTATCTACCTGCTTTTCTAATGCTTTATGGCACATGTTGGCATCCCTTTCTGAAGCTTTAAAATTCCCTTTAGTCTGCTTCGGTTTGTGCTGAGATTTGGCTTTGACCTTCAAGGATGAGGTCTGAGAGCTACTACCGCCTGCCATTTCGATTGAAGGGTTTACAGTATGTTCGTCATTCAATGCAATACTGTGAAGGTGGTTGGCAGACCGGTTGTTTTATTCCCCACTTTTGCCCTTTTTTTCTTAATACCTATCTATAATGAGTCGTATCTCAGTAATATTTTATTGATATTAAAATATTATACTGAATAGATGATGATGATGATGATGATGATGATGATGATTAGATCACTAATATATAGCTATATGTTTATGGATATCAATTAAATAGGGTAAAATTATTGAAAAACCAAACAGCCAAATTGAGGATGCCTAAAGGCCCAAGTTGATGAGGGTAGAGGCCTTCAACAGCTTCCCTGCACAGGTGGGCACAGGCCTAGGTGCTCGATGTTGTGACGCTGGGTTGACTGGGCTATGAGGGTTAAGCCAACAATTAAAATGTAGAAATAGCTTTGAATGTAGTAAAAACAAGACAAGGGTGTAATGATCCCAAGTGTTCCTAAAGAGAAACCTCTGCTTGGGAAAGAAAGTACCTCACACAGCATGAAATGAAATACAGTCAGAGTGGCCACGAGGTCTTTGTAAGAAAAAATGGCCTCCACCCGTTAACCTTTTGGCACACTCCCCAGCAGCAAACTCCCGCCGCATGGAGGAGTAGCCTCCGAGGGCTTCTTCTATAAGGCTAAACGGTGGGGAAGGGTGTAAGGAACTAATCATTTAAATCTTCCATCCCCAGGCAGTGTTCAGAGGGGGGAAGGAAAGCGATACGACTCCGTTGTGAGCAAAAAAGCTCACACCGCTGTTCAGATGTAATAAACTCTGTGGCTATCTATCGGAATGGCAGGGGTAGAAAGAGCGGTTGTGGAGAGGGGGTGCAGAGCAACGCCGAAACCTCCTTCCTCTTCGGGGTGTGAATCAGCGCTTCCCTATAATGCAAGTGATCTCCGACTGCCTGATGTTAAAGAGCCAATGTCGAGAGATCATAATGCGATTAGGAGGCTAAAGAGTCCTAAAAACAAACTGGTCAATTTTCAAACCTGCTAGTAAAAATTTTCCTGTTTCAGCCAAGGAAGAATCACAAGCACTGCCTATCCCCCATTAGGCTGAGCCAAAACTGGGGAACGTTGGGGAGGAGTTCTCAGGAGTAGGAGGAGTGTTCCAGAAATTAAACCCAGCCTAGACGTGCAGAGACTGAAGCACCTCCCACTACTCTCGATGCTCTGAGCTCATGGGAGAATGGCCCCCTCTTTGCCAACTTTCAAAAAGACACTTAAAACCAGGTTGTGTCGATAGACAAAAGTAATGGGAATCTGATGAGGTGGTTCCACAGCTCAAAATTTGGCACTCCCAATTTATCCTTAATTTTAATACTTCCTGAATGTTTTTAAAAGCATTGTTTGTTTATCTGCTGCCCAGAGTCAAGTGATGTGAGCAGGGGTGGGATTCAAAATTTTAATGTGGGCGTGGCTTGATAGTCATATGACTGGGTGGACATGGCTTGGTGGTCATGTAATTGGTTGGGCATGGCCAACTCAATATCACTCACATCAAGGCAGGCATCTCCTCGCCTGGCCTCCCATGACTGTGGGGATGCTGCAACAGTCGTAAGTGTGAAAAATGGTCATAAGTCGTTTTTTTCAGTGCCATTGTAACTTTGAATGGTTACTCCACACAAGCAAAGTACCAGCAAAGGAGGGGAAAAAACCTCCAGAGAAGTTCCAGAGACAGGAAGTCTAGTCCTGCCAAGAATGTAATAAGGGTTAACGGAGAGGCAGTTTCTGTAAGCAACACCAGAATGTTTCCTTCCTGCCTTCCTTACAAGATTAGGCCAGTAATTTCTTCTAACAACCGGTTCTCCGAACTGCTTAGAATGTTAACAACCGGTTCTAGAGAATAGGTGCGAACTGGATTCAACCATGTGAATACAAGAGACAAACAAACAAACATTTGTTACAGTTACAGGAACTGGGCATGGCTAGTCTAGTAAAGAGAAGGACCAGGGGAGACACGATAGCAGTCTTCCAATATTTGAGAGGCTGCCACAGGGAGGAAGGGGTCAAGCTATTTTCTAAAGCGCCTGTAGGCCAGACAAGGAATGATGGATGGAAATTGAACAAGGAGAGATTTAACCTGGAAATAAGGAGAAACTTTCTGACAGTGAGAATAATCAACCAATGGAACAGCTTGCCCTCGGAAGTTCTGGGAGCATCATCACTTGAGACTTTCAAGAAGAGATTGGACTGCCATTTGTCAGAAATGATATAGGGTCTCCTGCTTGGATGGGGGGTTGGACTAGATGACCTATAAGGTCCTTTCCAACTCTGATTATCTGTTATCTGTTATGCCTTGGTTAGGCCACACTTGGAATACTGCATCCATTTTTGGGCTCCATGATGTAAAAAGATGCTGAGACTAGAAAAGGTCTCAGAACCCATGGCTAAAACAGACATTAAGAAAAGATACTGGGAATTAAAATTCAGCTATCACTAGAGAGGACCATCGATCCCAAGACCTTATAGTTTATAAATTGCAGTGGTTGCCAGCAGGTTTCCAGATGTAATTTAAGATGTAATTTAAGACATACACAGCATAGTGATAGCTAACACGTAGTTATCTAAGGCACACAGACTGGCACTGGGCCACGGCATGCCAGAAACTGAGTGGTGCAAAAAAGCAAAGCCCCTCCATGGGATGCAGGCAGCAGACAAAACCATGCTTCCCTCCAGCCTGTGGAAAAACCTTTCTCCATGGAACCAATCCCTAGTACCCAAAAGGTTGAAGAAGGCCACCGATCTAGGAGATCACTTGTCTCCCATACAGTTTACCTGTCTTGTGCAAACAGACAAGAGCATCTAGTCAGACTAGGAAAATTGTCTTCTGGAGTAGCATTCTCATAGAGATTCATGTTGGCCTCTATCTTACCCATTTTCAACTGAGACCTAAAACCTTGGCCCTAACTTCATGTCTTGGATTAAGCTGGGAGTGATATAGGTTTTTTTTTTCTTTGTTTCCTCAGGATGACTATCCTCTTTTCTTATACTAATGTTTCATTTCTTTTTTTAATATCGTAAAACACTCAAAGCATTGTTTTGGAATCGTACAGATTAGAAATTTGAAAAATTAAAGTTACACTGTTAGAGAAGTCATTACTATTTTCAAATAGGTAATAATTTACATCAGTTAGATACTTTTTTCAAATGGAAGTTGTACAAAATCACTGGGATATATAGAACGGAAATTTTAATGATTAAAGAGCTTGTTATAAATTAATGAAATCTCCATTTTTGCAACAATATTACAGACATCTGGCATTTTTTAATTTAGTCAACCAAGATGAAAACAAAACTAAAAAATAAATAGGCTTTCCATTTTAATTTAATAATTTACTGAGATCAACCAGATAGTTCAGATCATTATAAATGCCTGAAAATCCTAAATCAGCATAGTTTGGGTAATATTATGTCTGAATAGAATTCCTCTCTTCACGCTGTAATTCAGACAAACATAAAGACCTCTATGTTTACAATAATTTCTTTTGGGGAGCTTTACACATCTGCCACTCTAATTTTTATTGTGATGGGATAATTTTCCAAGGTTAAATTGCAACCAACCTAACAGAAGAATGACAGTATTCGTATAGTTATTTAGTATTCTGGTGTTCTAGACCAGATGTAAGCTAAGTAACAGTTGCGACCTTACATAATTGTCCTAATATTGTATTTTCTACATCTCATTTTGAGAGCTATGCCTGGACTCCACAAAATTGCTTTAATGAAAACAAATCAGGATAGGAATGTTGTAAGAGTGGTTTCTTCAGTTGAAGGAGATCACATTATTTTCCAGCTCTCTATTCATAAAGTTTCTCTGTGTTGTTCTCACAACAAATTTCTTTTCCCTGGATTACATCAAATAAATGTCTTAGAACATCTTTAGAAAAAGAGTTCCACTAATTTTTGAAAGGAAAAAGAATGAGACATTTAATTTATTTGTTTCCACTGACAACATTCTTCCATGTTCATGTCTTGCACTGTTTGGATCTGGTTTAATAGGACAATATGGTTTTAACTGAAATGATTCTGTGGTTAAGTAAAATTGATTGCTATACAAAGAAAATCTGAACATTTTCAGAGACAGAAACATCTTTCTTAATTTCAAACATACACAAGTCTGTTGCTGCATTCCGTTGTACCCAAAGATTTTCCCCATGGGAGGTAAACTCCCTTTGTTAGAAGATAGCTGATGTTAATAAAGCAATAATTATTTTTTGTACAGTGTTGCCTGGGCTAATAAAAAAAATGAATTAAAATCAGAACCTGACTTTAATAGAATGTGAAATGCAATACATTTCAAACAAAATTCTCAATTTTTCAGGATAAGTACCGTTATGTTTTCTTTCAAGAAATATGCCTATCCTTGCCTTTGTGTGATTCCTATCTGATTATTCTAGAAACCTTGAATTTTTATAAATCAGACATCAACCATGACACTCCAGCAGGGGACCAAAAAGCTTGTGAACAAGAGCTAGAAAGGCATTAAATATAAATATTGCTAATTTAAACATAGTTAAATATGTACCAAGCATTTAAATAGATGATTGGATTAAAAAGAAGATAGACATGCATTCCAAGAAACTAAAAACATTCTGTGGATTTGCCCAATGTGCTTCTGGCCAGAGATGTCAATCAGAATGAGTGGCAGTACAAACTGGGAATTTCAGAGGGAAAGTTCAATAGTTTGGAAAATATAAGATTAACTCTCTGGAATTATAAAGATGACTATGCCCTTCTAGAACAAGGCTATCCAACATCTTTTAATCACAGATTATTATGTGAGAAATAGAACCAATTATTTATTCAACTGAAATATATAAGTAGCACTCTTCAGACTCAAGTACTATAAGTAAGTGCTACTTCAGAGAAAAATGCAGTCTATGCATTAACACTATTTTTATGAAGATACATTCATTTTTTAGAATGATTGTTTCTGTAAATTTGTAATGCCCAAGAATGAATGGCTTTAAACAGATGAAATATTCCGTATTTTAAAATTCTACCTGAGAGAAAATGAACCTTATCCTTTTCCTTGCACAGAAATAAAATATGTTTCTACCGTGCCACCCACACCCCCAATTACCACCAGAAGTATTCACAGTATGTTTTCTATTTTGTTTTTTCATTGAAAACTTTATAGAATAATGTAGAATACTTTGTAGATTTTAAAACTCTAAAAAATGATTTCAAACATTTCTTATGCTTAAAAACAAAACTTTAAACAGGTTCCACCTTCCAAAATAATGAGTTTTAAGAAGAGAAAGCTACCCACATTTACATATAACTAATACTTCCCTTATATTTTTAAGAGCAAGCATTCTGTTCTTTGGTTCTTGGAAGGTACTTTAAGTATGATAGCATATTTCAGATCACTTTCTTTTCAAGTTCTTTCCATGACGCAATGGAAAGTTCTGCATCCCATACTTTTCCAGCATTATAGTTCCAACAGAGATCACCAAGTGATTTGGGTGCATATATTGCTTCAGAGTCTTGGAGTCAGAGGATGGAGAACTATATTAGCCTTACACAATAAAAGAGATTATTTTCTCCCATTTGCATTAATAGGTGAAAAATGGCTTTACCCCACCAAAGATAATAAATGTTAAAAGAAAGAGAGTAACTCATCGCTTCATCCTTCTATGCTCCAAAGATACTTTTTCAAAAGGCAACTTGACTTTTTTTTGTTTTTCTTTGAAGATGTTTCTCTTCTCATCCAAGAAGCTTCTTCAGTTCTGACAGAATTGAAGCAGCCTCTTGGAGGGGAAGTGAATCATTTTCAAAGAAAAACAAAGTCTTGTTGTCTTTCAAAAAAGCACCTTTGGGACAACCATGACCTGGGTGACTGAGAATCTCCATAGAAATCCACCTTTTTATCTTACCTGCCAGCATTAACCCAGTAAGAGTTTGAATAAAAGATCCTCTAATTTTGGATCTTACAGCCTCACTACTAGAATTGCTCTGCCAGTGAACCTGATCTAGTCAATAAGTGTACACACTGAAACATTAGGAATTGAGTCATATATACACACACTCAGTAAGATGTTCCTGGTTTATGGAGGGAATAACACTAAGTGATGCTTATCTGGCAATATACTAATGCCCTGGAGGAGAAAGCCACTTATTACATTATTGTTCAACGTGAATAAAAGCTAGCAACAGACATAGGTGAATATATTTTCCTCTCAACTCTTTGTGGCCTCTATCAAAAACAAGGAGAAATAATCTCATTATCAACGTTTAGGGAAAGTTAAAGGAGTGCTGTCCTAAATCAACAGATGACAGATTCAGCAGATTTATTTGACACATTTTGTATTTTTTTTCCACGTTTGTCCCAATATAGAATACTGAATAGGTGAGTAGATATTACCAAGATTTTGTAATATTTGATTATTTAATAAGACTTTTGGTCATTAAAGCCCTGTATACGTGAACTTTCTAAGTCCTGGTTTATAAGGTACCCTCAATGTTTGATGCAATATAGTGATATCTATACAAGAAATCCTCAATATATGACCAGTAATTTAATTCCTGTTCCAAGTTACAATAGCTGCAGAAAGAGTGCTGTATGCCCCATGAAGCACTTCTGGCCATGATAAAATGCCTGCTGCCATATCCCCCCTGGGACCACATGACCATATTTCAGGAGCTTGGTAACCAGCTCACATTTATGACTGGTTGCAGCATTCCACAGCAAAATGATCCATTTGCAATTTTTAAAATCACTTTCTGTTATTGTTTGCTGGTGTCTGGCAAAAAATTCCATTTGAGAGAATGGGTTTACATTTATGACCACATAATTCACTTAATAATTTCCATAAAAGGATAATAAAATTGGGCCTGGTAATATGGGTGCTTCAATTTATGATCAGCAAGACTTAAAACCAAAATTCCAGTCTGATTGCAGTTATAAGTTGAGGACTATCTGTACAGGAAAACATTGGTAATTGTTAAACTAAGTCAATATGAAATAGAAATGGGGAAAACATCCAGAAAATAAATAAAAGCAAACTGTGCTTTTACCATTTTCCTATCCCACTGCAAAACAATTTTTTCTTCTTTTTCCAGGAACATTGGCATTTTCATAAGGAGAGACAGAGTATTTATTATACATGGTGTTGCTTCTTTGTTTACTTTTGATTCAGTGGTTCATAAATTTGTTCCCACTGTTTATCAGGTCTTAAAGCAATAAGAGTGTAACAGCACTTTATTAGTGTGACTAATAAGTATTTATATAATTTTTGTAAGAAGTTACAAAGCTCAAGTTAAGATAAAAATTTTCTAGATCAACAGAAATAAACACAGTTGTTTAATCTTCTAAATGCTATAGACAAAAATAGAATACCAAAAATCTGAATATTTAAAACTAAAACTAGTTTATGATTAAAGTATTGAAATACTAACACATTAAGGACTAAACTGTTAAAAGAGTGTGCATCGTTTTGTGACCAAGAACAAACGAGACATAGCAGAAAACATAAAACATCATAGAATGTGTTAAAATACATATTTATGAGGTCTAAAATAGGAGGCCAATTTTCCGCATAAAGCAATGACAGCTGAAAGAAATTTTGCATCTATCCTAGAGATGGTAAGGTCCCAGTCTGAATATAAAAAGCAAATGAGATTATTCTCAAACAGACTGAACTTCTGCTAGAAAGTGAGGTTATAAGATATTCCAGGACACATTTTGCTCTCAAAATAAATACTTTTATACTTTTCCTCCAATATCACAGAGAGCAAGACATTAAAGTGGGTTATGGAAAAAGCTCTACAATACACTGGGCAGATAATGTTGAAAATGTATTTTTTTTTCCTGGTTATATCCTGCCATTATTGAGTAACTAATATGTTTTGTACATCTGGAGAGCTATGTCACACACTTGAAGCTGAATTGCAGCTCTAGTTCTTAAGCCAGTAGGAATGTGATGGACACCAGCAGAAATGTCCATTTATTTTTTTCTAAGTAAATGGTTCTAAAAAGAAGTATTATATATGTATGTTCCTGGATCTGGATTTTTTCCCCATTGCTTTATATTTCCCAGGCTTTTTATACTGCTATTGGTGACCAATTTCAGTGAAAGACATTGTTTAATATCCTTTATGTTATATACAACAATTACTTTTAGTAACAATTATACTAATGTTTCAATCCATATATTATATAGTAATGTATCAATCACCATCTTCCCTTCAATAGGTGATAGGCATCCTGTTAATAAAGGCTCACACATTATCTTGAATATCTCTAAACCAGTACATTGAAACTTTGAAAATATGTATGTTTATTAATATAGAATAAATTATTAATCCCTACTTGGAATGTTTATCTGTCAAGCCCGAAACATATCCCTTTTTCATTTAACTTTGAGAAAGATTTCAGAGAAAATATGACTTATTCAACAATTTCAGTGAAAATATGTCTTATTGTTTACCTTAAATATTTGCAATTCAACAAGATCCTAAGGAACAACTCTCATCAGGAATGTATATGTTCTGCACTGTGCACAAACAACACAAACACATGCATGTGCGCACGCACATACACACACAAAATTTTGGACCAAAATAACATACATTTTAAAAGGAAAAAAAGTACTAGAAAATTATATGAAAACTTACATGAATATTCTTACAGTTGTATTATTATTCTACTTCTCCAGAAGGTAAAGGGCCTTATGGGAACAAAAGATGCAGTAAAAGCCCCAACCCAAATAACTAGAAATATCACAGAAGAGAAAAAGGTTGCTATAATAGGTATCAGCAGATACTGTTCATATAGTTTGAACACATTTTTACAAACATTGTAATTAGAAGATGGACCTAGAAAGCAGCACATATTTGAAGGGCGATTACCTCTTTCATCAGTACTACCAGTTGCATTCCAAAAATAAATGCTTTGAAATTAAATGTTGAGAAACAATAAACAAATAGATTTTAGACAGGAAAGTAAGATGGGTGAAGAAAAATATAGATCCACAATAAATAAAACTCACCACCAAATACATCTCCATTCTGGTAGCTTTTCCCCTTCTGAGCTTCCTCTTCATTTTGTACAGCAGAAACATGCTTGGCTGATGCACAGCCCATAGTTTCATTTAGTCAACTCCAGCTTGACTAAGCCGCAAACCATTTCTACAGGTAAGCACACATGGTCTTTGTGTTTTTGGGAAAAATAATCCACCTTCCAGCTTTGTAGTCAAGACACTTTTAAAAATCTGTGATATAAAAAAGAGGAATAAGAAAAAAAATCAATAGGTGTATGAACTAAATGGCTATTACTAATGTGTTCCACTGTAAAATATTTAAAAAGAAGTGTGTTCTTTAGTGGTCCTTTTCCTTATTACATAAATTCTTATCTGTTGTAAAAGGAATTTATATTATTTAACCTCTATAACATTATTTTAAAAAATATTTTGCTTCATCAGCAAATTTTGTCCCAACACACAAAATAAAGGAATAATTTAATTTAAACAATTCCTTTATCATGTACAAATACAACATGTGTTTCAAGGAGAGAAATCTGTAGAATTTTCATACAAATGATGATTTAGTGACGAAGTAGTTCCATTTTTAACACACAGCTATCATGTATGTCAACTTTAGGAAATGGGTCTATTATTGATATTGTTGAGTAAATAGTTATTCAGAAGGTTCATGAATAATTGAATAAGATCAATTCCCGTACACCCCAATAAATCAGACCTCAGCATCAAATTTCTACTCTATCAACATCTTGCTGAATCAATCCACATAATGGACTGAACTTCAGCAAAACCAGTATATGGATATTATTTTAAGTTGCATGGGCTTTCTAAAGAATCCCTTAGATTCAAATTTGTGAGACATTCTCCTTCCAGAGAATACCTATGCATAATGTAAAACAACCTACAGACCTGTGGATACTATTATTAATCCACAAACTAGATTTTCCAGATCTCCTGTTCTTCACTTGAGGGAGTTTTGCAACACTTGAATTTATACAGTATAACAAATTCTTCAGCGCTTACTTGGTCCGTTATTCCTATATCTGTTTCTATAAAACTCTGAAGAGAAAAGCTAGGTCTATTTCTATAAAAATTCCTTGCCATTATAATCAATATTGGTTACGTTGGAATACAATAAACAATGTTATATATCATTAAAAGACTAGCTTCTCTTCCCTAGAACAGCCACACACAAAAAAAATCAAGTGTTCAGTTTTACTTAAATACCCTTGAAACATGGTGATCTTGTAAAAACAGGAAGCCTCATAAAGCAAGATCTGACACTGGTTCATTACAGAAACATTTAAAATTAACCAAGCAGTCTGGATTTGATGAAAAACTGTAACTTCTAATATCCTCCTTACAGTTATGCTTGGATAAGATGGGTGACACCAATGCCATAGATTGCTGTGACTAAATATTACTATAAGTTATAATATATAAATCATATACCAGGATGCACTAATTATATTTATTGCTTATTCTGCTTATTTGCATAATAATAACATGGGACTAAGTTCAAATATAAAGAAGACCAAACTAACAACAGGCACAGCAACCAGCCGTAAAACTGATAATGAAAATACTGAAGTGGTGGATAGCTTTTGCCGTGTAGGATTTATTATAGACACAGAAAATATACTGTCGACTAGCACTTGGCAGATCTGATAGACCTTGGAAAAGATAGGTGCAGTGGTGGGATTAATTTTTTTTTTTTACTACTGGTTCTGTGGGTGTGGTTTGATAGGCCTGGAGTGGCTTGGTGGGCATGGCAGGGGAAGGTTACTGCAAAATCTCATTCCCTCCCCACCCCACTAACCTGCTTTCCACCTCCGTTCTCCTGTGCAGGACAATAACAGAAGACCCAGCCAATTAGCTGGGACTCAGGAGGCAGAGAATAAATGGGGGTGGGCCCAGTCAGAGGTGGTATTTGCTGGTTCTCTGAAATACTCAAAATTTCCGCTACAGGTTCTCCAGAACTGGTCAGAACCAGCTGAATACCACCTCTGGATGGGTGTATACCTCCAAGGACAGAGTTGTGCAGACCATTTCCTACAACATTTGGTGAAAGTGAAAGTTGGATGGACTAATCTAATTTCAGGGGGAAGAATATTCCATAAAGAAGGCACTTTGGCAGCAAAAGTACGTCTCTTGGGACTCAACAGATGTAGATTCCTAGCTGATGGCACCTTTCAGCATGTCTTCTCTACTAGATTTTACAAGCAGGTCAATTTAACTAGAGAGAAATGATCCCTCAGATAGCCCAGTTCCCATGACATTTTAGTTGCCATTTAATTGTGATTTCAGTGAGGTTTTTTGATCTTTTTTTGCCTTTTTTTAGCAAAATAGGACCACCAATACTTCTTTCAATCTGCCACTTATATTCACGGAATTAAAGAGATATGGAGATGATAGGCATTCTTATTTCAGTTTATTTTCCCTACCAAATCACTGCCAATTCATGTCTATTGTCATTTATTGCAACAAATCTTCAGATCTATAATCATGTATTCCAGTACTCCCATTAATCTGGAAGTGTGAAACCGTCTGGCCCGATATACACAGTTAAAGGTCTAACTGTAGTTGAGGAAGCAAAGATCAACCACTTTAAAAGTTTTTGCTTTCCCTATATTCATCCTGTTGGTTATTTAACCTCATATGTCTCTGCCTTGTCAAAAATCTTCTTTTATAGCAGCCTTTGTATCTGCAAGCATGATCTCAAGCAAAATTCTGCTTATGTGAAGAAACATTGTGTAATTTATAACTTCTCGATTCCTTCTTCTTCTGTATAGGTATATACACCACCAATCTATCTCATTCCTTCTTGTTCCATATTTGTTGACATGCAGCTATTTATTTATTTAGAAAACTTATATAGCCACCTACTCAGTGACTCTAGGTGGCTTACAGGCAATAAAAATGCAGTATAGAAAAAATGAAAATAAAAAAACAGTAACTACCCTCACCCACCAATAAAATGTTAGTATTTTAAGTGCCTATTCTCCAGTTTTCTTGTAATCCTTTTGATTCTGGAGGCATATTTTTAGTAAATGTTCATTTTCTTGTTCATTTCCTTTATCTCTTGACATTTTGACTGCTACATCTTTTCTTGTCCTTTCACTCTTCTACTAAAAGTCTGTTCAGTCATTGTATGGGTTTGTTGCCATAGGTTTTTATTTTCTCTCCCTTTCCTGGCTCTTCTGATAGCTTAGTCTGAAAGCACTCGGATCCTTTCTTCATTGATACTCCAAGAATATTTTTTCCACTTCAACTTTCATAATCTCTCTTATCTCTTCTCATAGTTCCTAGTTTGCTATTGAATGAATTATTATACTGAATCTGTTCCTTACATTGATCTTATATTCTGACTGACCTTCAAGTGAGAGCTTGCTGGCACACCTACTCACTTAATGCTCTAAATATAATCTGTATATCTGACACCAATAATTTATAGTTTGCTTCACAATCTGTACCTAGCCTTTCCTGTCTGACTAGAATACATTTCTCCAGCTTTTATTTCTCATTATTTAGTCTATTTAATTTCAGTATTGTCCATATGGTGATGTCTATATCTAGAGTCTGTTTATATTGCTTGAACAAATGCTGGCAGTACACAAGAACTCTTTCTACAAAAGTCTATTAGCCTATCTATCACATTATTACATTTACCCAATCTGAATCTTTCTAATTCTACATATTGTACCTCTGGATCTACAATTTTTGCATTCAGCCATTCATTAACAGCACTACAACTTTTCTTGAAGTCTCATCTAGTGATTTGCCACAAAATTCTTCAATGCGCAGGGTTACAATCATTCAGATCAGAAACACCATGTATTGTTTTATGTGGTTTAATCCATCATCTCTTCAAGCTGCTTCAGGTTAGTTTGGATAGAGTTAAACAAAACAAGAAAGATTTAACCACTCAAATCCATATATCAGTGTTTATTTTTTATTAAGGGTAGATAAACAGCAGAATTAGCTCAGCATTACACAGTTAATACAATGTGTGACTTGATGCTGGTTTACACAAAGTGGTACTCAGTGTATATCCAGCAGGCCATTATCAAATCTATTGCAAGGTCTCTATGGCAAGTGTGCAAGATTTTTCTGGAAAACATCCATATGGAAATTATGTCCTCTAATTAACAAGTACTGCAGAACATCTGGTGGCAGGAGAAGCACAATAGTGCCTGGAAGACCTGGGAAAAAGAAATCCTAGAGGGTGGTACTGTGTAGTAACAGAAACACACTACACAAGGCAAGCATTCTGGAGAGTAGTGGCACATTTTTTTAATAGTGAAAAACAGAAAAAACGTATTTGCTAACTAGGTCATTCTTGCAGTAATCAACTCTCCTTTCCAAATCATTGTTTACCTCTCAGCTGCTCTGATGTGTCATCTGATATCCAATTTACCCATTTTAGCATAGAGAGTGAAGTCTTTTTAAATTCATTTTTACTGCTTTTAAAATAATGAAAGATAAATTAAAAAAACACAAATGCATGCATTGTCAAACAAAAAACACATACGTAGAAAGTAGAAGGAAGTTTTAAACCTGCTATTAATAATAAATAAATATTTAAGTAACTATGGATTTTAAGACAAAGAGTTACCAACCATCATAAAATAAACAAGATGTACTACAATACTAATTTACATGGTAGAACACATTATTTAGTACTTGATTGATTTTCCTATTTATTATAATTTTTATTAATTTGAGGAATGAATAAAAAAGTAACCGAAAGTAGAATTCATAGAAAATAC
Organism: Pseudonaja textilis; assembly: GCF_049901715.1. Classification (NCBI taxonomy): domain Eukaryota; kingdom Metazoa; phylum Chordata; class Lepidosauria; order Squamata; family Elapidae; genus Pseudonaja; species Pseudonaja textilis. The sequence goes on from NC_141992.1 coordinate 95,446,368, forward strand.
AATTTTATTTTTCATTAAATCTCCTTTTTCCCTCAATCCTACCAAAACAGAGCATGCTTTAACTGCTGTATATTGGCTGGGAGGAGATCACCACAATTAATTTCATTGGTTAAGAAGAATATAAGAATATCCTTACTTGATTAGGACAAGGTCTGTGTTGAACAGGGATTTTGTTCCTTACAATGGCCTCTTGCAAATAGGAGATGGAGACATGTCCCCCTCCCAAGTTATTGTACTGTAGTTAGAGGCATGCCTAACAGAAACTAATAGCCCTTCATATACCTAACCCCAGTGATTTTAGTCCTCCCTTAAAAACTTTCAAGTTAATAACCACCAGGATGTCTTATAATGAATTCTATAGTAAATGTTTTGCTATGTGAAAGACTACTTTCTTTTGTTTGTTCTAGATCTTCTTCTGAGCAACTATATTTATAATCCTAGGATGGTGCTTTGAGAATCGGGGGACAGGGGGGACGGGGACTACATCTGGTCCATGTCTCACCATGAAAAGCTCTATTTTAAACACTTTAACCATGCAGTTTGCCTTTTTATTTTTATTTTTGGCAAACTCTCAAGACCAACAGAAATACAATTCGAATCTCAGAATATCTAAGGAGTACTTCCTTTCTACTTGGACTATATAGTATCATTTGGAAGAGCTAATATTCATTCTTTATTAAATGAATCTTTCCCCTCTCTCTGCTCCACTATTTAGGTAAATAGATAGCAGCAAGCTCTATTCTCTGTTAAGTGATATTATGCAGATCTTGGGATCTGTGTTCATTCGACTATCTATGATGGCAGCACTAGCAGCCTACTTTTATCAAAGTGCTTTGTTGGAGATATGCCAGGAAGCTACATGGACACAACCGTCTACTTTTATCCTACACAATAGGCTGGTATTTCTCAACTTGGCAACTTAAAAATGTGTGGACTTCATCTCCCAGAATTCCCCAGCCAGCATGGGAATCCAGCATAACTAATAACTAGTACAACACTTTTAGAAAATAAAATGGCAATCCAGGAAATTATAGGTCAGTACACTTAACATGTATCCAGGAAAAAGTGGTAGAAACTATAATCAAAGAATTAACTAAGCACAGAAAATTCTGCAAAGTCCTGCTTCACTAAACTTCTAAAGTTTTTGAGGGAGCGAATGAAGGTCATACTGTAAAGTGGGAGTTTGAAAATGCCTCTAATAAAGTTCCTCATCAAAGTAATTCAGGAGTCATAGAATAAGAATGGTTATCCATTTAAGGATTGCTAATGGATTAAAAAACAGAAAGCAAACAAGCATTTTTTTTTCAAAGGACAACAGTAGAAAGTACACACTCTCAAGGATCTGGGTTGTGATTGCTGCTTTTTAACTTGTTCATAAAGCATCTTAATTAAAAAATAAATATGACTTGGCTAACTTTACAAAACTATCTGTAACTATCCAGGAAAAACACCTTCGAGACATGAGACAGCTGTGTTAAAGGCAAAATCCATGCTAAGGATCAACAGGAAAGCTTTATCAATCTTTTAAAGAAAAAGTTAGCATTGCTCATGAGAAGGTAGAGAAGACTGCAGAGAGCTCCAAGCCATGTTTCAGATACAACAGAAAGATACTATTCTGCAAAGATACTATTCTTACATTTTCCTTCTGAGCATCCCTCTTCAAGGGATTTCCACTTGACTCCATAAGACACCCTACTGCAGTGTTTCTTAACCTTACCAACTTTAAGACATATGGACCTAAACTCGCAGAATTCTCCAGCCAGCATGATTTCCATTTGGTTGTGTAAGACATCCTAGTGCAGGGTTGTCAAACTCACGTGGTCACAGCGACTTCACATGACATATCAGAACGTTTTTCCTCTTTGCTAAACTGGGCAGGGGTGGGCCAGCATGTGATGCATTCAGCCTATGGGCCATGAGTTTGACACCCCTGTCCTAGTGAATGGCTTCTGGGTAGCTAAGTCAATTGTCTCTACTTTCAGGCAGCTGTACCCACTCTTCCAGGCAATATAGAAATCTAGGTGTGACCAATAAAGGGCAAGTGTTTGGAAGTCAAAGATATTCTCAGAGAGGAAAACATGTTAGACTCATTTTAGACTTCCAAAATGGTGGCCCACAGGCCAGATGCATCATGCACAGGCCACGCTCACCCCAGCTCCGTGAATGGGAAAAATGTTTTAAAGAGGCAGAGTCAGCAACAATGGGAATCTTTGGGTATAGAGTTCATACATACACTTTAAAAGTTCTCAGAGGTAGAGAGGAGCAACTGTTGCTATAAAGAAAAAATTAGATTCCCACAGTCCCCATCAGCACACTGTTGTGCACAGTTTTTGAGCCTCATGCAGGGTGTCATTGATATTTGTATTCTAGATATGGCCTCCAATGTCAGTCTAGGAGAGCAGAGCCAGGAAAGGCAATGAAGGGTGATACAGGACACCACACTTGAGTAGATATTTGAAGACTGAGCAGTCTCTGTGAGAAGCTATGCATAAATCTTGCTTAGTGAATATTGCTGCTCCTGCCTGAAAGACATGATTATCTGCTTGTATTCTTGAGTAAATTAGATAAAAATGGGGTCATGTTCTCTCCCACTCTCTCATAAAAGTGGTGGCATTTTGCCACAGATGCTTGACAATCCTAGGGCATTTAGCTTGCAAAGATTACCAACTGTCCTAACTACCAATTATTCATTTAAGGAATGAAAAAGTAGAATTAGGAATTAAAGGAATAAACTTTTAAAACTGAAAGATGATCAAGTGTAACAGATGAATGTGTTAATGTCACAACTGAAAAGAAGGATCTCAGGGCAGCTATGCTATGCTATTTCTTTATGTGTTCTCATTTGCTGCATCATTATACTTTTATCTTTGTAAAAATCTGCTCTTAATCCATGTAGAACGGGGTGTCAAACTTGCATCACGGCATCATCATGTGACATATCACGACTTTCCCCCCTTTTGTTAAATTGGGCTTAGGCGTGGCCAGCATCCGGCCCACAGCAGTGAGTTTGACATTCCTGATGTAGAAGCAATCCTCTTTTAGGAACAACTGCAAAGGGCAACTCTATATTAAGCTAAACAGTTACTAAGTAAAACCACAAGTGTGCTTATTATCTTTCTTCAGATTTTCTTTGTTTTTCAGACCTGCAAAAGTAATAAATGTTAGGGTTGGTCAGTCATAAAGTAATTTTTCATTACTGTTCTGACCTTTATAATTACTAGCTGATTATAAGGCAGACAGATTAAACTCCACAAAGGCATCCATACAGTCTCTTTATTGGTTCATCAGGCATCCTCAGATATAATTCATGGTTACGTCGAGATTCATCTCAATGTCCAATTCTCTGCATAGCTGACTTTATGGTGTAAAAGGATGGTAATCTTTCATCCCATGCCAAAGGGGCAAGGGGGAGAGACACCAGAACACTGCTGGAGTCCAGGCAAGAATGCAGGAACCTCCCACAACCCAACCAAGGGTCAATTCAGTGACCAATCAGGATTACAGAGGTGACCATATGACATGGACTAAATTTCCCAGGATGCATGAACTACATTTACCATGAGGCATTCCCTTAAGGGGATAGCTCCCAATTCCTAACTAACTATGCCAATTCCCCATTAACTATAAACTGTCTGGACAGCACAATTACTATCATAACTGTGAATAGTTGTTCAGCAGTTGCTAAATAAGGACTACCTGTAGAAAAGCAAGGTGCTACCAATGGTGAAACACCTACAGTAAAGGTAGCAGAGAGCAGACAACGTCACCATATATGCAAGTTAGCAGTAAAAAGGGAACTCTAGAAGAGATTGTGAAGTTCATTTGCTATATCAAATCCAGATAATCCAATGGAACTTTAACAAGGCAGCAATCTGTAATTTATACAGCACACCTTCTCAGGACTATTTGTAGCTTTTACACTTCAAATAAAATACATGGAACCAGGAGTAAGATTTTATTGAAACACTACTTCATGCTCAAATATCTCCAAAGTAGTTTTATTTTAAAATGTCTATTTAAACCAACCTCCTTTAACAGATATTAAATGTCCATTAGTAAAATGACTGACTTGATTTAAAACAACCAATCTTCCCAAATCTTAGGCTGATCCTGATTAATTTAATGAGATCAGTCCAGACCAGCAAGATGCTGATCCTTGGTGTGTGCTGCTATGTAGTTGTGAATTTTATAAGTCAACATTTTCAGTTATTTGTCTTATTCTGAATTAAAATGTCATTAAACAGTGCCAGTGATCAGGCAGCCAGTATCGTACTACCTCTGTTCCATTATTGCTCAGTGCCTAATTCTAACTTTCTCTAGTTCAATGTGCCCCATAAAATTCTCAATGGGGAAAAAAGTAAAATATAAAGTAAATACTGAGTAAAACCTATATGCCCCCAGGTTATCTTATCTTGCTGATGCAAACACTTATAAGTGTGATTACTTGGAGGAGGGTGGTTGCTTCTTGTGCTCAGAGAGAAATCACACTAACAAACACCAAAGATGAAATTACGATAGTATGTACATAAACCCCACTTTTTTATTTTAAATTCTCATACAGGAAATAAAGTTGACAATAAAACTCATCCCAACTACCTATGAGAAGATATAGGTAGTATATTTTATAGTGGGGCTTTCAAATTTCCTGAGTTCAGAATTGTTTTCACTGTCACTTTTTGCGAGGAACTCTCTCTTATATCTCTTGCACACTGTCTATATTTGCAAAGCATAATTGCAAAGTAACAAATTTGTTTCTTTCCTTTCCCTTCCCTTTAAACTGAAAGTACAACCCTTGGCTTCCAGAAATGCTGAAATCATTAGTGTCTTCTGTACTAACATAATCAAATTTTCTTAATCTCCTTTTTTCAATATGCACAAATAATAAATAACAATAAGTAGTGACTGCAATGTTTAAGCAATGAGCTTAAGATAAAAACCCTTATTGTACAACAAATATTTTATGTAATCTGCAGCAGTTTTTTTAATGTATTCAATTTTGAATAAAAAAGCTAAATTATCTTATGCATACTGACATTTTAAATCATAACCTAATACTTATATAATGCTTCTCTTTTTACTCTTCAGTGATCTAAGTTATTTAATCCTTAGTGTTAATAATATTAAGTCAACATCACAGATTTGTAGCAAAATAATCTTATGCATTAACTGTGTTTAACAAATCAACAACAATCCCCAATAGGTTTCAACGGCAGGTTTCAAAACAGTTTAAAATCCACCACTTTATGCTACATGTTTTTTAAAACATTGTTGGCACTACTGACAAAAAGGTGCCTTTAAAACTTCCTGTGATAAAGAACTAATTGACAAATCAACCGATCTTGCTTGGAAGTTTTTCAACTCTGGGCTTCACTGATTTAATACCTACTTTCCAGCTGCTAATAGAAATTTGCAGAAACTGAACAGGTCTTGCTAGCTGAAATCTGTTTCTGGAGCTCTTACTTGGAATCTGCCACTAAAGCAATTCCTTCAAGTCTAGTGTAGTGATTCAAGGAATCATTTGGCTTGAATGGAACAACACAACTTTTTCAACTATTTCCATCCTGCCACATTTCTTCCAGTCATGGGAAAGGTCAGGGAAAGATTCAGTGAAGAATTTCACATAGGAACATGTCCCAATGCTATGACATTTACAGTATTCGTGTTACCTTTTAACTTCAAGGGCTCAGTAAAATGATGGCACAACTACAGCAATACTATAATTTATCTTTCCACAATTTGGTTTTCTCCAAATATATCAGATTGCAATCTGGATCATGACTCTGCCAACATAATCCTATGTGATGTTAATTGGGCTTGATAGAAATTGGCATTTGGCAGAAAAGTGAAATAAATATTAAATAAATAATAACAGTATGCTCAGGAGGACAACTGTGCATTATTTATTTGCTGGCAGGTAAACATACTCTGGACAAACAAATAATTTGTTACCTACACTCCCAGTGCAATTGCATTAACTAAACTAATGTTTATTGAAATCAGGGCTTGTTTACATAAGAAATTATTTGATATGTGGTTAATAGGTGCTCGAACAAAGCAAAGTCACTAAATTACAGATACAGATACAGATAATCAGAGTTGGAAGGGACCTTGTAGGTCATCTAGTCCAACCCCCCGCCCAAGCGGGAGACCCTACACCATTTCTGACAAATGGCAGTCCAATCTCTTCTTGAAAGTTTCAACTGATGGCGCTCCCACAACTTTCGAGGGAAAGCTGTTCCATTGGTTGATTGTTCTCACTGTCAGAAAGTTTCTCCTTATTTCCAGGTTAAATCTCTCCTTGTTCGGTTTCCATCCATTATTCCTTGTTTGGCCTACAGGCGCTTTAGAAAATAGCCTGACCCCTTCCTCTCTGTGGCATATATCAATTATTTAGGGCTAAACATTGAAGCAGGCTTTATTAATATTATATGCATGACCACTGTAATTTCCAAAACCTAACACTGGTTTTAGAAGTGAAAATATAGGGGTCCACATGTTCCATTGTCCAATATTGAATTGTTATTCTCTTCTCTTTCCCCTATCAATTGACATTCATGAAATGGTAGTATGTGGATAAATTTGCCTATCCAGCCTGCCCCTTCGTCATCTTATGGTCTCATTATATAGGGAAGGAACAATAGGTGCATCTTTATGTAAGCTTCATTAAATATATTAACAATAAGTTCTCATTCGAAGTTCATGCATATTTTTAGACAAAATTCATTCAACTCCATAAGTCTTCTTAAATAATAGATGCCAGTATCTGAAAAAGTTGATTATTCTTGCCTGCTCTAAGAAAATATGGTATTTGTGATGAGGTTAAAATGTCCCTAAAGATAATTAGAGAGAATTAAATTTATTAAATACTGGACATATATTCATCATACAAGGAAGATTCTGCAATATTGAAATAATACATACTATGTAAACAGTTTTCTAATAAAACTTCAGTTTGTTTTCATAAAGCATTCCTCAATAATTCATCATAAAACAAGCTCCAGCTTGTACAAAGCAAAGATACTAAAATTTCATCAAGAAATACCTGAAAATAGCCTAACTAGGCAAAAACGATAAACAAACACTTCAAATTACAATTGTCTCCACTTTAAAAGGGCTTTTCAGCTTCTCCACCCTGTCTAGAGCTCTTCTTCTATTGACACAGCTGCTCATTTTCCCTCCTTCATTTTAACCTTGTAAAAAGTTTTTTAAAATGTGAAAATAAAGACCCCAGCTTTCCATTAATTTTATTCATTAACTGATGGACGAATTTCATTAAAGAAGTACAATCACAAGGAATGAAAATGGATCAGACTGATGAACCTTCTTTCTCCCCAGAAGATTCACCTTTGACATTTTATGTATGGGGGGGGAGAGAGGGAGACAGACAGAAGTAGTCAAACTACATATAAATGTGTTTTAATCAACTTGGTCTGTACTTAAATAACTACTGCCATTAGCATTGATTTTACACACAAAATCTATATCCCACTAGCCATTTTATATACTTTGATAAAATCATACAATACATTTCACTTTTTCTCATCTTATTATCAGTATATAATAAAACCCTGTAATCTAATTTAAAATTTAACTCATATTGCCATACCGAAGAAAAAAAACTGAATCAGGACTCTCTGTTACCCAGACTTTTGGCTGCCATTTCCATTAGACTCCAGCAATGTAGCCTCTCTGTAAATAATCTGAAGAATCAACTAGTTCTGCACTCATCCAGAGATTTATAGTCTATCTATATTCTTCAGATAATGAACCCAACAGAAGAAAAAGGTTAATAACATTAATTTCTTTTTTTCTTCTCCTGAGAAAACCAGGCATGCAAACAAGTGACAAATATCTGGACAGAGTAAGAACAGCTTCTAGTCTGACTCATTTTCTGTCTCTTGCTAGCAATGTGCATTGAATTTACTTTAGCCCCTTACATTTCACTTACCGTTGAGAGGGAAACAGGAGGAAAATCTGCATACCTTTCAATTGCCCCTCCCCAAAAGTATATTAACATATTGTGCCACAGGGACAAGGTGATCCAGCTAGCCAAGAATAACCACAGAAGGAAAGAGACTCCACTTCTCAATCCCTGATGAGTGAGCAGTAATAATGTCTGAGCTGAAACCAGAGTAAATATAAAATAATTTGTTCCAATCTTATTTAGTATTTAGATAATATATGTTAAGATCTTGCAGCTACCATTGTAAACTAATAATCATACAATACACATATTGGACTTCAAACTCTGGATATTTTTGCCTTTCTTCCCTGTGCATAGAGCAAAATCTTTATCAACACAATTATATGAATAAATTGCTGCTTAAAGGTTTGGGGATTTTCAAAAATTTTGCATAAATAATTTTGTTTTAACAGGGTGTTAATCAGGGACGAGTGTGGCAGGTTCTGCCTTATTTAAAGAACAGAATTCTGGCTAGTCACCATCAAAGTCTGATCTTCACAACAAAGGTATATGGAAGAGTGTCATGGTTTGAATAAAGGAGATTTCTGAGGGTTCTTTAAAACAGCAGTCCTTGGTGCTCACCAAGCTGGAAAAGGTCACAAAATTATTTCCAAGAAGTCTAGACTCCAGCATTCCACTGTCAAGCAGATTAGGTATAAATGGAGGCAATTCAACATCATTGTTACTCTCCCCAGGAGTGATTGGCCAACCAAGATCATACCAATAACAAAGCTTGTAATACTTTACTTTGAGAAGTCTCAAAGCAACCCAAGTTAATATATAAGGAACTGAAGACATCTCTTGCATTGGTAAATTTCAGTGTTTATGGGATCACCATCATTTAACAACAACAGTGTGCATGGCAGGGTTGCAAGAAAAAAGCCACTATTCTCTCTTGCTGTCTATCTACAGTTTGCAATAATAGATCATGAGATAGACCAGGTGGTTATTGGAAGAATATTCTGTGAATCAATGAAAGCAAAATGGAACGTTGGGTCTTCAATGAAAAGGGTTATGTTTGGCAAAAGGCACTGCACTTCAAAATACGAACCTTATCCCTTCTATAAGTCTAAACACAAAACACAGAAATCACACAGGTAAAGAATGATTAAAGCAGAAGAAAGTTAAAGATTTGGAATGGCCAAGTTAAAGTCCTGACTTTTAATCCTAGAGAACTATAGTGGAAGGATCTAAAATGGGCTGTTCATGGGATGAAGCTCACCAACATCCTTCTGTTTTGCAAGGAGGAGTGGGTTCAATTTTTCTCCAATCCAATATGTACGATTGATCAACAGTTGTCAGAGATGTTTAGTTGCAGTTACTACTGTCCAAGTTATTTAAAGCAAAGAACTACATATTTTTGTCACATGTGTAGCTTTGAATAACTAATCAATACATCAATGAACAATGTTTTTTGACTCATTTGTTTATTTGGGTTTTCTTTATCTAGTTTCAGAACTCATGTGGAAACATCTAAGTACCACTGTAGAGAATATAAACTGTTTCTCTTTGAAGAGATACACTTGCAAAACTTGTTTCATTACAGAATACCTCTTCAGCTAACCCAAAGGCTACCAATTTCTTTTTTCTTGGAAGGCAGTATACAGTGTATTTGTTAATGCTATTTCTTGTTTTTCTTTCGTTCCATTCTCCTAGTTTTATAGTAGCCTTTCTTATATGGAGGATGTAATTAGCTTTTTATTCACAGAACAAAATACATTTTCATCAAAATGCTAAGTTCAGGCCCTGGCCTTTTGAGAGGCTTCAGATTACCCTATTCCATTCATCCAGATGTGCCTTCTCATTTCAAAGGTCTGTAGATGAATGATTAAAGTCCACGACAACTGATTACAATCTCTTTTCAGAGGCAACAAACATCTGTGTATCACATACTGGACCCATACAAGGACAGATTATCTTCTTTATGCCCAATTTATAAATTTCCAGAGGCATTTCATTTGGCGGATGGCTGTTGAGAAAGGGTGTTGTACTAGATGGATTCAGTGGGCACCAGACTGATCCAAGAAGGCATTATCATACATAATCCTCTATGCATTAGCCATGCCAAGTGAATTCTATTGTTAGTGGCATCATTTAACCAAGAGTAGAGAGCTTTATTGAGAACAGTCTAGACAGACTGCCCATCCTCCTCAAAAGACTTTCAAGGCAAACTAGGTAGAAATTTAATGTATAAAATGGAGTGAGATAAATCCATTTAATCTAAGATGATGCACATATATTATAGTCTACAGAAACTGATAACCAGACTTCCCTTCCAAATATTGTGTGAATGACTAAATTAGACATAATTTGGCAGGGAGGGTCCAGAAGGGTTTGAAGCCATGAGATCTGATCATGGCTCATATTGATAATCAATCAAAGAGACACAGTATTTGAAAGAGTAGCACTGATTAATGAATACCTCAGCTGGGCAGGGATGCATGCAGGCAAAACGCAGCAAATTCTCTCATACATTGTTCACCTTATATAATATGTGCTCTTTGTCTTTGTTTGGGAGGGGTGATTTTTAAGGTTAGTTCAAACCAAATAGCTATCCTATTAGAGGTAAAGGCAGAGAAAAAGTGACACGGGCTCAGATAATTGCATTCCTTTTCTACAAATTTAAAGTCATACTGTGGTTTATCAAGCATATTGTCTTATGACAACAATTGAAAATGATAAGCTTCCATCTGTGCAGAGATTCTGAATATGTTTACACAGAGCCTTTTTTAAAAACTCTTATTGTGTATCATTACAACATGTCAAGCTAAGTTTTAATTTAGGTAAGGATATAGAAGTGACTAATAATGTCAGTTTGAGTAGCTGAATATGAATTCTCTGAAAATAAATATAAAAGCAGAAAAAGACATCAGATTTAGGCTCTGCAGTTTTCAAGGCTATCATAAGCACAAACAGTCCAAATTAGGTGTGAAAGGGAACTGGAAAATTGTCCCTGCCATCACTTCCATTGCTGATTTCTAAGTATTGTAGAGTATTATTTTGGGGGGTGGGAGATAAAATAAAGCTGAAAGATAGAATATTATTATAGACTGTAAATCTGTAAAAAGTGACAACACAGCAAATCTCACTAAAGTAAGATGTAGTCAAATGCTTGTCGTTGTTTTGTTGAATGTGATTATCAGACCATCTGGAACCATTAATCTAATTCCATTATTTCCTCCTGAAACACAATGACACTAAGTGTCTTTAATTGTGTAAGTTCTTCTGCAAAACTCAAAACTTGTTCAAAAAATTGTGTTTAATTATTATTTCAATCTTACCTCAGCTGTTAAAATCTATCATGTCTCTGAAATGATACCAAACAATTTCTTCTTTCTATTGTTCTCTCACAACAGAATCTGTCTTTGCTTATATTATTCAATAACTCGTTTCCAACCCAGTGATGGTTGGAGTAAAAGTGTAAGGAATAAACGATACTAATACAAAGGTATTTTTTTAAAATGCCTAAAACATAAAAAGAGATTGTGATATTTTAAATTAGATGTTTATTTTACTGATTAGAAATCTTAACCATAACCTTTCAACTCATCTCAAAAATGTTCACAGCCAAGTGGAACATCACACTTTCATTTCTATTAGGATACTAGAAAATACATCAATGATATCACATCAATGATAAAGAAAAAAAAATTAACCATTGCTCAATATATGCTGTAAAATGTATATATGTATATATATATATGTAGGTCTTGGCATGTTCGGGTCTTTACAGTGGTTTCAGATTTAAATTTGGGGCAGCCTACTGCTGTGCCAGAATGGTTTTTTCTTCATCCTGATTGGTTGGGAGTCTTGGTCTGTGTTTATTGGTGTTGGAGTTTGCTGTGTTCTGCTTGATTGGTGTTTCTAATATCTTCTGTCTGTTTTTTGGCTCTTTTTGTATCTTGATTGGCTGGCAACATTGTGTTACTTTATTTGAGGCCTTTAGTGCAGCTTGGCTCCGGGTAAATGGACTGCTATCTAGTTAGGAAGCTAGGTTTCATCTAGGTGCCTGGTTGGGGTGTGTATGAGCTGGTGAATCATCTCTTCTATTCATGCTTTCTGGTCTTATTTCAATCTCTATGGCTTCTCTGATGATTCTGTGGCTGGGGTTTTCTATAGTGGCTAGGGTTTTGGTGCCATTGAAGTTGATGCTATGAACTGTGGCTTCCATGTGTTGGACTAGTGAGGAAGTGTGTTCCAGCTTTTTGACTGCATTTTTGTGTTCATCCCGGCGGGTACTTATTCTTCTATTGGTCTGTCCAATGAAAGTGGCCGGGCATGATGCACAGAATCTATATTCTGATACACAGAATCATATATATAGATAGATAGATAGATAGATAGATAGATAGATAGATAGATAGATAGATAGATATAGATATAGATATAGATATATATAGATATAGATATAGATTAGATATAGAGATATAGATATAGATATAGATATAGATATAGATATAGATATAGATATAGATATAGATATAGATATAGATATAGATATAGATATAGATATAGATATAGATATATATAGATATATATATATTTGTTTTCTGAGGTTCTCGCGGGTATTTGTATGTGGATCTTTGGTTGTTCGGGTTTTCTCCCGCATAAGATTCGAAGTATCTAGGCAACGTTTCGATGAAGTCTCATTCATCATCTTCAGGCTTCTGTCTCCGGCTCTGTACTTCTCAGAGTAATATGAGATTGCAGCTGCTTCCTCCTTTTAACTGCCAGTGGGGGTGGGACTTGATTGGGTGGGGGCTTGGCTGTGTTCTGATTGGGTGGGGATGTGTTCTCATTGGTAGGGGGTTTGGCTGTGTTCTGATTGGTTGGGGGGTTAGCCGTGTTCTGATTGGTTGGAGGCGTGTTCTGTTCAGGTGGGGGCTTGGTTGTGCTCAGGTTAGTCTTAGTTGCTGGGGGATTTGAGCTGGTGAGTTGTGATCTTGCTGTTTGGCTTCTAGTTCGTGGTCCTGCTGCATCTTCATAGTGGGTGTCGGTTTGCTTCATGTATGGCTCAGAGGGGTTTGAAGTGGGTAGTGATGCAGCTGCAGTGCAGCTTCTGGTCCATGGTCGTGTCTCATTTTCTGAATGGGTGGGAGTCTGTTTTCTATATGGAAGTGTGGTGGTGGCATCTTGTGTGGCTCTCATGGGTGTGGGTCTGGTGTCCTTCTTCATGTTAGGTACTCGTCTGTTCATGAGGGCGGGTTTCCAAATGGCTGGAAGGCGGGAGGTGTCATCTCGTTTGTTCATGCTGTGTGGGCGTTTTCTATCTCTATGGCTTCTCTGATTATTCTGCTGTTGAAGTGTTCGGTTTTGGCGATAGTTCTGGTATTTTTAAAATCAATTTCATGTCCTGTGGCTTTGAGGTGTTGGACCAGGGAAGAGGTCGTTTCTTCTTTTTGATTGAGTTCTTATGTTCTTCAATGCGTGCACTTATTCTTCTGTTAGTTTGTCCAATGTATGTGGTAGGGCAGGCAGTGCAGGGGATTTCGTATACTCCTTGGTTTTCTAATTCGATTTTGTCTTTGGGGTTTCTTAGGATGGTGGATATTTTTCTGTTTGTGCAGAATGCTGTTTTGATGTTGTGTTTTTGGAGGATCTTGCTAATTTTGTCTGTAGTGCCTTTTATATATGGGAGGAGGGCTTTGCCGTTTTCTTGTTCTCTGTCTTGGATTTTGGTTGGGGTTTCTTTTTGGATTAGGTGGGTAATCTTCTTTCTTTGGAATCCATTGGCTGTAAGTATGTTGGTGAGAGTGTCTAGTTCGGTTTTTTGGTGTTGTTCATCGGCTAAGCATTTTGTTCTGGAACAATTCAATTCCGTCTTGGCTACGGAATTGATCTGTGCTGGGTGGTGGTGTGAGAGTGCATGTAGATAGCGGTTAGTACGTGTTTTCTTCTGGTAGATGGTGTGTCCTAGGGAGCCATTGGATCTTTTGTATACCAAGACATCTAGGAAGGGAAGTTGATTGTTGGCTTCTGTTTCCATGGTGAATTGTATTTTGGGGTGTAGGCTGTTGAGGTATGTGAGGAAGTTGTTCAGTTTTTCTTTCCCGTGTGGCCAGATTATGAAGGTGTCATCTACGTATCTGAGCCAGAGTTTGGGTTTGTGGTCGTATTTTTCTAGAGCTTGTGTTTCAAAGTGTTCCATGTAGAGGTTTGCGATGACAGGAAACCGACACCCACTATGAAGATGCAGCAGGACCACGAACTAGAAGCCAAACAGCAAGATCACAACTCACCAGCTCAAATCCCCCAGCAACTAAGACTAACCTGAGCACAACCAAGCCCCCACCTGAACAGAACACGCCTCCAACCAATCAGAACACGGCTAACCCCCCAACCAATCAGAACACAGCCAAACCCCCTACCAATGAGAACACATCCCCACCCAATCAGAACACAGCCAAGCCCCCACCCAATCAAGTCCCACCCCCACTGGCAGTTAAAAGGAGGAAGCAGCTGCAATCTCACATTACTCTGAGAAGTACAGAGCCGGAGACAGAAGCCTGAAGATGATGAATGAGACTTCATCGAAATGTTGCCTAGATACTTCGAATCTTACGCGGGAGAAAACCCGAACAACCAAAGATCCATATATATATATATATATATATATATATATATATATATATATATATATATATATATATATATATTGATTTGTCTGTTTTAAATGTATGTCAAATAAATGTTTTTTCTAGAATTAAAAAAAAAAAGAAATCCTAACCATAACCTTTCAACTCATCTAAAAATGTTTACAGCCAAGCAGAACATCACACTTCCATTTCTATTAGGATACTAGAAAATACATTACTAGATAGAATTATAAATATTGATATAAATAAGGCTAATACATTATCTGTTCAATTCCCTCTGAACTTGGACTTGGCATATAGCTTATAGCTTCTACCACATCAATAAAAAGAATGTAATGACATCCTTCTACCACATCAATAAAAAGAATGTAATGACATCCTTCTGCGCAGAGTGAAAGGCTTCTTAAAATTCATTTTATGTATACCTAGAAACAAATGTGACCCACAAGGTACTTGAATAAATAGAGAACTCAATTTAGAGCAACTTTTGTATGTTGGGAGGCTCAATATAGGAATCCACAACTGTGACATTAGAAGAATCATTAGTATGAATGGTGTATCTGTAATGAATATGACTTTCATTTACATCTGAGATACAGAATAATTGTTAAACCTTTTAAAAATTAAAAAAAAACATTATTAGTTTCTATAGAGATTTGATATGGAGATGTTAAGAAATGAATAGAATAAAAAATTATAGATTCCTGTATTGCCTTGAAAATGGGAGACAGTTTTAACTTTTATAGTAAGAGTGCCAATGGATTTCAAGTTACAATGTATGCAACCAAAAATAATACTTAGATTATATTTATATAGAACAGAGTTATACAAAATGGGTTTTGCTGGAGATATAATAAGGTAATGCTTCTGCAAAACATGTTTTTACACAAGTTTTTGGAGAAAATATTGGATTCTATAAATATAATTCTATGACAAAAGCTAAAATTTTCAGACCGTAATATTCTTTTGAATTACATCCCCAGTACATGTAGTCTTCAACTTACGACCACAATTGAGCCAAAAATTTATGTTGTTAAGTGGGAAATTCATTAAGTGAATTTTGCCCCATTTTACGATAATTGTTAACTGAAACATTGCAGTTGTTAAATTAGTAAAATGGTTGTGAAGTGAATCTGGTTTCCCCATTGACTTTGCTTGTCAGAAGGTCACAAAAAGGGATCACATAACCATGGGACCCTGCAACTGTCATAAATGTGAGTCAGTTGTCAAGCATCCGAATGTAAATCACATGACCTTGGGGATGCTACAATGTTCTTAAGTGTGAAAAATGGCCATAACTCATTTTTTTCTGTGCCATTGTAACTTTGAATGGTCACTAAATGAGCTGTTGGAAATCAAGGACTACCTGTACATACAACCTGACAACTGGAGAATATAAATGGATTCTCTATGTCTTTACCATGGCCAAAGAAAGCAGCATAGGAAAGATAACTGAACCCCCCTTTTCACTCAATAGATTAAGGACCTGGTAGCACCTGGCACCTACGAGCAGATTGCCTATAGACGCAGACTTTGCATGGACGTCTATGAAATATAGGATCATTCATAAAAACACAGTAGGTTATAATGTGATTATATAAACATATTAGAAATATAGAAAACTATATATAGATTAGCGAAAACTAAAATGATACATTATACCTGTTTTTCTTCCTTTGTTACACTTTCATGTCTTTTTTTCCTTTTTCCTTTTCTATGACAATGCATGTATTTTATCATTGCCTTTTTTTCTATCTCTCTGTCATTATTTTAAAAGCAGTAGAAGAATAAATTTAAAAATGCTTCCTTTATTTAAGACATACTTGATTTAAAATTAAAATTGTGGCTTTAATTTTTAACACACAGTTTAAGTTTTATTTTTAGTTGTTTAGTTATTTTAGTTATACTCTACCAGCAAAAAGCTGGCACTTGTCATTGAAATCAATGCAAAATAGATGGTATACAATCTTCTGAATTCTGTTGTCACTTCTATTCTTTTATTTTGCATAATTTATGCTGCTTCTGTGAAAATCTTGAGAACAGATCACTAGAATTCTTATTTTAACTATCCTGCTGGCTTTTGAGACATAACTCCTTGCCCACACATTTTCTCTGGAAACAAAGACTAGAAAAGACACCATTTTAAAAGTACATGGAACTGTACTAAGCATAATATCTTCCAAGAGTTCAGAACGTGATACCAACTTTCTTCTCCTCACAAAAATCCCGAGAAAGTCAACCTGTGACTATGACTGGAATAAGTAAATCCAACAGCCTAACCAATAAACAGTGATATTTTTCCAAGTCCATGCCAATTGAAGTACAGATCCTTATTCAAAGTATAACATAATATACCAAGCTCACAGGTATTCTCAGAGATTACAGTTCTATCACAGTACAACACATAGAAGGGGAAAAAAGTGTCTCCCAAAATTACAATCTGAAAATCAGCACAGGGAGAACAAGTAATAGTTAAATATATTTATTTCAGCTACACTTTCCCCTATACAAAACTAACATATTTGCTAAAACATGATGCGGCTGGAATCATGTATGATCCAGCTGTTCTTGCTATCCTGATTTATTACCATTCTAATGCAAATCAGTACAGTGAAACTTCAGTAGGGCAGATCATTTAGGGGCAGGATTGTGTGTTACTTCCTAAAATTCATTAACTTTCAAAGTACATGGTTTGTGATGATTATGATTATGTCATTTATGTCATGGCTCATAGCTTTCCAACCCCTTTTCTTAGAAAACCTCTGGATCTACACAGCCTGCCCTGCTTTCTTGCCTTCATGTAGGTGTTTGTTAATTGCTACCACCTTCATCTTAACCGCAGTATAAAGAAAAAAGGTTTCAGCTGTCTAGTTGTGTCTGACTCTAAGACAGCGGTGCCAAACTCAAGGCCTGTGGGTGCTTAGATCTAGCCCACAGGCCTGCACTGGAAACAGCAAAGAACTGGCCCGCAGTGACTACCAGCAAAAACAGAATTCACAAGGGCTGCGTGTGGCCCTCCTGAGCTCCATTTTCATTGGCAGAGGGTTGCAGGAGGCCATCCCAGCCAAAAATGGAGCTCGCAAGGGCCGCATGCACCCAAGTTCCTTTTTTGCTGGCAGAGGGTTGCAGGAGGCCCTCCCAGCTGAAGACGGAGCTCAGGAACCTGTTTTCACTGGCAGAGCACTCCGGCCAACATAGGCACCCCTCAACATGAGTGACATCGTGTTGGCCACACACACCCCATGTCCCCCTTGAGGTCAAACCCTGATGCGGCCCTCATGAAATTGAGTTTGACACCCCTGCTCTAGGTGATGGTGCTCATTTCCATTTCCTAACTGAAAGAGCCAGCATTGTCTGAAGCCATTTCTGTGGTCATGTGGCCAGCATGACTATATGTTGAGACTCACAGAATGCTTTACCTTCCCACTGAAGTGGCAAGTGTCCTTAGCTCGCATTTGATAATGACTCACAGAGATGAGACTGTAGCACATTCCTCTAGTTTTGTTTATTGTAAGACAGGTATTTTACTTCTATCAGGAGGAGCCTAAGTTTCTAAATATGTTCTCTTGAGCTGATCACTTCGATACTTTTCCAACCATGAGGCATGGTTTCCAGGTCAACTGATAAGGAAGTTGGTGGGAGCCATTCAACAGTGAGGTGTAATCATTTTTGCATTTTGTCCCAGCATCAAATCACCAATCTTCAGTACAGGTAGTCCTGAACTTACAACCATTCATTTTGTAACCATTTGAACTTATAATGGCACTGATATGACTGCTTCTCATGCCAATGACCATTGCAGCATTCCCCATAGTCATGTGATCAAAATGCAGATGCGTTGCAACTGGCATGTATTTATGACAGTTGCACTGTCCCGGGGTCATGTGATAACCTTTTCTGACTTTCTGATGAACAAAATCAATGGAAAATTCAGTTTTACTTAAAAACTTTGTTACTAACGTAATAACTGCAGTGATTTACTTACCAACAGTGGCAAGAAAAGTGGTAAAATGGAGCAAAACTCATTTAACAACTGTCTTGGAAATACTAGGCTCAATTGTGGTCATAAGTCAAGGATTACCTGATGGGCAACGTGTTTAGAAAACCTCAAGCTTTTCAATTATTCAAGCAGGTTCACAAAGATGCTGAACCATACAGCAGCATCAGTAATGATTGATATATGCACATTCTAGAAGTATCACTCATGTTGTTTCTTGCCAAAAGCAGTGGCAGATATTATTTGACAACTGAATGGAGGTATTTAAACCATTCACCTTGCTTAAGCTGATTTTTGTCAAAGTGGATGGTTGCCTGGAACCCATCAGCTATGTATACCTTGATCTTACTGGTGGAAAAAATGGGATAAAATTATATAACACTGCCTCTTGGCTTTGTAGCATAGAAGCATGTGACCAGAAAAATCATTGTCACCTCCTTTTAGAAGATAGATCAACCTCACTAGGTGTTAAAAAGAATCACACTTTATTTTTTTAAATAAAAGAGAAAAGGTAGGCATCTCTTTTTAAGTTTAACAAATAACATGCAAAACATTCACTGATGGAAGAGATAAAATGCAAAGTTGTTGAACTCATAAAATCCTGTAAGAACCTCCAGTAGGAAAACATACAGGTAGTCCTTAAATTATGACTGTTCATTTAGTGACCATTCAAAGTTATGACAGGCACATCCCAAAAAGATATGTACGGTCCAGTTCTGAAGTTCTAGCCCTTTGCAGTATTCCATAATCACATGACCACGATTTATGGCATTTTTGAGCCACGGTGGTGCAGTGGTTAGAATCAGTATTGTAAGCTAACTCTGCCCACTGTCAGGGGTTCAATCCTGACTGGTTCAAGATTGACTCAGCCTTCCATCCCTCTGAGGTCGGTAAAATAAGGACCCAGATTGTTGGAGGCAATATGCTGACTCTGAAAAACCACTTAGAGAGGGCTGTAAAGCACTATGAAGCGGTATACAAGTCTAAGTGTTGTTGCTATTGCTATTTTGCCAAAACCTGGCATTTACTTCCTGTTTCTACTAAAAACACTACATATCAAACAATGGATTTGCTTAATGACCCCGGATGTATTTATTTATTTGATTTTTATCCTGCCTTTATTTCTTTAACCATGGTGATTTGCTTAACAAAGGTACAGTGGCTGAGATGAGGCAATAAAGTTTAAATAACACAAAGGAAAAAATTAACTTAGCGTAATTCTAAGGTAACTTTCCTATTCCTTTCGAAAATTGATGACTCTTAGAACTGACATTACCTAGTGTCAGTTTATTACCTGGAACATCCTGCTTTTACTAAAATCCCAATTTCAATCTGAGGCTGGGAAGAAATGCTAAATGCTAGTTTCCAATTAACTTGATTTTAAGAAGACAACACACTTTCCCTAACTAACAAAAAAGAAAGGATTTGATGACATCTATTTATTGTGTTCTTGCCAAAACTTTGGTTACTCTACTTGAGATGCAGAATACTGTGTGTCTATTCACTGTCTGGAAACAACTGCCAATCCTATAAAATACAAGCAATGCCACAGCAAACTAATGTGACAAATATATCATAATGCAACATAAATTTATATGCCTTGTCCAAACTATTTCAGATGCAACAGAGTTGTCCATTATGTAAGGAGTTTGTTCAGGCGGAGAGTTTGTTCTCCCCAAATTCATTAAATAGGGTTTGATTATATTACAGAGTACAATTGGGCGGCTCCTTTAAGATCACTGCTTTGAAACACATGGGCATGCATATGTTAGCACACCTTTTTTACTCACTAAAGCAGCTGTAGTCACCCTAGTTCACATAGATACTTCAAAAGGTTCTTCCAGCTGTCTCCACATATGTATGAACGCACAGCCACTTTGTTTCAAAGTATATTTTTCAAAAAATTTGGAAGCCTAATATATAGAATGTGCTGGCCCAATCACCAGCTATAATTAGGGGATGGTTATAAACAGCTAACATGAAACCAGTGTATTGCAGGAAAGACCTTGGGAGATGGAGAAATAATGGACCTCAGTGGTGGACCTCTTCAACAATTCCCAGAACGCACAGGTAGACAGATACTTCTCCAGGGTTCCTGTCCAAGGAGTGAAGGGGACCAATGCACTTCTGAGTAGGTAGCCCCAGGTCTCCTCTACACCCCTCCTATTTTATTCATTCGGGCAGTAATCCGGAAGTTGTTCAAGGACATACTCATAAAGTATGAATGAATAAAATTATAGTCAAATGATTTTCTAATAGTGATACTAGGATATATAAGTTTGGATTGATAATATGAGTTATGTAATGTAACTGTAATTGAGACTACGAAATGAATGCACGAAACTGATGAACCAACTGACACACTGTTTGTATATATGTATGGAAGAGAGCTGATGTTTTTATGTTTTGTTTGTTTTGTTTGTTTTTAAAAAATCAATAAAATTGCTTTCAAAAAAAAAAAAGGAGAGGGCGGGGCAAATACTTCTGGTGCTTCTTTGGCCAGGAGGCCCTGCCGCCCGCATCTTCAATGCCAGCTGGAGGATGCTTGGTGAGTGGTGTTTCAAGAGGGCCCAGGGTCCCACATCTGCATCAGCCCCAGATGTGTTACTATTTCTCCGGTCCAGATAAGGGGCTCTCAAAAAATTTCTCCGCTGGTAAGCAGCATCTTTGAGGTCAGTATGGTCATGGGATAAGTATTCTCCCCTCCCCCATTTCCCTTCAGTTTGCAGATCTTGAAGAGAGCGTCATATCTGCATTCTCTGTAATTCATAGGCACTCTTTTGGGACCTCCCCAAAGTGCTAAAGGCCCTGATGGGGCCACCCTTGAACCTTACGGAAGGTGGGCATTTATCCCTTATCCCTCAAGATGGCCTTCCTGGAGGCTTTCGCATCTGCCAGTACAGTGTCTGAGTTGGGGTTTTTTCTGTGAGGCTAGATTGAGCATCTTTCCCGACAACTGGGTAGTTTACGTCGGGACCCTTCCTTTGCTCCAAAGGATTAATTCTGGGTTCCATAGGGCACTAGACATAGCTCTACAGGAATTTGCCCCTAGCCCAATATGAGTTGGAACACAGGGAGCATATGTAGGAGGTGCATTGAGCTCTCTGTACTTATGTTAAACGTATGCTACTTTTGGCAAACTGAAGCGGTGTTCATGTCCTTCCATCCGGTCCCTGGATGAGGAATTAAGGCTTCCTCATCCAGGATGAGTAGATGGATCTGGGTGGGGATCTCGAGAGCCTATGAGACCTTATCTCTTCCAGTTCCCAGGAAGCTCACAGCACACTCTACTAGGAGTGCAGCAACTTCAGCAGCCTGGGCCTTCCAGGCGCCTATCTTGGAGATTTATGGGCGATTACCTTGATATTCGCCATCCCCATTTCTCCAATACTATTGGCTGGATTCCCTCACCACTGCAGAGGCATCTTTTGGGAAGAAGGGCATTCCGGTAGGTCCTTCAAGGATCAGATGATTGGACCAGACAATGGCCCTCCCTTGGACATGCAGACTTTGGTATGTCCCATTGCTGGACTCTCGATGCAGCGTGGAGGAGAATGGGCATTGGTAGACTTACCAGAGAATGCGCTGCTAGAGAGTCCAGCCCCACCCTGTGTACGTCTGATCAAGGTGGGGGAGGGTTCTTCTCACTGTTTGTTTTCCAGAGACACTCTACATCTGTCAAGTCACTTGATAATACTGTAGAACTAATATCTTTGAATGCACCACATCTGGGTCCAGTGAGAACTATTTTATATATAATGACATAAAATGTTTAATTTAAAAAAAGAATTCTGAATTTTGAAGTGTCTTCCTGAGCTACTTTGGGTCAAACATGCAAGTTAAGGAGTATGCAGAAAGCCAAGAGGTGTATGTTTAAAAGCCAATTAACTCAAACTCTGAGTTATCCACAAATACCTCTCTTGGTAACTATTGGGATATCTGCTATGCCTGACCTTAATTTTCTATCAAATTCTTTTAATTAAACAAGGGAACTTGACCATCTGCAAATCAAAGCATCAGCTTTAAACATTGTTTTATTTATAAGCATTCTTCTACTTTCTACATTGGCCAAACTGACATTCTTAGAATAGAATAATAGAATAGAATTCTTTATTGGCCAAGTGTAGTTGGACACACCAAGAATTTGTCTTGGTACAAATGCTCTCAGTGTATATAAAAGAAAAGATACATTCGTCAAGAATCATAGTCATAGGATACTATAGGCCAGGGGTAGTCAACCTTTTTATATCTACCACCCACTTTTGTATCTCTGTTAGTAGTAAAATTTTCTAACCGCCCACCGGTTCCACAATAATGGTGATTTATAAAGTAAGGGACAAAACCCCTACTGCCCACCATGAAAGCAGGAATGCCTACAAGTGGGCGGTAGGGACCAGGTTGACTACCACTTCTATAGGCAATCAGATCATACTAAGAAACAGTCAATATGAATTGTAAGGATACAAACGACAAAGTTACAGTCATACATCACAAGTGGGAGGGGATGGGCGATAAGAAGTGATGAGAACATTGAGCTTCCGGTTTGAGCTTCTTCAGTGACAGACCGAAACCTCATCTCTGCGAGGCTTCGATCCGTGCTCACCACTGGAGCGCCCCGTGCTGGCTGGTTTCAGGGCTAAGCCACCCCGTAGAGGTGGTGAAGAGGGGGGAGACTGCCTGTAGGGTTGAGGAGAGCCGCATCTCTCCTCCCCAGCTGGCCATTACTCCCTTTCCCAAAGGCGGTTGTAGCGGTGGTCAGAAATGGCCAACACAAAGAAGAACTCGACCGGAAAAGAATGTGCAGGAGGAAGATAAGAAGAGAAAGTTTTGGTTGACCGGCTCAAACAGCAAAAGCAACAAATAACCTGGAATTGAAACTATTTTAAAAAAAACAATAACATTGTTCCCTAAGAAGATTTTTAAGCTGCGAAGGAGAGAGAAAAGGGAAAAGATTTGGTTTTCTCCTTTTCCTATACTGACAGCTAAGAGACTTAAGCAAGAAATTAGAAAAAAATCCACTTTGACATCAATAGGCATTTAATGCTGAAAATAAAAAGTCAAAGGGACAATAAAGATTTCTGGATAATTAAAAGCTTTTGAAAACAGGAAAGGAGAGAAAAAGAATAAAAGGGCAGGATCTGGAAGGGAGGAGACTGCCTGGAATTAAAAAAGAATTTACAGCAAAATCTCAACAAGACTTCCAAAAGATACATTCTAACTGAAAGATCGCAATAAAAACCCCAGGAAGAGAAAGTTGAAAAAGAAATAAGAAGATATAACTCGGGACTATCTGGATTACTTGATGATTTCTGGATTCTTGGTTATTGTTTTGAATGACTAAAATCAATCGGGTAGTTGTTTAAAACTGTTTAAAATGGCTCCACTTTTAGAAGAACTGAAAATGGAACTTAAAAAATACAAAGAAGATGCATAAGAAGGGAGAGGTTCTTTTGGCTTTGTATTTCAATTTTTAGAAATGGAGATTTGGAATTATGAGAAACAACAAGAAATGCCTGCAGAACAAGAAGATTGCGACAAAGAAGAAGCCATCTTTAATGAACAAGTAATCTTAGATGGGGGAAAAAAAGGAAAGGGGGGAAAGAGAATGGAAAGTTTAAGATTGGGAAAAACAATTTAAAAAAACTTCAAAAAAATAGAGTGAAAAATAAGTTTAAAATCAGAAAGCAACAGAAGAGGGAAATGCAGAAGAGAGAATTAGAAGTAGAGAGAGAAGGGGGTAAAAAGGGGAGGGAGAAGATGAGAAGGAAGAAAGAAAGGAAAAGAAGTTATAAAGGACAGAAGCAAAATACAGAGAAACAGGGCCTATTTAGAGATAATGGGTGAAAACTTAATGGAAAAAGGGATTCTGCAAAGGTACATAAGATAGTATGGTTATGTTAGAAACAGAAATAATTTTAGAAAACATAAAACAATATATGATTAAAATTTCTGATAAAATAGCTATCGTAATTCAGTGGAATGCTTGTCAATAAATAAATGTAACAAAATGTATAATGATTTATAAAACATATGTAAAGAGAAATAAGGGAAAAATTAATTATGGAGATTATATGTGTTTTTAAGGAAGTATGATATTTAATTGAAAAGAAGTGTTAAAGATGTTAAAGAAGTGATGAGAAGATCAATAGTAATGCAGACTTCATAAATAATTGGACAGTGTTGAGGGAATTATTTGTTTAGCAGAGAGATAGGGTTCAGGAAAAACTATTCTTGTGTCTAGTTGTTCTGATGTGCAGTGCTCTATAGTGTCATTTTGAGGGAAGGAGTTGAAACAGTTTATGTCTGGGATGTGAAGTGTCTGTAAATATTTTCACAGCCCTCTTTTTGATTCATGCAGTATACAGGTCCTCGATTGAAGATAGGTTGGTAGTAATTGTTTTTCTGCAGTCCTAATTACTCTCTGAAGTCTGTGTCTCTCTTGTTGGGTTGCAGAACCAAACCAGACAGTTAGATAGGTGCAGATGACAGACTCAATAATTCCTCTGTAGAACTGTATCAGAAGTTCCTTGGGCAGTTTGAGCTTTCTGAGTTGGTGCAAAAAGAACATACTTTGTTGTGCTTTTTTTATGATGTTTTTGATGTTAGGTGTCCATTTTAGGTCTTGTGATATGATAGAACCTAGAAATTTGAAAGTCTCTGCTGTTGATATTGTGTTGTTTAGTATTGTAAGAGGTGGTAGTATGGGAGGGTTTCTTCTAAAGTCTACTACCATTTCTATGGTTTTGAGTGTGTTCAGTTCCAGACGGTTCCGGTCACACCACGAGGCAAGTTGTACAATCTTCTGTGTGTATGCGGATTTGTCGTTGTCTCAAATGAGACCGATCATTGTTGTGTCATCTGTAAACTTGAATATTTTAACAGATGGATCATTTGCGATGCAGTCATTGGTATATAGGAAGAAGAGAAGTGGATAAAGAACACAGCCTGGGGGTGTGTGTGTGTAATTGTACAGGTATCAGATGTGATTCTGCCTAGCTTCACTTGCTGCTTCCTGTCTGTTAGGAAATATTGAACAGTTCTCCAGAAAAAAAAGTACTGAGTGACAGCCTGACTTCTAGTAAATAGTTTTATAAGTAGCGGCATTCCTCATGGAAACTATTTTGTGAATCAGATGCAACCCTTGTGATGTTTTCTAAGCTTGGTTCTAAAAAATCCAAATGTATCTACTCATCCCACAAGGTCATCTATCTCTAATATGTAAGCACATCAAGATCCCACATTTAAAAAAAATCCATAATGTAATTCACAGGAAGGAAACAATATATTTGGGAAACTATAACTAGCAAATAATGATTTAGAGCATTCAAAAGATCTAAAAAAAACCCACCCCATAATAGCAGCTACAAATCATGGTATCCATATGGAAAATGCGTGTCATTGCAGGTTTACTCCTAAAGTAAGCTTAACAATAAGAAAAAAGTTGACTTCAATCCAAGACCTAGAGAGAAGAAGAAACTATAATACTGTTCATGTGTATGGCACAGGTCCAATTATAGCCACTATCCATGACCATCTTTAAAACAACATTCCTACTTAAGCATGGCAGGTGACTGCAGGCAACATTCATTGTTTTGCATTGCCTGAACCCAGTAATTATGATTAATTTATACTTCCACTTTCTATGGACCCAGGCAATTGAATTAATTCATTAAACCATGGTTCAATTAACCATGGGTAAATATATTTTATAAATCTAAGAAATTATCAATAATAAATGAGAGATACAAAATTAAATCACATTAACTTGGAATATACTTCATTATTCTTTGGTTAGGAAACATAAAAAATAAACTATAATTAATAATCAGTGGAGCTGCTTAACTGTAATACAATACTGTGCAAATATTTTGATACATAGCTAAGGGACTGAGAATGTCCCCTAAAACTATTACAGAATTCAGATTTTTCACAAAGTCGATAACCATCTAAGTAAAATTTCTTCGATCTCTGAGGTTCCTGGGATATATCTGAAAAATTAATCTAATCATTAGAGCCTTAAATAGTTTTTTAAAAATTGTATTAGAAAGGTCATGCTGCTAAAATTAATAAACTAATATCAGGGTTCTTCACATCTTATCCTTATATAGTCTACAGACTATTTTAAAAAGGCAAGAACATTCAGTTCAAATACATGGATTTTGAGTAACTTAGAAATTTTTATCATATAAAGCAGAGGTTCCCAAACTTGGCAACTTTAAGATTTGTGGACTTCAAGTCCCAGAATTCTGGGAGTGGAAGTCCACAAGTCTTAAAGTTGCCAAGTTTGGAGACCTCTGATATAAAGTGTTCCATGGTGAACAAAAAATCCCCTAATTAAAGAGAAATTGAATGAATGTAAGTTAACAGAGATGCATTCTTGACTTTTGCATGAAAGATACATTGTATGGGAAAAGGTTTATGTTATGAACATAACAGAGATAAAAACTAAAGAATGTATGTAGAGTTGTTGTTAATTCTGATCCTAATGACTAAATTGCATTCTCTGTTTCCCTACTAATTCAAATGGCAACAAATGAAATGAAGCTAAGCACTCCTATTGTACTGCAAACAATATTGTCACCTGAATTTTTAAAAAGGGAATACAAGCTATTACTTCCCTAATAAGCACTATTATCATTAATATCTAATTGAACGTCAAGATGCCCGAATAGCAATAGAAATAGCAAAAACAGTGCTTTACAGGCCTCTCTAAGCAATTTACAGAGTAAGCATATTGCCTCCAACAATCTGGGTGCTCGTTTTACTGACCTTGAAAGGATGTAAGGCTGAGTCAACCTTGAGCTGGGGAGACTCGAACTGTAGTCAGCCAGCAGTCAGAAGAAGTAACCCGCAATATTGCATTCTAACCACTGCACTACCACGGCTCTCTTAGAACCATGAAAAGCACTGTAAAATGGGCGTGGGAGATACAAAACTTTTTAAAAATACCCCATTTCCTATATTATTATACTTTCAGAACCAGAAGAATTAATTATGAAAATGGCTCTAAAGTTGATTGTTACTGTAGTAAAGAGTGAGCTAACCTAATCTCCAATTCCATCAAACATTACTAATGTGAACTGTGCAGAATCAGATTTAATTCCAGATACAAGAACATGATTTAAGACCAGTCATTGTCTCTTAACACAAATGATCCTACAGGGCTATTGTGGGGAAAAAAATGGTGGTATGGCCAATATCAAAAGGAATGTGTAAAAATAAGTACTTCCAACAAGCAGGACTAGTAGGATACAATATTATTGTTTGATGGCATAGCTCCAACAGGGTCAAAATGTTTTTTACAATCATTGAAATGGCAGCTCACCCTACAGAGATTTGAAAAGGAATTATTTCTATATACAAAAATGATTCTAGGAAAATTTAGCAAAATATAGCTTCACGTAATAGAAAAGGAATTGCTCTTTGTGCAACCTAACCATTAAGGCATGTGGCTGTAGCAATTAGAGACTGTACTGAATGTGGTAGTTTGTATTTGTTCACATACAAGAATAAATTTTCAGATAAATTTTGTGTTTTATATAGAAACTCATAATTTGTAAAAATTATATTCTAGTATTCGAAAAAGAATTAAGAATGGAAACTTAATACTGAATTAAAATAGACTACTACCTTGAAAAAGTAAAAAATACTCTAAAATATGAACCTAAATTCAGCACATTATGTATACACTTAAAATTACATATTTTTTAACACTACAGTTTTCATTGTCTCAAGCCGCAAAACAATCAACAGATGCTGTATAAGGTAGTACTTACAAAATCATCTTGAAACAAACAACAAAATGCAGCAAAATTACCAAAAATTCCAGAAAAATATAAAGCATCAGTCAAAGTCAGTGAATTTCAGATTATGCACAAAAAATGTTTTAAATATAATTGACAAGAAGTTAAAAATCTTGTGATCAAATATGTTATTTCACTGAAATTCATCTGACCAAACAAGACAATCATCTCTACATATTAGGATAAATCATGACTTATTTTACCAATACAATTGGGCAAATTTATTGTTAGGAGATCTCCATTTACCATGATGTTAACAGGCCATGTTGTGATAGAAGCCATTCTGTTAATGAGGAAGTCTGAATCTTTCATATCACTATGTAAGAAACATAATATACTCTCAATATTTTAAATGAGTTCATTCACTTATGATTATGGGCCCCTGGCTCATTTCATTCCTCTTGCCACTTGATTTGTATTTCTTTCTTCCAACTATCAGTCGCTATCCTGAAGTCCCTTAGCACAGTGGCCCCCAACCTTTTTTCTGCCACGGCCCGGTACCGGCATCACAAAATGGTCCATGGCCCGTACCGGCATCAGCACGCATGACAAGGCAAGGCGAGCCAAGCAACCAGCCAGCCAGCCGTCCCCTGCTTCTCCCCGCCACCTTCAACTCCTCCTTTGTACCTTTGTCAATGGGCTTCGCTTCGGGACGGCTTCGGGACAGTCACTCGGCTCGCCTTGCCTTGGGTGCTGAAAGAATCCTCGCACCTTAGTTTCGTTCGAAGCCCCCCCACCTTCGATGAAACTAAGGCACGAGGATTCCTTCAGAACCCAAACGCCACTTTCCAACTGGAAAAGCTCACCCGGAAGCAATTTCTCGTCAAACAAGATGGCGGCGCCCAGCAAACCGGCGGCCCAGTAGGAAATGTTCCACGGACCGGTACTGGTCCGCGGCCCAGTGGTTGGGGACCCCTGCCTTAGCATACTCCGTCTTCACAGGTTCTTCTACCATATAAATTTTATTTTTAAAAAGTTAAAGATAATGGGCGTTGTTTACCTGAACGCCACTTTTCCTTGTAGGCAAGACAGGTCAAGATGGGTGGTACTCTTCCTTATCTGCTTAGGACTGAGTCTGTGCAAAAGGCTTATTAGCCTAGGTCCGCCCACTCTGGGTAACTCCTCCCCAGTTTCTGTGAAGTCAGTGCGACAGATTAGATTGCCTCTAAGAAAGGAAAAAGAAAAAAACAATAACATTAGCAGGGCCCCTCTGGGTCCCATGAAAGGAACCTACCCCTAGGATGGGGCTGACCTGTCTTGCCTACAAGGAAAAGTGGCGTTCAGGTAAACAACACCCATTTTCCGTTGTAAGGCTGCGACAGGTCAGGATAGGACATACCGAAGCAGGGTTGTCCTCAGGAGGGTTAAGATTGGTCCTGGCTGGCACGTTCCGAAAGGACTCGTTGGAGGATCCATCTACCAAATGCCGCATCTGCTGAAGCGAAGGAGTCCAGGCGATAGTGACGGATGAAAGGCAAAGATGAAGTCCAGGTAGCAGCCCTGCAGATCTCTTCCACCAACGCCTGTGTAGACCATGCCACTCTCAGAGCCGCACTACGAATGGAATGGGCCCTAATGCCCCTGGGAACTGGCTGGGACCTGCTGGAATAGGCTCGAGCTATGCATGCCTTGATTTATCTACTCCCAGTAGATGGAGAAACCTTACCCCCCTCAAAGAGGAAGGTTGGAATGAACAGAGACTCCATCCTGCGGAAAACAGCATTTTAATTAATGAAAAATTTTTAAATCTCTGTGAACATCCCGAGTGTGCCAAGCTTTTTTCCCATCTCATGGACTAGATGATGACAGAAAACCAGAAGCACCAGCTCCTGAACCCTGTGGAAAAAGGTGTTGACCTTCGGAATGAAGGCCGGGTCCAACCTTAAAACCACCTGATGAGGATGGAAGATTCAGGGGTCAGGGCGAACCGAGAGAGCCACCAACTCTGAAACTCTCCATGACAAGGTGGCTGCCAGTAGGAAAGTCACTTTCAAGAGTACGGAGATGAAGACTGGATTGTCAAAGTGGCTCAAACGGAGGTTTCGTGAGGGATTACAGAACTTTGGTCAGATCTCAAGTGGGTACCTATGTACCATAGGAGGGAAAAGGTTAGTCACTCCTCTGAGGAACCTATGAACCGTAGGATGATGAGCCAAAGATTCCAACTTCCCACAAGACAAGACTGATGAGATGGCTGACACCTGTCTGTGGAGAGTGTTGGGGAAAAGATCCTTGTCCAGGCCAGCCTGTAAGAATTCCAAGTTTGCAGCCACTGAAGCTTGCAGAGAAGAGACGTTGGACTTAACACACCAAGTCAAGAAGGACTGCCAAGTAGCTTCATAAATGGGAATTGTAGAAGGGCGCCTGGAAGCCTGAATGGTTTGGATAACCTTGTTGGAAAGATGCCCCGCACAATCGCCAAACTGTCAGTTGAAGCCACTAGGGCTCCAGATGAGACAGGGACCCCTGGAGAAGAGAGACATCCTCCTGAGGAATCCGCCAAGCAGGGATAATTGAAAGGCCCATCAAATCAACAAACCAATGACAGCAAGGCCAAAAAGGAGCCACCGATATGATTTCGGCCCTCTCCAACAAGACCTTTCGAATCACCACTGGGATCAATGGCAAAGGTGGAAAGGCGTAGATCCAGAAGGCCAGCTGCAACGTAAGGCGTTAGTGCCTTCAGCTCCTTGGGAGAAATACCTAATATAATACCTGGACAAATGCGCATTAAGGGATGAGGCAAATAAATCCACTACTGGCAATCCAAACCTCAGGGAGATTTGCTGAAATAGGAAAGGATGCAGTTGCCATTTGGTATGGTTAATCGTTGTCCTGCTGAGCAAATCTGCCTGTATATTATGAGAACCAGAAATATTCTCAGCTCTAATTGAGTGAAGATGTCATTCCACCTACTTGACCAGGGACTCCACCTGTCATAAGAGAAAGGGACCTGATGTCTCCTTATAGATTAATATAGGCTTTAGTAGCCACATTGTCACATATAACCAGAAGATTAGATCCCACCACCTGAGAGAAACTTTCTCAGGGCCAAAACAAACAGCTCTAAGCTCTAACCAATTCATGCTATGAGCCTGTTCCTGGTGTGACTACAATCCTTGAGCCCAGAGGGAACCTAAATGGGCACCCCAACCAGACAAGAAAGCATCAGTAATAAGGACCAGACAGGATTCAAGCTTGAAAGACTGCCCTTTGGACATGTCCCTGGGCAGCCACCAGTGGAAGGAAAGCAAAAACTTGTTTAGACAACTTTACTTTCCTGGGGGAATGGCTGGACCCCGCTCTCTGGAAAGGAAGCAAAAACCACTGTAAGGATCTGGCATGTAACCTGGCCCAGGGAACAATACCAATGCAGGATATCTTTTTTCCCAAAAGCTGAGAAAGAAGGTCAAAAGGGACAGAACTCTTGCCCTGAAAGCCCCTAATCAACCCCTGTAGGCCGACCAGTCTCTCCTGGGAGAGAAACACATGACACACCCTAGTGACAATGACTGCTCTCAAATGAAGGAGGTGAGTAGTAGGAGAGAAATGGCTCTTTTTGCTATTAATGGAAAACCCCGGGTCCTGCAGAACTGAAATTGTGACTTGCAGATCCTGCTGAGCCCTGGTTAAAATGTCATCTAAATAACATTTGTAAACACCCCAGAAAGGTACGAAGGTGTGCTGCTAAGGGGGGCAGAATCCTGGTAAAAACCCTAGGGGCAAAGACAACCCAAAGGGGAGAGCCCTGTATTGGAAATGATGCCCCTGATAACAAACCTAAGAAAACCTCCTGTGGGAGGAACTAATAGGGACATGTAAATAGGCTTCCATCAAGTCTATTGATGTGAGGAAGTCCCTCTGCCAAATGCTTTCCAAGATGGAAAAAAAAGTGTGCATTTTACAACATCTGTACACAACAAATTTACTGAGTCGTTTCAGATCAAGAACTGTCCTCCACCCCCTTGGGAATAATGAAAATTCTGGAATAGAATCCCATCCCATTGGTCAAGGGGAACTTCCTGTATGGCTTTGAGGTCCAGCAAAAGCTGAATGGCTGACTCCATCAGACCCCACCTCACAGCATCTCTAGATACTGGGCAGGAGATAAAGAACCTCAGAAGAGTGGAGTAGATTCTAGTGAAAGACCCAACCTAACAGTGAACAGAACCCAGGTGTCTGAAGTAATACCCTTCCATAGGTCAGCAAACCCCGGTAAACTACCACTAATGGGGACAGACTGTGCACTAGGGCTGGCGACGGAACAGGCGACCTCCTCCTCCTCCTCCTCCTCGAAAGGGCCGTTTAGAAGAAAATGGCTGCCTGCTCTTGCCTGAGTGGTCAGGAGGAGGTTCTGGGTGTTGATAAGCAGGTTTCGATGGACAGTGGAAACTGGAAGTTGACTCTCCTCTGAACTGAGGGTGTTTGAAATAAGAAGCCGATCGATGTCCTACTCTCTGTAGAAGTAAAGGAAGAATTTTCCTTTTGTCCTTGTTCTCATCAGAAGGGGCTCAAGGACCTCACCAAAGATCAACCCTAGGACCAGGGCAGGTGCCAACTTCCATTTAGGTCTGCCGTCAGCTTGCCAGTTGCGTAGCCAGCACATACGCCTGGCTGCCACTGAGGAGGCAAAGGCCTTCATGGCAAATGGCACTAGGCAGGGTGCATGTGCCGTAAATTCAGTAGCCACCATGATCTTGTTGATGTCCTGGTGGGTACGGACCTCCGATGAGGGAATTCTATCACGCAGCTGCTTCAGCTACTTGTGTGAGGTTCTTGTAAAGAAAGAAGCCGCTGTAGAAGCCTTGACAGCCCAGGCAGCGGCCAAATGGGATCACTGTTGCAACTGTTCCACTCGTTTTTCTTCTGCCTTGAGGACTTCCTCTGGGTCTGAAGTGCAGATTAGGAGGAGGCCAGAGCAGTGACCGGAGCATCAACTGTGGGGACCTGAAGGGTCTTGGCAAGTTCAGGCCCCAGGTTAAAGAACCTGTGATCAGAGGCCAAAGGATTGGGCCCCGTGGCAGGATGCCTGAGTCTTCAAAGTAGCCGACTGTGTTTTAAAATAGCCGCTGACCACAAGGAGTCTTCAATAGGGCCACCAGGCTCACACGAGGCTTCTTTCTTCTTCCAGGGAGGCTCTGATCCTTCCCTGGAACTTTGTAGCTCTGCAGAAGGAAGAAAATTGAGGAAAAAAGGGCAGCCCAAGATCAAGGGGCTGCCTGCTTCACTGAAGGGTGAGAATCACCCCTGTGGCTCTGTAGGGAGCGTGGCCAACACCCAGACTCTCTTGAAATGGCCATCCGGCCAAGCAACAGCTTCCTCTTCGCCATGGAGCTCCTAAAACGGCCCCGCGGCTCTGCTGAGATGGCAGAAGCCTCCGCCCACAACAAATGGCCATCTGGCAGATCGATCCTGTGATCTTTGGCCCCAAGGGCTTAAAACAACCCCTGTGGCCCCTGCAGGCTGCTCCAGATCCCCGAAGCAGCCCTCAGCTGTTTGGCGGTCTCCCAATTGCCAGCTGTGAAGCAGAGCGCCAATTTCAAACCGAGGAAGCAAACTGAGGCTTTTTTTTTTTAAATAGAAATTTTTCCTTTGCAAGGTTGCCTTTGGGCAAAAACTGCAAAGGCATGAGAGACAATACCACACGTCCTTTGCTGCTAAGGACTGAGTAGAAACTGGGAGAAGTCACCCAAAGTGGGCGGAGCTAGGCTAATAAGCATTTTGCACAGACTCAGTCCTAAGCAAATAAGGAAGAGTACCACCTATCTTGACCTGTCGCAGCCTTACAAGGGAAAACATAATAATTAACAGAAACTAATACAGAATAAAGAGAAGGGATGGATAGAAGCTTCTGATTTCCTTTGCAATAAATACAGGTATGATTACAAAGTTATCTTACTCTATAATTACAAAAAAGCTCATCTTTTCTATTTTCAATTTTTTCTAAACATCAAAACCACAAAACATAAGAGCATTTTTTTTGTTTTATTCAGAAAATCTCTAAAGATTTTCCAGTCAGCCATAAATGGCAGATATAGTCTTTTCTCTAATCAAACAAATTAATTTAATCATCTCTGCAAGAACTTATCACTGGTTCTTTTGCAATCAGATTCTTATTCTTCAGCGTGGTGGTTGATACTACCCTACTCTATTGTCAGGGAACCATTTTGGTTTCTTAAAAACTAGCACTCAGAAAACTGCACTGATTATTAGTGTGTCACTGATAACATTGAACTATGCTGACCTGTTTAGTCTGCATTGTGATCATCTCGTTCTTAATGTCTTTCAGAAAATTGATGTGAGTTTAGAAGTATTTTAAACTTGCCCTGAAGCAGATTCATTCATATCCCCATCTCACAGAGATTACCCTACATACACAGCTACATTTTCTCTTATAGATACGGATAGAGCTAAATCAGCTATTCCAGGAATTATCTCAGTCCAGCTGCTAAGAGTTCTTTGTAAACATACTTTACAGGTCAGCCATTGCTGCAGATAATCTCTCATATCAAAAATTGAATAATCTCACTAATATGAACCTTATCTCCAATTATAATTTACTGTTTTGAAATTTTGCTTAAATTTTAATTACAAACTTGGTTTCTGTGCAAAATTCTACTTCAGTTCATAGTATAAAACAAGAACCTGCAGTCTTAGTTAGCAAAACGGGAAAGGCATTTATGCAGCTACAGCAACATTTGAACAATCTGTCTTCAAAATGACGTTACAGGCATAAGGAAAATGTTGGACTTTAATGCAGTCTTATCAAGTTAGTTACCTTGATAACTGCAATAAAACATAATTGGATGTTTCATACATTTGGATATAGCTTAACAATACATCTTGTTTGAAAAATTTTCAAAAAAATTTTTTTTTCAAAATTTTCAAAAAAAATTTTTTTTACATTGAAAAATCTGGGCTTATATACATCTTTATCTCCAAATCTATCCTAATAATATCTATTTTAAATAATCTGGCTTTTCTTATAAATTTAGCATCTTTAAGAAGAGGGTGAACTACAAAGAAATTCATCAATTTGCTGTTTACATCAATTTGTGTACTTAAATGAGAAATTGAGAGTATCATATCAGTGAAAAAAACAAGAAATTGTTTTTTAATTGATTTTGGATTCCTATAATTAAAACCGAATTCTACTTTGTGGAATCCCTTCCTCCTATCAAAAATATACAGTCTTTCACATACTGTCTTCTTTGGGAAGAACTCTGAATATTCCCTAAAACTCAAGATTCAGAAGGAATGTATAAAATTACTGTTTTGGAAAAAGAATGTTTTAAAAAATACCAGATTGATCCACTTTTCCTATGGACTATGCCATTCTGAGACAGTTCAGTGATAAACTGCACTGATCAGGTAGCACAAGCTGCTTCCCAAATGGAGCATTTATTTTTGAAAATGGCCAATCCGTCCCTATAGAATCCAGTGACAGGATGGATCACTGCGGAATACTTCAGAAAATTCTGTTCCTGAATCAGTGAGCTTTCCTTAATTACAAACATCTGCTATTTTAGAAAATCAATAATACATAATGCCAGGGAAGAATTCTAAACAGAAATTTATTATACTTGTTCTATGTAATTTTCCTCTCTGAAAATAAAGTCTATTTTATTTCATTCCTCTTCTTTGAAATAAGTTGAGTATATGGCTAAATTGCAGTAGACCAGACTTAAATGGAGTTTGGTAGTTTGTGTTTTTGCTTGTTTTTGTGAAACCCAGACATTCCCATAGCAGTCTATGTGAACCAGATCATCACTTTAAGCCATAACATGGTTTATGTGAGCATAATATGCTATGATAACATAAGAATTGTGTTTTTTAAAAAACCTACTTTTGCAGTTAATTTAATGTGTAGTTTCCTCACAAAAATTCTCATGCTTAGCACTTCACAGTGACAAAGCTGTTTCACAATAATGTGTTAAATAGTCTTTCACTTTATATATACATACTCATATATATTCATAAATGAAGACTGATATATTGAAAACCTTACTAAAACAATTACACACATTTCATGCACAAACTATATAAGCAAGCATCTACATACAATACATATGTTACTATGTATTTCAATGAATGAGTTCTTGTATCATTGTAAGGTGTCTGGGAGGGATATTTTGCCTGCCCATATATGTATTTTTTAAAAAGTTTATTTATTTATTTATTTATTCATATTTTATTTGGTTTGTCAATTGCTTACAAGATAAAATAGGTATAAGTAAAAACATAGTTGTGAATACATGGATACATATAAGAAAAATAAAAGAAACAATAGGACAGGGATGGTAGGCATGTTGGTACGCTTATGCACGCCCGCTACAGACCCCTTAGGAAAGGGGTGAGGTCAATAGTAGACAGTCTAAGGTTTAAGTTTTTGGGGTTTGGGGAAGAAACCACAGAGTCAGATAGAGTATTCCAGACATTGACCACTCTGTTGCTGAAGTCGTATTTCCTGCAATCAAGTTTGGTGTGATTAACCTTGAGTTTGTATCTACTGTTTGCTCTTGTATTGTTATGGTTGAAGCTGAAGTATTCATTGACAGGTAGGACACTGCAATGTATGATTTTATATAGGACATTGCAATGTATGATTTTATATATCCGAAAGCACCAGCCTGAGGATGGTGAGTGGAACCTCGCCGAAACGTCGCCAAGATACTCTTAATCTTACATGGGAAAAGACCCGAACACACCTAGACCTACATACCTGTACCCGTGAAAATCTATGAAAACAAATACAAAAACATATATAATACATATATACATACATACATATATATATAATACTATATATATATATATATATATATATATATATATATATATATATATATATATATATATATATATATGTATGTATATGTATATGTATATAAAATACAATATATATATATAATACTATATATATATATATATATATATATATATATATATATATATATATATATATATATATATATATATATATAAATATTTTCTGAGGTTATGGTATTTGTATGTGGATCTTTGGTTGTTCGGTTTTCTCCTGCTTCTCAGAGAAGCAAGAGCCGAAGACAGAAGCCTGAAGATGATGAATGAGACTTCATCGAAACGTTGCCTAGATACTCGAATCTTATGCGGAGAAAACCCGAACAACCAAAGATACACACACACAGCACGCACACACACACACACACACACACACACACACACACACATATATATATATATTTGTTTTCTGAGGTTCTCATGGTATTTGTATGTGGATCTTTGGTTGTTGGGTTTTCTCCCAGCGTAAGATTCGAAGTATCTAGGCAACGTTCGATGAAGTCTCATTCATCATCTTCAGGCTTCTGTCTCCGGCTCTGTGCTTCTCAGAGTAATGTGAGATTGCAGCTGCTTCCTCCTTTTAACTGCCAGTGGGGGTGGGACTTGATTGGGTGGGGGCTTGGCTGTGTTCTGATTGGGTGGGGTGTGTTCTCATTGGTAGGGGTTTGGCTGTGTTCTGATTGGTTGGGGGTTAGCTGTGTTCTGATTGGTTGGAGGCGTGTTCTGTTCAGGTGGGGCTTGGTTGTGCTCAGGTTAGTCTTAGTTGCTGGGGATTTGAGCTGGTGAGTTGTGATCTTGCTGTTTGGCTTCGAGTTCGTGGTCCTTCTGCATCTTCATAGTGGGTGTCGGTTTGCTTCATGTATGGCTCGGAGGGGTTTGAAGTGGGTAGTGATGCAGCTGCCGTGCAGCTTCTGGTCCATGGTCGTGTCTCATCTTCTGAGTGGGTGGGAGTCTGTTTTCTACATGGAAGTGTGGTGGTGGCATCTTGTGTGGCTCTCATGGGTGTGGGTCTGGTGTCCTTCTTCATGTTAGGTACTCGTCTGTTCATGAGGGCGGGTTTCCAAATGGCTGGAAGGCGGGAGGTGTCATCTCGTTTGTTCATGCTGTGTGGGCGTTTTTCTATCTCTATGGCTTCTCTGATTATTCTGCTGTTGAAGTGTTCGGTTTTGGCGATAGTTCTGGTATTTTTAAAATCAATTTCATGTCCTGTGGCTTTGAGGTGTTGGACCAGGGAAGAGGTCGTTTCTTCTTTTTGATTGAGTTCTTATGTTCTTCAATGCGTGCACTTATTCTTCTGTTAGTTTGTCCAATGTATGTGGTAGGGCAGGCAGTGCAGGGATTTCATATACTCCTTGGTTTTCTAATTCGATTTTGTCTTTGGGGTTTCTTAGGATGGTGGATATTTTTCTGTTTGTGCAGAATGCTGTTTTGATGTTGTGTTTTTGGAGGATCTTGCTAATTTTGTCTGTAGTGCCTTTTATATATGGGAGGAGGGCTTTGCCGTTTTCTTGTTCTCTGTCTTGGATTTTGGTTGGGGTTTCTTTTTGGATTAGGTGGGTAATCTTCTTTCTTTGGAATCCATTGGCTGCAAGTACGTTGGTGAGAGTGTGTAGTTCGGTTTTTGGTGTTGTTCATCGGCTAAGCATTTTGTTCTGGAGATGAGTGTCTTGGCTACGGAATTGATCTGTGCTGGGTGGTGGTGTGAGAGTGCATGTAGATAGCGGTTAGTATGTGTTTTCTTCTGGTAGATGGTGTGTCCTAGGGAGCCATTGGATCTTTTGTATACCAAAACATCTAGGAAGGGAAGTTGGTTGTTGGCTTCTGTTTCCATGGTGAATTGTATTTTGGGGTATAGGCTGTTGAGGTGTGTGAGGAAGTTGTTCAGTTTTTCTTTCCCATGTGGCCAGATTATGAAGGTGTCATCTACGTATCTGAGCCAGAGTTTGGGTTTGTGGTCGTATTTTTCTAGAGCTTGTGTTTCAAAGTGTTCCATGTAGAGGTTTGCGATGACAGGTGAGAGGGGTGATCCCATGGGTGCTCCTTCTATTTGTTTGTATTTTTGTCCATTGTAGGTGAAGTATGTATTGGATAGGCAGTGGTTGGTTAGATCTAGGATGTGCTTGGGGGGGTTGTATTTGTTTTGGATGGCTGTCAAGGCTTCTTTTATTGGCACTTGGGTGAAGAGGGATATGACATCGAAGCTTACTAGTAGGTCGCTAGGTTGTAAGTTTTGTTTCTTTATGATCTCGATGAATTGGAATGAGTTTCTTACGTGTGAGTTGATGGATTCTGCATAAGGTTGTAGTTGTTTGATGTCATATCCACCATGGAAACAGAAGCCAACAACCAACTTCCCTTCCTAGATGTCTTGGTATACAAAAGATCCAATGGCTCCCTAGGACACACCATCTACCAGAAGAAAACACATACTAACCGCTATCTACATGCACTCACACCACCACCCAGCACAGATCAATTCCGTAGCCAAGACACTCATCTCCAAACAAAATGCTTAGTCGATGAACAACACCAAAAAACCGAACTACACACTCTCACCAACGTACTTGCAGCCAATGGATTCCAAAGAAAGAAGATTACCCGCCTAATCCAAAAAGAAACCCCAACCAAAATCCAAGACAGAGAACAAGAGAACGGCAAAGCCCTCCTCCCATATATAAAAGGCACTACAGACAAAATTAGCAAGATCCTCCAAAAACACAACATCAAAACAGCATTCTGCACAAACAGAAAAATATCCACCATCCTAAGAAACCCCAAAGACAAAATCGAATTAGAAAACCAAGGAGTATATGAAATCCCCTGCACTGCCTGCCCTACCACATACATTGGACAAACTAACAGAAGAATAAGTGCACGCATTGAAGAACATAAGAACTCAATCAAAAAGAAGAAACGACCTCTTCCTGGTCCAACACCTCAAAGCCACAGGACATGAAATTGATTTTAAAAATACCAGAACTATCGCCAAAACCGAACACTTCAACAGCAGAATAATCAGAGAAGCCATAGAGATAGAAAAACGCCCACACAGCATGAACAAACGAGATGACACCTCCCGCCTTCCAGCCATTTGGAAACCCGCCCTCATGAACAGACGAGTACCTAACATGAAGAAGGACACCAGACCCACACCCATGAGAGCCACACAAGATGCCACCACCACACTTCCATGTAGAAAACAGACTCCCACCCACTCAGAAGATGAGACATGACCATGGACCAGAAGCTGCACGGCAGCTGCATCACTACCCACTTCAAACCCCTCCGAGCCATACATGAAGCAAACCGACACCCACTATGAAGATGCAGAAGGACCACGAACTCAAGCCAAACAGCAAGATCACAACTCACCAGCTCAAATCCCCCAGCAACTAAGACTAACCTGAGCACAACCAAGCCCCCACCTGAACAGAACACGCCTCCAACCAATCAGAACACAGCTAACCCCCAACCAATCAGAACACAGCCAAACCCCCTACCAATGAGAACACACCCCACCCAATCAGAACACAGCCAAGCCCCCACCCAATCAAGTCCCACCCCACTGGCAGTTAAAAGGAGGAAGCAGCTGCAATCTCACATTACTCTGAGAAGCACAGAGCCGAGACAGAAGCCTGAAGATGATGAATGAGACTTCATCGAAACGTTGCCTAGATACTTGAATCTTACGCGGGAAAACCCGAACAACCAAAGATCCATATATATATACATATACATATACATATACATATACATATACATATACATATACATATACATATATATATATATATATATATATATATATATATATATATATATATATATGTTTTCTGAGGTTCTATGCTGGTATTTATATGTAGATCTTTGGTTGTTCGGGTTTCTCCCAGATTCAAGTATCTAGGCAACGTTCGATGAAGTCTCATGAATGATGATGAATGAGACTTCATCGAAACGTTGCCTAGATACTTTGAATCTTACGCGGGAGAAACCCGAACAACCAAAGATCTACATATATATATATATATATATATATAATATTATTATATATGTGTGTATGTGTGTGTATGCATGCATGCATAGGAGCTCCAAAATAAAATATGTAAAGGCTTAAATAATAGATCCAGTACATCCAACTAGCTTAAGGTTGGGTGATCCATCAGCAACCAAAAAAAAAACCTACCCTGAAGTAAATTTTTGTATCCACAGACAATTAAAATTTATGAAATATTATAAACCAAGAAAGCAAAATTGACCAACTATTCTGTGACAGATCATCAAATACTAATCTGACCACTGGGATAGAGAAGAACACAACTTCCAATCATCAATAATTTGGGATAAAAAAGTGACAAGGAGGTGTTAATTGAATGACAGAGACTCATATTTAATGGGCAATATTGCATGATGATTACTGAATTTTATTATATCTATTGTCCCATCATCAGGAATACTATTGGCATAAGACTCGAGGAAATCCCCAACATTGACTAATAATGAGCAAGAACTTCCTTGGGGATTAAAAAAAAAGATTCCAGGAATTGTTTAATCAGCACTTGTTAAATATGTAAATCAAGCTCACATCCATGAAAATCTTTGCACTGTGGAAAGGGCAGTCTTTAGGGGGATGTTGTTTTAAATGGTGTACAGCTTGGCATTATCTGTGAACCAGACCAATAAGAACTATTGAAACATTGCCTTAGCACAAATGTGGAAACCTATATTACCACGCAGCACTGGTAAAGAGAAAGGGAGAAGGAAAACAACACAATCAGCAATGTTGTGTCCTGGTTTAAGCAATCTAAATTTAAATGATTTGTACGCGTACTAAGCATACTTTATAAAAGTCCTTGGGAGGGTGGAAATTAAAAACAAAGCAAAATGATAGAAAAATTGCAAGCTAATATGAAAATTCATTAATATGAACAGGCATTATGGTAGATTTACCGACTGCATACTTAATTCCTTAATTTAAAGCATTCGTATTCTCATGTCTCATTCATATTCTACAAAATGCTGTTACATAATTAGCTTATGTTTATAACAATTGTACACCTTTATAGACGTATTAGGTTTATAGATGAACCAAGGAAGAATGATATATACAGAACTCCCCAAAGGCCACTGCTGTGTTGAAATTTGCAACCATCTCTCTCAAATCCAAATCAGAGTTTATACAAAGAATATAAACCACATGCAGCATAAACACTGAACAAAAACAGGCAAAGATCATGCATGTCCTTTTTTTACAGCTGGAATGTAATGGTTGAAACAAATCAAACAGTCTGAGCACAAAAAATAGAAATTTGTTTTTAAGAAATTTTGTTCTTATATCAACTGTCTTTCATTGTAGAAATACAATGCTATTCATAATCAAAAGTATTCCACATGTGTGGGCACAGAATTATCAGCTATATTTTGGAAAGGAACAGGGAAAAATTATTTATTGTCTTCCTAACTCTCATTATCTTTTCATATTGCTATTTTTCTTTTTCTGAATAAGGTCAGAAACAATGACCAATCTTACTAATGATGCTGAGTCAATCCCTTATCACATTTTTGTACATCCTTCTGTTTCAGAAGTGTTTAAAAATGATAGCATTATTTCTACTGAACAGGGTTTGTTGCAACAACCTCTTTGAAGTAATCCATTGGGCTAAGCCAACATTTTAATTATCAGTTACTATTTGATGAAGAGATTAGCTATTTAAATAATGCAATACCAAATGTGATGCTGTTTTTTTCCAACCTACAAAAAAATGTGTCATTTCCAAATTGGAGAGCTCATTTTATATTTGAGAAATCATAATGGAACAACTTATACCCATCCACTGTGTATGAATATTTAACAGCGTTTACCAGCTGTGTTCCTTTTATAGAACTGAAGGCATTTCAAACAAATGTTTAGCACCTTTTATCATTTTTAGTTTATTTAATTGGAATCACTCAACTCACCAGCCAAATGCAAAAACCTCTGTTCCTGCAGTCTACTCATGATGAGCAACTATCCTGAGTGCAGGTGGGTAATCTCATGACCTCTCCTTTTTCAAGAGGAACTTTGGTGGCCAGAAGTTACCATTTGACCTCCAATCTCCACCGCAGTGTTGTCCCATCTCCTTCAGGGACGGTTAATTTGCCATGAATCCCACCCTCCAGAAGTTCCCCCTTGGATCAGAAATTAATCTGGCTAATGAACACATTTGCCTGCTCTGCTCCCAAATGCTCATGCTTTTTTTTTAGGGGTTCTGTAACTGTTCCATTAATAGCTTAGTAATCTAAACCATTGCTGCAGGTATCACATAAACTATGAGCGAATGGCAATAATCCCTGAAGTGTGCGTCAGGACAAACTAGTGTGTTCCTGAAGGCCTTGCAGCAAGGGAAAATGAAATATAATACATGTGCTTGCAAGTACACACACAAAAAAACCCACCCACAGTTAAGATTAAAAGGTTCTGCCAAAGGATAGATTAGAATCAGGATCTCTCTGTTAACATTCCTAACCAACGTGACAAAGGCATTCATCAAACTTCATTTATCCATATCTTCACTGCTACTGAGCAATGTTTCTACAAGACAAAAAGTCTTTTACTAGCTGAAACTCTGCTAACCTTCATTTTTGGACACCGCCACAATAATTATGCTTTATAGAGTTTAGTTCTACATAATGCTAGAGGAGGAATGTTTTACTATTAATTAAACAAGGCACAATGGTCTAGTTTTCACATATCACCACATCATAATAGATGCCTCTGCCTAGTTGAACCAACTTATTAACTTATTAAGAATGAGCTACACCTTTTTCAGCTCTTCCCTTAGAATTTTATTTTATTACAAAGTGGTCCTTTATTATATTTCTCAGATTCAGCTCCACTCGAGACTCCAGAGAGATATGCATGCAAATTTTCTACTCTCAAATGCTCAGGCTCTATACCTCATGGTAGAAACAAGGGCTGAAAAATTATGGAGTACAACGCCCTAAACATTGACAGTCCCAATTCTAAGACATATAATCATTAGAGGAGGAATTGACAGTACAGCAACCACAGAGACAACCAAATTTTGGTGTTATACCTATTCTGGTGTTATACCAAAACAGGACAAAATGTATTTGTAAATTTAGAAGGTATTTTCATTTTCCTTGAATTTTAATATATTGTTTGCATTACATAAAGGTTAAAATATATCTAAAGCTTTTTATACAACTCTGCAGGTCAAAGAAGATACAACAACAATGAAATTCCTTTTCGATAAATCTGTACAAGTAGTCCTCAACTTACAATTCATTTAGTGACTGTTCAAAGTTAGAACAGCACTGAAAAAAGTTACTTATGTCCGTTTTTCACACGTATGACCATTGCAGAATCCCTATGGTCATGTGATCAAAATTTGGATGCTTGGTGACTGGTTCATAATTATGACAGTTGCAGGGTCCTGGGGTCATATGATCCCTTTTGCAACCTTCTGACAAGCAAAGTCAATGGAGAAGCTGGATTCACTTAATAACCGTGTTACTAACTTAACAACTGCAATGATTCACTTAACAACTCTGGCAAGAAAGGTTATAAATGGGGCAAAATTCACTTAACAAATGTCTCACTTAACAACATAAAGTTT
The DNA here is from genome assembly GCF_049901715.1 of Pseudonaja textilis. Taxonomy (NCBI): domain Eukaryota; kingdom Metazoa; phylum Chordata; class Lepidosauria; order Squamata; family Elapidae; genus Pseudonaja; species Pseudonaja textilis. Next base: position 95,491,166 of record NC_141992.1, read on the forward strand.
GGGTTCAATTGTGTTCATAAATCGAGAACTACTTATATGCCATTTTTGATTTGAAAATACTCGTGAGGATCTTCAGATTATAAGGACAGCTTTGAGTGCTATTATTTTATGAGAAAATGCCACCTTTAATGATATATTTTATTGCAAGCTTTAAACTTTCATTCAAGCACATGTATACAATGTTACTATCTTTATTTATTTACCAATAGAATGATTTGCAACAGTATTTCTGAATACATAAACCACAATAGATCTAAAGCAATAGGAAACAAAAATGTTTTCTCAGACACAATCTGTTCATTAGTTTAACATTAGCTTGCACTTCACTACCCTTGTTTCCACCAGTCTGTGCTACATGCAACAAATATATTTTATCCTAGAGCCGTGATGGCAAACCTATGGCACGCATGTCACAGGTGGTACGCAGAGCCATTTTGTGTGGGCATGCGAGCCCCAGCCAAACTTACCTGCACTGCATTGCGCATGTGCGTGACTCCCAGCTGATTTTTGGCCTGTTTGAGGCCTTTTTCCCCCTCCCAGAGGCTCAAGAGAAGCCTCTGCAGTCTTTGGAGGCCAAAAAAAAAAAGATGGTTTCGACACTACTGCTATTTCCAGAAATACCAGAAGTGCAGAAAACGGAAGTGCTGAAATGGGCCCATTTTTCATCTTCCAAAGGATGCAGAGGCTTCCTCGAGCCCCTGGGAGAGAGAAAATGGCCTCGCCTAGGCTCCAGAGTCCCTCCGAAGGCTGAAAACGGGCAATTCTGGTATTTCCAGAAGGCCCATTTTTCGGACCTCTGAGGCTGCAGAGGCTTCCCTCGAAACTTTGGGAAGGCAAAAAGGCCTCAAACAGGCCGAAAAACAGCTATGAAGTGTGCACATGAGCAGTGCAGGTAAGGGGGAGGTTGCACATACGTGCACAGGGGGGCAGGGCACATTGCATTATGGGGGCTGGCGCATGCGCGCTTTCGGCACACCACAACAAAAAGGTTCGCCATCACTGTCCTAGAGTTTCCTATGATTTTGAGACCATGAGAGCCCAAATTCCTAACCACTTTGGTTACTGGCTAAAAATTATCCTCAATTGCTCATTCAGAATGAATTTTTTGCAAAGTGAGTCTTATTAAACTTCTCTTGCAAAGTAAGTGATTGTTAGAAGTTTTAACTCCCATTACAATGATTTTTGTAAGGGTTACTTGTTGGCCTCTGAGACATTCTTTCTAATCATAAAAAAAATCAGCATTTGAAAATACAATAGTATCAAGAAACTTAAAGAAATATATTGTGATTATTAATGCTTTGGACTATGGGTAAGAATTAGGAATCCCTCTCCAACCCCATGTGCAACTCAGATTAGAAGACAAATCATGGCAGTATTTTTTTTTAATTTCTTGTCATTAATCATAAAGAGATTTACTTGGGATTCTAAGTGACCTCTCATCTGGGCACTGTTGAGACCTGCATAGCTACCTACATGGCATACCGCAAACATACATTCATGAAAAAGGGGATAATTTTTGTTGAATACAAATTCCATTTCTTTTTCTTCCTCCTCTTTATGATTCTGACTGATAATAAGAAAGTGGTTCCAGGGATATGTCTGCCTGAATATATCCAGATATTCAACATAAAACCCTGGTTCTATTTGTTCACTTGGGAGTACAGCTTCAGATACGATTATTATTAGCTACAGGCAGCACATTAAATTATATTTAATATAAATAAAAATAAAAAATGCAAATTGATATTTCTTAACGATAACATACTGTAAATTAAAATGAAAATTGACATTTCTTAGTAAATTACTCTACACTACAGGTAATCTCAATTTATGACCACAGTTGAGCCCCAAATTTCCATTTCTAAGCAAGGCAGTGGTTAATTGAGTTTTGCCCCATTTTATGGGGGCAACTGTTAAGTGAATCATATGATTATTAAGTAAATCTGGCTACCCCCATTAACTTTGCTTGTTGGAAGCCAGCTGGAATGGTTATGAATGGTGATCACATGACCTCAGAATGACGCAACTGTCATAAATACATGCCAGTTGCCAAGCACTTAAATTTGATCACATGACCATGGAGAAGCTGCAAAGGTCGTAAGTGTGAAAACCAGTCATAAGTTATTTTTTTCAGTGATGTTATAATTTTGAACTGCCACAATTGTCATGACAACTCCATCAGGTAGATCTGAAAGGGACTAAGGTTGATAGTATGCTAAGAAGTAGAACAAATCATACTTATTTTTCTTAAGAGGGAGACTAAGTTTTTCTCAAACTGGTTCATACATCTTTCATACCTCCCTGCATCTCTATTATTATTATTGTACATATATCCTGTCTTTACGCTGAAACAAAAGACAGCACCTTCCAAATGGAACCTTCCCTCATTTTATCTCATCAAGACAAAATTTTCATCCTTTCTTTTTAGGATGAAAAATAATGCTTGGCCAAGTCATCAAAGCAGGGTTTGAATTGGGCTTCTTCTTAGACCCAGTTCAACATTTTAATTATTGTATCACATTGGTTCTCTTAAAAGTACACACCTCCAGTCAAGAGAAATAAGATGCTTCAACAGCATAAGCAACTTTCTACTATTTCCAGAATATAGTCCAACACTTCAGGAGTATAGGACAATAAAATATAGTCACAAATAGCTTAGTCTGATCTGCCTTTTTCAATGGAAAAAAAGCATCTTCAGTAGGGGGCATTTATTTGTGTGTCCACCAAACATTGCTGAAATATACAAAAATGAAAAGCAAAACCCTATATATTTTGATATAAATACTCTTTACCTGAAGCAAAGGTAGAAAAGTTTAATTTAAAAAAGCACTTTGTTTCCTTTCTTTTTTTCTGCCCATAATTCACAGGGCTAGAAAACAAACACATGCAAAATACTGTCAGACGCATATGCTATAGAAAGAGACATAGTCCAATTCATTATGTCAGGCATAATTGCCCCAAAGGAAGCAGTTAGGAAGATACACACATACAGCATTGAACCCAAGATCCTCTGTAGTCTGCCATTGTGTAAGAAGTCACTCTTTATCTATTCATGTTGCTTGCTATAACCCCTAAAGTAAAAGCACAATATAAATATGATAAAATTAAGGATATACACAGGGATAGCTTGGTTCAGACTAACAACAGCCACAGCAAGGCATGTTCCTCAGTCATAACTGAAACAGGAAAACTTCCTTAAATAGTACATCTATTCTTGTCCAATTACACACACACACACACACACACACCATACCAATGTATCATGCAGAACAGCCATACCAAGAAACATAGGTTGTTGTTATCTTTTTGGCAAGCCAATGCTGTATAAAGCAACCTGCAACGAACAATGTAACAGCTCACAGAGCACTGTTGGCATAGCAACAGGCAGGCCCACCACACTGTAATTTTTACCACAGACCTCCACTCCCAAACTTAAAAAGTCCATTTTCTAAACTCAATAGCAAGGTATTTCTTCACTTTTATGATGCCTACTGACTCCAGGATCAGTTTTATGATCCTAAACTCTAGCAAGTGTCACTGCATAACAAGCACTTTATCACAATAGAAGCCTCTTGCACCAAATCTTAAAACTGTAGAGTAAAATATGCAGATATCACTCCCTTTCAAACCATCACAAAAACCTTAGTCAACAACAATTATCATTATATAAGGTACTTTTTGAATGATGAATTATTTTCTCATCCTGAAAACTATCCTGTAAACTAATCATGAGTAAAAGACAAAAATTGACAATTTTTACATCATGTTCCATTTCTCAGACTTCTCCAAATGCATGCATACATAAAGCCACATACAAACCTACATTGGTCAAACAAGATAGAAATAAATGTCTAAAAAGTTGTAAGTCCACATATGGAAGTCAGAGAGAAGAAAAAAATAAGGGAGGAAACAGAAATATGCACATTAGAATTGCAGTGATATGAAAGACTGAAGTTCACTTAAAAAAAAGATTTCTGTTGAACAAAAGCACCCACCTTCTACCTATCAATCTTGAAGAATATTTAATGTTGTAAGAGGGAACAATGCACAGATGTTGTCTACTAACACCGAGTCCCAAAGCCTGTTGCAAGACAGAAAGTGAAAAATGGCTTTCAGCCGCTAATATTATTGCACAACAAAACACACACCCTGCTGTGCTCTGCTGCTGCTATAACATAAGCTATCAAAAAAAGAACATGACATGGGAGTTTCAGCACACGTTACTGAATTGAGAAAAGATAAGTCATAATTCTTGGGTCTTGTCACTCTGAAGTTGATTGTACAGGTATTATCAACATATCTGAAAATCAGAACTTTGAACAATCCTAGTACTTAAATCATTTCCCTTGCCAACACTGCCACACAGACAGAATTTCTGACAGTTCATCCATGTCTTTAAACTTTGAAAAAATATTTAATCATAATTAACAAAACTTCCTGAGGCACACACTTACAAAATGTAGAGCCTAAAAATATATCAGCTTTCTGTTATAATTAAAATTATGAGGCCATTAAATGTTTTTAAGATATCAAAATAGAGTCACCTATTCACTCAGACATAATAGCCAGTAAGGAGAAGACAAAAATTATGTGCAACTACAGTAAATTGCTAGTCTGAATCCCTTTTCTCCATCATGCTATTAGATTTGGTATGTTCATATGGTTCAATTAAGGATTAGGGCTCCCTTGTTACACTGTAGCATCTAGTAACTCAGCTACAATGTTTCAGTGTTAAACTAGTGCTGTTTTCTTATATTAAAATATGATTGTTTGTTTTCAGAATACTAAAAATAAATTTCATACCAACTTGCCTACATGACTAAGAATCATTCCCTAGACAATAAGGCAAGATAGCTTCACTAAATAATCTGACATCATTTTTTTTTTACCAACTCAGAATATTATATTACGATTTAATCAAAATATTTAAATAGAGACCAGTGAAGTTAATGTGTAAATAAATCTGCCCATCCAAAAAGATAATAGGATATATATTATGGGGAAATAAGATTTAGAGAAAATGCCAACTGTTAAAACTTCTCAGTATTGGGATAAACTGTCTAAATTGTAAAACCTCCTCTCTTCTGAAGAGGATTTTAAAAAAGATAAATCAACATGTGTTGGGAAGATTTCATCATAGTACCTCAGCTTGAAGAACTGAGGAGAAGGGGCTACACTAGGTTAACTAATTCCTTTTGAATTCTAAGTGGTTTCTTGCAAATTGAAACTCTTCTCAGCACCAAATGAATAGATCATGAAATTTGATTCTCCTGAATTAGCAGTGCATCTGTCAAGACAAATAGGAACAGTCTGACTGCAATCTCGAAGCTGTAGGCAGAGCTTTCCAACCTTGACCACTATGTGGACTTCAACTCCCAGAGTTCCCTAGCCACTTCGATTCATGTCTTTGAATACTCAGCATGCAATGGGCAAACTCATCCCACCATTCCAGAATTATTCTTCACTGGCATCATAAGCAGCAAACAGCAGCTGTCCATCACAAGCAGGAAAAACTCATAGCAGTATAAATTGCACAAAGTAAAACCTTGTGAAAAATGGCTCTCTAATGCAGTTGATATTTCCAAAAATGCAACTGATACATATAGAAGCCAGTGAATGACAAATAAATAAATAAACAACTCTTCCAAGTTTGCAATATAGTAGCACCTCCAAAGTACTGACACTCCCTAAAGAAATGAAGCTTTTATGCACTAATTGGAGAGATTGTAGGGAGACGCCTATATTACTACTACTCACACTGCTAAATGCAGCTTGAAAACAAACAGGAAGCCCTCCACTGGCCTCTTTGGGAGGAAGTATAAAACTGCAAATATATATATATATGTATCCATCATCATGCCAGGAAAAGCAGACTCTGACACCTACAGTTAAATCAGCAATAATGTAAATGCTGTCTTTCTTATAGATGTTGAAATGTATTTTCTTTTAAACTGGAAAGGATAACAACAGGATTTTAAGACCTAAGTGTTTGTTGTTTGTTTTAAAAAAGAAGTAATTCCCAAAGGGAACTTAATTATTATTAGTTAACTTTTACAAACTAAACACAAAACAATAGGTGAATTTCAGATACCCCTCCAAACAACTGCCAACAGCTACATGACTGGAATATTCCAATTAAGTCTGGCTCCCAGTATAGCACTAAGAAGTATTTATGTCTGAATTCCTCTATGGGGAAACAACATGCATACCAAAATAAACAACAGAGACATTCATCTCTTTTTGTTTCTTCTCCAGAATAACTGGAACCGAAGGAGATGAGAAATCAGATTATTTTCCCTCATCAACCCTGGCTTGTCACCTAGCAGAAGGCATTGGGGATACCGTAATGGGAAGCAGAGCAATCCGAAAGCACACACACCCCAAAAATGAAAGAGAGGGAGAGATGAAAGACGGGCGCCCAAATCCTGGAGGGCCTAAATCACCTGCCAACCCCATCTAAACCGAGCCCCGTATCAGGAAAGATGCTCGCCCTCGGCAACTTAGTCGAGGGGGAGGATGCTCGGGTGCCTTTTGCTCAGCGCCAAAGCTCTGGGTCGCAGCTTAACGCCAAACGTCCAAAGTGCGAAAAGCCAGGCCTCCCAGGACCTGGGAAAGGCAGCAGCAGCAGCAGCAGCATCGCCTTTCCTTCCAGCGCCAGCAGCAGATCCCTAATTCTCTTCTCTTTGGGGGCGGTGGGTGGGTGGGTTTGTCTTTGACGGGCGCGCGTTTCCATGCATGCGAGCGAGGCGACCCCGAGAGATTGCGAGGCTGGCTGTCCTTATCGCTCTCACCTCAGGAGCTCCGCTGCCGAACGGCCTTGGCCGTCTTCCCTTCTCAAGCCCCGACGGCCGGGCTTGCAAAAGAAGTGTGTCTTCTTGGGCTTCGGGTGGCGGTTGGACGGCGCGGCTTGCTAGTTTTCGCAGGGTTGCTCCGGCTGCTGCTCGGGAGGGACGGGGGAGAGAGCAGGGCAGGAGAAGGTCGCGAGTTGCAGCCCGTCCGCGCGACCGGCGAGGAGGCAGCAGCAGGCAGGGAGCAAGCGCGAGGCTGGGGGGAAAAAAAGAGAGCGAACGAGCGAGCGAGCTGGCAGGCGGCGATGGAGGCAGCGGCAGCAGCCTAGGCAAACAGGCGGGCGCTGGGCGGCCTCTCCGGGGAGTCGGAGGCGGGACCGAAAGCGAGGAAGGGGCGGGACGCGCAGCAACGGCTCTGGAGAACAGGAGAAAGAGGAACTCGGCCCGGGAAGAAACAAATGGAAAAAACGAGAACGACGTGGGAGCGGTGCGGCTGGTTACAGCCCGCTCTTCCTTTACGCAGGTCCTACTCGAGCCTCTCAGTCTTCCGGAGCGAAACTCCTCCCTCCGGCCCGGGGTGCCCACGCAAAAAGCATCCTTCTTTTTTTTTTTTTTGACAGAATTGCAGCGGGAAGGGGAGGGATGGGGTGGGGGGGGGAAACAGCTGGCAAGCACACCTGGAAGCCCGCAGGAGGAGAGACCTCGCCCCCGCTTCAATTACGCGCTGCACCGACAGAGGCGTCAAAAACGAAGGGGTAAAATCCTGAGGTGTTTGACTGGACTGGGCCACTTCCGATGGCCAACGCGGGGGGGAGGGGGGAGAACATCGTGCTTTTCTCTTAGAAAAGTTGATGCAAAAGAGAGAACGACGCCGACCGTTTTCTATCGCTGCGTTCTTTATTCTGCTCTGGGGTGGGGTAGGGTGGGGGGTGAAGATCTCTTTGGGTCCCCTGTGTCAAAACAAAGCAATTGCCGCAATTCCCATTGCAATTATAGAATGGTACAATCCAGCGTTGTTCCACCTCTTGGTACCCAATCCAAATCTGGACTATATCCATTAAGCAAAAATTTGGATGCTATAATTTAGACAGTGGTCCATATGCTGCACCAAATGAAGCAAGCCTCTCAGCCTCTCCATATTCAGCTTTCTGCAGATAAAGCAGTAGCACAACAGGGGAAAAGGTTTTTGTTTTTTTTTCTCTTTTCTCTTCAAGTGTTTTGCTTTCAGGGACCTTTTTAAAACTAGTGCTCTTCAGAAATGGTATCACACACCTGTACTCTGACATGGTAACATTTGTTAAGCATTGTAGCCTGCTATACACAAAGATGTGGTGAAATATTTTCCACTTTGGCACAAGTCCTTCTGGTGCTCCTGGAAAGATACAAACCTAGGGAGAACTCAGGTGTGTGGCACTACTTTGCACTTCCATTTATTGCATTTTATCTAGCTCTTCAGGGAGAGCAGAATAACATAAAGTTTTCTCTCTCACACACGCACAAAGTGTCTCATGACAATCCCGTGTAGTATATTACACTGAGCAAGAATGGCTTGCTGGAAGTCTAGATGTCTCTGGTACCAATCACTATATTACAATGGCTTTTTTTCATAATGCCAAAAATCATAATCCCCATTTTCAAATCTCCGGATGTGATGAATATCTACTCTAGCTTCCTTGTTGGTTAATGATTTGTTGGCTACAAAACTGTCCATATTGGAATGGATTATTGAATATACATAAGTCTTTAGTCAGCTTCATGTCTTCAGACATCAAGAAAATTGATTCTGTAAAAGATTCATTTGAGCCCTTCTGCTCTACACTCTTTCTTCTCATTGCATCCTACGTGGTATAATATCTTTAGCTTTGGTTGTTGTTGTCCATGGTCAACAGATCAATAAACCAAAGAGTGAAATTGCCTAAAAGTATTGAAATAACTCTTCAAATTATACTTTAACTGATTAATTTTGCCGCCTTGTATGTATGGAAAGCGTTGATCCATCTGATCATTTAAAATTCAGAACCATGTTCACCTTTTGATGTTTGGGGCCCAGAGCAATTGCAACAATTCACTCCCCCCCACACACACACACCTTCCCATATCCCTCTTTTAAAAAAGGCCCACAGTGCAAAGCATTAGGCAAAGAGGAAAACAGTATATCAAATATTGGCATTCCAACAAAGACAAATTATTCCTGCTAGAGCAGAATAGTTGGTACATTCCTTAGCAGCATATCATCTGTCCAAAAACAGGTGCGAAACAACTGAAGGATATTGACTTTATTTCTACACAGGGTGTATAAAATTGGCTATATTAGTTCATTTTAATTAAATGTGATATTAAAATTGTACTGTATTTGGGGAAAAAAAGTTTCTACAAAACAAAGAGATTTATTTAAAATAGCTTCCTGAGTAGGAAGGGAAATTATTAATGTCTAGATATCTTGAAATGTTGCTTCATTGACTAAAAATAGTCAAATTACTAAACAAGCAAAAGCTAACACTTGCTTTCCTCTGAATTAGGAAGGGCTGGATTTTGTTGAATAATAATTCAGAGCAAAATCATAACAGAATTTTAAAAAAGGACATAGGTATATTTCATATTTCATGAAGGAATATAATGAAAATGTTCGAAGTACAGGATAAGCTGGATTTAACTTCAGAAAGTTAAGTTAGAAAATTCCTTTGCTTAGTATGATATAAATAGAAATAAGCATCTTATATTCAAGCATAATATGTCCATCACAGAAGCATTTAATTAATCTCTTCACGATAAATTTAAGCAAATCATATTTTTCCTCTATATAATGAAGTTGAGAAAGTCAACCTATAATAGATAAAGAATTGGATTGGTCTTTAGCATATGCTTTTAGTTTTGAAAAGCTTGTGCTACTTCCAGTTGTAGCTATTATGTCTCCACTTGGTGGGAAGAGCAACAGGAAAGGATTGTACCTCCATTTCCTGCTTACAACCATTCCAGAACCACCATCTAAAGCAGTGAACTCAGGTGGGCCTTAGCATGATGCCACAGATTATTTTTACATTCTCAACTGAGTGATCAGGAATAAAATAGTAATATGTAAGATTAATATACAGTTTGATGGGACCCTTGTCATTTTTTTTCCAGACCCCCTCTCCAAGAAATGCCTTAATCTGTTCAAGTACCACTCTCCTAAGTATTTTGCCAATGTTTCCCCACTTTTCCTCCCTTTGTTCATTGCCATCTCCTTTCCCACGGTTCTGATCACTTAGTTCCCTGCCACCACTCCCAGTTTACAATCAACAAGGAGAAACAGTTTTTTCCACACCTCATTTTAAAGCACTTGATTGGGTAATGGTGATGTACGACAAAGCCCTCGCTGCTGAAGGTTCATCTGCATCAACCTCAGTGGTGGGATTCAAAAATTTTTACTACCGGTTCTGTGGGCGTGGGCGTGGCCTGGTGGGTGTGGTATGGCCTGGTGGGTGTGGCAGGGGAAGAATACTGCAAAATCCCATTCTCTCCCCACCCCACCCCACTAACCTGCTTTCCAGCTCCTTCTCTTGTGCAGGGCAACAAAAGAAGACCCAGCAGATCAGCTGGGACTTGGGAGGCAGAGAATAGATGGGGGCAGGGCCAATCAGGTGGTATTACGAACTGCTCAAAATTTCTGCTACCGGTTCTCCAAACTACTCAAAATTTCCACTACTGGTTCTCCAGAACTGCTGAATACCATCTCTGATCTACCTGCTTCTTTCTTCAGAAGTGTGGGAACATGTTACATGGAATCCGAAAGGAAACGAAAATGTTCAGTTGACAGCTTGGCAAGAAAGATTTCAACGCATATCATCCTTAGTCAACTAATGGATTTAAAAGGGAAAGGGGAGGAGGATTTGTATTAGTCTAGGAATCGGTGTTTCTTAACCTTGGGAAACTACAATATGTAGACTTCAGCTCGCAGAATTTTGCAGCCAACATGCTGGCTGGGAAATTCTGGGAGTTGAAATCCATGCATCTTATAGTTGGCAAGGTTGAGACGTGCACCATTCTAGGTATCCAAATCCTCTGCGACTATCAGTTTGGTGGTTCTTTGAAATATCTTGGATTTACACCTTAATACTTTTTATTGTTATTTCAAACTTCACTGAGCCAATAGTTGTCTCCAAGAAATATCAATAATTGTTTCTGAGATTTCTATTAGTTTCTCTATGGATAACAATAAATGTGAGTTAATGACAGGGTTGGCTTTTGCTGAAAAGGACATAAAGCACACAATTTAATGTTTTTTATTTATATCGTTTATTCTTTCACAGTGAATCATGTCTGTTTCCAAACTTGGAAATACTTATTTTCTTTCTTTGGATATTGCTTTGATAAATGTGTTCACTTACCATCTTAAGCCATAACACCTTTTCTTTAGTTTCGTGCATTATACTGAGTGATAACGATCATTAGAGTATATTAGCCATGGCGTATTGTTGACTATTTTGTGAGTACAGTCATGGTGCACATCGTTTGTTTTGCTGAATAAACAAAAATGATGAAGCCAAATGAGCCATTGTAGTTCAAGATGTGTGAATCAAGCCAACTAATTGTTTTTCTTCTAAAGGAGGAAATGTTGGTCAAATTACCAGAATGATTTCTTAAAACTACACCTATATTAAGATAATTACTTTATTAAGTCACCTAAAAGCTTACAAAATAATGGGCAAGAACTCTTCCACAGACATAATGATTAAAAGTCCAGTAAAGTAGGAGGCAGAACAAAATGTGGTTGCTTATTTAAACTGTGCCTTCATCAGATTAACCTGTCACTCTGGGTAGGCCTGTAATAATCACTAGTGCACATTAGAATCTACTTGGTACAGAGATGGTGTCAGGCTGCACAAAGAACTTTCTCAAAATTTCCTGAGAAAAAGAAATAAGTAAATACTTACTGCTAAGCACTTACCTACGTGTCTATGTGCTACAGGAAATGAAGAGTAATCTGGTATAGGCTTAAATAACATTCACATTTTTTTCTGTGACATTTAATTTGCCTGATCAAAAATTGAATCTGCTTAGGAAGAAATACGTGTTTTTCTTGTGTAGTTTTAAGTATAAGTCTATGCATACACATGGCAAAGGAATGATTGTGTTTATTCTTTATGATGAAAAAAAGAATTAATGAAAGATACAAGGTTCCTTTATCAAGGTGATGTTCTGAATATAAGACAGACCATTGTTAAATAGTGTCAGAAGTGGATCTTGAAGAAAAATAGAGAAATAAAAAAGTAAAAAAAAACTAGTGGTAAACTAGACCAACTACAAGAAAGTTGTAGGAAAAGAAACAAGTCCTGTATAAAAGATTAATTTCCCAACAGAATTGAGTGACAACAAGGAAAGAGGATGTAGAAGCCTCCTGGAACAAAGTGAAAATATTATAGTATAAACTCCACAAAAGAGTGTGTGGTTATGTTAATGGGAAATATGGAAAAGTATTTTTGGAATGATAAAGTGAGGAAAAAATGTGGAGATAAAAATGTGTATAAGAGAATTAATAATTAAAAAATGAAGATAAAATGTTGAAGAATATTTTTAGAGGAAAAAAACAATTCAGAAAAATGTTGCCATAGAACAGGTGTCAAACTGGCAGCCCTTGGGCCAGATGCGTCACGCGCAGGCCACACCTACCCCAGCTCCGTGAAGACAAAAAACATTGTGATATGTCACGTGACATCAATGTGATGCGGCGAGTTTGAGACCTATGCCAAAGAACCTAGAGAGGATAAAAGAAGCAAAGAAAAAGCTAAATGACTTTTGATGAACATTTTTTTAAAGGTTTTGGAAGCGGGTGAAGAAGGCTAAACAAGAAGTCTCTAGCACAGGGGTGTCAAACTCACTTCACGGCAGCATCATGTGACGTATTGGGAACATTTTCTCCTTCACTAAACCAGGAGGGAGCAGGGTCAACACATGATGCATCTGGCCCGTGGGCCATGAGTTCAACACCCCTGTTCTAGCAGAATAAACAGATAATCTGCATGGTATATTAGTTAAGACATTTGCCTAAGACTAGGGAGACACAGGTTCAGGTTAGGGAATTTCGGGGAATTATAATATGTTGAAGTGTGATTGTTGAAGAGTATAAAAAAGTTGGGACAAATTATAGCTAACCTAAGAAATGTTAACGTATGGTTGTCCTTTGCTCTTTATCAGGTCACTAAGAAATACAGTATATGAACATGAGAAAAACATTATTGTACATAGGTGTCTTTAGAAAAAACTAATGATAAATCAATTGGCTTGAAAGATGAAACATTTGTTGCCTCGATGGAGTTGAAGGCAGGTTGCTAAATGTAGCAAAAGTATATAATGTAAGAAGGCGTGAGAATAAATGGAACATTTAGCAAATGGTTTAATACTGAGCACAGAGTCAGGCAAAGAGATGTGAGCTTTTTATGGATAAATGTATAAGGAATGCTTTGTGATGGTGTTAGAGATTGGAGACATTTGCATGCAAATGTTGCCGTGTTGCTAGCTGAAAGGCTGAAGGATTTATAAGAATTGTAGGTTTGTATGACACAACAAAGAGTATGGATCTGCAAATTAATGTATCAAATCTAGCAGTGACTGTTCATTACTGACTATGAGGGCTTTAGGGTGACAGGCAAAGCTAAGTCATTACTCTATGTCTTTCCTTTGCCTATCACTGTCTTCTAATTTGAATTTACTTCCTTCTGCCGTTCTTTCCAAAATACATGCTTTTAGATTCTGCTCCTGAAAAGATGTAGCTAGCTAAATGCCTATAATGTTTTTCCTGAAAAAAGTAACACCTTATTTTTATTATTGTTATAAAACCTACTTCTATAACTCTTGCTCAGATTAGATTCCCATTCTCAGAAACACATGCAAAGAGTGTATTGACCTTTGACATAAAAATACCAAGGTAGTGGTATTTTCACTGTATTTGACAGTGAAAATAGAAAGAATAGTTCTAAATTGAAATATAAGCGGTAAAAAAGTAGAAGAGATAATTATTTTCTATCTTGGTAGAATGTTTACTGAAGATGGAAAAATTGATAGAGAAATGTTAAGACATGCAAATGCTGAAAGCAAGATACTAGGTACTATATATTCTATTATGAGTTATGAACATTTGTTAAAAGAAGGTCAAATGAGAGCCAGCTTGGTCCAGTGGTTAAGGCACCAGGCTAGGAACCAGGTACTATATTCCTGCCCTAGACATGAAAGCCAGCTAAGTGACTTTGGTTCACTCCAGGGGTGTCAAAGTCAATTTCATTGAGAACTGCGTCAGGGTTGTGTTTGACTTCAGAGGGCCAGGTAGATGTGGCCAGGGTGGGCATGGCCAGCTTGACATCACTCGTGTTGGAGGCACCTGAGGTGGCCCAGGTGGACTAGGGGGATCTATTGTCTCCAGTGGAGGAAGGCGGGACCAGGGAGACCGTAAAACCCTTGTCTTCCAGAGGAGCCTTGCCATCTGCTGGTGGCCAAGTGCTAAGGCAGAACCTCCCTCCTTCCCTTCCCTTCCTTTTCTTCTTTTTTCTCCCTTCTTCTTCCTTCTACTCTTTTCTTCTTTTTCCTTCTTTTCTCTCTTCCTATCTTCCCTTCTTTTTCTTTAGCTTTTCTCTTTCTCCTTTTTCCTTTCCTGTCCCCAGGCTCCGTTTTTGCTGGCAGAGAGCTGCAGGACGCCATCCAGACCAAACCTGGGGCCTGGGAGGGCCATGCTCCATTTTCACTGGCAGAGGCACTGCAGGCCATCTTTCACTGTTTCCATGGCTGCTCCGTGGGCCAGAATTAAGCACCCCGTGGGCAGGATCCATTCTGTAGGCCTTGAGCTTAATGCCCCTGGTTCGGTCACTCTCTCTCAGTTGTACTCATCTCCCAGGTCTGTTGTGGGGAAATAGGACAGGGAAGAAGTATTAGATATGTTTGCCTCCTTGAGCTATTTTTAAAAATAATAAAGGCAGAATAGAAAATTGCTATGTATAAAGGTATGTTTCTGTCCATTGTATTAAATGGAAGTGAAAATTTTGTGCATCAGGATAAATAAAAAGTTGAATGCAGTGGGAATAAGTTTCTTAGGAAATATATGTGGCTAAATCAGAAGAATGCATGAGTGATGAATGAATGTGAACTGAATATAAACAGGATGGATCAATTAAAATAAGAAACAAGTAATTTGATAAATAGGTGTATTAAAATTTACTTTGAGAAGTGGAGGGTTAAGTTGCAACCTTTTAACTGTGTATTTTAAAAGTTGTATGCCACCTATGTGAGTTGGCTGGCAATATGAATTTAATGAAGAAATAAAATAATAAATAAAATTGTATTGTGAAAAAAACGTATAAAGGAAGAGTAAATGGGCTGAAAAGAAGGTGACATCAGAAAAAGTTGGGACTAAATGGAATTAATAATATCTTCTAGAAAGAGAGGAGTGAACTGAGGGACAAACAAAATGAATTTATGCATAAACAGTGCATAGAGGGATGGTTTGCAAGGCAGTGAAGGCATAATAGTATATAAAGAATGGGATGGGTGTAAACTAGATCCAGTGATGTTTCTTTTTCTTTCTCTCTTGTCTCTAATTTCTTTTACTTACTGTTTTTGTTTGCACTTCACATAACACTGGTTGTTCTAAGACCAAATAGCAATACAGGTACATATTACATAAACCTGATAAGAATTCCTGGGATTTAAAATATATCGGACTCTCTGAATGTCAGTTCTCCTAATAAACATATTAAGATGGATTTGAGATTCTCTCCCCCCCCCACCTCTTGTGGTCAGTACAACTACTGATTTCTTAAGCCTCTGAAGACAATAAAAATAATTAGCTAGAACATTAAAGTTTCTGGTTAAATTTACTGTAAATTTGTTCCAGTATGGATGTACTTAACTGTACACTATCTCATTTACTATTTCAAGAAGCATTTACTGACTGGTAGCTGTGGTGGTGCAGTGCTTAGAATACAGTATTGCAGGCTAACTTTGCCCGCAGCAAGCAGTTCGATCCTGACCAGCTCAAGGTTGACTCAGCCTTCCATCCTTCCAAGGTTGGTAAAATGAGGACCCAGATTGTTGGGGCGATATGCTGACTCTGAAACTGCTTAAACAGAGCTTTAAATCACTATGAAGCAATATATACAGTAAATCTAATATATTGCTAATATATTAATATTATATTAATATATTAATATATAAATATAATATATTTAATATATTGCTATATTAAACAGAGAAAAGAAGCAACATGCTGCATGCGGCCATCTTGTGCTTTCCCCCCACATTTTGATGTTTAATTATTAACCCTAATTTTTAAACCTAATTTAATTTTTAATTTTAATGTGAATTTTTATGTATTGTTTTATTTATTGGTTACAGTCGCAACCAGCCTGCCTTCCATTGAGGATCTGTATACTGCACAAACCAGAAAGAGGGCTGAGAAATCCCCTCACATCCTGCTCATAATATATTTCTACTTCTCCCCTCAAGATGCTGCTATAGAGCATTGCATGCCAAAACAACCAGACATAAAGAGAGTTTTTCCCCCATGCCATCACTCTGCTGAATTCCTACAGTCTTATTTCTCAACTTTTCTCATCTTCTCACCTTTCCTACTACTCCTATTGGTTTTTTATGATTTATCTATTGTTGTTTGTAATTTGCAATTAATTATTGTAACTATGATTATGACCTTTGATCTATTGCTTGCTGTTTATATGTACGCTGTGAGGTTATTCATCGAAGACAAATTCTTTATATGTCGAATCACACTTGGCCAATAAAGTGTTCTGTTCTATTCATTTTGGTTCAGTTCCATTCTACATTATATTGTACACTACCCAGAGCCCCCTTTTGAGGGAGATGAGTGGTTTAGAAATATGAAATATAAATAAATAATAAATATATAACTATTAAAGAAGCTAGAGAAAAGAATAAGGCTATTGCAGTTCTTTTTTTAAAAAATCTAGAAGCCCTGTAGGAAGCAAGCTAGTAATTAATCCAGGACTGGTAGTTAAATAAATAAGTAAATGCAAGCTGTCTATATACAGCATGATATCCATCCCTATGAGACCCAATTCGTTAATGATGCCTAAATAAAGGAGTGGAAGAAAATATTGCCATATTTATCCATAACCAATTAAACCATGCGTGCTTTACTAATTAACCTGATTTTCTAAAGCTTGCATGACACATTGAAACATAAACTCACCATACAAGCTAAAATCCATTGTCTAGTCAATAATTCAGTGTGCCAGACAAATATAACTAATGAGCAAAATGGTAGCGGAAACAACTGAGAGAAATATTTCCTTCCTTATGCATCCTTGGGTAGTTGGTGTATGTATGTATGTATGGATGGATGGATGGATGGATGGATGGTATTCAGCTTTATTTGGGTATTTTCCCACGTCACTATAGTTGTGCTTTTAAAGTTGTAGCGACGTTTCGGCAGAATCTCATCTGCCATCGTCAGGCTTCTGTATTGTGAGCCAGGATTTTTATATATATATATATATGTATATATGTATATATATATATATTATACACACACACACACACACACACACACACACACACATACATACATACATACACATGCACATACATATATACATGATTTTTTAGCTGCTGCTTTCAGAAGCGGTATTACATTGTTCTCTGAAAGGCAGTAATTCCAATTCCATCCCCACAGAGCATGGTAGAATAGCAGTGAGACATATCTGACTGTTTAAATGGTGAACCAGCCTTGACTGGAATCATAGGCAGCAAAGGGACATCTGTGTTGCAGAGTTGCCTCTGGCCATCACCCAGGCTTCGCAAATAGGGCTGCCTCCCTTTTCAAATAAACGAACCACCTGGAGATGGAGAACAGGAGACAAAAACCAGGCAGGGCTAACCCTGCCAGTGAGGACTGGCAAAAGGCACAGAAAGTGGCTTGTTGAGAATATGAGTGTATTTTCATCCAAAGTTGGAAATTAAAAATAAACTAGCAATGTATTGTTTGGTTTTAAAATGAGGAGAGAAAGAAGCCCTCTTTCATTTTTATAAATTATCTGTTATCCAGCCATAGGCCCCCAGGGGAGATATATTGTCTGACCTGTTTTTGTCGCAGCCTATCTTGCACATTAGCATTTGCTAAATATATTGTGGCAGTTTATTCATTCTGTCCATAGCTCCAGGAATCGCATCCAGACATTACTAGTAATGGCATGATGATATGAAAATAATGAATTATTATTATATTTTCCAACCGCCTCTTTACCCCTTTACTTAAAGGCATATAATCATGCACATGGCCTTGTAAAACCATTTTTGTTTTGTTTTTGGGAAAAAAACATATTAATCAGGATGTTGGAAAAGATTTTAATTACAAATACATCGTTCATAGTGGAAATCTTCACTAAACCTCTATGAAATAACAGCAAAACGATCTTAAAGGCCGGATATATAGTCGTGCTTTGTTTTGTGCAGAAGTGATCTTGAAATTAATCTTAGGTTTTGTAATAATGCCCTTAAGAACAGCTAAATGGTGCTTATCCACAGAGTTCACTTCATCTTCCTCTTGGAAATTGTTTTGGCAGAAAAAGTGAACCAGACCCTGCTGTCTACTAAAGAGCTATATAAGGAAAGAAGAAATGCATGCTATACAGTAAGGCATATTCTGTATATATCAATGCTCTTCCTGTACAAGTATGGTTTCAGTTAAGTATTCTTTATGTCAAAAGAATCAGAAGTGGGAGACCAGCTTATGCAGGTTCTTGAAGTCTGGGGATGCATTAATGCAGTCCCAATACAAATTCTCTCTTTTTTCCAGGCTTTGACTTTTAGGCATGGGATCTAATTGTCTTCTCTAGGAATGGGAAAACTGTAGGTCACCTGACTTTGAAATACAGTGTCCCTCACCATTGGAATCTCAATAATGTTAGGAAGGTTTTCAGTTCTCCCCCCTGATATTCAAGGACATATACAGGTAATCCTTGACTTACGACAACAATTGACCCCAAAATTTCTGTTGCTAAGCGAGACATTTGCTAAATGAGTTTTGCCCCATTTTATGACTCTTCTCATCACAGTTGTTAAGTGAATCACTGCAGGTGTTAAGTAAATCACTGCATGGTTGTTGAGTAAATCTGGCTTCCCCATTGACTTAGCTTGTCAGAAGGTTGCAAAAGGGAGTCACATGACCCCAGGACACTACAACCATCATAAATATGAACCAGTTGCCAAGTGTCTGAATTTTGACTACTTGACATGACCATGGGGAATGGTGCAACAGTTGTAAGTGTGTGTCATGCCCCTGTTGGAGACTGACTCCAGGTGAGAGGAGGAACAGCCAACAGGGAGTGGAAGTGTGGCTCCAGAGGTTGTGGAGGAGGCTGGGGAAGGGCAGAGGCTGGCTGGGCAGTCAGAGGAAGACCCAGGCCCGTCCCCTCTCCACTAGGGCACGCAGGGAGGAGAGGAAAAGGGAAAGATGTGAATGACATGGTTTACCAGGGAGGAAAGGGCCTTGATCCCCTTCATGGGCTGCAGCTGTGAGAACTGGTCAATAGGACAGACATGCATATGGGCCATGCTGGAAACAAAGCATGGAATTATCTCTAGTCTGTCGTTCCTCTCTGAGTTTGGCGTCCTTCCCAGTGTGTGTCGCAATATATGTGGACGTCTTATCTTGCCTGGTTCCCTTAATTGCTTCAGTGTGGTTTGTATTGTTTTTACTCTTTCTAATTTATAGGCATTTTTAATTTAAACGGCATTTCCTCCTTTTTGTAACTGTTTGTGGGGGAGATTTTTGTCTCCAGTCAAGGATATTTGGAGCTTTGAAGCAAAGTGAAGGACTAAAACGGGCTTCACCTGTTTTTGTGACTATGTTTATTTTGTATTCCACTCTGGGTCATCACAGTGTGAAAACAATAATAAGTTACTTTTTTCAATGCCGTTGTAATTTTGAACGGTCAATAAATGAACTATTGTAAGTCAAAGACTACCTGTACTTTAGGATGTGCCCCCCAGAGGTCAATTTCCTCATTAAATATATTTTCACTAACATAGGACCCCTGTGAAGAGTGTTTCAGAGTAAAGCTTGAAATTGGGTTAATTATGTGAAGGCAATTAATATGCATCATTTCCTATTATGTAAACAGCATCGGCAGGGCTGGCTGAACAGCCTAATGATGCATAATCTTCCCGGGTCCTATTCTGTTTGCATTTTAAGAGAGGTGTCCATTTATGCGATTGGAAATTCGTGAAATGTACAGCAGCTTCAGAGAGACAAATGCACAAACCAGTTTGAAAGAGAAGGTGTTTTGTCTGGGTGACACCAGGAAAGGATTGGATTTTTTTTTGTCCCAGAGGTCCTGTGGTTGTAGAAAACATAATTGCATTCACATAATTAATATTCCACCATCTCTAGTTGTACCATTTATTCAAAATGTAGGGGAGCTTTTATTTAATCTGTCTTGATGTAGTCATCAAACATTCCTTGTAGACCCTAACCATTTTCGATGGAAGATAAAATTTAAAAACGCTTCTCTTGCTACCTTTCATCTAAGGCACATCTCTCAAGGAACAAAATACGTCAGCTGTCTAAAGGTCCTCGTTGCTAATGTGTTCCTCTGATCCCTATTAGAGTAAGGGATGGGAGTTTTTGAAGCAAACAGATGCTGCTTTTGATAATGAACAAAACCATTGCAGATCCATAATTTCTGAAACACAATGACCAGCCCCATAGGTACACGGTTCTTAACTGAGAGTGGGTGTTACATATTTGCCTCTGCGTAACTCTAATTAAAGATGCCAAGTTCACTTATTTTTATAACGACGAATGACTAGATTTGTATCACAGGCTTTTTCTAGGAGCTCAAGGTGGGTTTCTAAGGAGCATTTCCATTTTATCCCTATAGCAACCATCCCATGCTGTAGGCTAGGCTAAAAAGAGTGACCAATCCAAAGGTCAATCAGTGGGTTTCCATTATTGAAGCCTGATTTAAAATTAGGTCTCTTCATTCCTAGATAATCATCACACCTATGTGGATGCCTTTGCTGCTACTCTGAGCATCTCTCAACTTTGGAATAGTTTATGCATTTATTTCTTAGTAAAATGGGTATTGCATATATGAAGGCTTACCATTCTAAAGTTTAAACAATGTAAATGTTGTGGTTGGGTGTTTGTTTTGTACAGTTTGGCTTTGTTTTACTTTCCAAATAATTATAAATATTAAAATATTTCTGATCTGCAATTTTCAATTATCTAATGGAAGTATTCCTAGTGTTATATCTATCTATCTATCTATCTATCTATCTATCTATCTATCTATCTATCTATCTATCTATCTATCGATCTATCTATCTAAAATAAACGTTAAGGTCTTTCCTAAAATTACTAACTGGCCTAGCTGCAAATGAGAATACCAAATGCTTAAAATGAAGTTTAAAGGCCAAAATCTAACTGGGTAATTGAAATAAGGATTTCTTTATTTTAGTTAATGGAAACAAATTAGCAAGATATTTGGAACAGAGGAAATGGTTCCATTGTCTTCATGACTTAGCATTAAAAAGAAGATAAAATAGGCCTGCCAATTTGTGACTCACTGAGACAAATGTAGCACATGGCCATGTGTTCCTATTATTACTCCCTCAACACATGTAGAAATGCATATTAAAAAGGTAAAATTATACTGTCAAAGGAAAATCTCTACCATAAAATAAAATAAGCAGGTAAAACCACCAGCGAAATAACAAATCTTTTTAGAACAGAGACATTGCATGGACATTAGAAGGAAAAGAGAAATGAAAAAAGTTTCACCTTGGGTCAAAAAGGTAAGTTAGGCAACAGGCAAATCTGAGCATATTATTCTATAATTATGAAGCTACAACCAACAAAGTCCATTCCTGAATGGCCATTGTTAAGCAAGGCCTGCAATAACTTTTAAGCCCTTGAGGGCTCCACCTTCTGTTGACTGATGGTTTCTGTACAGTATCTCCTTCTCTTTTCCCTCAAGATCATCCATACATTCTATTACAGTGGTGGACTGACATCCCATGAAGATGATCCATTACTGGCATAATGCAATCATAACACCCAGTTCCAACCAGTATCCCTGAGTTGCCATAGTTGCCTCTAAAATTTCTGGAAATTATTCAGAGAAAAGCTGATCTCTCCAACAGAATGCAGTAACCTAAATATAAGATTTTTTAAAAATACATTTACCAGGCAAATGAGATCATGGATAGCACCTTTTAAATTTACTCAGTGTTTCAGAGGCTGGTCCACCAAAAAACGTCCTAGGATTCATTAACAGAGGGGTAGAATCAAGATCACGTGAAGTGTTCGTACCACTTTATAATACTTCGATAATGCCACACTTGGAATATTGCATCCAGTTTTGATTGCTGGGATTAAAAAAGATGTTGAGAGACTAGAAAGAACACAGAGCAGAACGACAAAGATGTTTAGGGGACTGGAGGCTAAAACATAAAGAACAGTTGCAGGAATTGGATATGACTAGTTTAGCGAAAAGAAGGATTCGGGGAGACATGATTAGCAGTGTTCCAATATCTAAGGGACCCAAAGAAGAGGGGGTCAACCTATTCTACAATATATATATATATATATGTTTTCTGAGGTTCTCGCGGGTATTTGTATGTGGATCTTTGGTTGTTTGGGTTTTCTCCCGCGTAAGATTCGAAGTATCTAGGCAACGTTTCGATGAAGTCTCATTCATCATCTTCAGGCTTCTGTCTTCAGCTCTTGCTTCTCTTTAACTGCTAGCAGTTAAAAGGAAGAAACAGCTGCAATCTCACATCACTCTGATAAGCACAGAGCCGAAGACAGAAGCCTGAAGATGATGAATGAGACTTCATCGAAACGTTGCCTAGATACTTCGAATCTTACGCGGGAGAAAACCCGAACAACCAAAGATCCATATATATATATATATATATATATATATATAGTCCACTCACAGACGAGCACAATACAGAAGACTAACGATGACAAATGAGATTCTGCCGAAACGTTGCTACAACTTTAAAAGCACAACTACAATGACGTGGGAAAATACCCGAACAAAGCCGAATACCATACATGTAAGTACCCACGAAAACTTAAGAATATATATATATGTATATGTATATGTATATTCATTTTACTCATTTGTTTCCCAGAGTCTTCTTTGGTAAGATGGGTGCTATATACATTTGATCAAATAAATGAATCAATCAACAATAATAAATGGATTAAAGCATCTTCACTGCATTACCGGGATCTGATACAAAAGTAGAGCTGCATTGCATCAACATTTTGATGGCCATGCTTCCTAAATCTCAGAATGATTACAGTAAAGTTAAACAGCCTGGGGAAATTCATGTCAGTTTTAAATAGCACAGAGAATAAGAAGCCTATAAAACCCCCAAAGGTAAAAGCTAAGGAATCAAGCAGATATTCTGCTATCTTCTGTAAACAGCTATCAAGAATTAAGCAGCATCACTGCAGAGCAACATTCTGGATAATCCACAAGTGATCAAAAATTCAGACCCTTGGGAACTGGCTGCATGGTTGCAGTGTCCCAGGGTCATGTGATCACCTTTTATGAATTTCTGGGAAGCAGAGTCAATGGGGAAACCAGATACACTTAACAACCATATCACTAACTTAACAACTGAAGTGATTCACTAAACAATTTTGGCAACAAAGGTCATAAAATGGGGCAAAACTCACTTAACAACTATCTTGCTTAGCAGAAATTTTGGAGTCAATTTTGGTTGTAGCCGTAAAATCCCAAATCCAAAGATTATGCTAAACATGTTTAACAAAGTGCCCCCCGCCAAAAAATCATCTTTCCCATTGATAAATATGCTTTTCGATTTGAATGTTATGTAGTTTATTTCCAATGCGAATGGTTTTAATTGATAAAGTTGTGATACCATTATTATTACATTTTATATGTAGATTAAAATTATATTACAAAAAGGAAATGGCATATTGATACATGTCCAATGCTAACTCACTATAAAGTCATTACTTTTATTTGGGGTGGGAGGGAGATCAGGATGGAGAGGTCACACAAACTCATAGAACCACAGAGAATGAGAATTCCTAACTAAGGAAGATGCAATGATAAAAACAATAAGAAAAGTTCTCATTTCAGCACAGTCCATAATTTGACATTTGAAATTAGAGAACAAGAAGATAAGCAATTTTATACGATATTGGACTTATTTTTATCAATGGCTAGACATGGCAATGAAACAAATTAGGAAGTTTTGTAATAGAAGATCAATAGATTGATATAGAATATAATATAAAATATATAACCATTGGATGAATGTATAATATAAATTTACAATAAAATCTAGAATATCTCGTATAAATTGATGGAATAATAGTTTAGTCAAATGAAAGATTAATAACTGATAAATATATAAGCATGTGCTAGATTGACAATTTGAGAATCTATGCAATTTGTGAGTAAGGACTATGAAAGGATAGCACAAAAGATTTGTAACCAACTGACACACTGTATGTATATAATTGGAAGATGGTTTTATGTTTTTATGTTTCTGTCTATATGTTTGTCTTAAAAAAATAAAAATCTTTAAAAAAAGAAAAGAAAAGTTCTCACAGAATGGTCAGCTCTTATCAACTGCTTTAGCTTTTATTATTAGCTCCCGAATATGAGATAACGTTTCATTTAGTTACCTGACTTATGTGCCATTTTGCTCCTCTCCCAAGCTCATTGGAAGAACTCCTGATTTCAAAACTCAGAGAAACATGGAATAAAACATGGCTCTGCTGTATGGATGATCATTACAGAGGATTAAAAAGAAGCTGTGGACCTCCTCTAGGCACAAGGGTGTCAAACCCGTGGCCTGTGGGTCACACACTGGCCATGGCCACACCCAGTTTAGCAAAGGGGGGAAAAGTCGCAATATATCACTTGACACCACCGTGACGATGCGAGTTTGACACCCTCACCCTAGGAGTTCTAACAGCTGGGGGACGATTTCTGTCCCTGAGAGGCGATATTTAGGACTGGCTGTGGCAATACCTTGTCCAAGACCAGGCTGAAAAAGAATGACAAAGAAAGCTGTTGAGATAATGCCTGCTTTAAGAATTTCAGAAAGTATAAGCCAAATTAAATATTGACATACATCCCTCTCACTATTTAACACTCTCAAGAAACTTTCTGTTAAAAGTTTCTTATATTTTTCATGGATCACATAACATAATACATCTCTCTCTTTCTCTCTCTCTCTCTCTCTCTCTCTCTCTCTCTCTCTCTCTCTCTCTCTTCCCCCCCCCTCTCTATGTTTCACATGGTGGGAAAATTGTATGTTGCCAAGACCATTGGATGATTCTACTGTAATTTTAAAACAAAAGACCTGGTGGCAATTGAAAACATTTTGTGGGACAGATGTTATGTATAGCACAGCAGCTGTGCCCACATGCAGCCAGCAAGCTGTTTCTCTCCACAGGGGTGCTTTCACTGTCCTTTACCCAGATAACATATAAATAGTCCAGCCAGGTTTATGGGATATTCATAAAAATGGCAAAAAGATTTAACAGGTGCAGAGAAATTCAGAGTGAGGTGTTTAAAGCAAATCATGTCTGGCTTTGTAATAACAGAAACCTGTAAAAATGCAATTGGGAATAAAAATATATCACAATATATAATATTTTGCTGTTCTCTTTCAATGAGGATGGAGAGACCAGTAGTTATTGTTTAAATGTATGTAATAAACTGTTTGCAATAGTCAAAATGCAACTTCATTTTACTTTGTCATTATATAAAGTGGACTTCCCATTTCCCTCTATGTGTGTTGGACAAGTCCTTTAATTCCATGGACTATCTAGCACAGCTGAAAGGCAGCAGGTAGGAGAAATCTAAAGTTATATTTAGACTATTGCAAGGAGTTCTAATTCAGTAGATACACTGTAGCTCATCTGTCTATTTTAATGGACCCAGAAAGGTACAGAAAGCATCAATCAAACCAATTACAGGACTGGAACACTATCCAAATTGAAAGTACAAATTATGGGAGATTTCCTGAATGTAAAATAAGATAACAAATATAGAACATGATAAAAAGAGCCTTCAGTGACTTGCCTTACATATGTCACTAAATCTCTGTGTCTTTAAATCTGATCATGAATGGAGGAGAGACTCCTTGGACAAGTGCTATCAGCTATGATATCTACATCGGGTCTCACAGTTTATCAGTAGCTATTTCATTCACACAAGTATCCTTTGAAGGAGGATTATGTGTTTATCAGTGAACAGGGCCATGTTATCAGCTGTGTTCATAGACATCCATGTATTATGGATTAAATCTATGCATATAGTGATTTCCACCCAGTCAGAGAATCAAAAGAAGTCAGTTCTGATTCTAAGTGGAGAGCCATGCTTGTCTATAGTCTTGTCTAACTAACAAAGACTACGTAAGGCATCCAGAAAGTATCCATGATATCAATCACTCCAAGACTGGCATGTCAAAGGCAATTTCCCAAGTGAAATTATTTTCGAGAGTTACACAGAATTCACCTTCTCTCCTCCCTTCTCTCCTCCCACTTCTATACTTCATAAATCACGAGAACCAATTAACTGCCACTGGAATTTCTTAATATGACAAACAGAATAACCTTGAACTTTTTAACTCCTCCAACTCTCTTTAAAAAAATGTGGCAGCTGAATTTTAAAGCTGACAGACTACTGTTGTGGTTCTGCCAGCAGCCTGCAGAGACAGCAGCAGAATTGGACTGTGGGGAAGAACATGGGCCAGTCCGAGAGTCTGGGAAGGACTCTGACGATGGTCCTGTGTACGATACAGAGATGGGGCCAGGGCCATCTGGGAGTTATGTGCTGACTCCGGAGCCTCCAGAATCTGACAGCAGCGAGGCAGAGGAACAAGGAGAGCCTGTTCCCAATGCGTGTGTTCACAGAGCTGCCAGAAGGCAAGAGCAGTTAATATAAAAGGGGTGAGTTGGGAGTAAGGCTTGGAGGTGATTGCCCCTCCCATAAGATATAAAGGAAGTGAAAATGGACAGGAACCTTTGCAGGAAGCAATGTTGTTTGCTCTGGTCAGTTTGGAACCTGAAAGCTCTCTGGTGAATTTGTGCTCCATTTGGTTTTGAAAGACTAATTGGTACTTGAGTCATTGGCAGCACTTCAAGAAAGATAAAGGTGCGTTCTTATCAGACTTCTCCCGAAGGACTTTGGCAGACTTCATTAGGACTGTTTATAACTGGCTGAGACTCATTATGGGCTGTGAATGATGATAATTCACAGCTGTTGAACTAAAATAAAAGGGTTTTGGATTTAACATGTGTTTGTTGGTGTCTCAGGAAGCCTTGGTGAGAACAGCTACTTTCAAGGTTTTGCTACCATAGACTAGCAGAGCTCTCCTCCTACAATGTCCACAGTCAGGATGTCCACATGAACAGGATAGCTCAGTTGCAGGGAGACCTATGCGATAACAGTAAGTACAATACATCACTCTTTATTTTGATACCAATACTCAATTAGGTCAACAGTATGCCCCATTTTTCAGTAAATATAAGACAGTGTTGCTGAGTTTTTGAAATTGATATTATGGCTGTAAATCCTAGATGCTGAAGATGGCTTTTGTTTCATTGTTGTCTTCTGCTTCCTGATACATATTTTTGGCTCTTGTAAGAAATAATGCATTTGACAATGCAAGCAGTAGTCTGATCCATCAGAGCTCTTAGATTCTTGCAGTAAATTATGAACAAGCATAGCAATTCATAACCATTTACTTAATGCCTATGGAACCCAAACTCATAACATAATCTCCTGTCCTTTCCTGTCCAACCCCATTGTTTAAAAAAAGGAAAGACACTATAAATTATGTGTTTGAAAGAGAACAGCAGTGATATAGATGCTTTGTTTTTCAAACACAATCTAATTGGGAACAGAACAAATTGATTTCATGTATATTATCAATGGAAAGTGTAGCTGCTCTACAAGGATTTCAAACACGTTCCCATAAAAAATTATTCCTGTATTACACAAACTGTTACAGACTGAAAATTGTATCATCACATTAATATTGTCTGCAGCTTCATTGGTGATTTTAAATGGGCTTCCTAAGGCGAATTTGAGTGTTCCTGTCTAAATTATAAAAACAAGGGTGGGGGTTGTTTGCATTTTGTCTGCCAAAGACAACCGGCTCTCCCATCACTTTTTGCAATATAGTTAATAAAGTCAGAGTCAGAAAAGGTTGAGGACCTTCTGTTGCTCAGAAATAGCCTATGTTGAAAGCCCAGTCTTTTGAGTTTGCATTGCACTTGAAGCTTTCAGCACAATGCAGCTTCTTCTTTTCCCAATTGTAGAAAACTACCTTTGTTTGATCAGGCTGACTGGATTCACCTATAAATAGTGATGTGGTTGACTTGGTTGATATGTGAACCCAATTGTGGCTTGAAAAGCAAACAAATCATAATCATACATTATAATGTGTAAAACAGGCAGTGTGTTTGTATAGTTAATTCTAATTAGCTGGGATCTCCAGAGTGTTCTTTGTCAGATAGATAGATAGATAGATAGATAGATAGATAGATAGATAGATAGATAGATAGATAGATAGATATTTTCTAAGGATAGTGAATTTGGGATTTTACCCTTGTAGAGCATGGGCTCTAGCACTGGTGAAAAGAAAATGCTGGTGGAAAATATGAGATGCTGAACCACTTTTTTCACTTCTTGTGATGCCTTTAAATTTGGTATTTAGTATTTAGGAACTACTTTGTGTAAAGTCTACAGTCAGAAATTTTCAAGCCAGCATCATGGAAACATTTTTGACTTTCAAGAGTAAGAAAAAATAGCTCAAAGTCTATTGATTCCATTGAAAAGGCAGAAAGAAAGGGGCTTGAATTTAAACCTTGGCATGTATGGAATTCAAACCTTGGTGTATGTTTCTAATAGTTTGACAAATGTGTTCTATAATATGTTTGGAGCAATGTCTGATGTTAAGTGTGATCATATGGACAATATAGATGGTAAGACTTCGCTAAAACAATGTGTAATAAATGGTAGTTTACAGGCTTTCATTATTTGTGTTAAATACAATTGTGGTAATCCACATTCCTGATACCAATATCAGTTACAGGGCTCAGGACTGTTGGCTGAGAAACCATGGTCAGCAGCTATAGAACTGTGGAAGAAAAGGTGTTTACCCATCACAAAGTAGACAATCCCAAGTAGATAATAATAGCTAGATGGGAAGAAGTCGATAGGTAGATAAAAATGCTAAATCCAGTCTAAACATCTTGCTGACTATGCAACCAATCAAAGCTAATTCCTTTTATTATCCTTAGTATAACAGACAGTGGTGGTATTCAGCAGATTCTGAGCGGTTCTGGAGAACTGGTAGCAGAAATTTTGAGTAGCTCGGAGAATCAGAAAATACCACCTCTGACTGGCCCCACCCGCATCTATTATCTGCCTCCTGAATCCCAGCTGATTGGCTGGGTCTTCTTTTGTTGCCCTGCACAGGAGAACAGAGCTGGAAAGCAGGTTAGTATCCTTCTCTTGCCACACCCACCAAATTTGAATCCCACCACTGGTAACAGGCTGCCTTCAGGCACATAAAATAAGTTGTTGGGTATTCCCTTTGCCCAAATCAGGTGAATTTCCTGAGTTGCTGCAAAGAATTTGTCTGATTTTGTCCCTGGCCCCAAATCCCTGGCCCCAGATAACCTGTAGAAGCTGAGAATAAAAACACTGTGTCCTTTGAGAGATAATCACAATCACTACTGTTCTGGATGTGTTACTGACAGTGATAGAAGTTGTCATTAAAAGGGGGAAAGAGAATCCGGAGGGCAGTATTTCAGTCCTCAGAACAGTGGGAAATTACAACTTTAACACCATGCCATTGTTTAATACTGTAATGGATGTTAGGTTTTCATTCTGAATTCTGCACTCTTTCATCAGACAATACTGAATTAGAGCAAAGGTATCTTAAAGCCTACATGTTTTTTTCTCTAATTTGGAACACACTTTCCTAAAGTCTTCATTTGGGATATATATTTTAAAAAATGGTCTCAGCATGGGATGCCACTATCAAGTCAAAAACAGAAGCCAAGTAAGCAGAACAAGGGCCAACATTGCTCTGCAGAATAAGGAACGTGGTACTTGTGGACATTACTGAACAAGGAGAGATTTAATTTGGAAATAAGGAGAAACTTTCTGACAGTGAGAACAATCAACCACTGGAACAGCTTGCCCTCGGAAGTTGTGGGAGCGCCATCACTTGAGACTTTCAGGAAGAGATTGGACTCCCATCTGTCAGAAATGGTGTAGGGTCTCCCACTTGGGCGGGGGGTTGGACTAGATGACCTACAGGGTCCCTTCCAATTCTGATGATCTGTTATCTGTTAATACTGCCCTGTCTCAATGTTTTCCTGGCTTTAACTTTTGAAAATTATATAATGGCTACAACTCCCATTCCATCTTAGATGGCCAGACAATTTGGCTCAGAGGGAATTACTCAATATTTAATTTAATAGGAACTCTGATATAATTCTTGCACACACAGCTCAAGAGGTTACATCTCTGGGATATCATGAAAACATAGAAATACCTTTTGAATAATTACTAAAGAAGAGCTTTTCTTTGTATTCTCTCTCCAGTGTCTTGCAGCACTTCTAAATGAAATATATTTATTTTATTACAGGCACTTTTGTGCCATTTCAATTGATTGATTTCAGTTGATGTATAGTGCTTTTAAAAATGTCTGCAACTTTTCCCCCATAACCATTTCTTTTTATAAGATTTTATTTACTTTGGACACTTATTGAGTTCCTCATTTATACTTAAACAGCATCAGAGGAAATGAGCAGTCTGAACAACCAAATCAGGTAGAGACTTCATGAGTTCAGACGAATTTAAACAAGAGCAATGCTGTTCATAGAACTTTTACTCCCTGAGAAATCTGAACTTATCTTCACCCCTGCCAGAGGCAGTTTGCCAGCAGAAAGACTGAGACCACACTATATAGTAATTTGGTATTTTAAAATTTCCAGGGATAAAATAATATCAGTTATTTTGGTAAAGACTAGCATGAATGCACCATCTGAAGTGGAAAGTTTGACCAAACAATTTACTAGTTCTGTTATTCCACTGGCAAGTTTACACTAGAACAGATCATCCAGAGCCCAGTATGGAACAGTAGTCACACATCTGACCCGATGTTCCTGTCGGAGCAGTGGGATGTTCTAGCCAGTGGTGGAATTCAATTTTTTTTACTACCGGTTCTGTGGGCGTGCCTTGGTGGGCATGGCAGGGGAAGGATACTGCAAAATCTCCAGTCAGAGCTGGTATTTGCCAGTTCTCCGAACTACTCAAAATTTCCGCTGCTGGTTCTCCAGAGCTGGTCAGAACCTGCTGAATACCACCTCTGGTTCTAGCCCCACTGCCCATTGTAGGGAGACTTTACTTTGCCCAAATAGCCAGATTCATAAAACAAATGAAATATTTACTGATCTAGCTCATTTTAAACAAACTTGCTATGAAATCCAATGAGGGGTCCGTTTTCTTTTGGTTATTCTTATTCTGTTTATGCGAGACTCCTTATATTTCTTGGTTAGCTCTCCCTCCCTTATTAGTTTTTCTTTTTTTTACATCTGCTGCTTTGAAACAAAATAATTGTCAGTGATAGGAAAGAATCATATGCAATTTGAATTTGCTTATTACTCTGCCACAAATTTTATGACACACAGCTTAAATCTTACAGTACGTGTGGTTGCATACAATCTTTCAGAATATTCGGAGGAAGTTTTGAGCCAGTCGCCAGATAATCTTAAGGAAAACATATCGATTTCAATCCTGTTCTCCTGATTTGTAGCATATCAGAAAAGACTGGTTTACTTTAGATTATAACAAAATAAAGCTGTATTTTTATCCACCAAAGCAGCATGTATTATTATTAAAATCCTCCAAAAACATTAGGAAGCTATCAGATTCTATTTCAATTCACCGTTTTTTGAAAGTGATGCTGACATTCCATTAATAAACTTATACAGAAGTCATAAAAATATATTAATTAACCTGATGGATGGGATTCAGCACCTTATGGCTCTTGTAAGGGCTGCAATAATTCAGACCATTTTACAAAATTGTTTTTTTAAATCCCACTACAAACAGCACCAACCACATTTCTGTCAGTTGTTTAATGTATATCTCAATTCCCTACTTCCCTGAGCAAGCTTTTAAGCAGAGTATAATAATTTGAATCAGGAAGCATAACAGTTTGTTTCTACAGTTGCTCATCTCCTCTCTCTCTGTGTGTTTTATTCTTTTTCAAGCACCAATCCTCAGAGAGATAAACTGAATTTAGCACACTCCACATTTGGTTGTGAATCTTAGGTAGGAGACAGGCAATTCCCCCCACCCCTCAGCTGAATGAAGTACAATGGACTCATTGTTACCTGAAGCTCAGATGCTCATCCAGTAATAGTTTTATGATCTGAAGATTATTTTTTGTACTATTTCATAATCGTTATAGCCCTTGTTGGACATAAAAGCTCCTTATAGTACTTATGTCAGATCTACTTAGTACAGATGAAAGTGCAAGACTACTTCCACCTCCTGAAAATTTGAGAGCTCCATCTGTACAGCTCCACCTTCTGCTTCATTCATCAGTTATTGATGGCAGCTTATGGAGCCACAGGTGAGGCCTTTTATTGTAACGGCACCCAAGTTCTGCAATTTATTGTTATTAAGATGCTATGGACTCAGAACTGCAGTATTTTAGAATGCTTTGAAAATTTATCTAACTTGGAAAGACTCTGAAATATCCACAGTGGAGGAATGATTGGTGAAGAGGAAAATTTTCAGACATGACAAAATTGAGAGATTTGATGAGAGAAAAGACAATAACTGAGAGGTCCTTGAATGCTCTCTGAGTTTGGTTCAGATGTTGTATTTAGCAGGTTGTGACCAGTTCTGGAGAACCGGAGTACCGGTAGTGAAAAGGAGAACCGGCAAATACCACCTCTGACTGGAGATTTTATAGTATCTTTCTCCTGCCATGCCCACTAAGCCATGCCCACAGAAATGGTAGTAAAAAAAAATTGAATCCCACCACTGGTTTGGTTGTTTTCTTGCAGTCATTTCTCTACTCAGACTAGCACTGATGATGTTACCTAGTTTGGGAATGAAACATTTGTAAGAAAATAACCCCTGCAAAACCCCAGCAGCCCACCCATGCTTATAGTCCTTTTTCTATCATTCCTAATAGCCGTTTATGCAGTTTCTTATTTCCAGTTTCTGTTCTTCCAGGTTTTTGGCTTGCCGTACTGAAGTCTGACTCCTCTTTACTGATTAAAGTTGGATTTCACTACATCAGGCACTATCTCCCAGATCCAATCTATTCTCAGAATAGTGATGACAAAAGAAAACAAGATAACCCCTTTATGATGCCTTGAGTTCCTTGGAGAACACACAAATATACTATAAGCAAATAATTGACTATCACACAGGCAAAGTCTCTTAAATGGTATTGGTCTGTCTGAAACAAAGCTATATCTGGACTACTCAGTGTATGCCAGCTGAGCTGCATTTTATTCAAACCAAAATTGATTTTTGATCTTTCCTTACTATATGTTCTCCAGGCATTGCTGAATAATTCAGCACAACGCCCTCCATGTCTCTCTTCCTGCCTGTCAATATTGAGCAGCGTTCTTGATGAAACCTGTTTCATTTTCAGTCTGTTGCCTAGGACGTGTTTGCTTCAAACCATCACTTAGCAAACAGGATGGGTCTACTTTTTATGTAGTCTTAAGCCAAGTAAGATTGCTTAATGTAGCCATGAATTGTAGCCAGTGTTGTAGTGGTATTCCAATAACATTGTGTTTTTCTGACAAACTCTGTTCCAAACAAATGAATTACTAGGACCAAAAACTTAAAAATTTCCAGCTTTCATGGTTCATCCTGTCAACATCCAATTACATCTGAATTCTTGGAATGTTTCCTATAGGATGGCAATTTGGTACTTTTGTGCATGACTCACCCCCACATACCTGGCATCTCAAGACTCTTCATAGCTTTTCTGGTCCTTTGGTCCTCAAATGTTCTGAACCATTTTAAGGGCACATTTATTCTCACAGTTGCAAAACTATTGCATTGTTGTTGGCAAACAGCACAGGAAACAAAAGAGAAAAAATTCCAGTTTGCAATTTTAAAATGAATCTACTAAAAATTGCTTAAGAAAATCTATTGACATGATTCATCCTTCTCTCCATGGTGAATAGACATATTGAAAAGGCCATATTGGGCAGTTGATATTCTATTTCATGGAGACCTTGTGACATTTGATAATGTCAGATGCTTCTGCAGTGATTAATGCAGAAATTTGCAGATCACTTCACAAATGCTACCAATTTTATAAGTCTCTTCCACATTAATAATCTAATTTGTAGAATCCATGCAAGTGGTAATCTAAGCTCATTTCTTCCTGATTTTATTATCCATGTAAAGAGAAATAGCTCTGTAACTAGAGCTCTCTCTTAGTCTTAATTCACACTCAGACATTGATACACTGTGTCATTTGCTTGGTTTTGGCTTAATGTGTTGGTTGAATCCAATCAAATGCGAGATAGTCAACAAACTATGACTTGGCATGGTATGAAACCAGTTTGTGGACAAATATTTTTCCCATATTGGATTACAGAAGATGTGAGAAATTACAACCATTTCTGTTGCAAAAACTGGACTATTAACCCGAGGTTAGTCATCAGTTGCAACTTTTGGATTGTAGAAACCTGCAGTGGTAGTTATTCTTGGTTCATACAACAAGCTTAGCCTTAATGAAAGTTCAGAATTTGATTAAAGGCCTGTGCAACACAGGGAATAGTAGATAGTTGTATGAGAAAGCACAGTGACATACTTTAAATTTATATTAAATTTAAAAAATATTTAATAAAATAATTGAAAGTCTGAAGAATCTGCTAGGCTTAATTTGAGAGGCCTCCTTGAGAAAGGAGATGACCGAGAGCTTAGAGATGTCAGAAAAGAAATTATCATGGATTGATGTGTTGGGGAAAATTTGGGCATGACTGTCTCCCTCAAACTACACGTGAATGCAGCTTTAATGTTAGAATGACCTGAGTTGAACTAATCCTGGGTCAGGAGCAAGGAATCTTTACTGTAGGGCTACCAAATCTGGGCTCCAAAGAAATATAAAAAAGAGCAAAGAGATACAGAAAACTCTTCACTGCTCTCTAGTTCATTGCACTTTTGCACTCTACATGCAATAAGTCTTTCTTAATGGGCTGGCAGAAGATTGTTTAAAGGCCCCAGACAAGTGAAACAAGCTTCCAGTTGGGAAACAGTGAGCCAAGCTAGACAAGTATTGCCCCACTATCAAAGTAATGTCGCTAAAATGCTGTGGTTGCATTTTGCTGTGGTAAAATTAGGGTGTTATCTAAAGTAGGCAAAAACTTTTTCATGTGCAATATGAACTGGGGCCAACCGAACTCACACTCTCAGAGGTAGTTTCCTGGACTTGGAACAAGCAGGGCCCCAGCACATATTTGGTTGCCAGTCGACATTGTCAGGCACACTCAAGAAAGCTTTGCTGTGCCCCCTTCATTTTTCTAAGCGTGCTCACTCTTAAGAATTCAGACAAAGCTGAGGAAAGAGGTACCCCTTTTTAGAAAATATAAACAAATGTTTCTCATGAATTAAACCAAATTGGCTAGATAAATAGCAATAGCACTTAGACTTATATACTGTTTCACAGTGCTTTACAGCCCTCTCTTAGCGGTTTAAATAGTCACCATATTGCTCCCAACAATCTGGATCCTCGTTTTATTGACCTTGGAAGGATGGAAAGCCAAGTCAACCTTGAGCCACTCAGACTTGAACTCCTAGAGCCGTGATGGCTAACCTTTTCGTTGTTGAATGCTGAAAACATGCATGTCTGTACCCATAATGCAATGAACACGCGACACCCCCTGGTCACCTGTGCATGCGCACATAACCCCCCCATGCACCCTGCGCCTCTGCGCATGTGACCTCCCACATGCGCACCACCCCCCGCACATGTGCGGCAGATACCCGACAATCAGCTGGCTGGTGGAAGTGTGCACGCATGCGTAGTGGATCAGTTCCTTGCCGCTGCTCGCGTGCCGGCAGAAATAGCTGTGCGTGCCACTTCCGGCATGCATGCCATAGGTTCGCCATCATGGTCCTAGAATGAGCAGTGAGTTAGGCTGCAGTACTACATTCTAACTATTTCCCCACCATGGGTCTGTGACACAATGGTTAAAAGTCTTGCACTCAAGTCTAGAAGTCCTGATCAAACTACGAGTTCTACAAAGCAGCTTCCTTTGTAACTGTTTATCATGCTTGAGAAGTGGGAAAACTTGAAAAACTTGGAGTTATTCATGGGCATTTCTCTTTGGCGTCAATTGCTTGGAGTCATGTTCTGATGATTCTGCCAGATCAAAGTAAATGTCTTTGCAAAGTAAAGGCTGTTGTAATGTGCTCTGAAAGTGAAACAGGGATGAGGGAACTGATTTCAAAATCTTTTTTATAAAAAATCCAGAAATTTCACGTCTAACACATTATTATATTCTTTCCAGACTCTAGAAGCATGACATTGCTGGGTTATCTCATATAAAGGCAGTGGATATGATTTATGTGTGCATGGGCATCAGTGATGGGGTTCAAAAAAGTTTACTACCTGTTCTGTGGGTGTGGCTTGGTGGTTATGGTGTGGCTTGGTGGGTGTGGCAGGGGAAGGTTACTGCAAAATTCCATTCTCTCCCCACCCCACTAACCTGCTTTCCAGCTCCGTTCTCCTATGCAGGGCGACCAAAAAAGACCCAGCCAATCAGCTGGGACTTGGGAGGCAGAGAATGGAGGGTTAGGGTTAGGTTAGCTGTCAAAGGATTTTAGAAAATCCAGCTAGACCCAAATTATTCTGACTTAGATTTCTCTTTAAAAATGACTTCAGTTCGTTGGCTTATGTCTACAGGTAGTCCTCAACTTATGACCACAATTGAGCCTGAAATTTATGCTGCTAAGTGAGAAATTTGCTAAGTGATTTTTGCTCCATTTTGTGACTTTTCTCACTGTTAAGTGAATCACTGCAGCTGTTAAATTAATCAGGTTGTTAAGTGAATCTGGCTTCCTCCTTGACTTTGCTTGTCAGGAAGTCAGAAAAGGGGATCACATGACCCCGGGATGCTGCAAACCATCATCAATGTGAGTCAGTTGTCAAGCACCTGAATGTTAATCATATCACCATGGAGATGCAGTAATGGTCGTAAGTGTGAAAAAAATGGTCACAAGTCACTTTTTTCAGTGCCGTTGTGACTTCGAACGGTCATTAAGTGAACTGTTGTAAGTCAAAGACTACCTGTACTTATATATAATTCATATATATCAATTTAAGTAACCTTATAAAGTCACAGCACAAATAAAATAAGCTGTTCTCCAGAGCAGTATTCGTGTAAATACTGGGAAGATGTTTCAGTATTCCTGGGCATTCCTTGTGCAAAGTCTCCTTCAGAATTAACATCATCAGAATTCATTTAAACTTTTAGCAACACTAACAACCACATACCTGAAACTGAACAAAAGGAAATGGCTTCTAGTTCTGAAGAAACTAATTTACCCTGGACATCTCATAACTGAATTTAGAGTGAACTCAGTTGTTGTTTTTTTAAAGGCTGTTTTGGGAACTAATCTCTACCCCCTTCCCCCAAGACTTAGGAACTGAACACTTTGGGGCCTGCTACAATATCCTGAAGGTTTTGTAAAACAATTGGTAGGCAACTTGCAGCATTTAAATTAATTTTTCAAAACGTGCATTTGGCAATGAGTAGATAAAACTTTCAGGAATTTTATGCAAGTCAAAGATCCAGTCAGTCTGTCATATCAACTGCTCTGCTCGTGCGGATACCAATAGTAGCAGCAATGAAATCGTAAGGATATTCCTTCAAGATTGCAGAGAGAAAAAGGAGAATTGAAACCAAGAGCCTATTGTTTTAGAACAGCAATTCAAAAATCCCGTATTGGAGAAAGAATGCTCATAGCGGTGTGAACCAGACTCCAAGTACTCTTATGGGCTGGAAGTTTCCCATAATATACAGACCACAAGCTATTGCTTCTTCAATAAAATTCAAAGATTAGGACTAAATACCAATGGAATATAACCTACAAATATTTGTAGATAATATACTTATCCAATACTTGCTGAAATCCTCTTAAAAGTCCCAAACTAACTTTTAGGAAAAAGATAAATAAAACTCAATATTTCATTAATTTTTTCACCAGCATAGAACCCATAATATATGGTTCTGAACCTGAGCTACTAACAATACAGTACTGAACATTATACCAAATGGTAAGCCATTGTAGGCCTATAGCTTACCTACCACACCCAAGCCAATTTTTTTTTTTAGTGAGTATCCAGAAAAATTAACAATTGTTATTTTAGCTGAGAGATAGATTGAACTATAATATAAGATAAGGTTATAAGATAAGGGCTAGATTGTGCAAGTAGACATAGCAATTATAATTGGGAGGAATAATTTCTAGGTGCTGTTCAAGATAATAAAGGACTGACAAACTACTCAGCATCTCAGAGTCAGGAGCGTACAAAGTTTGTTTACTGGGTATTTGTGAATTTATGATTCAGAGAAATACAGCAATATGCAAGTCTAATCAGTGACCAGGAGAAGGAAGAGCCAATATCTTATGAAAAAGAATTCAGAAAGATTAGATGGAGATTGAATTTACTACTAGGAAAAATAGATTAAGGGCTGCTGACATTGATAAATTTAGCTGTTGTAAATAAACTAGGCTATGTTTGTTTAACTGGAGTCTCAGGCCATTTTATAAAGAGCAGATAGCATCTGCATACTGCACAAAATTAAAAAGTGGATTTGCTTAATTTTGGTTAAGTGCAATGTACGAACCCAGCCCCTTTGGCTTGCAAAATCTGTAAAGCTTGCTGAACAAAGTATGTTTATATGTATAAGTTAGTTGGATATATGAACACAGTCAGTGACTTGCTTAAACCTTCAATCAATGTAATAGCCAAAAAGAGTGATGTGTCCTGCAGACATTTTAAAATAGAGGTAAGGAGTTAGATTTGGTGATGTGCTGTTTTGCACATCAGCAGGAAAATGTTATCATTCATTGTGGGAGCCAGCAAAGGGTATACCAACTTCTCAAAACTAACCATTAGCCTTGCAGATGCAATGAGCTATGAGAACAACCTCAAGGAAGATATGCTGCATCCCAGGCAGTGATCAGACAAGAGAAATCTCAGCACAAGCATGAATGGAATTTGAGAAAAGTTCCTCAGACTGGGAACTCCCTCTGTGGGGTAAAGGCAGGCTAAAGCCTTCAAGGTAGACCAGACTTGAACACCAAAGTCATGAATACAAAAAGATATATTTATTATAGGGTTACAATAACAGAATGTAGTTGTTCAGTCACTATTTCATAAGAAGTGGATCTTTATGATGCCAGAACAAATGGCACCTCAAAAGACCACTTTCAAGTTTTCTCCCCCTCTTCTCTTTTCACTCATACTTTGCTAATAGAAGTGGAAGAGATTATACTTTTTGGAATAATGGGAAAGCTCTGAGACTCCCATTTGCTAAAAGATGAAAGGCCTTGCAAATCAGTGGCCAGGAACTACTGGGGGTTTGTGTACATGCAGTGGCCTTAGATGATCCACAGGAAAAGGACAGGCTATGTAGGAGAAGGAGCGAAAGAAATTGAGGATGGAGGCAAAAGAGGAATCAGACTAGAGTCATTACATAGGCACAAATGGCTAAGTCCAACTCCGCTTCAATTCTGCTAAACCTTATCTAGTGCCAAAATATGCTACCCATTAGTTGACTAGATTCCTGTGCATAGGTCTGAGCAATAAATCAGTTTAATTGGCACTTAACATGTGGCTCTGGTCTTTTGTGCCTAACATCCAGATCACTCATGGTATCATGTGCTTTCAGTGGACCGAATGGCACAGCTTGTGCCAGAGGAAGCTGGTGAAAGCCACTTTAAAGACTAGGGCAGGAAAAGATGAGTTTGCCCTGCAATTTTTCTGAGCTCAAGATTGTTCCAAACTCTGTTTAGATCCTCTAAATGCAATTACTGAGGTTCTCAAGGTCATAGGGGATAGCCTAGAGACTTCGAATCGTTAAGAACATATTAAGAATATAATATATTAATGTAATTATGGATTTGCCTATATTGGATGTGTTTGTGTGTGTTATGTATAAGAAGTGTGTGTGGGGGGGTGGAGGGTTAGTGTGTATAAGCACAATATACATATGGCAGAAAGCTGGGGGAAAATCTCAAAGCCATTGTCAGCCCTAGTACCCAGTCTTGTCCAATCTGATGTCATTTAAATTCATTACATTACAGCTTCCATGTTCCCCAGTGGGCATGGGCATCTTTGGGATGACTAATGTAGGGATATATAATTAAATGAAGTGTAAGTATGAGTAATCAATAAGAAAACTATAGCAATTAGTAAGGTGTGTTTAAAAATAACAGAACTGTAGAATGCAGGAAGGGAACCAGGTTGTTGAAATGCTGAAGTTATCTTCAGAATATGCAATCCTCTGCTCCATGATTATTTACAACAGGACAGAATGCTGTCCAAAAAATATATTCTTCCAGTATATTTCATCTTGAACTGTAATATTTATGACTTTTCTCTAGTAACATAGATATTGTTACGATTATATATTTTAAAAGGCTATATAACTTCTTACAGAAAACAAATCCACCCAGTATAGATAAAGCAAAACTAGCTGGTCATATGCAAAATGCAAAGAAAACAGCAATTTGGTGAATAGTTTGTGGTTGTCCTCAGTTTAACTTTAACTTTAGCATAGAGAGACTTTGAGGGGGAGTCCATCTCTCTAACATTCCTCAGGGACTTGCATAGTGTTTCCATTTCTATTTCAAGCCTTAAAACGTTCAGTGAGAGGCATGAATTGTACTTGTTGGGTTTTTCCACTGACCCAGGATGCCCCAAGTACTGAAAATGGCTTAGATAGTATCTGTTTTTGTTTTTTTTACAAAACTCAAAAAATTGATATATTTCAATTTTTATGAATCTGGAAGAAGAATGCACTTCTTTATATTGGAGAATGAATTGGTGGACCCAAAAATATCTTTGCACTGCTTTTAGAGCGGTGGAGAACATAGAGCTGTATGAAATATTAACCCTTTCTGTTGGCTGACGGATTAAATCATATAGCCTGTAATGTTCGTACTCATATGTGAATAGAATGTGTGTATGTGTGTGTATGTTTTGTTTGTGTGTGTTTGTGTGTTCATCATCAGCATCCCCAATCGATCCATTTCAAGAAAAAAAATGTCTCTTCTTAAAGGTTATTATTCCATACTGGTCCATTGCAGTCTGGTAGATAGATATATTTTGATTTCTCAGGATAAGGTTGAGAAATAGTGGCTTATCTAAAAATCACCCAATCATCACCTCCCTTATCCATGAAGAATGTAGCATTGAATGATATAGGATCTGGGTCTCTCTACTCCTAGTCTAGTATCTTGACTACTACATCACACTAAACCAGGGGTGTCCAACCTTGGCAACTTTAAGACTAAGCAAAGCTGGCTGAGGAATTCTGGGAGTTGAAGTCCACAAGTCTTAAAGTTGCCAAGGTTGGACACCCCTGCACTAAACCATCTCTCTTTCCCTCCCCCACTCTCTCTCCTCCCCCACAACCATCTCTCTTATTTTAAACTATATAATGAAATGTGTTATTTTCTCAAAAATTGCAATTATGAAATTTTACTGCAGGATTCCGTTGCAGATGACTTTGGCTTCTGGGCAGCTCTTAAATTTTTTTTGCTCCCAACAGGCATCCATCATATATGCAGTGTCATAACGATAAAGAATCACAAACTTTCAAATATTCTAAGTGGCACTATTGCATCCTTTGTCAAACAGTATGAATCAATAAATACCATCAGTTCCACTTCAAAAAGCCCTGCATATGCTTACTAAATAAAGTTGTGTTCTATGTAAAGTGGCTTAGTAAATATGCTTACTAAATAAATGCTTATAAAGGCAAAGGGCCTTGGACTGTTGATAAGCATTGCTTTTATAGACTTGGATTCAAAATTCAAAAAGCTAATGCGGATCCTTGGGAGCTGGATTAAAGCATTGCCACCAGGATGGCCTCAGATGGACTTTGGGAAATTTCTCTGGGTCAGAACCAAGACATTTCAGGATCCAACGTGGGCATCACAATCAAATTTCCCAATATTTTAATGGTGTTGTTTTTGTTACTAATTACAGGTTAAGTTGTAGGTGCATTAGAACATAGCAAATCCACAGCCAAACCGAGTCTTTGCTGCGCCTTGTAAGAATCCAACGCTGGCATACACTGAGCCAATCTAAGCAGACCAAAATGAGCACCAGCTTTTAAAATAGCAACACAACCTTTGGGTTGGTGGTGAACTGACAAATTGAATAAATAAAAATATCAGAAGGCTATCCTCTGCAGAACTCTTGAAGGCATTCTTGTAAAATATTGTAAAAACATTTGATGGTCTAAATAATTCCCACTGCAGGTGACACAAATTATAGAGTGCATGACAAAGAATTCACACCGTGCCAAATTAGGCATCCTGGAAACATGAAAGCATTGGTTTCTAGAGGACTCTGACTCATTTCCTGGTTTCATTACTTTTTCTCTAATGAACTTTATAAAACCCTTGGCATTTTGAGATCTTCCCCACCCGTTCTTCCTGATGGTTTTCAGTATTCACATACCAGAGTGGCACTAAAACAAGAACCTATTTTTTAAAATAAGATGAAAACTGTCAACTTGTCCCAGAAAAAAAAGGAAAATATTTGATGAAGATAGTTTCCTAAATTATGCAGCCCAGTGTTTTGAAGTCATACTTTTGACATTTTAATGGTAATGCTTAGTATTCTAAAGATTTGCCAAATGGCTAGACACCTAGTCTTGCCAGAGTCGGATGTATCTTAGCTTCATATTATAGAGCTGCTTTGTCCAAATTAATATTTGGCAGATATGATAGACTATAGTTCCCATCACTACCAGTTAGAACAACTGTCTTAAAATGTCAGTTTA
The DNA here is from genome assembly GCF_049901715.1 of Pseudonaja textilis. Taxonomy (NCBI): domain Eukaryota; kingdom Metazoa; phylum Chordata; class Lepidosauria; order Squamata; family Elapidae; genus Pseudonaja; species Pseudonaja textilis. The sequence goes on from NC_141992.1 coordinate 95,534,054, forward strand.
TATTTCCAGTTTTCTGTAGTGCTTATAGCAGAGATTGCTTGTGTTGCTATTCACCACATTAAGATATACATACCTTCATTCATATAGTGGTCAGAAGTGTGGTGCACACAAAAAAGGGAAAAAAAAACACTGTATTTTGGTATCTAGTAATTTCCTAGGGCTTGTTTTGTATATAATATGCTGTAATAAACATTGACTTTGGTCTTTGACTGTTTATGGTATGATACTTTGATATCTATTCTCTTGCTGAGTAGATACTCAACTCACCCTCTTTGAAACAGCTTGCCCAAGCAGTTCAATAAAAATTGAAAGCATCATTCCTATACTGTTGTATTGTAATTTTATAGGGATCTGTGGAACATATTTATTCAAGCTATTTTGCAATAATATTGCAAACAGATTTTTAGTATGCAAAGCTTCTACTTATTAATTGTAAAGCCAACATCATTAAATTGTGGCCAAATTTTCCACAGCAGCAATCAAGACATGTCATCAAATAATGTATTCCCGATTATCATATATATTTTATATATTATTGCAATGTATGTGAACCATTGACTGTAATAAAAAATGGATGTCTTTAATAATGATACAAAAAGAACAGAAATTGAATGTTGTCAATTGGTCAGAGTATATTAATAACTCCAGAAACCTCCAGTGACTGATCAGGCAGTTATTTTGAGATATCTGTCAAATGTCAGGGCACATTATACCTAAAAATGGCAGATGATGGAAACTAACAGGATGTATAGCTAAGACGCCTGGCTTAAAAAATGGAGAAGGAGGGAATGCGAGTGAATGAATTATGATATCTCGTGGTGACAGGTTATAGAATTTTACAATGAGGAGGGCAAAGTTCCTTCTTTTCAACAGAGGAACAGACCTCTCTCATCCAAAATTTGTACTGCTACAAAATTCATTTCCTAAAAATGAGCTGTTAGATAAACAACAGACTTATTGAGAATATTAATTCTTATTTGAGCAGGACTCATCCCTCATCACACTGCTACAAAATTTGCTGTTCGACTTCTTTGGCATTTATTTTAAGGTAAAAAGCTTTCCATCCCATCTTCCCTTGGTCAGAGGCCAAGTAAAATGAATACAAAAACAGCAACACTATACAAATATAGCTGGGGGAAAAAAAACCCAGATGCTAAAACAGAGAGGAGTAAAAACAACAGTGTGAGATGCCCACTGAAGAAAGAAGTTCTTTGATTCATCTTCTTAAAAGCCAATCCTAAATGAATGAGTAATCACATGGGTAGGCATTCCTGAGCATGACTTTGGCTCTCAATGTTCAAAGGATAAGGGAAAGGAGCAAAATCTTATGGCCGTTACATTGAACCCCTACCCCATACTTATAATACATTTTCAATGTGTTGCCACCAAATCTGGAGGACCAGTACTGTGATTACCTCTGTGATGACCCAGGGTGGGATACAAAACAAACACAGTCACAGAAAACAGGTGAAGCCCCTTTTATTCCTTCAGTTTGCTTCCAAGCTCTGAATATCTTTGACAGAAGACAAAAAAAAACCTCCCACACAAGCAGTTACATGAAGAAGCAACACAAACCAGACAAGATAAGGGCTGGAGGATGTCCACAGATAACACATACTGGAAAGGATGCCAAACTCAGAGAGGAACTATAAACTAGAGATATTTACATGCTTTGTTTCCAGCATTTGCCAGTACACAGGTCCAAACTCTTATTCAGTTGTCACACCTGCAGCCCATGAAGAGGATCAAGGCCCTCTCCTCCCTATGAGACCATGTCTCTCCTTTATCCTCTCATCCCTGCGTGCCCTAGGATGGATGGGGTTGGGCCTGGGTCCTCCTCTGACTGCTCAGCTGGCCTCTGCCCTTCCCCAGCCTCCTCCACAACCTCCAGAGCCACTTCCTCTCCCTTTCGGCTGTTCCTCCTCTCCCTCAGAGTCAGTCTCCACCAGGGACACCTCCATGTAGCATGAGTGTTAGGTTGAAGATTATAGCCCAGCAAACTGAATAATACCTGATTGGTTAGGGTTGCAACATAGGCTGTTACAACACAAGGTCTCCATTCTCTTGACAATCCTTTACAATCTCATTCAAAGGATCTAGCAACCAACAAGTTCTCGGTCAGGCGTCATTGCTATGACTTGAACTTGCTTTCAGTAGTTGATATTAGATATCATGAAATAGTCATTGAATGTATTTCTAGTGCATTTTAATTGCCCAGGAGGGCAAAAATCTCTTTATACTTTAGTTGTAATAATAATGTGGATATTGTTGGGCAAGGGAATCACTATTGTCTCCAACAGCATAAACTCTTGGGCCCACCAACTCCATACAGAGCAAAATTTTGGTTCTCCTGGCATTTTTAAAGGAAGCAATGAACAAGTTCGTTTTGCATGAGGATATGCTGCTTTATATATAGGTTATTAAAAAGACTGTGTTGTGGCCTGTCGGCTGCTGGCCGCTCCAGCAACTGAATCAGATGAGGAGGAGGAGTGGGAGTCAGGGGTCAGCATCAAGGCAACCTGAGAACTCTGAGGGGGAAGAGGGAATGGAGCTGTCAGAGAGAGAGAGAGAGAGAGAGAGAGAGAGAGACAGACAGACAGACGTACTCGACTGGTTTTGTCTGGTTCTGGAGAGCCGGTAGGAGCGACAGAATCAGTTCTCTCTGTTGCTCTAATGGCTCTGCTGTTGGGCCCGTTCACCCGGGCTCCCATACTCACCTTTATCTGCTGAATTTGAAGCGCAGCTGCTTTGCGCGGCACAAAATAGTGCCACACAGCAGCTGTTGAAGCGATTGGGAGATTGTGCAGGCTTGCAGGAGGAGAGGTAACATGCCTCTGCACCTGCGCAAATACCTCTGCGCCTGCACAAAGTGTGCGTTTGGTGCGCACGTGCACACAAAGTGTGTGTACATGCGCAAAGCGCGCCTACCAAACCACGCCCACCAAACCGGTGGCAACAATATTCGAATCCCACCACTGGAGACAGAGGTGGAGCCTGGGCAGTCCATCAGCCCTCAGATGGAGAATCACCAGCCCCCAGGTCTAGAGGAGGAACTGCAGTGCCTGACACACAGATACACAGAAAGCAGAAGAGAGGAGAGCAGTGGAAATCTGTAGGCTGATCCTTGGGACAGAAGAGCCACTGCTGCTAGCAAAGCTGCACCCTAGCTCTGGGGATAAAATGCAGGGGGTGAAGATGAATAGATGTGGCAAACAACTATTCATCTCCCTGCCAGGTAGACTAGTTAGCCTACTGTATGAGAGAAATTTTTTTTCAGGGTTTCTGGCGCTCCTAATAAAGGAATCATTGCTTCAACTACAGAGGGTTTGTCATGTTTGGGGAGGTGGGTCAGAACAGACTGGAACAGACTAGAAGTATTATTTCTGTATTTATATGGCTCCCATAAAATAAAAGTATATTTTCCCAGGCTTTTTAATAGATTAATTTTGCCTTCTACTATTTTAAGCAAATGTCTAATACATTCAGACCTCATGGAAGATTGCATTATCAGTGTTTATTCATCTTGATAACTGCATATTATTTTCAGAATAATGGGATGTGTTATGAAGACCAGTTAGTAGGGAAAAATAATAGAAGAAATATATTGTCTTTCTGTTTGTAAATTTCTCCAATGTATCTGAGTGACACAGCATGAGCCAAACATCATAGTAGATAGACTCTTGGTTCAATCTAGGATCCTCTTTTTATTTTATTTTCATTTGGCTGAAGCGGTCAGTTTATAATTTATTATTGTACCCCGTGCCATTTTATAAGTCTTTAATCAGTACTTTAAGAAAAGAAATCCAGCATTCCTACAGTTAATTAACACAGGATGAAGCAATTGTCTCCACTCAAATGACATATATAATTTTCTGGAATAACTACTGCATAGATGAAATTCCAGATTTCTTAGGAATTTCTGAAAGTTTGGGCTGTCCCAGGGAGACAAAAGATAGAGAGAGGGATTGGGAAAGAAACAATTGAGCAAAACCTGGGACTGGTTTAATTATAGGATCCAAGGTCTGGCACAATTTAAAAAACCCTGAAATGAATCTATTGCGATACAGGATCCAAGAATTATAAGTCAGTCTGGATCAGCACCTGTCATCTAGGGTGTATTTTTGTTTTGTTTTTAATGTATAATTATATTGTTTATTCTTTGAATCTGGTATCCTTGCACAATAACTGCCAAATGGCTAAATGTTGCTGAAAGTCATTCATTTCACATACCTGCTAATGAATGTTAACCTCATTTATTTTTATATTTGTAATTATTTCCTTCAGTTTAGCTGCTGTGGCAGTTCAAAAAAGATACAGTACAGTACAACCATAGATAGAATCAGGGGTGGGATTCAAATTTTGTAACAACCAGTTCTGTGGGCATGGCTTAGGTGGTTCTCATGGCTTGGTGGTCATGTGACTGGGTGGACACGACTTTTTGGTCATGTTACTGGCTGGGTGTGGCCAACTCAACATCACTCACATCGAGGCACGCATCTCCTCACCTGGCCTCTCGTGACTGTGGGGATGCTGCAACAATCATAAGTGTGAAAAATGGTCATAAGTCACTTTTTTCAGTGCCACTGTAACTTTGAAAGGTCACTCCACACAAGCAAAGTACCAGCAAAGGAGGGGAAACACATTCCAGAGACATGAAATCTAGTCCTGCCAAGAATGTAATAAAGGTTAACAGAGAGGCAGTTTCTGTAAGCAACATCAGAATGTTTCCTTCCTGCCTTCCTTACAGGATTAGGCCAGTAATTTCTCCTAACAACTGGTTCTCTGAACTGTTTAGAATGTTAATAACTGGTTCAAGCAAACAGGTGCGAACTGGTAAAATCCTACCCCTGGCTAAGATGTTCCATTACAAAAATGGACTAGACCCATGATGGTGAACCTAAGGCACATGTGCTGGAAGAGGCACACATCTCTCTGGGCATGCCCATTGCTCTTCCAGGTTCCGGCACATGCATGCACGCCAGCCAGCTGGTCTTCATGTGCGCATGCACACCAGAAACAGAGTTTGGTTTTTAAAATGAGAGGGTGGAAAATCTAATAAATAAATGAATGAATGAATGAATGAATAAATAAATAAATAAATAAATAAGCCACATATTAAATGACTGAACAGATATTTCCATTATTTTGTGTAGAGAAGTTTTTAAAATAATCACAGTCCATTCATTCCCAATCATGCAAGTTCGTATGCAATATTAGCATAGTTCAGTAGGCATCATGAAATGTTTATAACTGATGGAGAGTTTTTCTTCTACTAACTTGACTAAAACTGAGAAATGGTCAGGATTAGAAGTGTTTGCTTTTGCTCAAAATGCTTTCTGATCTCTGTTTCTTGAATTATGAGATGCTAGAATTACTAAAGAATGGATAATGTAATAAAGGATGCAAATATGAAATTGGAATGATTAGGGTTCCAGCTAATGATTTCCAATTTAGTAAGTAATGGTTCATGAGTATCAGGTAATTCAATAGAAACACGCTGAGTTGCTTATGAGATAACATAATCTTAAATTTAAGATCTTGTCCAACTTTTTTACATGCTGTCTAGACAACATGCTGTTCGTCACACTTAATGAAGTCTTAGAACATTTTTGCCCATTTCTAGTAATGTGTTTATGTTTTATGAAACCTCTAGTGTTTTAAATATTGTTGTAATCTGCCAAAGAATTTCGGTTACTGGGCAAATTAAGCATAAATAAAATGCATCAATAATATTGATCATAACTAGATTAAAAAGGGGAATTTGCAAATGTCATAATCATAATTATTCCTATTTTTAGCTACCATGTAACTTTATGATTTTTTAAAAAGCAACCAACCATTTCGTTATTTTTCATTTATAGTTGTTTTAAGAATTTAGTCACTGGTTTTTTTTCCCCACTCCACAAATAATTTATTTTTAAAATGGGATATCTTAGGATCATCTTAGTTCAGAAAGCAGAACTTTTTCTTTTCCTGACAAATGTTTCTTTGTCACAAGGACCCATCTTAATATCAGAATTATTATTTTTTGCAGAAAATATGAATAAAACAATTATCAAATAAAGTATCAGAATATTTTACTGCTAATGTAGATTTCAAAGTTCTTTGTGTACTGAAAATGAAAATTAAAGCAAAAAAGTCCCAGATAATGATAATTGACTCTTAAACCTATTATTAATTTGAAAGTTTTTCAGTATTTTAGCAAACGGGGCTGTAACTCTCTTTGACTAACACCCAACTAAAAGAATGTAATCAGTAAGTAAATTGTTCTTATGATTTTTTTTTTCATTAATGCAAACTCCCTTGAGCTTGGAAGCTGCTAGTTAATTCCATTAAACTTCAGTTTTTATGTTAAACAATAAGGTTTTCTGGAGGCACTTCATTTTATGCCTTTGTAATATTGGATTGGAGACGAGTCATCACATTTATAGGTGGTTACATTGAATCTGTGATATAATAGCCTTATTATGTTCATAATTTTTTCTTCATATCACAATTTGTTCAGCAGCCTGAGCAGAATAGAGCCAATTTAAACATTCTAAAGAGCTTTGTGTCAGGTTTTTGGCAATTTGGCTCTTTCCCAATCTGATCACTAGAATTGTATTGATAGCAAACTGAATAAAACATTTGGCAAGGATTGCAATTAACAAGTTGGCCCCCAAGAGCAAAGATATTTCTGAGGCCAGTATGAACTGCTTTTATATTTCTTCTAAAATATTATTCAAAAGGCAATTAATATGAAGCATGAGAACTGCACCTTGAGTTCAATGGAATTTCTTAGGATATTCATTTATCCCAGAAGTCTTACTCTGTTGAAATGTTTCAATTGCTTCTTTGATCTTATAATCTACACGGACTCTGTTTAAAAGTTAATGAAGGTTTCAGTTAATGGACTTTTGGTTTAAGTGTCAGGAAAACTGTCAATGTTTTCAAAATAATATTTGTCTGATTTATATATTTTATTTTTAAATTTTTGGGGGGAAATTCCACTTGTTTCCTTAGATCAAATGTGAATTTGCCAACATTGTCTTTAAAATCTGTATTAAAGTGTCATTTAGTTGAGTGGTTTGTTTTGTTGATGATGTTGATGGAATTTTCTTTTTGTATATGTATATGTAGTATATTAAATTTCTAGAAAAGATAAAATATAAGACAGAAAAAAGAAATTGAAAAGGAAAAAACTAAGGGGAGAAGTGCAAAGAATAAGAAAAAAAGAAAAAAGTAACTCCCAACTTTCTTTGATGCATTAACTTTTTGTTCTAAAATTCAGTGGCATACAGTATTTCTATAATCATAAACAGTTCTAATCATCAAATCCCAAAATTAAAATTTCATTTCTTTTGGTTTCCAGCTTTTTCTACTTCTTATTCAGAAACTGATTGTATTGATGATTGAAATACAGGTAGACTATAGCCCTAAAATTTTGTTAAATTATGCTTCCTAGCATCCCTCTTTACTTATAATCTTCCCTAAGTCTACCAGAGATTATAGGTCATCAATGTCTAGACAGCTATAAACTCACCATTTACTCATAGAAAAGATATGCTTCAAATAGTTTTTGATGTGTAAACCTGGGAAACATGACATCTGTAAGAACTGTCAGACTGGAAAGTAACCTAGAGAATGAGATGCTTGTTTTGGATTTGAAGGCAAATATATCTATCTATCATCTATCTATCTATCTATCTATCTATCTATCTATCTATCTATCTATCTATCTATCTTAAGTTTTTGCGGGTACTTACATGTATGGTATTCAACTTTGTTCGGGTATTTTCCCACATCATTATAGTTGTGCTTTTAAAGTTGTAGCGTTGGCAGACCATCTGCCATCATCAGCTTCTGCATGTGTTGTGACAACACAATACAGAAGCCTGATGATGGCAGATGAGATTCTGCTGAAACGTTGCTACAACTTTAAAAGCAGAACTACAATGATGCAGGAAAATACCTGAACAAAGCTGAATATATATATATATATATATATATATATATATATATATATATATATATATATATATATATATATAGAGAGAGAGAGAGAGAGAGAGAGAGAGAGAGAGAGAGAGAGAGAGAGAGAGAGAGAGAGAGAGAGATATCTTTGGTTATTCAGGTTTTCTCCCGTGTAAGATTGGAAGTATCTAGGCAACGTTTCGAAAGTCTCATTCATCATCTTCAGGCTTGTGTCTTCGGCTCTGTGCTTCTCAGAGTGATGTGAGCTTGCAGCTGCTTCTTCCTTTTAACTGCTAGTGGGGGTGTGACTTGATTGGGTGGGGGTGTGTTCTCATTGGTAGGGGTTTTGGCTGTTTTCTGATTGGTTGGGGGGTTGGCCATGTTGTGATTGGCTGGAGGCACGTTCTGTTCAGGTGGGGGCTTGGTTGTGCTCAGGTTAGTCTTAGTTGCTGGGGGATTTGAGTTGGTGAGCTGTGATCTTGCTGTTTGGCTTCGAGTTCGTGGTTGTGCCGCATCTTCATGGTGGGTGTCGGTTTGCTTCATGTATGGCTCGAAGGGGTTTGAAGTGGGTAGTGATGCAGCTGCAGTGCGGCTTCTGGTCCGTGGTCGTGTCTCATCTTCTGTTTTGGGTGTGAGTCTGTTTTCTACGTGGAAGTGTGGTGGTGGCATCTTGTGTGGCTCTCATGGGTGTGGGTCTGGTGTCATTCTTCATGTTAGGTACTCGTCTGTTCATGAGGGCGGGTTTCCAAATGGCTGGTAGGCGGGAGGTGTCATCTCGTTTATTCATGCTGTATGGGTGTTTTTCTATCTCTATGGCTTCTCTGATTATTCTGCTGCTGGAGTGTTCAGTTTTGGCGATAGTTCTGGTATTTCTAAAGTCAGTCTCATGTCCTGTGGCTTTGAGGTGTTGGACCAGGGAAGAGGTCGGTTCTTCTTTTTTGATTGAGTTCTTATGTTCTTCAATGCGTGCACTTATTCTTCTGTTAGTTTGTCCAATGTATGTGGTGGGGCAGGCAGTGCAAGGGATTTCGTATACTCCTTGGTTTTCTAACTCGATTTTGTCCTTAGGGTTTCTTAGGATGGTGGATATCTTTCTGTTTGTGCAGAATGCTGTTTTAATGTTGTGTTTTTGGAGGATCTTGCTGATTTTGTCTGTAGTGCCTTTTATATATGGGAGGAGGGCTTTGCCATTGTCTTGTTCTCTGTCTTGGATTTTGGTTGGGGTTTCTTTTTGGATTAGGTGGGTAATCTTCTTTCTTTGGAATCCATTGGCTGTCAGCACGCCGGTGAGAGTGTGTAGTTCGGTCTCTCTCTCTCTCTCTATATATATATATATATGAAAGAATCACTGTGGTATAGCAATAAAGCTTTGGTATTTACATCTATTTATCTTCAAAGACCAAAAGGCACATCAATTTGCAGGTTATTCCATTGAAAAAAGTAGCTTTTCTAGTCAGTTATGAAAGATTTAGGCAAAAAAAATCATAAAATATAAACTGCATATGCTGATTTGGTGGCAGCCCCTCAAATATACCAGTGTTCCAATATTTGAGAGGGCTGCCACAAAGAAGAGTAAATCAGCCTATTTTTCAAAGCACCAGAAGGCAAAATAAGAAATAATGGATGGAAACTAAACAAGGAGAAAAGCAACCTAGAACTAAGGAGAAATTTCCTTTTATTGGAGTTTTGGGAATTATCTGCTTAGAAATAGTTAGGAAGTGTAATTTGCTTGAGAAGAGTTGCACCTCATCTGTATTGCAATCAGTTAGAACAACTAATGAATGGAACTGCTTGCCTTCAGAAGTTGTGGGTGTTTCATCACTGGAGGCTTTTGAGAGAAGACTGGACAGCCATTTGTCTGGAATCGTATAGGGTCTCCAGCTTGAACAGAAGACTTCTTAGGTCCTTTCCAATTCTGTTAATCAATGGGAAAGGAATGGGTTAAAATCAGGAGTAGGATTCAAATTTTTTAACAATCGGTTCTGTGGGCATGGCTTAGGTGGTGGGCATAGCTTGGTGGTCATGTGACTGGGTGGACATGGCTTGGTGGTCATGTTATTGGCTGGGTGTGGCCAACTCAATATTACTCACATCGAGGCACGCATCTCCTCACCTGGCCTCTCATGACTGTGGGGATGCTGCAACAGTCATAAGTGTGAAAAACAGTCATAAGTCACTTTTTTCAGTGCCACTGTAACTTTGAATGGTCACTCCACACAAGCAAAGTACCACAAAGGAGGGGAAACAAATTCCAGAGACATTCCAGAGACAGGAAGTCCAGTCCTGCCAAGAATGTAATAAGGGTTAATGGAGAGGCAGTTTCTGTAAGCAACACCAGAATTTTTCCTTCTTGCCTTCCTTACAGGATTAGGCCAGTAATTTCTTAACAACCGGTTCCCCAAACTGCTTAGAATGTTAACAACTGGTTCTAGAGAATAGGTGTGAACTGGTAGAATCCCACCCCTGGTTAAAATTTTGTTGGATTTAAAAACAATAATGAAAGATACAAGGGTGAGGAATGATAGAACAAATCGTAATCAGTTTAAATGTAGCCATTATATTTAGTCTTGAGACTAAATCATGGGAATAAATGGGCATAGGAGAAAAGGAAAGAAGTGTAGTTACATAATAATAGAATGAAGGTAGAAAGAAAATATGAGTCTTATATGAAAAAGTATTAGAAGATCAATACATTTCTTGACAGAATTTATGGAAATACATGTAATAAAACAGGATATAGAAGCTGCTTGCAAGAGAACAAAAAATGACTAAGAACCATATGGAATTACATTAATGGAAAATATGAAAAAATGCCTCATGAATGATGAAGTCAAAAAGACTCTGACTAGAAAGAATGCATACTGCATAAGAAAATGATTGTTTCAGAAATGAGATTAAGAAAAGAAGAATATGGAGAATAAAAAGTTGTTCAGTTTGTAGTCAACGACAGCAAGGATTTTTGAGGGAATTCCAGAAAGAAAATTTTAGAGAATTGCATGGAAATTACTGAGCTATAACAGTAGAATTAAACAATATTGGAAGCTTTAGCACCCAGGAAAAATGATGAAAAGGGAAAAATAGTGATGTAAGAATGTTTTAAACAATGGTAAGGCTGCAGAGATGATGAGGGAACATGAAGAAAGTTAAAATATGGCTGTGGTTTCCTTATGAAGAACCTGAGCAACTTGTTTAATGTGTATGTGAAAACATAATCTGAGGCTTATGATCGGAAACTGGTCATTATTGTTCCCCTAGCCAAAGAGATAGTTAATGAAGGAATGTAGAAGCTACTAGTTTGAAAAGTATGGCTGGGAAAGTATTTGGAAGAATTCTACTGGAAAAGTTATAAAAGGTAATAAACAGCAAAACTTGAGAAATGGAGTATGGCTTTATATTGTAGAAAGTTAGCATCCAACCCTCTCCTAGGAGAATTAATATTTTGAGAAATATTAAAAAGGCAGTATATGATATTTCCCTGGATGAGAAATTGAGAAACATGTTCTTGGAAAGCAGCTCCCACTTTTCTTAATAGTCCTCAGTCAGCACTTAAGAGATAAAGAGATAGCTAGCTCTATTCATAGCAGATACCCTCACCCAAGATCCAACAAAGATAGCCCTCAGCTACAGTAAGAATTGCCCAACACTCTTTCAGAGCACAAGCCCCTTCATTACATCATTTCAGTTGCACTCCCCCCCGCCCCAGGAAACTTCAACCAAACTTAGCTCAGACAAACTCCTAGGATTTGTACATGGCCCCATGGGAGTCTGACAACAGCCAACTGAACACATGTTCTTGAACAGAAACAGGAAGCTCAGGTACAAAGCCCAAGAGAAGGTATAAACACCCCCTACTCTCAACTCCATCTGGTCAGCTGTACCAGAACCACAACCCAGGTGGTCCTGTTCATCAATAAACGGACCCTCTTTGCAATCAGCCACCATCCTCCATTTTGTCTCCTGGCTTGGAAATGAACCACATGAATATTTCTTCCAACAATATGAAACAGGTTGTACAGATCAGATTTTTTCTTCTCATTATTTAATGAGAAATACATGGATGTGAAAAAGAAAGTTACCTTATTTTTGTCAGTTTACCAAAAGGGTATGAATAGACTTGAATTACGGAATGTTTGGCACAACTATGGGGATGAAAGCTGATTGATCACATTTGTTCCCATGTGGAAGGTTGAATTAACATCATAATTTTTCTAAATTCTCACTGTACCAATGATGGAGCTCTGAATTAATATCATTCCTCATTATAAATCAGAGTAATTATTAGCTGCTAAGTCTTTAGAAACCTCAAAAAATAGCAAAATATTCAGTCATGATTGTAGTAAGGAACAGTTGGGTATAAGTAAATTCTGGTGGTTTCTATGTAGAAACATTTAACTATGTGTTTAACCGTTTATTGTTGTAGATTTATTGTGTTACGTATGGTGTTTTATAAGGAATTTTGATCAATGGCCATCAATAAAATTTGATTGATTGGTCCAAAATGCAAGTAAAACATGTATTAAAAAAGTAGGTAGCATGACAAAACTATATTATATCATCGTTGTTGTTTAAAGTTTAAAGAAAGCTTATAGTAAAGTTAGAGGATATATATATATATGCAGATACTTCTATATGGTGGGGATGGTAAGTTGTTGGCTGACAACCTATATGAGTTGCAGTAAATATTAGCTAGAATGTGTAATGTAGCGCTTCACAAACTTTTCCCTTCATTACCTTCCACAACTTATTAGAAAGCTCTTTCTACCCGATGTAGATAAGACACTTTAAGACAATTTAAATGCCCCGATGGTCATTGGGTAATGAGGTTGTGGGATGTTATGTAAAGAAAATCCACTTTCATCCAATTTTGGGTAATTTATCCAGGCTTGGGAAGCATTGCTATAATGCAAGAAGGAGGAAGGATTTGAAAATTAAAGAATTAAAGACTGGGATGGGTATAAAAAAAGAATTGTGAAACAATATATAAAGGAATAACCAATGGGCAGAGTGGAAGTAGACATAAACTCATTTAACTATATTTCTTTTTCTAATCACATGTCTTAATTGATCTGGCTTACTATTTCTTATTCTTTTTCTGTAGTTTATATAATGTTGTTTGCCCCCAAAACACATAGCATGATAGACCTGCATTATGCATACATTCACAAAAATTGGAAAAATATTCACTGAACACAGCACTGGAAATGTAATGGAAATCTTGTCTATGTATGTTTTTCCGTAATGAATCCCAATTTGGTTTCAAGCAAGTCAGATTAATTCCCATGTAATTTATCTTGATCTCACTAGTTAAAGCCATTAGCCACCCTGAAACAGTGATTTCATTTATTGTTGAAAAGTAAGGTAATCTAATCAACATTGCTTCTTAAATTAAGCATGGGAGTCTTAAGAATCTTTCCAAAAACCCTGAGAGGGTGATTTGATAACATAGCATAAAATTATTTTTAAATCCATGTCAACAGTTCATTAAGAATTAACTGTGGAAAGACAGAATTGAATAGAATAGAATCTTTACTGACTTAGACGGGTTGTTACTTACCAGTTTTGTTTTTGGAAAACTTTAGAAAAGTAAATGTATTAAATATATATCTGTAGAGATTCTCAGTCATCCAGGCCGTGGTTGTCCCAAAGATGCTTTTTCAGGAGGCAACTGGACTTTCTTGTTTTTTTCTTTGAAAATGTTTTGCTTCTCATCCAAGATGCTGAAGAAGCTGAAGAAGCTTCTTGGGTGAGAAGCAAAATGTCTTCAAAGAAAAAGCAAGAAAGTCCAGTTGCCTCCTGAAAAGGCACCTTAGGGATATTAAAAATATGAAAAGTCACATTGGCAGAAACAAATATGTAACAAACGTGTATATTAAAAAACTCTACAGTGAATGGTAAATTTACTCAAACCTGGTCATCATGTATAAGCTGTATTAGTAATGTAAACAGACCAGTTATATTGCAAAGCTCTTGATTTCCAAAACTTCAGAATAAAATTTAGATGCCTGCCAACCTCTGGACAGTAGACCATAAAACCAAAGAAAATAGAAAGTAAAATAAAATAAATTATAAAAGACAACAAGAACCAATGGCAAGGGTGGCTAACAGCATTTGCGCTCTGAAACAAATCTGACAAGGCCACCCCAACCAGACTAACCCAAGGCCAAGGAGAATATTTCAGCTCTTTAGGGCTTTCTAGAATGCTATCAGGTTGGAAGCCATTAGAAAGAATCTCATTCCAGAGAACTGGCATCTCATGATGGAGAAGGTAAACTGCAGTCCCCAGTAAATGGCACTGCTTGATTGAAGGAACCTAGCAAACAATTCTGTCTCATCTCAGCCAGATTATGAGAGATTGGAAGTCCCTTGGCTCAATTTCCTTAATCTTAACCAGTTTCATTTCTTTTATTCTGAACATTTAAGAAAACCTAAATCTCATCATGAGTGGAGTTAAACAAACTTAACCAGTGGGTGTATTAGTTCTAAATGCCAGTGTGTGTACAGTGGGCACTTTAGAAGGATGCCTGAAATAGACCCAGATGTTTCAAAGGCAATAACGAAATGTTTATTTATAGCTCTAGTTTATAAGATCCATGCTACGCAAGGTTAACTTTATAGGGTTTCTCCCTTTTAAGTTCTCCCCCAACTGAGTTATTCATAGATGAATTAACAATGCGCTGTAGTTTTAAAATTCTCAGTGATTTTTGCAGTTCTTTCCTGATTTTGAAAGACCCCAAGTTCTGGCAGTGATGTAAAATGCAAACTGCGTGATTATCTACAGCAAAAAGTATGCTAGAAGGTTTTTCTTTATAAGTGTATATTTCACTTATTTCTTTTACAAAAAAAAGCCCAACACAGTATAATATTGGAGCCTGGATTTGGAATCTTCCCAAATTTCTCTTTCACATAGAATTGTTTGGGTTTTTTTTAACACCACATAAACTGCCTCTTTGTTTTATTTTGCTTTTATTTTTGGCATCTCTTTGAACTCCTAAGCTGGGAACTTTATATGTTTCATTGTTCAATTACTTAGCTAGAAGTTCTTATTAGCAATTTTTTTCCAATGAGAGAATGTGTGGCAAAATTGATATTTATATGGTGTTTCTCTGCACTGGATACATGTAACTTCTTATATATTTGTACCTCTGGGGAAAGATAATATATGAAACAATAAGCCGTTTTCATCATTTGTCAGGAAAAGTAACAACTGTTGCTTAACCTTATAAATCTGAATTGTTCTTTAGTTGACGTATAACTGAAAAGCTGGTGGGTTTTGCTGGGGTTTCAGTTTTCACTGGAAACATTTTGTCCAGCCTAGCTCAGCAGTTCTTTTATCATCACACCTAATCTGCATCAGAGGCAACTGTTACTGTTTGTCATTCTAGGGCAAACATCACTTCTTGGTCTGCCTTGCTATGAAAAGAACCTCTGTATTGTTCGGAGAAGCATTACAGCTGCATGTCCTGTACAGTTAGAAACTAAGTGAATGCAGAACTGTTTTTCATGCTGTGTTCCAAAGCTCTAAAATAATAGATTATAATTTATCATTTGGCTGCTGCCTGATGTATTCCAAAGTGGACTGCGATAAAACCAATTTTTGAAAAAGTTAAATCTGGAGCTCTGGGATTTTATAAAGCTAGATAACTTCTCAAAATTACCATTGAGTTTAAGGTGGCGATTGGTAAAATTCTACAGTTCTGTGATCATAATTAAACACATATTAAAATAATTAATAGAATAGAATTCTTTATTGGCCAAGTGTGATTGGATACACAAGGAATTTGTCTTTGGTGCATATGTTCTCAGTGTACATAAAGGAAAAAAATACATTCATCAAGAATCATAAGATACAACACTTAGTGATAATCATAGGTTACTAATAAGCAATCAAATCATACTAGGAAACAAATAAAATAATATAAATTGTAAAGATAAAAGCAACATGGTCATAGTCGTAAGTGGGAAGAGATAGGTACTAGGAAGTGTTATTATAATCTAGTACTAGAGGAATAATAGTAATACAGTCTTAGTAAATAAGTTGACAGTGTTGTGGGAATTAGTTGTTTAGCAGAACGATGGCATTCGGGGAAAAATTGTCCTTGTGTCTAGTTGTTCTGGTGTGCAGTGCCCTATAATGTCATTTTGAGGGTAGCATATAAATGTATTTAAAAACATTTAAATATAACTATACTGATAATTAAATCAAGTTTACTGTTTAATGTTGCCAAATTACTTCTTTTCTGCTCCCAACTATTTTGCTGCTGCTGTTGTTGTTTTGTACTGCTATCCCTCCTAGGGATGGACAAATGGAATGAGAAGGACTGTTTCTGTTTTCTCTAAGGCCACATTTTACAAATTACAGAATAGCAGAATTGGAAGAGACTTTGGTGAACTTCTAGTCCAATCCCCTGCTCCATCAGGAAACCCTATACCAGTATTGGTGAACCTTTTTGGCACCGAGTGCCAAAATGGGAGCGTGCGCATGCGTGGGAGTGCCGGAAATCAGAAGAGCAGCTCCCACAGCGTGCCAGCTCGTCTTCCAGTTTCTGGCACGCATGCATGCACAAAGACCAGCTAGCTGGTGCGCATGCACATGCCGGAAACCGGAAGAAGAATGGGCAATGGCTGGCATGCCCGGAGATATGTCTCTGCGTTCCACTTCTGGCACGTCTGCCATAGGTTCGCTATCATGGCCCTATACCATTTCAGACAAATGGCTGTCCAATCTCTTCTTAAAAAACCTCCCGTGATGGAGCACCCACAACTTCTGAAGGGAAGGCAGTTCCCTTCATTAGTTGTTCTAACTGATCGCAATAGGGAAGAGGTGCAGCTCTGCTCAAGCAAATAACACTTCTTAATTATTTCTGACCAGATAATTCCCAAGACTCCAATAAAGTCTTTTAATGCCTTAGGAGAGTTTTTTTTTTAATCCATCCTTTTCATGTGGCAAGCCAGCTTTACAATCTTGATTACTCCCAGGGCCTTTTCTCTCTCTCTCCCCACTATTCAGTCAAAACCACTCATTATTTACCTATTCCTTTCAGATTACAGGAAAAACCTATTGCCTCTCATACGATAAAATGCATCATATTATGCCAGGCACAAAATCCCTTCTGGGCACATAATAGAAAACCCAGCTAACATGTTACTCTGATGAAAAACAAAAAATACGTAGTTGGCTCTTTTAAAAACAACAAAAGGAAGCAAGCTTCATGGCTAAAAAGGAGAGGGATGTAGAACTACTGCCTTTGTCCTTTTCTATCCCCAAGAACTCTAACCATTCACTGAATTAACATTGTGATACCTTCGATCAATTGCAATACTGTTTTCTTCCTAGGAGTTAACAGTAATTATTCATATAGGTCAGTGATGCAAAAAAATCAATAAATGTCCCCTGAAGAATATATATTTTTTCAGCCTTAGGAACTCCTTCAGAAGGGGTGGGGCTAAAATCTGGCCTCATTTTTGCATTTAGCGTAGAAAGGCAGAAGGTATCCTTACAACATTCTGAATTTCCCCCATGAAGTTTGTCTGGCTTGTTTTGCGGGAATGGCACTCCGTGGTGCGCTGTTGCAGATTCGAACTGGTTCTAGCAAACTGGTAGTTCCGATGATCTCACTTGCCCGTGCCCCAATCTGTCCTATATTTCCATCTTTTTCAGCTCAGCTCATTCGCGTAGCAGAGTGGATTTCACCCAGCCCAGCTGTTCTACTTACCGGGGCTGCCCTGTAGAGGTTCAAATTGTTGGTTTTTGAATGCTCTGCATGTGCACTCACAGAACCGGTTGTTAAACTGGTTGCAGCCCACCACTGATGGCGCTCAACACATCAGGCAAAAAACTAGATACCCTTCAACTTTATAAAAGTTTCTTTTAATCAGTGAATTACTCCCTATCGCAATGTTTTGCAACCATAACAACTTTAAGACACGTGGACCTCAGCTTGAAGTCTTAAACTTGCTAGGTTCAGAAACACCACTGTGGGTGCTAATGGAGCCTCTGTGTTGGTTGTAGTGCTGGTTGGGAGAATGATTAGATTAGATTAGATTAGAATAGAATAGATTTACAGAATTGGAAGGGTCCTTGTGGGTCATCTAGTCTAACCCCCGACCAAGCAGGAGACCATACATCATTTCTGACAAATGGCAGTCCAATCTCTTCTTGAAAGTCTCCAGTGATGAAGCTCCCACAACTTCTGAGGGCAAGCTGTTCCATTGATTGATTGTTCTCACTGTCAGAACATTTCTCCTTATTTCTATGGTAGGTTGAATCTCTTCTTAATCAGTTTCCATCCATTATTCCTTGTCTGGCCTTCAGATACCTTGGAAAATAGCTTGATCTCTTCGTCTCTGTGGCAGCTGCTCAAATATTGGAACACTGCTATCATGTCTCCCATGGTCCTTCTCTTCACTAGACTAGCCAAGCCCAGTTCCTGTAATCATTCTTCCTATGTTTTAGTATCCAGTCTCCTAATCATCCTGGTTGCTCTAGAGTCTCAACGTCTTTTTTATAGCGCGCTGACCAAAACTGGATGCAGTATTCTAAGTGTGGCCTTACTAAGACTGGTATTAATCACTTGATCTTAGGATTGCGTTGGCTTTTTTGGCTGCTGCTGCACGCTGCTGACTCATACTTAATTGGCTGTCCACTAAGACTGCAAGATCCCTTTCACAGTTACTGCTATTAAGTCTGGTTTCTATATTGAATTTCATTTTATTAGATATGGCCCAGTGTTCTAGTCTGTCAAGATCCATCTGGATCTTGAGCCTATCTTCTAGGGTGTTAGCTAATCCTGCCAGCTTAGTATCATCTGCAAATTTGGTAAGTTCCCCTTCTATTTCCTCATCGAAGTCATTTATGAAGATATTGAAGAGTACTGGGCCTAAGATGGAGCTTTGTGGTACCCCACTTCTTACTTCCCTCCATGTAGACGTAGGCCTATTAAGGACTACTCATTGAGTACGGTTTGTTAACCAATGAATGAGTTATAGATGAGGATGGAAGTCATGTAACACTTTGCGCATGAGGTTTAGTGTTATATGTATATCTATGCAGTATATCTCTCAACTGAAAGCTTAAGAAAAAGAAAAGTGGACTATACATGCCATTCTAAAGATAGATTCTATATATTTCTTCTTGCAACACTACAGATAAGAGTTTCCATTTGAGTACTAGAGCTTGAATAGCTTGTAAAATTAATGCTCTGTATTTAGCACAATGGCCCATGAGGTCAATTCCCACTAGAAGGTTGTGATCCTTAAGAAGATCTGTGGCTATGGTGTCAGTATAGTCCAAAACAGAGGGGAAAGAAACCTGCTAAATAATATAAGCAGATCTCTGCATTGGATATACACATAGAGAAACTGAAAATAATATAAAACCTGATCCATGAAGGTGGTTTGAGAGAGAGAGAGAGAGAGAGCACATGCACGCATGCACACACACACACACACACACACACATCTTGACCTTTAACTGAGTGAAACTGTGCATCATAGAGCAACAATTTTTTAATCAAGATACCTCAAATGGTCAACTTACAGATTGAAATTTTGGAAACTTGCGGCTGCTGCTGCATTGCTGGGCATAGCTGCAGTCATGTGATCTTCATTTTCAATTGTATATGACAGTGTCCCAGCCAATTGCACAATTCCTTGATTCATTTCCCACTCACCAGCAGCCCACTCTTAGTCAGTTTTTCTGTTTAGGTTAAAACAAAATCTCTGAAATGATGATCCAATGGGACACAGGTTGTCTAGTAGCATTCTAAAGATAGTAATGTCCATTGAGATTCTTTGATCACACTCATGGACCCACACATTTTTAAAAATATGCATATGAGTTATTTTCCCATACATTTTAGAAATATGCATATAAGTTATTTTCAATCTCATGTTCATTTTTATCTGAAGAACTTATTACAATTACACAAATGTCTGGGTCTATGTTGTAATAACTGTATATATATATATTTAGATTCTGTTACTGCCAGTGTGATGTCTCTTGGTTGATTCCAGTGTTATTTTCCAGGAAATCAGTAAAAATGAAAAACAGAAATATATAAAAAAGAGTTTAATAATTTCTGTCTGCTATCCCTTTTTTTTGGCTACGGATCTGAATAAGATGCCTAAGCAGAGGTTTGACATTGAAGTTAATTATAGTTCAGAATCATAGATTTTCCCAGCTTTGTTTTCTCAAGATATTTCAGATCTGAATTCCTATAATGAAGCTGGATTATGAGACTTGGTTTAGCATATCTGTAGAAGACAGAATATAGTGACCTAACCAATGGATCAGAGCAAAACCAATGACTGCCTGTGTTGTTTATGTTTGAAATCAAATCTTGTAAACAAAATTGCTTTTATTTCAAGATAAGCTGCCACTTCTAAAAACCCTGTGAAGTCACAGCACTTCAAATAAAAATTATTTTGGGGCTTGATGGCTTCTCTGTGGCTTCTGAAGCTGACTGCAAACACAGAATTCTCTTGTCAGATACTAAGATACTTTGATTTTGCAATGTAGCAAAATGACATTTTCCTTTCAGCTGTTTTCTTTACAGCAGACTCAAGAACTTGCCTTTATACAGAATAAAAAGTCTCCATATGTTATGTGTTTCTGCTGCCTAGTGGTCAAGAAATGATATTTCACAGGTGGGATGCATTAAGGAGGGAGCATAATGGGTTTCCACTAAATTTCGTGGTGCTTGGATGGGAGACCACCAAGAAATCCCAGGGCTTTAGGTTAGACCAGGAAATTAAAAAAAATAGATCCTGGTAGAAAACAGAATGGAAACAATTTATATTGTTACAAAGAAAAGTGCAATGGAACTGTCGGTAAAGCCACTAGGAACTGAACTTAGCTGAAGGAGAATTTAGTTTTTAAATTCCATGGGATAAAGACAGTGAGCTATATTTGGAAATTTGTTAGCGGAGACTCATTTTTTCTGATGAACAGAAAAAAATAACGAGAGTTAGATTTGGTTAGTAACTGAGAATCATTCTAGGTAGGATGTGGAGTTTTTGCTTGTGTATATAGGTAGGCATTTTGTAATTTCTGCATATTCCAGACTACCTTAACTTTCACAATAATGAATGTTTTGTATAATGAATGAATGAATGTACAAGCAGAGATTTGTTTCTATAAAATTAACAAATAATTTTCTGAGTTCCAATTTCCAGTGGGTCATGAAACCCTTGGTGATTATCAACTGGATTTCTCAGCCTATCCTACCACACAAACATGTTGTTTTCTTAAGAGTTTTGCAGCAAAACTGTGCTATAGTACAACTGCAGAGAAATAAACACTTTTTGGTTTCTTCCCAGATACATTTAATTCCATTGTGTTGAAATTCTTGATATATTGAAAGATCCAGTTTGTTTTCAAAACTTAAAAGCAGCTCGGAGATTGTCTTCCAAGGTTGAATGCTACTTGCAGAAGGATTTATGCCTTTCAGTAAATATTCTTTCAGTCCTTCAATGGCCATTTTGCACCATTGTCTTAACTAGCCGCCATCTAATGGGTGATCTTTTAAATAAGGAATTGTAAGCTTGGCTGGTTTTTTGTTGAAATATTTTGGTGATAAGCAACATTCATCTGCTTACAATGTTCAAGTGGTCTGCTTTGTACTTTGACACCATAGAAGGCAAACCAGAGGCCTTGAAAATAGGGTGCCAGCACCTTTTGGCTTAATCATAACTTATGTACTTAAAAGCTTATTGCTTAAATTTGCTCTTAAGCACATATGAGGTTGTATCAGCAAAAGAGGGCTAACTGTAGGGGCTTCAAGCCAATTTGTAGAAGCAGCAGTGGTTAAACCTTATTTTGAGAACTGTATTCAGTTCTGGCTGCCAAATATCAGATGAAATTTAAATAAACTGGAATGAGTTTATGGAAGACGATCAGGAACTGGAAACTATAAAAAGGAAGCATACTGCTGTCCCTTCCACCATCCTGTAATTCTATCAGCATCCCATATCTCCTGAAGAATAACTAGTCAAAGGTATCCTGCCTGGCTCAAGTTTTGATCCAGTGAGGAACAGCATCTGGTAAAGCTGAGCCAAAACCTAACCTGCAATTTCTCAAAAATGGTCATCCATGAGAAACATAACCCAGTTGTTCTACCTTAGTTGTTAGGGAGTCTGAGATATTTTTTTTTTAATGGAATGTATTGTTACAGGACAAGATCTGCTGCTCAGGGCTGATGTTTTCTGTTGTGCATTTTTGCATTGTGCTGAGAACACACAATTCCCAACAGAAACAACACATTATATCATGATTTCTTGCCTTGGAATTGAACTGAAGTCAAGTCTGAAGTCAAGGAGGTTGCTGGCTGCTAAAGAGATGGGTGTACAGTGAAAGACAGAACATTTGTGCATAGCCAATGTAACGCTGAGTAAGTGTGGGAATACCATCTTCCATCTTTCAAAATTATTTTTTTAAAAACTCTATTCTCTCCTGGGGAAAAAAATTAAAAGTGTTATATTTTTAATGAATTGAATTGATAAATGGCAAGAAAAAAATGCAAGATAACTTTTGTACAACATTAGTTTAGAGATCCATTCTCTATCAGAAAAAAAAGAAGCCTATGCATTGGTCAAAGTCTAAAGGATGCTGTTTGCCTATATAACTGTTGGCTTTTGTATTGTTGCAATAATTAAATTGAAAGGGAGAATACAAATACAGATGGATAATCATATCTCTTTCAGGAGCTGCAGGCCTGGGATGATAAGCTCTTGGGGGTCATATGACAATTAATGGGAAAGGAGAGGCTAAAATAAATGATGGGTAGAATGAAACAAGAAAAATAAATAAGCCTCCCTTCTCTCTGGTCTCTCTTTTTCTCTTGCTGTCTCCCTGAAACCCTCTTATCTCTTTCCCAAACTGACATATTATCTTGACATGTTATCTTGCCTGCCAGAAATATGTTCTGATGAATTGTAGAGAGATTTAAAAATCATGCTAGAAGCCATAGAAAAATAGGCTGATAGCTGCACAGGACCACAGATTGCCCTCTCCAGCATAAATATTTAAAATTAATAAATATACTCTGTGCTGCCTTGGTGAGAACACAGTACTGAATGACTCATGCCTTTCCCTCTTAGCTTCTGCAAAGTCTTCCATGTCATCAACAATGATGGTCAGGACATGTTTGGTTACTTTAGATCCAATCAAACATCCTTTGTTATGTGGCAAACAGAGTTCTCTTTCTGCTATTGCAGAAACAGGGTCTGAACTTCAATTTGTAGATAGCTGTTGCTTTTTTAGCAGTCCTAAAAAACTCTGGTATTTCAGAAAGGATTTGGATTTGTTTGTGTAACTGATGTGGCCTTGCCTGGCGAGGGCCTGGAAGATACATTTGGATAACTACTCTACAGCCTTGAGAAAGCCAGATCTCTGCAACTTTTGAAAGTTTGTTGAGTTCCTCAAGTTGAGGGCCACACCGAGTGCTCCAGAAGCCACATTGCAAAAAGCATGCAAAGCTAGGAGAAAAAAAATAATTTGATTTTATAAAACACACATGCCTCTAAATCAGGGGTCCCCAAACTTGGCAACTTTAAGACTTGTAGATTTCAACTCCCAGAATTCTCCAGCAGCTATGCTGGATTAAAACCGAATACATTAATTTCCCACTGTATCTAATCATGTGAGCCACATGAAATAGCAAGGTTTGTTCTCCTCTCTTAAATACATAGAAATACTATATTGGTGGGGGAAGTAGCAATCTACACCCATAATAAAGTAATGAGAGTTAATGAGTTTCAACATTTGACAGATTGTGTAGTAGGAATGTTGACAGAAGTAACTAGGCAATGTAACTGCTCTTGTTTATGTTTAGTACAACATCAGTAGAATTAAGGCTTTTAAGATGTGACCTTTTCCAATAACCTCTATAATTCAATTACAATGCTTACCATTTGTGAACAGTTTGGACAAGTGTTCCCCAGGAAGGAGAAAATGGAGGGTCTTTCATAAAGATGCATTGTTAGTACTACCAAATAGCTTTTTGTTGCCGAATGGAACATGGGGTGTTTATCTCTGTGTCCAGGTGTTTACTATATTTAGCAAGTGAGAGCTTAATGAAAAAGTAATCAAATTGGATAGGAGTCCAACAGTTGTTTATAACAGATGAATATTAAGAGAACATTTTACAAAATAAGAATCTTACTGACATTGCATCTGCAATTTTCACCAAGAATGGGTTCAGTCTAAAATCTGGGTCAAATTGGAGAAGTCAAATTCCACAAATTAGTTGCTTATGTGTTATGATGCCCTTTGTGTCACACATTCTGTCCTCCAACAGCACACGCTTTACATCAAGTTTCAGGTCCCTCCTTAGCTACCTATCACTCCAAACTTCTTCACACTTAGAGGAAAACTGGAGTCAAGAATGATATGCATGGTGTCTTGCCTAAAAGAAGAGTGAGGGAAATATTATGAATAAGGGAAACCATTCTTTATCTAGCCACCTCAAGTGCTGCTCAGCCTTTCTAAGAAGTGAACCTCTGTACAATAGTTTTTTCCTCCATTCATTCTTATTCAGCAGGCAAAGTTCTAGGAGAAAGGAAGGTTACTACAGGAGCCCTTATATCAATAGACTGAGGGTCTGTAGAGAGCCATGTCCAAGACATACAATATGGGTTTCTTCAAATCATTTCCAACTTGCTTTAGCATGTGCATAGTTTTCACACTGGTGTAAAAGAAGGAACCAAAGTAAATCTCCATATCTGGCTTCAACAGCTTGGGGAAAAAATCATAAAAAACTACAGCCAGATGAGAAGCTATGATAGGTGGAACACTAGAAGATGCAATTTAGGTTTGAAGTTGTTAATATGGGGTTGCACTTGGGAAAGGTTTGGGAAAAATTCCTGCCTAATCGAAATATGGTAGAGTTAAATTTTTATTCTAAATGTTTTTTTAGCTGTATAGATTGACATTTTCTTTTCTTAAATGTGGGGTATCGTTCTAAAATATGCTTTCCACATTCCAAAATATGCTATGCCACATTCCAAAATATCGTTCTAAAATATGCTACTCCCTTATCAGGGACTCTGAAGTGGCAAAGTCTAGAATTCTTTTTCTGTATAACATGCTGAGTTCTGAGTTAAGATATTATGGCTTGCATCTTTTAATTAAAGCAGGGAGATCAGAAGAATTCATTGTATATCTTTTGTAGGCAACTACAGATTTACTCATGCTCTAATACTGCATAAAATGGTGTCTACTGAAAGGCTACTCATTCATTAACTTTCTAACCACATTGTTACTTCCTTCGGTGACTTTCATTCCATCTTTGTCAATCCCCAGGCAAGTCACATAAACCTGCTTATAAATTGTGGTCTATAGCATCCATCAAGTGACAGTATTCCTGTGAGAAATCACCCATTTCAAACAGAAGTCATCTAGTGCCCCTACTAATGTGATAATGAAACAGGATATAAAAGCATAAAATTTTTATTAGAAGAAATGTCAACTCAATGTTTATTTTTCTGGTGGACATGCACATCTGTTGTCATCTAGAAATAGGACTGTCATCTGGAAAAGTCCCCTAAAATACAGTGAAACTAAGAAACTAAAATTAATCAGTGATGATGTGGATTATGCTGACTGCATTATCCATTCCTGGTAAGTTGGTAAGTTGGAAAAGTATTTTGATTTAATAGCCCACAACTTATTTCATCCATTTTGACACTAATAAAACCCAATGGGAAGTAAATATAGTCACCTATATTGCTTCCCTCCCCAAAATTTAATTTTGACCAAACAACCAAAGGATTCTCCATCTTCCTTGGAAATTTAATTTGGAATCTTTTTAATTATTGTAGATTGCCTTAGCCTATATTGCCTTAGCCTGATAACAGCTGTTATATTCATGGATATAAACTTCTGTGTCTCTGTATATGTGTGAGTGAGAGACAGACAGACAGACAGACAGAAAAACGTACATGCCTCCACATACCAAATCTCTATTGTGGGCTTTATAGCCAAGCCAACTGATGTTGTCCTACGCGCACTCATTTGACATAGCACATTCAGTATGGTTGAAACACGTTTGGTTTCATTCAGAAAGTGTCCCAACTTTGAACTCTCCATATACAAGTAAAAGAGACTGAAACTCCATTTCTCTGGTTCTGTATTTTCACCTGCTTTATAAAGGATTTGGGATATCTATTATTTAACTGCAGGCCCCTCCGTCAATTCCACTCCATACTGACAAGATTATGCCCACGTTTATTTAATATATAAGTTAGAAATAGGCTTATATTGGAGGTCAGCAAACTCTGGACACTTGCTCAGACCAACAACTGAGGAGTGGCTTTCTAGAGCCTCTTAGCCTGGTTGCTCTGTCTTCCTGATGCTCTCTGCAAACCAATGAATATTGAGAGTCAAAGGACAAGGAGAAAATGTCCTTTCCTCATAAGCAACATCTGAAAACTTGGACATGGGTAGCCACATGGACAATAGGGAGGAGGTGGAGCCACTGAGCATGGTATGGAGTAGTACGAGGCCGAAGGAGTAGAAATGAAAGGCTGAGCTGAAACAACACAGCAGAGGTAGCACAGCAATAGAGAGCAATTAATCAAATCACTGTTGCTTTGGGTGGCCTTGTAAATCTATGTAATAAATACAGTAAACATATAAATGTTACCAATTGTGAACAGGGATTATTCTATTGGCTTCTTGCCAACAGAGCTGATGCCTTGAAGTGGTGGGAAATCCATTGTGTTTTAAATATAAGTAACAGGATGGCTCATCCATATAAGGAAATAACTGAAAAATAGAATAAAGATATCATGTTTTTTTTTTAAAAAAAAAAACTTCCCCAAAATAAAACAGGAGCAATGAAAAATTTCTGGCCATAACCATAAGGGGGATACAACCAATGCATCATATATAAAGTTTTCCTTTGTGTCCTTTGGCTTCTCCAAAACAGATGAAGTCTCTGAACCCTGAAAAAGTTGCCTACCCCTACTTCATAGACAATTTATGCCTCTGATGCTCAACTGAACGTACCTCAATTACATGTCAATCTGAAAAACATATTCCTAGAAGACATGTTCCATCATAGACAGATATTTGCTCCAGTGAATTTATTTCTTCATTATGCAAGTTAATATTCATAATATTATGCATGACTGATATTAGCATGACTGATCCCCCTTGTTCAACAAAGTGGGGGGGGGGGACTACTAAAAGTGACAAAAACTGATGCATTACTTATAAACAATTTTCAGTTTCTGAATCACGGGCAACTCTAGTTAAAATGGTGTTCCTCAACTCAGGATTCTCTATTTGCATTGGGATTGGAATTTGCTGAATTTGGGAAGGTTTTCTTGAAATATATGTGGAAGGCAATTGGTTGGAGAAGATTGAGAAAAGGAATCATGGATAGTTGACCTAAATAACCCTCTCCCAGAGATCGTGAAGAACTGGTTCCTGGAAGAAGAGACAATATTGGGACAGGGCAGATCCATAAAACAGTTCTGTATGTATTCGAGGTATGGAAGATGCCAGGAGACTTCCCTCTACACACATCTTGGTAGCATGACCAGTGTTTACTGAGTTTGTTGTGCTCATCTGAGACAAATAGTCAGGAAAAAAATATCTCTACATGTTGGAGATCCAGGCAGAGATTTTTTTTTCCCCCTTTGTCTTTGATGAGCACAACAAACTCAGTAAATACTGTCCTTATATGTGGCAATATGCTACTAAGCTGAACATGGCATGCTTGTGGTTAGTTGGAAAACACTCTGCTCTTTCAACAATCTCATTGTTGGAATGGAAGCGGTTGTAAAAACAAGACACTATCAAAGGTAAAAGATGCCATGCTTTCAACTGTAAAGAAAAAGCTAAGCCAAATTTCCAGCATGCTTTACTCAGATGAGGTTGGACTGAATTGGGCATAATCTCTTGCCTATAAGTGAAATTCTACTTCATCAGATACTCCTGCAAACTTACAATTCTGCAATCACACAGTGGTTTAGAACCATTAATTTCTATTGGAACTACCCAACTTGAACTGGCTTGAACTGTTCTCCCACTGTTTAATATTGCCTACTCTATCAGCTTCATCTTTCCAGGGTCAAGAAAGTAAATGTAAATATATCTTCCTGTCTTGCTCCATGGGCAGCTCATGCAGGAACAATTCATTACCAGGGTTTCTGTTAACAGCATAATTAGGAGATGGCAGAAGAAAAGAGCCTTTCGTCAGCTAGTTGGCAAAATGCCTCCTGGTACATATGCTATTTATAACAAGCAAAAAAAGAGATGTTAATGGAAGCATTTTTACTAGTAGTCCAATAATAGGAGGTCATTTGAGATGCCAGGTAGAGTTGCTTTTTTTCCTAGCAAAGTTTCAGTGCCTTTAAGAGATGCATAAGAAGGAGAAATTCCAAAAACAGCATTTTTACAGAAAGGGAAAGCTGAACCTGCTTGGGTTTATGTCCACTGGGTGGTTTTTGAATCCTGCTCAAACTGTAGAGCAAGGGTCTTCAAACTTGGCAAGTTTAAGATTTATGGACTTCAACTCCTAGAATTACTGAGCTGGAGGAAGAATTCTGGGAGTTGAAGTCCGCAAGTCTTAAAGCTGTCAAGTTTGAAGACCCCTGCTAGTCTAGAGGAAAGATGTTGCACTTATTTCGGATCAGCAATGCACTGTTTCAAATTTTGCTCCAATCGTGGAGTAATTCTGGCTAATCTTCTGGCCACCACATTCCATCATTCTCTCTTTGTTAATTCAAAGATCATCATTTTTTCCCAAAAGGATTTCTTGCATGAGATACAAACAGTGCTTTATTTACAATGTCATCCATCAACTAAACAGTTGTCTAGGAACCCACTATGCAATTTAGATCCAATTTTGGATAGAGGACAAAAAAGATCCTAAAATAATGCTGTTCCTACTCAAACCCATTATTAATGGGCTATTTAAGATGTGCACTCTAGCAGTTTAAGCAAGAAGATTGAATTTGGATTCATCACCTTTTAATCTGTAACTACCTTATTCTACTTATCTTGTAATCAATGTTCATAATAACATAATATTAAAGGAGAGTATTTGTAGCTCAGGGTTGAAATGAGCGTCCTTGATGCTCTCTGAGCTTGGTTGTTTTCCTGAAGATATTTTATTACCCGAACTATGTAATATCATCAGTGCTCATTAAACATGAGAGGAAAAGAAAAAAATCTGAATAAGAAAATTTTCCTTTACTTTCTATTCATGCTCTCAGTTCAAAATATTATTTGCATCCATCTTGTCCAAACATCTAAAAAGAAATCAGCAATGTAGTCAGAATTACCTCAAACTGGTGAACTTCTCATTCCATATCTAAATAGGACAAAAATAATTCTGGGTGTGTTATTCATTGAATATCAGTATGGAATTTATGTATAGACAACTAGCAGTGTTTTCTTGAATGACAGTGATTTTTCCTTTCAGAACACTGTGAAACCTATGATAATAACACTTCAAAAGATACCTCAGTACCCTCTTGGAGCCTTTCCCAACTGAGCTTATAAATGTTTCTTTTTTTCTCTTCTATGCCCATAAAATGGTTTTCATCTTGTTCTCAGCCCCAAAAAGTTTTAAATTATTCTTAACTGTATTGATATTAAACCAGTGTTTTCCCTTTAATCAATGGTCACTGCAACCTTGACTGCCCATTGTGGCAGAAGCTAAGGCAGGTGGCCCATAGAGAGTGGGATCAGAGTGATGCTTATTGGTAATTTCAGGCTCACATATACATGCTTGTCCCCTACCTAGCCATCCTCATCTGCTCTATTCTGCTGGCCCAAACACCTGGAGATGGTGGTCTACCAAAGGCTGTACTGCTGACCTATACAAATGTGTAATCATCCTATACTGCTGAATGGGCTATCCTAAATCCTTTAACTTTATAACGGTAGTTGACTAAAATAGTAAAACAGAGGAGATCTATCTATCTATCTATCTATCTATCTATCTATCTATCTATCTATCTATCTATCATCTCTCTCTCTCAACTCTCTCTCTATAGATAGATAGATAGATAGATAGATAGATAGATAGATAGATAGATAGATAGATAGATATAGGTATATAGATATAGATATAGATATGCGGTGGCTCTAGATAAAGGTATAGGTATAGATATATAGATATAGATATGTGGTGGCTCAGTGGCTAAGATGCTGAGCTTGTTGATCAGAAAGGGCGGTAGTTCTGCAGTTCGAATCCCTAGCACCGTGTAATAGAGTGAGCTCCCATTACTTGTCCCAGCTTCTGCTAATCTAGCAGTTCGAAAGCATGTAAAAATGCAAGTAGAAAAACAGGGACCACTTTGGTGGGAAGGTAACAGCTTTCAAGCACTTTTGAAACAATCATGTTGCTGAGGTTTCTATAAAGTCTAATTGATATTAGCTAGTCATTCATTGCAGTATACCCAAGAGCTCCCCTTGCAATTAACATGATTAAGGATTTGGAGGCTAAAACATGGGAAGAATGGTTGGAGGAATTAGATATGGCTAGTCTAGAGCAAAGAAGGACCAGGGGTGACATGATAAGTCTTCCAATATTTGAGGGACTGCCACAAAGAAAAGGGAGTCAACCTATTCTCCAAAGCACAAGAAGGCAAAACAAGAAACAATGGAATGGAAATTAATCAAGGAGAGATGCAACCTAGAACTAAGGAAAAATTTCCCGACAGTGAGAAGAATTAACCAGCGAAACGGTTTGCATTCAGAAGTTGTGGGTGCTTCATCACTGGAGACTTTTAAGAAGAGACTGGTAGACAGCCACTTGTTTAAAATGGTATAGGGTCTCCCTGCTTGAGCAGAGGGTTGAAATGACAAGATCTCCAAAGTCTCTTACAACTCTATTATTCTGTATATCCTTTCTGGCTATGGAAGCAACACCATTCTTTCTTTGCGTTTGTGTGTGCGTGTGCACACGCTGAATACTAAACAGCACAATTTTCTGACTGAAAGTGGTTAATTCCAGTCTATTTGAGTTCTCCGATGCCTAAGATTGTATTCAGTTTGTGTCATCTTCAACTGCGTTGAGCATTTGCCATACTCATGCTTTTTTACATTCCCTGTTCCCAACATAAGTCTGGCTTTGCAGTTTTGGATTTTCTATTTCTGCATAGCAACATCAGCAACTACATGCCCCAAAGGATTCAATGTAGCCACATCATAACCTCATTAGCAGTCCGAAAGATCCTCAGCTCTTCTTCTAGTACATGTTGTACGTTACCCAACTCGAGAGGCTGATTGTATGGCACTATATCATCAATCACTTTATACCATCTATCCATGAAGTTTTCTTCGTAACATGCAGGAAAGGTTTATCACTGCTTTCTCCCTTGGAATATGGAGTATGGAATGGTGCTTTTGCTATGGTTACTATAGTGATCATCTTCATCTGCCTCCAGAATTTTTCTACATCACTACTGCCATTATACAGTATATTGCTTTTCTACTTAAATTGCTTTTACACTTACACGTTGCCAACTGTTGCAAATTCAGTATAGAACAGCACCGATTGTAGCTCAAAATAAAAGGAGATAGTCACTAGTCAGATTCTGTTTGCCCTTCCAGAAAAACCAATTTTAAGCCCCCTTTTCTATACCCTTGTCACTTTGAATGGTCACTAAATGAATGGTTGTAAGTCTAGGACTACCTGTATGACCTTAAATGTGATCTGTTTTCCACCCAAATCTGAAAAGTAGATAAAGGGAATCCAATTAAACAAATGAATCAAAAGCATTAGACTTGTTCATTGATATAGTCAGGAAAAAGATTGATGTTTGTGCAATTATATGACAACCTTTGCTTTCAGGAATTCATGGACCCCTCCTTAGGTAGCAATAACTGAACCTAAGCATTTCTAATAACTGTTGATCAATCCTAGACATAGGAATTTTACCCCATTCCTCCTTACAGAAGAGCTTCCACTCAGGATTGCTGATGGACGTCCTTGCATGAACTGCCCTCTTCATATTCTTCTGCAACATTTCTCTAGGATTAAGGTCAGATCATGGATGTTGAGGTAATTCCCCGTTAGGAGAATGAGCGCATACAGGGAGACGTATAGAGAGTAGTGTTGGAATAATACACACAGAGCACACAGATACACTCACACTAAATGTAGGTTTTTACTTCCAGAAAGGTTTAAGCAAAGTCCAAAATAAGCAATCCAAAGTCATTCACAAGTAAATCAGTCAGTTTTTCAATCCAAGGATAATCCAAATATCAAAGTCCAGTGTCAAAAACAGTTCAGTAACAGACTTACATTAAATCCAGTAATATCAGTTATTTAGAAGAAATGGAGCAACGACAATACTTTCCAACAGAAAGAAACAGAGATACTCAGACACACACTCTTCTGAGACTCAGACTAAACAAACCAGGTTTCTGGCTCCATCTTATGGCCGTTTGAGAAACCACACCCAATTGCATGCTCTTGCATTCCCTCAAAGAGACAGTATTAAAATGTTTATCCTGGTTTATATATTTCTAACCCAAATAGCTGTTAGGTGACTCATATTCCTAACAATGGACTTCCAAGATGTAACTTTCTTCTCCTTTAACCATTCTTTGCTTGGACGACTTATCTGTTTTGTATTGTTGGGAGAAACATGGATACCAGTAATCCTTGAATTACAACAGTTCATTTAGTGATTGTTTGAAGTTACAATAGCACTGAAAACAGTGAGTTGTGATTGTGGTTTTTTTTTACACTTATGACCATTGCAGCATCCCCATGATCATGTGATTGAAATTCCAATGCTTGGCAACTGGTTCATATTTATGGCAATTGCAGTGTCTCAGGGTCATGTGGTCATCTTTTGCAACCTTCTGACAAGCAAAGTCAATAGGGAAGCCAGATTCGCTTGACATCCATGTTATTAACTTTATTGATATACTTAAAAACCATAGCAACAAAGGTCACAAATGGGGCAAAATTCACTTCACCAATGTTTCACTTAGGAAGAAAAATTTGGGGCTCGGTTGTGATCTTGAGTTGAGGACTACCTGTACATCAGTCTAAAATGTTGTAAAATACAGCGATTTCGGGAAGATAGATAAGTTTTTATAATTGGAGGCTAATTTATCAACATGCAAATCCTTAAAAAGTGAGCCTTCCTCTAGAGCAAACTGAGTACTTTCTCAGCTTCTCCATGCTTAGTTGAGGTACTTATCAAGAAGAATGTTTCTGATTAAGGCCACCCGATGGAAATATCTAAATAGCTATAGAATCATTGTGGCCAAGAAATTAGTCATTCTGATCTTGGACCCAAGACAATGCAATAACTTGTGCCAATCAATGCACAAAATCCCAAACATAAGTAGTTCAAAATGTTTCTATAAGGGTTTATTAAATAATCAATTATATAACATAACCATTCTGAAAATGAGCATTCAGCTGCTTTGGATAATCACCCGTGGGGCCTCTGATCTCATTAACCAGAACTTAGTTATCTTGGAAATCAAAAATCAGCTTGATTTCTCGCAGTTGGGTGGAATTACCAGGTTGTATCGGTGCAAGTCAAATCTACAAAGGTTAATGAGGCAATGCCATGATTTCGACACCCTGGGCAGGTCTAACAACAACAAGAATGCTTCCTCCTGTCAAATTATTTAGGCATCCCATCACACTTTCAGCAGTATTATTCCCTGTTGGAAATAGCCATACCCTGTATGTAGTGAAGGGCATAAAAGGAAGGCATCAAACGGCTGGGCGGAACCCCAATGTTTGCTATTGCCAGTCTAAATCAGAGTATGAAGTATGCGGAGTCATTATGGAGGGCCACAAGATTATGAATGGGAAGGAGCAATGCATAGAAAGGAATGGAATGGGTTATTTGAATACCTAAGTAAAGAGTCCTGAAACATAAGCAATTTTGTTGCCAAACTCAGTTAATCATTATAATCATGCATGATTCTGAATGGCATGTGGTTCCACATCCATATTCCAACACCATTGATTGAATGTAATACTGTTTGAAAGCTTAGCTAATGTTAGAATATAGCATTAAGAATACAAAAGAGGGGTTATCCCTGGATTACGTCTTTGGCAAGTGACTAAGCAAATGGATGCCTATTTGCTGCAGAAAGCATCAAATTCTCAGTGTTTCTACAGCCACCTTCGACTATTTTAGTAGGGCTCTGCTGAGAAGCTGGGGTATTGCTGTCCAACCAGGAACAATTTTCTGCCTCTGTATCTCCAATTTCTTTCTCCTCAATGGTGGCATTCATGTGGCTGTATTGTGTGAGAGTGTAGGTCCCAAGCCCCTCAGAAGCTGCACACTGATAGCTGCCTGCCTTTTCTTCCTCTTTTTTCAAATATGGCCTTCATTTTTCCAAATGAAACAGATAGCATTACCTATATTATGATGGTTAATGTTCCTTTGATGCCCGTTTCATGTCTTGCCCATGCTGCATCCTGCTCTCATTAGCCAACATCAAGGAGTCGAAAGTTGACAACTGAGTCTTCAATATTCATAGTGTGGTTCTAAAGGGGACAGAAGGGCTTTAGAATGGATGCAGCTTTGTTTCTCTGTGGTGCTGTTGAAGCTGTTGAGAGGCACCTGCATAATAACCAGCCAATGTAGCTGCTGATGCAATTTGCTAATAGAATGCTTTTCACGCAGAGACAGTCTGGAGCTAAAGATGGTTGGCTCATTAATGCCTTTCTTGTCATTCTGCAGGTGTTTAGCTGAACGCATACAGCAACATCTCCTGGCCAGGAATGGCTATGGCAATGAATTCCAAAGAGGGTTTTTAAAGGCTTTTGATTTTTTAAAAATGATGTGCAAAGAACAGGGAAATAAGCAAGCAAATGTGAAATGAAAAATCCGAAAAAGCAGAATCTCCTTGGTACAAAACCAAACAATTCCTAGATACATATTTACATCATGCAATTAACCCATTAACTTTGGAGTTGGTTTCCTTAATCTAGGAAAAACAGGAAATGGGACCCACATTTTGGAATATGGATAGTCCCTAACTTATGACCACAGCTGAGCCCAAAATTTCTGTTGCTAAGCAGAAGTTAAGTGCGGTTTACGATCTTTCTTGCTACAGTTGTTACGTGAATTGTTACAGTTGTTAAGTTAGTAATATGATAGTTAAGTGAATCTGGCCTCCTCATTGACTTTACTTGTCAGAAGGTCCCAATCAGCAGGTTCTGACCAGTTCTGGAGAACTGATAGCGGAAATTTTGAGTAGTTCAGAGAACCGGTAGTGGAAATTTTAAGTAGTTTGGAAT
Source organism: Pseudonaja textilis (assembly GCF_049901715.1). Taxonomy (NCBI): domain Eukaryota; kingdom Metazoa; phylum Chordata; class Lepidosauria; order Squamata; family Elapidae; genus Pseudonaja; species Pseudonaja textilis. The sequence goes on from NC_141992.1 coordinate 95,569,249, forward strand.
ACCACGTCTGACTGGCCCGCCCCCATCTATTCTCTGCCTCCTGAGTCCCAGCTGATCGGCTGGGTCTTCTTTTTTTGCCCTGCACAGGAGAACAGAGCTGGAAAGCAGGTTAGTGGGGTGGGGAGGGATTGGGGATTTTACAGTATCCTTCCCCTGGAGTGGGGTGGAAATGGAGATTTTACAGTATCCTTCCCCTGCCATGTCCACCAAGCCACACCCACCAAGCCATGCCACACCCACAGAACCAGTAGTAATTTTTTTTTGAATCCCACCCCTGGTGCCAATGTTGGTCACATGACCCTGGGACACCACAACTGATAAATATGAATCAGTTGCCAAGCATCTGAATTTTTATCACATGACGATAGGGATGCTGCAATGATAATAAATGTAAAAATTGGTCGTAAGTCACTTTTTCCAGTGCTTTGAATAATCCCTAAATGAATTATTGTAAGTCAAAGATTATCTGTAGTACCTTACTGAAATTTCACAGCAATAGAACATTTGTTCGAATATAGAAAGGCTGTTGTGTAATGGGTAAAGAAGGCGCATTCTTCTAATCTCTGTAGAATCATTTGTTGTACAATAGGGCTTTTTAAAAAACTTGAAGATGTCCAGGGACAAAAAGGTTCATTTGAAGTTCCTTTTTACTCATTGCATTTGAGTTGATTTTTTTTTTTACTCATGTTGAAAAAAAAATGTTTCAAGCACTTATCATTCCCTTTTTTTGAAAAAACCAGAATTATCAGAATAGTATAATCACACTTTGTGCCTTACCATTAAAATAAAGATATATGCCAATTGCTTTCACATACAAAGTATAGTCCTATTGGCAATTGTCATGTTTTTCAATTTTCATAAATGACTAGAAGCAAATAAAACTTGTTTGACATTAATCCTTAATTCTGTCCTAATAAGTATTGCACAAATCAGAAATTAATAACATTCTAGAAGATCTACATATTTTTCTGAGGTACACCATGCCCTAGAAAAGTATTGGTCAAGTTTTGTTTTATTCGGGTTACTAAATTTTAAATTTTGTCTTATTTGTCTAACTTTTCATGTCAGCAAATTCAAATATATCATCAAGATCATCATCATCATCATCAAATTCTATAAAGATCAAACAATTACAGTCTGGATTTCATTTATGTTCAATTTGTTTTTAATTTAGAGGTTAATATCCCTGCTGCATAATAACAGCATAAAACTCCAATAATCATTCCCACAGTAAGATAATTATAGAAGGCCAATGAATCCAAAAGAGTCTAATCTTTCTGAGTATTGATATCGCATGTTGTTCTTTGGAGGAATGCTAGCTTGTTCCGGTGGACAAATCAATAAGACAGAAACAATTGCTAGTCAGCTAAATGCCAGTCATGATCTTTCAAAGGGTAGTCATGTTGCATTCAAGTGCAGCAGAGAATTGACAGCTATTTGGAAGAAGGAACTTCAAGAACTAAAGCCCAATTAATGAGCAATAACTAATAGCTTCCATGAGTCAGAAAAGAATTCAGAATTATAATCCTTCAGGTACTCCAGCCAGGCTATTTTACACCTCAGAGAGCAAGTAGTCCTTAAGTTGTAACCACAATTGAGCCCCAAGTTTTTGTTGCTACGTGAGACAGTTGTTAAGTGAATTTTGCCCAATTTTACGACCTTTCTTGCCACAGTTGTTAAGTCGTTAAGCAGTTGTTAATGATGGTTAAGTGAATTTGGCACCCCTATTGACTTTGCTTGTCTTGGAAAATAGGATCACATGACCCTGGGACACTGCAGCTGTCATAAATATGAACCCGTTGCCAAGCATCTGAATATTGATCATGTGACCTTGGGGATGATGCAATAGTCATGAGTGTGAAAAATGGTCATGTCACTTTTTTCAGTGACATAACTTCGAACGCTCCCTAAATGAACTCTTGTAAGTTGAGGACTACCTGCAAAAGCAGCTATTTTTGTTGATAAATTATTGGAGTAATTGATTCCACTTTCTTAGGATTGGTGTAGAGAGAAGTACTTTTTGTTGCTTGAATGCTGATTCCAATTCCAGAACATGAAGTCTGATTGTAATTAACACCCTGCCAGCACTTGCAGCCTCAATTTCTAAGATGTGCTTAGTGGCATTATTTCTCCATGGAGAAAAGAGGCTCAGGATTTCTTCATTCCTTGTTCCGAAGCTTTAGAAATTCAAGTTAATGAGATTTTAAAAGGTGAGGAAAGGAGGGAAACTTACCACATTAGCAATGCTGACTATCCAGAACTTTAACCAAGATTGATTTAATTAGGCCAAGCTAGGAAAAGCATGGGTTGCAAGTTGAGTAAATTGCAAGTTGAACAATATAACCAATGGCTCAGTAAATGAAGTAGGTGCAGAATAATTCTGGATCTGAAGTTGTATTTGATTTGGTTATTTCCTTGAATCTGAACATTAAAGAAATCTGAATTTATTTCCATAAATCTGAACATTTTAAATGCTGAATTATATTTTCAGTGCCAATGAATGAGGCCATTCCCCCTGAAAAGTCTAGGACCATAAAAGTATTCAATATCAATTTAAACTGTTCTACCTTGATCTCCAAATCATATAGTTCAACAGACCATAACAAACAACAGTGAATCTTTCAGGATCAAAGGTTGATGAATGGGATTGTTTTACATATAATATACAGTATATCCAAAATCTGATAGCTCTTATTATGTACATAATGAAGCTGACAGTCCTCAAATATATCTTGGATGATTAAGAGTAGATGAACATACTGCTCTTTAGCGAACAAAAGACACAAGTGAAAGCAGGACGCTGCAACATTCTGTATGAGGTTCTGGTTGTTAATATTCAGAAGTATATGTAAGTATCATAGAACTGTAGAGTTGGAAAGGACTGTGAGGATTTTCTAGATTGTTTTTCTGTAGTGTGCAAAAAACAACAGTTAAACCATTCCTAGGAGCTGGTTGTTGGACCTCCAGAGTTGGACAAACCCAGTCCATAGAATATTTCACTGCTATACAGATTGTATCATCAGGAAGTTTTTCCTTATATTTAAATGCAATCTAAGCAGTTGCAACTTATATGTACTATGATTATGATTACGCAAAGTAGCTCAAAACCCCATTTGTCATCTCTGGAGACAGTTCCTGATACAAGAAGAGTTCCCTTCTCTGATAAATTTACATGCCAGAGTGGTTCATATATCCCTATCAATCAGGTATAAGAAGTAATGAGGAAAGGAGAAATTCCATTGTTTGTAAACTAATGTTACTAAAACGCAACTCCCACAAAAGAAAGAAAGAAAGAAAGAAAGAAAGAAAGAAAGAAAGAAAGAAAGAAAGAAAGAAAGAAAGAAAGACAGAAAGACAGAAAGATGGAGCTGCAGTTTCCTTAATGTTGCAATGCACTTTAACCACTTGAATAATACTTGGTAAAATATGCATAATAGAAAAAATATAGAGAAAAATAAGTTAATAAAACAGTAGATAAAACTGCGTACATGAAAAGGTTATAACCATTGAAAAATTGTATAATAATGCAGTAATGCAAACATTGCAGACATGTGCATAGAAAACTGTTTAAGACTGTTTATGCTGGCTTTTTATTTGAGGTCTGAAAAGCGATGTGAATATGGGATAAGATGCATTTAATACTGGAAATGTGCATAAAACTACAGCTGTTATGTAGAAAAAAAATCCCTTACGTGCAATATATATCCAAAATCTGGTAGCTCTTATTATGCAAACACACATTCCCTGAGTTTCCTACCCTTACCCCCATGCAAGAAATTGGTTACCTTACTGAACTCTGTGTGTGTGTGTGTGTGTGCATGTGTATGCACGCACATGTGGGAGAGAGAGAGGGTGGGGGAGAGGGAGAGAGAGATGGAAGAGGTAGCATTGTACATAGAAGTTTTATTACATTTAATTTTCTAAGATTCTAAGTATGGTAATAATATAGACGTTTAAAAGCTGCAAATATACTTCACAAAAACTACCGCTCTAATCTCAAACATGACAAACTTGGATCATCATTGAGGGGGGTATTTTCCCCTATGACATAAATTGATAAGTGGTGATTACATTTATTAAGATGAATATTTCTGTTTTGTTTAAAACAACTATAGTGTAATCATTGTTTTTTTTTAAAGACCCCCAAATATTATTCTAGAAATAAATTCTGGTTCCAGATAGGACAGCAATAATCTGTGTAGGATAATGGGCAAAACGATTTAATGTGCTTTACAGCAGAGTCCGCAATAATACAACAATATCCATTTGTGATCAAAGAGAGATAACATTATTTGATTTGAAACTGCAAACTGGAATTTCCCCAATCTATTTCGCTGAACTGAAAACACAAGTGAATCCAGACACAGTCAACAAAATGCAGTGCTATATAGGTAAGTCCCTTAAATTCTGTCTATTTCAAGGTCCATTAACTCTAGAAAAAGTGATACTCGAATTTGCTGAGTGTTGTTACAAAAATACATTTCCCTTTGATAAATTGTAACTCAAATTCAGGTTCCCCCCAAAACTTCTTTTTTTTTATCCTCTATATTTTTACCACCCAAATTAGTTTGCCTACAGATTATGTTTCCAAATTTTAAGTGAATAAATATTTCTATTCTATTAAAACAGAAGATTTTGAACCAATATAGAGGATTCTAAAACTACATTTCAGCATCTAGACCAGCATCTGTACTTACCCTTTTAAACCTAGTGATGAACATCCTAGGAATTTTGAGAACATATTTTGAAAACTCTTCCCAAAATGACCACCATGAGAGATATCAGTAGTACCAACCTACTAGAATGTTCCCTGCCATTTCTATCTCTTGCTTTACCTCTTTCGATATATACTTCCTGTCATCCTTATTTCCTTTTCTTTTTCTGGGCAAGTAGTCATCTTATTGAACAGGGTTCAAATCACCTCACATTTTCATTTCTCATGACAACTTATTGAATCTGTTTTAGGCCCAACAGCATTTTAAAGATGATTCTGCAAGGAGGCACTTTTCAGCTTACTATATTTTTTCAAAAATATAACCAAGTAAGGCATGTTATTGGCTGTGGTGAGTTGGCTGTGGTGAATTGTCCTAGACCTTGAAGATATTACAAAACAAACACTTTATTTATCAAATACAAAATGTTTGAATTCTCCTTTTTGAATCAGCTGATTGTAGCAATAAAGAAGTAAATGCTAATCATCAGGTGGGTGGCAAGCTCTCCGATAAGTCACCAATCCTTACAACCATCCCCTTTTAAGGGTTTAAAAGATAGTCCCATTACTTTTCTCTGGAGATTATGGCAGATTTCTCTAAGTTTCCCATTTTTTGCTTCTTTGGTCTGAAAATGTTTAGGTCCAAGATAGAAGATAAATAGGAGCTTTTCCACTAGCTGGTGAACTGTCAAGACTTTTGCATTTGTATCATAGGTAGGAAGTGTATTTAGTTTTGTTGCTGTATAAGTCATCTTTCCTCAACAAGTCATATAATGTATTTAAGGACATTGATCCTCACTGTATTGATTATTTATATTATTCTGAGCTATGGCTAACTTTAATGCAGATTATTTGACACATGGTTCTATAAATATAATTTCATTTGAAAATATGTTCCTACTTTAGGCATAAGGAGTAATAGTTGCAATTAAGCATTGAATATGGCCAGTAGCGTTGAATCTGTGTTAACCCTGTTTTTCCATATTGACAAAAAGGAGCAACTCTTTGAAAGCAGTGAGGCAATTGGCAGCTAATGAGCAAGAAAGCAAAAAGGAACACAGAGTTTTGCAAGGGAATTGGTGTATTTGTGGAGTTTGTTAAGTTTTCTTAATAAATTGTTGGGATAATTGGATGAAGTTGTGGTGAGACTTTTTGGGGGGAGGGGGCTGAATGAGCTGTTCGTTTGCTCTTTTGCCCAGCACATAGTATAAGCAGCAGGGGGGTATAGCTTGAGTTGACTCACTGCTGAAGTGAATGAAAGGTAGGCTGTTGCACATTCTCTGTCAACATGTCAGTCCAGTCAGCAGTCTTAAGAAGAAGAGACACTTGAGAGCTCACAATCAAAGCAAGCAATTAGAAAGGCAAACAGGAAAGTTTTGTGAGATAGTGGGAGAAGAGAACACTGACTTCCCACCTCCAGAGCATTAAAGTGACTTTAGAGACTTGTGGGAGAAACTCAATGCCCTCATACGGGGGTGGGATTCTACAGGTTCGCACCTATTTGCTAGAACCGGTTGTTAACATTCTAAGCAGTTCGGAGAACCGGTTGTTAGAAGAAATTACTGGCCTAATCCTGTAAGGAAGGCAGGAAGGAAACATTCTGGTGTTGCTTACAGAAACTGCCTCTCCATTAACTCTTATTACATTCTTGTCTCTGGAACTTCTCTGGAGTTTTTTTTACTCCTTTGCTGGTACTTTGCTTGTATGGAGTGACCATTCAAAGTTACAATGGCATTGAAAAAAGTGACTTATGACCATTTTTCACACTTATGACTGTTGCAGCATCCCCACAGTCATGAGAGGCCAGGCGCGGAGATGGTGCCTTGATGTGAGTGATGTTGAGTTGACCACACCCAGCTAGTCACATGATCACCAAGCCATGATCAACTAAGCCACGCCCACAGAACCAGTTGTTAAAAAATTTGAATCCCAGCCCTGCCCCCAGTGCTGCTTATACTATGTGCTGGGCAAAAGAGCAAACAAACAGCTCATTCAAAAAAAGAATAAGAAAACAATATTCAAAATAAACCTAGAATGAAGGTGGAAAGCCAGAAAGAGGCAAGGTACTTTTTAGTTTATTTTAAAGAGTATCAACACATGTTGGGCATTAGTTAAGCTTCACACTCAGGGCAATGAGCTCCTGGCTTTGAGAAAACAAGCTGGTGGAATGAGAGATGCTTTAAAGTACCAGAGAGATATGTAGACATGATGTTCTTGTATGTAATAGCTTCATTCCATTCATGCTATGATAGCTCCCTGGCTGTCTGAAGAGCAGATGTTTTGGGGTGGAGAACATTATTTTGAGGATTAGATTCCTATAGAAGGAATCCTTGGTGTTCCTTCTTGGGTGACAGATTTTTGTTATGCACACTTCAAGCATTAGAAACACAGGTATGCGAGCTTGTGACTTGTCTGTAGATCCCTGGTGTTTTCTTTTTCTTAGTTGTAGATACTATATAATGTTTTGCTTACTTAGTTATAGACATCATACACTTCTTTGGATAAATTGCTAGATGGTGCTGGGGGAGAAAGCAGTGGCTATGATTCAGAAAAAATAGACAGAAAGACCTAAAAGTTCACTGTGGCTGCTATGAAACAGGCTGAAGTTCATGACTGCCAAGGTAAAATTCCTAGAAATTCTATAAATTCAAAGCATGAAAGCAATTAGTAGGAAAGCTCAAACAGTGGACATCACTATCAGGGTATTTTTTTAAAAAGGTTATAAACTGTTTATTCCATGGATCACCAATCTTGGTGGCTAGGGAATTCTGGGAGTTGATCTTAAAGTTAAATCTTAACGTTGCCAAGGTTGGAGAGCCCTGGTTTATGCCATCATTTGAAAAAGGACATGATAATTCCATTCCCATGTTAGAAATCTCTTAGAAAATTTGGAGGATGAAGAATGCTTTGTTGCAAACAAGGCCATAAGTATAGTGTGTAGAATAAAACGTAGTGGGATGAAGAGAACGAAAGGAATATGGACATTCTTTGATTCAAACTTCATAGAAAAGGCAGGAAGTGAACACCAGTGGTCTTTATATCAAACAGGGTAGCAAATGTACTTGAAAACCTAGGAAGGTTCCTTCATGGAATAACAAAGTAAGGAACTTTGAAGGTCTTCTAGTCCAACCCCCTGGTTAAGCAGGAAACCCTATAGCATTTCAGACAAATGGAATTGCCATTAGGTAGCAATAGCTAATAAAAATGGGAGTTAAATCTTGGAATGTGCTATCACTTGCATGATCATTTTTTTTCAATGGTGTTGTCCAGTTTTACTTGTGGAAGAGCACCTCATTTCATTGCACCCGCTTGCGAGTGTAATGACAAATAAATTCTTATGTCTTAAAGAATTCTTATGTCTTATGTCAAAGTGAACCTGAGGTAAATCATGAAGATATGCAGAGAAAAGGCTGTGGTCAGGGATTTCAATTATCCTCACAGTGACTGGTTTCCTTCCTTTATGCTTAGACCACAACAAAGGATCCAGATTTCTAATGGACTGACTCTTAGAAGAGTGATCTTAGAACCAACCAGACAAGAACCTGATTTAGCCATGGGAAATAATAGTAATCTGATATAAGACATAAATATTGTGGAGCTGATAGGAAACAATAACCATGATATCATCAATCCACATTATTCATGGGTTCTGTACTTTCAAGAATGGTTGTACACCCCCCACAAAACAGTACTTGCAATGCATCCCTGTCACACGAGAATGGCAAGACATTTGAACCAACCAATCACGCATACCCAGCTATGCATTTGTTAATTTGGTATTTGTGGCAGTGGAAATTTTCTTACAGATAATAAGAGAAATAAGTTTTTCAGGGAGGAAATCTTAACTCTGTTCTGCCCAAATTGGTGAAATGGAGATTAAAAAGACAAACTAAGCACACAGAGCAGCTAGGCTTGTGGAAGGAAAAGCACATGGCTTTTGCAAAACAAATTTTTGCAAGATAAATTCCACCAGCCATCTAATGATTAGCGAGTATTGGCAAGAATATGGATGGAACTGATCTTGTCAATCTATAGCCTTGGATTTTCAAAAAGCTTTTGGCAAAGTTCCTTATCCGAGACTCTTGTGTAAACTTCTCTGTGTAGAATCCATTTAAATAGCAGTTCTGAGGGACTGCAAGAGAGATGATTACATCTCTATTTTTAAATCTCGCCTTCATTATTTTTATAAATAATTCAACATGGTGGACATACCATCCACAGTCACTTGTTTGAGTTGGGTGACTATAGAAATTGAATAAACAAATTACCCCTTCTTAGAGAAGAATTCACCACCACCAGGATCCAACTGCATGTCACTTTCAGGGAAACCTTGGTTAGCCAGAAAGGACATGGAACTAATATGAAGGTAGCTGATGAATAAAGACGAATATATGTGTCCCAGGATAATGGTGCAGGATCCAATCTGGGTTGGTGACAAGGACTAGAAGTTTTGTCTTCTGAAGTTTTTTTTTCTTCTTCTGAGCTTTTGGACTCATACTGGAGCCCATCTTCAGGGAACTTCTAGAGAGAAGATGGAATCTAGTATGAGCCCAAAAACTCAGAAGATAAAACACTAGTCCCTGCAAATGACTCAGATTGGATACCTAAGGTAGCTGAGTTTACAATTCAAAAATCCTGTCTACTTCCGTGAATCCCTAAAGAGGATCAGACTACTTCCAAGTAATCTACAGTAGATAGATGGAACCTCAGTTACTCATATGTTACAGTGTCTTACCAGTTAATGAATATTTCAGCTTTAACCACAACACAAGAGCACACAACAGATACAAACTTAATGTAAACCACTCCAAACTTGATTGTAGGAAGTACAATTTAAGCAACAGAGTGGTTTTTGTCTGGAACTCACTACCTGATTCTGTTGTCACCTGCTCAAAACCCCACTCCTTTACCCTCGAACTAACCTCTAATTGATCTCATCCCATTCCTAAGATGTTTGTAAGGGGTGTGCATTAGCTCACAATCATGCCTACCATCCCTGTCCTATTGTCCCCAATTATTAGTTCCTATTTTATGTATTTAAACTTATGTTTATTCTTATTTCTATTATATTGTAAGTGTTTGAATAAATAAATAACTAAATAACTAAATAACTAAATAACTAAATAACTAAATAAATAAATAAATAAATAAATAAATACATACATACATACATACATACATGCATACATACATACTTCCATGGGAATTTGCCTTGAAGAAAATTGAGGCAGATCTGAGCAACTTTATCTGACGGCTCCCAGAGCTCCACATTCCCCAGGTCACTTTAAACAGTGATTTACAAGAATCACAGAGAGTAAGTGATTCAGCCATGAATCGTGATTGAGTGGCTGCAGTTTTTAGGGAACATATAGTCTCCTCTTATTTGGAAGATGTGGATTGGATAGTACCAGATTAGAATTTTCAAATGATGAGTATAGCTGAGTGTGATCACTGGAGAACTCATATGGAAGTAATGATAATTGTTTCTTTTTCGTTCTGTAGCTGAGAATAACGAGTAACTGTTGTTTGAGCTGGCCTTGCAAGACTGACAACGCTATAGGCAGTGATGCAGCAGACAGAAAAAACATCTCAGATCTAGACCATTGGAATGCATGTCATTCAGACACACCATGCTTTGTAAGTCAAGTGTGTCCTCCAGGTTCTTATAATGCCTTGAATGCTGCTCACGATCTAAAAATAGTCAGCTGACCTCCCAAACATACAAAGACAAACTGGATCTTATCGAGCCATTCCCTTCCAAGCCAGCTTCTCAGTCTGTCATCCTGCCACTTCTGTAGCAACAGCAGACTCCTAACGGTTTTTCTTCCTTGTCCAGTCATTATTTTTCATTATATTCTTGCCTTTAGTCTGTTGATTTTTGGCCCGGTTAGTTCCTGACCATCAATCCGTCTTCCTCTGCAGCTGCTTGGCTTTGGAGAACTGGATTTCAGGCATAAAATTAAACTTCATGTGTGATAAGGAAGCCTTATTTGTCTCACTATGACTCATTATTGATTTTTTCTTCCTCTGCTCAATTTTTTCTTCCTCTGCTCAACTTAGCCAGTGGGTGGGGTTCTAAAGGGAAACACTGCCAATTACTCACAGAGCAGCCTGCGAATTGTTGAGCTGGGTCTGAGCTCAGGTCTCCGGCTGGGTAATGCATTTATAATGTGCAGTGTTTGAAAAAAAATGCTGTTGCTAACTTCCACCCTTCTTCTCATTCAAAGAAGCTGTGTATCTGGAGCAGCGGATAAGGAAACACTGGAATAGTTACTTTTTGGCCAGGTGGCATTCCTAATGGGAATGTTACAATCAAGGAATAATGAAAGGAAAAGCTGTCAACCATTTGCTAGAAAAAAATATATTCCATAAATATTGATCTATAAGCAGAGAACTTACCGAAACTTTCTCATCCACATAATAAACAGATAAAGTTTTGGTTCAGATTCAACCAATAGATACAAACTCAAGGTTAACCGCACCAAACTTGATTGCAGGAAATACAACTTCAGCAACAGAGTGGTCAATGCCTGGAATACTCTACCTGACTCTGTGGTTTCTTCCCCAAACCCCAAAAACTTTAACCTTAGACTGTCTACTATTGACCTCACCCCTTTCCTAAGAGGTCTGTAGGGGGCGTGCATAAGCGCACCAACGTGCCTACCATCCCTGTTCTATTGTTTCTTTTTGTTTTTCTTATATGTACCCATTTCATGTATTCATAACTATGTATATTCTTATACCTATTATCTTGTAAGTGATTAACAAATCAAAATAAATAAATAAATAAAATAAACCTATTTTCTCCTGCTGCAGTTCCTTGTGCTGTTTGTTATTTCTTATTCAATAAATAAATAACATTTGAACACTTGGTCTTTTCCTTATACTAGCAATCTTTGTGAACTTCATGTCATTAAAAATAAATTTCCTGTCCAAATTTACAGCATTTCAGATCCACCCTAGACACGACTTTAAGCAAAAGCAGCAAAACATAAATCACACAAGCTATATATCAAACATTTTTAAATAAATTGCATATGTGATTTCCCCAGTCTGAGCTTTTGTTATGTGTTCAGAATAAATTGCATGATTGGTCTGACTTCTACATAATAAAATCCATTTATAATCAAATGTGGAACTTGAAACAAAGTACCACTGTGTCAGTAGAGCTAATAGGATATAAATTAAAACAAAGAGAGACATCTATCAAACTACAACTTGCCAATAAAAACTAATACAGCAATATAAAACAATAGTTTGTCTTGAGAAATCACATCATCTACATTGTTAATGAAATTTGTTCATGTTAACTAAGGGGAAGAAATATAACACAACTGGACTTGCAAGGGTGATGGCACCCTCACCAGGTTCACCAAACCAGGAAATCAACTCCATAAAAAGGCTAACTCTTCTTTCATTGTTAATGGCTTCTGTATAATAACAAGTCTGATTGTACTTCACCTCCTTCCTTCTTTTAATACTCATGTGAATTAGAGATGTGCCTACATCAGAGGTGTATTTGTTGTGGACTTAAGATATATTTTCCCCCTCATTGCTTTGGTAACTTTCATATTTCCATCAACATCACCTTCCTTACTCTCTACATTCATGCCATTGTTACCATATTTTGACTAGATTACTGTAATTTGCTGTACCTGATTGTACCTTTGAAGACCTCCCAGGAACTTCAGCTCGGAAGTATATTTTGGTAAAATGAGGACCCAGATTGTTGTTGGCGGCAATGTACTGGTTCTGTAAACCACTTAGAGAGGGCTATAAAACACTGTGAAGTGGTATATAAGTCTAACTGCTATTGCTATCGCATTAGCTGCATTGTTTACCATAGGTCTCCAAATGCAATTCAAGGTACATGTTGCTATGTGTAAAACCCTACGTAGCTTGGAGCCTGAATATCTTAATTATTCCACAGTAGCGCCTGCCTACCTTGTCCAAACCATTAGGGTCTCCATATAGAAGGAGATATGGCATAAGATAACTTCTGTGTAGTGGAATTGTTTGTTCTCTGAAGTATGGCTCCCCTATTCATGGCCTTCCAGAAGCAGATGAAAATGTGGGTTTTCCATAGGATCGTTGGGGATGAATTTTGTATAGTCATGCCATTTTTATAACTCTATAATTTTAGTGTCTTACTTCAGTTCCTACTTTAATCAATTTCATTCTGACTTTGTGTCCTGTTTAGATTTGATAAATTCTATACGCTACTGTTAGTTTCAGGTAGTTAGGATTAGTTTCACAAATATAAATAAATGTTGCATATTTTTAAATTTGGAACATCAATATTTGTTGATTCCAGTTAATGTTCTGGTTTCAGTGGACTGAATGACAAAGAAGTGAAGATAAGGTCTCCTGTGTTGCTAGTGGCTATCCAGATTTTTGTAGTTCAGATATGTCATATCTAAGTAGACAGAAAAACAATTAAGATGTAAAGTTGCCGATTTTCCTAGATAAGAGGTTCTTTTTCCCTTTGTAGTACATTGAAAAGATAATCGGTGGGTGGCAAAGGAATCTCACTACAAATGTTCTCTTCCAAAGAAACAGTTGGATCAAATCAAAGAGAATGATTGAATTAGAGGAACATAAGAAATTGTATTTTTCTGGGGGTGGGTGCTGGAAAAAAATTAATTCAGGGTCTTTAAAAGAGTATGATATAGATATCCAGGAAAAATATGAACATGGCATAAAACAAGTGGCATGGAAAATCCAAACAATGAAATGTCTGGGGATATGTACTAATCTAATTTTCTTATACAGATACTGTAGACAGAGGATTTAGTACTTAGAACAAACATGAATTTTCTATCAGAACAGTATTGAGTCATTGTTTGTATCCTATCAAGAATTATGCAACAAGTGGATAGAATAGTTGATTGGAAATACTGGAATATTTATGGAAAAAAGCATCCAGTAATGGATTAAGCCAGGCAAGAAATGTTAGAAAAGTATCCAAAGGGAGGGTAAAATTGCTGAATTGCAAATATCAGTAGGAAGGCAGGCAAAGAATTACAAGGTGTTTGCAGGAAAGGGAAAATTAATCAAATTCTTTAGACCCATTCTTAATTACATATTTAAAAAGCCCTGTTTTTTTCAGCATATTAGTTACAGTTAAATTCTCTTTTATACAGTATCCGAAAATAATAATTATGCTCTTCAATTATATATTTTTTTTCCAAAAAAGGTTGTTGCCTTCAGAGTGCAAATTTAATAAACCAAACATTTAACTGCTTTTAAAGCAATACTCACTCGGAATGCTGAGTCAGCTTGTTGCAAGGATGCATCAGAGAAATAATTCCATTATGTTTATTGTTTATTTATGATGTGCATATAAGTATTGGGTCTGTACAAAGATTAAAAAAACAAACAAACAGGTCCTGACCTCGTAAGCTTATAATCTAATTAAATACATATCATATTAGCAAGGAATGGGGAGGGGGGGGCAGGAATCAATCAAGAACAGTCTGGCTGAAGAGATGTGCATAGATATCAAATTAAAAGTGACAGCAGCAGACACATTTTTTGTTCACATGTCTACACAGTTTATGTATAAAGTAGGAAGCGGAGTGACAAGAGAGCACTTTATTGTCAAGCTTTGGCCAATCTCAGAAATTTTGTAGAATAAGCTCCATAACAGGGAAAACAAGCTATTAAAGGCTAAGCAAATAATTTGGTCAGAAACTGGGCATCAGACATACAATGGAGTAGGTTATTCTGTCTAGGAAATTAGGCATCCAAATGTCGGGGAATACTGGGTTGAATGGATTTCCTTTGTTTAGGCATATATTTGGCCCTTAATTCCCCTCTTCCCAAAATAGAAAAAAAAAGTCTCCTCAGTTTTGAGACAGATTTGGGATAAAAGGCACCTATTTTGTTACTTTAAAAACAAAAAGGCTAGATATTTTGGTTCCACCAATTCTATTGGGACCAAGCCATGGTTCAGAGAAATCCATGATTTAGAGCAGTATTTCTCAAGCTCAGGGCTATTGGGGTTTGGGGAGTTAAAGACCACCCATCTTAAAATTGCTGAGATTGAGAAACTCTCATCTAGAGGGTCCTGACTGACAGTGGTTGTTTATGATGATTATGATATTAATATTTTAAATTTGTTATGGCTGCCCACTTGAGCAGACCCTGGGACAAGACACGGAAGCTAGGTCAATTTGGATACTAAAAAGGACCTTGATACAGAGAAACAAATCTTGGGCCTTGTTGATTCTGACACTTAAATCTCTAAAACATTGGACCCCAGTGAGATACATTGGGAAGGGAAGAGTTTGATTCTTGTAAACAAATCAGACTTTGTACTTCTACAAGCGCTGAATAGTTTAGTGAATAAACAAGCACTATTACATACCGTATTACCTACACAATTAACCACTTTTCCCATTTAAGGAGGGCCTGGAATATAAGGAAGAAACTGGATGTTGGGTGAATGTGTTTTCTAATGCAAAGAAGCCTGAAGATAGAATCTTAAGTTTAACTAAAAGATAGGTATCCACTGAGGAGGATTTTGAGGAGCATGTTGAAAAGAAGAAAAGCAAATTTTAATGGTGCTCGCTCATCTCCAAATGCAGTTTGGCCTTAGTGATTAACTTATGTACAAAGGCAGCATTTCAGATCAACTCCAAATCTTTTAATAGAAAAAACAAAGCAAGATCAGCAGTAACAAGGCTTCAAGAATGAGCATGTTTTGACAGAAAAGGGCACTTTGCCCTTTCAATTTTCAACCCCTACTCCCTTTTTTGTCAATCCAATTCACTTTGCCTTACTATAAACAGCCTTTGCTTTTCTTTGAAATCCCATCATTTACACTACTTGCTTCAATGGTTTTTCACTTACTGAGTAATTCCATAGGTTTATTGTTCTCTCGGGGAAATATTTCAGCTCAAATTAAACAGGGGTAGTCTGAGACATGCGATAGGCTTTAGATGCATCGTGTTTCATCTTGAAATGAGATACCAGTATTGCCTTTTATGTTTACATTTGTATATGTTTTCCTGGCTGCAGTTTTTCCTGCTTCCTCAAACTTCCCCAGTTTGTATCCACCCCCAGGCGCGCTCAGCTGATGGTGAAAAGTCTGTTGCTTTGCTGAGGGTGACAGTTGTCTAAGTGATTTACAGTGCTAAGTGCTACAGCTCAGTATGACCTTTTACATCATGATTACTCCAACCACCCCATTCTTAGCACTTCAAGATGTGTTGGGGCTGCAAATCCCAGAATTATCAGCCAGCATACCCATTTTCAAGATTAGATTAATTATAATCCCTATGCAGATGTTTAGCTTGCTCATATCAGGGCTAAGAGTAGGATTGGGATAATAGTACATTTAGAATTTCCAAAAATATTCCTGATCTCTCATTTCTGAATTTTGCTAGCCTGAGTGGAAGAGTTGAACAGACTTCGATTTTTCTTTATTTAACCCTGCGCAAAGTTGGCTTTCATACTGAAACCTCTCAGGAATTCAGATATATAAATCTATTGTTCAAATGTGCTCTCCACTTCCAGAATCGTCATCAATCAATTAAATTTCAGGGCTCCATTCATGTTGCTCATGTGATGTCATGCCCCTGTCAGAAACTGATTCAGAGTGGGAGGTCGAGCAACTGACAGAGAGTGGGAGTGCTCCATTGGCTGTGGAAGAAACTGGGGAAAGGCAAAGTCTGGCTGGGCAGAGCAGGCGAGAGGTAGAGCAAGGGAGAGGGAATTTGGAGGAAGATCCAGGCCCACCCCCTCTTCATTCTAGGGCATGCAGGGAGGAATGGATAAGGGAGCAAGTGAGTTGCATGGCTTATGGGGGAGGAAGGGACCCTGATTCCCTTCATTAGCTGCAGCTGGGAACACAGTGTTTAAAAAAGAAAGCTGTGCACAGCAAACTGTTGAAAGCAAATTGTGAATTATCTGGTATTGTCGAGGCTTATCCGAGTTCCTGGTATCTTCCCAACTGTGTGTGTTTTGCTGGCCTTTCAAGTCTGCAATACCTTTTCCTGCCCTGTGAAGTTAATCACTGCAGCATGGTTTGTGTGGATTTTTATTTATAGTTTGTATGTACTTTGTTTTCAGACTGAATTTCCTCCACTTAAAGACTGTTCTTGGGAGAGTTTTTTCTCCAGCCGATGGTAACCTGGACATTGGGGGCAAAGTTGGAGGTACTAAAGGTAAAGTAAAGGTAAAGTACTTCTTACTTATGTGACTGTGTTGCCTTTGTGCCATGCTCTGGGTCATCACATGTGAATACAGACATTAGTTTAAAAAAGCGTTGAGGCTTCATGTTCAGTCCCACTCCGAAGTTACACAGTTATTTGCATCTCCAAATTTCATCATTCCCCACATCTCTACTCACATTGTTTCTGGAGCCCACCTCATAGTTTACCATTCTGTGAGAGACATTCACATTCAGGCATTAAGTTCAAAGCACACACATCAAAAATAACAGAGGTAGAAGGAATGACATGACTAAGGAAATTAGTCTTTTACCCTTTCCTGGCATTTGCTCTATTTGTAAAACATAATGTGTGAAAAGCCATATGGTACACTGAGGATATCTAGTGCCAAACAACTCCTATCAGTAGTAGGATTTTCTGTGCCTTATCAGATCACCCGGTTTTCTTTTCCCAAAATTATGTTCAAAATCAAATCAGAATTCTTCACATTTTTTTTCTTTTTCCAGATGTGTACTACTATTCCACATAATAATCAGGTATGTCTATATCTTCTTTTAGAATGTCTCTTTGACTTCTTAGCTAATCTCTAGCTGCAGGATTTCCTAGTGGTGTCTTTTCTCAAGTCTTAACAAGAACTGGCTCTGCTTACCTTCTGAAGATGAGCCAAGTCAACCTTGAATCTTATTTTAATATTCTTAAAGTGTATTAAATGCAAAAAAAGAAGATAACAGTCAAACTGAATTCAATGAGGTTTATTCTTAGATTCATAGGCTGGAGTTGTGTAATAAATTCAGTAGTCATAAGTATAGGCCTATTTGTATTCATATCTTTGATATGCCATATAGCACTTACACAAAATAGCATGAAAAGCTTTCATTCTTAAGAATAGGATTTTAAAAATAGGGAGGAAGAGGTAACACACCCATTTATATATTCATGTTTTTTCTTAGAAGTATTACAAAAGGTTAACATGTTTTTCATGCCAATAAGAGTTTCTTGCTCGGTCATAGATGACATCATCATCTTAAAAATAATTAAAAATACAAAAAGCAATATAATAATCAGACTATTCTTAACCACCTTTTTGGGTAGAGGCCTAAGGAAGCTACAGAAAGTTGCAGGGTGAATTCTATTATGTGTATTTTTTTTCAGACTCACTTTGCTTCTTATATAGCTTTAGAAAAAAGTTAGATCAGGTTGAAAGCGGTCCTAATTGCATCAATTTATGGAATTTAAGGGGGGGGGGATCTCTTTTCCTTTTCACTACATATACACTCTGTTGTCATGGCTACTGCTCTGAAAGAAGAACAGTCTGTCAGATGCAAAATAGACTTTGGGGCACAGTGAGAATATTCTCTGAGGGTACACAGAAACCTACTGTTGCATTCCAGGACAGGTTTTGCAAATTACACTATTGATTTAACTTGCGCGTGAACAAAAATTCTTTTACTGTATGAATGTTTCCTATTCCTAAAATGAACCCAGAGGTTTTGAAAGAATCTGGGCATTAATTAAGGTTTTCTTTTTGTTTTGTAGAGGATACTAAGGAATACTATTTTTCATCATTTATAATGGCATTATAATTGTGGAATATCTGGCCTTCAAATCCTATTAAGTAGCAAATGAAAGTATTCATTGTCAAAACCTCAGTTTTTCATGTTCTATTGTTTCTTGTCCTCTTAACTAAGAGTCTAGCTTAACTAAGAATCTTTGCTTTCTTGTTGTATTTTGGTCCAAGAATTTGCATTTATGTATGTACGTATGTATGTATGTATGTGATTGATTGATATTACTGCCTATTTGCACATGGCAACTCAAGGTGACTTACAGAATATAAAACCTCACTTAATAACTAGAACCTCCATTATAACCATTCTTATAGGTCCTGGGGACAAATTGGAGAAGGAAAAAAAGGAGGTTCAACAATAGTTCTCCTTTCCCTTGTGGTCATAGTCTTGTCATAGACTAATGCTGTTAGGTGGGATCCCATGTTGTGGTTTGCCGGCAGCAGGTACAGATGGCTGAGGTCTCAGAGAGCGAGAACTCAGATGAGGGGTCTGCATGTGATGCAGGGATGGGGCCAGGACTATCGGATAGAGGGGTTCTGCCTTCAGAGCTTGTGGAGGCTGGCAGCAGTGATGAAGAGGCCCCCGAGGAGCCTGTGCCCAGCGTGTGTGCACTCAGGGCTGCTCGAAGGAAAGAGCAGCTGCAGCAGCACGGGCGACTCGGGAGTAAGGCTGCAAGGTAATGGTGTCTCCCTTAAGAGATAAAAGCCAGTTGAGAAACCAGAGTTCTTTGCAAGAAGCAAAGAAGTTTTTGCACTCAAGCCTTGTGGACATTCGGAATATCTTGGTTGGTGTTTGGAGACACTTTGTATTTGAAATATTTCTTAGTAACTTTATCTAGTGTTCTTGGCAGCCTTGCATAACCTTGGCAAGGCTCGTTCTTATCAGAGACAATTAGTTTGAAACAGCCTTTTAACCATGAAGGAATGGAATTCATAAAGAATCATTAAAAGGTTTTGCTGTTACCTCTGTTCTGTGTTTGTTTCCTTGGAACAAGGTTTGGGTCAAAACATCCCAACAGTTCAGTTTCATTACTGAAGCTAATACCCAGCTTGAAATGAAAGAACAAGACAAAGAAAACACAACCCACTTCTAAGAATACAAAAATGAAACGAACTATTGAAGTGATCAATATTCTGATGAGGTAATCTAAGAAGTTCACATGGGAGACTTAAACTATGTTTCATTATACTATAGATGAAACTCCTGATAAAAAAATTAAAATATATGTTGAAGTAGTAATAAAGAATGTATTTATGGGTCCTAAAAGATGAACATGAATAATACAATCTCCTTCTCTTTCACTTGCTAATGGCAAAAAGAATGAGTATCACACAATAATAATAAGGAATATCACACTATATTCAAAACCTCACAGAATCACAATGATAAGAAAGGGAAGGAGGAAGTTTGGTCCACTCAAGATGAGAAATCTGCTTATTATTTTTTAAGTATCTAAGTAATGATATTTTGCAGGCATGGAGGAGAAGGTGATTTCTCCCATTTTTGCAACAGGCAAAATAGTAATGTAATGTGATGCAATATATGTTACATGAAATTGCCTACAAAGTGCAGTTTCTGCAGGCTAAAAAACTATATTTATGGACTGCATTCATCTCAACACATGCAGCTTACCTGATATTATAATATAAAACAAGGTTGAGAAATCTTGGGGTAAAGAATATGGTTGTCTGAAATACACATCCCTGAATTTTTACTCACAGCTTCTTATGTAAGAATTGGGGGTGGGTTTTGTGTGTGTGTGTGTGTGTGTGTGTGTGTGTGTGTGTGTGTGTGTGTGTTAGGGAACTTCCCCTTATGGCACCACTGAAAAAAGACTTAATCCTAAAAACAAGAGAAGTCTGCCACATTATGTATCAGTTCTGAAACTCAAGGGTTATATTATTAAAGAAGAACACAACAGACTATTGATAGGAGCAAGAAGGTGAAACAGAAAGTTATGCAAGTCTTAAGACTAGAGAATTATAGTTAATCAGTGGTGCGTGAAAAATATGATTCAGATTACGACAATATATAAAAAACTGGTATATGCTGATTGGAAGCATTTTATTTAATGAATTGTAAATGAAAGGGGAAATTTTCAGGATATTTTGTAAATTAAATAAATGGATTTTTCAGACCATTTTCTGGTTATCTCACCTTCTACAATCTAGGCTAGGTTAAGTACCATGAAAATTCTGTCTAGATTAATTATGGGCTAGTAGTTAAATCACATAATTCTGTCTAGATTAATTATGGACTAGTGGTTAAATCACATATGCCTGGGTTGGCTCAACTCCCTGATCTGTAAGCATAATCTTAATGGCAAGAGCAGGGTTCACATAATACGAGAATCCCATTTTTTTTGGTCCCCAACTATACCTCAACCTCATGCTACTGAAATTGGGCACTAACATTTCCAATTTTCAGTGGTGCTTTTTTTTTTTTAGCCTTTTAATGCAATAAAAAGTGAAAAACAAATGTCAATCTCAGCAAGGCTTCCAGTATATAACCAGAAAATAGCCATCTCTATGCTAAGCAACATCACTTTGGCTTAGTCCAAAGTGTGAACTTAGCCATGCTTGTCTTTCATTCTCTTTCTCTCTGCTCTCTGGTGTTATTAACTGTTAGTATTATTCTAATTGTTCATTTACTTGGATTTAGACACTGCCCAACTCCAACTGACTCAGGTTAGCTGACAGCATAAAATCAGAACATCAAATATATGGTCTAGATTAAAAACATAGTAATAATCAGATGGCGGATCTAATTCACACATTACAAACCCAGTTGTAGCCCAATTTCAACCAGAGTGCCTCACATCTAGTTACCTGTGGAGCAGAGCTTCTGAAAACTTGGAAAGATTTGTGGATGTTGTCAAGCACTCTTTCTCCCTTTCCTGGGGTCTCAGGTGATATAAACCCTGAAATCTGGGTGGGCATAATTCTGAAAGGGACATATTCCCCTCTGATCACAGCCAGAACTCAATAAAGCATGTCATGTTGGTGTCCTCATCCATAATACCCAGGGGTGGGATTCTACTGGTTCTGTCCAGTTCTGTAGAACTGGTAGCTCTGAAGAGCAGCAGACATAGAACCGGCAAATCGTAAATCACCAAACTGGTCGGATCCCACCCCTTATAATACCGTAAGACGGGAAGACAATCCATATTAATTAACAGAAAGAAGAGATCCTCTCTTTGAGTCTTTTCATATATTCTTTGGCTCCTGATACATGTTTTCCTAATTTGATCATAGGTGGGGAAATACTAAAAGGATACACGCATTCACACACCTCATCATTATGTGAAGCTGTGATAGGACTATTCATTCCAAGTACATTCAAATACCACTGCAGGCTCAATGGATGCTTCCAGAGGCTTCTCAGCTCTCCATATAATTTTGCATTATATTACTTCAAATACAGTATAATGTTTTCTTCATGACCGGAACTACCATTGCCCTCCTTACTACCACTTCAAATTGTTGATTCACTCCTAGATTTTGAGTTCTGATTATTCTACTTTATTGCTACTTTTCTCCTGGGCTGGAGTAGTAGTGGGATGATGCTGTTTTTTAATTAAATTAATATGCCCATAAGTCTTTTCATATCAAAATTAATCTTCCTTCTTCACTCTCTCTCTCTCTCTCTTTCAATTCTCCTTCTCATCCATTTTCCATTCTGGCTACAAGGAACCATTACCATGACTAGCTACTGGTATGCTATCTGACATGGAAGTTTTTCTCTTCTTAGATGAATTAACCTATTCTTTAAATCTTTTTCAGACCTCCTCCTTTGCTGTGAGATGGAAATTCTTCAAACCTTCAGGCAAAGAGTGGTGGCTTTCTTACACTATTAGATCCTTTGCCCTTCCAAGTTATTGTCTGCTCCAAGGCATGAATAAGATTTTTTTTTGTGTTGTTATATGTCATTCAAAACATTCTCAGTAATTCATTTGTATGAACAACATCAGTATTTAAAGTTTTGAGACTTTGTGGTATGGTGCATATTATATTGTTAAAAACTGAATTTAGTACTCTCTCGTTAGCATGAAATGTGAATTTAAAAACAGACAAATGTATTGTTTTCAGCAAATCAAGTTAAATATAACAACAGAGACAGATTGCTCCTGTAATGCTGTAATGCATGTTTGGGGATGGGGAGTGAGGGAGAAGGGGATATAATGATGTCTGGTTGCCTTTTTTGGTCAGAGCAATTTTTTTACAGATTGGTTTGCGTGAGAAGCAAAAACAAAACATTTTTCCTTCTCTGTCATATCTAAGAAACAAGGGTGCCATCTCTTGAATCAATTCAGTATCAATAGCTGGCAAGTGATAAGGTAGAGTATCAGATCTATATAAATGACCTTTGCGATCACCTTATACGCAACGCATCCTCTTTACAGATGATGTAAAACTATTCAACACCACCGACAATACTACTGCTCTTCAAAGTGTCCTTGATTATGTGTCTGAATGGTCAAAGAATTGGCAACTCCAAATCTCGACCAACAAATGCTCTGTCCTACACAATGGTAAAAAAATATGACCTCGTTGATGACCCTCACTCTGCAAGGACCTAGGAGTACTCATATCTAATGACCTAAGCACCAGAGCTCACTGCAACAGCATTGCCAAAAAGGCATTAAGAGTTGTAAATCTAATCTTATGAGGCTTCTCCTCTGGAAATATTGAATTTCTAACTAGGGCAAACAAAACCTTTGCTAGACCAATACTCGAATACAGCTCATCTGTCTGAAATCTGCACAGACATTAATAAAATTGAGCGAATCCAGAAGTATTTCACAAGAAGAGTACTACACGCCTGTGCTCGCAACAGAATACCCTATATCACCAGGCTTGAGATTTTGGGCTTGGACAATCTTGAACTACGCCACCTACAGTTGGACTTAAGTGTAGTACACACAATTATCTACCACAATGTCCTACCAGTCAATGACTACTTCAGCTTCAACCACAACAATACAAGAGCACACAACAAATACAAACTCAATGTTAACCACACCAAACTTGATTGCAGAAAGTACGACTTCAGCAACAGAGTGGTCAATGCCTGGAATGAACTACCTGACTCTGTAGTTACATCCTCAAACCCCCACTCCTTTAACCTCAAACTAACCACTATTGACCTCACCCCATTCCTAAGAGGTCTGTAAGGAGCATGCATAAGTGCACCATTGTGCCTCCTGTCCCTATCCTATTGTCCCCATTTAATCATACCTATTTTCTGTATTCTTATTCATGTTTATACTTATACCTATTATTTTGTAAACAATTGACAAATAAAATAAATAAATAAATATTTAATTTTCTTTTTCATTTAGTATCATAATTTCCCCTCTTTCCCTCAAAAAGTGCCTTTCATAATAAGTTTATTACAAATGCAGATGGGTGGGTCAGTCCAATTGTATACATTTATTAGACAACCTGTGATCCCCTGACTCATCCTTTCAGAGATATCTCCTCACCAGATTCCTCCATGCTTTCCACAGGGATGCATTGCATTCACTGGGAAAGCTGAGGTCCATTCATAGTTCTATCTGCCTTGAAGCTGAACTGCAGAGTACAGTCAAACATCAGCACAGGAAAAGTTTTATGACATATTTCATAAACTGTATTATGATTATATTTATGTCATAAAATGTTTTATAAAATTTGCCAAATTTCAATTCCATCGGAGACATGGATTCAATAGATTTTGGGCACATTCTGTAAGCTAACCCAATGAGGTACCTTGGTTCAAACATTTTTGCCCTATAATGCATTCTTCTGCACAGTTAAAGGGTATGGAAACAAGAGTTTTGATTGTATATTAGATAACCTGTTGGGTCATCATTTCAGAAATATTTCTTTACTAGATTCTTTAAAGCCCTCAACAGTGGCAGATCTCTGTTGTATTTGAAAAGTTTTTTGTTCTTGTTTTAAATTCAGGGAGATGTTCAGAGATGTTTCTTCCTTGAACGTAGCCCACACTGAATTGTATAGCGCAGTCAAACATTAGGCATTGATTCCAGGAAATGTTTTAAGACATTTTGTATAATGTCATAAAATGCCTTATGGCTATGCTATGTCATAAAATACTTTGTAAACTTCACCAGTTTTCAATTCCATGGGAGTCATGGATCCTACATTTTGGGCACATTCTGTAAATTAGCTCATCTGAGGTACCTCGGTTGAAAAGCTTTGCCCTATGATACACCCTTTTGCTCACTTAGGGGTTACGGGAACAAGAGCTTTAATAGTATCAATCGCCACATCACTCAAACTTTCCACCATTTTTGATCTTTTGATCTGGAACCCAGTCCTGACGGCCAGCCGCAGTAGTGATTGTAGCTGACATAAAAACATCTTGTCTTGATTCTTTTACCAATGTTTTGCCGCGTGAAAAATAGAGGGCTGAGGCCCGTATAAACCTTGCCTGAAGACAAGACAAGTCCGCTTCATGGAAACAGATAAAAGTGAAGCTGTCAGACTGCCCTGCTGATGCTGTAAATCAGTAGCTTAAACAAGGCAACCTTTTTTTTTTTGTCTCTCTATATAAAGGCAGGATTCTGTGGAAAGAGCTTATTCACTACATTTTGTCCTGCCTTAAACAAAAGTTCATAGGTTAAAAGTTAAAACTGTAAAATACGCCATAAGTCAAAACCAAATGAAAACAATCTTCGCACACAACCATACTAATTCCAAGGATTAATATAGTTAAGCCTGGCCAAAAATATATCACTGATATCTAAACAGCTAACTAAATAGATCCAGACAAACCTGTTAGTAGACATTATACTACACTAGGCCACCATGATTGCAAATACTGCTTCTGAATTCAAAGGGTGCCTTTCTGAAAAAGATCAGTTCAACATCATCACAATTGTTGGTATACCAACCAATAACAGGAGCTTTGAGCCTTTTGGAGCTGATAACACTAAGCAAGCAAAACTTCAGAGATTTTAGGAAGGCCTGGGTAGAATCTTGACTGCCACAACTTCCTTTAAAAATTTTCCAATGTTTTTATTTATCTCCAAAGTTAAAATACAGAATAAAGGAAAAAGGAAAAAAAAACAAATATAAATTACAAGCAGCAACCAAACAATAGTAATAAAAACCATGTGTACGAAAAAATGACACGTGGTTATTTTTGCCATTTTTGCCAGTTCAGTCAATTTTAAAGTCCATTCTTCAACAGTCGGCATCCCCTTTTCTTTCCAATACTTAGCATAAACCTTGCAGCAGTCAGCATGTAAAGAAATAACATCCCAAAATTTTTGTATTGATTTATCCATAATACAATATCCTTTAAAATTTGTTAATTAAGTAGTTTCTTTCAGTACTTTGAAATGCTTTTCCCCAGATCTTTCCCCATCTCAGCTGAATTCAACAAATTTACCAATCTTTCTTTTTCCCGCTTCCCCACAATCTCCCATAAGGACTTCATGAAAATTACACTTCTAATAAGCCTTTAAACATTTAATATATTGCTTTTACTAATTACTAATCATCCACCCTATCTCTCACTTGATCTCAATCCCCCCCCGCCTCTCTCTCCAGTAGTAAAGTATAAAATCTACTCATTCTGAGAGATATACTGTGGGTACTACTGTCTGTCAGGGGGTGTCATCTGAAGAAACGCTTTTTGTCATGACCCTTACTTTCTGAAATATTATTTTCCCAGATCCCAGACTTGTCCAATTCTGTTGGCCTTTGGTAAGGTCTTGAAGATCTGGTTTTGTTGTTGAACCTGGGGCCCTGGATGTGCTGATTATTGTTAGCTGTAGTGCACATTGTTTATTATTTTGTTATAAAGTTTTTAATCTTGTTTTTATTCATTGATAGCTGCCCAGAATCACATGTTTAAGACGGACAGACTGACTGACTGACTGACTGACTGACTGGGTGGGTGGGTGGGTGGGTGGGTGGATGCAAACATACATAAACATGTATATTCAATTTTGGCTTTTTATTTGATCCAACTTGCTTGTTAGGCAATTTATTAAAAATCTAACCAAAGGAATGAATGACATCTGTTTAGTTCCCAGACATTTTGCCCTGTTTGCAAGGTTAGAGTCACGTGACAGAAAGCTTAATAGGATCACCACTAAGTCCAGTTAGGTATGAGGCTTAGGCCATTTTAAGTTATCTGAATAATAATTTTAGTGAAACTGTGTTAAACTTGTACATTGCACCAAATAAGAATTCGGGCTGGACCTTGTTGTTTATGTTTCTCTTTGAACAAAATGAGATTTCCTTAAAAGTCGAAGTCCATCTAATCAGGCTATTAACAATCACGTTTTATCTCATTTTTTGTTTTTTTAAATTTTTTATTTTTAAAAAGAAAAAACGAAAACAATCATATGTTTTGTGACCCAAGTTACAATGGCATTGGAAAAAGTTTATACTTTTATAAATGGTTACTTTATAACCATTGCAGTGTCCCCATGATCACATGATCACGATTTGGATGCTTAATGAACATGTAAAAAAAGTTTGCAAAAAAATCAGGTGTGGTCACATGGTGTCTCATTGCTTAACAACAAATTTTATGGTCTCTGTTGTGTTGTACATTGAGGATTACCTGTAATGGTACAGCATTGCCATTGGAAACCTCTTCAAAGCAATGATGGTATATTTTATTATTTTAATGACCTGGAGGAATAGGTTAAGAAAGATGCTTAATTTTGACTAAGTACAACCTTACATAATAAGTGCTTCAATATGAGAAAGCTGTTTTTAAATGAAAAGAATGGCTAGACATTCTTAAGTGGTACACTTACAAATTTAAAAAAAGAGGAGGGGGAATAATTTGAGGAAAGAAGTGAATTTTAGAGAGCAAATGTCTTTTTAAACTGGAAAGCAGATTTTGTAAAAAGTGCTAAATGTTGAATGATGCAGAATCAGCCAACTGTTTTTGTGGCTCATTTAATTTTTGTCACACAATATTCCCTGCAGTGACTACAGTGCTTCTCTCCTAATTCATCCCTGGAAGATGACACATTAATATACAACATTATTCTGCCATGATGACAAAGTGTTTCCCACTATGAAAAAATGAAGCCACTCTCAAAGTTGTCAAAACAAGTATGAGTTTCTAAAATGGATTGAGTATTTTGACTCTGAAATTTTTGTGGCAAAGATAAAAGTAAATTTTAACAAATGCAAGGGAGTTAATCGATATAAGGAGGAAGGGAAGCAGATGGACACTACTTAGGTATCAGTTAAAAACTGGTCACTTTCAATGTATGCTATATACAGATAATGGTAGATGTTATTGTCCTGAAAAAAACTGATTGAGCTTTCTTTATATCATTCAAGGGAAATTACAAAAATTGAAGACTCCAATATATAGTTTAGAAAAGCAAATACTAAGAGGACAGCAGTCTATAAATATCTGAGGAATGTCTAAGGAGAACATCAGACAAAATTGTTTTTTGTAAGGTAATAGATAGAAATTGCAGATAAGTCCAAATTACTAGGACAAAAATCAGATTGGTAAATTTTTCATGATAGAGAAGTTTTTTCAAAAAAAATATGGGAGGATATAATCTGGATATGTTCTATGTTCTGTCTGTATTAAGGGAACCTGTGACACAATCTCATTGTGTTCGAACTGTGGCAGGTTAATGTTGCTAACTGTACTTTCTGGCAGGTTTGCTCTGAGCAAGTGAATCTCAGTCCTTAGAAAACTTCACCTGCTACTTTCTTAATAGCTGTGCAGGCAGCAAACAGATTAAGAACCACAGCTGGGCTTGTTGTGCTTTTTAAATCTCCAGGGGATGATTAATTCAAACCAGTGTAGTCAACTTTGTTTTCTGGCAGGTCTTCACTATAAGAGATGATATGCTGTTTTGGAAAAAGTCATGCAACTTTTAGAAACAGAATGAGGGTATGGTTGGGGTGAAGGCTTCAAATCAGCCTTGGCTCCTGGCAACTGCCTGGACAAGCCCCTGCAGTTTTGTTGGCAAATTTTTGGGAAATAGTTTACCACTGTTGCTTTATACAGCTAAGAGAGTGACTTGTCCAAAGTTCCCAGCTGCCTTTGTGCCATAAGGCATTACTCACAGTCTCCCACTTTCTAGCCTGGAGCCTTGATGCCTATGCCAAGTTGGCTTTTGTGGGCACAATTGATTCAGAGTATTTGTTAGATTTCACATGAAATTGAAATGAAATGGACAAAACTGATGATTTTTTTTCCTTAGTAAGAAAGATCACTAAAGTGCACGTGATCTGCTGACTAAACCTGAATTTCCATTATTGATCACCCTGGCAATAGTTGAAACAGACTCTATAATTGTTTACTATAAATTGATGGATGGTTTTATAATGCCAGATCGTCCTGACGGCAAACAAGGGAAAAAGAAGAGAAAGAGGCTGTTGAGATAAAAGGGAAGCGGATAAGGATTATCTGGACTCTTCTAATGTAAATCAGTTTGGCATTAACAGGGGCAGCTGGGAGTTTGAACATTTGTTCAAAAATCCCCACTAAAGCTTGAAAATTGGCAAAATATTCAAGTCTGTCTCTTGTAATTGTATAATGTTGTAGACAAATTCTAGACTCTGTCTTCTATTCATGAGTAACATCAAAATTGTAGCTGTATTTCAAAAAGCCAGCCTTTGGGATAAAAGAGAATTTTACCTTTTATTTCTGATAAAACAATTGCCTTACGAAGATGCTTATTTTTATAAATAAAAGGCCTGCTTTTTTTCAATGAATTTTTTTACATAAATCACAATTATTCATAGCCCCTTCTGTATTAAATTGCTTAATTGTAGGCGAAGAAAGAATTGTGCAACAAAGTTTATTCACCAGGAAAATTTCACTTACTGGAGTCAATACTGTTTCCAATATTCCCAATACCATGATCTCGTTTCTAGATGAGTCTCCAGCAACAACCATAAGAAATATCCTATACTTTCCAATGCTTGAAACATAATTGTAATGTAAGTTCACATTACGGGTAGTTCTCAACCTACTACGGACCCAAAAAAGATACTTACCATCTAGATTCTAATGGTCACCCACCTTGGGTTATGTGACTGCATTTTGGGTACTTAGCAATTGGCCCACAATTATGGTTGTTTTAGCATCCCAAAGTCATGCGACCATGATTTACAAAGTTTTCTGTTGGAAACTGCCAGTTCACTTAATGACTGCTGCAGAAAAAGATCATAAATTAGATGCAGTCACATGATGACCCACTTAACAACCAACAGGACTTATGACTCCAATTACAGACTCAATGATGGTTATGCACCTGTATTATACTTATGTTACACAAGGCAGAATGGAATGGAATGGCCACCTCATTATTTATGACTAAAATTTTCAGAGAGTTCTTCATTTAATTACAGAATGATGATATCCAACACATTTTAGGGGTCTTTGGGAATTCTAGCTGTTCTCTTACAAGTTCTGCATAAAAAATTCTCTCTGTGTTCAAAATCTGTTAAATCTGTTAATGTGGTTAAGGACCACACAAGCACATTTCCAAGCATAAAGATTACTTTTGAGTTCAGAAGCAGGATGTGAAAGAATTACACTGAGCTAAGGGACTGGAATTCATTTTCTCAACTGTATGTATTCTTAGTCTACCAATGCTGAGCTGCAAAAAAAACAAAATAACAAAACAGAGGACCATTAGATACACAAAGAATTAAGCATTTTCTGTGTTCCATTGTTCCCACTTAGCACTCATTGTGGATTTTTGCACCTCAGAACTAGCAGCCCTAATCTGTATAATTAAAGTCTAATTTTTTTTCAGCAGAACTACAGTTGGTTTATTTAGAAGCAAGATTGGTTTTAATAAGGCCTACTCTCTAGGATTGTAGGCTTATTTGATTTAATTGATAGATTAACAAAAATGTCTGAAATTACTCATTACTTTAGCAATTTTTACCAGTGACATTTTTTTAAAAAAATAAGCAAGCCTATTTATCCTTTTGCATCTATTTTTTTAAAGTTCCTTTATCTCAGCTGATTATTTCAGAAAGTGTTCTTCTAATCTAAAGCATACTAAAACATATGAAGAACAGCTGCAGGATTTGGGTTTGGCTGGTCTAAAGAAAAGAAGAATTAGGGGTGACATGATAGCAATATTCCTGTATTTGAGGGGCTGCCACAAAGAGGAGGGAGTCAAATTATTCTCCAAAGCACCAGAGGACAGGATAAGAAATCATGATTGGAAACTAATCAAAGAGAGAAGCAACCTGGAGTTAAGGACAAACTTCTTAATAGTGAGGACAATTAATCAGTGGAACAGCTTGCCTCCAGAAATCATGGGTGCTCCTTCACTGGATGTTTTTAAGAAGAATAGACAGTCACTTATCTAAAATGGTATAGATATTCTTGCTTGAGCAGCGGGTTGGACTCAAAGACCTCCAAAGTCCTTCCAGTTCATTCTATTCTAATTCTTGCCACCAGATAAGGACAGAAAAATACTTATTTGGCTAATTAATTTGATCTTTACTGATAACAGAACTCTTAGCCAGGAAAAAAAAAACTCCAAGGAGATTCCGTTAGAGTTTAATAGTGCAATTTTAAGCAATATCTGTTTGGAAGTAGATAAATCCCATTGCGGTTGGTGGGACTGATGCCAGCTAAGTGTCTGCACAATTTTAGCCTCAAATTGTCTAATTCTGATAGGCAATTCTATGTAATTAACTTATCCCTTAGATCTCTGTCTGCTGTTGTTTACAAGAATGGCTCACAATAAGCATTTAAACAGACAATAATGAACAAAAAAGTAAAGACTATTATAATATACAAATGTAAGTAACTCTATAAAAAGCAATAACCACAGCTAAGCATTTGGAAAGCTGCTTGTCTATAGGTGAGGCTTCTGTGCGCTCTACATTTTGTCCCGTTGACTTTAGTAGATGACTCGATGAATGTTATCTAGAGCAGGGGTCTCCAACCTTGACAACTTCAAGACTTGTGGACTTCAACTCCCAGAATTCCTCAGCCAGCAAGACTCAGGAAGATAACAGATGCTTAATGCTCCTGTATAAATGAATGAGTCCAAGAATTTATAATGTAGACTAGGGTGAAGAGATTTTATACAGTACTTTATGGATCTACTTTGCTTTTTAGCAGAATCCTGAGTTCTAACCCAGATAGGTAAAAATATTTTTAGAGATGCAGTGTTCTGAGTTCAGGGACTGAGAATGGATGGCCTTAACTAACAAAAAAATAATAATCATAATTATTCCATATAAAAACCTTCTCTTAGCTTCCCCCTTGACAACTTCCTCAATTCAACATTAGAACTGGAAGCGGGGAGGAATATTTTGTTGCTACTATTATTAACACATTGATGATTGGCGAAAATCGTTCTGCTTATGTTCTACACGTCTCTGACTTACAATGTACATAGTGTGGTATCTTCACTTGTTTTGCATCCTATTTGAATTCCAGATCCTGGTATGAAAAGCCTAAGCAATGAAGATGTTCTAGGTGATTACTTCAAAAAAATCTCACAATCCGTATAAGATGTTTTAAAATTCCATCTCTGCTCTGTTATAAATGTCATTTTCTTTGATGTTAGACTCTGATCTTTCAGTGCCTCCTACGTCAGCCGGTTGGTTCTTCTCTAAATGTCTCCAGATGGTGCTTTAAGCCTTTAGGGATTGTGTTGTGGGTTATTTTTAGAAGATTCCCGCCCTCCGTCTGCCCAAACCAGCAAGCTTGAAGCATCTTCCCATTTTTAAAAAATCATCCTGATTTACCTTTTATCCATTCTTCATCCCATCCTTTTTCTCTCTCCCTTTAATTCCTGTCTCACATGTTTGTGCACACACACACAGACACACACACACACATTATAGCTCGGCTCAATTTGAAAAATAAATCCATGGATGGCCACTTAAACATATGAAAGTTACATATACTAAACTGAGCTACTAGAAATTAATTAATGCTGTATTTCTTTAGAGGTAGAACTCAACATACGAGTGGTCATTTAACTACCATTCAAAGTTATCACTGACTTTTTAAAAACTTGTTATGTCTCATCCTTGAAGTTATAACAGAATAACAGAGTTGGAAGGGACCTTGGAGGTCTTCTAGTCCAGCTTCCTGCTCAGGCAGGAAACCTTGTACCATTTCAGACTATCCAATCTCTATTTAAAAACTTCCAGTTCTGGGGAGCATTCACAACTTGTGGAGGCAAGCTGCCTCCTCCCACAATCATACGGTCACATTTTGGGCACTTGGCAGCTGGCTCATAATTACAACTGTCCGTGTGACTGCAATTTGCAACATTTGTTCCTGGTTTCTGGTAGAAAAAAGGAACATTTGGAAAAATGGATTAAAGATCATGTAATTTGCTGTATGGTGATTGTAAAAACAGTTGTACAATCAAGACCAGTCAAGTGATACCTTGATTTATGACCAGGAGTGGGATTCTACCAGTTTGCACCTATTCGCCAGAACCGGTTGTTAACATTCTAAGCAGTTCAGAGAACCGGTTGTTAGAAGAAATTACTGGCCTAATCCTGTAAGGAAGGCAGGAAGGAAACATTCTGATGTTGCTTACAGAGACTGCCTCTCTGTTAACCCTTATTACATTCTTGGCAGGACTAGACTTCCTGTCTCAGGAACTTCTCTGGAGTTTTTTCCCCCTCCTTTGCTGGTACTTTGCTTGTGTGGAGTGACCATTCAAAGTTACAATGGCACTGAAAAAAGTGACTTATGACTGTTTTTCAGACTTACAACTGTTACAGCATTCCCATAGTCATGAGAGGTCAGGCGAGGAGAAGCATGCCTCGATGATATTGAGTTGGACACGCCCAGCCAATAACATGACCACCAAGCCACGTTCACCCAGTCACATGACCACCGAGCCATGCCCACCAACTAAGCTATGCCCACAGAACCGGTTGTTAAAAAATTTGAATCCCACTCCTGCTTATGACCATAACTTATGACAGAAATTCATAAGGTCTCATAAATCCTCATAAATTGAGGACTACTTATATCCACCTGTTTGGTGTTTGCCCCATTAGTATCAAGATGTAGAGGACTGTGCCTCACATCATGACATAATCCCTTCTTCAACCTTAGAATTGGGAAAGTCATTGAATATTAATACATACACACACTCTCTCTCCCCAACCTCCATCTTCTCTGAAAACATTTTTTTTTTTTAAAAAGAGAGAAAATACTATGTGGCAACATATGAGTCATTGTTTTACTATACTAGCCAATAAATGCAACTTTTCTTTGTAAGTCTATGGAGATTCTCTGTCATCCAGGTCATGGTTGTCCCAAAGGGGCTTTTTCAAGAGGCAACTGGACTTTCTGGTTTTTCTTTGAAGATGTTTTGCTTCTTATTCAAGAAGCTTCTTCAGCTTTTCTTTGTAAGGTGTTATGTGAAGTTATAATGCAATTTTTTGTGGCTGTTTGTAGCTATGCTAAATATGTATATGAAATCACTTTGCCCTCTGGTGTAGTTCAGTCCATCCTTCTCCAACCTGAAGTTATTAGGCTAAAACTTTCAAAATTTTATGTTGACTGGGAAAGTTTGGGTTACAACAAATTCATCACTTACCTGGCATTACCCAAATGATTAAAAAAAATACATTGTGCAATTATGTTTTAATCTCTGCTTCATTGTACTTGCTTTACATCCATAAATGCCAACTCAATAGATTGGGGAAAGTATTGACTCAAAGTCAGTGGCAGTAAATATTGTATTAGGGTTGAGCACAATTTTCATCTTATTTATCTGTTAGATTTAATTCCCACCATAATCTAGTCATACTTGGTGACTCCTATAGTATATAGCATAAGAAAAAAGTAAAAATAGCCAGAGTGTGACCAAAAGATAACATCATAAAATACTAATAGTCAATGAGAAAGAAGTAAAAAAAAATGAAAACGAAAAAAAAAACTCTTATAAGTGGAGATCCAGAAGTAGTGTCATCTCTCTGACTAGTGAACCCAAAACAAGGAAACGCTCTCAGGAGCTTTGAATTCCCAAAAGTAAAACTTTATTGGATATACCATACTGATACTGAAGAAACAAATTTCCCACACAAATGCTTGCCTAGTTAAGCAATAGCTTCCGTTCTCCTCACCCCTGAGTGATCACATTGTCCAATTTTGAGACATCTGTTTGTTATGTGAACATCTCTTTCTCTAACACCTGCAGTGGTGACCGTATTATTTATTTAATTTATTTATTTTGTTTGCCATGCATGTATGAGAAAACAAGTATAAGTATGAACATAACAACTAAACATATAAGTATAAACAGGTATAAGTATATACATAATAAATGAGTATGAATAAATGGATACATGGGAAGAGTAGGTCAGGGATGGTAGGCACGCTGGGTTGCTTATGCACGCCTCCTTACAGACCTCTTAGGAATGGAGTGAGGTCCAGGTAGACAGTTTAAGGTTAAACTTTCAGGGGTTTGAGCAGTAGTGGGATTCTGCCTTAGTCACTACCAGTTCTGTGGGTGATCACACGTGTGTGTGCGCCCCTCCTAATGTGCGCACTCTTAACAAGCCACTCAGCTGAGAGGATGAAGAAACGAAAAGCAAGGAGCGACCCTCACACCCAATCCCCCCATGCACTTTTTGGTCTTTTATCCTCTCCGCTGATTGTCACAGGCTGTTCCCCCTCCTCAGCTGATCAGAGGCTTTTTTTAAACTACCTGTTTGGCCCAACTGGTAGTGATTTTTACTACCAGTTCGGTTGAACCGGGTTGAACCGGTAGCATACCGCCACTGGATTTGAGGATGTAACAAAAGAGTCAGGTAATGAGTTCCAGGCATTGACCACTCTGTTGCTGAAGTTGTATTTTCTGCACTCGAGTTTGGAGTGGTTTACTTTAAACCTTGATGGTTTCTATGCTCTCATGATTTCCGCATACATTCTTGGCAGTTCATTTCCCTCTTCCCTTACCCCAGTTCATTGGCAAGTTGAAAAGCATTTTGGTTTGAAAGAAGCGAAGTGGTTTGTTAGGAACATAAGTTACCTAACAGGTTTTTGGGTTAGAAATATATAAACCAGGATAAACATTTTAAAACTGTATCTTTAAGAAAATGAAAAACTGTAATTAGGTGTGGTTTCTCAAACGGCCATAAGATGGAGCCAGAAACCTGGTTTGTCTTAGTCTTAGTCTCAGAAGAGAGTGTGTCTGAGTGAATCTCTCTGTTTCCTTCTGTTGGAGAGTATTGCCATTTCTTCTAATTGACTGCTATTCCTGGATTTGATGTAAGTCTGATACTGAATTGTTTTTGATACTGGACTTTGTTATTGGATTATCCCTGGATTGAAAAACTGATTTACCTGTGAATGACTTTAGATTGCTTGTTTGGACTTTGCTTAACATTTCTGGAAGTAAAAACCTACACTTACTGTACAGTGTACCTATGTGCTGTGTGTGTGTTATTCAAACACTACTCTGTATACCTCTCCCTGTATGCGCTCATTCTCCTAATGGGGAATTACCTCAACATGGTTCAATCTTGACAAGTAGCTTCTCCCTAAAGGATCCAGTGAGTTGGGTCAATTCTAGTTATAAGTGATAGTCATGAAGATATCCAGATGTCAAGCCCTGGAACGCTGACCAGGTTAACATTAGCACCTTAAATTGTACCAGAAATTATTGTTGTATCATGAGAACCATGCTCAGAGAACATAGTTAGAAACAGGGCTGTCTTAACCCCTTGGTAGGCCCTAGATACATTTATCTTTGTCGCAATTTTTAGGGTTTTAAGATATTCCCTGAATCTAGATTCTTCAACTGATTGCAAAGAATAAATGATGATAACTATATGCATAATAAAGGAGTCTCTTTTCTATAATATCTTAATGTATGCTTAATTTTAAGATATATTAATTTTGATGTTATTGTTGCTGTTCAGGATTTCACAGGGTTTTCTTTTTAACATTTTTGCAGACCCCAAACTTTTATAGGACCTATGCACTGTGCTTATTGTGTGTCTGGAGAATATGGGCATGTTTCCCAGTAGAAAAGAATTGTATGAGTTCACCAGCAGCATACAAAGGAACTATCCATCAATTGTGAAAGCATTTCCCCCAAACACTGAGGCCTGTTGACGCACGGAATTCTTATTATTGCATCCAGCTTTTGCATGTATTTGGGGGAGGGTAGAGAACCAAGATTAAGGTACCAGCTTGAAGCTGGTTGAGGTGGAGATTAATACAGGGCAACTAAGCTTGATTGAGTTGCAGATTAAATATGCTGCTAAGAATGCCTTTTTAGAAAGTAACATATTGGTAG
The DNA here is from genome assembly GCF_049901715.1 of Pseudonaja textilis. NCBI lineage: Eukaryota > Metazoa > Chordata > Lepidosauria > Squamata > Elapidae > Pseudonaja > Pseudonaja textilis. The sequence goes on from NC_141992.1 coordinate 95,605,966, forward strand.
AGTTTTACTCTGTTGGAAAATCATACTGTATTCAAATTGTGCAATTGGTACCAATTTTTGTGTGTGTGTGTGTGTGTGTGTGTGTGTGTGTGTTGCATGGAATCATCCTTCCCTATGTTTCCTCCAACACACTCCAAGTATTATTTTGGAAGGTTGCATTGTCCTTGAGTTCTGGTATTTGTCTTTACAGTGGCAGCCTTACTTTTTAATGCTTACATTACTGATAATGTAAGCATAAAAAAAGAGCTTTTAACCTCCTGGGAACCTCCAGATGTGTTAACATGTGACTGTGGGATTCAGGGATTGCAATCCAACAGATCTGGAAGACAGAAGATTGGAGCAAGCTTCTGTGCAATTTCAAACAGAAAATATAACTGTGTGCAACAATTAATAGACTATAGCCTGATTATATATAATCATATCATAGAGTATGTAAACTACATTTCTTGAGATGAGGATAAGGATGTAGAAAGCAAGTTTTAATTAGATATAAAAATGTGTTTGGGACAGAGATCTAGATAACCAAATTAATTCTCTATATGCAGAGGATCTATGGAGATTTTAAAATATCTTTTGATAACCAAGAATGGAGGGGTACCTTAAAATTGAGATAAAATAAAGAGACTTCCTCTCAAAAGTTTTTCTCCTATCAAGTCTGGAATAAGGTGTTGCTTTTCTCTGTAGTATCTGTGTTTCAAACTTACTTATGGAAAATGAGAAAAAATAGAGAATGTGAAATCATCTTAGTAAGACCACACCTGGAATACTGCATTCAGTTTTGGTCACCACATTACGAAAAAAGATGTGAGACTTTGAAAAAAATGCAGAGAAGAGCAACTAAGATGATTAAAGGCCTGGAGACTAAAAGATATGAAGAACAATTGCAGGATTTGGTTATGGCTAATCTAGAGAAAAGAAAAACTAGGTGTGATATGATAGCAGTATTCCAGTACTTGAGGGACTGCCACAAAGAAGAAGGGGTCAAATTATTTTCCAAAGCACCAAAAGTCAAGACAAGAAATAATGGATGGAAACTAATCAAGGAGCGAAGAACCTGGAATTAAGGAGAAACTTCCCAACAGTGAGGACAATTAAGCAGTGGAACAGCTTGCCTTCAGAAGTTGTAGGTACTTCATCATTGGAAGTTTTTAAGAAAAGACTAGACTGCTATCTAGCTGAAATGGTAGAGGGTCTCCTTCTTGAGCAGAGGTTGGACTAGATAGGAGACCTCCAAGCTCTATTCTAAAAAAAATGTGTCTATGTTAGTTGAATTACTGGAAGTGCCTAAAAAGATCAGATTGGGTTTTCCTCTTCAACAGTGGCCAACTATATGCTTCTAGAAACAACAGTTCTCCTTCATCTGTCCCAAACTGACACTTGTTGATTGAGATACACCCACCTATGCTGGTTTTGGAAAATAAGCACTGCCATATTTGGGCTGCAGAATCAAGATGATTTCTGAATGGCAGGAAATGAATCATTTAAAAAAAACTTTCTGGCTATCTAATAGTTTTTTTTAAATCTATTTTTATTTTACTCAAAAAAAGTTAAAATACAAAACTCCAAAATGTTTTAACAGTAACAAACAGAAAAAAAACAAAACAAACAAGACATTTTTTTAAAAGGTGCATTAAAAAACACTAGCATATATACTCCTTACCTGGTAAAATGCAAATACCGAACCGGTAGTAAAGCCGGTTGAATCCCACCCCTGCACATAGGTACTGCTGTTGGACTAGATGACTAGATGACCCACAAGGCTGCTGCTAATAGCATGTCCAGCCAATTTCTCTAATATACTTCACATAGCTTGGACTACAAAGTCCCTTCCAACTCTTCTGTTTCGTTCATTAAGGCATGACAGGATTGTGTCCCTGTATGAAATTAATTTACACAATCAAGCAATTTCACTCTCAACACCAGAAGCTAGTGAGTGTGGGCATATAAGCACTTAGGAACATGAACTCAGGGTCCAGCATTTTAAAGGAAAGTAAACTTTAGAGAAATTTAAGGAGATGTCAAAGGAATGTTTCCTTTGACATCTCCTATGAACTAGACAGAAGACATCACCACCATACACTAAGGTATATAAAAATTCCTGCACTGCATGACAGCAGGGTAAGAAGATAGCCAAGGGAACTATAGAAAGAGACCACCATGGCTCTGCTTTGAAAGCAGTAAGTCAAGAACTTGGTAGGAAATGAAGAACACAAAACAAAACTCAAATTGTTTCCTCCAATTCATAACAAAATATCCAGATAGCATTTAGAGCAGGAGTCCCCAAACTTGGCAACTTTAAGACTTGTGGACTTCAACTCCCAGAATTCTGGCAGTTGAAGTCCACAAGTCTTAAAGTTGCCAAGTTTGGAGATCTCTGGTTTAGAGCATCATTGAAACTGATGATTGTTCTTATGAGGCCAATAGAAAGAGAAACTCTGGACCCAAAAAGACGAAAAAGGAGAAATATGCCTACAGACATACAACTACAATTGAGCCCTAATTTTCTGTTGCTAATTTTCTGTGACATTTGTTAAGTGAGTTTTTGCCCCATGAGGACCTTTCTTGCCACAGTTGTTAAGTTAACCACTGCTGTGGGTTAAATTAATAACACAGTTGTGAAGTGAATCTGGCTTTCCCATTGACTTTGCTTGACCCTGCAACCGTCATTAATATGAATCCATTGCCAAGAGTCTGAATTTTCATCACATGGACATGGGGATGTGGCAAAGGGCGAAAAATTGTCATAAGTCACTTTTTCAGTGCAGTTAACTTTGAAGGGTCACTAAACGAACTGTTGTAAGTTCATTCCATAAGTCTCCACTCCAACACAATTGAGGAAAAATCCTCAAAATATGCAAGGGCCTTTGGAATAAGGTACATCTGCACATATTCTGCTGTTTGCTTCTTCTTCTCCTTCTCCTTCTCCTTCTCCTTCTTCTTCTATTTCTTCTACCTCCTCCTCCTCCTCCTCCTCCTCCTCCTCCTCCTCCTCCTCCTCCTCCTCCTCCTCCTTTTCTTCTTCTTCTTCTTCCCATTCCCTCCCCACCCCACTAACCTGCTTTCCAGTTCTGTTCTCCTGTGCAGGGCAACAAAAGAAGACCCATACCATCAGCTGGGACTCAATGGGAGGCGGAGAATAAATGGGGGCAGGGCCAGTCAGAGGTGGGATTTGATGGTTCTCCGAACTACTCAAAATTTCCACTACCGGTTCTCAGAACTGGTCAGAACCTGTTGAATACCATCTCTGCAACCAGCCCTAAGTCATAACCAGAAGGGCATGAAAACAGATGGACCAAAACCTCCAAGAGCAGCTTTTAAAAAACAGGTTGTTTGATTACGATGTTACCCCTTGGAATCACACAAACTATAATAAAGAAGGCAACAGTGAAAAGATAAGAAATAAGAAATTCAGCACCCCAATTTTCATGAGGAAAAGGGGAGTTTTCCAGAAGATTCTCAACGTTGTTGGGGCTGATGGCCCTTTGTAGGTATTTTTGCAAAATGTTGGTGGGAAGGATGGATGAGTTTTCCCATCCACCGAATGGTATCCATGAGGCACATAATTAGTTACAAAGATCCTATTCACCAGAATGTTCCTTGCCATCCTTCTGGCCCTCAGTCTCACAGGAAATTATCTCCTGGCCCTGCATACCTTTGTTCTTTTTTTCCCAAGAAACAAGCATCCTTTCCCTCTGGAAAAAAAAAGGGGGGGGGACCCCACTCTGCTGCAGCTGCTCATGTTTTGCTTTTCTAAGGAGGCTTCTGAGCCCAGTCTGGTAGATTGCTGTCTTTGGTTGCCAGGTTGTGGAGCCAAGATGTGGAAGGCACAGAGAATGGCCTTAAAGGACAGAGGGAAGATTTGTTACTAAGGCAACAATCAGACTTGAGCTCATTCCAAGAGACAAACTTAAGAAAATGCCTCAGACAGACCCCCCCCTCCAATTCACACAAAGATTAAAATATGGGGAGGGAGAATGGAAGCACATTCAGAGTTGGAAGATTCTGTTCCTCTAGCTCGTCCAATAAAAGGGTTTTTAAACCAATATGGCTTTTGTTTCTTGGTCTGGTCTACATTTTAGAACTGACATAAATATAATGGAGACTTGAGAAAGTATCTGAACTATCCTCAGCCAGACCACACGTTACCAGCTAGTGCTGAAGTTGTTAAGAAAGTCTGGAGCTATAATTCAGTCTTTGGTTTTCCCAACCCTACACAAGGAATGTTCTTGCTTCTGGTGCGTATCATTCAGTTTTACATCCTTTTGCAAAAAATGCCTTCAATTTTTCTTTTTGATTACGCAGTTTTGACAACGTTTTAATAACAATAGCAACTGATATGGGCCAATACTCTATAATACAAGAAACAAACATATTACATTCTATCCTCAGTTCCCTCAAGAAACTTTTATGTTAAAAGTTTCTTGTATTTTTCATGGATCACCTAACATAATACACATCTCTCTCTCTCTCTCTCTCTCTCTGTGTGTGTGTGTAAGACAGAAAAGGAACCCATCTTGCAAATTTTATTCTCCTTGTCTCCTTGTTTTAATTTTGTTAGTGTCTGTCTTTAGTTTGGAAAAAAAACCCTACATTTAATAAAGTCAGAGAATATTTTTAATTAAAAAGAGAATTTAATTCTCTTTCCCAGACCTGTATGGCAGATACAGTATCTAGGGGTACTAGATCTGGTGTGCAAAAATCAGAATGACCATTAGACAGTAGCAAAGGGTTAGCATTTGGTACTCTCTAATTTCTGCAGCCCAGATCTGGTTATTTTAGATTTACCGATATTACAGCATTCTGCAAAACAGTTGGTACAGAAGTATTTATTATATGAACCAAAACACTTCAAGTATTCACAATCCATTGTTGCTGTGGTTCACTTTCATGTGTTTTGGTATTTTGTTATTGCTTGTTTATGAACTGCAAATGTCTAATTTATTTACATTGGATGATTTCTTTATGGTTACTATTAAAAGTATAGTGTTATGATTTGAAATACTTGTGTAAAAGCGCCCTCTGGTGTATACAAAGAACCATATGTTTAATTTTTCTGAAAGAAAAGTATGTGAATTTGACTTTGTTCAGATATAACTCTTTGTGTTAAAAGGCTATTCTTCCTACCTGTAGTGGGAAAAGACAAACGGTAAACCAAGTATATTCTAAAAGACATGCTCCGGAACACTTTGAATCTTGTTATTCTATATGTTTCAAGTTGAAAAGAGATGCTGATGAAGTGCAAGCTAAAATTGGATAAAATCTCCCATTGCAAAATGGGAGGATGCAGTAGTGCGTCAAGAAAATATTTCAAGCATATCTTTTTAATTTAATGTTGTATAGTCATATGTTGCTTAAAAGTAATCACCAGTGCTTCTGATCTCCTTGTTACGCAGGATCTCCCTTCTTTCTGCTTATATATCATCTCCCTGCTTTCGGTCATGCCATTATTACTACAAGGTAGGAGAGGACAATGTTGAGTTCTTCAGAAATTGAGACCCAAATGAAGCAACATTCTCAGATTAAACACTATCAGTAAAACATTTCAAGCAATTTACATCAAATCAAACATTCATCAATAATGTTTTGCTTGGGCATTTATCCTTTGAAGCTATAGCTGGATTGACATTAGTACTAGCAATAGCAATAGCACTAAGACTTATATACTGCTTCATAGTGCTTTTCAGTCCTCTCTAAGTAGTGTACAGAGGCTGCATATTGCAGTTGGCCTGCAATACTACATTTTAACCACTGCACCATATTAAGCACCAATGCTGTTCAACTGAAAGTATGGACAAATTTGGCGGACCAAAATGTGAAGAAAAGTGAAAGGTTTTTTTTCGAATGAAAGAAAAACAACTTTGAAACCTATCAAGGAAAGCTTATAGCAGTAATGGGATTCAAATATGTTTACTACTGATTCTGTAGGCGTGGTGTGGTGGGCGTGGTGTGGCTTGGTGGGCATGGCAGGGGAAGGATACTGCAAAATCTCCATTCCCTCCCCACTCCCGCTAACCTGCTTTCCAGCTCTGTTCTCCTGTGCAGAGCAACAAAAGAAGACTCAGGAGGCAGAGAATAGATGGGGGTGGGGCCAATCAGAGGTGGTATTTGCTGGTTTTCCGAACTACTCAAAATTTCTGCTAGCAGTTCTCCAGAACTGGTCAGAACCTGCTGAATACCACCTCTAGCTTACAGCAAAGAAATTTAACTTTTGGGTATTTCTCGCCCGCATTCACTCAGTTTTACTTTAATTTCAGCATTAGCTAGGTGACAAGGTGTTTTTTTTTTCTTGTCAGTGGTATGTAGATAACACATATTTGGACAAAAAGATTTTGGTGAGCCAAGCAGATGATCTGTTAAAAAAAATGTTATAATTACAGCAGTATAACCTGCCAGTATATTTTTCTTTCCGCAGACTAGTGGCTCTAGATATTGTGTGAATATACAGCCAATGTAGCTGATGCCTGGGAATTTATTAGCAATTTTTGACTGCACCGTAAAAAAACAGCAGGGAAAAATTATGCAAAAACCTTACTGTGGCAAAATGAAATTCAGGTATCAAGTTTGACTAATTAATAAGTAAAACCTAGCATACCACTGTAGCAGTTTGGAGCAGCCGCTCCAATGAGTTTTAAGAAACAGCCGTGTTTAATGAACACCACCTTCTCACCACCTTCTCAAACCAGGAATATGAGTATGGAATTATGAATTATGCAAGTTTTGTCCTTAAGAGCAGAATATTTGACAGATTAACAGAGTTGGAAGGGACCTTGTAGGTCATCTAGTCCAACCCCCTACCCAAGCAGGAGACCCTACACCATTTCTGACAAATGGCAGTCCAATCTCTTCTTAAAGAAGTTCAGTGATGAAGCTCCCACAACTTCCAAAGGCAAGCTGTTCTATTGACTGATTGTTCTGTCAGAAAATTTCTCCTTATTTCTCAGTTGAATCTCTTCTTGATCTGTTTCCATCCATTATTCCTTGTCTGGCTTTCAGGAAATAGCTTGACTCCTTCTTCTCTGTGGCAGCCCCTCAGATATTGGAAGACTACTACCATTGTCTTCCCTGGTCCTTCTCTTCACTAGACTAGCCATGCCCTGAATGCAAGTGTTCCTCAAAGCTCCTGCCACAGGGGTATGATAAAATGTAAAACGTAACATTATTTAACAGTGCATCAATCTTCCATTAAAAGAAACTGAGGCCACAATTCAACGTATACAGTAGATGCCTGAATTCTATTGGAGTAAATAGGTTTTATTTTTAACTAGGCTAGCACAGACTGATATTGTTAAAGTCTTCTGATTTCCCCCTCACCACCTTCCTGCCCCATATTTTCTCAGAGGTCGCTTAGCTACTGTTTTACGGCCAAGTGGAAGGCAAAATTTATTTTACATATTTAATAGCAGAGTCCAGAATAAATACAGGGACCGTTGTCAAATTGAGCATAGCTATATTTTTTAAATTACATAACAGCTTCAGTACTTTGTTAAGATGGGGGAGGTGACTGGATAAACACAGAGATTATTATTTTAGAAGTAAAATTGCTGCTTTACAGAAAGGGAGGAAAAAGTCAGGAAAATTAGTTTGGAAAATTTATTAGAACATGTGCACAATTCGTCAGAATCATAATTGCACAGTGCTAAGGTTGTCCCACTTAAGTCAAATGAGTCTTGCAGTAATATACATCTTACAAGCATTCTTCAAAATAACGTATTTTATTGCTACAATTAACTCTGCTTTCAAATATCAGACTAGAACACAGATAAACAGGGCACTTGTATGAGCTCTTTAAACTCAGACTTTAATTATATAGTCTAAGACTACTGGATTTGGGCTGCAAATATCCAATAAGTGCTAAGTGGCAACAGCGAAATATAGAAAAATATTAACTCACTGTTGCATCTAGCAGTTCCTTGGATTTTTGCAGGGGCAGAATACATAAAGTTAATAAAATGAATCAAATCCCCTAGCCCTTTGCCTTTCTTTGGCTCTTCTGCTGCTTTTGATAAGTAATCTTTGTGCTTGAAAATTAATTTGTATGAGTCTTTAAACACCTGAACATATTTAATAGGTTTTGAGAACATACACACGTTTTCTAAAGAAAAGCATGAAAAGACAAAAAAATCCAAGAGAGCCTTAGAAAAACATAGACACCTTGGAATACATTAACTTTCTAATTATTTAGATGTTTTTTATTATTTCCTGCCATTATTAGATCCTCAGTGGCGCAGTGATTAGAGTGCAGTACTACCGTGTTTCTCATATAATAAGGCTGGGTCTTAGTTTGTTTTTAGCCCCGAAAAAATGGCTAGGACGTCTTTTCAGGGGTGAATTAATTTCCTCCCCTGCCCATGCACCCTCGCCTAGGGTTCCCCGCCGGCAGCTATGCCTCACCACCAGCCACTCCTAATGGCCAATCATGGTGGAGCGCGGAGGGCTCCCTTACCCCCTACCAAGCGCCTTTGCTGCAGACCTGGGTCAGTGAGCAGGCGGGGATATCCACCTGGCAGCGTTTCAGCTGCTTCTCAGGCCTCCTTAGCTTCCAGGGTTCCTGCTGGTGCTGGCCGAGCTGCAGCTGTCCCTCTCTTCCCAGCGCTGTCTCCAACAACAGTGGCAGCAGCGGCAGGAACTGTGGAAGCGTTTCAGATGCTTCTTGAGTGGGGGAGCCTGCCTCTGTAACTTCCACGGTTCCCGCCGCTGCTGCTGCTGTTGTTGGAGATGGCGCTGGTGAGAGAGGGACAGCTGCAGCTTGGCCTGGATGCGCTTGGAATGCAGGAACGGGCTGTGCACCGGGACTTTTGGAAACTTGCAGAGCCTGAGGCTGGAGCACCAAGGGTAGCAGCAGCAGAGATGCTCGCTCAGCTTTTCTCATGCCCACCCAGCCGCTTGGGATTAAAAACGTAGCGCATGGTGCTCCCAGGTAATTCAAAATGTTTTTTTCCTGTTGTTACAGGGATGGGGGAAAAGTGGGAGCGACGGTGCTGGCAAGAGAGGCACCAGCACTGGTGGGAACCATTGCCGGCGGACATCCACGCTGACGCCGCCTGCCTGCTGACCCGGGTCTGCAGCAAAGGTGCTTGGTGGGGGTAAGGGAGCCCTCCGCACTCTACCATGATTGGATGTTAGGAGAGGCTGATGGCGAGGTGTAGCTGCCCGCGGGGCACTCCTAATGGCAAGTTCCCCCCCTTCCTCCCCCCCCAATTTCGCATGTTTTAAAATAGGCCTAAATTTTGGGGGGAGGGGCTTAGTTTCATTTTATACCTAGAAAACATGCTGGGTCTTCCTACTGGGGGGCCGTATTGTTGGAGAAACACAGTACAAGCTACTCATGCTGTAGCCAGTTGCCTGCAATTTGGCAGTTCGAATCTCACCAGACTCAAGATTGACTCAGCCTTCCATCCTTTCAAGGTGAGTAAAATGAGGATTGTTGGGGGCAATATGCTGATTCTGTAAACTGCATAGAGAGGGCTGTAAGGACTATAAAGCAGTGTATAAGTCTAAGTGCTATTGCTATTATTATGTAACTCAAGGCAACGAACATCCCTAATATCCCTTCTTCCTATTTTTCCCACAAGAACCCTGTGAGGTAGGTTAGGCTGAGACAGTGACTACCCCGAAGTCACACAGCAGACTTTCATATCTAAGGTGGCACTAGAACTCCCAATTTCCTAGTTTCTAATCTGGTACTTTAACCACTAGACCAAGCAAGTAATCCTGTATATATGATCACTACTGAGCCCAAAATTTCCTTTGTTAATCAAGACAGTTGGCAAAGTAAGTTTGGCCCCCATTATACGACCTTTCTTGTCATGTTAAGTGAATCACTGCAGTTGTTAAGTTAGTAACCAGGCTGTTAAGTGAATCTGGCTTCCCCATTGACTTTGCTTGGCAGAGGGTGGCAAAAGGAGATCATATGACCAAGAAACACTACAACTATCAATAAAGAGCTGCCACTTACTAAGTGTCTGAATTTTGATCATGTGACCATGGGGAGGCTCTACTGTTCATTAGTATAGAAAACCATCATAAGTCATTTTTTTCAGTGCTGTTATAACTTTGAATGGTCACTAAACAAATGATTGTGAGTTGAGGACTACCTGTATTCTGATTATAACCATTTTCAATTTAAAAAAAATGAAAATCTAAGAAGGCAGATGGGAAAATGCCAAATGGCTATAAATATAGCATCCTCACCAAGTGGCAATCCACAGATGTAAACCCTATGTAGGGTATCAATTGAAGAGATCAACCAAGAGACTTATACAAGGTAATAACAGGTAAAGGAGGCCTACAGATGTTACTCCACTAATTGCCGGCTGTAGAGGGCAGTGCTCACTTGGGTCTTGAATCTTAGCTGCCCGCTTTCTGCCTGAGAAGCCCAGCATCTTAACCCCTGAGCCACCATATTACCCATCTAGGGATCTATAAAAAGATATAAACCAATACCCAACACTAGTGCATCACCTCAAGTCACAGCAACACTATACCCGTCACACAGGACTCAACCATCACCTAGATAAACTATAGACATCTCCTATCCTACCTAAGAATCCTACACCAGCAACACAAGGAGGACAGAAAATGAATATGCTCCCACTACTTTTGTAGAAAGTATCACACTACTATACTTCAAAACTAGTCTGCTGCTGATGTTATCTAGTTGGGACAGCAGACGTCTACAATCCAAAGTTGGAGGATTGCAATTATGTGACACGTCCAACCCAAGTGACATGTATTCATTACCATCACAACCTGAGCTTAATTGGTTAATTGGTGATAATTTTGTTCCTTTAGTGCAGGATTCTTGCAATAAACCTTAAAAAGATAGAAGATATGGTACACATACTGGATTGCGCTATATAATATTTCTTATTGTTCTTATGGTTTCCGGAAAGTCATCTCCAAACAAGATCGTAGTGTTGAGAATACTGGCAACTATCAGTATTAAGGCATCTTTTCCAGCTACGCTACATCGGAGTCTGTCCCTCCCTTATACGAGTGTGAAAGGTAACAAACTTTGCTGCACAATTCTTTATTCTGCAAGGAGACTGCAATCATGCAAGTGAATACAGCAGGGACTGTGAATACTTTATTGTAATACACAAAAAGGAATTTGTTGAAATAAGCAGATATTTTATAAAATTAGTAATTCTGAGGTAATTGTTGCCTCAGAAAGAATTTGCTTTCATTCCAAAAAAGATGGTTTATTGAAATACAGCTACACCGTTGGTGTTCCTCATGAACAGAAGATAGAATCTAGAACTGGTCTGTGACATCTTTGATATCTGACTTTGTTACAGGAGGAAGACTTGAATATCTTGCTAATTCTCAAGCTTTAGTGAGGATTTTAAATTCCCAGCTGCCCCTTTTAATGCCAGACTCATTTACATTAGAAGAATCCAGAGAATCCTTATCCGCTTCCCCTTCATCTCAACAGCCTCTTTCTCTTCTTCCTTCCTTGTTTGCTGTCTGCCTCTGCAGGACTGTCCGGAGGATCTGGCATTACGAAACCGTCCGTCAATTTATAGTAGACAATTGTAGAGTCTGTTTCAAGTATTGCCAGGGTGATAGAAAGTGGGGAATCAGGTTTCGCCTGCATTGTGCCTGTGCTCTTCATGATCTGTCTTAATCTGCGAAAAATGGAAGTAAGGAACAAAAGTCATCGTTGATGCCCATCTCATTTAAATCTCACCTGAAAACAATCTGGCTTGTGCCCTGAATTAATGATGCCCACCCTTTTTGTTTTTAAAAGCTTTGTGATTCCCCCCCGCCAAGGATTGCATCTATTGTAATGAAGACCTGCCAGAAAGCAAAGTTGACGATACTTATACACCCCAAATTCTAGAGACATTAAGGAGTTCCACACTAACCAACCGAAATCTACAACAAATCGTATTGTGCCAAAATGGCATAATACGAATGCTGCCACTATATACTGGCATCCGACACCTGATGCAAGGGTATAGGTTGTGCAGTTTGCCTGATGACCTTGTCAGATACTGTATGTCATCATTTGGCTCCCTCCTGTGAAAACCTGTGCCAATGCTTCTTGATACAGTTGCATTGTCAATGGCCATTGACTAATGAGAGCTCTGAAGGTAAGAAATCAGGGTGGATCAGACCATAAAATGGTTGCTCTAAATGCCAATAGCAGGTAATGAATAACATGGAAGGTGCATCTTTATGATACTTGTTTGTTTTTCTGGAAAGAACTGGTTGTCTGTTTTCAGCCAAAAAAAGCTGGAGAACAGAGTTTCTTTATTTGAGAGAACAGTGCTCTTTATATATTATTTTGCTTCAGTCTATTAAGCCAATAAGGGGTAACCAATAGATCCTCAGCACATTCCATTCCAGAACCATTAGAAGCCTAAGTGACACCACCATGAAGTAACAAAATTTGGTAGGCCCAATGAAAACCTGGGAAAGGTCTAACCCATCCTCTCCCAGCAACCCCAAACCCCACAACTGAGCACAAAGAACTCTTTCCTGCTGCCATTAATAGTGGGTGTTCAACCTGATTTTAGATCCCTAACATCATCTCTTTGTGTTTTGAACTAACATGAGCACATATGGTCTGAATCAAATCAGAAGCCCTGCGTATAGGAAATGAAATATTTCCTCTTCCTGCCCCTGTTTTACATCATCTAAATGTTTTATGTTCATAGTAATTAAAAGTCATGAATAAGCCCACCTGATGGAAATTTCCTCAGGAAAGAAATTAATTTGCAGTCCTAAAGGTGCTTTTTCAAAAGGCAACTGGACTTTCTGGTTTTTCTTTGAAGATGTTTTGCTTCTTGTCCAAGAAGCTTCCAAGAAGCTTGGACCAAAAATCTCCATAGACATTTAATTAATTGGGAGGGTTTTTTGTTTTTTTTTGTACACAGTGATTTTAACCCAGAATGACAAAAAACTTTCTTCAAACATTATAAGAAATGAAAAAACAAGCTCTGGCCTTAGTATAAAGGTGCTATTTTAACCCATATATTCACACATGTTGTATTAACCTCTTTCACTCCATATCGATTATTTGTTCCTCTTAGTCATTCCAGTAAACTTGTACATTGCAGATCTCAAAAGCTGAGGTGGGTATTTGGAAAGGGATGAACAGGCAGCAATGACAAACCACTTACATGCTATCCAGAGAAGTTGCATGGATGTGACCATGAGGTCACCAAGTCAACTCACCCTGGGACATTCCCATCAAATTCGGCAAAGTTTTTAGTTTAGGGTGGGAAACCTGTAAACCTCTGCATTTTGGCTGAACTGCGATGCCCAAAGGTCCTTCACTATTGGCCATACCCCCTGGTGTCCAGTGTCAGTGTCAGAAATCAAATCTATCATTCAATCTCCAAAATGGAACGAATCAGCTCATTCCCTTACAGATCATCTTTGACTCATAACCACCCATTTAGTAACCAAGTTACAATGGCACTGAAAAAGTGACTTATGACCGTTTTTCACACTTGAAACCACTGCAGCATTCCTGGGATCAAAATGGTCATAGGTCACATGATCAAAATTCAGACACTTGTCAGCTGGCCCGTATTTATGATGGTTGCAGTGTCCCAGGCTCATGTACTCCCCTTTTGAGACCTTCTGACAAGCAAAGTCAACGAGGAAGCCTGATTCGCTTTACAACTATGTAACTAACAACTGCAGGGATTAATTGAACAACTGTGGCAATAGAGGTCATAAAATGGGGCAAAACTCCCTTAATGAATGTCTCCCTTAGCAACAGAAATCTTGAGCTCGATTGTGATGTATTTTCCATCCTTTCCCATTTTCACCAAGACTTATTCACAAAAGCCAGCTGCAGTCATATAGTCATGAGTGTTCCCTTCTGAATTCTTAACTTCACTGCCCCATTCTATGCCCCATGTGATGACCCAGGGTGGGATACAAAATAAACACAGGGACAAAAACAGGTGAAGCCCCTTTTATTCCTTCACTTTGCTTCAAAGCTCCAAATATCCTTGACTGGAGACAAAAAACTCCCCCACAAGCAGTTACGAAAAGGAGGAAAAATGCCTATAAATTATAAAGAGAAAAAAACAACACAAACCACACTGAAGCAATTAAGGGAACCAGGCAAGATAAAGGCTTGAAGACGTCCATAGATATCAGAACACACACTGGGAAGGATGCCAAACTCAGAGAAGAACCACAGACTAGAGATAATTCCACACCTTCTTTCCAGTGCTGGCCCATATGCATGTCTGTCCTCACAGCTCTCAGCCCATGAAAAGGATCAAGGCCCTTTCCTCCCCCGTAGACCATGCCACTCACGTCTCTCCCTTATCTTTTCCTCCCTGCGTGTCCTAGGATGGAGAGGCGATGGGCCTGGGTCTTCCTCTGACTGCCCAGCCGGCCTCTGCCCTTCCCCAGCCTCCTCCATAACCTCTGGAGCCACACTTCCACTCCGTCGGAGTCAATATCCAACAGGGGCATGACATCCCACCACAGTTATTTAAATGCAGGCATATTCTTTTTTTAAACTGGGACCAAATTAAAAAATATATATCCAAAAACCAAAACAGGCAGTCAGTAGCAAAGATATTGTTATTTCACCTGAAACAGGAATATGTGAGGTGACTGTCTACATACTACTCTCTGCTGGTTATGATTTATGTGAATATCCTATAAGGGAAGTTATCTCTGGCACTAAGGAAGTCAGCATTTCTGACGCCCTCGGGCATCACTGCTGGGGCGGAATTCATTCTACAAAGGTTATTTGTGAAAGGAACAAAGAAAGGAATCAGACTGTGAAGCTCTTTATCTGTAAATACACTGAAAGCATTGTGTGGCGCATCTGCCATGAATGGGGATTTTGACAAGCTCTGCGGTGAACCAGCAGAACAATGCAGATGGGGAAGCTGATTTTCTACTTGAAAAGCTTTGTAGGGCCAAAAATGAACGTCCCAGTGGGAAAAAGGGAAATGGGATACATATTTCCACATTACCTGCATCTTCAATTATTTCATGAATTTATTATTAAATGAACATCATTAGTAGATTTATGAGAAAATGTTAACATTACTGACATTAAGAGACGTTCCTATCAAACTACTTATATATATTAGAATAATGTTATGTTGAATTATGTTCTAAAACCCAGAAATTTGATTGCTTTTAGGGATCGTTGGTTGTATTAAATATGGGAAATTACCTCAGTACCCATGCTTCACTACGAAACTATGCGATCGGGCTTAGTTTTTTGGGAGGAAAATAAGGGGAAAAAAATTGTGCCTCTGCCAACCAGCATCCATCGGTATTCATTTGACTAGCGCCCTGTCAGTGAGAGTTGAGGGCTGTTTGGAAACTGAAACAGTATTTGCTATGTGAGCAAGGAGACAGCAAGGAGCCTGGGCGTGGCTTAGTTCAAGTGTTCTGTACTAAAGCTGGTTGCTGTTGTGAAACTAAAACTGAAACTGAAGCTCCTCTACTCTGCTTGTTTTTGCATTTGGAAAAGATTTCTTTTCAGCGGGGGAGGGGGAGTAGAACTAGTAGAGCGTGTTAATAATAATATATGAAATACTAATGCTCTGATGGTCATTTCAAAAAAACCTTTCTTAGTGAGCACCTAAAAGCCAAGAGGAATATACGTGCCAAATTTCAGGTTCGTAGGCTTTACAGTTCTGAAGATTTTGTGATGATGTATGAGTGGTATTTCGCTTTTATATATATAGATTACTAAGAGAATAATTTTGTAAAATGGGAAAAGCGCTATTATTCTATGTATTAAGAACTGGATGTATACTCTCCCCATTTCTGAAAAGGCATTTTTTTAAAAAAATAATAAATGATTATTTCTCTTTGGCACAGGTTTCATGATATTTTACAACAATGTTTATTTCTTTTCAATCTGAAATATGGTTGCAAATATGTTTTAATTAGTTGGGGATATTTTTGTATTTTAAAAAACTTGTAATAAACTATTTTTTTTTAAACAAAAAAAACCTGAACCTTCTCACACTAATTTGAAGATCAGTTCCAATTGCTTTGGATCGGGGTGGGATGCTACTGGTTCGGCCCGGTTCTATAGAACCGGTAGCTCTGAAGAGTAGCAGACACTGAACCAGTTCAGTGTTTGCTGCTCTGTTTGGCCCAGTCATCTGCCCACGCTCTTGGCTGTCCTTTATTTACTGCTTTTTCAATCTCAGCTGCTTTGCACGGCACTTGTCAGCTGTCTGGGCAGCACAGCTGAGGTTTTTGGAAATGGTCTATACACGTGTGCAAAAGGCACTCTCACTAGGGGTGGGATTCTACCTACTGGAGAACCGGCAAATCACGTCACTGGCTGGCCCCGCCCACTCACTCCTTACCTGGCATGCACGCCATCAAACTTGCCTGCTAAATTACTATTTTTCCTTTTTGTTTTTTTACCCCGACCATCAGCTGTTCTGCTGTGCCGGGAGATTTAGATTTGCTAGAAAGCAGGAAATCGTTGGATTTCTTGCTTTCTAGCTAATGTTTAGATCCTTGGCTCTGCTTTTAAGCAAGAGCCTAGCCTTCCTTAGGGCTGAAGGTTCTATTATTCAGTGCAGATTCAGGTAGCCGATTGCAGATAGATCTCTACGTGAGTCTGTGATTTTGTGAGCAACTCAATCTGCCTGCCAGCTTTGCCTGATTTTGGGTAAAAGTTGCTCTTTTTAAATAAAAAATTCAATATTTACATACATAGGGTGTTGTGAGTTAATTTTGTGAGTTTGCTTGCAAGCAAATTTTATGTGACAGACTCAGATAGCCGATGGCAGAAAGATAGATCTCTGAATGAATCTGTGATTCTGTGAGCAACTCAAACTGCGTGCCTGCTTTGCCTGATTTTGAGTAAAAGTTGCTTTTTTAAATAAAAAATTCAATATTTACATAAATATTTATAATATTTACATACAAGCCATGCGCAGCCAGTCACATGACCAAGCCACACCCACAAATTAGGCCACACCCACAGAACCGGTTGTTAAGAAATTTGAATCCCACCTCTGCTTTGGATGTAGAAATTTTACTAACAGGAAGGGAGAGGGCAGGAATGGAAAAGCCTATTAAAAGACAACATTTATTACTTAATTTTGAAAATAAAGCCAACTAGAACCTTTGTACTCATCCTCTCACATATCACCTCTCAATTACTCAATTACATTAAAGATTACAAATCTCTGTTTTGCAGAGATAACTTTTCCATCTGCACATGTTGTAAAGGTGCCCTGTATGCTGGGCACTCAATGAGTATATTCAGAAAACCTGATAGTTTTGTTGCTTTTTCCTTCTTCTCTCCCACCCATAGAAAGAAAGGATAGTACTGGTATGAGTGAACTCCCCTTCTTTGTTAACTGTATTTGGTGAGGGGAGAGGAGAGGAAGGAAGGAAGAAGCCAGTGTATTGAGAAACGCTGCTTAAAAGCTAGAAGTAGCTAACAAATGAGGAAGGAAAATATTTGGCAAGACAGAAGGCCAGGTTTTTCTGGAAACTGCACCCCACCACAATCAGCAGAGACCAGTTTGGGAAAGGCTGCTCTAAGGTTTTGTGAAGCAATACAAAGTAAAATTGTAATATATAAACAATTTTGAGCATGGCTAAACTATATATTGCTCTGAAACCTGTTAAGGCAGTGTGGTAGTGAAGATGTTGTGTTTAAACCAAGGAGATACAGACTAAATTTCCTTTCAGCTATGGGGTTACCTGGTGATAATGTTCTTACTCCAGAATGAAATAAGAAAAACGTACTGAGACACGTTGATACCAGGGTGAGTTCTCAGAGAGCCTCCATTTAGATCGAGTGTGATGTAACTGCAAAAATAAATAATGCAACACCAGCCCTCTACAGACACTCACCTCTCATGGCTGAATGATACCTGGGCAGGAGTTGGCACCACTACCTGCAAAGGATCCGTTTCTTTCTCACGTCCATGGAGACACACCAGCTGGAACTCTGCTAGCCCAGTGAAGGATACCTCATGCCAGTTCCTAACTGAAAAGTGTAGCAGAAAATAACAAAAACCAGAATGAATTATGAAACAGTGATGATAACTTTTCCATTGAAGGATCTCAATGTCCTAGCCAGCATTTATACAATTAGGTACCAAGGACTTACACGCCTCAAAATATGGATTAATTACATCTGCCTCACTCTCCTCCCTCAACTGCATTCTTTTAAATTTCACAACAACTTTTGGAAATAGGTCATCCAATTTGGTAAACTAAATCAATCCAAATACAGAAATTTGGCCGGATTTTTTGCTGACTATATCCACAGTATAGGAACCTGTGGCCCTCCAAGTATTGGTAACTGACCTCTCCTAGCACCCTTCCCAATTTGCTATGTGGGCTATAGATACTAGAAATTGTAGTTTAGCGACACCTGGAAGCCACAGAATCCCTTCATTGTATGTTGACGTCAGCGAATTAGCAGGGGTGCTCTCTGCCCCTAAAAGTGCTAATCATATGTGATTGCATGCTATGGCCTAGTCAAGTAATCCAAACTGTATGATTGTAGGAGTGGTAATCCCAACACATCAAGAGGACATCAGTCGGTGGCCATAGAGCATATTGCGTTCCATCCATCTGGTGTGTATTGAATAGATGGGCACTATGTATGTATGCTGGACATCATATTGTTCAGGGTGTTAACATATAACGGTGATAGACAATTGTTCAGAGTCAGAGCCTAACAGACTCCTTTGAGAGCAATACAAGCAGGATAAGGTAAAAGAATGCCTTCAGATTTTACTCTTCTAGCTCAGTTTCAAGGCCATTTCCGTAGTCGTCGTGTGGTCAGCAAGACATCACAAAGCACAGTTATTATTCCACTCAAGTGGTATCTATTTATCTACTCTCCTTTGCATGCTTTTGAACTGCTAGGTTGGCAGGAGCTGATCCAAGGACAGGCGCTCACCGTGTCACAGGGTGCTCAGGTCTCAAACCTTAAGAGACTTAACCGCTGAGCCACCACGCTGCCTCGTATAAACAGGGAAGCAAACACTAATGCTTTTTCTCCAACTCACAAGCAAAGGCACTAAAGCTAGTGGACACTCCAACTACTCCAATTTCCAGTATCTCCACTACTTTTAACACAGGGAAGCAACCTTCTCAAGAATGTAGCTTGGGTGTATGTGCATATAGGTTCACTTGTATATGCAGTGTTAATATTTGCCCAGGGAATCTAAAGTTAGGAGGACTTGGGAGTCATTTTAGATAACTGACATCCCAGTCTTCAATAGGACATAGCTTTAAGCAGTAGCTGTAGAAATCTAGGGATTTCATGAATCACATGAAAACTATGCTTGACATTTGTTTGTAAATACTATGCATACCACAGCACTTACACACGCACAAACACACACACCAATTTTACAGGTTGCCCTTTAAGATATCTCCACCAACTTACCTTCTAGAAGGTCCAAGTAAACTAAGAAAGCGGCATATACCCCTCTGCTATCAGCCGCTTTCAAGGACATCATTTTTGTGAACTGAAACAGACAAGGGAAAGCAATAGATGTACAAGCTATTCACAGAATTCTTGGAAATTATACTCCAGGCAACAAAACCCAAACAGAACGGTATCTACAATCCCTGAAAGTATTTTCCCATCAACTGCAGAGGGTTTACTTTTGGCAGGACTCCAAGAAAAAAACACAACACAAGTTCTTTCAAAAAAAGGGGGGAGGGGGGGGAAAGGCCAGTGAAAATACTTAACGCTAGATGAAGCCTGTTAAAAAGACTTGCAGATTGTGCTTTAAATGCCAAAAAAACTATCCTCCAAAAACTGTAGCCACAGGGAGTAATTTATTGTAGCAGCACCGATGGTTCATAAAACAGATCGAGTTCTGTCTTAAGCTTCTGGGCTGGAACTGATTTATTTCTGTGTTTTGCTTAGTACCTGGCACAAGAAGAGATTATAGATGATTGTGCCAGAATCCAGACATGGGAGGATTGGGCCCAAGGTGGGTGGGTGTCTCTTGTTAACTGGGGATGTGGGCCATTACTGGAACCTAAGCAACATCTGGAGCTCAAAGTCTGAAGCAGAAAACCAGGCAAAAGTATAGTCAGCATATTATTGTTAGAAGGAAGGAGTATTTATGCATGCAGGTAGTTCTCAACTTAGGACTGCAATTGAGCCCAATATTTATGTTGCTAAGTGCAAAATTGGTTAACCGAGTTTGGCCCATTTTACAACTTCTCTTGCCACAGTTATTAAGTGAATCACTGCACTTGTTAAATTAGTAACACAGTTGTTAAATGAATCTGGTTTCCCCGTTCACTTTGCTTTAGAAGGACGCAAAAAGGTGTGTGTGTGTCACATGACCCTGGATACTGCAAACATCTGTTCTGATCCAAACTCCTTTCCAATAAAACAAACATGAACCAAAGGGAACAGAAACCTTTTAATGATTCTTATGAATTCCCGGTTAAAAGGCTGCTGCAAACTAATTAACTTTGATAAGCACAAGCCCACCAAAACTGTGCACGGCTGCCAAGAATAACAGATAAGAAATATTTTACAACACCAGAGTCTTCAAATACCAACTAAGATACTGCAATGTCCACGAGGCTGGAGTTTCAAAACATCTTTGCTTCTTGCAAAGAAACATTAGCTTCACAGCTGGCTTTTATCTTCTTGAAGGAGGGGCCATTACCTTGCAGCCTTACTCCCGAGTCGCTCGTGCTGCTGCAGCTGCTCTTTCCTGCGAGCAGCCCTGCGTGCACACGCACTTGGCACAGGCTCCTTGGGAACCTCCTCATTGCTGCTGCCAGCCACCACAACCTCTGAAGGCAACAGTCCACTCCCTAATGGTCCTGGCCCCTCATCTGAGTCCTCGCTCTCCTCAGCCGTCCACACCTGCGGCTGGCTAACCACAACACCATCATAAACGTGAGTCAGTTGTCAAGCAGCCGAATGTAAATCACGTGACCATGGCGATGCTGTTGTAACTGTGAAAAATGGTCATAAGTCCCTTTTTTCAGTGCCGTTGTAACTTTGAATGGTCACTAAATAAACTGTTGTAAGTTGAGGACTACCTATATTTGCTGCCTTGAGTAACAAAGGCAGAATAAAAATCTTAATAAATGTTAAATGTCAAAGTAGTTAAAACTAGTAATACCATCATACTTTTCTTGTTGCTCATGCCAATAGGGAATAGAGCAATGAGCATTTTATTACTGCTGTTGATGTTCATGATGATGACATCCAGAGATTTCCCACCAGGTGCCCATCAGAGAGGCCAAGATTGTCAAATCTTATTTTCTTTTGACATGCGTGCATAATTTAAAATAAATTGCCAGATTCAGATCCAGCCCATCCTGATTGTACATGAATATCTAACAACAGCCTTGCTAAGATGTTATGGCAAATTTCACTCCCATCTGGCACAGTTTAAAGCTTCAGCCAATTTTTAAAAGATAAAATTCTTCTTTATCTTAAAATGTTAAAGTCTAAAAGCAATTGTATTATAAAGCTTTTATTTTAAAAGCTTGAACAGACTAATGCATTCCTACCCCTCAGATTATTTGTGTTATAAAAACAGCAAAATAAGTGCCCTTTCAATAAAGACCTAAGAAGGGGTTATTATGGTAATACAACAGATCATGGAAGTTCTACATTCTGTGAAAAATCTGCTTGTTAATCTAAATTTATAAACAGAAGTATTGTCAAGGGCTCTGAATTTACATGAACCTAACCTCAAAAAAAATCTGTTAATCTGAATTCATAAAAAGAACTATTGTCAAGGGTTCTGAACTTACATATGCATAACTGTACAAACTTGCTAGAAATAAATGTTTTTTTTTCAATTTATAGTTTTATTGAAGAATTTTTAACAGTAAAAACCACAAAAGAAAATAGAGAAAAATAGTAGAAAAAAGAAAATAAATTATAAGGAAGCAACTTCTGATCTTCTTAACAGCTATAAATGCATTTATATTTTGCCCCCTCTCTAAAATTACATCATAATTTCCTTCTTTCCATAAGCTATCCTTCTAATCTTCAGACCATCTCATTTTTTTTCAGAAAAAAATCCATAAAGGATTTGTAATCACTAATAAAAGTAGTTGTTGATCGCTCTCAAATCAAACAAGTTAATTTTGCTATCTCTGCTAATTATGTCATTTTCACCAACCACTCTCCATTCTGGATATTTCAGTGTCTCTTCAATTTTGCATATATTGCATCAGTATCATATACTATATAATTACAATCTTCTCTGGCTCTTTTTTAATTTACTGTCCATTAAAGCCAGCATGAAAAGTTCAAGTCTCAATTGAATGTTGACCTTTAAAATTCTTTGTATCAATATATATCTTTGAACCCAGAAATTTCTGCCTTTTTTTAACCAGTAGAGCAGGCATGACAAAATGACTTTTCATGTTGGAAATATCTTTATACGTTCTAGATTCTAGATTATTTTTCTGGAATCAGAAAGAAAGTCAGGGTTAGATCCAAAATGAGTACATGTTTATTCCATCCTTCCCCTAAACAAGTATTGGAACTAATAACGGTAGTAGATAAGTAACTGGATTCCCAGGAGGGCTGGATTTAGACCTCTTGTGGGCGCAAAGGGACTCCAAACTAATGATGCATTTGATCCCTCCTATGGGCTCAGCCTGGTCATCTTCTACAAGTACATTGTTTTATAAAAGTTCTCTTTTAAAAGATGATGATGATGTTACCTATTCAATTGTGTCCAATTTTTGGTGATCCTACAGACCAGCTCTCTCCACATTTTCTGATCTTGTATGTCTTGTTTCAATTTGGGCTCCATTTTGACAGGATTTAGCCAATGTATATTTGAGTGGAATTGTTTCCATTCTGAAGATAACTGCCTTTTCCAGTGAGATTTGTTAATTTCCTATTACAGTTATCTGTGTTTTTTGTGAAATGCACATTGATTTTATCCATTTGACAAAATTATCATCAAAGTCCATATCCTCCAAAATTTTAAACAAGAAAGTCCTGTTCAAATTGTCAAAAATAATTGGGTTTTTTTTGTAATTTATGAACTCATCTAAACTAGACTTGAAGCTCTCAAATAACTCTGGCAGCTTACAATGAAAAAAAAAAATCCCATTATATAAAAGATTATAACTGACCAGAAACAAAATACCAGAAGAAAACCAAAATAAACCAGACCAAAGCAACACAAAGTGTAGGGAAGGGATGTGTCCATAGTCACTATGTCACCAAAATCTGGGAAAACAATCTGGACTTCATTAATTTCCTGAGGATGGGAGTTATCCAACGGGGATGGGACCATTCTGAGAAGGAAGAGATTGCAACAAAGAGAAGAACTTATCCCCTAAAGATGCCCTTGAGAAATAATGAAAACCCTTTGACCTGGATTGAATGGGCTACTCGAAAAAGAGGTCCTTCTAGAAGAGATCCATATCATGTCATTATAGTGAGGGGATGAGAATATTTTCATGGGTTTTGTCCTACTAAGTCCTCTGCTTGAGATCAGCATTTCTTCTTCTTCATCCTTACATGCACCTGAAATGCAAGCCTTCTGTTAACCAATTCCATTGATTTCTTCTTATGGAACAGCCGATTTTCACAACAAAAAATCATTCTATTTGTTCAGACTGGCAACTGGTAAATAGTTCCTTTAAAAAAAATGCTCCCGACTCCTTTTCTCCCCTTTTAATATCTTCTTCCTTAATTCTTATACATCATCTTCATGACAATAAATTACAGATAGGTTTATTGGCACATGGCCATGATACAGCACATCAGTTCCTTTTCCCCACCTCCAGGTTTGGTCACATTTAACACATGGTCAAGTACCAATTTTGGGGACCTGTTTTCCACTTTACTTTAGATATGTGCTATCACTTCAGGAGGTATAACATGGCTGGACAAAGATTACAGTCTTTAAAATATAATATTTGTCCTCGGGGATAATGTGTGGTGTGGTCAAATTCTTCCAGCTCCAAAATCCATCTCTGCACGTTTATTCATTTATGGTTCCTTTTTGCTGGAGACTGAGAAACATTTCAAGTTTGCATTGATCAAGTGTCCAACGTAAAACAGGTTATTTTTTCATTTAGTTTATGTTTTAAACTTTCGTGCAGGATTCTACATACACACCATTCCTCATCCTAAGACAGTATATTATTGGTTATACATTTTACTTTTACTTTTTCAAGGTGGCTTAAGAAATTATTACTCATCAAAGACAAAAACAGCTCACCCTTTTCAACACTATACATTTCTACATTTTATTTTAGCATCCTTGGAGCTGTCGAGCTGCAACTCTGGGCTTTGAACGAATGGTGCATTTCCTAGGAATTTAACGGGATCCCTACTTTGCTACAGATACCAGTAGATGAGCAAGCCAGGTATCAGAAGGGAGATTTTCTGTTTCCCCGGTTCTTTTTCACTAACCGTAGGATGAGTAACCAGCCAATCCTCTCGAAGAGCCCATTTCCCGGACTTTGGGGCTTCCTCCTCCTGCCCAAAAGACCCGGAGCATCTAGCGACCGAACCTCCCTCCTCATTTGCCCTGTCTCTGCAGGCGCTCTCCGACTTTTCCATTCCAAATTCGCGTGTCATTCAGCTTCGTTCCGGTTGGTGTTTCAACAAAATAGTTCCTCCGCCAAACTTTTAAACAACCTTCAAGGGTTCCGCTTTTCAGCAAGTCAACCTGTCGTTGACTTTCTTATGCTTTCTTATTTTCTCATTTTTTAATTGAAGATTCAGATTTTTTTTTTAAAAAAACCCTTCTTTAGCAGCACTTGTTTTGTAAGACACTCATATTTTTGAGACAACAGATAAATCTATGTACCTCAAACTCATTACTATTAGAAATCTAGCACTAAATTCTCTTACAATCCATTAAATTACTGTGCTGGTTATATATTAAACAGCATGATGTGGCTTCTCAAGCAACTAAATTTAATTGTCCTTATTGGTAGATGTAAATATTTCTGTCTATTTACTTGAGACTACTAGTAATGTAAAAAGATAATTTAAAAACCCATAAACCTACTGGTGAAAATATTAATATTATTTCCAGATTGATAGGGGGATAGCTGTGTTAATACATTTAAGGTATTTCAAATGAATAGTTGAATTGCTTGGAAGGATTTTGTGGAAAGGAAAATGTCAGTTATCATATGATAAATAAATAATGGTTATCATATGATGAGAAAGATTTTAACTTTTATGACTTTCAGTTTTATCATTGTGCAAAATATTTTTTAAAAACTCTTGGAGTTATAAAACTTTTGCTATTATTATCCTTATAACATTTCTATCATTGAATCTAAATTGTATTTTTCTTCAATAGAAATTGGAAGATTATATCTGTCTGGAAACAATTTGGGATCTTCTCTGAGTTCAACTGGAGGAAAAAAGTAATAAATAAAGAACATCTGTTCATTCTTTCGTTACTTCTTTTATAAGAATGGAAACTGAGTGTTCAGTTATTTTGCTTTTGTGTTACAAGTATGAAATTCTAGAAGTGTAGTCTTATTAATTGCTTCCTAAAATTATTCCTATCAATGGAAAGGCTGAAAAGACTGTGTTGTGCTTTCAGAGAATATTAATTGAAAATATAATTTGAGAAAGATAGCATCTTACATTCTACTTGGTGTAAAATGGGTCCTTCATATATTTAAATGCACTGCTACTTGCAGGAACTATTATATTTGAGATGTTTAGTGATCTGAATTTCAGTGTCTTAACAATTTGGCTGGACCTTGTTAAGCTATGATAAGATTAATTTTAGCTTAATATGTAATGCGGATACAAGAATTATTATAAGCCATGATTTTATAATTTAACACATAGAAATCAAGCTATTTGTGCCTTAGTCAATATATTATGATTAAGTGAACTGTGACTTAAGATTTTTTTATGAGCTCTGTTTATTTTTATATAGCATGTGTACTATATTTTAAATTATACTTACTTGAGAACAACTCAGGCTTAATGGCAGTGCTAAAATTTGCTGCAGTGGGACCCAATATCAATTAACAATAGCAATAGCACTTGGACTTCTATACTGCTTCACTGTGCTTTACAGCTCTTTCTAAGCGGTTTACAGAGTCAGCATATTGCCCCCAACAATCTGAGTCCTCATTTTACCAACCTTGGAAAGATGGAAGGCTGAGTCAACCTTGAGCCAGTCAGGATTGAACTCTTGGAGTGAGCAGTGTAGCCTGTAGAACTGCATTCTAACCACTGTGCCACCACAGCTGCGCTTCAGACTGGTTATTTGAGGATAAAAGGGGTGCAATATAATAAAACCTGTACTACCTATGCTGCCGTAACGTTGGTAACTGTCCAAAATACATCAATGTTCTGAAACTTGTTCTGATTAGTTTTAACTGGTGAAGAATAGAAGAGATCATATTGTCAATGTAATCTTTTTGTATATAATTTTTTTGAACTTTATATAAATTAGAAAAAATCCTCATATTAAACATCTACTGAGAATACTGATTTAAAATTGTCTGGATATGTCTTTAGTTCCCACCCTATTCTTCGTCTGGCAGACAGTATCAATTTTTAAGATTGTTCCAGTTGTCATACTATGCCATATGAATGATTTTCTTCTTTGATTTATTTATTTATTCTAAAAATAAATAAATAACCTTTTAATTTGCTGTTCTTGGTTCATTTGCTTGAATTAAGCAAAGGTAGATGTTGTCCAGTTGCTGTTAACATCACTGTCTTGGGTGGTAACCCATTTCTGCTGCAGTCAAATGTCAATGTGCACTTAGATCCAATTAAATTTTATAGGCTGTCTAAATGCACATCCTGGAGCTGTATCCTGGAGATTTTGTGATCAATTCTACTGGATGCACGGGATTGCTTTGTTGTTGTTAGTTGTGAAGTCATGTCTGTCCCATCACGACCCCATGGACAATGTTCCTCCAGGCCTTCCTGTCCTCTACCATCTACTGAGGTCACGCCTACTGCTTCAGTGACTCCATCCAGCCACCTCATTCTCTGTCGTCCCCTTCTTCTATTTGGGATTGCTAGGAGATGGTTAAGTGAGTTTCTAAATTCTGAGAAGAATTCATCAAGTGGAATAGCATTATTCCTAGGTGAGCATTGTCATTCCTGTGTTCCATACTACTGAATAATGAGAAGATTGGGAACCACAGTTGTCTAGGATTCAATTTCCTGTGAACCAGGTCACAGATGTTTTCCAGGCTGAGAAGAAGACGAGGGACTACTTGCAGAAGTGCACAAAAACTCTGGATTATCCTTCTGTTTCCCTTTCCCACTTCAGATGAAAGCGTATCAAATGTAAATCCTTGGCAAAGAAAGGGCAATTGTGAATATTTCACTCTCTCTTTATACATTTGTATTAAATACTAATGACATTGCATTAGAAATATATCAGTGGGACTGTGTCCCCTCCCATATTTTTTAATTTAAAAAAGCATTATAATTCAAGACGACCACTGTACCATCTGACTTTTATGGAATGAAATATATACATAAATGAATACATAAAAACTTCAGGACTTCCAAAAGCATTTTTTAAAAAAATTATTTATTTATTTATTTTTGTCAATTGCTTACAAGATAACAAGTATAAGTAAAAACATAGTTATGAATACATGGATACATATAAGAAAAATATAAAAATATAAAAAACAGACCTCTTAGGAAAGGGGCGAGGTCAATAGTAGACAGTCTATGGTTAAAGTTTTTGGGGTTTTGGGAAGAAACCACAGAGTCAGGTAGAGTATTCCAGACATTGACCACTCTGTTGCCGAAGTTGTATTTCCTGCAATCAAGTTTGGTGCGATTAACCTTGAGTTTGTATCTATTGTTTGCTCTTATGTTGTTATGGTTGAAGCCAAAGTATTCATTGACAGGTAGGACATTGCAATGTATGATTTTATATACTATACTTAGATCAGACCGAAGGTGGCGTAGTTCTAGCTTTTCCAGGTCTAGAATTTCAAGTCTGGTGGCATAAGGTATTCTGTAACGAGTAGAGGAGTGGAGAACTCTTCTTGTGAAATATTTCTGGACTTTCTCAACTGTGCTCATATCAGATACTTAATGTGGATTCCAGACTGATGAGCTGTATTCGAGTATTGGTCTAGAAAATGTTTTGTATGCTCTAGTTAGTAGTGTGATATTACCAGAGAAAGACCTACGTAAGATTAGATTAACAATGCCTTTTTGACTATGTAGTTACAGTGAGCTCTAGCACTTAGATCATTAAAGATGAGTACTCCAAGGTCCTTGACAGAGTTTGGATCATCAACAAGGTCTTGACTATTCAGCCTGTATTTTATTTTCTGATATTTTTTTTGCCAATATGTAGGACAGAGCATTTATTTGTTGAGATTTGAAGTTGCCATTTGTTTGACCATTCTGATACATAGTCAAGATCTTTTTGAAGGGTAGCAGTATTGTCGCTCTTGATATGATCACAGATATCTTTTGATATGATGCACCAATCTGCTAGCCAGATGCCTGGGATGGTCCATTTCTTCCTTGTTATTGGTCGGTTCCGATTAGCATTATTCCCGGGACCTTGGGGCGATGGCAGAGAGAAAGGAAAGGAAGAACGAGAAAGCACGCATTGTTTGTTTTGATTTGCGGCAAGAGTTAGCGAGGAGCTCAGGATTGGCTGCAGGTTTGCCGCCG
Organism: Pseudonaja textilis; assembly: GCF_049901715.1. NCBI lineage: Eukaryota > Metazoa > Chordata > Lepidosauria > Squamata > Elapidae > Pseudonaja > Pseudonaja textilis. The sequence goes on from NC_141992.1 coordinate 95,634,572, forward strand.
CCACCAATCCGCCGTTGGCAAAAGCAGAACTCCCCCCCGCCCCCTCCTCGAGCAAATAATGAAAAGAAAGGGGCGGGGGAGAAGCGTGTCTTAGTTGGGGCGGCTCTCCCGCCCGCTCGCCTCTCTTCCCCGTGCAGCCGGACCTGCAGGTACGCCGGGAGCTCTTTGCGGCCGCCGGTCCGCAAGAAGCGGCTTCTCTCTCGCCCTGTCCGAAGGTGCGATTCCCCGCGAAAAATGGCTGCGATCCCGGCTTGCGCCGCCGCCGCTTCCTTGCGCCGCCGGCTCCTGGTCTTGCTTTTGCTTCCTTGCCCTTTCGCGCTCTGGCTGAAGGGGAACGGCTGTGTTGCCGGCACACCGGAGGAAGCGGCGGCGGCGATGCCCAGCTCGCCCCCTCTGCCGGAATCCGCCTTGCAGAAACCCACCGTCTTCATGGCCATCCTCGCCAGGAACGCTGCCCGCTCCTTGCCCCATTTCCTCGGCTGTCTGGAGAGGCTGCGGTACCCGAAGCGCCGGATCGCCATCTGGTAAGGTTGCCCAAAAAAGCGCCGCCGGAGAAGAATCCGATGGGGATTCGGTGGAGATCACGGGCGAGCGCGGGAGCGGGGGGGGCGGGGGGGGGGGAGGTTTGAAAACATAGCGGGGGGATCCTTCCCCCAAGTTATTTCCAGATACTTGGTCAAAAGGTGCAAGGGAGACTGACCGATAGCCAGGAACTGATGCTGCGGGTGTGCCAGGGATGGTTGCTAACTGATGCGGGTGGGTGGGAAGAGACTTCGTCTACTGCTTGAAATTAGAAGTAGCCCATCTCTTGCTCAGAATCTTCAAATTAAGTTTTTAAGGGCACAGAGTTATAATGAGATAATAATGATTTCCGAACAGTATGGTGGCAGGAAGGATAAGGTAACATCCATGGTTTAAATGAAAAATGTCAAAATAATAGGTTAAGTGTAAATGAAGGGAGGAGATAAGGCAGATGTATGAAACCTTTTATAATCTTTTAGATTCCTGCTTTTTATATAGTGGCTGTTCCCCTACAATGTTGTATGTATGTATATTTCTCTCTCTTTCTCTCTCTCTCTCTCATTTTAGAGAACATGATAGTGGGGTCAGCCAATAGTGTATGTATGTATGTGTATGTATATGTATATGTATATAATGTATACGTATAATGTATAATGTATATGTATAATGTATAGTATGGTATTCAGCTTTGTTCGGGTATTTTCCAATGTCATTGTAGTTGTGCTTTTAAAGTTGTAGCCGTTTCGGCAGAATTTCATTTGCCATCATCAGGCTTCTGTATTGGGTTCATATGTGAGACGAACCCAATACAGAAGCCTGATGATGGCAGATGAGATTCTGCCAAAACGTTGCTACAACTTTAAAAGCACAACTATAATGACGTGGGAAAATACCCAAACACAGCTGAATACCATACATACATACATACATACATACATACATACATACATACATACATACATACACTATATTGGGAGTGGACTGTCAGTTTATAGCTGATTTAAGGAGACCAGATGGGAATGTCTTGTATGACTGGAGAAAAGAAATGATCTCTTCAACCTACGCCCCCCCTCCCCTTTCCCAAACATGACATTAAGTTATGACTGCCTGCATTTGAAATCCCCCAGGAAAGGTATCTGTAAAGGCTGGAGGAGCGTCTGGGGGAGTTGTTGAAAGGCAGTTTGGCAGCCTTTGGATAAAAATTGCTGCTGAATCCAGCTACTCAGGAATGATAATACAGGGAATTATTCCCTTAGGGGGAATACCTGACTGGATCTGCTCTTGTTTTAGGCTTTCCCAGTTACTGCTTTATGAAGTGATTTCAATTTAATGGTGTACATGCACATATACTACAAAAAAAAAAAACCGTAGGAGCCTTTAAGTCTTCTACTTTGTCAGCTCCAAATACTGTATAGGTTTATATAATAATATGAAGAATGCCTTCTTGGTGATGCAGGATCAGAAATCCCTCACAAGAAGTCCTAAGCTGGAACATTAGGAACAATATATTGAAGTTGTCTGTTCTGCCCTCAGCTGAGAGGATGTAGTAACACAAACCAACCCTCTTTTCTCATTTGTTTCATAATCTAACCACTCATCTTGGGTTAGCGGAATAACCTCCCCTTGACTTCAGGGGTCCCAAGTCCAAATGTTTGAATGGAGTAGAATTCTTTCTAACAGAGAGAAGGAAGTCAGAAACTGTTTAATTGCTCCTCTCCTTTCTGAGAGGCAAACTGATTTTATTTATTCTACTCTTCCTTTGTTTCCTTGTTGTGAACCAGAGCTATAATTCTTAATCCTGTGATGGCTGAATGGAGCCAACATGTGCCACTGCAGACCACTGTAAAGTTCAATGGTGCACAATCATTTGTCTATGTTAGGGCAGGGGTCTCCAGTCTTGGCCACTTTAAGACTTGTGGACTTCAACTCCCAGAATTCTTCAGCCAGCTTTGAAGTCCACAAGTCTTAAAGTGGCCAAGGTTGGAGCCCCCTGTGCTAGGGCACATGATTCAAGTCAAAGTGGACATCTCTTTTAGCATGATGACTGCAGGTTTTAATGACTTGAGATATGGAGAGAATTCCTGAGATTAAGGAGTTTTCACTTTAGCAAGACTATACCTCAAAAAGGGAAAAAAAGTGGAAAGCAATAAAAGAGGCTCAATTTTATTTGTACTCGGTTGTTATTAAAAATGTTTTACAGTCTTGGAAAAGGGTTCTGGGAGTCTGTAAAATAGCCGGTATCTGGAATTTTAATAGTCCCATTTAGTATTTTATTCTTTGTACTGTGTGCTTTTGCCTTCTAAATCAAGAGTCATGTTGCATATGCTCGGCTATGCTTCAGTCTTTATTTTTTGCTTTACATATTCAGAAAAGCTCTCAGAAGGCTTTTATAGATGAAAATGATAATCCTATTTCATCATGCTACATGACATTGGGAAGGCAGCTGTAGCTCAATGAGAGAGCAAAGCTTAGATACAAAGGAAGTTTGTTAAATTCCAGGTAGTTTGGATTAGGATTAGCAAAAACTAATGTGAGAAAGAAACCCTGGAGAACTCCTAACCTCTGAGCTAGGTGCAGCACTGTTTTAACTCATTATAACACACTTCCCCATGTTTTTGTGATGGACTGCTTTGCTAGCTTTTTTAGATAACTGCAAATCATTTCTAAGCAAAGAGTTCAGTTAAGTATAGTTGAATATGTGCTGGCTCAGGAAATATAACTACAGGTGACGGCAACATAGGTACAGCCTAGAATAGTTTAGCCTTCATCAAACCACTAACCAGACAAGATTCAGTAGTTGTTGGCCCTTGTAATAAACCTATTCCTTAAAAATTACACTGTCCCAGCCTGGCCTCCATTTAAATATGTGGATTTTGAATTCTCAGAATTGTCAATATGGCCATTATTGGATAAGGAATTCTGAGTGGAAGTCCACACATAGCATGAGAAACTGAGATGGGGTGGCTGAACAGTATTTATGATACCAAACTTGGTTATTGGCTAGGGTAGAGCATATGGCTTGTGGCTCCTTGGCAGAAGTCTCTAATCAGGATTTAATTATTTTTTTTATATGTCCAGGATTTTATATATCGTATAACAGATAATGTGCAGCCTTTTTCTTCTTCCTAGCATTGCCCCACAAAGGGAAATTTGGTCGATCTGAAAAAAGCAGAAGGGTCTGCTTTTTTCAGATCAACCAAAGGTTGAACCATTTGGTGGTGACAAGAATTGACTGGTAGGCCTGAATGTCATGGGAATGTCAGATAGAGTAAGTGGTCCAAAATCATCCAGGCAGCTTTCATGGCTAAGGCAGGGCTAGAATTCAGTCTCCTAGTTTCTAGCCTGGCCTATAACCATTGCATAAAAACTGGCTCTTTGGAAACATAACTTGAAGTTGAATTCAAGTAAAGGAAATGAATATCTACCCCAGTGGCCTTTTGTTAGAAAGGACATTGAATACATATTTTCTCAATTTAATATAATTGATATGGGACCACAATAATGGTTGCAGGTTGATAGAATCCAAGCTGAAAAGAAGAAATGTTTATGGTCTTTCTGCTTTTAAAAAACATTTGTGTCCCTGTTTTAAGATGAAAAGATGCTTATTAACTTCAACAAATGATTTTGTATTGAAGATTTGGGAAGAAAGAACAAGGTTTTTTGTTAAGTCACTTTCCAAATATAATTACATTCTTTTGCTAAAAGTATGAGCAACACTTTAGGAATCTGAAAACTCTTCTCTAAGGACTTGTGAGTATGTCAGAAAATCACCAATGGCATACTATAATTATCCACTGACATCAGCTTTCTTGCCATTAAGTTGCTTGTAACAAAATTCTCTACTCTTCAGATAAACTTTGAACTAATGGAATTTAAAAGATTGTACTGACAGATATCCAGGTTGTAATGCAGGAAGTTAGCAAGAGGGAAAGTTAAATTCCTTTCAAACATCAGATATTGCCTTATGCACAGCTATGGTTCTAATAGTACACACGGAAGCATAATTCAATTGAGTTACCTTGTTTTGTTTCAGGGTTTTGTATCAATTAGCCAAGTGTTTAATTGTTGGAAATAGTGGTGTGTGTACAGATTTTTAAAGGTATAGATGACAAGACTGAGATACTTGTGTATATTCCAATGGTAGACAAATCAAAAGGAATGATTTAAAAGACCATAGATAAAAGCATTTTTTCCTGAGAGGAAAGATTTAAATAATTTAGAATTTACCTTCACAAATAAAAGTGACATCCTGTGCTGTTTTCTGCATGCCTCCTTTATTTTCTAAATTAAAACTATAAGTAATTTCACTGTACAGGTAGTCCTTGCCTTATGACTCTTCTTTGAGTGACTGTTTGAAGTTGCAAGAACACTGAAAAAAGTGATTTATGGCCAGTCCTCATTCTTATAACCGTTGCAGCATCCCTACAGTCATGTGATCAAACTGTGGACACTTGGTGCCCTGCCTGTATTTATGATGGTTGCAGCATCCTGAGGGCATGTGATTACCATTTGTGACTATCTCAGTTGGCTTCCAACAAGCAAAATCAACGGCAGAAGCTAGATTCACTTAACATCGTCATGATTCACTTAACAACTGTAGTGTGTCAGGACTCCAACAAATCCACCCCAATTCAAATCATAAGTCTCTAGAAACATCTCAGAGAAAAGAAAATTGATTTATTAGAAGTGCCATGTTGGTGTTAGCTGGATGAGCCGATATTAAAATACACCATTCATTTCCCCCTTGACCCTGGTCTTCCCCCGGATGTGTATTTTCCAATGGAACTCATCCATCCCCAAGAGTCATCAATCATGCTTTCCAGTAATATCCTTGCGCTCCGACAACTTTGAGCTGCCAGGGTGATTATCTAGGCACTTAAGGAATGCACTGTTTTCCCCTACTCCTTTTTTCTGGCAGCTAAAAAGACAATAAAGTACAATAGAGGAATTTATAAGAATGACATGAAGAAACTGGAGGAGAGACATTACCCCCCTTTCACTATAGCTCTGTAACTTGTGTGCCCTACTGAACAATTTAAAAAAAAATCTTCTAAAACAATAGCGGCAACTCAGAATAGATTTGAAGTTGAAGCAGTATTTTGAATTTCCATCCTTCGGAATAATGTTTGTGACATAATTAAAACAAGAACAAAATGTAACTATTTACATGAAATATACCATTTAATACAACTCAAAGGTAAATAAAAGCTAATTATATTGCATTTCCATCACTAAATCTATGTCACTCTTTGGTGACTTTTTTTGTCTATAGTTATATATGGTTTGCCAGTTATCCTGGAATTTTTGACCTTTTAAAAAATTACTTAAGTAGAATCCAATGATCCATACTGCAGTTTTATTTCAAGGTCCAGTAGTTTTGTCTAAATTGCCTTCTTGAGATTCAACTAGGGAATCTTGGTGAATATCTGCATTTTCGTAGGAGTTTTAAATTCTCCAGACAGAAAGAAATACTGTAAAACAGTCCTAATCCTGGTCTGCTCCAGCAGACAGAGGTTGCTGATGGCTGCAGTCTGTTCTTTAATTCATTGCAGAATGGCCAAATTGTAGGTTGCAATTCTGAAACCTATGTAAAGTTGCTCAAAGTTTCTGCTGATTTGGGTTGCACAGTAGCTGCTTACAAAGCAGAAGACAGGGTTAGGGGTAGGGTTAGAGAAGTCAAATTGAGAAATATGTCTTTGTGGTGTACTGTAAATTAAGAGCAAAATGTCCCACTGAGGAGGGAGGCTGGGTTTTCACTAAGCAATTGCAAAACAAAACACATGGGTATATGAGGAGGGTCAGTTTTTAAAGTGGAAATTTGGCACATTTAAGCCTTAATTTTGTTGCTTCCTTTTTCCCCCCCATCTGTTTCAGAAAGAAAAATGCTTGTGGAAGGCAGATTTCCGGAAGCAATAAGTTGGGGAGAAGTTAACCATATTAATCATATTGACTTTAGCTTGAAATAGTTTTTTAAAGGTGTACATCAAATTGGCAGTTGTTTATTATTTAAAGAAGGGCTAAAAGTTCTTTCAAGAAATAGATACGTTGTCTTTGCCTGATGCTTCTCCCACTAGGTATTGATTTCATGGATTATTGATTGTGAATAATTGATTCCTCGTGGATTATTGATTCCTCCAGTCTCACAATAGCCATGAAAAGGTGGATTGCTTTTATAATTGGAGAAGACATAAATTGGGCTTGATGGAAGGAGTTGCATATGAGTGCAGCAAGAGCTAAAACAGGTTCTTGGAAAGCAATGCTGGAGAATCTTACAAGCAACCTGGAAAGTAGGCTTTAATTTCCTCTGTCTGAAGCTAGGATATCTGCTTGGTATATTAGCCTTTTTGTAGTGGTTAGGAAAACTTCATGACAAAGCATCCAGTTTATTGGATTTAGCTCTTGATATATTTCCTTCCTATCTGTGTGTAAAATAACAAGGTATATTCTTAAAGTATCCCTTAATACTATAGAATAGTATTCTTTTCTTTTTTTTCATCCTCTACCTCTCTGATTTCTCCTAATGTGATTTTAGCCAGTGACCTTCCTCTATGAATTTCATTCTCATAAGGTCCAGTTACTAGGAGTCCAAATTCAATGCCAGGCAGAGGTTCTGGCTTGTCTCTCCTTTCTGTAGCATATATCTGTTCAGATGAGTAAACTTCAGCCCCTAAAATACTCAGTAATAGCTGTGATAATTAGGGAACTCTGGAGTTCGTGTCCATATACAGTATCTGGAGGGCATCTAAGTTGAGGAAGTCTATCCTAAAAAGCTTTTGGAGATACAAAGATGCTGGACAGCACACCAAACCTTTGTTAGTTGAGAGAAAAAAGGGATGATAAAGCAGGTGAAAGGAGAAGGAAAAACAGATGGAGTACCCAGGTGTATACAATATTTGATTTATTTATTTATTTGTCAAACATGTACAAGAACTATAAGTATAACATAAAGAAGAACAAAGGGTGTAAATACAGATAAATGGGAACAGTAGGACAGGGACAGTAGGCACACTGGTGTGCTTATGCACACCCCCTTGAGGGGCTTCTTAGGAATGGGGTGAGGTCCATGGTAGACAGTTTGAGGTTGAAGCTGTGAGAGGTTGAGGCCGTAACAATGGAGTCGGGTAGGGCATTCTAGGCGTTGAAAACTTTGTTGCTGAAGTCGTATTTTCTGCAATCGAGTGGAATGAAGTAGAACATCAGATCCTGCTGCAATACATGCATTCTCATATTCACCAAAGTTGCTCTTGTTTCTTATAACATTGGGTATTTTCTAATTTCTGTTTCCAGTCCTTCTGATGTATGCAATCTCTGGAGCATGCCAAATTGTATTTGGCTAAATGCTTTCAGTGGCTGCTTCTTGTTTAAGCTTTAATTCACCTATTTTGTCCGTCCTTCCTTCCTCCCTCCATTCCCAATGATGCTGGGTGTTTTATATTAGAACATTTTCTGCATTTAGAAAAAAGAACCACCCCCAAAGAACCAAATTTAAGAGGAGTTTGTAGTTTGCATTTGTAAAGAATTCTTGCCATTTACAACAGAATCAGAAGGGACCTTGGAGGTCTTCTAGTCCAACCTTCTGCTGAAGCAGGAGATCATTTCAGACAAATGGCTGTCCAATCTCTTCTTAAAAACCTCCAGTGATGGAGCACCCACAACTTCTAGAGGCAACCCTCAATCTTCTGTCCTCACTGTCAGAATTTCCCCAGATTTAATTGATTCTACTCCTTAAGACATTTTATAGTTCTATGTTATACTGTGGCTCATGTCGTACTTTTCTGCAGGGGTCCATGTGTTTTAGTTAATTAAAATTGGGCTTGTCACTTATTTTTTGACTTGGAATTATGCTCTACATGCTCTCTAAAAATAGTTGCACTGATTCCAGAGCTTTGAGAGGTCAAAAAGGCTCCTTGGTTGTATAGATAGGTTCATTCATTATGGATAAACGTCAAAACCTTTGAGCTACCCACAAAATCATTTGTGGAATTTCACTGACCAGTGATGTCCTCTCATCTTTTTAGTGGCATGCTTGTAGAGAAGTGACACATGACCTCACTCAATGCATTGCCCTCAGGAAAATCTGCTTAATTCTGGTACCTGAAGTTTGCTACTCTGCACATTTTTAATTACATCCAGAGACAAAATTCACCCTTCACTCTCTTTTGGAATTTACAAGAATCTAGGTAGCTACAAAGGAGGCTGCAAGTCTGTCATGCCCTTGGTAGAGTCAGACTCTGAGGGAAAGGAGGAACAGCCAACAGAGAGTAGAGGTGTGGCTCTGGAGGAAGGGTACTCAGAGGAAGAACTAGGCCCATCCCCTTTTCATCCTAGGACACGCAGGGAGGAATGGAGAAGGAAACAACTTGGCTTACGAGAGAGGAAGTGGCCATGATCCCCCTCATTAGTTACAGCTAGGGAGAACAGTATATAAGAGAGATGGTTACAACACAGCGTTGCTAGAAGCAAAGCATGTTTTATTTTGGGCTGAAGTTATCTTGGTTGGTGTCCTTCCAACAGACTGTGTCTTGTTATCTCCTTGAATTTGGTAATTACTTATCCTGGTCCATTGTGGAAATTTCTTCATTGTAATTTGTTTGGTTTTTTATTTCACCTCTATCTGCTCATTAAGTTCAGACTATTGCTTTCTTTTGAAGACTATTTTTGAGTATGTTTTATCTCCAACTGAGAATTATTTAACAGTGGGGCCAAGTTGGAGGCATTAAAGGACATTTATTTACATTTTGGATGTTGTTACGTTTGTGTTCCGGGTCATCACAAAGTCTTTTGGAGTTAATGTGTGCAATCTAATTGAGAAAAAAGAGTCCAGAGCAAGGGCTTCTGGAATTGCTTTAATGCTGAGCTTTAGATTAAAAAAAATAGTTCAGAGATGTGCCAGAATTTTTCTTGTAGACTGATCTGGAGATATGAAGACTAACATAATTAATCATGTAGACATATGACAGATCTTCTCCACATGCAACTGTTAAGTAAAACAGGTTTATTAATGGGGAGGGGGGAAGGAGCAGGATTTTACTGTTTTCCCGGGAAGTTGTTGCCCTTCTAACCAAAGCGGCTTCTGTTGTTTTATTTGCGAATCACATGAACCGTGAACAGAAAATTGCTTTGGTCAGAATGATCTTTTGTGCCTTTCATAAGTAGTTATCAGATTTCTGGAACAACCTAACTTAGATTTCTTTCTGTGGCTGTGATCAGCCCAACCATCCTTATGCTACTTATAGGCAATTTACTAAAACTGAGGGCCATTTGAATATCTCATATACAGGTACAAAACCTGAAGAGGACAAAGATTAGTCTGAGCATTAAAAAAAATCTTGCCTTTCATTTTCATTTATTTGAATGTATTGGTTGCCCAACTCTAGTGGACTCTGATGATTTACAAAAATTGGGGAAACATGAAAACAACTAAAAACATTGAATCACATTGAATCAACCCATGATAAAATAATCTAATAGATCAGAAAAACATCCAAACAAAATGTATGAACATCAACCCCAGGCCTGGAACCAAAGCTTTCTGGGATCTTTTAGAGGACACCATCCTTATGTCTAGAGAGATGCTGTTCTAGAAGGGGGCAACAAGAACTGATTAGAAACAAGCAGTCTATCAGATATCCAGGCCCTCTATGACATCCAGGGTTTCACTGGTAATAACCAGCACCTTGAATTGCACCTGGAAGCCAACTGCAGCCATTGCAGCTTTTGGAGCAGTGGTATACTGTAAAACACCCATTATTGCTTGTGCCACTAATTTTGAACAAGCTGCAGCTTCCAGCTAGTCTTCAAGAGCAGCCCCATGTACAGTGCATTGCAGTAATCCAATCATGAGGAGACCAGGGCGTGAATAAATGACTGAAGAGCCTTCTAGTTGAGGAAAAGGCATAACAGGTGCATTTCATGAACCTGAGTAAATGTTCTCTTGGCCACAGATCCCACTTGCAGTAGATAGAAGTCCAGAAGATCATCCAATGAATGGAACATTTAAGAACCGTTAGTGACTTGTGGATGGTAAAAGCCATTTTTGCTGAGGTTATAGCTCATGCCAAACCTGAAACTCAGGTGAACTTATTTCCCAGAGAAGACCTTCTCCCCCCTAGGCCTACCCAAGTCTAGTTAAGTATGCCAGATTGGCACACTCATTAACAAATTGTGGATGAGGACAAAATTATTATGTACCGAGTTGACATTCAAAAGCAGAGCCAGAGCTCAGGGCTACCAAGGATCTGACTACCTGGTCCTCAGAGTGAATGCTGTGGGCCACATGTCAGGATCACTCTCAAACAGTGTTCCTGGCATCTCTGAGTTTGGCTCAGCCCCAGATTCCTACCATGTTTCCCTCTGCCCATCACAGTATCAATAATACCTCTCGCTCTCAGTTCTCTTCCCAGTCCATCCTCTCCCTGGGCTACTCTGTCTCAGGCTTATCCTCCAACAAATTCTCTACCCACACTGAACAACCACCTACAATACAAATCACATACATCTCCTCAGGGGCCCACCTGCTGTTCCTCCAACTCTATGGATCTGGAGTTGAGGTGATTCCAGTAGTCTCTACCTGGCACCACCAGCATCATCAGCCTCTTCTTGCTATCTTGCAGCTCTAGTGATCCATTGTCCCTCTTGCCAGTGAGAGCCCAGCAGCTACACAGATGGCCCCGAGTGACTCTCTGACGCCACCTTGCTGCAGGAGCTCTTGGCACATCCAGTTTCAGATGAAACAAATAAATATAACAAATCCCCACTAAAATTCAACTTAATCCCCACTAACTTTCAAACATTAAAAACAAAACAAAAAACAAACAAACTCAGCAACTCCCCCTGAACACAACACACCCCTAGGCCCCCTTCTTTCCTTCTTCCTCCTTCTCTTTCCCTTTATCCAGGTATGGTACATTTTTGTTATTTTAATTCTCATCTGAAAGGTAATGTAAACAATAAGATAGAGAGGTTCCTTTCTGGCACTGAAAAGATTGGTTGCTTGACCAATAAAACAGACTGACCTTCCCAAGGAGTTGTTATTTTAGCTTGGTGAGATCATAGCTGTCTGCTTGGCAGCCTCCAGCTTCTAGGAACTGCTTCCAAAAGGGTTTATTGCCAGAATTCATCTTCTATACCTGAGAATTGAAGGAGAGCTTGAAGAGGTCAAAAGATGGTAGACAATGGTTTTGTAATGGAAATTTTCCTAGTATGGGTCTCTGGTTAGTGCAAGTGTTTAAAGAGCAAGATATATATCTGTATTGGTGAGCATTGTTGAGGATTAGAATTGAGGAAAGGAGTGAGGTTACTTTTAAATATCTTTTCCATCTTTTTTCCTCTCGACTTGCTGAAATCCTGTCTTCTCTGATCACAGTTCTTTTTGCAAAGAAATTAATGCTTTTCTGAAGCCCATCTAGGTCCTTTAGCTTAGTAGGTGAAACATGTAAGATGGAGAGCCAGTTCTGGTTATATTTTCACTCTGTGTGCATTTGATGTCTGTGATTTGGTTGCAACTGCAGGACTTGTTGGAAACTCAAGAAGAAAGACGTTGGGAGTCCTGGCCATTTCCCCTGTTCCCCTGTCTACAAATGGATGTCCATCAGAACTAAATGCTGAGGAGAATTGTAGCCCCAATTTTTTTTCTTTGCTTGTTGCTTATTATGTTTAGCAGTGCTGCCTCTGCACTGTTCTTTTAATCTAGCATGACTTCTGTTGTTCTGGCATAAATTAAGGGAACTAGGTATGTAGTCTAATGAAGAGAAGGACTTGCGGTAATATGATAGTTGTTCTTTGAGCACTGAGGGGTATCAGAGAAAAGAGGGTGTTGATCTATCCACCAAAGCACTTGAGGGCAGGATCACATGCCTTGGGTGAGGAAGAAAAAAGGGAAGAAATGCTGAGAGTCCCTGGGTTTTATGTCCTCTGTTGGGATTTGAATTTGAGCTTGTATTCTGATTGGTTGTCAGACTCCCATGGGGCCATGCAGGGGCAACTCTGTAGGTTGTCCCGAGTCCCAGGCTTGGTTGAGCCTTGCTGGATGATGATGTAATGAAAGGGCTTTGGGCAATTCCTATTATGGCTCTACCTGGAGTAGATTTTTGTTATGTAAAATAGACTGGCCCAGGCCTTAATGGCCCATTAACAAAGGTGGGAGGGCTGAGTTTCTGCCTCTCAGAGTTTCTTCTTTTCTTAGGGAAAATATTCTGCCTTTTTAATATATCGTAAACTATTTCATTTTTTCTAGGAGAGGGGTGGGTTATAACCAGGGGTGAGGTTCAAATTTTTTAACAACCAGTTCTGTGGGCATGGCTTATTTGGTGGGCATGGCGTGGTGGTCATGTGATTGGATGGATGTGGCTTGATGGTCATGTTATTTGCTGGGCATGGCCAACTCAATATCACTCACATCAAGGCACGCATTTCCTCGCCTGGCCTCTCATGACTGTGGGGATGCTGCAACAGTCGTAAGTGTGAAAAACGGTCATAAGTCACTTTTTTCAATGCCATTGTAACTTTGAATGGTCATTCCACACAAGCAAAGTACCAATGAAGGAGGAAAAAAAACTCCAGAGAAGTTCCTGAGACAGGAAGTCTAGTCCTGCCAAGAATGTAATAAGGGTTAATGGAGAGGCAGTTTCTGTAAGCAACACCAGAATGTTTCCTTCCTACCTTCCTTACAGGATTAGCCCAGTAATTTCTTCTAACAACCGGTTCTCCAAACGGCTTAGAATGTTAACAACCGGTTCTAGCGAATAGGTGTGAACTGGTAGAATATCACCCCTGGTTATAACTTCCAACAGTACACTTAATCCTTTACAAGTATTTTCCCCCTCAACTATCAAGTGCAAAATGTTTCTGGTCCTTGAAAAGTCAATTCAGGGAATGTCAAAAAGAAAACTGAAAATAATTTTTTTCTATAATTGTAAATATTGTGGAAAAAAGAAAGAGCACAGGACTGAATCTAAAAATCTTAGAATAACATTTAATTTTTCCATTTTGTCGATTAATACTATTGCTCTAATACCATATTTAATTTTGTCTTTTTGTTCTTTGTCTCAGTTGTCCAAGAATCATTCCATTAAATCCAAATTTCTAATAATAACAGGGAATGGAATAGAACCTTGTGTGGGCCAGGATTTATAAGGATTCACCATATTTGTTTTTCCTAATCGTACGTGCTACTTATATACTCAGGCTCTGAAGTTCATTCTTTTCAGAATTCTGTGATGGTGTTCATTACAAAAAGAAAAAGAATCTCAATTCATGCACAAATGTGTTTTAAAAGAGGGTGTGCACAAAGATGCTTATTTTAATGAAAAATATACATAAAACCACACACAATGTAACTGATTTCTTTCAGTTACATCTGCCATTTCAGTTAATGGGTTCTGGAGAGAGAGAAAAATGAAGCTAAGATCGGAAAGTGACACTAAAAGAAAGCCAGTTTGCTTTAGTGGTTAAGGCACCAGGTTAGAAAGCTAGAGACCGTGAGTTCAAGCCCTGCCCTAAGGTAACCATGAAAGCCAGCTGGGTGGCCTTGGGCTAGTCACACTGCCTCTCGGACCAACCCACCTCACAGGATTGTTGTTGTGCGGAAAATAGGAGGAGGAAGGTGTGTTGGATATGTTCAATGCCTTGAATTATTTGTAAAAAATACTAAAGGCAGGGTATAAATAAAAATAGTAATTACCAGAGATGAAAGTGCACTGAATAGGATCAAAAGAATATTGGTGTTGAGATAAGTAGGCCTCATAATTTGAAGTGTTTCAGCATCGCCCTGGGCTAGCTGATTGAAATTTAGGTAGGCTAACTTTTACCAAGCTTCTGCAAGTGTCTGAGAAAATATGCTACTGATTTAGAAGTTTCATCAACTATAATTTTTTAAATTCGTAGCAGTTTTTTTTTTTTTGTATGTAAAAGATTGAAAACTATTGGGCTGCTTTGGTGAATAAGAAAGACGCACTGTGCTCCTGTGAAATCCAGAATAATTCTAAATCATTTTCAGGTATGCTTAGCTCTAGAGGTTAGTATCTTATTCCTCCCCAACACTACAATAGGTCTTTTTGTCAGTTTGCATTGAATCCAACATTTGGATGAGAGGGGACAGAGAATATTCCGCCTAGAGCAGCAGAGGATAGCTGTTCCTAATTTCCTAGTTTAGAACATTTTGGGGTTGTGGAACACATTTGAACATGTTGAAAGTTTGTAAAGGCTGCAACCACAAAATGACTGTCATAAGAGAATAAATGTTTACCAAATAAATGTTACCATGGAGGACACAGCCAGTCTCATAACATCTAGTTCAAAGAAAGGCTTACTGTTAAGGTTGAAAGATAAATAACATTCCCTAGAACCTGCATACAAGACAGGTTCTCATCTGAAAAATACAACCTCTCTATTGAATCCTTCATATTGCAAAGAAACCACATGCTATCTCTCAAATCCACACTCACCCTTCCAAAATTACATTTCAATTCTGTCTAGAACAACCTTAACTTATATTTTATTCACAGTTTCACCATCACAAAAACTGGGTCCAAAATGCTCCTCACACAAACATATCCTTGCATCTTCCCAACCCCTTAGATGTTTCTCTGCCCATGCCCAGATTTTCTGCTGCTTCCTTGGTCCTTTTTGTATTCCCTTCTATTCCTGAAACTTTTAATTTCTTAACACAAATGGCATAACTGTTGCCTCTTTTCTTTGAATCCAATATCCTTCAGCGCATGGCAGGAAAAGTTTGAGCATCCATTAATATTAATATTCTAAAGAATGGTGCTGAGTTTTTGTGATCTCAAGCAAATTCTGGGTTGGCAAAGGTGGTCTGTAGTTGGAGGCCTTTGCTTTTCTCTGTGGCATACCTGTTTTTGAGAGCTTAAGCACTTTATAGGGGATCCCAGAGGAGTCTTTGCAATACATAAGTACGTATACACTAGGCACGCACACATCATAATACATACAGTATGGACTCTACTGGAGTGTGGAATGAAGAAGTGAAACTACATGCAGAGGTTGCAAAAATATATTTAGAAAGAATCCATGGAAAGTGGCTGATGAAATAATGAGATTGCCTAATAGTACTGCAGAGCACAGAATTGGAATTGGAGCTTTGCATAGCTGTGTCTCTAAAGATACGACGTTAAAAAAAAAAGAGTGATAGTTGTTAAGAGTTTAACTTACTTGGGTAAAATCTTTAGGTATACGTATATATTTTATTAACATTAGAGAACTGACAATTTACCTTTCACATTTCTATTCATATCAGGAGTAACATCCTTCTTTATGAAAGAAAATTTTGCAAGTGAGTCAAAAACTGAAGAAACATATTTCAGTTCCCTAAATGTGTTACTTCACAGGGATCATGCTGAGAAAATTCCTATCATCTACTGGAGTTCAAATTTGCTCTTTATAGCATGCAAGAGAAGGCTTGCTAAGACGGTGAACACAATCCAACAAGATGTCCCTGTCAAGATCTTATAGACATCCTTATTGGGCTGTATTGCCCCCATTCAGCTGTTGCTATTTTATTTCTTCTCCCCTAAGTTGATTTGTTGGTAGAAGAAGGTATCTTACGACTGTGTTTACATGACTTATAGTTCTCTGGACTTGTAGTTTACTCAGACCAATTTTACGGTTGTACTCATGACACTAAATCATAGACTAACTATATGGGTCAGTTCACACACTCATTAGATTAAAATATTATTGGTTAATTTATGGCTTGGTTGTTTGTATATAACCATTGTTTTTAAAGTGTTTTGATACTTGTCATATTGTTTTAACTGTAATGCTACCCAGAGTCATGTTTAATTATATCAATGTGTTAAATAAACAAATCAAAATTCAGAGTTTTACTTTAAAGATGGATAGAGTATTTTAAATAAAATAAATAAGTATCTGGATCGAAATAGACACAGGGATTCATTCAGCAGACTTGGTATTCTGACGAGAGGAGAAGGAAAGGGATATTGGCAAACTCAGCTTTGCTGAAAGCAGGTGCAAGTTGGTCCCTTATTGTTAAGAAGCACTTGTACAACATTTCAACCCAAAAGAGATGAAATGATACTCATTTCTTGAACAAAGCTGTTCTTTTGTGTAACATTAAGAAACCGTTTTTCTCTTCTGTTTAATCTGGAGAATTGCCTGATAATCTGTGCAACCAGATCTCTGTGCAGCTGAATGGTAAAAACAGTGTCTATTCATTCTTATGTTTCCTTGGTTTCATGACATTAATCATGGGGTCTGCTTGCCACTGAAAGTAAGAATAGCCTCTCTATTCCTATCTGGATTTACTTAATAATCTAGGGCAGCAGTTCTTAGTCCCTGACACCTTTTCAGTCAAATGAATAAATACTTTTAAAATTTCTGTTTTAATTTCTATTACAGTAAATATTGATAGATAATAACCCACATAAACCAAAGGTGATTGGGATCCTCAGTAATCTTTAACAATGTAAAGGTGTCCAGAAACCAAAATATCCAGGAACTGTTGATCTAGGGCAAGCGTTAGTAGTCGACATATACCACAATATTTTGTGACTCAATTGTAAGCTAGTCCATCTTATGAAATGGTCTGGCAGTTAATAGACACAAGGTCCTTGACCACCCCTCAAGACCACTGTAATCTGGGACAGTTTTCCATGCCTGAAACACAAATCTTAGCAAGAACACAAAAATGGAACATTGACACCAGTGGTCTTAGAACCTAGAAGATTGCCTCATTATTTGACCAAAAATAGGGCGGGATTAATTAATAGAGTACTTTTTTCCCCCACTGGCCAAGTTAGTTCATATATTTTGGGGGTGGTGAGTTTGGATTTCATTGTTTTGGTGGTAAATAATTTTGTTATGCATCTCTCTAAAAAGACATATGTTGTGGGAATTATATTGTACAGAGTTTGGAGGAAATTGTGGAAAATGTTAGGGCTGTGCAAAGCATTTTCTCTTTGAAGCAGGGACACAGTTTTACAGGCTTAGCACAGCTGTTTTGAAGATGCTCTGTGGTCATCTGCATTTGTCTGCACATACCATATTTTCACAGAAAGCTTGAAAACACGAAAGCCCATGTACATGTGGAGAGGACCTGGGGCAGGACCCTTTGGAGCAACCATGCCACGTCTTTCAGAGGGTACAATAGCCCTAGTATATAAGCTTCCTTCTAGTACATATTATTTCAGAGAATGAAATATCTGCTGCTTAGTGAATTTAATTAGTCCTTCTCTTTAATCTCTGGAAGCTTGCTAGAGATACTTGACCTCAGTGCAAATTCTTGCACAAAGTCAAGAATGAGACTGAAGAACCAAGAGTTAGATTGAGGATTAAAGAATGGGTTGTACAACTCTGGAAGATAATACAGTAAGTGGGGATGGATCTGAAACTGATTTGTTTTCCACTGCAAGCCCTCGTATAAAATATCTCTTTATTTCTTTCATTGATATATGAAGGACCTAAGAAATATAAGATTCAGAATTTGGTGCTTCAGTTTAGCATATAAAGAAAGATCTTTATATCAGTTGTAATGCAACACTGCTAGAAAGTACATGGTTGAAGAAGATCAGCCTACCTGTTAAAAGTCTAATCATTCACAAACCATTAAGCTTGTTCGACAGTGTTGTATGAACCCACCATTGTGGTTTGTAAACTGTGGTTCATAGCTTTGTGCAAAGATAGACAGCTCACAGGCCATGTGCAGTCTCTCCCATCACACCATTTTTGGTCCTCCAGCAAACCCAAGATAGATTGACAATGTTTGCTGTCAAAATGGCTGGTTTTAACAGCATGATACTTAATTGGTTTATTTTTAAAATAAGATCAGAAATGGAAGCATGAGGCTAGGAGATAAATCACTTCCACTTCTACTTTTAATAATACAAATAATCAACTGCAAGAACCAAAATTATACCAAGTGTTTTGCCATTAAATTTCAATAGCTTTTGGTGTTATAAGTCATTCAGGAGAGTTTTTAAGGATAGACTCCAGAGGCATTTCATTCCTACCCGTAACTCCCTCTCAAATCTCTCCCCTACTACTATCAAAAGCACTATGACTTTAGGGAGATAAGCCCATTAGGTACAATGTTTTGTAGTCATAATATTCTCTACTTCCAATAACATAATATTCAGCTTTTTGCTCCTCTATGCTTTTAGTTAGGGTAGACTCAATTTGTTTCTGCCTTTTTATTCACGAGACAGGAGTACCTTTCAAGAGGAAAAAAATGCAGAGGTATGTTTAGAAATGCAGAGGGCTAAAGAACTAACTATGCCTTGTCTGCTTCTTAAGGTAATTTTCCAAAAAGCTGCACCACAGGAATATAACTGACGTCAGAATTAAAACGGACTGATTTTGGCAATGTTTCTCTTGCTGTGCTAACAAATCCCTGGTTCTGATGAGATCACCAAGGTCTACTCGCTTGCAGTCTTAGATATATAGACATATTCTATCTCTTGGACCTGTATGCTTATGTAGCTCTAAGCTGCATGAGCTTAATTGTACACAGAATCTTTGCAGATATATTTTACAGCAGAATGTTTACCTTTGTGTAATTTATTGCACTTTTTTGTGATGAACTATAGTGTAAGGGCACTGAGCAGGGCACTGAGGAGCTAATGGGAGAGGTGATATTTTGGTCTGGGAACTTGAAAGTTCACTAAAAACAGTTGTTAGCAAGCTCTGTCATTTTGTATATATGGTGTGATGTTGCGTGCATTATAAGAGGGAGAGAGCTTACGGTGCAGTGGGGTATGTGTGTGTGTGCTGTTGTCATTGTGAGGAAAGCATCAGTTCCTGTGTATGCCCCTGACTGTAAGTCTGATCTGCCTCAGGAAAACTGCAATATTGGTCATGAGTTGGGATGGGAGAAGATGGAGTTAAGCATGAGTGAATATATTAGTTGTAAAGGATTTTATGTTCGTTTATCTTTCCTGGTATCTTTTTAAAAAATATCTGCATAAGATGCTAAAACTTTAATGCAGTTGTATCTCAGCCTTTATATTGTCAGCTCCCAGAGTTCCCCCAGCCAGTATGTTGAATTAATGCTCGTAAGTAAATAAATACACATTGTATAGATATCAAATATTATTAATAATATACATATACATGGCCAAACCTTCATGAGATTTTGTGCGAGAATGGCGTGTTTTTGCAAAATTTCACTACCTGGCAGGATTTCAAGATTAGTGGGGTTCTTGTAGATGCATTGTGATTGGTATGACAACTACAGGCTCCTCACGGCCAAACTCTTAAGGCTGGGTTTCTCAAACTTTGGCAGCTTTAAGATGCGTGGAATTCAACTCCCACAATTCCCTAGCCAGCATGTTGGTTGGGGAATTCTGGGAGTTGTAGCCCAAACATCTTAAAGCTGTCAAGGCTGAGAAACACTGCTCTAAGGCAGAACTGTTCTAAGGTAAAACACTCCATTCTGTTTAAATTCCCCTTTGAAATTTGTCTGGTGGTACCTGCTCAATTATATAATTTGTGCATTGTTACATTGATCCAGACGTCTGGCTGGTGTCTTTATTCTGCATTGTTCAATCACTCAGTGTCTATTATTGGTCCATCTGCATGACTGATAAAAAAGGAGTGTGTGCCTTTTTTGTTTGTTTTTTTGTTTGTTTTTTGAAACAAAAAAATCAGATTTTTCCAAAGCCACAGTGACTAGTATTCATAAAACTATTTATTGATAGTGAATTTACCTGATTACTTCAATTACCTGAAGCCATTCTATCAGACTGGAAACTGCCTGATAAAGAAAATGAAAGAGTAAATATATTCTTTACGTACATCATTTAGGATAGTAAGGCTATATTTGAAACTGCAATTATGAGTTTTTAAAGGATTTTTCTCTGTGTCTGAGAACCACTCTCCGTGTCAGAATACATCTTCAAGAGGAAAGTAAGATTAAGAGCAGAGTGTCTAAAGGAATTTGTCACCTTGAGAACCATGAAATGAAGGAAGACTTGTTTTAAAGAGAGCCAACATTAACATACTGTGAGGTTTGTAAGTAAACTGTTATTTTCCCCTTAGAAAAAAGGAAGTTTTCTCCTATTTAGACTGAAATTAGGCTCATTGACAACCATACTAAAAGGGCTTTGAAAATAAATTAAGTACAATCTGTGCATATCAGATTCAATGCAGGATTTTTTTTCCTGATATCTGCCTTAAGAGTTTCCTAAAATTAGGTAAATTACAGGGAGATGGCATTACCCACAATGCAGGAATGGGTCCTGAAGATGGGTGGAACTTGTAGAGATGGCCAAATTGGTGTCTTTGATAAGAGAAAAAGACATTCAATAATTCTATGGTTTACTGGAAACCTTTATAAACTTTTTGGATGAAACAGAAAAAAGATGAACTTATGGCTTATGGTTTTGATAATATAAAAATAATTATAGAAGTAAAAATTATGATGCAATCATAGAATAAGAGGTAAATTTATATTAATTTAAAATAGTTATAAAGAAAATTGGAAACTACTTCTTTAGACTTTTTTTCCCCCTTTTGTGCACTTTTGGCTTTGTTTCCTCTTTTTCCCCTCTTCTTTTTTGTTCTATATATTATTTACTGTTTTTATCTTTATAACAATTTTAATAAAGTTATGCTATTCGTAAAACCAACGGCCAATTTTTACCCTTGGGTTTCTGTAGAAACCTGAAAAAATTAAGTGACCTCTAGAAAATGCTGGTATAGATAACAGTTCTGAGATGTTCTGATTGGAGAAATCAGGGAAAGGGGTAAAAAATAAGTAAATCAAAGAGAAAATAGTGATTTCAATTGTATTGTTGAAATCAGTGGTGGGATTCAAAAAGTTTTACCACCGGTTCGGTGGGCGTGGCTTGGTGGGCATGCTTTGCACATGTGCACACATTTTGCGTGTGCGTGCCAAACGTGCACTTTGTTCAGGTGCAGAGGTGTTTGCGCAGGCGCAGTGGTATTCCAACTCACCTCCTGCAAGCCTGCACTCTCCCAGTCGCTTCAGCAGCTGCTGCGCAGCACTCTGCTGTGCCGTGCAAAGCAGCTGTGCTTCAAAAGCAGAGGATAAAGGTGTGTATAGGAACCTGGGCAGGCGGGCCCAACAGCAGAGCGGCAGAGAGAACTGGTTTGGTCTCCGCCGCTTATCGCTGCTACTGACTCAGCAGAACCGGGCCGAATCTGTAGAATACCACCACTGGTTGAAAGCTATCCCTTTCTGTGTGCCACAGGTCAGAATTAAAAAGGGTGGGGTTTCAATGGTGTAGTTCCAGTCTGCACACAAAAGGGATGGACTTCAGCTATGACCTTGAGGTTTTGTTTTTTCTAAATCATTTCATTGTGGATGCCTTTAATTGCGATATTAAATCTGGAGGGTGTACCTGGATAAGTAAGACCAGCCTTTCACCATGCCACGCGGGAAGATTTGCAACAATGGTGCAGCGATGAAATCCCTGCCTTCTCTAAGTTTCCTTCTGATACTAGATTCACACATCACACAAAGCTATAAGGCAGTTTACTGGCTTTGGCTTGAACAAGCAAAGCAATATCCATAAACTATGATCAAACAAACCTGTAGATATATTGGGACTACAACTCTCAGAACTTCCAATTATATTATATTGATTGGGAATTCTGGAAGATGTAGTTGTAACACATCTGGAAGTTTCCCAGTAGGGAAGACTGGATTGGTGTTTCCTTGGCTGAGTTAGAAGACAAGGCATACAAATTTCTAATTCCAAGGAAGCATTATTTTTCTTTGGTGAAGCAAACTGTTGGCAGTTCTGAGTGAGGATTATGATCCTGTTATTAATCTTTTCTTTATGGCATCTGTAGTCTTACATATTTGTTCATTTAAAAATATGACTACTGTTGGCCAAATGTGCCTCCAGTCCCTATAAATCTTTTGTTGTGCAACCCCTTGTGTAGTTGCTGGAATCTTACAGTTTGCATGATCTGGTCAAACAAAAGTTGTATTTCATTGGCAAGCTTTCTATATTTTCCCACTTCAACTATTTCTGCTGCACTGTTCATTTCTCCTTCCATTGCTAAGGAGAACGCAAAATAATTGCTGCATAATATCTTTTGATTGTTAATGCTAAGGTGTTTTGGTTTGTAAGCATCTTTAAAGTGAGGTAAAACATACAGAGCAGAGATTCCTCTAGTGGAAAACTATAATTTTTTTGACTTTTAAAAAATATCTAACTAAAACTTTTCCTGCTATGAGGAAAAATATAGTATTTTGAAAGTGTAACGAAATGTTGAAAACATACCTTTTGCTAACTCTACAAAAACATCATAGTGATTGCTTTGTTCATATCACTGAAATCTTCAAAATTTTATTTGGTATCGTTATAATGCGCAGGTGTACTAGAATTTAATTTTACTTTTTCTCTGCAATGTTTTTCTGCCCACGATAATTAGTGCAGCACACATTTTTTGTGTGTATCCTATATGCTACCCAAACTAATAAGAGTATTGCATTTCATATCATGTTGGGGAAATAGAGGAATAAACATGTTTGTATTAGGGGTGTGTTTTCTCTCCCTGTTCTGCATAAACCACAATGTGGTACTTAATCTTGGAAACCAGGAAGCACAAAATGTTTCTTTTGGTAGAAATTAAGGTAGCTTTCCTACCAGGATTAAAAAAAATAGCAAAATAGGCTGTTCTCTGCTCCCTGACACGAGTCACAAAGCAAATAAGCAGAGGCTCAAGACAGGGATGTACACATGGAAGAAAGATGGAATTTTTTTGTTAATTCTCTGACCGATTTGCTCAATATTATCTAGATGTCATAACACTCTATTTGTTAAATACAAAATTGTTATAGTCAGCCATTTTATTGCCAAATAAAAATGTTCCTCTTCTTTTAGTTATCTTTCAGTAAAATAAATATCTGATTGGATAATTATGCTTTAAGTTGTCAGTCTCAACCTATAAATGACTTGTTCTAAAAACTTTCTTCCTTCCTCCCTCCTCTCCCAATTTCTTTTCAGAGGGTACTGACTAGGAAACAAGAGATGATGGCTACAAGAATGAGTAGTAAAACTGGATTGTGTGCCATAAAGAAAAAAAAACAGAGGAATCTGCATCTCTGTGTGTATAGATTTGATGTAAAGAGAGTATAAGCATTTGTATACATGATAACATGCTTACTGCTTTTAAATAAAAATATTCACAACAGTTTGGTTTGTAGAAATGTTCTCTATCTGTTCAGGAGTATATTGTCTAACACAAGGGCTAGAGTCATGACTTTTAGAAAAACGACCTCTCAAAAATTTAGGTCTGAAATCCTGTGTCTAATTATTTGCAGCTTTATGAGGCAAATATCCTAAGGCTATCAATGGGCTGTTAATCAAATATCCCAAAATATGAAAGAAGTGTGAAGGAGAAATGAAGATGCGATCTTATTCCTTTTTATAAAGAAGATGCAAAATCAAAATTGGCAACATGCAGTCTTTTTTGTATTCTGTTCTAAATTTCATCATGTTTGCAGTGAATGTATTTATCTCCCCTTGGAGATGTTATCTATTCTAGCATTTTCATATCACATCACAAATGACCCAGAAACTTTCTGCCACCCCCATGAAGAGAACATATGTGTAAGCCTTGGGTCTCTTTCATAATCTCCCTCCTCTGCTTGGCAGGTTAAACGGAAGCACAGATGTGCATGTAGGGTTTTTTCTTTTCTTTTCTTTTCTTTTTGCTTCAGTAAAAATTTCTATATCCATATCTCCCCATACCAAGAAGCAGGGGAATTATTATTTCAATAAAGCAGAAAAGGTGATATACTGGTGTGGTGTGTTTATATTTCTACATTGAGTTGTTGTTCACTAAATTGCTGTCACCTCCCCAGTTTAAAAGGTTTTAACTTTCCACAAACAGATCTTGTCTTAGATCCACAGAATGCAATTGCAAGATCCTGTTAATGAATAAAGAAGATTAGAGTCATGGACGGTCTTCTGATGATAGGGAGATATATATTCCTAGCTGTTGCAAGGGATGTTTTCATATATAATCAGAACTAGCACCAGGTGTAACTTTAACCTTCCTTCCTTCCTTCCTTCCTTCCTTCCTCCTTCCCCCCTTTTGAAAAAATTCACAAGTTTTAAAATATTACAAACTACATGTGGATAAGATAGGATAAAACAGGATCAACAAAAGCTGATTAAAATAGTATGAAGTCTAACACCCTGGGCAAAAACTTTTTTCTCAACATTGTAGAGCTATCAGGCTGAGTACCAATGGTTCTTGTGTCTGGGAAGGGTGTTTCAAAATTAGGGTGGGGAGGAAGATAACTGAACCAATCATATTCTGGCTCATCACTTGTCACTTTAAAGAGTTTTCCAAATTTAAAAAGATAAAAGGCTGTCCTGAGTTGGTCTAGCCTGATCTTGTAAAACTATGGAGGTAGATGATATGGAATGTTTCCTCAAGCAGAATAGAAAGACAGATGATTTTCTGGACTGGGTGCTTTCATCAAAGTGGATTGGTAAGAAAAGTTGTACCTTTTGTAATTTGAATTGAATAGAAAGATACTATTCATAAGTAATCTCTCTGATCTTCTAAGAGAACGTTATTGCTCCAAAGTAGCTACAGGCCTCGATCTGTGACAGTCTTATTTGTCAGATACATAAATCCTGAGCTTGTGAGCAGTCCTTACCAGAGTTTTACTCTTTGCCCTGACTCTCTCTGTTCTGCCTTTGGGTTATTAGTTTAATTCACACAACGTTCACAAGCATAAGCAATATATGAATATGAGTATGTGTCTGTTAAAAATGTTAACAGTATTGTGTTCTGACAAAACCTAATTACTTTCTTCCAACTGATAAATTATCCTGACCTTTATTAGTATGCATTTGCTCAAAACTAAAACTTACTCAGTGAACTATGAACAGTTCAACATTGGAACTAATGACCCAGAATGGCTCCCTTGATTTGGTTATTTTCAGGCAGAAACTAGACAGTCATTTGTCTGGAATGTTTTAATTTGTATTATTGTGTTGAGCAGGGAGCTAGACATAATGGCTTTTTCCAATTCTAGGATTCTCTGATTCTTGTCAATATCCTTTTGAAATGCTGCTGCAGAGGTTAGTGCCCTGGAGAAGATGCTCCAGGGCACTAACCCTGTATATCTTCTTTTTTCAGGAAAGTCTTAATAGTGTAGCTGCTGCCAGCCAGCAGTTGCCTTCTCAAAGAGGTAAATGCAAGTAATTGTTTTTTTAAGTCTATTCTTTCTCTTTAGGGTGGCCACTGATCATAACATTGACAATACAACTGCCATGCTGAGAGAATGGTTGAAGAACGTACAAAAACTCTACCACTATGTCGAATGGAGGCCAATGGATGACCCTCAGTAAGTATTGCAGCAAATTTCTAAGTTACTTGGTGGAACAAGTGTCAGCACATTAAGCTTGGGAAGGCAGGTTGGGATTAAAATTCTTGGTTAACCTTAGATATTTTGAAAATATGGTGGGTTTTCCTCTCCCTAAAATCCTCCTGATGCTTGCTTAATGGGCGGTGAATTGAGAATTGGCTCTCTACGATACACATACAGAAGTTTTATTGGATTGACAAGTAGGGAAAAAATGGGAGATTCCACAATTTTCTCTCAGCCTGCCCTCTTCCCCACTAGCTATTTCGTTCAACACAGAGCTGTCTTCAAAAATGGTGTCTGATGTCATGCTACCCCCATGAAGTCCAGTCAGATGTGCCAATGCACTTTTCCAAATCTGGCTACAGCCCTGTGGGAGTTCTGGACAACTCCAAGGATAAGTTTGATTGGCTGTTTGGAGGAAAAGATGGCTTTTGGAGCTTTGTTTCAGCTGTAGCTCAACTTTTTCAGCCTGCTGGGACAGGTGGGAGGGAAGAACAGAATCCACTAAACTATACCTCTCCATTGGCCCTGCTGTTCTAAGGACAGTTGTTCTAATTCAGCACATGACATTGGAGAGTTATTTATATAGGGTAAGGTGTTCCTGGATTGTGGATTCCTGCTACTACATCAATAGCAATAGGAGTAGCACTCTGATTTATATGCTGTTTTATAGTGCTTTATAGCACTCTCTGAATGGTTTATAATGTCAGCATATTGTCCCCAATAATATGGGCCCTCATTTTACTGATATCGGAAGGATGGAAGGGCGAGGCAACCTTGAGGCAGTTAGGATCGAACTCCTGGCTGTGGGCAGAGTTAGCCTGCAATACTGCATTTTAACCACTGTGCCACCACAGCTCCACTGGCATATGTGCTCAGTAGTGTGGTTAGCTTTTTGGTATTAATGGATGTTCTGGTGAAGAAAACACCAGCAAAGCTTGTGTCAGCTGAAAAACATGACACATGACTTTCATCAAAATGACAACGGCAGGGAGGTAATGATGTATCTCAAGAGCTATCTGTTTGGGGCAAATAGCGTAACATTGCAACAGGTATAGAGAAAGGAATGAGGCTTGCATTGTGAAACTGTAATACCTCTTGTGTCTCTCTCTGGTCCCCTGTTTACCTCCTATGGATGCTGCTACAGTTAGCAATTAATTCTCTGTTGTGTCATTATTTTCTGAATTTCTACTGAATTTTTGATACAAATCCACACACAGCTATATTCTAATCATTATTTAGTTGAAGGATAAAACTATTGCTGTGTACGGTAAGGCTACCAATGGCCATTAATCAACTGATTATATTTTGCCACCAGCATTGGGAACCGCAAATCTTTGCGTCGGAAATTCCAGAAGCCATTCAGGGAACCGAATGTCAATCCAAAAGGCCTCTGCTTTGATCTTGCATGACTCATATTATACCCTAACCTCTTTCAATCTAGAGTAGAAATTTGCCAGGAAAATTTGCTGTGCTAGGCTTCCGTGCCAAATCTTGGCACTACTACAGAACACATCTCCTGTTCAAAATGCCTAAGCAGGATATTGAAAGTGTGCGTGATTTTGTTTTTGAGGTTTGCACCACACTAATTTTCTGTCCCTCCAGGAAAGTAGTAGTAAAAAAACAGGACCACCTAGACCAGATAAACTTTAGCTGTGTGTGTAGAATCTGTTTTGTTAACCACTGTTGCAATTTGCAGGTAATGGTGGAATAATATAAGGCCCAACCTTACGTGACCATCAAGAGAGGTTTTTCCACGGTTTGGAGGGGATGTGGTTGGTATGCTGCCTGCATCCCACAGATGGGGTTTCACTTGTTTGCGCAGCCCAGTGCGAGTCCATGGACTGGGGATTGGGGACCCCTGATATACACAGTGTGCACAATTATTAGGCAAGGGAATCTTTTGACCATATCATCATTTTTACATATATCTTCCACTCCAAGCTATATAAAATTGAATGCTTATTGGATATAAGCGCATGAGGTGATGTAGCCTATAAGGAGATCAACGCCCTATATTAAGGTGTGCATAATTATTAGGCAGATTCTTTGCCTCAGGCAAAATGGACCAAAAAGAGATTTAACTGACTCTGAAAAGTCAAAAATTGTTTTTTTTTTTAAAAAAATGCATTCAGAGGGTTGTAGCGTTCTTGAAATTGCTAGGATACTCGGGCATGATCACAAAATCATCAAACGTTTTGTTGCAAAAAGTTAACAGGGTCGCAAGAAATGTGTTGAGAAAAAAAAGACACACATTAACTGCCAAAAATTTGAGAAGAATCAAACGTGAAGCGACCAGGAACCCATTATCCTCCAGTGCTGTCATATTCCAGAACTGCAACCTACCTGCAGTGCCCAGAAGTACAAGGTATTAAGTGCTCAGAGATATGGCCAAGGTAAGGAAAGCTCACCACTGAACAAGACACATAAGTTGAAACTGAGCCAAATTATATCTGAAGACAGATTTTTCAAAGGTTTTATGGAGATATGAGAGTGACCCTTGACGGACGAGATGGATGGGCCCATGGCTGGATCAGTAATGGGCACAGAGCTCCACTTCGACTCAAATGCCAGCAGAGTGGAGGTGGGATACTATTATGGGCTGGTATAATTGAAGATGAATTAGTTGGACCTTTTCAGGTTGAAGATGGATTCAAAATCAACTCCCAAACCTATTGTCAATTTTTAGAGGACGCTTTCTTCAAGCAGGGTCCTGGAAAAAGTCTGCATCTTTTAAGAAACCATGATTTTTATGCAGGACAATGCTCCATCGCATGGGTTGAAGTACTCCACTGCGTGGCTAGCCAGTTAAAGGCCTTAAAGATGAAAGAATAATGCCCCCTTCTTCACCTGACCTAAATCCTATTGAGAACTTGTGGGCCCTTCTTAAATGGGAGATTTACGGTGAAGTAAAACTGTACACCTGTCAGCCTTGGAAGCCATATTTTACTTGGAAGCTTCGAGGCTGCCACATTCAGTGCCTCAGAATTTGGAAGGGGGAATTTCATAGAGATGTGGAAGATTAGACTCAACAACATTCTTTCTTAAGAATGTCAAGGACATGTTACCCTGCACCTGGAGACGAGTGTCTGGAGGAATGTCTCCACTTGGGACAACATTTGCTTGGACCATGTGATGGACTGGTGGATGCAAGGGATGGATCTCTGAATTTCTATTGGGAAGAGAAAACCCGGAACTCTCAGATTTGTACCAATATGACAACTCTAATAAAATGGAACTTTGAGAAAATGCTTGTCTCGGAGTTTATTGGGTTGGAGTTTGTTAGTTGGAACGCTGACAACACCTTTCCGAACAGTGTCTGGGAGGCTGTGGTTGCTGCTGCATGAAAAGTTGATCGTCAACAGATCAAGAAACTGACAGTCCATGAATGGAAGGTTTATGACTCATTGAAAGAAGGGTGCTATATTGGTCACTGATATATTTTTTTTTGAAATGTCAGAAATGTTTATTTGTACATTTTGAGTTGTTTGTTTATTATTCTCACTTTAACAGATGAAAATAAACGAGTGAGATGGGCAGATTTTCATTTCTCCATTTAGTTGCATAATAATTCTGCACACTAATAGTTGCCCAATAATTGTATACACACATAGATATTCTCCTAAGAAAGCCAAAACCTCACTTTTACTTTCACATTACTTTCTTAAATATTCAGGTTTGAGATTTATTAGCATTTTGGATTGACAGAGACTTCTGTAGTTGTTCAATAATAAAATTAACCCTCCAAAATACAACTTGCCTAATAATTGTGCACACAGTGTAAAACAACTAGCTGTACCATGTCTATTCATAAGCAAGCTAATTGCATTCAGTGCTACAAACTCCTAGATAAATGCAGAGAGAATTGCAGCTTAAGAATATCTTTTTAAAAAGTTCTCCTGCTTTATTATTGCTGATAGTAAAGAAGGAGCCTGAAAGGTTAAAAACAAAAAACAAAACCTGTGTTGCACAGGCCTCTTTCACAGGCAGCAAGTAGAATTATTTTCAGACATAGAGGTTGCAGATCAAAGCTGTTGAAAGATCTAAAAATGCTGCTTTTACCCTGCTGGATCAGACTAGAAAACAAGTAGCCCACATTCTGCTTCTTGGTCAGCCAGTGATTTCTGGGAACGTACAATGTGGGCTGTTGCAAATGATGGTTATCCCATCGTTTATTGTGTAACTGGTGATATTTCTATACGGAGCTTTCCCTCTTCATAAGCAGTTTGATAACTATCTTTTGCCTGTGACTTTTCATATTCTTTTATCAAGCTGTTTATTCTGTAAAAGTCCACCCCTGGATGAAATTCTGCATGCAAACTTTTGTATGATTACCAACCTAGAGTGCCAGGTCTATGGAATTTTTTTAAAAAACATATTTATGTACAGTTCTCCGTCATTCACAAGCACTCATATAGGACAAGCAGTGCAGTGAAGCTGTATGTTCCAGTAAGTCCTTGGTACACACTCCAGGAATAAATTTGGAAGTGTTTGTTCAGAAGCATCATTCAAATTTGCTGCTCTAACCTTTTGGGAGCATTTGAGGTGACTGACTATATTTGTTCCACCTGATTTTTTAAAAATCAAAATACTGAACTAAGAAGAAAAAAAAAACATACTCAGCCTGGCAGAAAACACAGGTTTCTTTTACTTTCTTCATTTGTTAGGTTTTACCCAGAGGAAATTGGACCAAAGCACTGGCCAAATTCCAGATTCACTCATGTGATGAAACTGAGACAGGCTGCTCTGAGGACTGCAAGGGAAAAGTGGTCTGACTACATCATGGTAAGATTAAAAACTTTCCTTCCTTCCTTCCTTCCTTCCTTCCTTCCTTCCTTCCTTCCTTCCTTCCTTCCTTCCTTCCTTCCTTCCTTCCTTCCTTCCTTCTTTCCTCCTTCTCTCCTCCTTTCCTTTCCTTCCCTTCCCTTTTCCTCCCTCCCTCCCTCCCTTCCTTCCCCACGATTCTCAGTAGACTGTAACTAGGAATGCTGGGATTGCAGTCACTACATGATGCAGAAACCCGGTCTTATATGATCTCTTTGCTTAGTGATAGAAATTCCAGTTTAATTGATGTTGTACGGAATACTTCTATTTCCTCCAGAGTATGTTCCAAGATTATCACTAGGTCACCAATACATGCCTGTTATTTATAAGTTTCTCTTTTAATCCTCACTCCAACAATTCTTCCATCTCCTTATATCTCTATTCAATTTTTCCAAAGCTAACATAAATAACAATGATGACATGGAACATTTTTTACTAATCCCTTCCTGTATCTCACAAGTATTCTTCATTTCCCATTCCCCATTATGTGTGCCTTTTGTGAAATGTACATTGATTTTGCCTGTTTTGTAAAAATCTCACCAAAGTCCTGTGATGATAGATCTCTGATGGACATGTCTTCATTATGTTCTTTTTGCTGATTCGCAAGAATTCCAGGAGTTGTAGCTGTTAATATTCAGTTTGGGATTAAAAGAACATCAAAACTGCTTTAGTTTCAGTTGGATTTAGGTGGATAAAATGTAATGTTTTTTTATTTCCATTTTTCTAGTTCATCGATACTGACAATTTTCTGACCAACCCAGAAGTATTGAATCTAATGATAGCAGAGAATAAAACTCTTGTGGCTCCAATGCTTGAATCTCGAGCTCTCTACTCTAACTTCTGGTGTGGAATGACACCTCAGGCACGTATTGTTACTGTTTTATTTATTTAAACAAGATATATGAGCAAGGGAAAATAGATCGAATCCAAGAGAATTTGAATTTCTTTTTCAACTCTCAAGGGGAAAAACAAGAATGTGATTAGCATATGAATAAGATACAAATAATACGAATGAAAGATAACTCTGGTCTATCAGACTGAAGGCCCATATACTTGGGTCCCCTCAGCCTGGAAGGTCTCGTCTACAAATTTATT
The DNA here is from genome assembly GCF_049901715.1 of Pseudonaja textilis. Lineage (NCBI taxonomy): Eukaryota > Metazoa > Chordata > Lepidosauria > Squamata > Elapidae > Pseudonaja > Pseudonaja textilis. Next base: position 95,666,349 of record NC_141992.1, read on the forward strand.
TTAGCATTCTTTCAAAGCCGTTTAGCTGCATCTTATGCAAATGGTGTTGTGCCGTAGTAAAATTAAGCCATTAAGGGAAGAGTCTTAAAATATAGTAGCAACTTAGGGACCATTTTTTTCTCCTTCTCTAGTTTTTATATTGTACTTTCAGTCCAGTGACTTCATTCTTATTTTATGACTTTCCCTTCTGGGGATTAACTGCTGATTTACATATGAAGTTCAGATGTGCAGTTGGAATAGGATGTATCAACTGTTTTATGGGACGGGAAGCCAAACCTTCTTATGTTTGGCATGATGTTGGCTAGTTAACTTGGTTTGCATACATTTCTGGATTTATATTCCTACGAACTAGGAACAGCCCCATTAAATCCCAGTACATTGTTGAGAAAGAGCTAAAGACAGGTCAATAAAGAGAAAAAACAGCTTGATTCTTCACCAGAATTATGTTTCAGCTCGGCTCGACTATTTTTGTGAGTCATATTTTGGAATAGTCTTCAGATCTCCCTGTTTTTGTATGATACCTTTGCATTTTAGAACAATGTTGAAAAGTTGTATTTCTAGAATGTATTGTTAGACATCTGTTTATATAACTAAAAGAACTAGTCACAAAACTAGCACAAAATAATTGCCAGTTCATGTCAAGTACAGCTACCTAGAGTGAGATTACATTTACTGGGTTATAAATCTTCCCCTTAACCAAAGGAGAATCCCATCATTAATGATGTGATGGAATGTAATTCGGATTTCCAGGAAGGAAGAAGTGCATTTGAGAGGAGGAAGAGACATATTGGTTCAGATATTTTGTATGAGAGAAAGAGAGTGAAGACACTCCTGCCTAATAGTTCCCAGAGTGTATGCTTTATGGGAATGGTAGCATGCTTTACTTTGATAAGATTCTATCTATAGATGAGAAACAATAAAGAACCACAATATGTTTTTCTTGGTTTTGGGGAGCCTGACATAATACTCTGTATTGAATGTAACAATAGTTTAGATAGCTTTCAGCTTTTTGAATAAATATATTGGCAAGCAGGATCACGGTCATTTATTATAGGCAAGAAATTTAAAAGAAGAGTTTAATACTATATATTCTTTTTTTTTAGGGCTATTACAAGAGGACACCAGATTATCCTCTGATCAGGGAATGGAAGAGAACTGGTTGCTTTGCAGTCCCAATGTTACATTCCACATTTTTGATTGATCTGAGAAAAGAGGCATCAGATAAGCTGGCATTTTATCCTCCACACCAAGACTATACCTGGACCTTTGATGATATCATTGTTTTTGCCTTCTCAAGTCGCCAAGCTGGTAAGGAGCCATTTAAAAATTGTGAGTTCAGGAGCACTTGGATATCCTGTGACATTATTATACATAAAGAGAGCTTCAAAAATTAAAAAAAATCATAAATAAATTTCAACACGGTTTGAATGGTAATAGAATACTTATTGTTCCTCACATATAGACAGAATCTTGGCAAACTAAAACATACTATCATGATTGATAGTATGATGATGATTTTACAAGAGAAAGTAGACATGAAGTTGGAAATGAGGACACCAGATACCTGAAAAATATTTTCACCTCTTCTCAATTATGGCATTTAACAGATGAACGGAGAACTGACAAGAATAGTAGTCAGCTGCTTGGCTTAGAATATGAAGATTGTAAAGGAGCAGACACACACAATAATTCTCTCCACAAACAACCCTGTGGTATTAAAATGTCAGAAAATGTTTCTGTTATTAATAAACTGGGCCACAACTAGACCAGATGACCAAGCTTGGATTCCTCTCTCTTTTCCCTGCTGGTTAAAAAAAGACAGATTTCTTTTTTTAAAAAAGTTACAATTTATTTTCAGCTTCATACTGGGAATGCTCTTTGTTTTGTCTGCAGCTTCTTAAACTGCGTCTTCTGGAAATTTTAACTGCTGCTTTCATTTTTCAGCCCACTGCAGTAACTGGGACATGTTTTATTTTTCCCTTGTTGGTTTCAGTGGTTTCTAGTTCCCCTGCCAAGTCTCAAGAACCAAAGAAAGGACAGGTGTGTATTGGAGCACATCTTGCCTACCCATGGGACAAAAATAGCATGTCAAGCTGCAGCCGGGTTCTTTGGCCCAGCCTTCTCCATCAAGGGCCCAGTGTTTCTAAAGGCTCTTGCATTCTGAGTTGGAGATGATGATGCTGTGATGAGTCCTGTGCCCAATGTTTTGGTAGTTCAGGAGCTTCACAGGGGGTTATATTTTAGCAAAGCCAGTTGAAAATGCATAGGCTGAACAAGCCAAGGACAACTTCATTGTACAAACACGGGCAATGCATTCACGTTCATTAGGAAGTGAGAATAGACAAATTACTCCTCACAGAGGGCAGTCTAGTTGTAATTCTTGGTTTGGCATTAGAAGCAAGCTGTTAATCTGACAGCCAACAGGAAAGCCAACTGGATTGTTTGTCCATGTAGATCAATATGCCTGCTCACCTGGAAGCTCATCTTTCAAATTAAAAGTTGTGAACTTTTCCACCCAAGGCCTTAAGAAATCATTTGTTAAAATGAAGTCATTGGCTGGGGGGATCTAAAACCACTTTCCCCCCACCGGACTGTACTGTGACTGCATCAGTGACTGTGGTAGTCATGCTGTGTAAAAGAAATAGGATAAAATAAGAGAATAATAGAGTAGGAAGGGATTTTGGAGGCCTTCTAGTCTAACCCTCTGCTGAAGCAGAAATCCTGTATTATTTCAGACAAATGATTGTCCAGTCTCTTCTGAAAAACCTCCAGTGTTTCAAGATTCTTGGGTAGATTTTATTTCATTTTTTGAGCAAGCCTCCTAAAATACAAAGTACCATTTTCAGGCATGTTCTTTTGGCAGCTCCGTTGCTTGTTCTCTTCTTAATTTGTGTTCGTTCAGAGTTAAAGCCATTGTGGTTGTCCTTGCCCTCTTTCCAAGAGATTATCAAAAACTCAACCATCTTTATGTTTATCCCTTCCATTTTCTTTTACTGCTCTGTTGGGGACACTCTTCTTTTAATTAATTTTGTGCGGCTCGAGTCTGATTGATCCTGAGCTGCTTACAAAAGTTTAAAATACAGAATAAAAACCACAACATATCTAACAATAGAGTAATTGCTCGTAGGCTTGCTGTACTGCGACTCCTTTCCTCCTGCTGCCTTTTTCTTTTGTCTGCATCATTGAGACAGAGGGCAGAGATCTGTTTATTGTGTTCAGTGTCATGTTTAATGTGTATGAATAACAGAGGGGACAGTTTGGCTATGTGGTAGAGGCTCTGCAGCCTTTGACCCTTTAGAACAGTGGTTCTCAACCTGTGGGTCACAACCCCTTTGTGGGTCGAATGACCCTTTCACAGGGGTTGCCTAAGACCATCGTAAAACACATATTTTCGATGGTCTTAAAAACTAAGCCGTTGCGGGTCACCACAACATGAGGAATTGTATTAAAGGGTTGGGGCATTAGGAAGGTTGAGAACCACTGCTTTAGAAGAATCTTGAGGAAGGTGGAGTTCAGGACTTGCCCTTAAAGACAGGCAGGAGCCCTATGGAAACATCCTTTCTTTACGAGCACAGTTTTTCTCCTGCATCTCCAGTGTTCCTTCTCGTTCCAGACATTCAGATGTACATTTGCAACAGAGAACATTATGGTTACCTTCCTGTGCCGCTGAAGCCACACCAGATGCTAGAAGATGAAGCGGACAATATTGTTCACATGCTAAGTGAAGCGATGAGTAAGTTCCATGTTTGGCTCACATCCCTACTATTTTGGTTTCCAATGATACAAATCTTGTGTTTTTATTGTGTTCTAATTAACTATTCAGCAGTGAATACATTTTGGAAACAAACATTCCCACCCCTCTGTCCCATTATTTCAATTCCTTAGATAATAGGTTAAAACTTCATGGGTCCAAAGGATGGAAAATAATGCATGTTGATTATCTGAAGAACTTTTTTATATATATTTCTGTGTAAACTGCTAATTCGTTTTTAGATAGATTTTAAAAATAGCTATTACAAGTGGCCAGCCATTAGATGGCAGCAAACTGTAAGCTCTGGAGTTTTGCCACCTAGATATAGTAGCCCTACTATTAGTTTGCCACATTGATTTTGATCATGACAGACATAAACATTTCAATATTGCATCATCTATTATTGGGCCAGAAACATGCAAAGCATAGAATAATAATAGTGCCATTAGCTGTCAAGGTCCTCTTGTCTGGCTTAAGGCACTTTTGTCAGGGTGGCAAATCAGAAGCTAAGTAGACCCATGTTAAACCACACTATAGTTTGATATTGACTTAGTATGCTGAGTCAATGTTTTGAAACAACCATGGCTTGGCCCAAAATGCTTATCAGTATCCATCACTGGGAACCATAGAGGGCTATGTAGCTCTTCAGATTTAAAGAGGAAAAGCCAGTCTGGGGTATACAAGAATCCATGAAGCATATATTGGCAACTCCTTAAGCAGCTGTGTCTTTTTGTGGAATTGCACAGCTGCCTTGCAATCTTTGAAAAAGATGCATTTGGTTAAAGGCATTGACAGATGTTACACAGATACAGACACATACACCAAATCGTATAGACCCCTAAACTATGATTAACCCTAATGGGAACTGATGCTGTAATTTGAATTGGGGACCACAGTTTTGATGGCTGAGTCTTGGATATTATTTACACAGCTGTCTCACTTGTTTTAACAAATCACAGTGCCAAATTGCTGGTGGCAGGTTAAATTGTAAGCTCCTGAAATCTTTCCTCAAATGCAACCACTTGTGAACTGCCCACTGTTGTAAATTAAGTTTAATAAGACTACTTTTATTGTAAGGAAGGAAGTGTACTCATAGTAATATAGACCCCAGAAAGTTGTTAATCTATCAACCAGCCTCAATGTGAAACCCTGCCATTGAAGCCCCAAGCCAACTGGCAGAGCCAGGTTTTTAAGCTCTTGTAGAAGATCAGGAGGGTTGGTACGGACCTTGCTCTGGGGGACAAAGGCAGGTGCAAGGGCAGAGAAGTCTCTTTACCTGGACTCCACCTGCCAGAATACTTGGCCAATGGGGCCCTCAGCATGCCTCCTCTGCCACCAATGGTGGGTGGGGTGGGCCAATCCCAGTGGGGTGAGACAGTCCTTCAAGTAGCCTGGACCCATGTTATGAACAGCTTTAAATATTACCATCACCTTGAATTGCACCTGTAAACCAGCATCCAGTGCAATTAGCAAAGTAGGGGTGTTACGTGGACCATTTTTGGCACCCCAAGAACTGCACTGATGGAGGCTACACCAGCTCTGGCTTCAGAAAGCTGCATATTTGGAAGTGCAGCCTTTCAAAAATCAATAATAGTCCATTGTTTGAAAAAGAGTTGCACGGTCTGCTTTATTCATAAGCTTTTATTCCTTTGCTGTAGCAATACCCTAACTACACTTACAAAGGACTATGTTTCAAACTAAGGAAGAATTCCTCTTGCTATATGCTACTGACTAGTGACTCACAGCTATGTTGCTCAGCAATACACAGAGCTCAAGTCTCTTTTACTCAAAGCATGAATACATTTGAAAACTATCAGCCTCAGTGTAATGTAATAGGTTTAATGTTCTTAATCTCTTCCAGTTGACCATCCTCCAATTGAACCCTCCAAGTTTGTCACAGTTCCTCCAAAACACCCTGAGAAGATGGGATTTGATGAGGTAATGCAAGAAAGGAGGCCGTCTCATGCAGCCTGCCAAGTTTTACAAGAGTGAAAAAGTCTGAGGCAACATTCAGTTGGAGTTTAACACAGAGCTCAATAACTTCCAATACTGAATGGCTCACCCAGCCTTCCCTAAACTAAGGGTCTCCTGATGGTTGAGCTTCAGCTATCATCATTCCTAGAAAATGTGGCCAAATATGTTGGTTGGGGATGATGGGAACCAAAGCATCCCATGAATATAATATGACTCAGCCTTTCATTCTTCCCAGGTTGGTAAAATGAGGAACCAGATTGTTGGGGGCAATAGGCTGAATCTGTAAAGCACTATGAAGCAGTATTAGAAGCCTAAATACTATGGCTATACAAAAGCTAGTTTCTTTTCCTCAGTAGGGGTGTCAAACTGCTGGCCCGCAGGCCAGATGCATCATGCACAGGTCACGCCCACCCCAGCTCCACGAAGGGAAAAAAAACATCGCAATATGTCACGTGATGGGGCGAGTTTGACACCTGTGTTCTAGAGCAAGCAGGGATTTAGTATCTACTGTAGAGCAGCATTACATGCCACAAAAATCAATTTTCTAAATTTGTTTTTCTCTTAAATGTGCTATGGAAAAGATCTTAGGAGAAAATTGATTGTATGGTGATACTTAATCTACATCTTTCCGACAATTCCTCATGGCAAATATTGCATCATTGGTTTTGAATTACATTTCCTGGAGCCCACAAGTATTCTAGTCTGAAGATTACCATTAATTTGAAAACTATTGATTCAAGGACTCACCGTATAATTAGATGAAGAAATAGAAGTAGTCCTATAGATTTACAATTAATTATAATTGAGCCCAAAATTTCAATTGCTAAGCAAGACAATTCGCCTTTAACCTGAAGCATCTGGATTTCTGAGAGTTCCCCATGGATCTAATTTGTATGGTTAAAATATAGAGGTGCTGTTTGGTTGTGGGATAGCTATACCATATACGGAACCTGGTCTGTCTGTATTACTTTTTTATTTTAATCTTTTTTTTTATTTTATCTTAATTGTGATCACACTTTATTTCCCAGCCTTGTTTGAAGGAAGTTACTAGAGCATGCTCTGCCTAATTGAGCTTGAGTTGTATCTTCATACTTATTTTCTTTCGCACACTCACAACAGAATTCTGTTGGTTGATTTAATCCTCCTGGAATCCCTTCTCTGATATCCATCATTTATGTGGGGTTGTCAGTCAGCCCTGACTCTTAGTTCTTAAAGCCTCCACATTTAGCAACAAGGGTCTGCTGTTCAACCACACATTTCAGGTACAATTTTACTAAGAATGCATTATTATAGGCTACTCTGAACTAGCCATGTTGTGGTGCGGAATTCTTCAGTCCACCCTGATCCACCAGTACTATCTTTGCTGAGATAGTCTGCATTTATTTTATTTCCCACACAATCACAGTTCATTCGATTAGAAGGGAGCAGGGGCTGATATTCACTCACTTTCACTCCTTCTATGTCAAGGCTGCTCTTTTTTGCTTGCCTGTCTGCACAGGCACAAATAAAACTCTTGCCTCAGCAGACTATATTTGTGAGGGAGCAGCTCACACCTTACTACCTTCGGCCCATACACTCTTCTCTTTTTATTTTCATCACAGAATGAACTCAGAGTTAAGAGAGGATAGTTCTTAATAAGTCTGGCAGAATAATTAAAAAGGCACACACTTTCCTTTTTCTTTTTTTCTTTTTTAAGATGGCGGCTGCGGCTGCATGTGTTTGTAGATGGTGCTCTGAAGTGTTGTGCAGAGAGGGTTTTGGAAAGTTTGGAATGTAGAGATTGGCATGTGGAAGTGGTGGAGTGTTTAGAGAAAGGAAAGAGGGAAACAAGCATAATAAGCTTACTGGGAGGCTGAAGATTTGTTGAAAAAAAACGGAGAGGTGAAAAAACAGAATGGCCGAGAGGTTGAAGAATGGAGAGGTAGGAAAAGGGCAGCTGGAAGGAGAGATGGAGCAAGGAGGTGGATGATTTATGATTGTCTGGTTTCCTTGGACTCCCCTTGGATCTCTTTGAACTGTCTTAGTGTGCAGTAATCAGCTGAAGCTAAATCCTGGTTTGAGAACCCAAGAGCCAGCAGCTGCAGTTCTGAATGATGGCGTAGATCTTCTGATGGAGGCACAGCTGACAGAAGAAACAAGCTTCACTAGCCTTTGTAGGCACCTGGGCCTATTCATGTGGTTAATAACACTGTGGAGGGTGGCAGGTGCCACTGGGATTTTTTTGCGGCAAGTGGGAGCCTGGAACTCTGTGAATTTCAGGAGACATCGTAGGACTACATAGCTGCTACAATTTCTAGCGCAGCATAACAGGCCTTTTGACTACTTTCTAGAATCTTCTGAATGTTCTATAATCAGGCCTGGGAAGGCTGCTTGGGGAATCCTGGGGCTGGAAGGGAAAGTTGGGTGAGAGGTGAATGTGTTGGTTCCTCTCCCCGGGTGAGAGCTGTGGGGGAGAAGTGGCTTCCTGTTTGGTGGGTAAGAGCGACTGGGCAGGGTGCCATTTGTGCATTGAGTAAATGTATTATAAGTGTGTTGGGAGATAAGGGGGTGCTGGACGTGACCCCTCTGCGGCAATGAGGAAGGGATAGTGTGAGTTTGAGGGCGCCAAGACCAAGCGCCTGTAAGGCTCACCTTGCCCATGACAGTTTGTCAGTTGTAGGAGGTTTTTCCCTTTTTAAGGAAGAGTGCTGAGGATGGGGGGGTGGAATGGTTCTTAGGAAAGGCAGAGGAGGGTGACCTATTTTAGTGGTGTTGGGTAACGAGAGATATGGACGGCAAGGGGGGGGAGCAGGCACAGGCAGGCACCTTGGTGTTTAATACTGGTCTTGTGTTCTTCTCCCTTGCACTCACCTCATTTACCTTGTCATTTACCTGGTTGGAAGGTTGTTGATGAAACAAATTATTTACAGCCCCACCAGTCAGGATTCAGGTCTGGATTTGGGACAGAAATGGCATTGTTTGCACTTTTGGATGATCTCTGGTGGGCCCAGGATGGGGGTAGTGCATGCATCCTTGCTCTATTTGACCTCTCATGGCTTTCGATACCATCGACCATATTATTCTCCTGGAGCGGCTTCAGGGGATGAGAGTGGGAGGCCTTGTGCTATCCTGGTTCACTTCCTTCCTCTGTGGCTGCTCTCAGTCAGTGTTGATAGGAGGGGAGAGATCCAGCCCTTGTCCACTGCTTTGCGGGGTTTCGCAGGGCTCGGTACTCTCTCTGCTCCTGTTCATCATTTATACGAAGCTGCTGCGTGAGATCATCTGTCACCATGGACTGAGGTATCACCACTATGCCGATGATACTCAGCTGTATGCTTCGGCCCATGGTGCCCTCCCACTCACAGTACCTGGAGGCTGTTAGGGGCTGGATGGGAAACAATGGATTGAAACTAAACCCTGGCAAGATCGAATGGCCCTGAGTTTGAGGTTCATTGGCTATGGGAGAATTGCCACCTTTGGTCTTGGGTGGGGTGGCACTACCCCAAACAGACCCTGTGCATAATCTGGGGGTTCTCCTGGACTCACGACTCCTGCTCAAAGAGCAGGTGGCGGTCGTGGCCAGGACAGTCTTTGCGCAACTGTGGGTTGTGCGCCAGTTATGTCCTTTCCAGGACCAACAATCCCTATTCACAGTCATTCATGCCCTAGTCACTTCCCAACTTGACTATTGCAACATGCTCTACATGGGGCTGCCTTTGAAGAGCATTTGAAAACTCCAGTTGGTGGGAAAATGCTGTGGCCCACATGGTTTTGTACAGGCCCCAGTGTGCACATGTATCACCTACTGATTTGCTTCTGGGTGCAATTCAAGGTGGTGGTGGTTGTTGGGTATATGGATACACCAACCAGGTTTGGGTTGAATAAATATGTAAACCTAGTTTTAAGTGTCTTGTAGCTTTAAGCACAAGAAACTGCAATGTCATTGTGGGTGCGGTTGCAGGCAGTAATATAGGTAGGAAGGGAAACGTAATAGATCCGGCTTCTGGATGCACCTGGTTCTGTTCCTGGTCTGCTGCCTGCTGGAACGTCTATCTGCTTGCTTTTGGAGGCTACTGTGCCAGATACCATTTCAACTGAACACAAAGACTGTTTGCTTGGTGAGCTGTGGATTCAGCGTTGTCTTTGAGAGAAAGGTATCGGGAGGAGAAGATTTACAAGCAGATAAGGACATTGTATTTACTGTTAATGGACTTGATAACTGGATGGATATACTGGATAATGATATATGGACTGAATGACACTTCTTAATTTCTGTGTGTATTAAATAACTATTTTAAAACCACAAACAGTGTTTTTGTCTCCAGTGTGTGTATACTCTTGGGCCCACTCTCTCTCTCATTTGCCTGCCTGGCTGGACTGCTGCTGCATACTCTGCTTGGGGGTTTATCCCCAAACACTAACATTGGTTATGGGCCCAGCAGAGTGCACAGTCTAACTAACCAGGATATAGCAGTGAGAGTTGGTGGGAGTTGCACATTACTGTAAATACAAACTGTTTGTTAAATAGTTATTTTTCACAAGAGCAATGGCACAAGTAAATTTGCCACATCTGTCCATGATATCCAGACTAGATGGAACAAACTATGTTTCATGGTCTATGAAATGTAGTTTACTTCTATGAAGAGAAGGTTTGTGGAACATAATAACAAACCCACCAGATGTATCTAACTTAAATCCCAATGATGAAGAGGATTATAAACTGATACAAGATTATGAACGAAAGAATGAACAGGCTTTGTGCATCATAGGTCTCACTCTGTCTGACCAGCAACTCATACATATCCGTGGAGTGGAAAATGCTGCAGACTGCTGGAATAATCTCAAAAGGATTTATGTTCGAGACAGTGTAGGAGCTCATATCAATCTTACACGGAAGCTGTTTAGAACACATCTTGAGATAAATGGAGACATGTTAACTCATTTAAACTGTATGAAAAGCATTTTTCAAGAATTGCAAGAAAAAGAGCTTATATTTAATGAGTTGCAACAAGTATACATCATACTGTCTTCTTTGGATCGAAGCTATGATGATTTTGTGACTGCATTAGAGGTGTTGCCAAAAGACAGTTTATCAGTAACTGAGATTACCGGCAGGCTATTAGAAGAAGCCAGAAGAAGGTTTGAACGTGACCAGCTGAGAGAAAATAAGCCTAATAAAGAAGAGAAATTATCTTCAAAGCTGGAAAGAAACCAGCTGTGTAAAGTAAAGCACCCGGAAGAAGAGAATTTATCTTCGACGGCATACACAATTAAAAAGTGTTTTAATTGTGGAGGCAGAGGACATTTGGCAAGATTCTGCAGAAAAGGAAAAAGCCAGAATGTAAAGAAGCCAAAGAAATCCTTTGAACTGGCCATGTTTGGCAATTGTGATATGAAGAATGATTTATGGGTGGTCGACAGTGGTGCATCCCACTGCATCACGAGAGATAAGACAAAGTTTATAAAAATGTCTACAAGCTCTCAACATATATCACTCGCCAATGGCTGGCACCTCAAGGCCAAGGGTGAAGGTATTGCTTATTGTCCATGTTTGAACCAGAATATAAAAATGTTGTATGTACCACAGTTAAAGATGAACTTACTTTCTGTAAGAGTATTAGATAAACTAGGATATGTAGTTACATTTAAGAATAATAAGTGCATACTGGAAAGAGATGGCAAAAAGGTAACTGCAGCTTTAAATGGAGCATTATATGTCTTACATGACAGTAAGAAAGGGGAGGCACAAACTGTATTTAATAATATCAAGCCTCATGATGAATGTATCCATTTATTGCATAGACGTTTGGGGCATGTAAATTTTAAAATGCTAAAACGTACAGTAGAGTTATCTGAAGGAATAAGGTTAAAACCCTGTGATAAGTATTTGCGTTGTAATGTCTGTTGTGAAGATAAGAGTAAAATAATGCCTGCAAATAGGCTAAATGGTTTCACAACTAAAGAACCTTTAGAAGTAGTATTTGCAGACATTATAGGTCCAAAGAAACCCAGTATGGGGGGTGCTCGATATATACTGAGCATTATGGACCATTACTCTAGATATGGGTTTTGCTACCTAATGAAAAGCAAAACTGAAACATATCAACATTTCTTCAACTGGTTAAAGTTTGCTGAAAGAAAAACCAAACGGCAACTGATAACCCTGGTGACAGATAATGGCACGGAATTTGTTAATAGCAAATTCCAGAATAGATTAAAGGCAGCTGGAATAGCTCATAAGACATCTGCACCATACAGACCACAGCACAATGCATTTATTGAAAGGCGAGGCCAAACATTGCAGGCAATGACCCGTACTATGTTAACTGATTCTGGGTTACCTGATTCTTTGTGGGGGGAGGCCACAATGTGTGCTAATCATTTATTAAATAACGTGGTTAACTCAACTACTGGTGAAATACCATTCACCATGTGGCATGGCAGGAGGCCTGATCTGAGTTATCTGCACACATTTGGTGCACCAGCATGGGTGCATATCCCTACACAACTCAGGCATAAAGGGCAACATAGAGCTAAACAATTATTCTTCGTTGGTTACCAAGCTAACCATAGGGCATATAGATTTTGGGAGAAAGGCACATCTAAGGTGTTATGTAGTGCTAATGCCCAATTTCTAGAGCACGTAGGATGGGATAAGTTAGAGCAGGATAACAATAACGAGGTGATTATTGAATCATACAGAAATCCCATTAAGTATCCATGTAACTTTAAAAATAATGTAAAGGAAGAAGTACAGGAAGAAGTACAGCCCCTAGAGGAAGAAATAGCTGAAGATGAGGAACAGGTAGTAACTCAACCAAGCCCAGTAATACCCAGAAGGACTACACGTATTTCTAGACCGCCTGAAAGATACCAGGCTAACACAGTGTGCCAGGAAAATAGAATCCCAAATACTGTGGATGAGATAAGAAGATATCCTTCTAAAGAGAAAGAAAATTGGTATGCAGCAATTAATAAAGAATTGAAGTCTCTGAAGGATATGAAAGTATATGAAAACGTGAGATTACCTAGTAATGAAAAACCCATTGGCTGCAAATGGATTTTTAAAATAAAAACAGATAAGGATGGAAACACAATCCATAAGGCAAGGTTAGTAGCCCAAGGCTTTAGACAAAGTGCAAAAGACTATGATGAAGTATTTGCACCTAGTCTGAAAGCAGCAACTTTAAGGGCAGCATTAGTGTGGGCAGCAAGCAAGCAATATATAGTTAACCATTTAGATGTGGAAACTGCTTACTTGCATGCTCCACTAAGACATACTGTTTATATGAAAAGGCCTAATGGATTTAAAGGAGACAATAATAATGATTGTTGGTTATTAAAAAAGAGCCTTTATGGTCTTAAACAATCGGGCTATGAATGGAACCAGTATATTGTGAAGGAACTGACCAATATAGGGTTTAAAGCTGGTTTAGCCGACCCATGTCTATTTAAGAGAGAAAAGAATGGGAAAGTATCATTATTATTGTTGTTTACTGATGATATTGCTCTGATAACTAAGACTAATGATGAAGCAAATGAAATAATAACATCATTAGCCAAGAAAATAAAAATCAGGCAATTAGGGGAGATAAAGAGATATCTAGGTTTGAATATACTGAGAACACAGAAAGGTTTTAAGATATCTCAGGAAGATAAGATATCTAAATTGCTAATAGATTATAAGATGGAACTTTGTAAGCCTGCAAAGACTCCAATGAGTCAGGATATTTGCAAAATGGATACACAAAGTCCCAAATGTGATAAGGCATTATATCAATCTTTGATTGGTAGCTTATCATATATTAGCAATTGGTCAAGGCCAGATATTGCTTTTAGTATTAATCAACTGGCACGACATAATAAAGATCCACTTCAATGTCACTGGATAGCATTGAAAAGAATCCTAAGATATCTTAAAGGTACATTACACCATGCACTGTATTTAGAACCAAAAGGTGATCTCATACTGAGTGCTTATGCAGATGCTAGTTTTGCAGCAGAAAGAGATACTAGAAAGTCGACTTCAGGAACAGCCATAATGCTGGGTAAGACGTTAATTGGCTGGAAGTCTATAAGGCAACAGCATATAAGTTTGTCTACTATGGAGGCAGAATTCTCCTGTTTATCTTTATTGTGTACTGAGTTAATTATGTACAAACAAATGTTGAAGGATATGGGTATAACTGTAAATTACCCTATAGTTGTACATGAAGATAATCAGGCAGCAATTCAAATGGCCACTAATATTGCAGTTAAAACGAGAAGTAAACATACAGATTTGAGGTATCTTAATGTAAGACAGTCTGTACAGAGTAAATTGATACAGCTGGAGTACTGCATGTCGGAGGACAATGTAGCTGATCATTTTACTAAAGCCCAAGGTGCCATTAAGCATCTAGAGAGTTGTAAAAAATATGGGTTTAGAATGTAAAGGCATTACATATTTATGTCACCCAAAAGGGGAGAATGTTGGGTATATGGATACACCAACCAGGTTTGGGTTGAATAAATATGTAAACCTAGTTTTAAGTGTCTTGTAGCTTTAAGCACAAGAAACTGCAATGTCATTGTGGGTGCGGTTGCAGGCAGTAATATAGGTAGGAAGGGAAACGTAATAGATCCGGCTTCTGGATGCACCTGGTTCTGTTCCTGGTCTGCTGCCTGCTGGAACGTCTATCTGCTTGCTTTTGGAGGCTACTGTGCCAGATACCATTTCAACTGAACACAAAGACTGTTTGCTTGGTGAGCTGTGGATTCAGCGTTGTCTTTGAGAGAAAGGTATCGGGAGGAGAAGATTTACAAGCAGATAAGGACATTGTATTTACTGTTAATGGACTTGATAACTGGATGGATATACTGGATAATGATATATGGACTGAATGACACTTCTTAATTTCTGTGTGTATTAAATAACTATTTTAAAACCACAAACAGTGTTTTTGTCTCCAGTGTGTGTATACTCTTGGGCCCACTCTCTCTCTCATTTGCCTGCCTGGCTGGACTGCTGCTGCATACTCTGCTTGGGGGTTTATCCCCAAACACTAACAGTTGTCACCTTTAAAGCCCTTCACGGCTTGGGATCAGGTTATCTGAGGGACTGTCTCTTGCCGGTCACATCTACCCGACCCATCAGAGTGGGGAGGTAGGGAATGGTGCGGGTTCCATCCTTTAGGATACACCTGATGGGACTCAGAAGAAGGGCCTTCTCTGTGTGGCCCCTTCTCTCTAGAACAACATTCTCCCCAGAGATTAGATTGGCCCCCACTCTAGCACTCTTCCAGAAGGCGCTGAAGACCTGGTAGTGGGCCTGGGGAACCCAGAGTGGGATGGAGCCCATTAAATGGCTCGTGTGAGGTGCTGTTGTGGGGTGGAGGTGATTTTATTATATTAATTTATTATATGACTCTTATTAGTTTTATTGTTTTTATATGAGATTTTATATTCTGTAAGCCACCTTGAGTTGCTATGTGCAAATAGGTGGCAATATAAATTCCATAAATAAACAAACAAATAAAATACACAAAGAATTCAAGGCAGAGAATGTGACCCTCATATAGACAATCTCAGATTTAGTTATCAAAGTCACCAAATCTGGCCGCAGACTTCCTTCCCCATATAGGGGGGGATGCCCTTTTCCTTGAAATTGAATTAGCAATTCTCCCCTCCTCTAAGATGGCCATTATCTATTTTAGCATTGGCTGTAAATAAAACTTAGCGGGGGGGGGAGCACATGCTATTCTTACGGTATTCCTCCATGCTTCTGATCTCTTCCTTTCTAGATTTTTATGATCAATCTGAAGCGTCGGAAAGACAGACGGGATCGAATGTTGTGGACTTTATATGAACAGGAAATTGAAGTCAAGCTAGTGGAAGCTGTGGATGGAAAGTGAGTTGACTTGGTAAACATTGCCAGACACGGAGTTGTAAAATTGGGGGGAGGAGGAGTGTTTGGGCCACCTAGTTTAAGGACTGCAAGAAATAAAGTGCTGTATGTGATTAGGGATACATTTATCAACTATTTCTCAATTATTCCCCTCAGTCAGTACATCAGTAAGTGTGAGATGCGCCCATTGATAAAGGCAACTCCAGTATCTCTGTCACATTGTTTCTGCTCCAGCCTTGCTACTGACTTGCTTTGCCAAATGTGAGCCATGCTGTGTATCTCTGTGCTTGGGAAGACGAGAGCATTAAATCGAGCTTGATTCAACAACATTCTTGCTCTGCAAAATAATTGCCTGCTATCTCTCTCCCCGAGACACTGTTCAGAAGCTTACTGTCTCCTTAATAAGTTTTTGTGTGTGCAGATATATGGTGTATATAGTTGTCAGGGGATAGATGATTCTCAATTGAGCATCTTCTTTAATCTCTTTAAAGAGCAGAAATATTTGTCTCCCACCACCAGCTATTTAAAATAGTATTTTGTACACAACAGATTCTCACATTATCTTTAACTAATCAACACTTTCCTCCTCATTTGTAAAACCGGGGAATTTTTAGTATCTTGGAATCAAATTTAACCATGTTTTCTTGTTCATTTCACTGGTGCTTGCCTAGGAAACATTTTCTCTGCTGAATTTCCTATAAGAATTCTACAAATCCAGCTGAATTCTCCTTCAGCGGTCAAATTGTGTACATTTCATATTAGGCACAATTGTGCAAGGCAGAATCCACATTTTTATTGAGTGCTCAAAGTGTTACAAATGAGATCTTGTAAAATATGTAGTGAGAATTGGCAGTACCACTTTTGACTGCAAGTAGAAATAATTATTTTAAAACACTGGTTTATGAAAACAATGCTTTGAAAGCTGAAAGCTAGAATGTTAGGGGAAAAAAAAGAGTAATAATTCCTATTTTACCACACTGCATTGATTTCTATCTGTAGGGAGGGTGTTTTTTTTTTTTGCTACACACTGTACAGATACATCACCTTATGGGTTTTTCTTAATAGGTTGTAGTTTTTCTTTCCATCTTGAAAATAAGTGGCTAAGGAATTTAATCATTGTCTCTTGCAGGATGCTGAATACAAGCCAGCTGAAAGCTCTAAAAATAGATATGCTTCCTGGTTACCAGGATCCATACTCTTCTAGAGTGCTGACCAGAGGAGAGATTGGCTGTTTCCTTAGCCACTATTATATATGGAAGGAGGTAACCAAAATTTGCATATCTTCATTGTAATTGGCAGAAATGCTTCCTGTCCTTTCCCCTTTCGTCACCTCCTTTTTGCAAATCTCATGATGATGGATCGCTTGGTTTCCACTGGTTTACTTGCATTCTTCCAGAGAAGGCATTCTTCCACAGATAAACAACTCATGGGACAATTTTATTACAGCTTTTTCTAATATGGTGGTTCATAAATATAAATGTTTAGACACTGCCCAACCCAACTCTAGAAAGTATACAACAAAACCAAACTGAATGAAAATATGGTGCAATAATTATGAAATATATTAAATGGGTACAGAAAAACAAGAACTGAATATGGCTAACCATATCCACACCGAATCCAGCAGGAACCCCAAGCACCCTAATCCAAGGCCCAGCAGAATCTTTTACTCTTTCTGACTCACATGGATTTTGGAGGGAGGACCCTTATTCCAGAAGACATGCTTCTTGGATCCTGACAGATGAGATTGATTAATTAATTGAAGGGACCCTGAGCATGTCAACTCATGTCAGATCAAACTGGCAAGGCTGCTAGACGCATAATAAACAATCCCTCAAGTTACCAGGCCCTATGCAATATAGAGAACTGCGGTAATAGGACATAACTTGAAACGCACTTGGAAAAATACTGGCAACCAATGCAGCTCTACAAAGCAAAGTTGTCACTTGGGACTACGGCCATCATTGCGTGTGCCGCTGCAATCCGGACCAACTGAAGCTTCTGAGTGCACTTCAAGGGCAGCCCCATGTGTAGCATATTCCAGCAGTCCAGCCATGAGGGGATTAGGGCATGAGCAATTGTCTTAATTTAATTTGAATTATTTCCAATTGTTACTTTAAGATAGTAAGCAGGGAGATGGAGAAGTGCCTAGTCATCGAAGATGATGTACGCTTTGAGCATCAGTTCAAAAAGAAGCTCACAAAGCTAATGGATGACATTGAGAGAGCACAGCTTGACTGGGATCTTATGTAAGTAATAATCCACTAATCTTGCTTCTGAGTGTCTTCCCTTCTGTGGAATTGAATGCTCCCTATTAAGGAAAGAGCACCCATTTGGAGGCGTTTGAGCTTCAAAATAACAGCGAATAAGGAGAAATAGGGAAGTGGATTCTAAAAGTTGCAGAGTGAGAAAAATCAGATAGGGAGACATTTTTGTCTCATAATGCAGGTAGTCCTCGATTTATATCGGTTTGTTTAGTGAACATTTGAAGTTAAAATGGCACTAAAAAAAGTGACTTAGGACCATTTTTCACATCGCCATTGCAACATTCCCAGGGTCATGTGATCAAAGTTCAGGCGCTTGGCAGCTGACTCGTATTTATATGACAGTTGCAGTGTCCCAAAGTTGTGTGATCATCTTTCCAACCTTCTGACAAAAGAGCAGAACCACTGGGGAAGCCAGACTCACTTAACATCATGTTACTAACTTAACAAGTGCAGTGGTTCACTTAAAAAGCTGTAAAGTAGAGCATAACTCACTTAACGAATGTCTCACTTAACCACAGAAATTTTGGCTTCAATTGTGGTCTTAAGCTGAGGACTACCAGTAGTTGAGGATGCCAGGAAATTTAAAACTAAAATAAGGAGATTTTTTTTGCTGACTATTTTAGTATAACCTTCTGAATTAATTACCATGAGATGTAATGATAGCCATTGACATGAAGATGTATGGCACAGGTCCATAGAGGATAAAACTACCAATGGCTGCTAATCACAGTATCTGTACGTTGTACTTAATCGTCTTTTCAGTCCCAGTTGTTGGGGTATACAAGTAAGACAGTGCTTTTCATCCATTGTCTACATGAAGAAAGATTGGGCCAAGTGGCTTTTGATCCAACGCAGGAATTGGGAAGCTTTTATGTTAACTCCACATCTGTCTGTTTTATTTTTTTAATGTTGTTAATTCTTACTAGTTCTTTAAAAAAGATGGTTCTCATGAAGCTCCTGGTGATCTTCTGGCTAGAGATCTGGCACCAAGGTGCTAAGCTTAGATGTTTCTACATTGCATCATATCGGCCAATGACATCTGGGTTCAGTGACTCAACTTTCTCTCTCTATGTAGATATATAGGTCGGAAACGGATGCAGGTGGAGCATCCAGAAAAGGCTGTACCCAATGTGATGAATCTTGTGGAAGCTGATTACTCTTACTGGACACTGGGCTATGCAGTCTCCTTGCAAGGAGCTCAGAAGCTAATTGGAGCTCAACCTTTCAACAAGATGCTCCCTGTAGATGAATTCTTGCCAGTCATGTACAACAAGCACCCAATGTAGGTTATTGGTTGTGATTACTGTACTTGCATTAGGTGTATGCTAGCTTTATACTAGGATGCATTCAACAGCAATATTTATCTTCTTATCAGTAAATAGTTGCTTCCTGTAGTCACTTTGAAGCTTCAGGTTTATGGGATACTTTTTAGCGGAGGTTGAACATCACTTCTCCTACAGCTGGTGCTGATTCTATGATCTCTTCAACAGTCCTTCTATAAACGGCAGTTTTATGTGTGTAGGAAATGACTGGCCATGATATAAATGGGAAAGCTTTGTGGGCAGAGCTCATCTGTACTGGGCACATTTGCTTCTGGGAATATGAAAACCAAGTCACATTTTTTTACATTTTAATAATTGTATATCTATTTTCTTTCATACAGACCCCCAGGGCCATTGACAAAATTAAAACTTTTAACCAAAAGTTAGAATGTCATTAAATATCCTATTAATTCTAAACTAGTCAAGTATGACAAAAGTGATAGCATTGGCCCAATTCTTGAAAGGCTAAGAAAAGTGTTCCACAGTCTGGGAGAATGGCAAGTGGCTGGGCTTTTGATAGCAGAATGTTTTCGGAAGGCTTTTCCCACCAGTCTTCAAGATAGAGAGCTGTTTTATGGTTTTATAGATTAGTTGTTCCCGTTAAGCAAACAACAAGCATTGTTAATCTTTGATCCCTATTCCTGGCCGTTAGGTTAGCAGCCTTGCCTGCATTATTTTGCACAAGTTGTCACTTCCAGGTATTTTTCATGAGCAGCTGTACATGGAATGGTTTATAAAGACTATGTTGAATGTTTTTAAGGATTAGACGAAGTCAAGGAATGGCTAAATATTGCTAAATGTCACCAGCTTGGGGAGGTTTGCAGCCGGTACACTAAGGGAAATTGCATAAAAACATACTCCTTTACACCTGCTTTGCCAGTGCCAGCTGAGGTTCAGTGAGCACTCCCAGACCACAGAAGTGTTTTTTTCAAATGTATAATTCCTTTTAAAGTTCAGATTCCTGTAGAGGACAGGTGTTCAAACTCACCGTGTCATGTTGCCATCGTGACGTTTTGCGATGTTTTTCCCATTCACGGAGCTGGGGTGGGCATGGCCTGTGCTGACGCATCCAGCCCATGGTCCACCAGTTTGACACCCCTGCTATAGAGCAATAGCACATGGTCTTTTCTGGATTTAATTTCAGTTTATTCTTACTCAGCCATCCTATTATTGAAGGATGGGTACTGAATTCTGTCCAAGATTTAATTATCTGAGATACCATAGTTAATAACTAAATCATAAGTTGTTGTTCTCCAATATTTCCTTCTAGACTTGGCCCGATATGGAAAAAAATGCAGTTGCTGCAGACCTTCACAAAGTCTAGCGAGTCTAAAAGAGAACCTTAGTTGATAATACTGAAAGCCTCCAAGAGAATTGAGGGCTGCATTTGTTCCCTTGGGTTTCCCATATGAGTCATCTACTAAGATGACCCAAATGGTCTTGCCACCATAGTCCAACTGGAAGCTCAAATTATTGCATCTCCATACAGATTTAAAGCTTCAGGGGATATTGAAATGCTTTAATAAGGTCAAGTCATCTTATGAGGAGACCAATGATAACTTCAGATATCTTTTGATATCTTTTAGCTTGTGAATGTATTTAGTATTAAAACTTGATTACATTTATTTCAATCAAAATTTGAAGTTAGGGAAATTACAGTATATTTGGAAGAATATCATTAGTGCTAGTTAGTTGTGCACTAATTTATGTTTCTCCTTTGCTTAACAATTTGGTTGTGGACCAAATTCTGCCAATACTTTCTTACAGTTAGTGTTGAACTTGTTCCTTGTTCCTCAGTTTTTTAAAATTATTGACCATGTGTGACATGTTTATTTTTACAGTGCTGGTCTGTAAGGACCTTTATGTTGAAAAATGGCTTATAATTGTAGAAAATATACCAGTCCTCCCAACATTTAAATATATTATCCGTATATGTTCAAGTTGAGGGGTGTGAATATAGATTTACAGCATTGATAAGGAGTATGTTAAATGGGCCACTGTTTATAATCATAAGTTTGTTCTGCTGTGAGGTATAAAAGATATCAAAAATTGGAAATGAGGTAACTTCTTAGTGACTTTTCTTTTCTTTTTTAAGAGCCAAATACATGGAACATTATGAACCTAGAGATTTGAAAGCTTTCTCTGCAGAGCCTTTGCTGATATATCCAACACACTACACTGGACAACCAGGTTACCTCAGTGACACAGAGACATCTACAATCTGGGACAACGAGACTGTGGCCACTGATTGGGACAGGACACTCTCCCGGAAATCACGGCAACAGGACCAGATCCATAAAGATGCCCAGAACAAGAATGCCTTGCCACCTAGACCTTCCCTT
Source organism: Pseudonaja textilis (assembly GCF_049901715.1). Taxonomy (NCBI): domain Eukaryota; kingdom Metazoa; phylum Chordata; class Lepidosauria; order Squamata; family Elapidae; genus Pseudonaja; species Pseudonaja textilis. The sequence goes on from NC_141992.1 coordinate 95,687,870, forward strand.
GATGCATCATCCACCAGAGATGAACTATGACTGTTAACTAGATCAGCTACAAGTTACTGGAAACATCAGAGGGACTTCTACAACTTCCAGAGATAGAGATATGCTATCTTGCTTGGCAAAATAGTTTGATATGACTCACTTGAACTAAGCAAGGCTTTGCAGGTTGAGTAGATGAACCTGACTGAATCAAGGGTAGTATACTTTAAAACAATTTTTGAAAGGAGGCCTGATTTTTGCTGATTGGCTTGTACTAAAGGAGGACTCTAAAAGGAAACGAGGACAAAGATTCCTCAACCAATGTCTTTCCACAATTCTTGGTGTAGATTTATTGTATTTATAAAAAGTAATATATACAAGAGTTAGGAAGGAGCTACCAAGTTTTTCCGTGTTAATTATTGGTCTATTGTCTGCTGCATTGCCTGAATTCTTGCTGGTTTCAATTTTGTGAACTATATTCTGAAGCAGAAATGTTAGAACGTTTCCATTTCTACAGTAAGGGTAAATGCTAAATAATGTGCCTTGAAATAATCAGACGATGGACAAGATTTCCTTTATGTTCGCCATATGAATTCCCACTGATATTATTTGCTTTCATTTTTAAATCATAAGCTATGAAGAATAACTCATTTGTCATGAGAATTTCTGGAGTTCACAATTTTTAATATTTATCAATATTTTCCATCTTTATCCTTCCACACTTTCATGAAATTTAGTGAAGATCTCTACTAAATGGAAAACCAAGAATTGAGCAGCCTGTAAATAGACCACACATCTTCCTCAGCCAGCAGCTGAGAAGATAGAAAAGAATATACAGTATGTAGCTTAGGGCTGAACTGTGGAGTCCTCAATGTCATAAGCAGAAGATGCTACCTAGTCAGGTAATGAAATGTCTGCAAACAACCACTCAGAAAGCATCAAGGACTCCATAGCACATGGATGAGTTCCATTACAAACTGGATTTGAAGAGTTAAAGTTAAATATCCTTTTGAACACTGTTCTCATTGATAGTTTTGAGACACACTTTCAGTCACAAATGATACTGTTGTAGGCACTAACACTGTTGGTAATTTATCCTTCATGCTTTTATGATAGAGGAAGAATTTCAGCCCACATCTGTAACAGGCCGAATCCAGAGATAAACAACGAATAATGGATTTGAAAATAATAATTTCCTTTTCCAACCCCTGAAAAATCTGATGGTGTTAAGCATTTTGATGTAACCATTGTGTCTCTTTGATGTTATTTGCATGTGAACTAAAGGACACATGGCCACTCTTTTCTTTTTATAACGCTCAAACTTCATCGTTTGAAATGAGCTGTAATATTCGCTCCACTGAAGAACATCTCCATATGCAAAGTCTTCATATTTAGAACACCCCCCCCCAAAAAAAGTTGTCTGTGTTCATTTACTTCAAGAGGTTTTTTTTTCTTTTCCTAATGTAGAATTCTGAGCTGAATAGGGGGAAAAAAACATTCTAAACCAAAATGTTTAAAAGCACAATCAAAAGAATCTGTATGTGTTGAACTTGTTACAGATATTCTACCCAGGAATTGCTATTCTTAGAAGAAATAACAGTCTAATTGTATGTTTTTCTAAAAGACATGTTTGCAGCTTATCAGCTGGTCTGATAATATATATAGCAATGAGTGCAATATTTGATGTCTTGGTCATTTATTTATGACTTTTAACATAGCATCGCAGTCTGGAGTGATCTATGGGAATAGGAAACTGGTTTGAAGCTTTATTTAGCTAAAGAAACATAAAATGATTTGAATCCTGAACCTACAGTATAGTGATTGAATCTTCAACATCTCTTGCTGCCCTGTAACACTTTTATTGTACTACATTACATTATATCCAACAAGAACAACCTGATTCTAGAACTTTCCAATGTTCCTTTACTATGCCCAAAATTAAGGAAAGCCCTCATGGTCATTTTTTGTCATACTTCATATAATTTAGGATCAAGTAGGTGGAATTGCAACAGAAAAAGTTAATGAGATGCAAAGTGTTTTTTTTTTAAAAAAATCTGAACTTCCAAGTCTGTACCCGGCAATTTATATATTTATTTATTGACAGAATAGGCTTTGGGTATATTCCATTGTTGCTGTGGCATTGTTTTTCCTCTTCTGTTACAATTCATCAAAACAATAATGGGGTGGGGAAATGTGATGGGTCAAAATACATTTTCGGAAACACTTTCTGCTGAAGTAGCAAAGGACTATAGAAATCAAATGGAGGAAAAATATATAATCTGCTGCCATCGGGAATCAGCGAAGCGGATATGTGTTTAAAAAGTGGGTGTTATTATCATACTCTTTGATCCTTTTCGTTTTCTTTAAAAGAAGCAGTTGTTTTCTATGTGATCTGTGTCCCTACAATTTTAGCACAATATACCAGGAAATGAATAGCCAGTTTCTTAAAAGAAAGGGTGATGGATAAGTACAGAAGATTGCTATGCCAGCAAAAGTCATTGAAATAATGGAGGGCATTTTTAAAAATCATCTGTGTGATACAATGAAAATGGCTGATTTGTCTGGGGGGATTTGAACCAACTCAAAATCCTCTCATCGGTCAGAAGTAAAGGTATATATGTTTATTATTTAGGCATATGGCAAACACTTATAAATCTGCTTCAGTTTTCTAGATGTATTGTAACTGCAGGGCCTAGTGAGCTTGTCCAGAGACTGGATAAAAATTCTCTGAGTTACTTTCAAGCATATATGGGAGACCCCAACACATGCAGGCAGAAATCTAATGCCAGCAGTAGGGAGGTGTGAAAACATTGGTGGGTGGGTGGGTGGGGGGGTTCACGTGGTCTCAAGACCTTTTATCCATTAAATAAGTTCCATAAACGGATTAATCCTCTAAACTGGACTGGGGCTTATGTATCTAACTTTCCTCTCATACTAATTGGAATTGGGAAAGAGAAAAATAACTGAGGAGAGAGAATGAGTCTACCAAACATTCCTCTCATCCTAGCAACCAGGAACTAAAAAGACTTTGAAAGCCGTGATGGATCCTATTTTATACTCACCACATAGGACTAGAAGCTTGTAATTCTGTGGTACAGGGCTATTTAGTATTCACAACCCAGCTGAATTCATTATTCAAAGCACTACCAAATCAAGAGGTAAAATAATTCTTGAAACACTGGAATTAATGAGATGATTATTGTTCTAATCCGTGTTAGATCTAAAATTCTATATACAAAGTTTAGATAGTGAAAGTGGGTTGGATGTTTTATTTTTATACTGATAGTTTTTTTAAAAAATAAATCTTTTAATAAAGGTTCAGTGAATAGGTTAAATCATAGGGATAAATAAAAGACTTTTATACAACAATTGTTAAACATTCTTGTCTTTGTTTAGAAAAAATGGTCAGCACAAGCATAACAATATAAAAATCTAACTAATTCTACTGATAAATACAATATGTGCATATACTTACCCACTTAGCTCTTATGTGTATTGCTTATTTTTTACCAGAAAACTTAAGAGAATGGGTTTTCTGAATATTCTGGATACTTTTAAAGCTTACTGTTAAATAAATATTTGTATACATACATACATACATACATACATATCAAGCTCTTCTATCCCAGAGTGAGTAATCTTATGCCAAACACAAAATGAGTAAGAAACAGTAAGACAAATAAGTAAAATGTATGGAATAAGAAAAAATAGATAAAACTAGATTACCCTACCATCAATATATCTCACAGTATTCTTCTATCTTCAGAAACCATTCTTATTTCCCCAATATTCATGTGCCTTGCTTTACACATTGCTTTTTGTTGTTAAAACTTTTGTTCCCAACAGTGAAAAAATATATATGTAGCTCAGGGTTGAACTGCTGGGTCCCAGGGTTTTCCTGTGTTTGTTATCTCTGAAGAAGTTACCTAGCCCGTTAATGAAATGGAACCTAATGGTCTTTAAACTTTAAACTTCTCTCTTTTAAGGTCATCATCAACTTGATCCAACTACAACATTTTTTATCTTCCCCTTCCCTTGAGTCATTCATCCTTCACATACTTGTTTTGCAATTTGATCTTCATTCATATTCTGTACATGGCAAAGCCTCAAAACACTGGTCATTCAATCTTACATTCATTTTATATTTGATTAAGATTCATTCTTGACCCTATCTGCATTGGTACTGCTAAGTAAAGCTTCCCATTTCATTCAACTTAATTATTCTCTTAACCACTCCAATTCCCATACCCCCCAAAAAAAATCTTACCTTTTTTTTCTTTCATTCTTCACAGAAATCACCCAACATCTCACCCAACATCTATTATCTTACTACCAACATTTGTACTTTCTAATATTTTCCCATCCATTTCCCCCTCTGTAGTAAGCTTTCTACCAAGGTAAAGAAAACTTACCCACTCAATGTAGATTTTTCACCATATATACAAAACTTGCAATTATTAACTTCATTTTCACTGTGAGCACGTTTTCCTTGTTTGTTGTTAGGCTAGTGTTTAGCTTCTTGCTCCTTGTTACATATAATTTTTCACCCAATAATGTGACAGTAACTGCATATGAAATTGGATGTATGTTTAGGTCTTAAATCAACATACCTCCTTCCATCACGTCAAACATCCCTTATAAATATGCCAAACAACCAAAGTGATGTCACATCTTGTAATACTGGTAATACTCCCTGCTCATGATGAAGCACTTACATCTTCACATATTGCTGTTACTCATTTTTCCATGACAGGCTGAAGAATTTGACTCAAACTCAGAGTGCACTAAGGACTCCAGATCTGCATATTCACTGCTCAACCTACAGCCACAGCCACACTGGGCTCTTCAATTTTTCCTCACTGTCACCTACTGCAGCTCTTCAGTCAGACTGCTGCCACTCACCTTCCTAACAACACTTAACAGATTAATCCTGTTGTGTTTTGCATTCTTTCCTAGTAGTTTCACTTCCGTAGAGGAAAACAATCACATTGTTCCAATCAACAGGCACAGTCTTCCCAAATATGCTGTCAAAGTTACACACTCCTACTAAAAAGATCACATGCTTATTTTAATAGTTCGCGAATTATATTAATACACTTTCAAGCCTTCTTATTCAATGTTCTCACATTTACCGTTAAATTCGCGTCCCTTTTCCTACATGCTAATTATTTTCACATCCATTTAAATGTCACCCCCTTTGATATATAGGAATTCCCATACAAATCTCTAAATTATTACTCTTGGCACTCGCTCCATTCAGTTCCACACCAATTCATGTCATCACAATTTTAAATCCCTTCATTCTCCTTGAAGCTCTTTATTTAGCTCATTTCAGACAATGTTTTTACTTCCATCTGAATTGTGGTACATTTTTAATCTTAGTGGTTCTTTATTATATTCTTAGATACAATTTTTTACCTCTCTTTATACAGATAATGATGGCAATTGGGACTAGAATTGCTCCGCTCAGTGACAATTCCAGCAGTCTTTGTGGCTGTCATTGAGTGACTCATCCTGGGTCATTAAGCAAGGGTATCATATGGTTGCCATTTGCCACCTCCTTCTAGCGTCCCCATTGACATTATTGTTGGAACCCAGCAAAGAAACTCATAAATGATGACATTACCATGGGACTCTGTTGTCATAACTGTGAAGTGGTATGACAGCTAGAACTCTGAGGACCAGTTAGAACATGGGTGTCAAACTCACTGCATCATCTTACTGTCACGTAACGTATCATGATGTTTTTCCCCTTTGTGGAGCCAAGGTGGGCGTGGCCTGTGCGTGATGCATCCAGCCTGTGGGCCACCAGTTTGACAACACTGAGTTAGAAGTACCACTTGTTCAGTACTGTTGCAAGTGTGAGCAGTCACAAAATCATCAACTGAGGACCACCTGTAATGTATCTTTTCCTCAACATTTTACAGCATTTTTGGTCATTCCCAGCCTTTTTCATTTTATTAGTTCATCAAGCATTATTTTTCATTCTTTTCATTAGTTTCCACACACTTTTGTGTAACAAACAAAATTATTTTCACTTTTGTCTAAGCAGGTTTGACATTTTCTTATGTCTGCTTTTCAGTCATTGTGTTGTCTTTATTCTTTCTCTTTTCTTTCTTTTCCTTTCTTTCCTTTTTCTCTTTCTTCTTTCTTTCTCTTTCTTTCTAGTTTCTTTCACTTCTTTCCTTTTGCTTCCTGAACTACTTTTTTCTCAAGTTTAATTGTAGTAATCAATCATAACTTTACATTTTTCATCATTCATTTGCCGTGTGCATGTACAGACCTGTGCTTCAATCATATACTCAAAATGGATGATTTCCTAAGCAGGTATCAGTTTCCTTTCTCATCAGTTTTGCATTTCCAAACAATCCAGTAACTTTGTTCTTTACCACCTTGTCTTATTCTCATCCATTGTATCATACTACCCACCCCTCCCCTGCCCATGGATTGCAAAGCCCATTGCTGGTTCTTTTGCTACCATTATACATTGGAGTATAACAACTATGTATGGGTTCTTATTTTCATCTGTACCCACAATGTAACATGACATCAATTCATACTTTCTGACATACAGGTGAAACTTGAAAAATCAGAATATCGGGCAAAAGTTTATTTATTTCAGTAATGCAACTTAAAAGGTGAAATATATATGAGATAGTCTCATTACATGCAAAGCAAGATAGTTCAAGCTGTGATGTGTCATAATTGAGATGATTATGGCTTACAGCTCATGAAAACCCCAAATCCACAATCTCAGAAAATTAGAATATTGTGAAAAGGTTCAATATTCTAGGCTTAAAGTGTCCCATTCTAATCAGCTAATTAAGCTATAACATCTGCAAAGGATTCCTGAGCCTTTAAATGGTCTCTCAGTCTGGTTCAATAGGAATCACAATCATGGGAAAGACTGCTGACCTGACAGTTGTGCAGAAAACACCCTCCATAAGGAGGAAAGGCCTCAAAAGGTAATTGCAAAAGAAGTTGGATGTTCCTAAATTGCTGTATCAAAGCACATTAATAGAAAGTTATGTGGAAGGGAAAAGTGTGGAAGAAAAAGGTGCACAAGCAGCAGGGATGACTGCAGCCTGGAGAGGATTGTCAGGAAAAGCCCATTCAAAAGTGTTGGGGACTTTCACAAGGAGTGGACTGAGGCTGGAGTCAGTGCATCAAGAGCCACCACACACAAACGGATCCTGGACATGGGCTTCAAATGTCGTATTCCTCTTGTCAAGCCGCTCCTGAACAACAAACAATGTCAGAAGCATCTTACCTGGGCTAAAGAAAAACAGAACTGGTCTGTTGCTCAGTGGTCCAAAGTCCTCTTTTTTGATGAGAGCAACTTTTGCATCTCATTTGGAAACCAAGGACCCAGAGTCTGGAGGAAGGATGGAGAGGCCCACACTGCAAGATGCTTGAAGTCCAGTGTGAAGTTTCCATAGTCTGTGTTGATTTGGGGAGCCATGTCATCTGCTGTTGGTCCACTGTGATTTATTAAGTCCAGGGTCAACGCAGCCGTCTACCAGGAGATTTTGGAGCACTTTATGCTTCTTTCCACAGATGAGCTTTATGGGGATGCTGACTTCATTTTCCAGCAGGACTTGGCACCTGCCCACACCGCCAAAAGCACCAAAACCTAGTTCAATGACTGTGGGATTACTGTGCTTGATTGGCCAGCAAACTCGCCTGACCTGAACCCCATAGGGAATCTATGGGGCATTGCCAAGGGAAAGATGAGAGACATGAGACCGAACAATGCAGAAGAGCTGAAGGCCGCTATTGAAGCATCCTGGTCTTCCATAACACCTCAGCAGTGCCACAGGCTGATAGCTTCCATGCCACGCCGCACTGAGGCAGTAATTGCTGCAAAAGGGGCCCAAACCAAGTACTGAGTACATATGCATGCTTATACTTTTCAGAGGTCCAATATTGTTCTATGTACAATCCTTGTTTTATTGATTGCATGTAATATTCTAATTTTCTGAGATTGTGGATTAGGGGTTTTCATGAGTTGTAAGTCATAATCATCTCAATTATGACAAATCACGGCTTGAACTATCTTGCTTTGCATATATTAGTTTTACCTTTTAAGTTGAATTACTGAAATAAATGAACTTTTGCACAATATTCTAATGTTTTCAAATTTTTCGAGTTTCACCTGTACATTTCTGACATACTCTTTTCCTTCCCTGCATGGATTCTTCAGTATTACCCTCCAAAATATGACTATAATACCTCCATTACAAACCATGACATCTTCCCCATTCCTAGTTTCATAAATGCCCAGCATACTTAGATTTCTTTATTAATTCATGTTCTTCCCTCCTATGCATTTTTATTTCAATCTTCTATTTGCCATAACCAACATCAGAAAGGCCTACATGTATTAAACTTTTTGGTTATTATGGTGTTGGTCAATTAAGACAGAGCAGGTATATACTAGAAAAGTCAGCTTAACTGTATCATGCATGCCACAAGTAACAGTCCCTTCTTATGCAACAACAAGACCAGTTAATTTCATATTCTTCCATTGGTATACCAGAAACTCAGAATTCAAGCAAGTTCATGCTCTTACATGCAGGCTAGGGTCTCTAATCTAGAGACTACCTTGCAAAGTAACCTATTGCTGCCTGCATCTGACTAACAGAGTGAGGCATATGCAGTATACTGACACACTCACAATGTCTTGTAGACAATAATATGGAGTTTATATAAATAATATAAAGCATTTGAAATTGAAGATTTTACATAGTGCAAATATATCACAATCTGATAAGTGTTCATTTAAACATATACCTGTTTTTAAGCTAGTGTCAGGACTGGGATTAAACTGAATAGTTATAGTAAAATTAGCTTTACAAAGCCAAAACTATTGAACCATTTACAACAAAAAGGCTTGATATATCTCATTCTGCTATATAGCCCTCTTACCCACACCCTCACCCTCATCCCCATGTACATATATGCACACATGTGCATACGTACAAACATATCAATGGGAATTTCAAGAGATCCTTATCCCCTTTTACTTCAAAGAAAAACAAATCTATTTTGCTGGCTCATTTCTGATTACTAACTCTCTGGCTTCTAGATGTCACTGTGCTTCAACCACCCATTCCTTTTCCTACATGGCCAAAACTTGAAAACATGCTTTATTGAAGTATTTAGGAGTGTCAATTATTACAGTGTCAATTATCTATTTTTTCTATGATGGTGCAATTGATAACCTACAAACTGCCCTGAGTGTGATTATGCACTACTTTCTTTACAATTAGTATATTTGAGGATGCAAAGAACTCTGAATTGGCGTATGATAGATTTTCAGTGAACCCAGTTAAACCTAGTAATACATTCAACTTGAGGTTGCAAATTAAATGAGGAAAAAAAAACCTTCCATGTAAATTTATAGTCATAAATATTATTACAAATGAGTGAATTCTATTTAATTTAATACAATCTGCTTTGTGGTAATTGGGAGAAGCTCTGTTTGGTCTTTATAAGAGACCCACAGAAGGGGTTGTATGCATATGAAGAGTGTTACCTGGCCTTCAAAATGAAACAGCTGATACAGCAGCAAACTGCAAGGTGGAGGTGAGAAGGCAGTGGGATGTCACTGTTGCTCACTAAAGCCGAAAATCAGAAAAAAGCTGTGAGGAAGAAGCTTCCTTACCACCCATGTTTTGGAATATTTATAATCGGTACCAACATTATTACTTTAATTTCAACGTTTCCCTGATTGTACTACTGTTGTGCAGGCTCTGAAGGATTAATATTATCACTGAAAATTTGACCTTTCATTCCTCATTCCAACAAACCAGGCTAGTGAGGCAAAGAGGTAACTAAAACAGTACCCATAAATATTATTTTAAAAAATATTTTTTAAAAAAAAAATTATGGCTGAATTCTATATCTATATATATAGAGAGAGAGGGGTGGGGGGATTCTTTAAATGTTTTTTTTAATCACGAAAAATATCTGGGCTCTTTTCAAACAATGGCTATTAAGCAGGTTTATTATTATTTTGTTTTGCTTTGTTTCTCAGACTAAGTATGGTATAAAACATAACTGTTATAGTTTACTATAATGCCAATATGGCTGAATACAGGAAAACAGCTCCACCGCTGAAAGGGGAGTAAAACTGCACACTCCAAGGAAATATATTTTGACTTTTTATATATTTATATATTTATATATATACACACAAACACACACATACCTGCACACGTACATTCACCCAATTTTTTTTAAAAAAATAGCAAAGCATAAAGAAAACAACATAGTGGCATTAAGAGCAAGTAGTGTGCATTCATATAGTCATCGATGAATAGCTGACTCCTGGAGCAGGAAATGGATTCTTCCAGCATGTCTAAAAGGACTTGGAAGCTGGGATGACTTAAAAAAAAAAAAACAATGGCAGAGGGAAAATTTAAGATAAGGCTAATTCCCCTTGTTTCAGAAGCAGTGCTGCCTCTACCAAAGCAGCCCATCTTTACCAGTCATCTCCCAGCACTGTCATCAGCCAGTGGTTAGTCTGATGCTCTTCCGCCTCTGGTAAGAACACAAGGGATAAAAATGCCTTCTTCTATTGATAAAAGCGCATCTAAAACGCTCCAAATTAATACTGTCAAAACTGAGAAGAGGCAAAGAGTCTATGGTAAGGCAGGAGCATTAGCTGCATATTCTTTGTCTTTCTGATAGAAAATGGCTTTGAATTCATGGACTGGGTGCAAAAAAGGGAAAGCGGGGGGAAAGTGCCTACGGGGTGCATATCCATTCAGGACCTTTTTGTCTGTTCTCTGTAACTAACTAAATGTGTGCTTATTTATAGCAAGTGTTAGCTTTGTACTCTCCAAAGCCGAATACTGACACGTTCATCTCCACGTAGCTAGTCTCTGCAATGGCCCTCGGATGTTGGGCTGATCCACCCTCAAAGGGTAATTTTGCTGTTTCTGTTGCTCCAGCAGCCCTTCCGGTTGGTCCTGGGAAGAGTCAAGCTGGAGCGGTTTCTCAGTTTCACTTGCCCGTCGAGGGAGTTTTTCTTCCGCAGGACAAAATCAAAGTTCACCTGGCTGTTCATGGCATAAAAGACATTGGCGCTATCTGGGATGACCAGTTCTGGAAAGAGCAGAAAAACAATGGTGACAAATGGTGGACAGGCTCCTCCTACCTCATATTCATATCATCAGGATAGTTTAGGCAACCGCGAAGGATGCAGCTCTTCTGAAGAGGTTTCCTTCTTCTTTGAAGAACATAAAATCAATAGAGCTGCCCCAAATTTTCCACCAGGGCATGCTCCAACAAGCAAATCACCTCAGCCCACCCTTCCTCCAAGCACTGTGAAACAGCTACATCTTCTGAGTATTTGGCATACTGTAGCTGTTTTGTGGGCTTCTCCATCTGCCTGAAGGAGAAGGTCCACATGAGCCATACTTCTTTTATGTGCATAAACATATAAACTCGGTCACAAAAGTCCTTTGATACAGCCTCACCAACTCTTCCAGAGACTGCAAGACTTTGATGTGTGTTTGGGGGAGGGTTTGCTTTCATCAACACACTTTGGAAAGGACCCTTAACCATTGGCTCTAAAATTAATCTACCCAAAGGCAGTTAGTGATACCTTGGATGGACCTGGTGATACATTTCTATGGGGTGGGGTGGGGTGAGCTTCTCTCTCCCAACACCCACCTCATTAATTTTATTACAAAACTGAAAAGAACCACTAGGGAACCGAAGCTCAGCTACTGGCTATTCCCTTCCCTTCCCTTCCCTCATTCTCTAGGGTAGAACTGGCAACGTTTGTTGTTGTTGCTGGCTTTACAACTTCACCATCATTATTTCAGTGGCCTTTGAAGGTTATGCTACATAGCAGCATGGTAATGTCACAGATACATTTTCTTTCTTTGTTAGATTTATATCCCAGCTTTCTCCTCCCAGGAAGAAAATGTGCCTTTCTCTATTTTTCTTCTTCTCATCAACAATCACCTTGTGAGGTAAAAAAAAAGCTGAGACCATGGAAAGGGAAAAGGTTGAACAGTGGTTCCAATTTGTAACTTTTTTTCTTTTTCACAATCGTCTCAGCTCACAAAAGCATATGCCTTTTAATAAAATATATTAGTAGGAACATATACTACTAGCCACCTGATTTTGGCTACCATAGATTAACTTGTATATAATGATAGGATCCAGCTTCTTAAGCTGCTCTTATTTGCATGTCTTCTATCTCATACTTGTTTCTTTAGATCTCTTCATAGAAGGTAAAAGAAAGACTTGTTTTGGGGTTTTCCTCTAAAGGGAAATATTAATTTCACCAAGAGTAGAAGTTATTAACAGAAATAACGATCTATCTATCTATCTATCTACCTACCTACCTACCTACCTACCTATCATCTCAATATGCCTCACATGAATATCTTGAAGAAGTGCTATGACACTATCCCAGACATACTGTTCCTTTCCAAAGGAACTTACTGTATTTAGTGAGTTTCTCCTCTCTTTTATTTGACTTGATCTGCTGAAGCTTACATTTCCTAATTTTTGACTACTTTCGCTCTCTGAATTGTCAAAGAATATACGAACCTTCAAACAACATACAAAAAGGGTGGGGAGGCTGAAGTGTGTGGGGAGTGGGTAAAAGAACCAACAGCCAAAATAAGTAGCGAGAACATGCAATATTATTCACTTAACAGCCACTGATTTCTCAAGTGAGTTTTCTGAATAGAGATTCATGAGGAGTAACAGCTTTGCGATTTTGTAAGGAGCAGAATGTGAGCCTCAGTTGGCGAAGACAGTGTAAAGGATGATGGCTACCCAATGACACAGAAATCCACTGTGTGATAGGATGAAACAAAGATTTGTGCTGTCTCTTCCATTAAATGACTTTAGTATATTGCCCTGAAGGCATTGCTGCCATAGCCATTCCCTTTTGATCTACATCCACCTTAGATTTCCCCATGGCCATACGTATACATACTTTGCGTTTCTTCGGTCATTTGCACTATGAATGCTACATAAACAGTTGGTTGAGAGCAACAATTATTTTTTGCAATTGAGGTTATTCATTTTTTCTCTCCCTTGAGTTAGCATTTACAGTAGAGTGCACTCAACAAAAATGACCCAATGTCAGGGTTCCCTTGTCAAACTAAGCCATGATTTGTTTAACTATGATTAATTGACTAAATTGGCTGGGATTCACTAAAGCTAAAAGCCATAAAGCAGGGTTGATTGAATATGACTGCAGATCAGCACATGTTGGTACCTTTTCCCCTTAATTTCTGAGGTTTGAATAAACCTACTGTTCTAATAAATTAAAAAGAAAAATGGGGACCGAGAAAAGATACTGAGGCCAAGTTAGAAATAATGACTCCAATTAGCAATACTAATAAGCCAACATTTATAGGGGTGCCCAGAAGCAAAAGCTAAGGAAACAGCAGGAAGCAAAGTAACACAACTTCAAAGATTTCCTTTCTTTTTCAAAGAGTTAGTAATGGAAATGTAGAAGGTCTGAGAAGAGAAGATCATTATCATGATGATCAAGGCAAAACAAAACACAATTTACACAGGGTATTAACCTTGACTTCTCTCAAGCTTTTTGTACAAACCAAAGGGCCCCTTTAAACCACAGGGAAGTGCACACAGTGCACGCCTTGATCATGAGACGGGGATGGCAATTGACTGCAGCTCTCACATTAGCTTCATCTCTTGAGTTACACTCCATTTTAGGGAGCTCAAGAATGCTGATAAAGTCCTTCATTACTTTAATATGGACAGTGCCAGCCACCTGGTTCATTTCAAAAAGATAAAGTTAAAGAGAAAAATTTAAAAATACTATTACACAGTTGTAAGCAAAACTGGTGCACAATTTCCAACATAAAAGGCTCAGCTTTCTTCAATGTTGGTCCAAAACTACTGCCAGATTAGTGGCTTTTTTTTCCAATTAGGGATAGAAGGAGTGGTTTGTAACTGTAGCTGCAATGTTATTTAGTAAACCCAAACACTTGTAAGAAACTGTCTGCTAAGCTATTTGTCACAATGATGTCTATGTGACATGCTGTCATTCTTGATTGAGAATGAATGTTAAACAAAGCTGGATACTGAAAGTATAAAAAAATGTGATTCCTAACAACCCTAGTCCTGTGGTCCACCTGTACAGGGTACAATATAATGTTACTAGGCCCCAGCATTGAATCTTGTGTGTGTGTGTGTGTGTGTGTGTGAAACATTAAAAATTGAATAATTTAAGATTAAAATAGAAAAACAAGATTGTAAAATTGTAAAAGATGGAAGGTGCCAAGATGGAGGAGACTAAGAGTTGTTAATACAGGTAGTCCTCGACTTACAACAATTCATTTAGTGATCATTCAAAGTTACAACAGCACTGAAAAAAGTGACTTATCATCCTTGGCGCCCTTCTGACAAGCAAAATCAATAAAGACGCCAGATTCACTTAACAACTGGGTTTCTAACTTAACTGCTGTGATTCACTTAATAACTGTGGCAAGAAAGGTCATAAAAGGAGGCAAGACTCACTTAAATATCTCAGTTAGCAACATAAATTTTGGGCTCAATTGTGGACCTAAGTTGAGGACTGTCTGTACAGGCAGGGCATTCTGTATGTGCCCTTACTCTCCATCCTGTTTAAAAATGTAACCCTCCCTCACAACTGCCTGTTTCTTTTAAGATATTAAAATTCAGATCTGATAGAATAGATTAATTTCAGGTACACTTGCAAATTAAAACACCCAAGAGACGTGGCTTGAGCTCTTTGCCTTCAGGAAAAAAAAATACTTGGTTTTCCTAAGCTGCAAACAAAAGTCTTGTTTTTCTTACCTTTGTCCTCAGAAATGACCTGCACGAGTTCATAATTCTCAGCAGGATCCGATTCCAGGTTGTGTTTCAACATCGCTCGCTGGATGACAGCAGGAGTCTTGTCTTGGCTAGTTAACTGAAAACAAAAGAACAGATTGCAATGAGGCCTTCCTCTTCTCCACATCTGGATTCCAGGCAGGCTTTATGTTTTGATTGCCTGTCTTTTGGTGGGGTGGGGGAAGAAATATCAGTTGAATGGACTTGTCAGATATGAATGCTACATAAACAGTTGGTTGAGAGCAACAATTATTTTTTTGCAATTGAGGTTATTCATTTTTTTTCTCCCTTGAGTTAGCATTTACAGTAGAGTGCAATCTTAATGTTGCTGTGAGTTAGGTACCAAACCGTGTGATGTGAGAGGAACCGAAGTAGCTGTGGAAAAACTAAGCCATTTTATTGCTCCATGTTAATGCTCTTTAACATCACGCTTATTATCATGGGACCTGATATTGAACATGGGAAGGAGGGAAGAATTTCAGGATCTCCCAAAAGCATCACTTAGGGATTTCCACTGCATGAAAACAGATGGAGGGAAGAAGGTCACCTGGTTCTTGTTCTTGGAAAAATATATGCCTCCAATTTTAATTCAGGAGAAAGAAAGAAAGAAAGAAAGAAAGAAAGAAAGAAAGAAAGAAAGAAAGAAAGAAAGAAAGAAAGAAAGGAGGGAGGGAGGGAGGGAGGGAGGGAGGGAGGGAGGGAGGGAGGGAGGGAGGGAGGGAAGGAAGGAAGGAAGGAAGGAAGGAAGGAAGGAAGGGGAAGGGAAGGAAGGAAGGAAGGAAGGAAGGAAGGAAAGAAAGAAAGAAAGAAAGAAAGAAAGAAAGAAAGAAAGAAAGAAAGAAAGAAAGAAAGAAAGAAAGAAAGAAAGAAAGAAAGAAAGAAAGAACACCACATCTAAAATCTGGGAAAAGCTTACCTTTGTTGCTCTGGGAGCAACAATTAACTAGTTTTAATTAAAAGTTTGAATTATTTGGCTTATTTATGTACTTTTCTAGAGATGTGAAGTACAATACGTTTAATCAATATGTGGCTTTGTAGCCTGAGAAATTTGTATTGATACACTGAGGGGAAGCTATCTTTTACACACACACTGGAGAAATCCCTTTCTTAAATTAGCTACAAATAGTTCAATCTAGGGGAAAATGTCTTGGTTCAAGCAGCTTGATAAAAAGAAATGCAATATGTGTTACACCAACCCACCCAACCCCCAAAAATCCAATCAGCTCCTCCACTCAGTCTAAAAGAAAGAAAGAGAGATCCCATTTTACACTTTGGGTTGTCTTGGTATGTATGCATTCGGCACCAGTAGAAAAAGTATTTGCACAAACCAGTGGAGATTGCAACAAAAAAGGGAAATTCAAAAGCATTGCTATATTGCTTTTACAACCAAGAGCGATGACTCTGTATTTTGATCAATAGACCCTAATTAGAATAATGTTCCCATTATTCTTTAGAGAGTTTTGATATTAAAAACAAATTCCCTATAGAGACAAATATTAAAAAAGGAGAAATTCCCAGTAGGTCCTATATGTTCTTGATTCAGCATCAAATCCATGTAAGTAACCTTGCTTGAAAGAAGGCAGAGCAGAAACTGTAAATCAATACAACATACTAGACTCCTTTGTCTTCCCATCCCCTTGTGCTAATTCAGTGCAAATTAACTCTAGGCATAAACACATAAATCTGCAGAATGATGATATAGATAGCTCGTACAATCATCTTGCAAAGAAGTGGTGCAAAAAAATTGAGGGTGCAGGAATCTCAGGATGAATAATGGGAAATACTACATATTGGTTGGACTAGATGACCTACAAGGTTCCTTCCAACTCTTGTTAATCTGTTAATATCAAACGAGATCAATTTCCAAAATCTGATGTTCTTCAGATATGTTGAGATTAGAATTCCCAAATTCTCAGATAATATAGCTAATAAAGAGATCAGACTATAGAAAAAAAAAATGAAATTAGCTATTTTGGTTCTGTAGTTTTCAGTGTCTGACTTTTGACTATAGAGGGTTCCGTGCAGTAGATTATTAGAGTTGATTAGTTGATTATTGGATTAAAAAACTGTAGTTTCTTCCAACAATTCTTATACAAATCATCTTTCCATCAAGTCTTACACATTTTTTTTTAGGTACTTGCAATTGTATGCTTAAGCAATGAACCAAAAAGGTAGAAAAACTACATTTTAAAATGTCCTAACAATTTGCTCGGAAGTGCCATGGAAGAAATGCATGTTTTAACAAAGCAAAGTTATTCAGCATATCAGAAATGGTTAGTGATTGGTAGAAGAGCTTTAAGGTTTTTAACAGAAGTCCTTTTTGGAAGATAATAGGAAGTGAATTTGTGAATTTTTGCATGAATGATTTGGGATCTGAGTTCATCTCTTAAATTGTGGTATCTCAGTGATTCAGCCCCTTATAAATAACAGCAGTTCTCATTACATACGTACCATAATGCTCTTATACATGTTGCCATTATTGTCTTCAACACTGATACGGATGATACAGGTGTCTTCGTTCTGTTGGTTGTAAACAGGAGAGGAGACTGTTGAGGTAATGGAGGTGACAGAGATGGAGCGTTTGTGGATTCTGGGATTGCTGGCCAGTGAAGGAGGAGACACAAGGACATTGGTGAAGGATGATACTCCTGATGAAGATGTGTCCATGGAGTGGATGGAGGAACAAGAGGAGGAGGACTCTGTGAGCTAAGACAAATCAAAGTATTTATTTGATTTACAGTAGTTTCTAAACTGAGGATTTAAAAAAAAAAACAACCCACCACTAGCTACCATCCAAAGCTGATAGCTAAGCTTTAGGGTCAATTTCACAGCATCACCTGGAAATAAAAAGGTTCCAATACTTTGGTCAGTACAACTTTGCCTCCACTATAAATCATTATCCTGCCAATCCTTTGTAGATATAATTAGAATTTTCAGCTCTTTTGGATATAGCAATCAGGTACACATATATTTAAAGTAAGTTCCACTGAAGGAGCTTATATTGAATTGCACCACTGCAAGAACTGAATAATAGTCCAAGTTAAGAGAGATAGGCTCTTTTGAGCTTTTTATTTATTTATATATTAGTACCAAATGCTCTGAGGGAGAAGAGGTATATATAACGTAAGATGCCTTCAAACAAATTGTATTTACTGAATTTGGAACTGACCAGCAGATGGCAGAATCTACAGTATATTTTTAGCTCATTCTACACTACAGCTTTAGCTACAATCTTAGAAAATCTTTCCTTTTGAATTTTTTTTAAAAAAACTGAAGTTCTCTCCCCTGCAGAGTAGAAGGGCCTTTTATAACGTTTTAGGGCTTATATTCAACACAGAAACAGTACTTTTCTTCCAAGGTCACTTTTTTGTTCATTTTGTTTCAGTCGAAGAATATACAGTATATAAATGAGAGGGCTGAACTGTGGAGTCCTTGATGCTCTCTGAGCATAGTTGTTTGTTTGTAGACATGAATCAACCATCAATAGAAATGTTGAGATAAATTACATTGACACAGCATTCGAAAGAGACAATGAAAAGGCTAAGAAGGAATCAAAAAGACGAGGACACATCCTCTCCAGCAATCAACACTCAGATAAACAAGGATTAACACTTGACAAACAATCTAGCAGAAAACAATGCCCTAATCTAGGAACTATCAAGGAGAAAACCATATATTCCTATGAATACTGGCTGGGCTAGCTACTACATATAAACCGGCAGAAAACCCTGGCACTTGCTAGTAGGTATGATATTATCTAGTTGGACAAACAAACAACCAAGTTCTGAGCCCACCAAGGACTCCATTGTTGTTCTTGTCTCAGAAAGCTGATAACTTGATCCAGAGGTGCAGAAACTTTTGACCTGCTATATAATTACTAAAACACACTCCTAATAGTGAGAGAAGCTGTGCATTATAATTCACAATATCTGTATATTCACAGGTTGCTCACTTTGATCCTATGGAGAGATGAGATGAATGGAAACAAAATGATTTCAAATTCATGCTGAGGGTAAACTGAGCCCCCTGGAAATTAGTTGACAAAGTCACTGAGTACTTTCATTGTACCAGAATCTGGCTTTCTCCTAATGCAGAAAGTATCATCATTGCAGCAAATGAAAACCCTCCAACAAGGCTGTCAACCCATTGGGTGTGATAGCTAGTGCAGTGGAAGATGGTCCATTCACTTCCCATAAGGATCCGAATCCCCTTCTCATAATGCCCAAGAGTTAAAAATTGCAAATGAGTGTCAGACAAATATCCTATGTGTACACCAGGAAGAAAGTTGGGTAGAAAAGTTTCTGCATCACAGCCAGTGTTTTCAGGTAGACTCTAACCCATGATTTTTCAACAGGAAGATATACCTCCTCCCCTTGGGGAGAGGCAGACAGAGTCCATGGAAGGGGTGAAGAACTTTTTAGTTGTATGTTATTACAATAAATCCACCTTTGCCAAATTTCATTATATTGGTTTCATTTTGGCCTTTGGATTTTTAAGGGAGCTGTCTCCACTGAGATTACACTAAAGGAGGTGTGATGGCCAAGATTTTAAGATCCCTGCTCTAACCCCAATATCTCCTCCTGGAAATAAGGAATGGTCTTTCTGGCTCATACTTTCTTTTGGGCCTCATCAGGGTTATCCGTAGGAGTGATGCAGATGTCCTCCGATTCAGAATGGTTTGACTCGCAGGATGATACGCTGACCGAATCCATGCTTTCCCCAGAACTGCCACTTGGTACGGACTTGGGCTGCTCTTTGGTAGGCGTGCTATTGGCAATCACATCAGGTCCCAGAAATAAGCTGTCTCAACACACCAAATGAAAGAGGGCAAAGTGTTGGTGAAGAGTAAAGACAATGCACAGAAAGCAAGACAACTAGATCGGAAGTGCCCAAGCCTGCAATGTTTTCCCTTGTTAACCACATTCTTGGTAACTTCTGAGGAGACAGGCAAGAGATACAAAAACTCAGGGAACAGTTGTAAGAGATGTGAATTGAAGGCATGTATCCAACCAGTCAACTTATTGCATATCCAGGAGAGATTCACTCTGCCTGAAGTTTATCAAAGTGCTAGGCAACCCACTTCTTTATTTAGAGTTCCAGCAGGTAGAAAATGTTGGAGTTTTACTGTGCTCTTGAAAGAAAGTGGGAGTCTTGGTGGGTCATAAGGAGTGCATGCCTGTTCTGTATTTTTGAGAAAATAAAAAGCAGGTTGGGTGAGTATCTAATTTTGTTCAGGGAAGTCAATATGTTATTACAGCAGTGGTTGATGAACGCTATACAGCTATATCAATTCCCTTGGGAATTATGAATAAACATGGGTGGTGGTTGCAGTAGGAGTTTGTTGTATGTATATTTATATACTATATTTATATATAGCAATTCATTTAAATCACATACACCTTATACAATTTTCTAATACAGATTATCTTTATTATTCTAAATAGCATTGAGGCTCCTGTCAATTATTCTGTATTTGCAACATTTGATTTAAATTCCCATGAGGAAGATTGCAAAGGCAGATAGTTTATTGTTAATATAGGCTGGGTGGGAATAGAAAAAAGGCATTTTGCTTCAACATCTAACCATGACAGTGAAGTGAGATTGGGATATATTCCTTGTCAAGCCTTATTACTGGTGAGGGAGACTCTAGTAGAATGCTTGATTATTCACACTCATTTTTCTTTGCTTAAATCTGTGAAAAACAGTTTGCTTCAGTAAATGACTTGTGAAGTTATACTCTTAATTCCCTTGGATATGAAAGAATGAACCTCATTAGAACAATGTAACTTGCAAATGAATTTCAGCTGAGTATCATGATATGAGGTAAATACTATAAGCCCTCCTGAGGCTTAGAGAAACATCCTATATTTAAGTAGGATGAATTATTTACCTGCCTCTAAAACAAAGGAGGAAGCTTTTGAAATGTCTATGCTTCTAAACACCTTTCCTTTCAGCAAGGATCCACAGTAGTAACACAGGAGTTCATTTGCACAGGTATACAAGTGTAGTTTTGCACATGATTTCAGAGTTTTCCCATGAACCAGGAGAGCAGATGTTCTCTCCAGAGAACAACCCTGAACCAGGAGGCTCCCAATCTTCACTTCCCATTGAAACTCACAGGCTCAGCCTTTTCACCATGCTCTTCCGCGGTTTGGGGGACGTGGTGGTTGTGTCGATGGCTGCTTCAACCTCACAGGAAAGGGCATAGCTGGAAGATTAGAGATCACCTTCTGATTAGAACTGCTACCATAAAATTAAATCACTGAATTAAATGCAAAACTAGGTGTTTGTTTGTCTTTTACTTTAGGACAAGGCTTTATATCCAATGTAGACATCACTTCAGGTTAAGTAGCTATGTTACTGTGAGTTATTCCAGTTTTCCTCAACTGTGGCAACATGAAGACATGTTTAATTTCCCGAATTCCCTAGCAAGCATGTATTAAAATTCCCAACACTGAGAAACACTGTTATTCCATACGTTTTAAATATAACTGCAGGGTTGTTTTTTAATCTCCCTTGAAAGATATATTTTGTGTTATAAAGAAACTAGGATACTTCTTGGGTTTATTTTTCTTCCTCAGCTCCCATTTCTGTATGACCCAAGGTGGATGCTTTTCAAGGTGCATGCAATATATTCTACATTCTAATATAATGTATTCTAACTCCATGTGCAGATGAAATTCTGAGCACCAAAACTGAGTGGGAATAAATAAATGTTCAAGTAAAATGCACCCTTGGCCTTATATTCTAAAAATGCACTAAAAGACAAGAGAACCAACAGTGCATAGAAGCACAGACATGTATACAGTAGGGTTTTCTGTAATGGGTTAGATCTGTAAATAAAATCCATAAAATGCAGTTGCTACTCTGCATACTGAAATCTAACCTTTTGGGCTCACAATTTAAATTCAACCATGGCAACATCAGAGAAAGACAAAAAAACAACAACAACAAGCTCTGCACCTGTTTAGTGAAACTCAAAATGTCACGGGAAAAGGAAGTTGATGTAAAAAGACAACTTCATGTGTTATATATAGCTGCATACTGCTGTAAATGCTGGCTGGCTATTTTTAGAGAAGCGAAAAGTCAGAATTTATTAACTGATACTACACCTTGATTGATCATTTTGGCTTTAACAAGAGAGTGTTGAAGAGGCTTAAAATAAACCTTGAACTCAGCCTTTCTCAACTAGGGTTCTGTGTGAGATCATGACTGAAAAAAAATATCAATTTTTAAATTTTATGCACTATACAATGTTGCAGTGGTGGGAACCTTTATGTGTCATGACTCAATTATTAACCAGCCACTTTTCTGTTGTGATAAATATTGCAAAACATGGGTTAGGTAGGCTAAAAGTTCATTGTCTTGTGACATGTTTGCATTTTTCTTTACAAAAAATAGCTGTCAAAATAATTATTTTATGTTCTCCAGACCTAAAAATTATTTTCAAGGGTTCCTCTGGAATAAAAAGATCAAGATAGACTGCTTTAAATGGTGAAATTATCAGATCTTGAGTGAGAGGAAAAAGCATTTACGAGAAAGATAAAGTTAAGAACATCATATTACAAGGTACTATCTTGCAGGTGATTGGTTTCCTGGTTCCTGAAGCACTGTCTCTAGTATGTTTGCATATTGAATTCATAATAATAAATTGCTACAAGGCTCCCAGATTGCATCACTCAAATTAGAATTAGCGTCTCTAGGACTGTCCCAAAGGTGCTTTTTTCAAGAAGCAACTGGACTTCCTGGTTTTTCTTTGAAGACGTTTCACTTCTCATCCAAGAAGCTTCTTCTTCTCAGAGCTGAAGAAGCTTCTTGGGTGAGAAGTGAAATGTCTTCAGAGAAAAAACAGAAAGTCCAGTTGCCTCTTGAAAAAAGCACCTTTGGGACAACTATGACCTGAATGACTGAGAATCTCCATAGACCTCTTTAGGACTGTACTTGGAATTCTTCACTGCTTAATGGTATGAAGAGCTCTATACTTCTCCAGGGCTGGTCCCAAAAACTTTGATCACTTGTTTGGCAGCCCCAAACAAGTGATCAAAGCTTTGCTCTGTGTGTGTGTGTGTGTGTGTCTGCATATTTGTGTGCATTGCACATAAGTACAGGATAATACTTATCCCTCTCTATGAAAGCAGCATGTGTATTTCTTGTATACATTTCAAAGCTGATTGAATGTCTTGTGCAATCCACAACAATTTTAAAATAGTTTTGTTCTTTTTTTTATCAAAGATGATAAGGGATTATGCAAAAAAAATGCTTGTTACAAATCTTACCTTTCTTCCTCTGTTAATTGTCGCTGTTTCTGGAACCACTGGATGAATTTTTTGTCTGAAGTCATGCAATAGCTATTACAGGAAGACTGTAAGAGTTTAATCTGAGCAATTACTTCAAATTCCTGAAAAAAATAATGGAACAAGAGAGGGACCTGAATGAGGAAAATGGAAGGCAAATATAGACTATCTCACAGTCAAGAGCAGCAGAAGCAGGGGTGGGATCCAACAAGATTAACTATTGGTTCGGTGATTTATGAGGTTCGGTGATTTAGGATGTGCTTCCCTGCACACTGCGCGTGCCTGTAAATCGTCAACACCCTGGTGCCTGGACAGCTGAGCAGCGCTGCGTGCGGAGAAGCAGCCTTTGAAAAAGTACTTTTTTCCTGCTTTTTTAACTGCAGCTGTGCCTCCTACGGCAGCTGAGGTTGAAAAAGCAGGAAATAAAGGTCAGGTAAGAGCCCGGGTGGGCAAAAAAAAATCAGCAGACATAGAACCGGTTCTACGCCTGCTGCTCTTCAAAGCTACCAGTTCTACAGAGGTGGAAAGAACCGGTAGAAA
This sequence comes from Pseudonaja textilis, assembly GCF_049901715.1. NCBI lineage: Eukaryota > Metazoa > Chordata > Lepidosauria > Squamata > Elapidae > Pseudonaja > Pseudonaja textilis. Next base: position 95,711,539 of record NC_141992.1, read on the forward strand.
CCCACCCCTGAGCAGAAGGATGTGGGATAATTAGAGATGTTGAAAAACTCATGACAAGTTCACTGACAAGCATGACATAATTTGGTTCTCAATGGCACTAGGCATCTATGCTTTGTTTTTTAAAAAATAATTTGTTTAAAAATGGAAAAATTAACAAAACTAATATCAAAAAAAGAAAAAAAGAAAGCAAAGTCAAAAGTGCAGAAAGAAGACAAAAAGCATTTAAGAAATAGTGTCTGGTTTTTTTTACAGCAAATTTTATAAATTTACCTCTTAATCAGTGGTTACCACATGACTCTTTTTTTCTATATTTCTTCCTAATCATCAAACCATAAATCCTGTTTTATGCAAAAAATTCTATAAGGATGTTCCAGTCAACAATAACCATAGATAATGTCTTTTCTCTTATCAAAGAAGTCAATTTGGCCATCTCAGCAAATTCCATCATCTTCCATGGGGAATAGTCTCAAATCTTTCCACTTTTATGCATGTAATAATCTCACTGCAAAGCCTCTATACTTTCTAATGGACCTAAAGCAGTGGTTGCCAACTGGTGGACCACGGCCCACTGGTGGGCCATGAGAAAATTTTGCCACATAGAAATCTCACCCCCAGAGCACACACCCCAAAGCAATTAATCCAGGCTGCGCAGAAACACAAGGCTGCGCCACCCACATGGCCTGCAGGAACCCTCCCCGCCTACTCACTCTTTACCCGGCAAACTTGCCTGCTAAGTTGCTATTTTTCCTTTTTCTGACCATCATCTGTTTAGATTAGCTAGGAAACAGGAAATGGTTGGATTTCTTGCTTTCTAGCTAGTCTTTAGATCTTCCGCTCTGCTTTTAAGCACAGCCAAACTTCCCTTAGGACTATTATTATTCTTAGGACTATTATTATTCTTAGGACTATTATTATTCTTAGGACTATTATTATTATTATTATTATTATTATTATTATTATTATTATTATTATTATTATTATTATTATTATGCTATTATTCAGTGTAGACTCATGGCAAGCAAATTTGAGAGACTGAGCTAGCCAATGGCAGATAGATAGATCACTGACTGATTCTGTGAGCATCTCAATCTGCCTGCCTGCTTTGTCTGATTTTGGGTAAAAGTTGCTCTTTTTTAATAAAAAAAAAAATATTTACAAACATGGTGTGTTTTGAGTTAATTTTATGAATTTTCTTGCAAGCAAATTTTATGTGACAGACTGAGCTAGCCAATGGCAGATAGATAGATCTCTGAATGAATCTGTGATTCTGTGAGCAACTCAATCTGCCTGCCTGGTTTGCCTGCTTTTGGGTAAAAATTGCTCTTTTTTATAAAAAAAATTCAATATTAATATAAATATTTATATTTACATACAAGCCATGCACACCAGTCATATGACCACCAAGCCACACCCACAAATTAGGCCATGCTCACAGAACCAGTTAGTGGTCCCTGGGATTTAAAATTTTGAGTTTGGGGGTCCCTGAGGTCCAAAAGGTTGGCGACCACTGACTTAAAGAATGTTCCTTGCTTGATAATCTGGAAACTTGGATGAATGGTGGAGTACATGAGGTTCAAAACTGACTTGCCCACATACCATGACAGGAGACCTGGCAACCTTTTGCAAGTGCACTAAGCCTGTAACTCCCTCCTAATATTTCGATTAAAGAGAGGGAAAAATGATCTTCAACATGTGTAGAAGTCATTGGTTTTAACTCTTACTTGCTGGATGCAAAAACAGCCCTCATCTCCACCTACCAGAGGCTCCTCTTTACTAGCTCTGCACAACAATAGCTGGTCTCTGGATTCTCAGGATAGATTGTTCCCAATAACAATCCAGCCACAGAAAGCCTAAGAACTTATGATTATATGATTTGTTATTAAATAAACTAAGTAAATTATAGCTATCTCGTAAAGCATGAATGAATAAAATTATAGTCAAATGATTGTTTAATAGTGATACTAGGGTATATAATTTTTGATTGATAATATGAGTTATTATGTAATGTAACTGTAATTGAGACTATGAAATGGATGCACAAAAAAATTGGTAAACCAACTGACACAGTTTGTATACTTATGGAAAAGTTGGATGTTTTTACGTTTTGTTCATTTTGTTTGTCTTTAAAAACTAATAAAACTTTTCAAAAAAAAAAAAGAAAGCCTAAGAACTTGTGCCACCCTTCATCTGCTGTAGGCCAGCGGGAAGGAGCAGGGACAATGCCCTGCTGCATTTTAGAGAGATTCACAAGAACAAAAACCTGTTCTGACTGTGAGATATTTTCCATTGACTACTAAAACCATCAAAATGCATTGATCTTTAAAAAAAATAAATAACTTGAGTCCATGTGGCTGCCCATAATACTTTCATGATACATTGAGTTGTTTTTTCTAAAAATCAATATTTTAAATGAATGATATATCCTAGATAGGTTGATTGGAAATATGTTTACACTAGCTATCATAATTATGGTGATGACAACATGCAATTTCCTAGATAGTATCTATCCATCTTTATTTAAATAATAATAATAATGGGTGAAATCTCATAGAAGAATTTTTTTTTTGCAAGATTTGGATTTCTTGCTAAAGTTTTTGTGAGATTTCAGAGAGAATGTGAAAGTTTTGTGAGGTTTCAGGTGACAGCACAATATTCTGGGGGAAGAATCCTACAAAAAAATGGTAACCTTGAAACATTCCTGCATCTAAACTGACATGCTTAACATACAGTATTATGTAGAGGCATATTGTACAGCCAACCAGATGATGAAAAGGGTAAAATGGTCACATTTTACTTGAGAAAAATTGCATTTAATATTCCAATAGTCTGTCTCTCTTGGGACTTGCTTTATAATTCCGGTTGAAAATGTTAAGCTCTGTAGATACATTGTCTCCTGTTTCTCTCTAAAAACAAAAAATAAATCCTCAGATTTCTGTGGACCATTAAATTGTGAGTGAATGGTGGAAACAAAATGCAAGCTTACCCGTCTTCTCTTCTCAAAATTTATTAGCCCTCCCTGCAAAAAATAAAGAAATGGATTGTATAGTTACAAAATCTGCATTTTTAATGGAGATAATAAAATGGCTACAAAGGAATAAATTTTCCAAAAGGCCAAAACTTTCAAGACTGGTTCCATGAAGATGCGTTTAAACTTCACTCTGCAATAAATCATGGCCTCTCTGCCAAACTTCCTTAAATAATTTGAAAACATGTATATATTCACAACACTTTACAAGGATTTAATTATGCTAACGCTGATGTACATGCCTATTAGCTTGAACCAGCTGCTTTCTTTATAGCTGCAGGGTGTCCTTCCCTTCCCACAGATGATTTGGAACAAATCTGACTTGAAGACATTAGTTAGCTTTGGGCTTGTAGTCTCCTATGTGGCACAATTTACACAAGTTACAAATGTATGCATGTTGTAGAGCTTGCTAAAGAGTGCAAGAATCTTGAATCATGTGGTTACAAATACTTTTTCTACAACCCCAAGATCCCTTCTGTTCAGAACTATTATAAAGCATTGTTTTACCAGCTATTGAGATGGGAAAAACTGTAGTGGGAAATCCTTAAACAGTTTAACATTGGAGGAGGAGGAGGAGGAAGAGGAAGAGGGGGAGGAACTACTATACCTCCAAAATGTATATCCAGGAACAACAAAAATTCTACCCACATGTGTGATTAAAATCAATCTACTTGGCCTCCCAAAATGTGCTGCCAAAGTAAGCCTCTATTCCAGATCTATTGAAACAGCATATTCTTATAAATGTATTTGTACATTTATTTGTACAATAATAATTCTTTTGTACATGTATTTCCCCATGAAAGAATCTAAGCAATGAACATTCAGCAATCCTCCTACAATCCTTTGGGAACTGTCATAAAAACTGGATCCAGAACTTCTTTCCATAGAGCCATATTTTTTTACAGAATTCATTAAATAGAGAGGAAGTTCTTGTGTGGTGGCATCAGCCAGTTCAATCAAGCACTAAGGCACAGTTAAAGGCACGAATAAAGCAAGATCTACTGCGCCTTTTCAAAGCCTGGAACAGTAGCAACGAGTTCTACTGTTGTCCCAAAGTTGGCAGCATAAGTACCCAATAAAACTCTTGGGATACTTTCAAAGGAAGAATAAGCACCGCATTGAGGTGGACTAATGCATAAGTGAATGTTTCTGAAGAAAGATAAGGGATAGGCTACAATATTCTGAGCTTTTAGATAAGCACTAAGAAAGCCTTCCATAACTTGGTGTCCTCAAGAATTCCTTAGTCTTATTCCTTAGATAATTCCTTATCTGATTTGAAGCTCATAGTCTGACCTCCAAACAGGAATGAAATGAAAAATTAAAAGCATAACTAAAAATAATATAATCTATCCAAACATCATGGAACAATCATAATCCATATATACATTTTCACCCTCAAGAAGATACAAAACAGGACGTGATGTTGGAGGGCATCTGGTTGGGAGAGGTTGTAGCTAAGATCTAGAACTGAATTAAAAATTGAACAGAACCAGGCCAGTTATTTCAAAAAAAGTAAGTTGAATGTTTCCAAATGTTCATGTATTTACCCTTTTGGGTCCTCTACCATCACATTTTAAAATTCATTTATTAGTTATAACTCCTAGTAAACCCCACTTAATAATCCAACCAATCAATCCATCACTTATGAACTATATTCACAATTATTAACAGAAAATGTTTACACACCAACATAGTGGCAAGTCCTGACTACAGCCCTAACCTAATGCATTAGAACATTTCCGCATATAAGCTACAAAGTCTTGAGATGTCATAAATATAAAACTTTCCACAAAAATCCCTCATGTGGCATATGACTTCTTTCCTTCCTTCCACAATGCTTATTTAATATTTTATGGAACCATCTTTCCAATTTCATTTTTGTGTGTCTCTTCTGCTCATAGTTTGAATGACATTTTATATCATTCTCCTAATGAACACATTTGAAAAAGCTTAAGTGATTATTTCAGACACAATTAAGTACCTATGCATGTTATTTGTTAAAGTGTTTTTCTGAACCAAGACATAATTACTCTTCCTTTCACAAGAAAGTCCCTCTTCAAGAGATCTGTGCTTCCGTATATTACAATCAAAATATAACTTATTCCAAAGAAAACGTGGAATTTGTGAAGAAATTCTGCTAATGTTCTGTTATCCTCTACATATAGATCTGGTTTTAACCAGGGGGACAAACCTGTGCAAACCTATCCTTGAATTTTTTTTAATTCAAGGCATGGGATTTAAATTGGGAGAATTCTAATAATGAAAACTCAGTTTTATAACTGTTAGCAATTGTTCCATTTCCTAATTAAACTCCTGTGTTTGGTCTCTACCTAGTGAGATGATGGTTTACAAATACATGCCGAAGGCAAAACTATTACAGTATGCATGAGTGTTACAAACCTACCTCTACATAGTCCTGGAGAGCCGTATCAAGCATTGTCAAATCCGTTAAGAAAGTACCAAGGTATGGAACAGTGCCTTGCATTACACCCTGAGCAGAATGAAAGCGTAAAGAGATTAACCAACCTAACTCTGATTCATTAAGCACTTTTTAATTTTGGATCTAGTTCAAAGTTCTATGTGGTTCAGGGATCTTTAGCCCTCTATAGTCCAGATAACTATACTAAGTTCTATATTTATTTCCTCATGATCTTCTCCATGTTGACATGGCCCTCTGTGAAGGAGCAATCGGATTCTGGCCTAGCAGTAGCTGCTTTTCTGGCTGGTTGAACTAAGCTGTAAGAACCATTCATACATCAAATGTGATCTGACAGGAAATGAATGAAGTTATTTCAATAGAACACAATATTGTGGAATGGCCTCTCCTGAGAGGTTTATTGAGGCTACTCACTATTTCGTTAAGAAACTTTTATGCTTGTATGTCTCCTCTCTTTGTTTCTTTCCCCTTATGCTTTATACCAGCATATGATTTTCCTTATACAGTACGTTGTTTGCCATTGTAAGCACTTTGCTTTGGGGAAATATATATATTCATAAAAATAAAATGACTTGCCACTTGTAAAATTATGTCACCTTATTTTTTATGGGGAAGAAAAAGTGATGATCAAATTGGTAATGTATTATATTGTAATTGTAATAAGTCTTGTTCTAAATTGTTTTTAGAATGTTTTATAGAAGTAATACTGGAAAAGATGCATTTTTTTGGGAAGTGGGAAACAATTCACAAACCAGATTTAAAAATGTCATTTAACAGTCCCTGAAGAACACGGAGGAGAATCTTATAAAATCATAAAAAACTTTTATTGTTAACTTTAAGGAATGGAACTCAAGGGAAGAAGCAGCTTACTTTAGCTGCAATTTCAACTTCAAATTTTCTCCACACAAACCTGATTGTTGAAGTATCTAAGGCATTATTCAAACATAATTGATCAACTATTGTTCTATGAGAAATTACAAGTATGTGCCTCAAAAATTCTGGTCTAAGGAACACTCATCCACCATTAACAACTTAAGGAATTTCTTCACCATTACTTTTTGACTGTATTTTTTTCACGAAACTATGAAAAAAAATTAAGTGAATGAATTCAAGACTTGGTTGAATATAGTGAGAAACGGTGGTTTCCTAATTTTATTTGAACTTGATTTAACTTGAACTTAACCATTTTGTTTGTATTTGGATAAATCTTAAAAATAGTTTTGTATTTTTTCAAACAATGTCATCCTGGATCTCCTGAGCATCTCATGGTAAAAATGTAAAAGAAAGAGTTACCATATCTTTTTGCAGTTGAAGCCGCCTCTGGGTTCTCTTCTGGTTCTCTTTTACACAGCTGTCCAAATTTGCAAATTTAGATGTTCCTTCCTGTGATGAAAATAAAAGGGCAATGAATGGGAAAGGCCATAGAACAGGCTCACAAACATTTCCCATGCTAACTGAATGCTACGTCCTTCTCTCAAAACTTGAAAAGACATGTGACTCATCAGAGATAAATTAATAAAAAGGCTCACACAAAAATGTTTCAAGAGTTTCCTAAAAGTGAGGAATGCTTGCTCCAAAATACGTCAACTTGACATACCTCTCAGCCAAATCAAGTATTTGTTCAGTTTTCTCTGAATTAGGCACATCTGGATCACAATCTTACTGCTTCTGGACAGTTAATATGTTTTTATTCTTAAACAAAATAACATTTTGCTTTCCATTATATAATCCTCTGAGTTTTTTTCTTATACACTTACATTATGATGTGATTAATATTTTTACTTTGCTGACTAACAAGGAGACAGTCAGGAAATGAAAATGTTTCTGTGTTCCAACGATTTAGGCCTTGGGGATCACTTTACCAGTAACACTATGATTTCAGGAGCTATATTTCACAATATGATCTGGTTCTTTGAAACAGATTAAAATTAACTTACTGCCATGTTTTAACTTGTTTTTCTGTATAACTACAGAAGGATATGTCTTCTCAGGTGCACAATGATTTTAAAAAGTCAGTAATTTGTTCTTTTAAAAAAAATAATTATAGCCTTATCTTGATTTTCTGTTTTTATCTTTCCTTTTTTTCTTCACTTTGATAGAATGTAATAAAAAATGTCCTCGCTTTCTATGCACTTCCTTTACATTGCTTTTTAACTTAATGCTGCTGTCGTCCTGAAAATTTCATGTCCTTTCCAATCAATTGTATACATTTAAATAATCTCCACACTTTCTTAGAAGATTAGATAGCTTTCTGACCCTCTCTTACAAGACAATAAATCATTGTATTTTTAGAAATGGCATTTTCTAAAATTAAAGGTCACTTTTCTAGACATTCAAGGTAATTTTCTATAAATATATGTATGCATATAGAATTTCATTGTCTTGTGATTACTGCGCCAAGTATTTCAATAATTTTTACATCTTGAAATCTCAGATACAACTCAGTGCATTCATAGAAGTTTTGCCCTTTTATCAGCTCTACACTTAATGATCTGCAACACAGACAGATTAATATTGTCATGCAATGTTAGTGATATTGACATTGCCAGGATGTCAGGATGATATTCAACTGTACATCTCTATCATGGGCTGAATAGAGAATGCAAACAAGAATTTCTGTGGAGACCGTGGGGACTATCAAGATGTAGATGGGAAGAAACATGCACAGTTTCAATCCTAGAAAGTTGGAGTGATAATTTTTACAGATGCTTGCTGATTTTGGAGTTTTAGACCTCTTTATGCTTTGCTGAGGTAAACAGGTCACAGTTTCTGGAATCACAGTTCCTGACCATGAAGATCTGCTCAGCTTTGGCTGATACACCAATTGCAGCCTTATTTATCTGAGAGGTGCTGACATTGGTCATTCAAATCCTTGAGATTTGTTGCATGGACAATGTATAGCAGTTCAATTTACACGGGACCATCTTTGTAAACCATTTGCTAACTTCAATTGGAGCAAAGCTTAGCGGCCCATACAGTCATCAGTGAGTCTCAATATTGCTAGCAACACAGTTTCTGCAGGTGCAGTTTTAGCTATTTATTCATTCTGAATATAATTTAAGGTCCTGGGCATCATTCAAGATTACCCATACCATGTAGATTTTGCCCATACAGTCAGTGGGCTCAGAGAATGCCTGATGAAATCCCAACCATTCAGGAGGTTCAGCTGGAAGTGTTCAAAAGTGAACTTCCTCTATCAGGGATCCATTCCTCTCAAGACAAGAATAACTTCAACTCTCATGGCCTTGCTGCCTCTTAAAAGGCTGTTCCAGAAGGCTTTCAAGACTTGATTATTGTTAAGCTCTGGATACCAAGAGCATCATTACTATTTCTATTGTGATCAACTACAATACTTGACTTTAATTATATGTTGAATTAGTTTTAATTTATTTTTTTATTTTAATTATAAGAATACAACACGGTGCAGGCGATCTAGCATTACAATTGTTATACATATATACATTTTATTTCATCATTTACAATATCCTTGTTTGATATATTATTTACTAATTATTCTAATCATCATAATTCTTGTTGTACATCATTATTGTTGTATTGGCTTTGATAGTTGCAGTAAATAGAATTTACTAAAAAGGTCTATATCAGGCTTGTCCAACCCGTGGCCCATGGGCCGCATGCGGCCCAGGTCGCCTCATAATGCGGCCCAGTGCCCACCCCAACCTTCGTGCCAGAGCCAGCGAGGAGGAGGAGGAGGAGAGGCAGGCGCGAGGCAGGGCGAGGCGAGCGCCAGGCCAAGCAGCAACAGAAAAGGCGGGCGCCGTCAGAGTGCCACCTCCTGCTGTTGCCGCCGCTGCCACCACCACCGCTTCTGTCCCTGCTGCCACTTCTACCCCCGCTGCCACTTCTGCCCCCGCCAGTGCCGCCGTTTCTGCCCCTGCCGCCACCCCCGCCGCCGCTGCTTCTTCCCCCGCTGCCGCTGCCGCTTCTGCCCCCGCTGCCACCCCCGCCGCCGCTACTTCCCCTGCCACCGCTGCTCCTTCTGCCTTCCAGTCCTGCCTCATCCAGCCGGGCCATTTGCAGGAGGAGAGGTAGGCGCGAGGCGAGCGAGCTTTCTCCCCCCACCCCCGCAAAATTTGGCCGGAAAATAAACCGTGATAAAAAATAAGTAATTTTTAATAAATAATAATAAATAATAAAAACATCTCACTAACTTAATTTCCAAATAAATTTAATATGTTAACTATGTTTTCTATGGTTTTTTTGGATGATCAGATATCATTACTGTTATTTTATTTTATGTGCGGCCCAAACCAAATTTTCATCTTCTAATGTGGCCCAGGGAAGGTGAAAGGTTGGACACCCCTGGTCTATATAGTCATAAACAAAATAAATAAATAAAATATCCTGTTTGCAATCATTTCACTTATTTTTCCACAGTTGGCATACTTTTTTCTCATTAATAATTCAATTCACATTGCCTTTGGCTTTTCAAGGAATAGATGATAGAGTCGTGTATAGTGCACATTTATACCACTTTTTGTATCAATTAATGACTTTTCACAGTTATCATCTTTTATTTCTGTCTCACTGGAAGAGCACAGAATATTCAGATAATTTCCTATGGAATGAGTTATCTCATACCAGATGCATCTCAATCCTTGCCAGCTTTCTCTAACAATTTTTTTTTAAAAAAATCACTCAAATGACCTTTAGGTTTTCAATATTAGCAGTCTGGTTCAATTTCAAATCAAATGGAATCTTCTCTCAAAATATTGCACTTTGCAAAGCTAATCTAAACCCCGTTTATTTTTTTAAATCCATGCACACTTAAAGCCATCTGTTTTTAAGTATCCCAAAAACAGTTTCATGAAAATCCTGGATATTCCCACATTGCAGCTTAAATTTGTCCATAGGTGGTTTCTGCTAATGGTTTTATGTAGATTTTGAAGAACATAGGAAATAAAACTCCATAAACCAACCATCATCATGCAGGAAAGTAATTGCCAGCAACCCGTTCTGGAAAAAACCATCCAGGTTACAGTAGAACCATATGCCTCAGCTGTGATAGCTTACCCAGGGGGAGATCATACTTAATGGTATCAAAAGTCATTGAGAGGTCCAGGAGGAACAAGAGAGTCACATTTTGCCTGTCTTTTTCCTGTCCAGGTCATCCTATAGAAGGATCTGATGCCCAAGATAGTTCATAGCCAGATCTGTGAGTGCATTGAAATAGATCTGGAAAATCAGTTTTATATAAGAAAGTCTGCAGTTGATCAGCCACCACCCATTCAAAGCCTTTGCCTAGGAAGGGAATATTGGCATTTAGTTTATAGCCATTTTTAATCTTCTAAATCCAAATTTGGCATCTTTAGAAGCAGCCTGATCACCACTTCTTTCCAAGAGGCTGAAACCATTTTTCTCTTTATCAATGAGATTCAATGATTCAAATGAACAGCCTCTTCATATTAGAGTTGATAAGCCAGGAAGACTAATTCTCAGACTGGCCATAGGCCTTGCCACATCTTATATCAGCTGTTGACTGTTTGGATATTTCTGCTAATACATGAAACTTATTTTCCATTCATAAATTGGACCGCTGAATTAAATATATACATATATTCACATATAGAGAACTGCTTACTCAAGACTCAAGATAATCTTTGGCACTCAAAGGACTTCTACCAGCATACCTATTCACAGGTTAATAGTATGTATTGGTGATTATTTAGCCAAAACTGAGCACTGCAGTTGGAAAGTATTACAGTGTCACTGAAGTATCTGTTGCTTCTCACCCTCATTAGCAGCTCCCGACTTGTCAAATAGTTGTCATGGTCTGAGAAAATTTCTGATAGTTCTTCAAACATCAACGTTCTATCTCTATACAAAAGAAAATGGAATGATTTTAAGATTTTCAGTTTTCCTGAAGTAAGCTAAACAACCATTAATTAAAATTAGGCTGTGATGATGGTATCATCTTGTAAGGAGATTTCTCGGATTTAGGACCCAGGCAAATCCCCAATTACATCTCTTCTTTTAGGTCACTGTCTAAGTAAGAAGAATATGATTCTAATCATAATGTTAAGCAAGAAGAAGCTCATTTAGTCTTCTTGTTTGTATTTTTCCCCGATGCAACAGCCCAATTCATCCCCCAGGCTTCTAGGTTCTCAGAAATGCAGGCATTTATACTCCACTTTTTTGTTCAGTAGTTTAAAGCTTCTTTTCCTCAAAACAGTCATTGAAGTGGACTAGACTGAGAGAATATGACTGGCCAAAACCATCCAAAGAGATTCCTTGGCCGGGGATGGAGCCCCTCAGTCTGAGTCACACACCTTAACTCAGAGAGACTTTAGATAGTTCTGTATTTGAGGAACTGTGGAAAACAGTAATATCTACAGCTAAATTAGGCACCCTTAGAGACATTTCTGACCCAAACTGCTAGACATAAATTAAAAGTCTTGTTTTGTGCTAATTATTGACTGCCTTCAGTTCCCCCATCTAACTGCAACAGCCCATCAACGACTCTACAGGAATTGTAAATTATAGATTTCCAAGTCCCAAAAGCTACAGAAGCTTATAGGGGGACATAACTAGCAACTGCCCAAGAATGGATGGGATATTGATCTTACTTTGCAACACATGCCCAGCTTTTCTTTAACCGATAAATGGAATTGGACTGAAGAGCTGAAACGATGGCTCTCAAAGAGGAGAAATTCTTAAGAATCCTACATTCCTATAAAGGGAGTGAAAATGGAACAAAGAAGGGTTACACATTGCTCAGTTACTCTTTTAGGAGCATTGTTGCTCTAAATTCTTCTTCTTCTTTTTTTTTAAGGAACCTGTCAACTACATAAACATTGACCAGTTCTTTTTTAAAAGTATGTTGCTTTTTCTGGACTTGAAAATACCTTCTAGAGTTTGTGTTACTGTATTCTTGCTTTCTTTACATTTTGGTCTTTAATATTATACCGTAGTTTCCAACCATCACAACTGAAACAGTGTATAGAGAGTGAAAATAACTAAATGTAATCTATGAAAAACATTGTTATCTCATGAAGTATCAGTATTCAGATTATAGAGCACCTTATAAGCCATCCATTACTTTGGATGACCAGCATATAAAATAAGTGAGTGAATGAATGAATGAATAAATGCAATAAGAAAGTATTGGGACTGGAAAGGATTGGAATTATTTCCCAAACTAAATTGAACAATAAATATCAACGCCTTTCCATCATCCAGGGAAAATTGACTCTATTCTATTGAACTTCCAAGGACATCTGATATGCTATGCCCAAAGCTAGTTTACCTGTTGTCTATATTATTGGGGGAAGAAAAAATAACACTCAAAGATAGGGATTAGATGAACCCTTATATTTATGCATGCTATGGACACACACGCACAATCCAGCATTTGTATAAATACCAAGACAAGGGGAACAAAATGAGTCTTTACATGTGCAATATTGATCCACTTCTCTATGATCTTGGCGCGCTGATGCGTTTTCAGCTCCTTGCCATTCAAAATGGTCCTGATGACGCATTTGGTGACTGCATTGAACTGTGCAATGGTAGCTCTGATGGTGGGAGCCAAGTGTTTGTTTTCTTTCTTATCTCTCTGAGACCAGATGCAGCCCAAACAGTGGTGTGGCACTACTTTTTTAAACAGTGTCTGGAACAACACATAAAACATCTTGTCAAGGCTATAAGACCAATTTTCTTTATTACTACTAGATATATTGTGTTGAAATACACAACATGGTGGTCGTTCAAACCTTTCTGACAACAGGCACATCTTTTTAGTCTTTTAGTCTCCCAATAATCTTTTTAGTAGTAGTAATAACAGAAGTAGTAGCAGTATTATCAGGCATGCATTTATACTCAAGAATAATGTAAGCAAACAAAAATACCATGCAATAATACAATACAAGAATCAATTTTAACTTATCTAGTATTTACTTTTGCAATGTTCACAAGGAAGAGTTCTCCCTCTCCATTTTTTCAACATATAGCCTCAGAGGAATGACTCAGGTAGAGATGCTTAAACAATGTAAATTTATCATGGTCCTAGTTTGTGAATGATCAAATACCAAAATGCAATAAATATAGCAGAGCAGAGGGTAGTTTGAAAGGGAAATGAGTTTAAAAACACAAAGGGTCAGCACTGGTGGTTACTTGGTCCTTGATTTCTTGTAGCTCATAAATTCTACATAGGGCACTGCTTGGGAATTGTACAGCAAACCCAGCAAAAAACAACAATTAGGGACATAAATCTACTACTGCAAATACATGGCCAGTTCATTTGCAACACATGTGTTACTTTATGTGACACAGCTCTTCCTGCAACGTTAATAGTGTTTTACTGCATTGCGTAAGATGCAAAGAGTAGCACACATGTGCATTATTGGGCTATATGACCCACTATCAATGAACAACTTTAAAACCATGGATTTAAAGAATTACTTCAAATATTTTGTACATATGTATGTCTGTATTCCTTTAGCTATCTTAATCCAGACTTCAGCTAACTTTAGCTAACTTCATCCAGACTGAGGAAATATTTGTTGTTTGTTTAATTTTATTAAAATTTATAAAGCTGCATGAGGACTGAGTGGTTAGTCAATGCTTTTAAATATTCTACAATAATTGCCTGCTTGGAATTGAATAGCCAAGTTCAATATTTGCCAATTTGGTTTAGGAATAATTTAACAGTTGAATACCTTTTATTATTTCATTCCATCTATTAACCCTACAGAAAAAAGGTTCAAACTGCTTTAAAAGGTATCAGACAAATAGTGAGAATTCAGCCGGTTTAACTAAACTTTTGTCAATCAATTTTAATAATATGGCCATGTATTTGCAGTAGTAGATTTATGTCCCTAACTGTTATTTTTTGCTGGGTTTGCTGTACAATTCCCAAGCAGTGCCCTATGTAGAATTTATGAGCTACAAGAAATCAAGGACCAAGAAATATTCTGATTTCATAAACATGGTAACATTTGAGCCGGCTTGTATATAACCTGAGATAGATCACTGATAGCTAAGACTGACAATATCCAATTTATGAGAGATTTATTTTGTTGATGGAAAAAAGAAACTTTTGGAAACTCTTGAATTCTGATTTATCTGCAAAGTGTTAAATATGTGTACATCTAAAATATTATTTCACTTAACTATATTTAACAAGATTTAGAACAGGTCAATGATGTATGTGAGACATGAGGCTGTTTAATCATGAATAATGAGTGAATACTGCTTGTTCTACATTATTTGAGAACAGAATGTTCCTTGAAATATAATATTTGGAAACAAAATATCTTCACTTAATTTGAATGCTCTCCTAGATTATAGTTATATAAGTTTAATTAGGTTTTACAGACTGTAAAACATAATTAGTCTGTGAATTTACTGTAATTAACAGACTGTCTTACAGTTACTCAAGTAACCAGAGTAATAAAAGGATTTCAAATGGTTTTATAAACCAAGATTTGTACTAATTCTGGCCTGTCACAAAGTCTCAACTAACAAAACTTCATTAAGGCTATCATTCCACATCTGAACGTCAATGTAACAAAAAAGTCAAAGAGAAAACAAAAGCAAAACAAAAATAGATTTAGAACATGGCTTGCCTCCACTTAAACTTTCATGCAAAGTTCTGCAATTCTTTTGAACATTTTTATCAGTTACTAGTTGCAGAAAAACATCTAGCACAACAAAATGGACTGGTGAGCAATCAGCAATTAGTAACGGATGACAATTAGTTCAGATAAACATATTACATAAACAAACTTGCTTTAATCAATCTTTACAAAGAATGATCTTTGTCTAAGGAGCCATTTAACTGGTTCACTATTGGTTCACTATTTGCCCTAAACTTTGCAATAATTTTGCAATATAAAAAAAATCAGCAGTCTTCTACTGTAACTTAGCTGTTTTTTTATCAAATGCTATTATAAAAGTATCTTTTAAGTATATATTAAAATATTTAATTTCTAATCAAAACAATATTTAATTTTTAAGAAGGAAAAAGTTTAAAAATTTAAAATACAAGCTAGGGAGAAAAAAAGGGGGAAAGTAAAAAAGGAAAGAAAAAAAAGCAAAAAATCCCTCCCTATTTTAATCAATAGTTACAACCAACTGTTGTTTGGTTTTGTCATAAACTGATTCCAAGATTTAAAAAAGATACACAATAACTGCACAATGTTAGAGAAGACTATTAAGAAAAATTATAGACTTTGGATGTGCAAATTTCCCAAATGAAAGAAAATTAACTAGAGACTTTCGTAGATGGCTCCATTATTGAAGTGATCATTTTTAACCTCCCTTTGCCTATGTTTTGCTTTTATGGTATGCATTAATACAGATTTCTATGTTTCATATTTGTAGTGTTTATATTTGTTGTTTTTCTTTGATTGCTGTGCACCTCCCAAAGTTGCTTTTGATGAGATTGGTGATATAAATCTGATTAATAATTAATAATTTCTTCATTCAGTGAGCATGCCAGAAAAACTGATGAAGCAATTTAACAGCCCACTTTATCATGCAATCAGTGTGAATAAAGGGCAATTTTACCTCAGGTAGCAAAAACAAATAACCCCACACATTTTCCAAAGAGGTACCAAAATGTCACATATGGTTAATCAGCTGTTTGCATCAACTAAAATTGTATACATTAGTTTTCTGTTGTTTCATCAACTTGTTTTTATATTTTGATTGTTGGTTTACTATATTTGACTGTTCAGTGTCTTGGATACCATATGGCTGGAAAGCTAAATAAAAATTTAAGGAACAAATGAAGCAAATACTTCAGAATCATAATCTGCATTTATGCTTACAAAAAATATACATCTGCTTATACTTACAGCATCCATGTAAGTTAACTGTTCTGCTACCAGGTCCTCTGGGAAAGAAGAAAATTCTTCTGATCCACTGATCTCTGTTTCTTCTTCAGTTGCAAATATATCATGAATCTCACCTGTCAGGATATAATGTATTGTGAACATTGGCTAAATGTGTCCTCTCATCCTACTTCATTTAAGTCTAATTGAAGTTAGATCTTGTGCTGAGGACTAGTTTGAGACAAAAACAGGATTATGATTTTAATCACAAAAAGAGTAGAAAGGGAAAGAGAGGGCATGGCCAAATGAGAAAACTGTTAGAATGGTCAAACAAGGCACACCATTTTAAATGTTGTTTAGTGAAAACAAGAAACATACATTGACGAAACAAGATGATAGAGACTTCTTTCATCCTGCACTGACCCAATTCAAGAAACATGTAAAAAGCTCTGCTAAAGTGAAGCAAGGAGTCTAAAGCCCAAAAGGCACTTCCCATCAACCACTTGTATATAATGTGCTGAGAAGGCTAGAGGACAGAGTGAGAGGGCCCCTTCCAGTGACAGATTGTGGGCAGTAGCTAAGAGGTATTAGAAGGAAATCCTGTGAGTGCTATGAGTTTATGATGGCAAAGATTTTTATACTATTTATACTTTTTACATGAGTATGCTCAAAACATCCAAAAAGATTATGGTCAAAAAGAAAATAACCAAAGTTAAATAGATTGAATAAGAGACAGAGCGAAGTAATGAAGTCAGTAGCATGCATGTAGATCACTACAGCGTGATCTACTTAAGAAGTCATTTTATTTCTACTTAAGAAGTCATTTTATTTCTCTTTCTCTTATATTTCACTTTTAATAACCGGGATAACAAACCAGTGGCTTGGAATCTATGTGCGACCTCCTGAGCACATCCTTACTTGAATCAAAGTGTCAGCTCTTCTAGCAAGAGCAGTCAAATGAAAAGAAAGTTGCTACAGAGGCTGATTTAAAATAAAGAATCGGAAGATAGTTTGTTTTCATTTGTTTTGCTTTCTCCTTTATTTGCTATTCCAGGAGTTGATTCTCCCAGGTAAAGTTGTTGAGAAACAAACTGCCCTAGATTCTAAAGTTAGGGCATTTAGGTTGTAGAACTAACCAATTTATTTTAGTGCATTCATATCTGGCAATAGATAACTGGCAGCTTTCTAATTCTACTGAAACTTCCTGAATTTGGCAGAAAAACACATGAAGGGAGATAATCCATGAAAGCTAAAACAACAATAACAACCCACCAGCTGGCATAAAGTAGATCTTGATCTGTAGATTAGTAGACTGTCTTAGTAAATATGATGCTGATCTCCATTTTATGTAGAATGGAGTTTTTAGAACTAGGTAAGTTGAAGGGGAGATAATGAATATAGGTAGTCCTTGACTTACGATCAAAATTGGGACTAGATTTTTGGTTGTTAAATCATTATGGTCATAAGTCAAGGCATAAGGTCATAAGTCAAATAGCAGTCATGTGAACACAGGATACTGCAAACCAGTGGTTAAAAACCAAGCATATTATTGTTGCATCCATGCCTGACTTTAGGAAATTTCATGGAATGAATAAGAGATTGTCCTACTAACTTTCCCCAAACCTTATGAGACACCTTAAGAACAGTGATGATGTCTTGCTCAAAACCTGTCAATAAATCTCATGCTGAGCCAGAGTTTGTATATCTCTCAATTTGAATTTAAACTGTGGAAAATACAATATATATGTAATAACAGCCGGAAACCATACATTACAATATTACATAAACATTCCACAACATGATACTGTCCCTAGATTCTTCTCTTTTACAGTTCATAGAGAACTCTATGGATCTTTAATTTTGCCAAGAAAACTTAAATGGACCAAAGTGCACTTTAATTAATTCTGTATAGCAGGATCATTCAATAACTTGTTTCTCACCCATCCTCCTTTCCTTCCTGAATCCAGCCCCATCTTTCTATATTTGTCCCAAATATATGCATACATTTATTTTTATTCTTTTTCTTTTAAACTTTCACAGACTTCTGATTTATCCTGTGCTTCAATTATGTCTCAGTGTTTTAGAAACATTTTTTAAAGTAGGGGACTGAGGCAAGTAACTTGTGGGTATGTGGTGAATAGATCCTTAACCAATTCAAGTGAAATGTCAAAGTGGTAGCTAAGATCCAACAAGTTATTTGGGCTTCTGAAAGAAGTCTCCTCAGCCCCAGGGGAAATTAATTTCTTTCTTCCTCTAAAAAGCTGATATGCACGTTATACTAAAAGCTACCTCTGGTACAGAATCTCAAAACCCTCTCCACTTGTGGCAGTAGGTGAGAGTTGCCTATTGAAAAACAGTGGAGACTTCCCTCATCTCAGAGAATTAACGTCATTTAAAGTGCGACCTCTATTTTATCCAGACTGCCTAAACTGGTAAACATTTCTGAAGTTTTAGACAGCATTATTTATGGGGGAAACAAATTCTACTTGCTCTATAGCATCTGGTTTCTGAGATGACCATCGCAGTTAGACCTTACACAGGCTGCAGCAATTCCTGTATTTTATTTTCTGTGACCAGAAAACCTTTTTTAATGTGATGAAGATTTGGATTGAGCGTTCTCACTGATAACATCTTAGATCAGGGGTGGGATTCAGCAGGTTCTGACCAGTTCTGGAGAACCAGTAGCAGAAATTTTGAGTAGTTTGAAGAACTGGCAAATACCACCCCTGACTGGAGATTTTACAGTGTCCTTCCCCTGCCATGCCCACCAAGCCACACCCACAGAACCGGTAGTAAAAAAAAAAAACATTGAGTCCCACCACTGTCTTAGATTCAGCTGAAATAATGTTCTGTTTTTTTTTTCCAATAAGAAATCAAGAGGCGAGACTTCTGTAGCTAGAGTATCAGCTGTGCTTAGGAAGTTCTGTGGGAACTTTTTATTCTGTAAACAGCTAATTATAGTTCTCAGCATTTAGACTTCCTTTGTTTGATATATGTGTTCATTAGGTACAAATTAACAACCCTGGGAGATTTTGAAATTTCGGATGAGAAGAACCATTTAGGTTTTTCCTTTGGGAGAAAAAAAAGTACATTTATTTGGTGTCAAGGATGACTAGTTATATAACTTATACATTTTACAACATTCAGACAGATAATATTCAAGGGGAAAATAATTCCTGAAGTTTATTGCATTCATTCCTTATTGTGTGCTATCATTTCCTATCCATTTCCTACTGCTTCTCTGTGAAAACTGGACATTCACTTGGTTGTGTTCATCAGGCAAGTTCCAATGGCTTTCTAGATATGCTAATTATGCCCATAGGAAACCTTCTGTCTTGGGGGAAGGGAAAAGGCTATTTATCAGCCCTGACACTGCAAGCAGCATTCCAGTGTCACTACTGTTCACAATTGTTCCAGTGGCATTTTGACCTGCTAACGTAAATTTTCCTTTTGTCCTCGGATGTCAGCACCAGGCCATTCAGATAGGAAAAAACAGTCACAGACACTTCCTTTGTCATGAAAGGAGCAAAGGAAAGTAATAAAAAGAAATCCCTACTGGATCACAGGAGAGACCAATTTTAAAAGTGAAAAATCAGAGCAATTTATTTTGAAAACTTGCAAGCTGAACTTAATCATCTCAAAGCATCATTTTAAATGTTAGGGAATTTGGCAAAAGCGTTTGGCTCCTCACCTTCCTACAGAGAAAAATCAGAAAATTGATTCACCAAGCGCACTAAACTGAAAGTTTACAAGCCACCTTTCCTTTTTTTTTTCTCATCCTACTGTATTCCAACTGATATCACAGCTTAATAAATGCCGAAACAGTCCAATATAAAAAGTGGTTGTTAAAATATTTGCAGAATATTCTTACTGTTGTTTACTACTTCTTGCTTCTGAAACTGCTCTAAGAGTTGCTGTGCCCTTCTTTCAGGGTCTGAGCCTGGCATGACCCTGGTCAGATAATCCAGCAGTTTCTGCAAACAAAAGAAATGAGGTGCCTCTTGGAAATCTTCTGAACATTGGTCTAACCAGGCTCTCAGTATTGAGGCGATGGCACTGCAAAACAGAAATACATTGTATACAGTCAGCTACCTCAGTATCATTATACTCCCGGTCACGCAACAAAACCTAAAACCCCAAAATAGGTTAAAAATCAATGGTGCTATAATTCTGAGATCATTCTAAAAGGTAACGATGTGCTGGACTCAACCAGCACCTCCATGTCCTTGTTGAAATCAGTATCAATCAGTTGGGTTTGGTCAAAGGCTTCAGACCCACCAATGCCATTTTTGTGGCTCATGTACTCATGCAGAAGCATAGCAAACAGAAGCCATGACACCTGCTTTCCCCAATCTTAATAAAGCTTTTGATCACGTCTCGCATCAACTGATATGGTATGCACTTTGTGACCATTGATGCCCAAAGCACTCATAAAATGAGTCCAGGAGCTTTATGTTTACACCAGCAACCAAGTATTATGCACTTCCAAGCCTTTCTGACAGTTTTCTTGTGAAATGTAGTGTGCACCAAGGCTTGGTATTATTGCCACCGTTGTTCATTCTCAGCATGGATACCATCATGTAAGACTTGCATCACTGGGCCCTCCCTGGACCTTGCTCCATGCTGACAATGTCCTGCTCACAGTTTACCAACAGGAAAGAACTACTCCATTGTATCCAGATAGGGAATAAGCTTCTTAGACAATTTGATTTGCGCCTCAATATCAAGAAGAATGAGTAGCTTAAGACTAGTCCAAACACGTCCACCATTCATGTAAGCAGCAAAGATCTGGTGAAGCCAAACTCCTTCAATTGCTTAGGATCCCAGTTGCAAAGCAAAAGGGTGGTACATGCAAGGCTGAAAATAGCATGGCTGCGGTGGAAGGAGATTGTTCTCCAATAGGCATATACCAATTCACCTAAAACCAAAAATATATAAAGTGATGATCTACTCAGTAGCATTGTGTGGCATTGAGTGTTGGTCAACTACCAAAGAGCAATTGATGATTATTGTGGGAGATCATCCGTTAATATGAGATGAGATGTCATCACTATGTGATGCCAGGCTGGAAATCCTGAACAGTATCTGGAACCTTTGAGGATCTGGATAGGATCAAACAAACTCAGACTGAAACCTCTGACCCCCCAAGCTTCCTGGAATACCATCTCCCCTTCCTGGAATACCATCACCACAAGCTATTACCACAACACAGCTTGCATTTCTCAAAACTAGTTAAAACTTACTTGTTTGAATATGCTTTCAGCCCTTAGTTATTTCATGGTGCCTTGTGCTGGTTTTTGGCTTTTTGGTGGGTTTGGTTTTTGGATTATATGTTTTATCTTGTTCTTACCTGCCCAGAATCCTGTTAGGATTCAGACAGGATATAAATATTGCAAACTAAATAAATAAATAATAAGGTGTGCTCAGGAAAGCCAAGTCAGCTGCACCATGAAACTCACACAAATCAGCTATATCAACATGTCCCCCAAAATTGCTATCCAAAGGAATAAGGAAGAATAAAAATCTCCTTCCTCCATTCTCACACAAAACTAACTTTTAAACATCACACTTTGCAGCATTCCGTTTCAATACATTGTGCTAAAAAAATCTCAGCTCTTGCAGAATTTCAGGGCTGAATCACATTCTCAGTATCAAGTGGAGGCTTGCCCTAGATTTCCATCTGTAACTAAGGTCTCTTATGCATACTAGCAAGCAAGTACAACTAAAGTTGAAAGACTGACTGTTCTTGTTATTCTCTGAAAAGGAAATGCCAAATGAAAACAAAATCCATATAAATCCTGTAGTATTAACTGTTTTAAGCTCAACAGCCCTCACTGTGATGAAATGAATTGTTATGGACAAGTGGACGGGAAACACTTCAGTCTTGTTCTTTCTCTACAGTATGCACATTCTAAGCTCAGACCATTGTGCCTTAGCAAAGCCTTTATATAGCAACCTCCTGACACATTAAAGAATAGCACCTATCAATTTTGGGCAACCTGGACAAATTACCATGCCACTGGGCATACTGGGAACTGTAATCCTGCCCATTTGGATGCTGCAAGGCTGACAAACACTGTCCAAGGGTGTGAATGAGAATCTTAATGCTGTGCCCTAAACCTCATTTATGAATGTAGTATTTTCCACTATGGGGTGCTTCCAAATGTGGGATTCATCTTCCAAAATTCAACAGCCATCAAAGTTATGCTCTGAATTCTAGAAGCTGAAGCCCACATATCTGGAAGATCCATAATCAGGAAGCATTGCCTCAATGTGCTTCAAATCGTTTTGGTAACAAACAATTCTGACAACTCCTCCCCGAATAACAATAATTTGGCTTAGCCAAAATTAGCGAAAGAAATGTGCAGAACTGGAAAAAAAGATGATAGCTTTTAAAAAAAGCATTGGTGAAAGTTTTGGAGAAAGGGAATTGATT
The DNA here is from genome assembly GCF_049901715.1 of Pseudonaja textilis. Taxonomy (NCBI): domain Eukaryota; kingdom Metazoa; phylum Chordata; class Lepidosauria; order Squamata; family Elapidae; genus Pseudonaja; species Pseudonaja textilis. The sequence continues at coordinate 95,734,233 of NC_141992.1, forward strand.
GATAGTGTACAAATTTTCATCAACAGAAGTTTATTTTATTAATCAAATTTATATAGCTGCCCTTCTCACCAAAAGTGATTTTGAATGATGAATAACAATCAGATAAAAACAAAAATGTACAAAATTTAAAAAAAACTTATTAATAAATATCAAAAAAGTAAAAGATACAAACCATAGCAAAGAGAGAATAAAAATGGACATCTCAACAATGGTTCCATCTATGGAAGTCTCTGGTTGCCTGACAACATAGCCATGACTTGAGGCTTCACACAATATCCAAAGGAAGCTAATCTAATTTAGTGAGGTAAGAATGTTCTACAAGGTGGCCACAACAGAGAAGGCATATCTTCTAAGACCCACTAATGAAAGTCTCTAGCTGATGTACCTGCAACATGGCTACCCTGCCAGATCTATTAGGAGGCGCTGATGTAACCAAAGAGAAGCAGCCCCTCAGATAACCAGTACCATGCCCAGAATGAATGAAAGGTTAAAACCAGCACCTTGAATTGGACCTGGAAGCAAACTGGCAGCTAATGTGGCTTGCTCTGCTGCATTCTGTACCAACTGAAGCTTCAGGATACTCTTCAAGAGCAGCCCCATGTAAAGCACATTGCAATAGGCCAGTCTGAAGGTGACCAGGGAATGAGTGTCTACTTACATAACTATTTATAGCCTTTAATTTAATACTTACAGTATTAACTATGTTTAATCCTGTCTCAAAACTCTGCAAAACCTATTTTGGGCCATGGTATGAATGTTACATAAAATTGAATTTCTGTACTCTTTCCTAATGTCTCTTTAAATCAATATGGCTGTGTCCTTTATAGAGCAGGCTTTCCTTTTTAAAGGGTCTGTCAGCTGGAAGAGCTGTCTCAACGAAGTTGTACTTAAAGGCAGAAAAGCCGTGAAAATGGGCATCAGGAGCTTAGATGTTATCTATCAACAATTAACAAAGCAAAAGCTTGGCACTTACAACGATCCCCTAGTCATTGTTTTTCTCATGGTACACTGAGTCTATATAGGTAAACTTTCCATGTATAAATTTTCAAAGAATTATTTGCACACAATTAATCATAGAAATCACTGTAACAAAAATGTACGTGAACTTTTTTTTTTCTTTTTCAGAAATGTGTAAGGGACCACTCTACTCAGAAAGTGATAGTCTTTCTCCAGGAGATAAGATTGCAGCTAACTCCGTGGAGTAGGAATGTTATCAGTTCCATACACAGTACAAGCATGTCAGCCTGGACCAGACAATACGTGTTATTGTTTGGAAGGTGTAAAGTTTCTCCCTTTGTATTCCATTCAGAATGTGGGTATTAGTAAGGATAAGACACATGATTGCACTCTTACTAGAGTTCAAAGTTACAGTAAGCTCTGCGTTTCCCTACAAACTCATGTCAATCAACACAGAGGCAATAAAACAAACTATGCAGACTGCCCTTATAACTTACTGGCCTCCCATCTGTTGACTGTTTAATCAGCACATTAGGGAGGAAAGCTTTCCGGAAAAAGGCTGGATCGAAGGCCAAACCTTGTAGCAGCCTCAATGTTTAATGTCCTTGAAAAGTAACTCCCTGTTTTTGCCAGCTGTAAACACAGACAGAGGTAGTTTCCAAGATCTTAAAAAGAATATTAACCAAATGAAATCTTTCCTGCTTGGTGAGAACTTTTTTAATTTTTTAAAAAAACTTTACCTTCTATTTCTTGAAAAAACGATGTCGAATCATAGTCATACTTTTAGAAAACTGCTTTTCAAATGGAAATCTAAAATCTTTCACCAACTCCTCTGTAATCCAAGTCTATACAAATATAAACATAATTCAGGACAGGAGAAGAAAACCCCAAGATTTAAAAGCTTGGAGCTCAACTATTATGAACCTAGGTTTTGTTGGGTTTAAATGGGACCAAAAAAATACAATCATCCATTTGGTAGCCATGTTTATCAGGGCTAAACTGGTCAATGAAAACATGGTCAAACTGGGACATATTAAAAGCTGCACATAATGGCACTCACTGCAAATTAAAAACCGTTACATTTTCTTACTCACTGTAATTTCACATAATATATTAAAAGTTACCATAAAGTGAATCCTATATTTGTCCACTGCCTATAACAGTCAATACTCTGCAAGGAGCTAGCTCAGAATGTGACCCCATACAAAAAAAATAATATGAAAATACATTTAGGATCCTGAAATGAAATGATGCATGTTATAACAAGTCTCTATAATTTCATGATATCGGCATTTATGTGGACTGTACTAAACCACTATGATCTCACTCCTCTGTTTTCCCATTGTGCAAGTAATTTGGCTTGTTTTGGAACCTTCCCCAATTTTCCAGTTCTCTTAATTGTCACTATTTGGCCTTTTTTCTCCTTAGGTCAGCCACAGTGGTTTCTTTTGTTATTTTACCCTTTACTAGAATGAACGTTGATTGTACTCCGCACAAACAAAACTTGAAACAGCTCTTACTGAGGATTTCCCAGGCGGTAAAAGAAGTCTTTCACATTCATTCAGTGGTTGCTTCAACTAACTCCATTCTGCAATTATTTATAAAACAGTGAAAGAGGACACCTTGCTTTACCGGAGAAATAATTAACAGGAGACAAAGACAACAAAATCCTGACCACAAAGAAGTAGTAAATTGGCAAGTGCATCATTAAAAGTAAAACCAAAGGCAATGATACTTTTAAAAAAAAACAGAGTGATCCTGCAATTTTATCATCAGAGATTCTAGTATTTGATAAACTAATTACTACTTCTAAATTACTACATTTCCTAGGTCTTTTAAAAAAAGTTATTTATACTATTATTTGCCTAATTTAAGTTATTTATGTTGATGTTTGCATACCATAACTGGTGGCCACAGAAGGAAAAAAATATAACATACATTTTCAAAGGTAAAATTTAAATCATTTCCCAAAGGAAGGCAATTATAGGAGACAGGGAGGAGGGAATTCAATATCCACTCTGTCTTGGAGAAGGAAAAAATAGGTATCTACAGTAATCCAGTTCAATTTTATAGCCGTATAGTTTTAAAAAATTATACAATGATCAAGAGATTTGCCCAACACCAGAAGGAAATCAATGGCATAGGTTGGAGCCAAGCCCAGCCAGTTTATCTCTCCACCATATTATGCCAAAGCCCCCTTGGCATATCTGAGATAGCTTAAATTATCTTGTGAGCTACAATGACTACTTCATGACAAAAGGGCAGAGGGAGAGAATAATGCAGAGACTATTTTCTGCCAGGCATTGAAAAATCAGAAAGTCTAACCCAAAAAAGACATTGTGTCAATGCCAAGTAAGGACATTTCTCAAGACCTGAAAGGTTAATAAATTAGCTCAGAGTCATGCTACTTTTTCTGAAGGGACAAAAGAATCAGACTATGGGGCTTTTCAGATGCTGGAGCAAGAACTTCAAGTTTCTGTTTATTGCAAGAAGTTTGAGTTTTATAGGCAGTACACTGTTGTTCCGAGATCAGTGCTGGGAAACTTGGATTGGTTAAAAAGTATTCTCAGCAATGAAACTCACTGAATTATTTCTCCCTCAATCATACTAAATTCATAGGGTTATAGATGAAAATTGAACAAGCATAAGTCTTTCCCCTGATTTTCCTAAAGAAAGAGAGTGGCTTATTCTGGGATGAACTTTTGAAAATAGCAATCTGTTTTATCAGATGGATGAATGTGGGCTGGAGTGCTAGGAGATATACAGTATGTGCCACTTATGTTGCACTATTAACTTGTGAAGTGAATAAAATTGACTTAAACATAATATGAGGGACAAGAAAGGAGCAATATACATACCGAAAGTGATTTTGAATATTACAGTATTGTAGAAAAAAACAGAACATCAAGGCAACTTACATTTCGTATCATCATTAGCATTTCACATCCTGTCAGTCTTACAGATTGTCCCTATTTCAGAGAAGTAATCACTCATACACTGAAAATATGCATATTTGGGAGGAAAAGGAAAAGCTAAAGTTGTTTCATGCATGATGATCCATAATACCACGTGTGTTCTATTGAACAGATCAGTGAAGATGGAACCACTCATAGTAACAGTGACTCTGACATTATGCTTAATCATCCTCTTGATGATTGCTGGTACAGCACACCCAACTATATAGAAAAAGAGTCCTTGTACATTTTAAAACTAAAAATGTTTTCTATTTCAACCTTGATATCCTTCCTATAAGTTTGATAGTTAAAGACAGGTTCTAGCTTGATTTTGTCATGAAAGCAATTCATGTGTTTCAGTGAAATTTTGCATTGAGATGACTAAAATCCTTCAAGCACAATGCTAAAAGCATTCATATATTAAATCAAATTTAAAACTTAAAATAATTTTTAGTCAAGTAAATGTACAGAATAAAGTTATTGTTATTGTGTAGAACAGGTAAAAGAAATTCCAATCCAGTCTTATTTAAGCCCCTTATTTCAATGGGAGATATACTGAATATTTCCTAACCTACCTATTGGAATTAATTTATTGGATAATACCTACAAATATTTTATCTACTAATTCTAGTTTCTATACTTGGCTTTATTTTGACAGTTAACTTCTCATCTTACTAAGATGTTGATCTTTTGTAGAGTTGTGACAAAGTTCCTATATTCCTTTGTGCAATAAACTGATTTGTGTGTAATTTCCAGATGAATACTGACCACATCCTTTTCTCAACCTTGGTTGTGATTCTTGCTGTTCAGAGAAATGCAACACTTACTTCCTGAGTACTGTTTTGGTCTCCATAGTGTTCTGGCTCCCATCTTCTTCACAGTTTGAGATCTCCAGATTTCCATATCTAAAAGCAAAAGAATTATAGGAATATCAGGCAGTGAGTAAAAATAAAATGGGGAAAGCTATGTCTAAGGATTTAGATATTAGGAAGTGCTTTGAACTCAGTACTTAATTTGTAGCAGAGAAGTTAACACAACTTCCGGAATTTGATCTTTTCTCCTTGTCCATCCCACACCATATGCTTCCTGGCCCAATTACTTCCTTAGGGTTTAAGAAATAGGAGAAACAGCATTCAATTGATATACAGCTCTTAAGGATGCAGCAGCCCTGTCTTCCATGATCTGACAATTTCCAGATGTATTGGATTCCAACCCCATTACCCACACTTAGCAGGGAAATGTGGCTAACTCTTATTTGTCAATCCTACAAACTACTTCTTCCTTTCAACTTTCTTCCAGTAGTGAACATCTAATCCTTATGTCAGTCTTCCTCTACCTGGTACCTTCCAAATGTTTTTAAAACAACTCTTGGAATTTCCCATGAACACAGCTATTAAATATCTATTAGCTAATCATTTTTAGCTTCTTAAGCCAGCCTTCTTCTGTTTAATAAAGAAGGCTGGCCTAAGAAGCTAAGGGAGATTTTGCCACAGTTCCTTTTCTCAGTGTGCATCCAAAATACAATTTGTCTTGTATCCTTGTTTAACATGGCCAATGCCTGAATCTGCTTCCTTAACTCTCCTGTCTCCCTCCCCTTGGCATAAAAAAACAGCCCACTCGAGTTTGTAAGACTCTTTCTTGTAAGTCTCTTTCTCCTTTTTTCATTATGTTCTTAGAGCTTTCCCATTTTTTCTCAAAGATTTTCTTCTCAGAATCCTGGTTCCCAGAAGTTCATTCCAGGAGAAGCCTTTTTCACTTTACACTTGACCTTAACTTTTCCCATTACCATATCTCGATCCTCATCCAAACTCATACACCTTCTTCTAGGCTTGTGTGATTTTATTTGTAAGAACTGATTGAGAACATCTAAACAAATTTACTTCCAGAGCAACTGAAATGTTAGATAACAAATAAAATTCTCCTTGATATAAGCTACAAAAGAAAATGTAAGTAGAGTTGGCATGTTAGGATTTTCATAGTACAATAATTAACCTATGTTACGGCCCATTTATATAGTAGTCATTCTTTTTCTTACGATCAAATATTAGGAAATAAAGAGAATAGCACAATAGATTATCAGGGGAAAAATCATACATCTGTACTACATTTATACAATTAAACCCTGTTTATTTCAAAGGATACAGGCATATATTAGTTTTAAATCAAAATAAAATCCAATAGAAATATGTACAAAGTAAAATCCTGATTCAGAATGAATTTTTAAAAGCCAAGTGATTCACCATGGTAAGAACAAAGATTTAAAACTTTCTAAATCCATTCTCACACATAATGTATTTGAAATTACATGATTGAGGAGTGTTAAACTTGCTGTCTATTTCCCTCAATGCTGAATTTGAACAAAGTACCAATAATGTTAATATTTTTACAGTAAATGGTATTTTATTGTTTTTATACAATTTATCCTTATGAATTTGATTTTAGCATATCCTCTCCTGATGACGTGATCTACATTTTGCTTGTAGTACAAAGAAGACTTTTAAAAAGAAAATGATATCCTTTGCTTTTACCACTAAGACATGGTGGGAATATCACGTTTCACCATTTCTGTACATGGCACAGAAAATTCAATATGCAGCCAGAAATGTACTGCTTTCAAAACTGGTGAACAATGAAAATATACAGAACATTTTTACGAAGGATTGCTTCAGATACTGGGATCTGACTGCAGATTCCTGTTAGATAGCCTTTGCCAAGGATATACTCAATAAAATACCAAGTCTGCTACATCGTGGGTAAACTTAATAAAAGGCTCTTGATGAAAAAGATGTATCCAAATTACTTGAGGATAAAGTGAAAAGAGATAGCACTTGAGAAGTAATGCAATTCTGGATGCATATTCATCAGTGCCTATTTCAACATTTATATTTAGTCCAAGTCAATTTCAGAAGCATGAATCAGCTTTACACAGCATTTAATGGCTGGCTTCTCTGGTATTAGGAACGTAACTGCCACCTCTCAATGAAACAATTTTGTTTTCAGAAATACATCAGTTTCAAATCTTGTGCAGATGGCTTATGATCCTTTCAGAAATACCTTTTAGAAAATGGAGAGCTTAGTTTGAAACACTGGTAAGAAACGACTGCTAACCAGATTAGTATTTCAGTCTGTATTTATGTCATTGCAAATAAGTCTGTGTTTCTGAGAACACTCAGGGCTAGGGTATGTAGGATGAGTGGCCACATAACTCTTTTAAATAATAATTTGAAAACTCTGTAGAGCAATCCAAAACATTAATATTAATAAGTACACATGCACACTGTATATTCATATTTTTCACTGATGTCTGTTACATCCAATAAAGCCTGATTTTTGAAGAATTTTTAAGAGCAGGTTAAGTTTTATATGTAGAGAAAAAAGTAGGCCTGTATCAAACATTTTTGCTAGTGGAGGGATGATCAATGTATAGGTCAATATAACATTTTTAAAAACCCACTATAGGTAAATCTGATATGTTTAATGAAAGACACACACACACATACATACATTCATTTAATTTAGAGATTAATGAATGTAAGACTGTAACCTTCTATTTGTTAAAATTTGAGATTATGAATGCCAGATGCATAAATGCCGCTCAAAATCCTAGACCTATTATGACTACTCAGAAATGATGCTTATCCACCTAAAGTTATTTTGCATTCCAGAAATATAAAACTGCAAACTTCATAAGTGCTGCAATAATGCTTAAGGCAACTATGTGATAAGTAACCAAGAAGCCTCAGAAAAAATGGAAAAGATGAAATAATGTTATTCTGTTTTCTTCCTACAGTAGAAGAGAACCAGTTCAGTTTAATAGTTAAGAAACCAGACTAGAAACTAAGAGAGTAGTTTCAAAGAGACTGCAAGGTCTGGCTTCGTGTCATTCTTTCTCACCCCAGCTTACCTCACAGAGTTGCTGTTGTAGGAAGAATAGAAGGGAGAATTAGGTTAAGTCTACCATCTTGAGTTTATAGTATTGAAGGTGGTACATAAGGAGCAATCTGACCCTTATGGTTTCATAAGCAAGGTCTCACGTCTATCTCACTGACTATCGATCGATCGATCAACCAACCGATCAATCAATTAACCAATCATAATAGAGCTAGAAGAGACCTTGGAGACCCTCTGATCAAGCAGGAGTCCCTATTCCATTTCAGACAAGTGACTGTCCACTCCGGTCTCTTCTTAAAAACCTCCAGTGATGAAGCACCCACAATTTCTGATGACAAGTTGTTCCCTGGGTGAATTGTCCTCACTGTTCGGAAGTTTCTTCTTCATTCCAGTTTGCTTCTCTCTTTGATTAGTTTTTATCCATTGTTTCTTGTCCTGCCCTCTGGTGCTTTGGAAAATAAGTTGACCCACTCTCTACCTCCACTCTGTCCTAAAGCTTCAGATGATGCCACACTCAGGATCCAGATGGGCACATCCCTGAGAGATGCATCCCCCAAATGACCTCTAGGACACCAGCTCCCACTTACGGCCTGGCTGCAGAGTCCTGCAATCATGTGATCATGTTTTGCCATTTTCTGACAAAAATGCCAATTTATCAAGCTGGATTTGGACTTGACTCACTTAACAACTGTTATAAAAAATAGTTGTAAAATCAAGTCCAGTTATGTGGTGATTACAGCGATCAAAATTCTGGGCTCAATTGTGATTGTAAGCTGAGGACTATCTGTATACATGTCATCCAGGTAGTGTTATGCATCACACAACAAAAAACCCTCTCTGTTCAACCTGATTTTTCATATATATTTTTCTATTTATGTGGGGGGTTTTTTTAAAGGAAAGTGAATACTGTAGTAGATTTTAATTTTTGACAAGAATCCTGTAACTTAAGAACTGAGATAATTACAAGAACTTGCAATATTTAAAACTGAAAACATGTTTATAAGTTTTATACGAGAGCCCGTTTGGTGTATTTGTTAAGGCATCAGGCTAGAAACTGGGAGACTGTGAATTCTAGTCCCACCTTAGCCACAAAACCAGCTGTGTGGCCTTGGGCCAGTCACTCTCTCTCAGCCCTAGGAATCATGCAATAGCAAACCACTTCTAAGATTTTGTCAAGAGAAGTGCAGTGAAATGGTCAGGCAGTGGCCAGGACTCAAAAACCACCCATCCTCCCCAAAAAAGCTTTCATGGATATACATCAGCCAAAACAATTGAGCACAGATTGAATTAAATACATCTGAAAAGGAAACATTATGAATAAGAACTAAGCTGAGAACAGATTCTAACAATGAATAACTGGAAACTTCTCTGCTCTCCTCTCCTCTCCTTTCTCCTCCTCTCTCCTTTCCTTTCTTTTCCTTTCTCCTCTCCTCTCAAATTCATGACTGGACAGTAAATGTTTTAAAACATAAAATAAAGGGGGGAAACAGCAGAAAAACAACACACAGCTGGAGTAAACACAGACTTATAACAAATAAGGAAATTTTGCCTGAAAAGACCCTCTCCTATCCCTTTTCCCAACTGCAGCCATCCAATTAGATTTCAATGTTTACCTGATTTTCATGTATTTTCTCTCCCCAGTTAATGGATAGCCTGCCAATAAATCACTTCATTTGCCGTTCTTTATTTTAAATATTACATATCTCTTGATCTTTTTATTGCCCATCTTTTCTCTCCCTTTTGTCTGCTTTGTAGTAGTTCTTATTTTCCAGCAAGAAATAAAACTTCCCGATATTATCTGGTTGTAGTTCTTTTATATTTGCTGTCTTTATTGTTCTAGTTTCTCTCTCTCTCTAAATCCCAGTGGTTTTGTTTTTTCTTTTTGCTTGTATCTTCATATTCCTTACTGCTGAAATCCCCTGCTTCCTGAGATCAAAACCTCATCAATTCTGATGTTTCATTTCTACTAGAAGAAATTTTTGTTCCCCCAGTTGCTACCCATTACGAGAATTCTTTATTTCCTCCCCTTCTCTTGTTTGTATCCTATTTTCCCCTTTTTAAAAAAACTGTAAGCTTTTTTAGAATTATGAAAAAAATATTATGAAAAACAAGGCAAACTACATTATCTGAAGATAGAGTAGAAATAATTTAGTCAGTTATTATTACCATTTGTAGTTACCATGGTGATTAAATAATAAAAAGCAACTTTATGACCAGTCCTCCTATTTACAAACTATGCAGGTCTGTTAAGCAAAGGAAATAATATCATAAGCACACTTGAGATTTCATGAAATCTATATTATGGATTACTGATCACTTCACTTAACAACGCAGTTGCTGGTTACAACTGTGGTTGTTAAACCAGGACTACCTGTAGTAGTAAGCTATATTCGAAAGCTACCTGTGTAGCTTTCCTGACTGAAGAATAAAGGAAGAAAGCGCATTTTTAATTTACTGTCTCCAATAAAAGAAAATATACATAGCGGACAGTTGAATCTGAGCTTGGTTGTTTGCTTGCAGACGTTTCATTACCCATCTAGATAACGTCATCAGTGTTGCACTAGTCACATCAGTCACATTGATGTTATTTAGTTGAATAATGAAAGATATGCAAACAAACAACCAAGCTCAGAGAGTATCCAAGGCCTTCACAAATTACTATCTGTTCACATATTTCTGCATTTGTTGCTGTTGTGCAGAAAACACACAGCGGGAGAAAGACCGACAATCATCAGTAAGACTCCAGCATTCCTGTATTTGGTCACTTAATTCTTTAACGAAGAACTTCTGCTTCCAAGAAAAGATGAATAATACAACATTTTACCCATAATATAGATTTCATCGACGAAGTATGGGCAAATGCAATGTATATAAATTCTACATTTGCACCAAAGTATTAGACTTATAAATCACTGTGGTATTGGTTCAACCCTAATACAGACTGTAGAACTTGTAAAAGTCTGTAACACATATTCTCTCTTGATATAACTGAGCCTCTCTAAAAAGGCTTTTTAATTGTCTGTGTTATCTTGTCTCAATTTTAAGGAAAAGGGGAGCTTTTTTTTTCTTTTTGAGAGAAATTTCACTGAAGCCACATAAAGATAGCATCTAATCCAGGCCTAATAAAGGAATTTTATAAAATAGCATATTATAAACAGATTCCATGTCAAGCAAATTGTATGTCTCTCAGAATATTTGTCTCCTTTGAGTAATTATGCAGAAGGACCAGTGAGTTTAATTAAAGTTATTTCCAAGTTAGTGCCCATAGTGTCTCAGACTGAGATCATCAAAGAAATATACAAGGAGACATTCCTTAGCTTGATGGCTCCAACAGAGAAGCCTTTCCATACAGTGATACAAAAGTCTCTCTGGGATCAAAAATGAGAAAGTGAAGAGGATCATAATAAATCACTAAACACGCATCTATTAAATAAAACAATTTACTGTGAAACAGCTCTTAAAGGCACCCATTTCACTTTGGCTTTAACTGGCAGCACTTTTCTTGAACCAGAATAGAATTCTTGGATTTATAGGGTTGATATATATTACTATATTTGGTTCAGGATCATATCTAAGATAACATAACCTAAGAATTCCATCCTATAGGTGTCAAAATCTTGTTTTCATTTTTCTGCTCTGCCTACAGAGGACATTTTCCCTTTGATCTTTTTCTCATTGGCTTTCTGTCTGCTTCACTCTCTTCATCAAGCTCTGCCAAGTAGCATTATTATTTTGGGTTCAGAATGACGTGATTGAACTGAATTGCCTTCAATAAAATCACGATGCCCTTTCAAAATTATTAACATTGAACTAGCTAAACATTTTAGCGTTCTTCATACCCCAAATCAGCCATAATGGGTTTTTTCAAATTCTCTCCTGCAACTTCATTTGCTTTGGAGGGAGACCTTCCATAGCAGAGCTTCTTCTGGTGGGGTGGCCAGAGCTGGCAAGCTACATCAGTCAGTGCCATTGCTTCTTCTCTCTTTTAAGTAACACCAGCCTCCTGGCTTTGTTCCCTGGCCAATCCTTGCCTTCCTGTTGCCTTAGAAATGGCACCTGAGAAATGGCACCTGTCACGGAGTGCAAGAACAAGCATGAGTTCCTAGAAGGTAGCCATGCCCAGAGCAATGAGGTCAGCCAATGAGGTTTCACTGTTGCTAAGAGACACACTGGTCATTCCAAGATTGGTTGTTTCTCCTGCCAGAGTGTTTCCCAAGGCTCAGTCTACATGGCACTCAGAGTTAGAGGATATTGTTGTGGGCTACTTGTGTTTGGGACCCCCAACTTATTTGATTTCAGACTTAATTTCTCCATAAATATTTGAGCATTACAGAGAAATTATTGAAAAGGGCATTGCTTCTGCAGTTAAATTATGTTCGATTGTCAAAAGATTAGGGAATATATATTGTAAAAATGGCTGAATAAATTACAGGAAATTTAAATAATAGCAAGGATACTTAGTGGTCAGGAAAAAAACCTATGTCTAACACAGGACATATCTTCAATATTTTCAAAGCATCGATTTTTTAATTTTTAATTTATTTTTTATTTTTTTCATAAATAACACAAGCAAACATACCTAATACTCTTCCTTCTATTTTTGCCACAACAGCAAACCAATAAGGAGAGAGAGAGAATGACTAATTGAAAGTCATCCAGTCAGCTTTCATGCCTAACTTGGGACAAGAACTCAATCTCTTGGTTTCTAGCCTGAGCCCTTAACTATTAGGCGATTGACCAGTTACAGTTCAGCTGTTCACTAACTCTTAGGGTAAACTAGCTTCTTAGAAATCTACCTAAATTAATTTCTTCCCTGAGCAATATTTCTAGAGGAATTTATGTATCTGTATGAGTGTCTCCTAGCCATTTCGTCATAATTAAGGAAGCTGATTTCCCATTACAAAGCCTGACTTCCTAACCCAGCATTTGCAAACATGACTTTGCTTGCTGGGAAGCTGGCTGGGAAGGTAGCAAGTGGCAATCAAATGATCAGATCAGGTGCTGCTGCCCTTGCCAATACACGTTGCTAGCCAAGTGCCCGAATTTCAATCATCTGATTGTGGGAATCCTGCAACAGTTCTAAGTGTGAGAATAGGTCATAAGTAGCAATAGCAATAGCACTTAACTTATATACCACTTTATAGTGCTTTACAGCCCCTCTCAAAGTGGTTTACAGAGTCAGCATATTGCCCCCACCTTGGAAGGATGAAAGGCTGAGCCAACCTTGAGCCTGGTGAGATTCGATCTGTGGAATTACATAGGAGTAGCTTGCAATAGTGCACTCTAACCACTGCACCACCGAGGCTCCCTTTTTTCAGTGTGTTATAACTTTGAATGGTCACTAAATAAATAGTTGCAAATCAAGGACTACCTGTAATGAATCTTTTATAGATTTCTCTATTGATAGGAATAACCTCAACTGCTGATGAGAACTGGAATTTAGTTTTATTTGTGGAATGTGGGATGTATTTTCTACTTAATCTTAAAACACTGCTTCACAGCATTTCTTAATTGTAAACGACCTCCATTCACTCTTAGCCCTCCAGTTTGTCCCCAAAGCATTCCAGATCACAGCCGGTAGATAGCTGTGTAGGTTCCTGCTACCCTGTTACTGGAAAAGTGCTTCTCTTTTCATGTTTCCATTGACACCCCTTAAGCTCCCATCTGAAGGGAGTGAACATACTACTATATGTAGCTTTGTGTTTTATGAAAGTGCTGGATTGATAAGTCTGCAAACTGATGTTCTTTGTTCACTACAAAGCAAGAACAACAATGCACAGCTGCAATACAAGCTGCCTTCTGCCACCCCCGAATCCTGTGCCTCAGTCAGTCAGCCTAAGTAAAGCAAATTGGTCCACAGGAAGTTCAAGCCTTATCAGGACAACATAGACAGCTCCTGTTGCTTTGCAATGCACTTTCGGGAAAACAGAAAGTTTCCAAAGAGGATCCATCCTTACCAGAGAACTCTTTAATAATATTTGTATGCATGCTGATACTTTGTTTTGCTTTTAAAGGAACTTTCAGTTCTTGTTTTACAATACAAACCATGGGAAACCACATAAATTATGCGAAACCAGCAAAGCAGGCGATAGGAAGAAGTTACTTTAGTTACCTTGGCCAGAAAAGTTATTTCCTTGCAAGGACAAAATGAATATTGTAAGACCATACAGTTATCTTCTCTTCCATTGTTTAGAAGACACTGATTTTCAAAACAATCCTGGCAGAAAGTAAAACAGGAGACAGAAGCTCTACCCTAAATATAACGTGATTTCAGCTTCATGGTAACTTAAGAAAAATAAGTATGCTGAAATCATTATGAGAATGAAAAGTCTCTCTCTCTCTCTCTCTCTCTCTCTCTCTCTCTCTCTCACACACACACACACACACACACACACACACACACAGATATATTTACCCACTTCTCCATTACCCCAATTCCTTGGGAAAAGACAAAGAATAAAATGAGATGGTGTCCAATGATTTCATTTTTTTAGTGTTAAGTGTGGAAAAAACTTACTTTATCACACTGAGGGCTTTTCTGGACTTGGTTTTTAATAACTCATTGTATCTTCTAATCAAAACCAAGTAACAACACTTTAGCAATCAATGGTACATTCCAGCCTTTCCTAGCTTAATGCCTTCCACTTGTGTTGGGATGATACATCCCCAGGAATTAAGGACTCCTTCCGGGGATGATTTCTGTGTAGATTTGCCTAATGGATAGAGATATCAGCATCCTCATTTGAAATAAGGCACAGATGTCAAACTCACGACATCACGTTGTCATGTGACATATCATGACTTTTTTCCCCTTCGCTAAACTGAGATGGTTGTGGACAGCATGTGATGTATCCAGCCCCCCCCCGACCACAAGTTTGACACTCCTGAAATAAGGTAAAGTCCCCACTGATTTATGAGTGTGATGACCCAGAGTGGGATATAAAACAAACACAGTCACAGAAAACAGGTGAAGCCCCTTTTATTCCTTCAGTTTGCTTCCAAGCTCCAAATATCTTTGACAGAAGACAAAAACACTCCCACACAAAGAGTTACACGAAGAAGGAAAAAAGCAACATAAATCAGGCAAGATAAGGGCTGGAGGATGTCCACAGATGATATACACTGGGAAGGATGCCAAACTCAGAGAGGAACTATAAACCAGAGATATTTACATGCTTTGTTTCCAGCGTTCGCCAGTACGTAGGTCCATACTCTTATTCAGTTGTCACAGCTGCAGCCCATGAAGAGGATCAAGGCCCTCTCCTCCTGAGGAGACCATGTCTCTCCCTTATCCTCTC
This sequence comes from Pseudonaja textilis, assembly GCF_049901715.1. Lineage (NCBI taxonomy): Eukaryota > Metazoa > Chordata > Lepidosauria > Squamata > Elapidae > Pseudonaja > Pseudonaja textilis. The sequence goes on from NC_141992.1 coordinate 95,749,333, forward strand.
CTCCCTGTGTGCCCTAGTTAGAGAGGAGATGGGCCTGGGTCCTCCTCTGACTGCTCAGATGGCCTCTGCCCTTCCCCAGCCTCCTCCACAACTTCCGGAGCCACACTTCCACTCCCTGTCGGCTGTTCCTCCTCTTCCTCAGAGTCTGTCTCCACCAGGGGCATGACAATGAGAAGGAGAATGATTTGCAAAATAGAAGTATTATTCACTCTTATGCTGTTGTACTATGATAACATTGCCATGAACCAGAAGCATGAGGTACATTCTGGATGCAGTGCGGAGAATAAATGAAAATAATCAATTTACTTCTAATTATTTCTTGTGGGGAAATGGGCATAGTAAATCAAGAAAGTTTGAGGACCTTTGCCTAACTCACTATTTAGTCAATTATACTTAAACATGTTGCATTTATTGAAACCAGAAACTTGGATTATATTTGCAAATCTGTCTGCAACAATCTATTGAATTCATTGGCATGAAGTTTCAGACATTTTAAAAAATAAGGACATAGAATAAAGACAGATGGCTAAAAATGGTATGAGAGAAAGTATTACATATCAAAAGACTGAGACATATACATTGATTCAGCATTAAAGCTGCATTCTAAAACCATACCTATTTTCTATCTTTTTACTACTGAAAGAGCAAGAACTTTGTAGTTTCTTTGAGGAATAAAAGCTGAGATATTTGAGATGCTAAATATTGCATACTGCATAGTGTTAAATACTCACAGTGAATTCATACTGGGAGACATAAGACATAGACTTGATTACGGAACTGGAATAGCAAATGACACATCTTTTACTTTCAAAATGAATGTTCAGAACCAGACCCTAATCTACCAACATTGCAGCTCAGCATAATCTCTTGAAACACACCATTGTTTTAAACAACTCTTATATTAATTAATTTATTAAATGGTTGAAATGTACTTGAATATTAGTAGCTCGGGTTGGTAGCTGACTGTTGGTTTGAACTCTGAGCTTGGCAAATTGGTTGCAGACATTTTGTCCTCATTTGAGGAAATATTGTCAATGTGCTTGGAGGTGTGCTCATCTGTCCAAGCACTGGCCTTTAAATACCCTTTTATATGACACAGATTAGTGAATATTGTTTGTTCCAAAGTACCCAAACAAACAACACTCATCAATTTGCATCACATAAAAAGGTATTTAAAGGCCAGTGCCCAAACAGGCTAGCACAATTCAAAGTGTAGTGACGATGTCTCCTCGAATGGTGATGAAACATTTGCAACCAAACTGCTAAACTAGGAACTCAACCCAGCAGCCCTAATGTATGTGTGTGTGTGTGTGTGTGTGTGTGTGTTTTCTTAAGTTTTCGCAGGTGTTTATATGCATGGTATTCAGCTTTATTTGGGTATTTTCCCACATCATTATAATTGTGCTTTTAAAGTTGTAGCAACGTTTCTGGCACAGCAGTAGGCTAGCACCAAATTTAAAACAGAAATGGCTGTGAAAGTCTGACTCACAGACGAACACTATACAGAGGCCTGATGATGGCAGATGAGATTCTGCCAAAACGTTCTTACAACTTTAAAAGCACAACTATAATGATGTGGGAAAATACCCAAACAAAGCTGAATACCATACATGTATGTATGCATGCATACATACATACATACATACATACATATATATATGTTTTCTTAAGTTTTCTCGGGTACTTACATGTATGTATATATATATATATATATATATATATATATATATATATATATATATATATATATATATATATATATATATATCCTTTCTTCATAATGTCTTACCTATCAAGGAGCAATTCCAGAACTTCCTTTGTAGATGCAAACCCTCGGTATGTTGATAGAAATATGCTGATGTAGGTGAAGTCATTGTCTCCAAAAGCTGTCAATAGGTTCTCCACAAGCTTCTCTAGAGTACCTGCCTTTATTGTCCTGATCTTACAGGTTTCATATTGGCTGACAGTGTGTCCTGGAGGAAGTTGGTCCCCTTCAACCTATGTTAATAGACAAATTAAGAAAAAAGGGGGGAGGATTAATAAACTCTTATTGGTAGAAATAACACTGCCACACCATATCTTTTCATGGTGATGAAATGGTCTGAAGATTTACAGCTTTACAAAATAGAGCTGGTGCTTGAAAACACCTGGAGAAGAGAAACCACAGAGCAGCTGGCTTCATACAGTGAAGCAAACAACAAATAATGAAGCAAGCAGACTAACTCAAAACATATTTTGATCATTATGAATTCTGAGATATCTAATTGGACTCTGCAGATTTTGTGGGTCAGAGGATGTGGGATAACGACTGACCAAGGATGGGCCAACAGCTTTCAAGGGCTGTATACCCTCGCTAATCGTCTGTGAGGCCCTGTGATTGAAGCTGAGCTCAAGAGAGCAGATGGGTTTGTTGCAATTGCATTAACTTCCTTACCATTTAGCAACATTCCTACTTGAGCTGCTTAATTCCATCCACACATATATTTTACATCTCAGAATGATAAAGAACTTTGCTCAGCATAGCAAAGCTAGCTGGCTTGAAATGAGGCAGAAACATTTTAATCATGATTTTTCTTTTCTTGAAGAGCTATGTTTTCCCCCAAGGTTTCTTTTTAAAAATAAATAAATAAATAAAGCTGGTTTATTATTTTACCATTATTCTAGACAGCCCAGGTTTCACCCCCAAATCTGAGATAATCCAAATAAACCTATGGTTGCAATGTTACATTCCTCCTTTGTTTGTATTTCAGGGATCAGACACTATACTGTACTTTCTATTTCATTCTTGTTGTTAAATTATTAGCAGGCGTTTTTTTCCTCCAATGGTTCAGCATGGTAAGATCTCATTTCAAAAAATTAGATGGATAAGGAATCTGCATTTTAATGAGTTATGATAGAAAAAAAAAGTACAGAGAACCCTAATCCATTTACAAATAGGAAGTGTATTTCATCAGATAAAAGCAATTATTCAATAGTCATAACTAATTTGAATATGTGGCAAAAGAGTTATAAATTTTTCTACCGGAATCAAAGATAATTTAGAAGATCAGACAAGAAAGACTTTCAAAAACTCCTCATTCTAAGTAAATAAAATGTTTGTAGATAAATAGATCAGTCATTATAATTCTGCAGAACATGGTCTTCCACATTTAAGCATCTAGCAAAACGGGCTCACAACTTCCAGCTCTCTGGAACAGAATAACAAAATAGCAGAATAGGAAGGGTCCTTGGAGGTCTTCTAGTCCAGGGGTCACCAACCTTTTGGACCTCAGGAACCACCAAACTCATACTTTTAAATCCCAGGGACCACTAACCAATTCTGTGGGTGTGGCCTAATTTTTGGGTGTGGCTTGGTGGTTATGTGACTGGTTAGGCATGGCTTGTATGTAAATATTATAAATATTTATATAAATATTGCATTTTTTATAAAAAAGAGCAGCTTTTACCCAAAATCAGGCAAAGCAGGCAGATTAAGTTGCTCACAGAATCACAGATTTATTCAGAGATCTATCTATCTACCATCGGCTAGCTCAATCTGTCACATAAAATTTGCTTGCAAGCAAACTCATAAAATTTGTTAGCAAGCAAACTCACAAAATTAACTCACAACATACACACTATGTATGTAAATATTGAATTTTTTATTTAAAAAATGAGCAACTTTTACCCAAAATCAGGCAAAGCAGGCAGGCAGATTGAGTTGCTCACAGAATCATTCAGTGATCTATCTATCTGCCATAGGCTGCTTGAGTCTGTCACATAAAATTTACTTGCCATGAATCTGCACTGAATAATAGAACCTTCAGTCCTAAGGGAGGTTCAGCTGTGCTTAAAAACAGAGCCAAAAATCTAAAGGCTAGCTAGAAAGCAAGAAATCCAACTATTTCCTGCTTCCGAGCTAATCTAAATCTCCCGGCGCAACAGAACAGCTGGAAAAAGGAAAAATAGCAATTTAGCAGGCAAGTTTGCAGGGTAAGGAGTAAGTGGGCAGGGAGGGTTCCTGTGGGCCATGTGAGTGGTGCAGCCTTGTGTTTCTGAGCAGCCTGGATTAATTGCTTGGGGGGGGGTGTTTCTCTGTGGCCCACCAAAATTTTCTTGTGGCCAACCGTTTTGGCAACTGCTGTTGTAGTCCAACCCCAGTAGTGTGATGGCATGACCTAACCCATAAATATAAGGAAAAGGAAAAGTCAATACTTCACCAAATATTAAGGAGGCAGAGCTAGCAGTCTGCAATGGTATCGTTCATCTGTGTTTACTTTAGAGAAAAGACACAACTTTTATTTGTGAAACAAAGATTCTGAATTCATATCTTAGTGAAATATGTATTTCAATATATCTGTATCATATAGCAGGGATGACTGTATATGTGTGTCAGAAAGGGTAATTAAATGTATGCTTAAAGATGAATTCATAAAGAAGCTGACCTGGCATATGTACTGCTGAGCCAAACCACATGGGCTGCTGTTCATATAAACAGCTAACCATGTGGCTAACTTTGTGTGCAAATTTGTTTTCCAGCAATGTAGTTTTCACAAAGATAATGAATAAACCAGTCTGGGGAGATGGGAACTGAGAACAAAAGAGGAAAGAAAGGAAGGAAAAAAGGAGTAGATAAGTAGTTAGGCAATATCTAGGGAGTGAGACATTTACTTTTTTTCACATTTTTTTCATCAAATTGTTTTATAGATTTGATTACAAAATCTTACTCCTAGAAATGGGACACATATGTCCTTCCCTTTAGTGGTAACAGATTCCAGAAAATAAAAGTTATCAGGCAATATTTTAAGGCAGGGAGGTCTAGAAGACACAAGCAATCTCTCAAGAGAAGAGCCATCACTAGCACTTAAGATTATGAAGAGCATCCGTGCATATGTTATAAGAGACAAATCCAACTAAGGAAAGCTCAAAAACCTCACTTTATTCTTCAATTTCTGCTACAGCATCAAGATGGTGAAAGGGCCTTTCCCATTCCTGTGAAATACAGTCACCATTTTATGCAGTTGTATGAATTCGCATGAAATTGTAAAAGATGCAGAGCTCCCTTCCATGTTTGTTTTTATGGCAAACTGAGAAAAGCAATGTGAAAGAGTTTTCTACCATTTCACCATAAAAACATAAACCCCAGCTTTCCACATTTTACAATTATGGGCAAATCCATACAACTATATCTCTGCTTAATACTTCAAAAGGTTCCAGTAATTCTTCCTGAATACTCATGCTTTGTTTATTAGTTTTTATTCTGTCATGATTGAGGGGGAAAGAATCTCGGCTCCAGTCAACGGACAGGCATCCAACCTGAACCAGATTCTAACAAGCAATAAAAATCAGGACAATGGTGCTGACATGGGGATCGGTCCCTGCAGCATATCCAGATGTCTGTTTGCCTACACATCTACAGCAACAGGATTCACAATTGCCCCAACAACTTCATATATACAAAATTAAAGACGCCTTTGCACGCTTTTCCTCCAAATGTACTATATGCCACCAACTGCCAACAATCCCCCTCTGGATTCTATGTAGGACAAACAAGGAAACTTTGTACAAAAGAATTAACAGAACAAGGTTTGAGATCAGGGCTAAAAAAAAACAAGGAGACCACAATATCACAGCATTTCACTCCATACTAGAGGACTTTCTATTGTAGACTTCAAAAGTAACCATTTTGGAAAATGTTAACACCACCATCAAATGAGATTTACTCAAAGGTTTTCAGGCAATTTCAGAACCTCTCAACAAATACAATGGATTTGTAACACAATTGTGAATTTATAATTGTGAATTTTACACTCTTACACATGTAACCTGTATCTGGGTAACCCGTCTTCTCCTCCCACCTCATCCTAATTTAAATCCCACAACAGCTCAGCCATCCCATGCATCTAACGGATGCCTTTTGGTGAAATGCATTAATCTGAAAAAATGCTTTTTTGATTTTCAGCTTCCTGGTGATAATTTTTACTGCAGACAGTCATGATTACTGCAGCAGACAGGAATTAAGATTCCTTCTTTGCATGCCACAATTTCCATACAATTTATCAAGCCATTAGGTCTGTGATTAAATGTGTATGCAACTAATCTGTGAAATTGTTCTTCTGCTTCTTCTGTTTCTTATCCCTATTTTTCTACTATATTTCTTCTCTTTGTAGAAATAAAAATCAGAGTGTGGCTTTAATACTGATGCCCAGAGTCACTGAGAGTGAGTGGGTGGCCATATAAATCTTCTAAATAAATAAACCAATAAAATAAAAACAGTCCAATAAGCTTTTGATATACTTCATCCTACATTCCCATTTAATTCATCAGTTCAGTTTATAACTTTGCCTAAATAATGCTTGGTAGTTAGTTAGCACTTAGAAATAGCACCCACCCCATGCATGAACCCCAAAATGCCAATCAGAATTCTAGTTACCACACCTGGTTATTTAATTCAGGGTCAAACAGAAACTTGAGTAAAGCTCTTCCCGAAAGTATTCAGACTTGGGCTTTGATGGTTCTCTAGAGGAAAGGAATGCTACATTGTGGGGGAGACATTAAAAATGTTTCCTTGCATTTGTGTGCTTAAAAAAATAAAAGTACATTTTATCAGCTACCAACAACAATACGCTTGGAGTTATTTGAAGAAACATCTAAGGCATAATTTTGGTCAGCGTTATTAAAGCAGTTCTGCCCCCAAATTTTTAAGAGAGCCTTGGCAGGCAACCATTCAATAACACTGACTTGTGGAATAAGACACGGCAGGCTGAGTTAGCACGCTAACAGGAAACAGCTCAATCTGGATTCAATCAGGGACTGTCTCTTTTCTGACATGATTCCTGAAAACAACAAGAGGAGATTTTTGGGTTTGCTTCTTGGCCAGCTGTCCACCTACAAGTAAACCACACTGATTGCTTTTCAAAGGGCACTTCTATAGCTGAAGGGCTATTTTCCATCAGCAGGACTTAAGAATGAAGAACATATGATACCTCATTGAAGGTCAAGAAAAGTCATGTTGTTTTGAAAGGATTGTCTTCTTACTTTCACATTTCACTGTTATTTAACTCAAAGTTCCATGGAGATGCTCTTCACCTGTTATGAGTTTCTACTATTTCAAATCAGCATCTAGAATGGGTGTTTTGTTTTTTTTCTAATGCCTTCAAGTCAGTCTTGGCTCCTGACAACTGCCTGGAGAAGTCACTGGAGTTTTCGTGGCAATAATTTGGAAGTGGTTTGCTATTGCTTCCTTCCTAGGGCTGAGAGACAAAGATCACCTAGCTGATTTTGTCCCTTAATGTGGGACTTGTCTCCCCGTTTCTAGTCTGATGCTTTAACCACTACACCAAATTGACTCAACTTTTCCAATCGTGGGTTAAAATATCTGGAAAGCATTTAGCATGCTTTTTTAAAGCAAAAGGAACTACAACTCTCTTGGAGCATTTTTTTCTTCTTAAAATAATGTGTTAGGTATATGTAGGCAATTCAGTTCTCCAAGAATGTATCAGGACTGACAGCTTAGAGCTAATCCTTTTTTTTTCCCCTGAAAGCCTTTTCTTTACCTTTTCCTAACTTTTCTGACAATCCAGTGTGTTGGAAGGTAGACAGGTGGGTATATCAAAAAGAGAGGGGAGAAGGAAAGAAGCATATTATAAAAGATCAGGTAAGCTCTGACAAACTTTCCTTTTGCTTTTTCCACTCTTGACTTCAGTCCCACTATAGCAATAGCACTTGCCACTTCACAGTGTTTTACAGCCCTCTCTAAGCAGTTTACAGAATCAGCATATCCACCCCCACAACAATTTGGTTCCCCATTTAACCGACCTCGGAAGGATGGAAGGCTGAGTCAACCTTGAGCCTGGTGAGATTTGAACTGTCAAATTGCAGGCAGCCAGCAGGCAGCAGAAGCAGCCTGCAGTACTGTACTCTAACCCCTGCACCACCATGACTCATCTATAACTCTCATGTGGTCTATCCCAATATATTACTTCCCATGAGAATGTGGTGCTTAGCAGTAAAAAGGTTGCCAGCTCTAAGTTCATATAATTATAAGAAAGATATATAGTTACAGGTAGTCCTTGAGTTACATCCACAATTGGGACCAGAATGCCAATTGTTGAGCAGAGCAGTCATTAAGCCAGCCAGCCTGTGACTGCTTTGGTCAATGACTGAAATTCCAGCCTTTCCGGTCATTAAGTGGATGAAGTCTGAGATAAGGAGCATAGAGTGTCTCAAGGATGGGAGTGAGACCACAGGAGGTTTGATGCAGGCTGCATGTGAGTGTGTCTCTGCTCAGAAACTGAAAATCCTCCCTGCCAAGAAAATATCTTTTAACCCCTGAACAGAGACATACTCGCGTGTGGCCTGGACCAGCCCCCAACTCCCATGAGGCACACCACATTCCTTAGCTTACTATGCTGCCACCATTCAGGAGCTGAAAATCCTGCTTTGAATTCAGCTCTCTCTAATCAATGGGTTAGACTGAAAGAGCTGCCTTCTGAAAGATTTCAGCTTCGGGCCAATCCAAGCACACACGGAATTGAAATACTTCAGCGGGCAGCTCTTTCATTCTGGGGATTGGCTGAACAAGCTGCCTGTCAAGAGATTTCAGCTCTATGACTGTTTGGATTGGCCTGAAGCCAGTGGTGGTATTCTACTGGTTTGGCCCATTTCTGGCATACCGGTAGCACTGAAGATTGGCGGAGACCAAACCGGTTCTCTCTGAAGAGCTGCTGGAGCTGCAGTTGGGTCTACCTGCCAACCCAGGCTCCCCTACTGATCTTCATTCCCTGCTTTGGAAGCGCAGCTGCTTTGTGCAGCACAGTAGATTGCTGCACATCAGCTGCTGAAGTGACAGGAAGAGTGCAGGATTTCAGGAGGTGAGTTGGAAAGCCTCTGCGCCTGTGCAAAGTGCACGTGCAAAGTGTGTGTGCATGCTCAAAGCGTGCCCACCAAACCACACCCACTGAACCAGTGGTAAACTATTTCAAAACGCACCACTGCCTGGAGCTGAAATCCTTCAGCAGGCAGCTCTTTCAGCCAACCATCAAAGACCAGAGGGAGTTTTCTCAGGAGGCAGCAGCAGCTTGAAAGTTTTCTTGCCGGCTTCCCCATTTTAAGCTTCTGGGGAAGCCAGCAAAGAAGATTCAAAACAATGATCACGGGATCATGGGGTACTTGGCAACACTGACAAGTGCAAACAGGTTGCAAATCACAACTACATGATCACGTGCGATGTGTGTGTGTGTATGTGAAACGTTTTATAAAAATCAGGTGTGCTTTACAGGGCACAAAGCAACCTTTCCGAGGCTGTTATTAATTCAAATTGTTATTAAGGGAATGGTTGTGAAGTGAATCACGAGTCAAGGACTACTTTTATTCTATTAAAAATAGCTGACTTTTCCTCAGAGTAAAAAAAAAATCTCGCAAATTAATAGCCCAACCCTATGAATATTTGTTCAGAATCTCAATGATACTTTCTCATATTTCCATGCAAAGAGGAACCTGTCAGTCTTCCTCCATCAAGAGAAATATGATGGGAAAGTGAGTCTTAATTTTTCAGTGACCGTGCTCTTTTTCAACCACAATTACAAATTTCTGCAAATGTAATTGTTTCTACAAGCCAAGAAGTGATACCAAGAAACTTGAACTAATGAAAAGGCTGAGAAACATAGCAAGCAGACTCAGAGATGGAAGGTTTGCAACAGAGGATTAATAACTCAAAGTTAAAACTTTTCCAAGCACTCTCCTATGTTACTCTCTCCATCCCTGCATTCATTCTGCATCACCAAACAGGATAAGAGAACACATATTTCCCAAAAGAACAAGTGGTTCTATCTTTAAAGTGTATAGAGCAATCACTGATAACAATCATCTCAGAGTGAAAATGTTCTGTAGGCAGAACATTTACTCCAGTGAAAGGGAATACTGTACATCTGATTAAGAGTATATGTCCTCTCACAAATACTTTTGCTGCTTGCCTGATATCACAGCCTGAAATCCATGTGTAAAAATGTAGGACAGTTTTCTCAAGTGCCCTGTTGGACCAAAACACCATCCAGTGAGAGGCAGACAGTCTGGTCACTTATTCCTAACCAGCCTTTTCTGTGTATATAAATAATGTATAAAAAGCGAGTGGTTCTCTAATTAGTAATGCTGGAGGTTATAGAGTAATTTTGTCTAGGCCTAAAGGCAATGGGTATCCATTTCATGGCTCTACTCTGTGTCCAATTATACACAGAAGTTCTTTTATGAGAGATACAGATTTCTGTCTACACAACAAACCATTTATTTATTTAACCATGGACGTTGCATTGGGTGTACTGTAAGATGAGGCTGAAGATGAGTAAACCAGTGGCTATTGATATAAGATACATTTCCCCCCACAAAAGAATTGTATTTTTAGTTTGTATGAATTTGTATTTTTTCTATTTTTAAAGGGTTTTTCTTTTGTGAATTTTCATATTTTAAAAATAAAAGAAATTTTAAAAGATGAGGCAGAAGACAAGCTTTAACTCATACAAAAATAAGTGAGTTCACTTATCAATCTAATAATAGAGGCAGACATGTTTAAGAAGAAGCTTTTTTTTTTCTGTCAATGCCATACAGAATGTGAAGATAGGAAGAACTTCCAGAGTTAAATACTGGCACACTGGGTTGCCTTCTAGTTTCATTGCTTAATAGATCTGTGCAAGACTTCCGATTCAAGGATAAAACTTCATACCATCTAGGAGTATACGTGGAGCTCTTCTCTTCCAACTCTTTGAACCACTGTTTCTCAAAGTGTGGATCACAGCCATCGCAGTGTGAGATTTACAAAAGAGGGACAGGATGAAGAATGGTAAATGAGGATCCCCATGGTAGAAGACGTGCCGGCTTCTCAATTTAATGCAGAAGTCTGCTGAAGCAACCTTCTCGGTGCCGTGTAGCAAGATTAAGTGCTTGCTATGTTTTAAGCAGGATAATTCACCTGTTACATCTGGAGGGCACAAGTCTCCTATGCAAGCTCTGTCTGCCACTTGACCTTCGCTCCGAAGCAGGGATTATAGAGGTAATCCTCGACTTACAAGCACAATGGGGCTCAAAATTGATGTTACTAAGGTAAGCGAGACAGTTGTTATATGAATTTGGCCCCATTTTTCTTGCCACAGTTGTTCAGTGAATCGCTGCAGTTAAGTTGGTAGCACAGTTGTTAAATGAATCCCCGTGGACTTTGCTGGTCAGAATGTCGCAAAAGGTGATCACGTGACCCCGGGACACTGCAACCATCATAAATATGAGCCAGCAGTGGGATCCTACCTGTTCTACTACCAGTTCGGGGATCGCGTGCACGTGCATGCACACCTAACACGTGCATGCGCAGCTTTCCCCACACCAGCTGAGGCCTGCAGTGCCAATCAGCTGAGAGGATAAAGAGGAGAAAAGCGTAGGAGCAGGTGGGAGGGGCGATCCTTCGCTTTTCTCTTCTTTATCCTCTCAGCTGATCATCAGAGGTTTTTTTTTTTTTTTACTACTGGTTCAGATGAACCGGTCCAACCAGTAGCATACCACCACTGGTATGAGCCCGTTGTTCTAGTGTCTGGAGATGCTGCAGTTTGCTATGTTTTTTTAAGTGCCACTGCAACTTGGAATGGTCACTAAACAGATGGTTGTAAGTCAAGAGCTACCTGTAAGAGAGGGGAATGGGAGAAGGCACGTGAGGCTGGAGCTAGGATGGAAATGCAAGAATGGGAGAGAGAGAGATAAGCACCAGGCTGGAGGAGAAAGACATCTTTAATGCAGTTGTGCCTTTGGCCCTTTAGGGACGACCAAAAGTATTGCCTGCCATTTTTTTATTTTTTTTGCCAGCTGTAGATTTTTAAGAGCAGTTTAAGATAAGGGAGGGCGGGGCTGATAAACTGATTGAAGGCAACGAAGTGTTTATTACAGTACAGGAGAGCAAAGGAAACATTTCCTTTTCTATTTTCTTTCTAATTTTAGTGAGTAAAACTAATTGCCACCCCAGGGAAGAAGGAAACAGGAAGAGAATAGCAGCAAATCTTCCCATTTCTTTACAACAAATTGGAATCAAGTCATTGCTTGCATGTGTCTTTTCTCTCAAAAATCACACCACTACCACTGCCATCGCCAAAAGAATGTACCCTCTACATAGAGAATCTTTATTTGTCTTCCAGCTGCAAGATAAAAGTAACCAAACATTCTTCCCGATAAAAAGGTACTTTTAAATTTGATCAGTGTTCCTATTTCCAGTGAAATGTTTTTATTTCCTAAGCTTTAGCATGCTGTGATAAAATATACAGATTAAAATGATGGCTGAGGCAGATCTGGTTTGTAACAGCCCAATTTGATGGATTATTCTTTCCCAGAAATACAGTTTGTGCCACCTCCTTCCCCCCTGCTGGGTAAGCAAGTTAAAGATTTTATTCCTTTTAATCACAGTTGAGCGTCTATCTTGGGTTTTCTTTGTGGTTGCATTCTTGGTATTCTTTGGGGTTATATTTTTTCATTTTTGATATTGTTCTGATTTAGATATGTTTTATTTTATTTTGGGTTTGTATAATGTTGAATACCATACCAAGAGCCTTTGGGAGTTGGGTTGTAAACACTGTCAAATAAATAAAATAAATACGTTTTATATCCTTAATAATAGCATTCAAATGTAATGGAGCTTTATGAAATGTTAAAAGGAATACCACTTACTGGTTTATTTAAAAAAATACATTTGCTTAATAGCTGCTGTTATAATAACATCGGGATAGATAAATGAAATTTCAGAGGATACAGTATATTAATTTCTTTGGGGGGGCTGTTCACAGCAAATTGGAATTCCATGGCCTCAAAGTTTTGATCACAAATCCACAATAGGATAATCAACCTTAAAATAAAGGGTGAAGGAATACCTCTCTGTGGACCTTAACTAAATCAAAGATAATAATGAATGCTTAGCTAGGAGCTGGTTGCATGTGCCTATCATAAATGTGTTGTATAGATTGATATAGGAATGTAAACTGATGATCTTTTAATAATCATACTTCCAATGGAAGATGCCGTTCTCGACATTACAAAGATATCTCTGTTCTGATGCTATGGTCATCAAAAGCAGGGGTCTACTATGTTTCCTCTTCACCAAAGAGAGAATCCATGGGCAGGGGGTTGGGGGAAATTTGCTTCTTTATCTTGAGTAGCCATCACTTCAGAAGTTGATAGTATTTCTTATGAAGGTTTTAGACTAGCTACTTGTTTAAGTTATTCTTGTGGATTGATTGGCTGATGTATTTGAAATTTCACTGTAGATATAAGAATAAGAAATTAAATATGAAACTTAGGTTATAAGCTTTAAAATAACAGATGCTGGTAGCACGCCCGATGAACTCCTGCATCTTTCTGGATCAATAAAATATAATAGGACAGAAAATTTTTTTTGTAAAGTGAAGTCATAACTGAAAGTAAAGATTTATATTTTTCATATACTGGTAATTCATGTTCAAATTACTTTGTTGTTGCAGTATCGCTCCTGTGAGACACACGAGTAGCCTTGTGACATTTATGAAAAACTTTTCAATTTGTCAACATATTTATATTTGAGTCATAAAAGTTCAGTTCCATTCTCTATGAAAATTGCAACATTTCTTTTCTGCCTTTCAAAGAATGGATTATGACTGCTAAACTGCTCACTTACTGTAAAATCCATAGTAACAGAATAATTCCAGGTATTGTCTCTTGACTCTAAGATAGATCTTAAAAGAGGCTGCTCCTATCAATTACACTGCATAACAAGAGCACAAAACTTGTGTTATTCAAATCTATCGCAGTTTGGATCAACTAGATTGGAAAAAATGACTGGTTTGAGATTAGGGAGTGTATTTTAACGGTATAAAGCATTGTAACAAGAAAGCAAAAAAGCTTTTAAAAAGAGAAAAGCAAGGGAAAAAGATTTACTCAGGAAATCTGGAAACGATTTGTTTAACCTGTGAAAGATAAGAGAGTTCCTCTGAATTTAGAAGATGCGGAAAGGGAGGAGTAGCTAGAACAGACTTTGCAACAAAATAAAAGTCCATTCCTCAAGGATATTATTCATTCCCCCTGACATAAAACTGTTTTCATAGTTGAAGCAGCATATAATCAATAATAAAACTGACCAACTAGGTGCATTTATTTAATTGAAAAAATACAAAACGTTTTCTAGGACATGTGCTTATATATTGAACAGCCAGAATAATGCACCTGACATCTTGGACTCCAAAGTATTAGACAAATGCAGTTTTATTTAAAATGCTCAAGGTTTCTTTGCTGGTAGTATTACAAGTGACTAACCTAGCTTTCACTCTGGAATCTGTTCTTACTTTTCATAGTTTTTCATTATCATCATAGATGATAAAGAAATGTTCTTACCAGCTCTTGCAATAATACCGCCAAACTATCATAATATATAATTATAAACAAAACTCATTGAACACCTCGTAATTTCCCATGTTGTAACAGATGTGTAATCAGTGAAACTTATTCATGATTTCAAAGCATTCTATGTCCTTGTTCTGTTTTGCACCAGTGGTGCAGGCAAGTGACTATAATACTGAACATTTTATTAGACCAGTCTTTTCCCACTGGACATTACACTGTGAATAATAAACCACGGGAATGGCTTGCCTTCACAAGTTGTGGTGCTCCACCACAGGAGCTTTTCAAAAAGAGATTGGACTGTCCCAAAGGGTATAGGGCAGTGGTGGCTAATATTTTGGGGTTCCTGTGCCGAAAATTGCGCTCGACCTTGTGCATGCATGCTTGCGTGCCAGCACCTAGAAGGCAATGTGCATGGGGGGCACCCATGACCACTATGCATGCACGCACAATCCCCACCACCACCCCCTTACCTGCACTGCACATGAGCACGCCTCCCAACTGATTTTCGACCCATTTGGGGCCTTTTTTGGCCTCCCAGAGGCTCGGGGGAAAGCCTCAGTAGCCTTTGGAGGCCAAAAAATGGGCCCATTTTGTCACTTCCGATATTTCTGGAAATACAGGAAGTGATGAACGGGTCTGTTTTTCAGGCTGCAGAGGCTTCCCTCGAGCCTCTGGGAGGCCAAAAAAGGCCTCAAATGGGTCGAAAATCAGCTGGGAGACATGCGCATGAGGTAAGTTTGGCTGGGCTCGCATGCCTGCACAAATGGCTCTGCATGCCACCTGTGGCATACGTGCCATAGGTTCGCCATCACGGGTATAGGGTATAGGGTTTCCAAGGGGATTGGACTACAAGATCTCCAAGGTTTCTTCCAATTCTGTTATTCTGTTCTGTTGTTACTGAAAAACGCAAAGGAATTAGACATGTTGTATGTCAACCAACACAAACTTAGACATCCCATGGATCAAAGATAAAACTGAGATAAGGCTCATAGGACATTGGCATTTCAACATAGAAGAAGACTAGTGGAAGTTTAACGCTTGTATAAAACAAAATATAAAGTATAAAATATTTTGTTACTCAACATTTCTATCAGATTCATTGTCTTTATCTGTTTTAAGATTATGAGCAGCACTGATGTGCTGGCACCCATGCAAATTGAGATGTCCCTTCTCTATCATTTCTTTTTTCTCGGGTGGCTAAGTAGCATATAGTTCTATATAGTTGACAGATTATTTCTCTGTAGTCTTGTCTACTCATGCTCGCATTGCTTTAATCCAATGTCATGAGAATATATACGCACTTATCCAGATGTACTTTCCTGGAATATGACATTGGAATAGGTTATAATCTTGTTTCATTTTTATCAGGATTACATTTAAAATGCAATGTGATGCAGGTTTTTTACAACTAATGAATCTTATTATTTCTATACTCAATAATTCAGGTTAGATTTTGATAAATTTCTATGTAGATTAGGCATTAGAGAAACTGTAATTTAGCAAAGTTGTTATTACAGGATTATTGGAATATATTCCATTATTTCCAATCTCTGAAATTACCTTCAGAAAATAAAGAAGAATCATTGCTTTACCTAACTATATTATGTCTGGTATAGCTGGATTAGCTAACAATGCTACAGAATGGATAGATGTGGACACCTAAAAATTGGCATGTAAGAACAACTGAATCGCATGCAGTGTCAAAGTTTCCAAGATCACATCTTGAAATTTAATGGAAAACATTTATTTTCGTGTTATGATTCTCAACTGCTGGTAGAATATTTTGACTTTTAAAATCCCAATCCCCCTAATTCCCACCCCCCCAAATAAGGCCTTGCTCCTCCTAGAGATGTCACCAAGATAAATACATAAACTTGTATATTTCATTATCAATGAAGATGCAGGATTTAGCAACGTGTATATGGTTTTTCAGCTCTTGCTCTTTCTTTCCAGGTGCTATTTTTCAAAATAGAAAGCTGTTTTGGCCTGCAGAAGATGGAAGTCTCATCGCTGGATTATATATACAAATGAGCCAAACAGAACGATGGCCAAACTAGCAGCAGGCCAAAACACTCAATATGGCATTATGGGTGGATTCTGCAGCACAATTAGATACATGTCTGTGCTTCCAAGAACACAATTAGGTGCAGCACAATTACATCTGTCTAAATACTTCACAGTCAATTAGGTGCCACAGTATTCTGTCTAAACAAAGTTCAAAACAGGTGGTTTGTGTCTTTGATGGACTACTCAGTGAAAGCAAAAGGTAGGACATATTTTTATTGACCTCATTTTACTTATATACATATACTTTTAAACAGTGGTGGGATTCAAAAAAAAAAATTACTATTGGTTCTGTGGGTGCGGCTTATTTGGTGGGCGTGGCTTGGTGGTCATGTGATTGGATGGGCATGGCTTGGTGGTCATGTGACTGGGTGGGACGTGCTTGGTGGTCATGTGACTGAGCTGGGTTTGTGTCCTTCCTCCCTCTCTTTTTTTCTCTCTCCCTCCCTCCTTCCATGTATCTATCTATACATCCATTCATCCATATATCCAATTCACTTTCTCCTCCCTCCCTCCCTCCCTCCCTCTTTCTCTCCCTTCCTTCCAGCCCATTTTTCTTTATCTATCCATTTTCTTCCTTTCTCTCTCCTTTTTTCTTCCCCTTTTCTCTTTCTTTTCTTTCTTCTCTCTTCTCTCTCTCTTCCTCTCTCTTTCTCTCTCCCTCTCTTCCCCCTCTTTCTCTCTCACTTTCTCTTTCCCACTCTCTTCTCTCTCTCTTCCTCTCTCTTCCTCTCTCTCTCTTCCTCTCTTCCCCCTTTCTCTCTCACTTTCTCTTTCCCACTCTCTTCCTCTTTCTCTCTCTCTCTTTCCCTCCCTCCCTCTCTTTCTCTTTCTATCCCTTCCCTCTCTCCTTCTAAAGCTAGGAGACCCACCTGAAACACACACAGGCTTCCAAGTGCCCACCTGAAACAAACAAACACACACACACACACACACACATGCTTCCAAGCACCTGGCAGCATTGCTCGTTACAAAGGTTCTTCCCGGCCAGTCTCCGGGCAGGCAAGGCTTCAGGGTCCAACAAAGGGGCCGCGGGTGAGAATTCTTCCCCTCCTGCTTTTGGGGAAAGTGAAGGGCTGAGAAAATAAAGCTAGGAGAGGAGACCCACCTGAAACAAACACATGCTTCCAAGTGCCCAGCAGCGTCACTCATTACAAGGGTTCTTCCCGTCCGGTCTCCGATCTGCATTGCCCAAAAAAGCCGGCAGGCAAGGCTACCGGGTCCAACAAAGGGGCTGTGGGTGAGACTTCTTCCCCTCCTTCTTTTGGGGCTGGGAAATTCAAGTGAAGTGTGTGCTGCAGCCTGCCCCCCCCCCCACCAGCAGTTCTGCTAGGCAGCTTTCCCGACTGCCTGAAATCTTACCTTCCTTCCTCCTGTACCAAAAAAAACATGTGGCGGCTATAGGCTTCTTACAGCAGCTTTGCTGCGCTTCTCCAACAAGCCGCCACCGACGCGTTCTAGGCGCCGGCCACGCAGGTCCACTCCATTGAGCCGACTGCACTGAAGGGACTTGCCCAAGCACACCCAAGCGCAGTGGTGCAGCACTCCGAACGAGGTAGCTGGAGGTGACTTTTTTTTGGTCTCCAGCCACCCCTTTTTCAGCACAACCGGAAAGCTGCTGTCCTCCTCCTCGGCCATACAGAACAAACAGGAAGAGAACGAGGAGAGCAGCCATCCAGTTGGGGGAGGCTTCTTGCACTGAAAAAGGGGTGGGTGGACATGTGGCCACCTACTGGCTGGCTGGGCCAGGCCCGGCTCAGCTGGAAGAGGAGTGTCCACTGGGAGAAGGAAGAAAGCATGCTCTGGGAGGGCAGATGTCCCGGATGTGTAATGGCTGCACACACAGTGTGCATGTGCAGCAGCTGTGGGACATCCACCTGAGCTGCGCCACAGCCACTATGGGGCAAGTGAGTGACCGGGTCAGGGGCGTGGCCAGGCAGGGGTCACCACCGGTTCACTAACCCACACCAAATCACCACTACCGGTTCGCCCAAGCCAGTGCAAACCAGTTGAATTCCACCTCTGCTTTTAAAAATTCTTCAAGAAGTTAATCCCATTTAAAGCATACATTAACTCTAGGCATGAAAATAGTTCAGATGCACTTGGTCCATTTACTCTAAAGCTACTCACAGCAGTGTTCAATCTTTTCAAAACCAAACAGTAGTTATAAAATCAAAACATCCACCTTATATTTTTCATATTTTTATTCTTGTACTTTTCCATTAATTTCTTTCCAATTCCCTCTCTGCTTTTATCTCCTATTTCAGTTCTCCTAAAGAGATGGAGATGAAACTGCTTATGGGTTCACAATAGATAAGATTCCAACCTAGCTGGTCTTGAAGGTGCAACTGAAGATCAGATCAAACCAGCCCACATTAGTCAAATAGAGAGTGGTGCTTCTAGGAATCCTTTATATATTGGTAAATACAAATGTGTATATTTATCATCACAGAAATACTTTTTTTTTAGTTCTTCAGCATTATTTCCATTGCAAATCTTGCCAAATAGTATTGTGAGTGGCCCAGAGGGAATTCAGATAGTTATATGTGGAAGTCATTGAATTATTCAGAAAATAAATATCACTTGCATTTAATTTGATAACAGATGTTCTACATCTTGATTGTATAACAAACCTATTAATAATAACCCTCATGGTGCACCAACTCAATCAAACTGCTTAACAAAACAAGGCCCACTCATTTTAAAATGTGCAATTCACTCTTTATAAGAGCTGGGAAATTACAGTGCAGGTTATTTCCAATCGTGGGGCAAGATTATTGCTAAATGCCTAAATAATAAAATATTGTTTTGGAAATCTGTAATCCAAGAGATGAGTTATATACCTGAACACCAGGCAGTGCTTTTGAGAGGAACAGCTATCTGCTCGATAACCACCCTAAGAGTAATATAGGATGGAATTAGAAGAGAAGCTACTATATGTATAAGAACATGAAACAAAAATTAAAGAACAAATGAAAACATCTGCAGTCAGTTCATGAAGAAAGCAGACCAGCACTTAGTCTGCTTAAGAAAAATAGAAAAATCAGGAGTGATAATATTATTCTAAGGAAGCACTTGGAATACCCACAATTTAATTAACATAACTGCCATTCAACAGATAGCAGTCTTGGCCCTGGACTACAAAGCTGTGGGTTCAAATCCTCTGCCAGCTCCCTTGATTTCATCCCAGCTGCTGACTCGACAGTTCCTGATTCTCAGAAAATGTGTTTTTCCACGAAATGCTATTCTGGGGCTTGGAGAAGGATAGCACGTAGGAAATGGTGCCACAAAGTCCAAAAGTACTTTACTTGTGAAAAGTGGATGTAGGAGAAACGGAGTATGTATGTATGTATTTATTTATTTAGTCAAGCGATTATAAGATAACAGGTATAAGTATAAACATAGTTATGAATACAGGAAATGGATACATATAAGAAAAATAAAAAGAAACAATAGGACAGGGACAGTAGGCACTTTGGTGTGCTTATGCACATGAGAAATATATTGCTACAATTCACTAAATCTTGAATTCCTCTGTGTTATTTCAGAAGAAAAAAAGCTTTGTGTTTCATTAACTTCACATTTTAGCTTGATCTCAGTGAGTAAATATTGCAATAATTTACTTAATAGATCTTGACTCCCTTAAGGACATTTCAGAAGAAAAAGGATTTTATTTTTTTTCATTAACTCCCTATCTCATCTCAATGTTAGCTTAAGTTAATAAACATGGAGTTAATTTCAGCATATTTTCATGACAAATTTCTGAAACATTGAGGATGAGTTGGGCTTTATTTAATGTCTAGCTTACTTTACATTTTGTCTTTATGCAAGAAATTTATGGTAGATTCAGTGAAACGTATTATTATACACTTGGAGATACTTCTGTAATCATAAATAACATGAAGATGATTATTATGGGACAATTACTTTCCTTCTCATATAACACAAGTTGTGCAGAAATGGATGACATTATTATGAAACATGTCTGCTACAGAAGATACAACATTTACAGCTGTACTATGCAAATGACTGCCTTGAATTAGCAATTCCTTTCTTACTACAGTTGTTGTTAACATTCCATGGCTGAACATCAGACCACTAAATAAGTTTGGCTTGGTCCTAATTCAAAAAACCAAACTACCAGTTTCAAATAAATCAGTGCATTTCAACCCCAAAATGTCACTTGGGGGTGGGGAGGGGAGAACTAAAAAGCTAGCAAAACCAATATCAAGGACCTATTCCAACTGAATGAGTCCTCCCCTCCCCTAGGCTAATGCTCCATCAGAAAGATAAACAAAGGTGAATAACTAATATCTTCTGCTGCATCCTACAGCCATCTACACACTGAGTAGTTAGCAAACTGGATTACAAGACCTATATCTATCATTATTATCATGGAGAGTCCCTGAACACTGATATTTGAGGACCCAATATTTTATAAATGGTCTTCTTTACATGAGCAATCTAAATCAGTAATTGTTAGCAGCCTGATATCATTAAATTAAATAAATCCTGTGGCTTGAGCAAATTGCCAGTGTATGAGGATTAATTTAAATCAATTGATAAGACTTGTAATTATTTATTTATATTTTGAGTTTGTAAACTGGCTCATCTCCCTAAAGGAAGACTTAATGAAAAGTTTCCTTAAATCCAAAGTAATCACCCATAAAGGAAGTTTCCCTCCATATGATCTACTGAAGAAAAAAAAGGCTAAGGCAATCATTTCCATGGGGACAAATCTCTGAAAGACCTTTGATTGGATTATTAGATCAATAAAGAAAAAGAAGCCAAATAATGTATCTCTTTAACATCTCTATATGTAAAAGTCAGAGATTTAGGTAGAAAGGCTGGCTACTCAAATACCATGGGCAAAAAGAATTGTGCTATTGGATTAGCCAGGTAATCTGTTCTCAAAGTGGTAGAAACATGCGCCAGTGGGAAACACATAAAAGCAAACAGGACTTCTCTCTCTCTCGTTCCTCAGAAATCAGCCCTAACAGATCCTCTGCCTCTGTTGGAGATCATCATTCTACTTAGTTCATAATCTTACATATTGTGAATTCGGTAAATCCTCTTTTAAAATTGTTCAAATTAATTGTTCCACCTACATAATCAAGGGGCAATGTCCATAATTTGACTATGAGATAAAATTCCCACTTTAATCGATCTTAAGTCACTTCCGGTTTAGATTACTTAGCTCTAGATTACTTATTTTTTTGAGAAAGTTCACATGCCTTCCCCTGCAGCACATCTAATTTTGTATGTTCATGTCTGCTTAATTTGAGCACTGCTCTAATTCAGGAGACAAAGCACTAATTGAACAATTGGTTCAAGTTATTCCTTGACAGGTAGCTGAATGGACTCACTGAAGCAGTCGGCATGAGCTTAAGTGGACTCCTGTTCCGACCCACACTCTTTTCCAACAAATAAACACAATCCAAAAGGAACAGAAACCTTGTAATGCTTTTACAAAACAATTAGCTGTGTTAAGCACAAGTCTTGCCAAACTGTGCAACATTGTCTATGGGGTCTCAATGGTTTGGACATGACTTCGTGACTAACAACAAAAATTCCTTGACAGTCATACAATTCTGAATAGGTGTAGGTGTGATTATAACTGCAAGCTTTGGATCAAGAATCTAATTCATGGGGGAAGGGGATTGTTGTGTTCTAGAACTGAAGTGGAACTGGAGTTGGGAATGTTGGAGCTAAAACAGAGTTTGGAAGTGGTACCAGGTCTCTTCTACTG
Source organism: Pseudonaja textilis (assembly GCF_049901715.1). NCBI lineage: Eukaryota > Metazoa > Chordata > Lepidosauria > Squamata > Elapidae > Pseudonaja > Pseudonaja textilis. Next base: position 95,771,519 of record NC_141992.1, read on the forward strand.
GATTGTGTCTACAAAGTAAGAAAAGGTGTGATGAACTATAGTGAAACAGCAGTTTCCCAGGAAGAAGAGAGCTAATTCCTCCCATCAAGGAAGGGGATGAGACAAGAGGAAACACAGCCTGAAGCTAGATTGGAGACAAAGGAAGAGATTTAGGTTGCCAATCTCTATAATCTCTCTGGGTGCTGTTAAGATAAATGTCAACCCTGAAGCGAACCTGCCTGATGCCATCTTTGAGTCTTCGTGTTGCTACAAAGTGGAGGGGGAGAAAGGGGGAAATTAGATAGGTCGGCTTTGCCATCAAAATTCTTATGGGAATCAAGGTCATTCCAACAGGTGGCTGAGAAGAGGAGTGGAGTAACCAGGCAACCTGCCAGCACCACTATTAAACAATGTGATCAATGACCTGGAGGAAAGAGGGAACTTTCACTTTTTTATTCAGTGAAAACCGCGGGAATTTTCAGAATCGGTTTTCACCAGTTGTGACAATATGATGTATCCAATAAATTGTTCTTTGAGGAATCTACCTGCCTCGGAGTTCTGCTTTCAATGGGTGCATTACTTGGAATGCTGACAAGATAGTCTTCTACTTAAAACCATAATTGAGTCTGTTGCTAAGCAAGACAGTTGTTAAATGAGTTTTGCCCCATTTTACCACCTTTCTTCCCACAGTGATTAAGTGAATCACTGCAACTGTTAAGTTAGTAACACGGTTGTTAAGAGATTTTGGCTTCCTGTTGACTTTGCTTGTCAGAAGGTCCCAAAAGGTGATCACATGAACCTGGGACACTGCAAATGTATAAATATGAGTCACTTGCCAAGCATCTAAATGTTGATCATGTGATCATGGGGATGATGTGACGGTTGTAAGCATGAAAAATGGTCGTGTCACTTTTTTCAGTGCCGCTGTAACTTCAAACAGTCACTATAAATGAACTGTTCTAAGTGGAGGACTACCTGTATTACTTTAGTCTGGCATTACTTTTGACTATATGGTATAAGCAAAAAAACAAAACAAAACCCGGAGCTTTAGCTGGATTATTTTATGTTATTTATGTCACGCTACCTGAAAATCTGCCAAAGTTTGCTAAAAGTAGCAAACTAAGGATGTAGCTGATTTTATAAGAACAGGTTATCTATTGGTATATTTATTATTCAATAACATTGGTTAGAAAATGTTATTAAGCTTACAACCATATTACAATAGCTAGCATCCCCCTTGCCAACTCCATGACTACACAGCTGGAACCGAGTAAAAACAGCCAAAGCTGGAACAGCAGCTTGAAGCTGCTCAGAACAGGTCTGGATTTGGAGCAGGGGTTCCTCAAGCAGCCAGGAGCTGAAGCTGTGGCCTCTTTTGGCTCCAAACCAAAATGACCTGAAGCTCCATGAGCAGCCGAAAATGACCTGAAGCTCCACTGGAGCCAAAGCTGTAAAACCCAGACTATTGTCAACAATAGTTCTGAGATCATAAGGAATGAAGTTGATGTTATACCTGGCTTTGAAAATTGTGGGTGTGGATAGGGCGGGAATGGGGAATAAAAATGATGACCGACTGAAATGCCCTCAAAAATCATCAGCATCTACTTTGATTATGTGTAAAATACATTTTAGAACTTTGTCAATAGACACTGGTTTTTTTTTTAATTTCATACACTTGATTGCTGCTCTAAGAAGGAACAAAAATACTATGAAAAGTAGTGCATATTAAACTGTAGGCAGCAACATGCAAATTTAAATTTTAGTTTCTGTGATTATATATAGAATGCTTGTTCTAGCTATTCATATCCTGCACTTATATTTAATCAGCCGTAGCAGCAACTGTAGTAGTAGTAGTGGTAATAGTAGTAGTAATCTTTTTATTTTAGTAATTGACCAGCATAACATATTGTTAAATGATAAAATTATACCCATCCCATTGTGCTAATAGTTTAACATAAATACTACAAATTCAGATTATAGAACACACCATAAAGTCATGATATTGATACCACTATGCTTAATGTCTTTGAGATAAAAGTAAATGTATTAGAAATTTATAGAATTTGGATAAAACTATAGAATAAAGGAAAATAAATAATATGAAATAATAAATCACAAACCTCTGCAGGTAAACTATTTCATATTGATATTGTAACTAAACCAGTAGTATGAATTTTATGAAAAATAATGGTACTAACTGAAAAGAGTAAAATAATTAATTTGTGATTGCTAGCTTTTTGCATTATTTAAGAGGCTTTCTAGAAAACAAACAAACAATGGTTATAAACATATTATATGCAGAGATATCAATAATCAAACAAATAACCAACTACAATTTGGTAACCAACAGAGCCAGAGAGGAAATATGGTTCACAAACTGAGACATGTATGCATGTAACAGTTTCCATCAAAGATCGCTGGAAGGCAAGCAATATGCAAATCCCCTCCAGCAGATAACATTCAGAAAAAGTATTAACTTCTCTGGGTAATGTAATCTCTGCATGCATTGTTTATAATAATTTCTGGTCAAACTTAAGTAAGCATCAGCATATAGGAGATAAATTATTTTCCTTTGTCCAGAAAAATATTTCTCACAATGAAAATACAACAAACTCAAAAGTTAATTAAATTGGACTTTTTCTAATTGAGATAGGATTCAATATAAATGTTTTGCTCCGTTTATCTTTTTTTTTTAAAAGTTACTCTTAGCAGATTCAAAGGTGCCTTTTTTTTTTTTTTTTCCAAAAAGGCAACTTTTTTCTTGAGGAAGAAGTTTTCATCCAAGAAGCTTCATCAGTTGTGTCTGGATGGTGGAGGGATGGAAGGATAGGTTCTGAGAGACCTTCCTCTTCCATCTCCCCACTATCCTGCCAGAACCGATGAAACTTCTTGGATGAGAAGCAAAACTTCTTCTTCCTCCTCAAGAAAAACAGTTCAGTTGCTTATGGAGGGGATAAGCACATTTGAGACCACCTTGACCTGGATGGCTGAGAATCTCCATAGACATACATTTAGTGGAACAAGTCAAGATTCACTACTTCACTGAAAAGGATGTAGTTTGCTCCTTAGCTTTACACTGAATTCACTCTTTGATGCATTGACCCAGTTTTACTTCATTGGTTTAGTTTCTTCCAAACATTCCTATTCAACATGAAATAGTTGTCGCATTCTGATAAACTGGCAAGAAGGGCAACCTATGTGTTTCCTAATTAAAAACTGAGAAATCAAAAGATCAGAGAATATTGTCTAAAAATAATGTATTAGCCACAGAAGGCCATATGTAGCTGAAAAAAATGCAATGTTTCATTGCAGCACACAACCCTATGACAAAAGGAAGTCACTGCATGTGCCAAAAAGAAGGAAATCTTTTTGTAGCATAAGGGATGTATTAAGTCATATGGGGAGAGGGGTCATGTACTCAATTCCAGCTTCTTCTTCTAAACTATTTGTTTAAGATGTGATGATTTTGAGAAATAGCTTGCAAACTAATCATATTTATATTTTTCAAAACTGTATCTTACATAATCAAAATGTGAAACATAGGGTAAAATATATAATTATGAAGTTTTCTTTAATGTGGGGAAGGATCAAACCTAAACCATCCTCTCTTTGGCGTCCTCCAGATATTGATCTTTAACTATCAGCTAACTAGCTATCTAACTATGTTTTACTGATAAGAGGAGCTTGGGCGCTCAGCAGTTAAAATCTAATCATTGTTGAAGTGTCTTCCTTAGGAACTCTCCTAGGTACTGCAAACACCAACTATGCCTGTTATAGAAACCCAGTTCCCTTCCTGCTAATGTGCCCTTAAATCCTGTTCTACATTAGCCTTATTTAAACTCAAGCAGAACCATTTTCATTAAACTTTATAGTATATATTTAAGTATACCTGAACCCAGTTTTTTGCAACCTGATTCTTTCAGATGTTTGAGGGCTACAATGCCAGAATCTCTTGCTGACATAATCTGTAGAGAATCAGGCAAGATAAGATTATCCCAGCCTCAAATCTTAGATATCTTATAGATCAACCTTGAAGAAAAGTTTACAAAAATTAGGAACAAACTAATGTTTTATTTTCCTATGAGCCCAGTATTTTTCTACATCTTGTTTATGATTTTAATACAGTATTGTTTCAGTCTTTTGCTCTTCTAAGCTTTATATTTTATGAATAGTTTTATACATTTTATTACATGTTCTATGGAGCCCTTCACAATGAAAGGGTGCAAAGCATAACTAGATAGATAGATAGATAGATAGATAGATAGATAGATAGATAGATAGATAGATAGATAGATAGATAGATAGATAGATAGATAGACAGACAGACAGACAGACAGATAGTACCATAAAGCCGAAGCTCCAATTTTTACTTAACTCCCTTATCCAGCTTTCATTTCAACCATGGGAAACTCCATTTGTTAAGACTATTATAAATCTAAATGAAAGGAATACGATTCCAAATATGTTTCCACTAGATATTTGCTGAGTAAACACTATCAAAACAGAACACTCCTAAGAAAGGTTAGATGGATTTATTATCTTTGCATTATTCTTACTATCTTGGATACTTATTTTATGAAGTATTTGATAGAAGTAATCAATAACACCACCAAACACAGTCAGATTTATAACTGAACATACAGGACTGTGCCGCTGGGTTTTAATGCTGATCCACTTCAAAGACTTCAATCAGATTTTTTAAAAAACTAGCAATTTCATCTAGAAATCGAGTTCATTTCAGGGTAGGCTTTTGTTAGCTTCCAAGGAATGTGAATAGGCTATGGAAGATTACAATGTGATATTTTAAAAGGGCCTCCCACATTTTCTAATGTTATTCCAACAAAACTGGCCAACTAAAAACCAGAGTCAACATGTATATTGATATGTTGACCATTAAACACAGCCCTAAATGGAGGAGAGGGCTATTTAAGACACTGAAAGAACCAAACCAAATATAACTATGATTGACTAGCAGAAATCTTTAGGCAAAAACTTGCACTTCTTTAATGTAGCTTGATTTTGTTCTTTCATGTCATTCTAGCACTGCAGATTGAAATGTGAAATGCAAGAACAGCAAAGAATATTGGATGAGTTATAAACCAAAATAAAAAGGAGAAGAGTGAAGATGAATTAGAAGATGGAGAATAAGTGTATATGGAGTGAGATGGAGGAATAAACCAGAAACATTTGGTATTCATTCTTTTTCCAATTCATCCTAAGTGTGGGTAGACTGGCAATTGCTGGAAGTTTCCAAAATTAATTAATGATGTATGATCGCAACAAAACTATCATTCTCCATTTCTGCAGGGCATCTAAGGCACCATAAAAAGTGACTCAATAGAATCCTGCATTTCCACACATCTAATTTTCATTCAGGTTGCTTTGCCTAAAATTCTGAAATTCTGGAATTGTTACTAGTTCTAAGCAAGCAAAGATATTTATTATATTTTATTTAGAATAGCTTTTGTTATTATTTAGCGTATGATGAGAATATAATAGAAGTAAACATATACACAGTTCACAGGCCACGTTTTATATATAAAACTTTTAGCTGCTTTCATGTGCACTACCCTTGGGAAAAGCAACATAGTTATGCAGTTAAATAGATTTTGTACATAACTACACACTTACATGTACATTACAATAGTAATGGGGCTGCCATTCCTCCCTCTGAAACATCATCCCTCAGGAAATTAGACTGGCCCCCACTCTGGCACTCTTTTGAAAGGCCCCAAAGACATGGTTTTTCCAGTGGGCCTGCAGAGCGGGTGAAGTCCATTAAATGGCTGGTATGAGTGTGTGTTGTCGCTGGGTGGGTGGGTTTTATTATTTTACTATTTTATTATTATTATTTATTTCTTTTATATTGTGTTTTATTTCCTTAAGCCGCCTTGAATCACCCTGAGGGAGTAGGTGGCAATATAAATTTTCCAAATAAATAAATTACTGCCCATGTGACGTCTAAAAGTAGGGCATGGAAACCATGGAAATTAAATAGACTGTATAATGAATAAACAGCATTGTTGACTTAATCAGTTGCCCATGAGAAATGATGCTAAAGCTTCCCTCCAGTAGGAAAAAGATGTGTTAGGCGCACAATCTATGAGAACGCAACAATGCCTACCTATCATAGTCTACACTTTCCAATGGTGTGTCAAATGTTTCTGCTGGAACTCTTCAAAAGATTTTGATAGAACCAAGCTAGGGAGAGAACATGGCAAAGGAAGGGATATATTGCAGACTTAAATATAACATAAATGTAACATAGTTGGGAATGTTTTTGGCAAGAATGACAGATGTGAATGAGACCCACATTCATCATGATTTCTTGATACAGTAAGAATGCAAGAGTTGGTGAATCCATGTAGTTCTGGCCCATTAATTTCTGGAATTCCTACTTCTTTCCCACACAATGCCAGGAATGAACTGCAGATCTGTGACCTGGTATTAACAGATATCCCACTTTTAAAAAAATTACTAAATGGCCTTGCAAGATGTGCATTACGTACTTCCTAACTCAGTCAGAGAAAGGATGATCTATGTCCCATGTTCATCTCTCTAAAGAAACATAAGCTTATTGCTACTAAAGGCAGGGGACAGTGGGGTGGTGTAAATCTTTTATCCTCCTGAAAAGGTGAGCATTATGAGAAGTTTTATTTCTCTGGAATAACCTTCTGGATATTTTGCTCTTCACCAGAATGGGAAAACATGATTTCTAACCCATGCTAAATTTCCAGAGAGATGACAAAAAGTTTTCTATAATTGTACATGCAAAGATATTGTACAACAAAACATGATGGGAACAGTTTACAAGTATAAAAACAGAAATACTATGGTTAAAACAACAGCTCAGGAACTCAATATTTGTGTATCAACTTATTTATTGGAAGAGGAGAACTGCTATAACTTGCAAACATTTTTGCTCTTGGCAGGCTTTCTAGTTACATGACCTCAGTTAAGGAGCCATCTTATAAGGCACGAAGGGGATGGAAAGCTGGCTTCTACTCTATGAATGAAAAAGTGGCTTAACACAGTTCTCTGTGAACTTTTCACAGACCTTTTGGCTGTAATGAGACCATTGGGACAGCTCTCTTTCAATGTTTTCTGAAGGCAGGGAACTATTTTGAACAAAAAAAATCTTATATATCCAAGAGCACATAAACCAACAGCTTCAAATTCATACATGGCCATTATTCTCCAAATATGCATTTTTCTCACTCCAGGCACCAAACGTCTCTCAATTACAAGCTTTGCTATTATGATTAACTGTACTGTGGTGCTTTTAAAACCCAGTTCCAATATGCTCTGTTGCTAGCAGGTCCAAGAAATAGAGCTGATGGTACAGTTCTGCATATAGTAGAACTTGAATCTTAACTCCTGAGTTTACTAAAAAAACCAAAAACCTTCCTCACTATAATTTTGGCCTAAATAACTTATTTTTTTCCAAAGAAAATAAAAAAGGGTGTATATAGGGGAGTAGGAAGCTTGTATATATGGAACTTTGGTGAGGGTTGAAATGGTATTAGACAGACAAGAATAAATACCATCAGAACACTATTGAAGGAGGTAAGAAACAAAAAAATTTTACAAGTCCCTGTTCTTTATTGTTTTAGGATAACTATTTCTTCCTTTTATATGCTACCTCTCTCCAACAGTCAAGGCATAGCACTCCCTCTTCCGATATATCCCTAATTTAGCATCCTAATGAAGTAGGATGGGCTAAGAGAAAATGACTGGGTTGAAGTCATCTTCCTTGGTTAAGTGCATGGTTCTTACCAGTCCTAGTCCAATATCTTAATGCCAACAACTAGCTCTCAGCTATTTGAAACAACTAAAAGAGTAATGCTTTAGAACCCGGAAACACTTTCAGTTTTCTTAAGGGATATGGGGCAAAAATGCTAAACAAAGGAAAGAAAAGCTGCAAATGAATGGAACAAGGAAGATGAAGGCTTTCCTTTCATTCATGTGGTGGCTGGCTTTTCACTGGTTCTCCCTATGTGAAATTGTTTTGGAGAATTAAAATGTTGTGGCAATAAATGTGGCAAAAATAATCAAGTTGTATATTCTTCATAAAGGAAATTTTCCTCAATGCCTATGAAAAAGAACCATGTCTTTAATATCTACTCAAATATATTTTATCTCTTCCAGTCACAAAAAGTTTAGACTGTCAGCGTCAAACTGCAAGAAATAAAAGGCGTAACTCATGATTAAACTAGCATGCCCAGGAAATCTTGAAAAATACACACATGCACACTAATAAACACATCTGATTGTTATTTTTATCAGTTAGGATCAAAGACATCTTATGCAGTCTGGAAAAGACCCAAGAGAGACTGTGGTGGGAAGCACACCCTTAAATACAGTTTCAAAGTTGAAAACAAGAACTCTCATGTCTGTTTATAAACTTCTTTGTCCTCACAATAAGCAAGAGTTCTTTCTCCACATTACAGACTTCTCTTTTCCTGTTCCTTGAATTTATTTACTCTACAACAATTATCAAAGTTTGAAAAGCAAGGCAGTATTAGCAAGGTGACAACACCTTCCTTTGTATAAAACTACTTAAAATCATAACAGAACCGATTATATTGTTGAACGCCTTCAGCTCCACCACGTTTAATCTCAGTATATCAAAGAACCCAAATACAGTAGCAATTTTTAAATGCTATCAAACAAACTTATTTCTGCTACATTTGTGTGAGCAGCTTCACAGGTTAGGAAAAGGATGGCTCAAAAGCTGAATAATTGAGCTGTCCATAGTGTGCATGTATTATCATGCACTGAGTTTTTCCTTAACTGTATAATAATGTAATAATACCCTTTGCAGGTATTGCAATGTAGTGAGACTAAGCAAATATATACTGTATTTACAATCAAATGAAGCACCACAAAGTATCTAAGCAGGCAAGAGAGAACACTGACATTTTTGTGACATAATCTGCACAGACTAATTTATTCATCTAGAATAAATATATCAATGGGCCATTGAGAGATTTCTAGTCAACAGGGAAGTGAAACCTGAAGGAGTCGTGTTTCTGTGTATCAGAGGGAGGGGACAGTCACAAGACCTCCTGAAAAGCAGATGGACCTTATGGAACAAAGATAACATGAACATCCATGGGGGCAGAAAGATAAGTTGCAGTATATGAAGAAAGACCACCCATAAACTTTTCCTTTGAAGTTCTCAACAATAGGAACAATACCTCCATTAGAAAGAGAGTATTTGTGTTATTGTCATCTGCCTGTAATAAATAGCATACAGAATGCAATTATTAGTATAGTGGATCAAATCTTATACAAGGCTCTAATGGCTTTTAAATTATAACTCTTTATACCACACTGTGAAAAGTAACTACAATGATAATTTATTCTACAAAAAAGGATTATTCAGACATTACCAACTTCTAAATGTTCTAAAGCTATCAATCTACTTATAATTATTTATCTTCTTCTCAACTGAAAAGTTGATATTTTTCCCCCAAGAGTTTTGTGTAACTAAAGCATAGCTATATTGATATAGCTGGCACACGCTTAACTATTCTGCATATAACTTGAAAAGGAGAAAGAAATGTCTAGCTTTACAAAGATAAAAGCAGTTATTTTACTGGAACAGTAGATTATGGAGGACTAGGAAATGAAACCTTTCAAAGAAACAAGACTAAATTTCAAACTATACTAAAAAAAATCCCTTGCTGACCCATGCAGAAACTAGCAGTTCCCAGTTTTAACTATTGCTGACAGTGAATTAAATCAACTAAAGGAATAACAAAATCCTTGTACAATCATTACAAACTGTGATTAGTTTTATGATGGGCTGCCTTAAGAATTGTGTGCAAAAGTTTTGGGCCTCTTTTTATTGCTCTCCAAAATGAATTCCAGTAGGTTTAAGCCAATTTAAGCTATCTTTCTTGCTTCTGGATTGGTGGCAAGAAAAAAAAAAGAAACAATTTAAAGTATTTAGGCCAGGAACTATGAATTGCTGGTCTCAGAACTAGTTATTCTCTTGAAATTCTGTTGCTTCTATTAAAGCTAACTACGAGAAGGAATAATACATTACAGCAGAAAGCAGGGGTGACACTAATATAAAGAAAACTGCCCTAAATGGCAAATTTCCTTCTAGAAATAAACTTTTAGCTATGTTCCCCACTGTCATTCTATACTTAACGTGCAGTTTTTCTTTAATTCCCTCTGTTGCTTCTGTCTCCCTCTCCCCCACACCAATTACTTCAGGGTCTCGTATTAATGTGCTATTGCTCACTATTCTATCTCACCAGGAGTCAGTGGGATTTGGCATATTGTACACACATTTTACAAGCTGATACAAGTCAATCTGGCTGCAGATATGCATTCTCACTGGACAGTTTGTTCCAGAATGAGAAAATCAGAAGAGTCAAATGAAGTTCCTCCTAAAAGAGGGAGAGAGGATTGCTCTGCCAAGTAGCATTATTATTTTGGGTTTAGAATGACGTGATTGGACTGAATTGCCTTCAATAAAATCACGATACCCTTTCAAAATTACCGTATTAACGTTGAACTAGTGTTCTTCATACCCCAAATCAGCCCTAATGGGTCTTTTCAAATTCTCTCTGCAACGTCATACAAAAAAATAAAGTCTCACCTAGGGGACATACAAGCACTCTTGGTAGTCTTAGCAAAAACTGCTATCTGTGAAAAATATGCAAATATTTTATTTTTTTAATACTTTTTTCCTATAAACAGAAGGCATTTATGGGAAATCTGCCACCAAAGGAAGCAGATTTGAATTCATCCGTTCTGCTAAGAACACTTTGTACTCCTTCAGAACATGAAAAAGGAGAAACTAGCAATACAGTCTATACGTTTTGCAAAATTTGCTGATCCTACTTGGTTGTACCATAGTACGAAATCTAAGATGTTGTTTAAATTATATTTCAAGATAGTGTCAGTAATGAATTGACAGGTATATATTTAAATAAATTAACTAACTTACAGGATCATCTTATTTTCATTAATGCCTAATCCAAATGAAAAGTCTCAGAAAGCAACCCTTGATAAATGAGGCTTTTGTGAGTGGTCAAATCTACCAATAGCTTCCATTTTATAAATGTCTAAGTTCTTCAACCACAAGTTGTTAGTGAGAATGTCCTCAAAAGATTTCAAGTGTGTTCAGTAACTGAAAACATTTGCCTATCCTTACTCAGTCTTTCCTTAATCAAAACAAAACCTACAATTTTTTCAATATAAGATAATAAAAATCCCAAGGTTTTGGTTTTTTATGCACAAAACTGCTTTATACACAAAATTGTCCTACAATTACCATGTAAGACTTACTCAGAGATGGATGTGTATAAAATCAAATACTCATGCTATAGCTACTTCGTTGAGATACTCGTATTTGCCACTTTTTCATAGTAACTCACAGTATGCATCAACCCCCAATATATATGGGCCAAAAGAAGGATAAAAACCTGCACAGCCCTATTTAAGTTTGACATCTATGCATCCCATGGGTACAGAGCTGGTATGGGAGCATAGGAGTAAGGCATGATCCCATTCCTCCGTTGTTTTCATACCCTGCATCTAGGACACCAAGATAATCTCCATTATTGTGCATGCAACTTGCATTCATATCAGGCTTTGTCCTTGAATTTTTTTAAACAGTAGGAAATGGCATGCTACATACTGCAAAGTAAAATGCCAATCTCTTATCTTAATGGTTTACAACAGAGGTGGTATTCAGCAGGTTTTTACCAGTTCTGGAGAACCAGTAGTAGAAATTTTGAGTAGTTTGGAGAACCGGCAAATACCACCTCTGACTGGAGATGTTACGGTATCCTTCCCCAGTCACGCCGACCAAGCCATGCCCACAGAACCGGTAGTAAAAAAATTGAATCCTACCACTGATTTACAAGCTTTGTTATATAAAAAAAAATACAGCTGGACCCAGCACTTTCTTTGGAAGTAATACCCATCTGCATCAAAAGAAGACAAAAACAAGCAACAATAATGTCAAGTTGGAAGAAGGAATAACAGATAGTAATCTGTTTCATGTATGTATTAAAACTGGATATGGTAACCATTTTGTGAATGGACAAGCCTCCTCTGAAGTTATTTTGTGAGAGAGCCCATACATATTCTTAAAATCTCAAATATGCCCACCAGGCTGGGTCTCCTTAGTACAGACCATCTTTCCTGAGAGTCATGGTTCAAGTAGGGTGCAGTATTATAATAGTTCAAAAACAATCAGTCTTAGTTTCTCTAAATTAGAAGCGCCACTGAAATGCAGACAGATACAGTTTTCTTAATCCCAACTTGTTGGAGTCAGCAAAAAAGCAAGATGAAACATTTCATCTGACAACTGTTTTTGTTCATGCTGGATACTTTATTAATCCTGATAAGCTTATAAGCAACTTTCCATCAATCTTGAATTAATCAGGGTTCTGAGTCACTAACAATATATCTTACATATATATTTTCCCTTTCTTCCATGAGGTCAAGACAACATAGACAGGTGTCTCCATGTCCTCCTCAAAGCAATCTTACCAAGTAGACTAGACCAGGGGTCTCCAACCTTGACAACTTTAAAACTTGTGGACTTCAACTGGGTGTAGAAGTCCACAAGTCTTAAAGTTGCTAAGGTTGGAGACCCCTGGGCTAGACTGAAAGTTAATGAAAAATCACCTAGGGAGCTTTAGGGCTAAGTACTCCAGTCATGATCCCATATTCAAATTTATTTATCACATTGGCTGAAAGTAAATCCTGACTACTTCTGATCTACTCTACTAAAAGAAAATTAGCCCAACTATAAAGTATATTGTCTTATTTAATTAATTGTTGCCATTTAATCCCAACTCTGGATTCACTCTGTAAAGTACAGCTTGATATTAAACATACACATCTGGATTTGATTTATCAGAAAAATATAACCTTGCCATTTTAAAACATATTAGAGGCAAACAAATATAACTGCAGATACAAAATCAAAGGAAGACATATATAGATAGTCCTCAAATTACAAATATTCATTTAGTAACTGAAGTTACAACGGCACTTATAAAAGTGACTTATAATTTTTCAACATTTTTTGACTCTTGCAACATCCCCTTCATCACATGATCAAAATTCTGATGCTTGGCTATTGGCTCATATTTATGCCAGTGTCACAGGGTCATGTGATCAACGTTTGTCACCTGACAAGCAAAAGTCAATGGGGAAGCCAGATTCACTTAACAAGCATGTTACTACCTTAACTGCAGTGATCTACTTAACTGCAGCAAGAGAGGTCAAAATGAGGCAAAGTTCACTTAACCAAGTCTCACATACCAACAGAAAATTTGGGTTCAGTTGTAAGTCAAACTATCTATATCCACTATTTGTTCAGAGAAGTTTAGAACTCCCACAGAAAGTTTCCCAGCTAAGGATCTCCAAACTAAAGCCAGCTTTTTACGAAAATGTCCTCTCATAGTTATCTAAAAGAAGATAACATGGAGCCAAAACAAATGAAACTTGGTCCACCTATCTCAGAATTACCAACTTTGAAGGGCAGTAATTCACAAGACCTTGCTCACATGTGCACAAACTTCAGAACATCTGCATTAAAGCCCCTCTATTTGCTATTGAGAACCCCTCCCCGTCTTCTTAAAAAAACAACATCCTATTTGTTCTGAAACTTTGGTAATTTATCATATGCCCCAAAGTACCATTGATCCTTAATTTACACTCCCCCCCCCCAGTATGAAGAACTTCAGAAAGCATTTTAATGTGATAACCCAGCTTTAGCACAACGCATAGTATATAGGCAGGCAGCAGCCTGGAATGCAGCTCTCAGCTGGGACTCCAAAGTCCACTAAGCACTTTTACAAGATGCCAAAGTGGCATTTTCACTCACCCCTAGCCATCTTGCTCCTTTGTTGGCGGCTTGTTGAATCTGTACTCTCTTGAGGGTGACATGGTAAACTGCTCCTTCCTCTATCTCTTCACCCCAGTCTTGGATTGAGCTCTGCCACAGGAAGAAAGGAAATGCTTGGATTGCTTAGTAGCAATAATAGAAACAAAGTTATTTTCCCTATTTGCCTCGTGTTTGTTTCAAAGGGAACCTTGCAAAGGACAACCGGCATACAAAATACTCCCCCCCCAAACCACAAGCTATTCAATGGAGAAAAAGCTAGGGTACATAGCAAGATAATTGCATTTCCATTTAACTTCTCTGGCACCCTACCCAGGATTTATACATATTTCAAATAGTTCTGCGGTATCATAAGGAATTACCCCACTTCCCATACACACATAATATCTCCAATTAACTATTATCGCCAGCATTTAAACTGCACCAATAGCTGCGCCTTTAAAAGCTACACAGGCATTCCGGATTGCAGGAACTCTAGAACAATTAGCTGAGTTTATTTCAGTTTTTTAAAAAAATTAGAACTTGAGAAAAAAAAAACAGATAAGGTTTAACAGAACTCCATTAAAGATTTTTTTTTTAAAAAAAATACGCCTGTCAGAAAGTTGAAGGGATAAGCTCAGGAAATTATAGCATGACTATATTTGATATACGGTTACAGTTTAATCACTGCAATAAATAATTATAAAAGATACACGCACATATACGAAAATAACTCTTTGATTGACGAAGGACTAAAGCCCCCCAAAAAGCTTCAGCCCGTTCATTTCCCTCCTTTCTCTCCCCCCACCCCAACCCCCAATTCTTTCCCACACTTAAATGGGAGAATTAGATTGCAGGCGTCGTCATTTCCAAACTCGAATTCGTACTAAGTCGCAGATTTTTTTCCTCTCTTAAAAAAAAAAAATAAACTTCAAAATCTTTTTTTTTTCCCCCAGGGAAGCCAGCAATTGGAAAGCACCAGATCTTCCTCCAAGCGGTTTCCTTTCGCAAAAAGTAAACCTCGGAGTCCCGAAAGGAATTGGAACCCCATAGCCTATGGAGAGAAGCCTTTTAGAAACGCAAGGAAGCTGGGCTTTTGTTTTGCTTTGTTTTTTGGGGGGTGGTGGTGGAGTTACCATTTTAGCTCTCCAAAGCAATTTCATCCTTGGGTTTCTCCTCAGCGCTCCGAAGGGGCATGGCGAGTCGTGGGAGCCCCGCTTCGCGGGCACTTCTTCGCCTGGCTTGAAAGGCGGAGATCTCTCTCTCTCTCTCTCTCTCTCTTCCTTGCGCTCTCCGCTCAATTCATGACCACAAAGAGAGGCGAGTGGAGAGCAGGCAGGGCTCCTCCCCTACACACAGACACAAGAGTGATGTAAGGCTTTCCTGTTTATGCTTGTGAACTCTTTCTAGGCTTCTAACGAAGCCAAGCGTAAGCATCCTCCAATGAGCTCGGCGAACCCTCCCTGGCTGGCCAAACTTTCTGAAATCCGGTCGCCCGGAGTAGGCATCTCTTTCCTTTCCTCCTCTACTTTTCCTTAACCAAAAGCGACACCGAGAGCCCGGGGATGAAAGATGAGGCGTAAATAAACCGCCATTAATCGTCGGAAGCGAGCTGGAGCCCACGCCGAACAAAGTTTGCACCGAGTGACCCAGAGTAAAAAAAAAAAAAATTGACAATGGGGACGGGACGCTCCTCCCTCGAGGCATAAGTAGGGCATCTGAAGTAGGGCTCTTAAGTCAAGACAGCCCCAGCCTGGAACTTTTTCAATGGCCTCATAGATTATGGGGGAGCTGAAGTCCTAAAGGTCTGGTGGACACCAGAATGGGGAATGCTGATTCAGGAGAGTTAATGAAATTCGCCTGTCAGCCAGGAGGATGAATAGGCATTGATTCCATGTATTATATGATCAAACCAGCACTGAGATGCTTTTAGTCAAGTGCACGGTTTGTCAACCTCAGTAACTTTTAAGATGAGCAGTATGCTGTCTGGGGAATTCTGGGAGTTGAAGTCCACACATCTTTAAAGTTACTGAGGTTGAGAAACATGCCCTAACTCAGAGGTGTCAAACTCAATTTCATTGAAAGCCACATCAGGGTTTGACCTGGGGGAGGGGGGTGAAACATGGCCAGGGAGGGTGTGACCAGAGTGGGCATGGCCAGCTCAATGTCAGTCATGTTGGGGGCACCTGTGGCGGCCCAGATGGGGCTGGGGAGATCCTCCGGCAGCCTTCTGCCAGCAAAAACAGAGCTTGAGAGGGGCGCATTTCTATTTTCCTGGCAGAGGCACCATGGGCTGACTCTTTGCTGTTTCCAGGGCAACCCTGTGGGCCACATCTAAGCACCCGCAGGCCGGATGTGGCCTATGGGCCTTGAGTTTGACACCCTTGCTCTAATGCCGCCTTCATGAGGTTACATTTAAAGAATATTTAGAAATTCTTTAAATGTAGAATTACAAATGTAGATATAGATATCTAGAATATCACAGTGAGGATATTAGTGATCACTTATTGATTAACATTATTTCTGCCATACATGGTTACCGGTAGCTATTATTTTGTTAACAGGCTCAATCTACCTATTAAAGTCCAAATTTTATATATATGTGTGTGTATGTATGTATGTATGTATGTAAAAGAAGAAACAGATTTAAAATTACATTTATTGTACTTACTAAGCTTTTGTCAGTCTCTGCTGACATCATCAGAGTATTAAGCTACCATTACACACACACACACACACACACACACATGAAATTTTCATTTCATACAGAGTTAGTCTGGAGAAATCAAAAATTAGATAATTTGTTTAAAATGAAAAATGGCAAAATCTTGCAAGATGGCTCAGTGTTTATAGAAAGTTGATATTCAGTCAGTCATACTATGTGAGATCATGCCTAATGCCTATTCTTGAAATAGACTATTTTCTCCCAAAGCTTATGTCCTTCAGTTATTTGATTACAGCTATAGTCCAACATACCTAATTGGGAAGACCATGCTTTCCTAGATTAAGCAGTATATTTTGTTTCAAATGTAGATAATACTATAATGACATTATGAAGTCTGTTAATTGAGCAGATGGAAATTTGTGGTACCAATCAAAGATACTGAAACTAGGTATTTTATTTTACTGCTTTCCCTGGCTTTACGTAAATTACACATCACACATGTTAAATATTTATCGTTATTGCTGTTTAATATTTTGAACAGCTAAGAGACTTGTCCTGATTCCAGATGAATTTCTATATCCATTTAATACATTGATCATAATTATGGATGATCCTTAATAAATATGCACTTAATATATTTTACATATGCTTATAGTAGGCATTTCTTCACCTAATGGTTTTCTAGGTGTTCAAGCATTGAAGCATGTAATCAGAATATGGGACAGAACATTTTGTGTCTTTGCTTACAAAAGTTCCCAGTTATCTACTCATCAGGAAAATGCCCACATTGACCTGGAGAAAGAGTTTAATATCTGCTATAATAGTTACAGCATTGCAGAGAAACTGCTGAACCTAGAACAAGGCAACCGTATCACTATGATAGTCTTCTCTGCTAATCTTAAATTTTAACATCTCTATTCATATTTCTTCTCAGCCCTCATAGCACCTATCACTTACTTGCTTTGATTCTAAGCTCTGTTCAGGAATGGGAGATTTAATTATGATATTTACACTCAAATTCATTATTATTTTGGATTAAAATAGATATGTAATTATATTTTAACTGATAAATATTTGAGTCATTGGCAGATGTTTTCTCTCTTTGTATAATAACAATAGTGATATATATATATATATATGTGTGTGTGTGTGTGTGTGTGTGTGTGTGTGTGTGTAGTTAGGAAGGTAGGTAGGTCGGTCGGTCAGTCTAGGTGTGTTCAGGTCTTTTCCCATGTAAGATTAAGACTATCTTGGTGACATTTCAGTGAGGTCCCACTTGCCATCCTCAGGCTGGTGCTTTCAGCTTCATGCCAGTGCAAGCAGTGTGTGATCGGAGCTGCCGAAAGCACCAGCCTGAGGATGGTGAGTGGGACCTCACCAAAACATCACCAAGATTCTCTTAATCTTACACGGGAAAAGTCCCGAACACACCTAGACCTACATACCTGTACCTGTGAAAAACTACGAATATATATATATATATATATATATATATATATATATATATATATATATATATATGTATATGTATATGTATATGTATATGTATATGTATATGTATATGTATATGTATATGTATATGTATATGTATATGTATATATTTTTATGTATATATGTTTTCTTAAGTTTTTGTGGATATCTACATGTATGGTATTCAGCTTTGTTCAGGTATTTTCCCACGACATTATAGTTGTGCTTATAAAGTTGTAGAGACGTTTCGACAGAATCTCACAAACACAATACAGAAGCCTGATGATGGCAGATGAGTTTCTGCCGAAACGTTGCTACAACTTTAAAAGCACAACTACACACACACACACTAATGTTTCCCAGCCTACATATTTTGTGGGATTCTGGGATCCCCAAAGATGACTAGGTTGGGAAACAGCATTTATACCGTGGCATTTGGCATAGTAGTTAGAATGCAGTAATTTGCAGTACTGCAGACAAACTTTACTGATTGCCAGGAGTTTGATTCTGACCAGCTCAAGGTTGACTCAACCTTCCATGTTTCCAGACTTCCAAGGTCAGTGAAGTGAGGAATCAGATTGTTGGGGGCATTTTTAAACTGCTCAGAGAGTGTGTAAAGCATTATAGAGAAGTATATAAGTCTAAGTGCTACTGTGTTTCTCACAAAATAAGGCCAGGCCTTATTTTTTTTTGACCCCTGAAAAAACAGCTAGGCCGTCTTTTCAGGGGTGACTTAATTCCCTCCCCCTTGCATCCTTGGGTGGGTGGGTGGCGATAGCTTGTTGACCTCGGCGTTGATGGGGCACTTCGTATTGGGAGACCTTCCGCCACCTTTGCTTTTCCTTCTCCCAAGCTGCCATGGCATTTAGAGCAACGCCGCAGCATTTGGCACAGCCATGCGTGGCCAGCCAGGGCTCCTCCCTGCAACTGGAACCCGGCAGAGACACAGCTTCAGGTGCTCCTGTCACCGCCTCCCCTTTGCCTTCAAAAGCAAAGCCAATTCTTTTAAAAACTACACCCTACTACCGGTACGACAACGACTCCCCTGCCCTAGAGGGCAGCCCAACCCCATGTGGGGAGGCGAATCTCCCGGGGCCGCAGCACAGGATCGGCCCACCACAGAAGTGCCCAGCCGCCCTTGCTGCCTGGCTCCGGGCAGAGCATGGAGAGCTTCACCTGGGGTGCCCAGCACAGCTGACAGGTGGGCCCTCCTGCCTGGTGGTGAAGCTCTCACCAAGGCAGCGAGCACCTCCCCACTGGGCCCTCCACTCATCCTGCCAGGGCCGCACCAGAGCCCTGTCCATGGATGGGTGGGTGCTATCACTGCCTCAGGCAGCCTCTCCCGGTGGTCCCTTCGGATTCAGGCTGGAGGGACTTGGGAAGGAAGCCAAGCTTGGGTCAGCCCGGCTCTTTCTCCTGGCAGGTGGGCGCGCACCCACGGCTCGCTTTCCCAGCTCTGCCCAGCCCGCATGGCTCTGGCGCGGCACTGGCGGGATGAGTGGAGGGCCCGGCAGGGAGGCACTCACTGCCTTGGTGAGAGCTCCACCGCCAGGCAGGAGGGCCCACCTGTCAGCAGTGCTGGGCGCCCCAGGTGCATCTCTTCACACTCTGCCCGGCGCCAGGCAGGGATGGTGGCTGAGCGCTTCTGCCATGGTGGGCCGATCCTGCGCTGTGGCCCTGGGAGATTTGCCTCCCCACATGGGATTGGGCTGTCCTCATGGGCAGGGGAAGCTTTGTCGTAGCGGTAGTAGAGCGTCGTATTTAAAAGAATTGGCTTTGCCTTCAAAGGCGAAGGGAGCGCCTGAAGCCGAGTGTCTCCGCCGGGCTCCGGTTGCAGGGAGGAGCCCTGGCTGGCCACGCGTGGCTGTGCCAAACGCCGGGACATTGCTCTAAATGCCACGGCATTATGGGGAGAAGGGAAAGCAATGGTGGCGGAAGGTCTCCTGATACGAAGTTCCCCACCAATGCCAAAGTCAACGCAGGCAGCCCCTTATCCGGGTATGCAACAAAAGTACTTCCTAACAGCAAGCCCCCCCCTGCCATTCTCCCCCCATTTCACATGTTTAATATAGGGCTTAATTTGGGGGGAAGGGCTTAATTTGATTTTTTGCCGATAAAACATGCTGGGGGAGGCTGTATTGGGGGAGGCTGTATTGTTGGAGAAACACGGTATTACTATTGCTGTTATACAGTTATGTCAACTGGCTACTGTTTCATGGGACCTACTTAGAAACAGAACATTCAGGGAACTCCTTGGGCTAAAATGTACCATCTCCAGATATTCAGACTTATTTCATTCCTGGCAGTTGCAATGGGATGGAGGAATTTCCATTTCAATCTCACCAGAGAAATTGGCAAGATTTATAAAGATTTTTAATGAAACTGATATTTAGTTAACTAAGATGCAGGACCACAACTGTGTATTATATTGTGCACTTAGCATAAAGAAGACTGATATTTGTAAAATGAAATATGTGCAACCTTAGTGCTCCCCATGAAGATTGTGCAGAAGTTAGAGCACTTTTTTTTTACTTCGTTGCTCAATAGGATTTTGTTGTGAAAAGCAGATGCTTTTAGGTGATTCTGAAAGCAAGAACAAATAGCTTTGTTCTTGCCCCATTCCTGGGCTTTGAAGGGCAAATGGATCCCAGGAATGTTAGCTGAGAGATGAAAGAATAAGAAGAGTTAAAGAACCTACTTTCTTCATGTCAGTGGAACTCTTGAAGGCATAGGACCCAGGCCAGAAATAAAAATAGCAAGGAGAAGACTGGGCGATTATGCCAATTATCTACTAAACAACGTATTTTCAGGAATGCATTACACAAGACTGAATTATTTACAAGTGGGCAAATCATGTCCCTACCCATTGCCAAGAAAACTACAGAGCTTATCCAAGGGAATGTTACCCCTCGCTTGCATTAATACATATTCTTAAGTGTATATGTTTCTACATTTATACAATATGCATGGGGTTGGATGTGCCTCTGTGACTCATCTGGATATTGCATTTTTCACTATTTGAATGTCTGACCTATTATGGCTATAGATAGCTTAAGTGGGGCGAACAATGCAAGTTATGCTGACGGTCACTGATACCGAAGTGGCCAATTAAAGAAAATCATGGGAGGACAATGTTGCTGAAGCTTCTAGTGAGGACGTATTTATATTATCTCCAATTCCAGCATGCTTCCAAATATCAGCTGGTAAGGAACATGAGTGTCTCTATGTTCACGTTCTGCATATGTACTTTCTGTAAGCATTGCTTGGACATGATAGGAAGAGAATCCTGGATTAAATCGGCCTTTGCTCTTATGCAACAGGCACTCTCTGAATATACTTAATACAGTACAGAGATTAGAAAAAAGGCAGTTGTTTTTCCCAGAACTAAAGCTGGTATGATAAGCCACTATTGGTTTGTGATTCATTTACAGATCCTTGTAAAACTTGTTTGACTACAGATGATAATAGGACAGAAGAAGTGACTGTATATATAAACAGTGATAGCTCATAGTTATCTATCCATTTTTTAAAAGGCAGGCTTCCAGCTTCAAAACTCATGAAAGGTAGTTTCTGGCCTCACCACCCATTCCTGAAGTAAGTTGAAGCCTACTATTTCTCTTTTAACACAGCAAACTACAGTTGCAAAAAGCTAACATATGTGCTATATTCTTACATTGGCCATACTTTTGCTCACAGTTGCAAACACAAAGGAAAGTTAATTTTTAGAAACTCTTCTGTCTTGCCCTCTTTGTTGAAGAATGAACTTTCATTCCCTATTTCTAAGTTCCTTATATTTAGCCTAACTCAGAGGACAGGGACTTTGTCCCTTCTTCCAAGTACAATCACCTGGCTTAATTTTTAGTCATTCCATTCCAGTAATCATGGATTTTAAAGGAGCTATTTTAGCTATATTGGTGTTATTCCTTCCAAAAAGTTTAGCTTATTCAAAAGGTTAGTTTTAGGATGCTATAATATATGTTGGCTTTTCCAAGTTATATAACTGATTCATAGTTTAAATTCTGAAAATAATTTTTTGCATCCTCAGTTAGGAAACATGTTTATACAACAAATTTACCCATTTAATTAAGTCCAATGGGGGAAGGGGTCCATGACAGTCTAAACTGTAAACCAGCTATGGTTTTTTGGTTGGTCTTATGGCTCATTAAGCTAAAATGTGATTTGGTTATTTTTTATTTAGTATGCTTTGCAAAGAATGATGATCAAAATTCTCATAGCGCACTGAATAATCAACAAGTAAGCTATATTATTATTTGCATAGTAAACAAATAGAGCAACTGTGATTGCAAACTCTGATTTACTGTAGTTTAATCAACAAACCAGGGTTAAAATTGTGGCTTCCCACATTACATGAACATATTTATCTAGTGTTGAGAAAATGAAACCAACCAACATACATAAAGGAGTACCAAGCTTCCATTTTTACATTCTGAAAAAATACGTCATTCACATTCTAAAGAAACCTCCAACTCAGGTATATTAGATATTTGTTTAGAGGACCAAGTTATGCTAAATAAATGCTGTACAGTTTCTAAAACACTGGGCTTGTTGACCAAAGGTTGGCAGTTTAGACCAAGTGTCATGGGACAGAGTGAGCTTCTGTTACTTGCCCCAGCTCCTGTCAACTTAATTTGAAAGTACGCAAATGCAAGTAGATAAATATGTACTATTTTGGTGGGAAGATAACAGCATTCTGTGCTCCTCTGGCATATAGTCATGCTGGCTATGACCCATGACTATGGAAGTGTCTTTGGACAACACTGGCTGTGAATTGGAAATGAGCACTGCCCCCTAGAGTCAGACATGACTGCACAAGGGAAACCTTTATTTTTTAACTTATTTTTATATCCTATTTTTGGTGGCAAATTCTTATGTAAGCAGATTTTTTTAAAAAACAAAAACCTAGAGTAAGTCTCAAAAAAGCATATTTCAGGGAAGGAGAATGGTCCTCAAATCTAGACTGAACTACTTCTAGGGAAGTAGTACTTTTGAGGATGGTGGAGTAAAAAATAAGATTACCACAGTGCTACATGATTTAATTGCTATTGGAAGATAATTTTTGGTTGTTTAAAGTGATCAAACTATTTCAAAATAACATCACTGTTTGCTAACTAAGCTAGTTTAAAAACTCTTTTAATATACTTTTGTAGAGCACTTTTCAAAGATTCGGAATCACAAAGCTTTTCAGACTTACAGATAATCATCAGTCCATTACCAGGAGCAGACTAACTTCTGACCAACCATTCCAGCTTTGAAAAAAGGAATTGCATAAGTGGGATAGATAGAGCGGGTGAAAGATTTACCAATTCTTCACAATAAGATAACCGTTGCAGATAGAGCCAGAACACAGAATAATGATCTCCAAAAGAAACATAAACTGAGTTATATTACGAAAGCATTTAATTGAAAAGAAAAAAAACCCATCTATTATTAATGGTTTAAAAAAATGAACTTTTTATAAATCTTTGAAGATGTCTGCAGGCCATTATAAATCTGCATTATCCCACTAGAGTTAGAGTGGGTGGGAGAACCAAGGGGTCTCCTATAAGAATTCCCAGATCTAGTGGTGGATCCATACCCACAGTTTGAGACACTTTACTTTTCTATGACTTCTGATTTTTTTAAGACAACACAATGGGAATTGTGTCCACAAGTCAAGAAACTACACAAGTATAGGCAATTGCATTAATTAATTTGACAGTGGAAGACTTTGGGGGCTATAAAAAGGGACTTGAGTATGGGGCAGTAACTTGATACTTCCTGCTTTATTTTAATATAGCTGTAACCTTTAATGCTAGTTTGGTTTTATTAGCTTAGATTAATTGTAATTTAGTATTATTTACTAGTGTCATAGAGAACTATCCTGGATATTTTTATTAAAGCATTAAATGCAAATAATATTATTCCTTTATTGATAGAATCATCAGTAACCATGGCCCATCATTTACACAGATACATATAAGGAGTCACAAAAGAGGGAAACCTTCTCACAAGTTTTGGTGCTATCTCCATTTTGGATAAATATTTCTTCTCTCTATATGGAACATTTGCTTAAATCAGAAGGGTATGACTAATAACCTTTTACTGAAAATTAAATGTGTACAAAGAATAACACAGAATAATTGTCATTCTTATTATTAGATAACAGATTATGAAATAGTATTTTTCAGCGGCATTTTAGGCTTGATCTCCAACCCGGTTGGATGAAATTGGAGCCAAAAAAGAATGGAAAAACAAGGAATGCGACTATGAATTACATTAAAATGTCCTGCACACGTGTTTCTGGTTTCCCAAACAATGAAAACTTGTTAGATTAAGTTAACACATTAAAAATCATGATGCTCAGTTAACTTACTACTCTCATCATGCCTTTAAACCGAGGGTCTTCAAACTTGACAAGCTTAAGACATGTGGACTTCAACTCCCAGAATTCTTCAGCTAACATGACTGGATGAGGAATTCTGGGAATTGAAGTCCACAAGTCTTAAAGCTGTCAAGTTTGAAGACCCCTGCTTTAAACCATTAGGCAATAGGGTTATATATTATACTCCATATAGATAGTCCTCAACTTATAACCATTCATTTAGTTACTATTCAAAGTTACAGTGGCAGTCAAAAAAGTGACTTATGGCCAGTTTTCACACTCACATCCACTGCAGCATCCCCATAGTCATGTGATCAAAATTCAGGGACTTGGCAACCGGCCTGTATTTATGACAGCTGCACAGTCACGTGATCACCATTTTAACCTTCCCAGCTGGCTTCCAACAAGAAAGTCTATGGGGAAAATCCACATTCGCTTAACAACCGCATGATTCATTTAACAATTGGAGTGATTCACTTAACTGTGGCAAAAAAATCAGAAAGCTCACTTAATAACTGCCTTGCTTATCGGCAAAAAATTTGGGCTCAGTTGGGATCATAGGTCAAGGACTACCTGTACTCTATTGCTGAAACATGATCCATGTCTCTGAGGGAAGACAAGGTGCCACTAACCCTGAAGGAGGTTGCACCATCCCTTTAAGAAATTCTCTTTTCTTCTTGCTGTATTAGACAACTTCCTCCAAGTCTCCAATCCAGGGTTCTTCAAACTTGACAGCTTTAAGACTTGTGGACTTCAACTCCCAGAATTCCTCCTCCAGTCATGTTAGCTCAGGAATCCTGGGAGTTGAAGTCCACAAGTCCTAAAGTTGTCAAATTTGAAGACAAGAGCAGATATAAATGAACTAAAAGAAGAGATGGGGAAATTAAAAGCAGAAATGAAAGTAGATATTTCTAAATTAGATGAAAAAATTGGAACAATACAGCAAGCGTTGGAGAAAAATGAATTGACACGTAGATAAACATTTAAAGATTGTAAGTAAGGAAATGGAAGATTCCCTGGTGTACCTAGAAATGGACAAGGCTGCAGCATACCTAAGATTCTAAAATATAGTGGAATCAAAAGAAGAAGACTTAGAACAGGTGATGGCGGAAATTTTGGTGGAGGTACTGGAAAGAGACAAAGATGAGATTTTGAAACACTTGGACAAAGTCTACAGAGTAAGTACTAATTATGCAAGACAACATAACTGCCCAAGAGTAGTGCATGTACATTTTGCAAGAAGGAAGGTCCTTGAGAGATGAAACAATCAAGTACAAAGATAAAGAAATCTCAGTTTTTAGACAAATCCCAAGAAGGATTAGAGAAGCAAGACAAGATTATAAATCCCTGGTGGCCCGATTAAATCGAAAAGGCATTGTATTTAAATGGCTTGTCCTGCAAAGGATGTTAATTACTTGGAGGGAAAGGAAAATTAAAGTAGACTCTATGGAAAAAGCCCATGACTTCTAGGAAAGATTGGTAGGCTCTGAAGAGCAGACTAGCAAAGACAAATCAGAACTAGATTCCCAAGAAGACCAAGAGCATCAAAAGAAAGTACAGAAGACCCCAGAAAACTTGAAAAACAACCAGCAACAACTAGAAGAAGAAGAAGAAGGTAAGGCACATTACCAACCACAAGCAGAACTTGGAGTAATTACAAGGCAAAGAGCGAGAATTAATTAGACTTAAACTCTCAAGAAGAATAAAACCAATCAAACATAAAGAAGAAAAATAAGAAGTAAGAAAAATCATCTATCAACAACAAGAAAGAGAAGATTTTAAATTAACAAATGTAACACAAAGAGTAACAAGAGCGATTAGGAGATAAAGAAACAGATATAACTAGAACTATTGAAAAAGAGGTGAAACTCTTATCCATCAATATAAATGACTTAAACTCAAAAATAAAAAGACAAAGGATTCTGGCAAAGTTGATAAAACAAAATGCAGACATTATTTGTTTACAGGAAACACACATTTTAAAAACAGAGGAAAAATATTTAGACTGTCCCAAATTAGGGACAGTGTTTACGGCTTCTGCAGGTAACAGAAAAAAGAATGGAATAGCAGTTTACATTAAAGAAGAAATAAAAGCAACATTAATATTTGCAGACCCCAAAGGAAGAGTTCTGGCAATAGAAATACAGATAAACTTTTTAAAAAATTTGTTGGTGGTAATTTATGCCCCTAATGCCATTCAAAAAGAATTCTATAAAGCTCTATATACCAAAATTATTGAACTGGAAAGGAAAAATATTTGTATTATAGTGGATTTTAACACTGTAACAGATTATCAAAAAGATTAGGGGAAAAGCAAGGAAGGGGAAAAAAAAGAGAATTACCTAAAATTTGTGTAGAAATGATTAAAGAATTAAATTTAATAGACATATGGAGAAAATTAAACCCAGATAAAAGACAATTTACTTTCTATTCAAATCCCCACCAGTCATGGTCGTGTATTGATATGGCATGGATGAGTGGAGATTTAGTAGAAGAAGTGACAGAAGTAGAAATCATGCCGAACTCTTGGGCAAACCACAACCCTCTTAGAATCAATTGGAAAGGTAAGAAAAATCAAGGAGAAGGTGGACTTTAGATTCTCAATTATTAAAAGATGAGGAATTTATAAAGAAACTTAAGGAAGAACTAACTTTATTTTAAAGAAAATAACAACCTGGACACAACTATCCAAAATTTATGGGATGCTGAAAAACATGCTCAACAAAATAATTTAGATCAAACAATCAAGAAGCTAGAATCTGAACTACAGGATGCCCCACAAAATGTTAAAATACAAGAACAATTGATTCTCTATAAACATAAACTCAATTTAGTGGAACAGGAAGAATTGATTAGAAACTTGAAAGCAACTAAGCAAATATACTTCGAACAAGCAAACAAGCTTGGTAGATGGCTCTTTTATAAGCTCAAAAAAGAGAAAGAGAAAAGAACCATCTACCAACTACAAGATGAAAGTGGAAATTATCAACACACAATAGAGAAGAAAAAAGAAATTGCACATAAATATTTTGAGAAAATGTATAAGAAAGAAAGAGTAGATGAAGATCAGATAAGGGAACACCTAAGACGAAAAAAAAGAACTCCAGAAATTAATGATGAGATGAAAGAACTTTTGACAAAGGACATATCTATGACAGAATTAAAACAAGCAATTAGAACCCAGAAAAGCAATAAAACCTCAGGCCCTGACGGCCTCCCAGCAGAATTTTATAGAGCAATAGAACAATAAGTGGGACCAATAATGGTGGATTTATACAATGAGATATTATCTGCTAAAATTCCAGACATGTGGAGAGATTCATTAATTTTGTTAATCCTGAAGGGGGACTCAGATGTCAGAATGATACAAAACTATGAACTAATTTCTTTGCTGAATGTAGATTATAAAATATTTACTACTATTATCACTACTAGATTAAAGAAAATTCTGAACGATTAGATACACCCAGACCAAAATGGATTTCTCCCAAATAGACAAATTAGGAACAATTTAAGAATAATAATGGATAGTCTGGAATATTATGAAGCCCACCCAGGGAAACAGGTAGCTCTTGTTTTTTTGGATGCTCAAAAGGCTTTTGATAATCTTCATTGGCAATTTATGATTCAGCAAATTTATGACATGGATTTTGGCACCAAATTTGAGAATATTATAAGAGCAATTTATTTAGTACAAAAAGCAAATATTATAATAAATGGAGAGAATACCCAAACTTTAAATATAGAAAAAGGAGTCCGACAAGGCTGTCTGCTGTCTCCTTTGCTCTTCATATTATCACTAGAAGTACTATTAGAAAGAGTGAGGCAAAATCCTGAAATAAAAAGATTGAAAACTAGAAATGAAGAATATAAACTGCAAGCATTTGCAGGTGATATGGCTTTTATTATGGAAGATCCAATAGAAAAAGGACAAATATTAATTAAGGAACTAGAAAGATAGGGAGCGGTGGCAGGATTGAAAATTAATAAGACAGAAAACCAAACTTTTAGTAAAAAATTTAACAGATCTACAAATAACAGAATTAGAAAGGGTGCTTGGACTCCAAACAACAAGGAAAATTAAATATTTGGGAATATGGCTGACAGCACATTGTAAGGCGGTAAAGGAGAATAATTATAATAAGCTATTACAACAAAGAAAAAAAGACTTAGAATTATGGATGAAAATGCAACTGTCATTACTGGGAAGAATAGCAGCCATAAAAATGTGTATATTACCAAAAAAAAAAATTTATCTATTCCAAACTATTCCAGTGAAATTAGAAAAGACCTTTTTCGATAATCTTAATAAAATGACAGCAAAATTAATCTGGCAGGGTAAAAATCCCAGAATAAAAATGAAACTACTACAAGATATGAAGAGCAGAGGCGGCTTGGGATTGCCAAATTGGGAATTATATTATAGTGCAGCAACATTAGTTTGGCTAAAAAATTGGATTAATTTAAAGAACAAAAGAATATTAGCTATAGAAGGTCATGATCTTCAGAGAGGATGGCATGCCTTTCTTTGGGACACAGGACCCACCAAACAAAAATATTTCCACAGAAATCTGATTAGACATTTGCTGTTATACAATTGGATCAAGGTTAAAAAGAAACACTATATAAAAATCCCAATTTGGCTATCTACAATGGAAGCGACAATTCAACCAAATAATTTAGACCTGAATAAAATGTTAAAATATAAAGACTTATTGGATACACATGGAAATTTAAAAACAATACAGGAGCTCCAAGAACAAGGGCTATGAGTAGACAGGTGGGCTTATCTCCAAATACAAAGTTGATATAAAAAGTATGTAAAGGAGTACAGAATATACTCAAAACCTCAACAATTAGATAAAATTTTATTAGGCCCAGATAAAAAAAATATTACCAAAATTTACAAGTGTCTCCTAGAAGTAGATTTAGAAGAAGTAGTGAAAGGATGCATGATCGCATAGGGCCAAAATATTGGTCATAATATAAAGTTATCACACTGGGAGACTGTATGGAATAGAAACCACAATTAACAAAATCAGCAACATATAAAGAAAATGCATATGAAATGTTTTATAGGTGGCACTTACCCACTTTGAGATTAGTGAAAATGTACCCTAAAATGAGTCCTATATGCTGGAAATGCAAAGAAAAAGAGGGAACATATTATCATATGTGGTGGTCCTGCCCAGAGGCTCAAAAATACTGACTTAAAATCCAAAATTGGCTACAAGGGATCGCCAATGAACAATCAGGCCTAGAACCAGAACTCTTCTTATTAGGGATCTTCAAAAGAATATGTAAAAACCACAAAATAATACACATATTGACTGCTGCCAGGATCACCTTTGCCCAATGTTGGAAACAGCCATATACATCTGTAGAGGAAGTGGTTATACAAAAAGTTATGAATTGTGCAGAAATGGATAAACTAACACTGAGTTTAAAAGATAAGGAAGCTTCAATATTTTAGAAGGTATGGGAACAATGGTATAGCTGGATAGATCGGAGACAGATTAAGGATAGGTAATTGTTAAATATAAAATATAGATAGAATAAGAATATAATTATGCACAAATTAATATCTGTAAATATTACACAAATGATTGTTATATGACAAGCACCACAATTAGCTGTTATTGAGTGATATATTTTTTATGTTTTAATGTAATAAAAATTCAATAAAGTTTACTTTAAAAAAAAGAAATTCTCTTTTCTTCTTGCTGTATTAGACAACTTCCTCCAAGTCTCCAATCCAGGGTTCTTCAAACTTGACAGCTTTAAGACTTGCGGACTTCAACTCCCAGAATTCCTCCTCCAGTCATGTTAGCTCAGGAATTCTGGGAGTTGAAGTCCACAAGTCTTAAACTTGCCAAGTTTGAAGACCCTTGCTCCAATCTTTCCTTCAGAGGAAAGTTCTGATGAATGTGTATGAATGAGCACCAGAAGATGCTAGTAGATTGGATACCTACCAATCTGAATTCAGATCTTGTTAATGGGTAAAAATGACATTGGTTACTTTGGTGTAGCTCATAGGGCTTGGATGGAAAGAGCACGACCTTCCTGGTCCTCTTAGACCAGTGGTCGCCAACCAATGGGCTGGGGACCACTGGTTGTCCATGAGAAAATGTTGGTGGTCCACAGAGAAGTGTCATCCGCAAAGCACCCCCAAAGCAATTAATCCAGGCTGCGCAGGAAAACAAGGCTACGCTGCCCACATGGCCCGAGGAAACACAAGGCTTGCATTGCGAACAACACGAGATAGTGATGGGAGGGGGGAAAGGGCATGGAGGGGAACTTGCCCCACTTGCCCCATGCACCTCGCCTAGCCACTGGGCTCCTTCTTTCTGCTTCTTTCTTCTTCTGCTTTTGGCTGCACCCAAGGAAAGCAGCAAAAGCCTTTCTTTCTCTCCCACAAACTCTGCCGGAAGTGAGTCTTTGGGACCCTGCAAGGCATCCTGCTCCAAGAGGCTGTGCAGGTGCAACAAGTCTCACAAAGACTCATTTCTGGCAGAATTTGGGGGAGGAGAAAGAAAGACTTTCCTTGCATGAAGCCAAAAGTCTCTCTCTCTTCCCCCCCCCCCCCACCACTGAGAATGGACCTGGAGATGGTATCCTGTGATCCCAAATAAAGAATGATCGATCGGTAGGAAAACGAGGTGGGGAATTTTCCTGCAGACTTTTGGGGGGATTTTCCCAGAGTCTCTGGTCCACAGGATTTAAAATTATGAGTTGGTAGTCCCTGAGGTCCAAAAGGTTGGCGACCTCTGCTCTTAGACCTCTCAGCAGGTTTTAATAGCGGTAATCACAGTGTCTTCCTGGACTGTCAGGAGAATTAGGCTACCACCATTACAGGGGAGAAAGAATTGGGCCCAAGCTTGCTAGGGTGTGGGATACTCCAAGCTAACCTTAATGCCTTCGCTGTTTTAACTGCTATGCAAAGCACAGGGAGATGTTACCAAATATTTAGGGTAAAATATAATCAGTATGCTGATCATAAATGTTTACCTAATGCTGCTCCAAACTGGGTCAGAGATTCTGTGAAACTTCTCAGTCAGTGTTTGGCAGCTATGAAAGACTGGAAAGAGATGAAACAAGCTTAAATCCTAGCAAGACAGGGGTAGTATTTGTCCAGAATCACAAACACTCAGAAGGCACTGATGGTATTACTTTAACCACTAATTTTGTGCTCTGTTGTGTCTGATTTATATAACCAATGTTGATTAAAGTGAAGTGCTATGCCCTTGGGAGATAGATGGCATATTAATATATATAATCAATGGATCAGTCAATCAATCCAAAACTGTCCACGTTCTTGCCAAACAGCCTTGCTTCCATTATGTGTATGTACTGCTTCATCCTTTTTGGGTTTTTTTCAATTTCTTTCCTCTCTCTCTTTCAGGATTACGTCAGCACTATCCAACCATGAGTGTTTTTGATATTCCCCTTTCTTTAGGTCCATTCATTCTTCCTTCATAAATTTCTTTTGAAATTTGATTAATAATCATCCTCTTTCAGTGAACAAACAACACCAGTATACGTCTTCCATACTGGTTTTTCACTTTTGTAGTAGTCCATTTATTCTTGACAGTCTCTGTTTCGCCATACAGTTTTTCCCACTGCATTCAACTTTTATGTTTTTTGTAACAGATTCTCACTTCCATATTACAAAAGTAGGCAGAAGCATTCTCTTAAAGGCAGCCATTGTTTTGCTTCTTTCAACGACAGAACACAAATGACCAGCATTAACTGCCAGCATTAAGACTTTTTAAAATTTCTCCATCCACTCTGCCAAGGTGCACAGTTTTTTGTTATTTATGTACTGGTTATAATTGTTTACCCCATTTGCCTTATCAAGCACAACAGTCTTGGTCTTTGATGCATTAACTTTCAGAACTATGGTCCTCATTATTTTGTATGATCTATCTAACATTGCTTGCAAATCATGCAAGTTCTCAAGGCAGAAACATGGCATCATTTGCACAGAAAAATTCTCATACATTCAGATTCCCAACCAACAAATCTCTACAATACTGGTATTGCTGATACATTCATCCATTAATATAGTAAACAACTAAAGTGAATTTGCACAGCCTTATTTTATTGCTCGCTCAATATTGAAACATTTGCTAAGCATTCCATTTATTTTCATGCATGCTTTATTTTCATCATTCAGCAACCAACTTCCAGATCCATTGTTATGCAAAACATTCCATTGTTTATGTCAATTTAGTTTGTCATACACTACATAAATCAATAAATCGACAACAGAATAAATTTTCTTTCTCATACTCATACTTTTTCTGATTTTTCTGCCTCTTACCCTTTAACTATGTAAGCTTCTAGAGTAATTTTGGAGTCCAATGACTTTTTCTTTTTGTCAATTGTTTTTTTTTAATACTGCAATTTATAATTTTTATTTCAATTTAACTCTTCAGCATATTACTAATCACTCCTACATTCAAATATGCTGCTTAGGTTTAATCCCAAATATGCCCAAGGCATTTCTATTTAACTTATATTTTAAAAATATTGATATGTACAGCAGATATAAAAACTCCATTCAGCCCTGTTAAAATGCCAGGTTTTTGAAATTAAAAAAAAATCAGAGATAAATCACTTTAGAATGTTTTCCATCCTTAATATAACACATAAGTTATGCAAGTCAACTGAAAAACAAACTGAAATCTTTTGGTGCGGAGGGTGGAATGACAATAAAAGACATGACAACTTGTGCATTTGCTTCCTCGGTTTAGAGGAAACATGAATTGTACTCAGGGGTGGGATTCTACCAGTTTGCACTGGTTGTTAGCATTCTAAGCAGTTTGGAGAACCGGTTGTTAGAAGAAATTACTGGCCTAATCCTGTAAGGAAGTCAGGAAGGAAACATTCTGGTGTTGCTTACAGAAACTGCCTCTCCGTTAACCCTTATTACATTCTTGGCAGGACTAGACTTCCTGTCTCAGGAACCTCTCTGGAGTTTTTTTTCCCTCCTTTGCTGGTACTTTGCTTGTGTGGAGTGACTATTCAAAGTTACAATGGCACTGAAAAAGTGACTTATGACCGTTTTTCACACTTACAACTGTTGCAGCATCCCCACAGTCATGAGAGGCCAGGGGAGGAGATGCATGCCTCAATGTGAGTGAAGTTGAGTTGGCCACACCCAGCCAATAACATGACCATCAAGCCACGCCCACCACCTAAACCATGCCCACAGAACCGGTTATTAAAAATTTGAAACCCACCCCTGATTGTACTTCAACTTTTGGACCGAATAGTCTGAGCAGTTTGAATAATGTTTGACCTTGACATAAGTATGCAAATTATGTTTTCAAACATATATAAAGGTTAGGGATAGGATCCGACTGGTATAACTACTGGTTCTGTTGCTCTGCATTGCACACGTATGCATGAGTCACGCGAATGCAATTTATGACCTGCTGAGCTACCCGGACAGCTGAGCAGCATTGCGTGCAAGTGCGCAGCAGTTGGTAAAGCCCTTTTTTCCTGCTTTTTCAACCGCAGTTGTGTCGTGCAAAGCAGCTGTGGTTGAAAAAGCAGGAAATAAAGGTCAGGTAAGAGCCCAGGTGGGCGGGTGGGCCAAAACAGCAGCAGACATAGAACCGGTTCTATGTATGTGCTCTCTCTGCTGCTCTTCAGAACTACCAGTTCTGAAGAGGTGGACAGAACTGGTAGAATCCCACCCCTGATAAAGGTGCACTTCATCAATTGATCAGTTGGTTCAGATACCTTTTAACTAATTGAATGCCCCAGTTCCAGGGATGGGATTCTACCAGTTCGCACCTATTTGCTAGAACCGGTTGTTAACATTCTAAGCAGTTCGGAGAACCGATTGTTAGAAGAAATTACTGACCTAATCCTGTAAGGAAGGCAGGAAGGAAACATTCTGGTGTCACTTACAGAAACTGCCTATCCATTAACCCTTATTACATTCTTGGCAGGACTAGACTTCCTGTCTCAGAAACCTCTCTGGAGTTTTTTCCCCCTCCTTTGCTGGTACTTTGTGTGGACTGACCATTCAAAGTTACGATGGCACTGAAAAAGTGACTTATGACCATTTTTCACACTTACAACTGTTGCAGCATCCCCACAGTCATGAGAGGCCAGGCGAGGAGATGCGTGCCTCGATGTGAGTGATACTGAGTTGGCCACACCCAGCCAATAACATGACCACCAAGTCATGCCCACCCAGTCACATGACCAACAAGCCACACCCATCAACTAAGCCACACCCACAGAACCAGTTGTTAAAAAATTTGAATCCCACCCCTGCCCAATTCTATATTTTTTTCATTTAATTGTGAAATTTCAGTATCTTTTTAAACATAAGTACATGCTTATGTTAAGCAGAACTATACATCAGCTTCATATAATATCATTTAAAAAGATATTTCTCCTTTTTTTCAGAATCAAATTTATGTCTTGTGAGAAGAAAATTACAGTGCTATTGATTTCTTTCCCCTTTTGTACCATTTCAGTAAGCTAGTATCTGCATTGCTCTGAATATTTTGTATGTGTTTTCTTAATGTGTGCCCTTTTGCAATTTCCTTTAATAAAAAGAAACAATTTCATAAAATATGTATACTTTTGTAAAATCTCCCTATAATATGGACATTGTTGTATAGTTGTTTTGTATTACTGTATTACAAAATTGAAAGAAGCGTGTTTTGAGAGGGTAATGTGAATGAATTATGTGAACATTAAGCCAGAGGCCAAATTCTCTCATACTCAACATTTATGTCTCATACTAAACTAAACATACAAAAAACTGTTTTTTCAATGGAAGATTCAATTCAACAGAATCATTAAGTTACCAAAAATCATAAAATTAATTTAATTAACTAAAAAAGGTGAGGTGTCCTTGGTGCTCTCTTGAGTTTGCTTGTTTTCTTGCAGATGTTTCATTACCCTAACAAGGCAGGCAACATCATCAGTGCTAGTAAGGAGTGCTCTTTGCTTTCAGTTTATATTCTGGTGACTTGCTTGTTTGTGTGAGTGTGGTCTTGGGGATTCTTTGATTGGGCTGTTTACTGATGGCTCTTTGTCAGTTTATTGACTGGGGTATTGCTTACTTGATTGTTGGTCTGAAGTTAACTTTGGAGTTAATCTATGCTGATCTGGGTGCTGATTACTGGTGGAGAGGTGCCGAAGTCTTTTTGTTCTCTTTTGGCCTGATTGATTGTCTCTTTTGCATAGTTTATAGATGTTCTTAATCAATGTCTGTCTGTGATGGCTGATTTGTCAGAGTGTCAGGCTTCTAGAAATTCCCTGGCATTTTTTGGACTTGGTCTGGTTTAGATTGTCACATTTTCCCATAATTAAAAAGCTGCTTAATCATTATGAAAATTCACACATGTAAGATTACACACATAGCTCTGTTAAAGCTGTTAATGCTCAAAGTCCTAAGGAAAAAAAATGAAATTGTGCAAATATTACTTGCTTTCTATGCACGTTGAATCAACTCTCTTGATTTTCCCAGGCTGGCTGAAAAACAGATGTTTAAATGTTTAAACGTATCTTCTTTATGCAATCAGCGCCCAACTTTTAAATGACATTCCAGAGACCATTTTATAAAAATAGTTCATGAGACCAGCCAAAAGATCATTTCATTTCATTTACTTTTCTATATTTTTATTAATCAAAACCAAAACACTCAAGAGTTAACAAGAAATATGAATCAAATTTCAAAAAGCAAAGTAAAGCTAAAAAGAAAAGGAAAGAAATTGAAGATGTATGTACATATGAGTGCATAACCACAAATACATTAATGAATTCATGATTGTAAAGAGAAACATTATTATA
This sequence comes from Pseudonaja textilis, assembly GCF_049901715.1. Lineage (NCBI taxonomy): Eukaryota > Metazoa > Chordata > Lepidosauria > Squamata > Elapidae > Pseudonaja > Pseudonaja textilis. Next base: position 95,807,699 of record NC_141992.1, read on the forward strand.
TCATATTTTTATATAAATTGTACCCTGCCCTATCCAAACAGTTCTAAGCAATTTACATGATTTTTTTATAATATTTCAACTCACAGCAACATTTGGATGAACAAAAGTAATCTGTTAGAAAATATTTTGTTCATGTAGTTGAAAAACAGGGACTAGAGTTGATCTGTTGCAACCATGGGATTTTTCCAACCTTTTAATATTAAATTTGCAGTTCTAACACTCTTTCCCATGATTTCAAACATTACTGATCTGATTAAAGATACTCTAATGTTTTAAAACAACAAATCAGCAGTTAACAGCAGAAACTTAATCTATTTATTATGCTACACACTGATAAATGTATTATGGTTTATTCTTATGCACTCTTTTCTGTTTGAGACCTTTCAATTGGATTAAGGTGTTGAAGAACTGGTTCCTTTTCCTTTTTTTTCTTTTTCTTTTTTCAAGCCTTTTTCTTCATCTAACTACTGATTGGATTAAGGTATACAAGAACTTGAAGAAATTTTGTCCTCCCTTTTTTTTCTTTTTCTTTTATCATTATTATTGGGCTTCTTTTTTCTACTATTTTTATTTTGAACTATAATTGGTTACTTCACAATTGGATTAAGGTTTAGAAGAACCTGAAGGTTTTGAATTGCTTAAAATGAGTAGGAAATTTACAGCTCCTGGTTCTTCAACTTCTACTTCTTCCTCTCCACCATCTGGAGGACAACATTCAATACAGACAATGTTAAAGCAAGAAAAAGAACAAGAAAAAGTGACTCTACAGATGATTATGCAAGGAATTCAAAATATTCAAGCAAGATCAGGCAATATTGAAAAGAGAATAGAGAACATTGAACAAAAAAAAGAGAACATTGAACAAAGAACAGGGAAAACCAATGAAAAAGTGGAGAACATCCAACAAATGATGTTGAAGTATGATGAGAGATTCCAAAAAAATGAAGAAGATAAACAAAAAGACAAGAAGATTGGAGATATTGATAATAGATTAATGGTGGTTGAACAAGATAAAAGTGGTATGTTGAGATGGGAGATGGATAGATCAGAATTCTATCTTAGATTCCAAAACATAGAGGAAGAAAAAGGACAAAACTTAGCTGAGATTAAAAGACAATGTTGCTTGAAAATTCCAGTCTGGTTATCGACTATTGAAGCATTTTCTTATCCTATAATATACAAAAAGGAACAAACAGATATGGTGAAATATTGAATGAAAAAGGTGAACTCAAATCTATACAAAAACTAGAGGAACAAGGTATAAAGATGAATTGGTTTTCATATGCGCAAATACATTCAAGGTATGATAAAGATTCTAAAATGGAAGGTTTCTATGATAAATTGACTGATTTAGATAAGATTTTGACAGGTACTGATGAAAAGATGATTTAAAAACTGTATGGATATTTATTAGAAATTAAATTAGAACAAGAACAAGTTAAAGAAACTATGATTGCTTGGGGGAAGAATTTTGGATATGGGATCGATTTAGAGAAATGGCAAAAATTGTGGTCTCAAAATTATAAAATGACAATGTCAACAGCATATAAAGAAAATTTGTATAAGATGTTTTACAGGTGGCATTTCCCCCCAACAAGAATAGCAAGAATGTTCAAGAATAAATCAGAAAAATGTTGGAAATGTCATCAGACACTTGGCTCATATTATCATATGTGGTGGACTTGTGCGGATGCTAAAAAATACTGGACTAAAATCCACATGTGGTTGGAAAAAAATGACAAAAAAACATATAGACTTGAAACCAGAGATATTTTTATTGGGAATTTTACCTGAAATATATAGTAAAGACTTGAAATACCTGATTGTAAACTATTAAGAGCGGTTAGGATTGTATTTGCTAAAAACTGGAAAAATGAGAAAATACCATCACAGGAGGAAATCATTAAGAAAACATTGGAATGTGCTGAAATGAGTAGATTGACATTTGAAATTAGAGAACAAGAGGATAAACAATTTTATAAAATTTGGGATCTATTCTATCAATGGTTAGTCAATAAAATACAGTATTGAAATATGTAGACTTTTAGAAAATAATAAATATATAAAGATGTACTACTTTCTTATTATATCTACGAAATGATTTTAGGATAGATTTGGGATGATAATATGAACTGTTACAAAATAAACTAAGTAAATTATGATTATCTTGTAAAACATGAATGAATAAAAGTATAGTCAAATGATTGATTAATAATGATACTAAGGTATTTAATTTTTGATTGAAAATATGAGATTATATGCAATGTAATTGTAATTGAAGACTACGAAATGGAAGCACAAAACAATTGGTAAACCAACCGGCACACTGTATGTACACTTATGGAAGATAGCTTGATGTTTTTATGTTTTGTTTGTTTAGGTTTGTTTTTAAAAACCAATAAATTTTTTAAAAAAGTGAAGAATAAACCAATATCAAGTTTCATTGTGAAATGTATTGGTTCAGGGGTGTCAAACTCAAGGCTTGCAGGCTGGATCCAGCCCACGGGGTGCTTAGATCTGACCTGCGAGCCTGCCTGCAGTATCTCTGCCAGTGAAAACGGAGCATGGGGAGATTGCATGTAAGCCCCCCTGGGTTCCATTTTCAGCCGCAACAGCCTCCTGCAACCCTCTGCCAATGAAAACGGAGCCTGGATGGGCTGCATGCAGCTTCCTTGAACTCTGTTTTTGCTGGGAGAGGGTTGCAGGAGGGTGTCACAGCCCGGAGGAGCTGCACATGATCTCCCCAAGCTCCATTTTCACTGGCAAAGAGTTGCAAGAGGCTGTCATAGTTAAAAACAGAGCCTGGAGGGGTCACACATGGGCTCCCTGAGCTCTGCTTTCACTGACAGAGGGTTGCAGGAGGCCTTTGCAGGTGAAAATGGAGCCCAGAGGGGCTGCGCGCAGCCTCGCTGAGCTCCGTTTTCGCTGGCAGAGGTTGTAGGAGCCTGTCACAGCCAAAAACGGAGCCTCGATGAGTGATGTCGGGCTGGCTAAGGCCACCCTGGCCACACACCCCTGGACCCCTGAGGTCAAACACAACCCTGATGCGGCCCTCAATGAAATTGACTTTGATGCCCCTGAATTAAAAGTTCCATGACAAATTACAACTGGGCACTGCATTCTGGAGATCTCTTTCAAGATAGCGTTCAAGGTCTTGAGCAACTGAAGCAACTCCTGGGCTTCTTGTGAAGCATCCTGATGGTCCTGATTGGCCTAGAAGCACTATGGGATAGGAGAGCCGTCTCCAACCATTCTGGCCTGGTGGTCTGGTCGAAGTGGGCGGGGACAGGGAATGGTTTCGCGCATGCGCTGCTTTCACAAATTCAGCTTCAAGCACGCACACACTCACAGACCACTTCTGCAGCCTGGTTTAGAATGGACAGTGGCCCAGCATTGGACCGCAGACCAGGAATTGAGGACCCCTGGGATAGGAGCACTGTATGTAGGTATATTCTGGACAGTCGTTTTACTGCCTCTGTGGCTCCCTCAAAGTTCAGGAATGAATAAAAACTGAAAGATGCACTCATCTGCAAAATGGTAGTGGGGACATTTCCAAGGTTTCAGATGATACTTTTTATAGTTTTGGTACCACAGTACTCTAATATTTTATTATTTTGCAACACTGAGAGAATTCTGTTCCTAAATTACATATAATATTAAAAATATCTTTGTTGTCAGCACTTTTTCTATGCAAATTATCATAGTTGTAATAGGACAATAAATTATTAACAGTCTTGAATGAACAAGTATTCTAGAGTGGTGTTGGTTACTAACACCAAAAATTAGTTTCCTTGGATAAATTTTGATATCACCATTTATACAATCCTGGGTTTTGTCCTCTGACCGTTTAAAGATACCTCCATAATTATGAAGTTATGATTACTCTTCTTAACTGTAATTATATAAGAGGAGTAACTATATCCCCATGGTAATGAAGTATATAGTTTAAGATGAGATTTACAAAAATATATGTTTAAAATGTATCATATCTCTGACTCTATTAGAACAATTTAAATTGATTTAATCAGCAAATTTGGAAAGAAAATAGATTATTAAAATGGAATCCTGAGATTTTCGCTCTGCAGAAGATCTCATTTAGTTTGGTTACATTTATTTCACATGAGTGAATGTTACTTTTTCTATTTTTTAAAAAGGGAGAAAATTATTATTTTCAAATCCCATTTGTACGTAGGAGGCTTTCAGAGAGTTCTTTTTATAATAAACTGTGTGAAAACATGGCCACTGGGGGAAAATAGCACAGTAAGATTCATAAAGCTGACATACCTCTGCTTTATAAAGTAGATTTATAGTTAGTATGAAAATGGAGTATTATGAGAGTACAAAACCAGGCTTGCTGTAAAACTAGTATAAAATGTTGTGTATGCTTAGGTTTCAGCAATGTTGGGTGATGAAACCTATCTGTACCTCTTTAGCTATGGAAGTCCAAAATCCAGATTTGGGAGATTATAGTGATAAAAACTAATGATAAATATTAATGTTAGTTTGAAGTTAGTATAATATAAATTAATTTGTAGAACTGTGTTCAATTGCAATAATCTAGAACTCCCTAACCCTATAGTGCTAGTTATTTTGGAATGGTATAATATCAAGCTACTTAGAAAAATATTTTTTAAAAGTTTGAGGAAGTTAGCTCTTCTCTGTAACATTTTTAGATAATTCCTCTGATCCTAAAATATTTTTGTCTATGGCTATACTGCCCTCCCAAGAATGGCCTGAGCATGCAAGCTGTGGAGTTTTCTTCATGGCCTGCTTGGACACTTCTAATCTGAACTGATTGTTGGAAATCTATGGACAAGCAATCTTCTACAGAACCATCTAATCTCATGGAACTGGGACATCTGCAGCAAGTTATTAAAGATAATTGAAGGAAACAAGAGACAGTTCTTAATCCAACTAAAATGAACCCACATTATTAACTCAAACCAAATTACTAAAAATATTTGGAAAAGGAGAAAAGTTTATGTTCGGTGACCAATGGTCTCAAATCATCAAATCACTACCTAAGCATTTTTCCCATTGAGTTGGATTTTGGAGGGAGGGGGAGGAAATAGGAGAAGGTTATATATCCAAGCTAACTTTGAATTAAACTTGGCTATTTGTTTAGATTCTTTTAGCATGGATAGTTTCAATCCATTTTCCGCTCAATGTCAAAAACATAGATATGGACATTAACTTTTATTGCTATATGAGGTCCATGCTAGATTTTTATAGAGAGGGGAGATTTGTTTGCATTTTCTATTCATGCAAACGTGCTCACCAAAGAACTGAGAAAGGAGCCATAGATGATTTTTTAAAAAGGACAAACAAAAGTCAATTCTTCAGTAATTAGCCTGGATAAGACAGGATTTTCATTTTTTCTCTCATTATTTTTAAATTTGAAACAGGTACAGCTAAGAAGGTCTAAAATCAGTTATTTTTCCTAAGAATTTCAATATTATAGTCAGATCATTTACCATAGAAGCTTTTAATCTAATTAAGCACTTCTTTCCATTAATATTTCTAAGGAATATCTAAAAGTCCAGAATTTCCTTCCATTAACTGGCAATTCACCAGCTTTATTGCTGTTAATGTTTTTTATTGTTGTTAATTGTTCAGGACACGGGTTGCAATTTTGCACTTGTTGCTGCTAAACAGTAATGACTCCTCATTAGCATAAACTAGCATGGTGGAACACCAACAGCATGGTTGGCTGCCATCACTCCCCGTGCAAATCTCACTTTTGCAACAGCAGGTACTTGGCTGATGGCCTGATTGTTTTTTGTTATGCCTCAAATTATTAGTCTGCTGCCTAGGACCTGACTTTTGCCTCTTTGTGGCGAGTGATTCCTTTTCCAAGTTTTGAGATCTTGCTCCAGGTAAGGTCCAGCAGAAGACATATATAGCAATTCTTCCCATGAGCACTACTCATCTTTCTGTCAATATAGTACTTGGGGGTGGGGGTGGGGGTTTCCTGGGACTGTAACATAAAATTTATGTGAAGGCATATTTCAAAATAATATCTATCTAAATATCATCTAAATCAGGGGTCTCCAACCTTGGCAACTTTAAGACTTATGGACTTCAACTCTCAGAATTCCTCAGCCAGCTTTGCTTTGAAGTCAACAAGTCTTAAAGTTGCCAAGGTTAGAGACCCCTGATCTAAATCTCAGGTGTCCAACTTGATTGCATCATTTGACATATTGTGATGTTTTTTGCCTTTGCAGAACCAGGGTGGCCATGGCCTGCACATGATGCATCCGGCCTGTGGCCCACTAGTTTGACAGGCCTGACTAAATCATCTATTTAATCATCTGTATTTAAATTTTACTACCTTTGTATGTTCCTGTTTATGGCAGGCACTACCTGTCCTATCTGATTTCCACTAGAAATGGATATTAATTCTATTTTAAATATAGTCATTTCTGCTGTTTGATATTGTTTTAAAAATTCTTTAGCACCATAATTACACGGTGCATGTGTAGCTTTAAATATATTATATGGTTTGATTATGGTTAGCTGCCCAGGGGTATATTTATAGGATTAGTGACTATATAAATATTTTAAATTAACTCAAGTTTTGTAGGATGGAACCAATGTTTCTTTTATTGTAACTAATAATAGTAAGAGGTTAACAAGGCATTCTTTGCGTGTTGAGTGTCATTCCATGTGAGGCAGTAAACTCTGAAAGATTTCAGACCAGGCTGATACCCCAGGGAAAGAGGTGTTAATTTGTTCCCTACATAAATGTCCAGCCACAGATGCAGCAATATCCCTAACCCAAAGTGTAAGTTTTTCAGCTGACAAGCATGGCAGGTGGGGAGGCTCAGTTGGCGTTGTAAGGAAGCAGAGTGACAATAAATGAGGAATAACTTGCATAGCCAATGATGACTTTTCCAGCTCCAGTTGGGTCAGGAAGGACTCACTATTTCTAAGATTTGTGGCACTCACAACACACTTGAGTGGAGGAAAGAGGCGATGCTCAGGCCTCAGACGTTAAGAGCTTCCATCAGATTGTTGAAAGGCTTGGAAAATGCCTTTCTTCTGAGGATTCGATTTTCCTGCTGGGAGAGCTCCAGTGCAAGGATACAGACAACTGCTTGAAAGCTGGATCTTTTTATTTTCAGGAAGGCGAGAGATAGCAAGAAGTCTGCGTTCCTGGGGCTAGCTAGCTTTGTATGATAAGCCCCTGATTTTTTATACCTTTCCTCCTTTTGTGTGCGTGTGTGCTTGTGTTTGTATTTCTTAATGTTTTAAATCCTGTCAGGGGTTGTCTTCAAAAGTCTGTTCAGCAAACTGCTTGCTACCTTTTCAATCCCTGAACTTCTTGTCCATTAATTTCATATTGGGAAACCTGTACCAGATTCCAGTGAATACTTCTTTCTGTTCTTGGGCAACCATTAAAGGAGGATTGGACTGGATGAGATAGTAGGTTTTCAGCTTCCACCTCTTCCAATCCTGAAAATCTACTCCATAGGAGTCACACCGGAACAGCATACATTCGCCTGACCTGCCTCCTTCCTTCACACCTTTCATGTGGCCAATGATGATTTTGCTGGCACAGTCCCTGGCCCAAGGGAGGAAAATAGGGTGAACTGCTTTTAAGATCACCTGCTTCCACGGTATACACACATGCAGGATGGAGGTGATGTTCAGGCCCCTAACACTTGAAGACTCAGGCCCTGAGCTTCCACTCAGTGATATTCATACACAGGATGCTTGCATGTTGATCAATAAATTTCCTTTTTCTTTCAGACTTTTAGTGAGACTCTCACTATAAACTCTCTATGGGGTTTAATTGGATGATTCTTTAATTCCCTGAGCAACCACTGAGGAAGAATCACAATGGATGAGATTGCAGGGTCCAGCTACCCACCTCTTCAGACCTCAGCATCCACACAACTCACCTGCCTTCTTTCACTCAACTCATAGAGTTTCAGAGGATACTTGTGCACACATCTTAGAACATTGATTAAGAAGCCAGCAGAGCTTGTTCTCAAAGCCTGGCCTTCATGGTCCTGGTTCTTGAGACCATTTGATTTGATATACTTTAACAGGCAAGGGACAAGGAATGGTGACCAATTTTTGGATTATCTGGATTTTAAGTGGCAGACTCAAAAGGGCAATTAACATTTCTTGAAAAGGCAAAATAGAAAAAAACTCCAGTCCTACTGCTTCTGGTGGGGCCAACTCTACTCCTCCTCCTACACATAGTATTGCTAGAACCAGGATTAACTGTCTCCACCTGCCAAATATATTACCTCCAGTTTGAGTTATTATTGCATCATACGATAAAGCCCCAGGTTTTCTTGCTCCCAGGCCAATGGACAGTTTTATCTATGAAGTCAATTGTGATCACGTCTTCCAATTCTAGACAGGCAACATTCCCAGTGCAATCCATTCTAAAACAGATAAAGCTGGCAAGGGATAAAATTAATCATTTGTTTTGAAAACCGTAACAATCCAGTCCCTAAAATCTCAGAGATCCATTTTCAGGGCTACCATCTGCTACAGTCATAAGCATGTCAGCACAGTCAAGAAAGAACCTCAATTTAACTCTCAAACTATTCTGAAATCAAATGATATTCTTGACTCTGGAAAACTGATGTCTGTATACTATATTCCACATTTCTGTTTACTATTATTTTAGGGAACAATTTAACAGAAATGATATGTTTATAAAACAACAACTAGAGGTTTAACTTTTTTTGTTTTTAGAGCATGAGTTAATAAAAACTCTCACTATTAAATTAAGGTAGGGCAATCTTCCAGTTTTTGAATAGGCAGAAATCTTGTTTTACAAGAACAGTTCTGATGCAATGTTTGGCTTTTGTTGGAGGCTTTCTTCAAACAATCTCAGGAACAGAAGAAAATAATCATAGTTCTTTGTCAGTAATTGGCTCAAACAATCCTTGAAGAAATCACGGTGGTCCTCACCGAAAAGATTTGTATCAAGTCTATCAACATAAAAACCTGCTATACCTCGATTAAGTTCTTATGAAACACCCTATTTGTAAGGTGTGTTTGCATTTTTTGAACTAGACCAGATATACAAAATTAACAGAACCTAAATTTTTCATAAGGTAAAACCAAAGCAGCTTCCAAAAAATAGTCAATTAATTAAAAAAAACCTGTTTAATATAAATGACAAAACCCAAACAAAATGACATTGAAGATCTGTTATGGAAATAGCAGCAGCAATTCAGGGTCTAGGACAACTTGCCCTGGACAACTCAACCTGACCAATTCACTCCAGCCAACTCATTGTAACCAACTCACCCATGACAATTCAGTGCAAAATAACTCAAGAGAGGGAGGGACAAGTGAATTGCAGTGGCCCTTGTCTTGCTTTACATTTGAACCACCTCAAGTTAGAAGTCCTTGAGGCTGGGGTGAGTTGCAATTCTACTTGACCCTCTCTTGAGTTATCTCATAGTTGAATTATCCCGTGGTGAGTTGTCACGTGGCAAGTTGGCTGCAGTGAGTTATTCCGACGTGGCGAGTTGGTTGGGGTGAGTGGGCCAGGGCATGTTGTCCCATTTTGCCCAATTTATTGTCCAGCTTAGGGGAAGGCAAACTTTCAGGAGGCAACAGCTGCATTTACCATTTGTGGAGAAGAATGAACTCATAAAAATGCGTGGTGTAATATCACATTGAATTATATTGGGGGAGACTTAAAGATTTCTTCCCTCCTTCCAGATTCATGCCCATCTCCAAATCCTTAAGAGAATCAAAAATTATGCTATCGGTTTTCAGCACAGTTAATCACATGGAATTCTGAAAAGTAAAAAATGGGGACATGTGGCTGTATGTGGGTTGAATTTACAGGGTAACCATACTTGGTCAAAGAAGAGAAGAGAAGCTCTAGAATAAAAGGACTTTAAAACACCTTTTGAAATACCTCCTACAACAAGGGGGGCACTAAAGAAAAGGCTTTAATGGCAGCAGCCCATGTAATATTTTACTATGGTATTTGGAATGAAGATTTAATGTTGACTTTTTATGCAAGAAGGAACACAAGGAAAAAGCAAATATAACAATTCATAAACTGAACAGATCATGGAAAAGTGCTGTTATTGTTAGTGATTATTTACCTCAGGGTTGTCAAACTCGTGGCCTGCGGCTCGGATGTGTTACACGCTGGCCACACCCATACCCAGTTTAACAAAGGGGGAAAAAGTGCAACATATCACGTGACACCACTGTGACGATGCGACTTTGACATCCCTGATTTACCTAGTAGGAGTGCTGAATTAATTCTTTACACTGAGCGTAGAGAATTTGTAGCTGTTTAGATAATGCTTAGCTACAACATTCATCATCAGATACAGGCATTGTATCTGTGTATTTGCCTGCATCCATACAGTTGAGAAATAAAACCCATGACCTCATTGTTAATTGTGATATATGGTTTTCAGGACAAAAACATTCCTCAATATTGCTGTAACACCACGTTGCAAAATTCAGAATTAGCAATACATTGGTAACTGTGCATGTGTTAAAAGCCAAGCCATGATTAAATACAGAAGGAAAAGTGGTAGGAAAATTATTATGGATAGGGAAAAATTGCTGGGAAAAAACCTAATTCCTAATTGGATGCCAATTTAATGTATGTTGGAGATCAGGAAGAAACACAAGAAAAATAAATATTTTTCATAACTGTACATTATTCATAAATAGTAATTATAAATTTTCAATAGAAATTTGATTTTTTTTTCAGAATAAATCAATGAGCAATTTTATTTTATACTGTTATACATAACAGTTATACTTTTGGATGATAATTTTTATGATCTGAATAGTTTCCATTCCATGTATCCAAGACTGACATACAAAAAGAACTTCATAATATCACATATAACCTCTCCAGAACTCATCCCATAGTAGCTTCTGATGTGTGATTACAATGCAAATGAGAACTATAAACTATATCTAAAGAGATTCCATTCCATTCCATTCTATTCTATTCCTAATGACACCATTCATTTCATACTAGCAGTTTAACAATCACTTTATGGATTTTCCCCACTGGCAAGTTAACTGTAACATTAGAGAAGGAATGCAATCTCATATTTGAGTAGATTTTTCTGGACAGGAATATAGATAAAGCTGAACGACATACAGAGAAGAAGACACTGCTCTTCAGCCACTGTTGAGCACTGTGTGAAAAAAGCACATTGTCAAACAGTTTGCAACTCGATGTTTACACCCATTTGGATGGTTATATTGTATCTATATATGAAGGAAGCAAAAATACTGAACTTCTAAATCATCCATTGTTCCCATTCCCCAGTTCATTTATTGGGAGTGGTTCCATGTGTGGACCGAGAGGAGTAAAAACCCCACAAACTATTCTGAATACACAGCAAAATAACTAACACTGCTAAGACGTAGGAACAGCACCAGCCTGACTAATGATATACACTGACATTGGGGAATAGTTTCAAATAAAGAAAAGCTTGGCCTGATAATAAAATCAACAGTTTGGCAACAGTTTTAGAGATGGAATTCTGCTTAGGGTTTTGTTCCACCAGCTGTTCCAAAACCATGTGTTGCTTGATTCTTCTCCAACTTGGTCTCTACTGAGAAATAAAAGTCAGTGCAAAAAAATCTGCTTTGTGCATGCACGTACGTACCTTTTACTGACTTTGCAATTAAATATTTAAAAATTGGAGCGTGGGATGAGAGGAACCTTCCATTCCACGACTTTCTAAGATAGATCCTTCTCCTGAGATTTCATGTATTTCGTCACTCAACCCATCTTTTGTTACTGGAATTAAATTTAAAGAATAGAAACAGACTATTGTACAGTGCTGTATTAAATCTTCTGGGGGATTTGTATCCACCGCTGAGCCATTCCAAATGTACATTGAGCTCCAGGACAAAGAAAACAACTGTGGTAACTGCCCATTCACCATTTGGTCCTCGTGATTCTGTGAAGAGTGTTTTGTTTTGTTTTTACCCCAGTAGGAGAAATAGCAACTTCTGTTTCAACAATTGTGCACAGCAGGGCAGTGTGAATAAAAGGCAAGTGGGATAGGAGTGGGAGGTAAGAATAGGGGAGAGGCAGAGTATTTTGGGGAGGAAAACCTTGCAATCACATTGCTGCTGCAATACAATTGGAAAGTTCTCCTATTTTCCTTTTAAAGGGTCACATCAGATTTCTTCACAAACCTCTCAATGTCTCAACCAGCTTGGCTTTTCTTCCAAACTTTTAGTCAGTATTTTAAAAAAACAAAAACAAAGTCAAGATCAAAAATTAAGACAATCTGAAGTTTCACAAGTGCTGGGAACTGGACCATAAAATTAAAGGTATTGACAGATATGCCCTGTAATTGTTCATCATGTTGAGCAATGTCAATAAATGGTGCAGAACTTCAGATGTTTCAGTAAGACAACACAAGACTAAGGATAACTTTTACGAATTTGGGCCTGAAAGATCGGGAGAGGGTAGGTGCAGGGGGAATCATAGGCAGCAATGGACTGTGGTCTATGAGATCTACATAATCTACATCTGGTTTCTAAAGAGAGAGCTGGTTCTTTCAGAGGAAGATTAAATGAAATGTTGTTACAGAATGAAATAACAGTGCAGGGCTATAAAAAAATAAGAGTTTTCTTTTTTTTAGCAGTCTTAATAAAGGTACAAATGTAAGCATAGTTTGGGATGCAAGCAGGGGCGGGCTGCTACTGGTTTGCACCAGTTCGGGTGAACCGATTGTGTCAGCTGGTGCTCCATTCAAAATCCAAGAAAGAAATACTTAGACTCCATTAATCAGAGAAAAGATATCTTTTACTGGAAATCAAGTGGTAGCAACAAAAGAATTCTGAATCTGAGAAAATGGGCGCGTAAATCACATATACAAAGTAATGGCAATGTTCCCCCCCCCCCCCAATAGTTCAAATGGTTCTTCCAAGTAAAAGTTGTGAATATCATCATGTGGACATCTCCAGGTGGTGATGAGGCTTCTGTCCCTTGACCATGGCATAGTTTGATAAAGGGTTGCAGCTGCACATAGCATAGAAGAGAAAGCTAAGCAAGGAATAGAAACCTAAGCAAGAATGTACTCCCCCCAGTTTATACAGTTCTAGTTTGTAACACCTCCAGCTCACTTCCCATAATTTTCCCCCTCCTCCCCCATTACTTATGACAGCCGAAAGATGCAAAGCAAAGGGAGAAAATCTTAAAGGCTGACAGATTGTTAATTTTATGGTCAGTTTGGCAAAACCACAAATCCCACCCCTGGCTGGCCCCATCCCATCCACCCCTCCAAGGAGTCCCTGCGCAGCCCATTTTGGATTGCAGGGAAGTGCGGGGCCCACGCAGAGGCTTGGGGAGAGCAAAAAACGGGCCTCCCAGAAGTCCCATTTCCAGCCTCCAGAGGGCCTCCGGAGCACGGGGAGGCTGTTTTCACCCTCAGGGATGGTCGAAGAAAAGCCCGGGGAGGGTGAAAAATGGGCCTCCCAGAAATTCTGGAAAACCGGAAACGGGTCCATTCCCAGCCTCCAAGAGGGGCTCTGGGGCCCAGGGAGGCTGCTTTCACCCTCCTGGAGGCTCAAGGAAAGACCATTTTCACTCCCAGGCCAGGGTGGTGCAGGAGGCCGAATAAGCCATGCCCACCATGGCCACACCCACCCAGAACTGGGCAGAGAAGCAGTTGCTACATTTTTTTGAATCCCACCCCTGGATGCAAGGAAAGCCTTCATGAAATGTTACCGCTACTTTATAAAATATAATAGTGAATTCAAAAAGAAGAGGCCATAGAAAATACAAGCTACAGTATTTGGTCCTTTGTATCACAATTTTATTAAAAATACATTATACGGATAAAATTAATGCAAACTACAAAACATTAAAAAGGAAAAGAAAAAAAAATGTGGAAAAAAAAGAAAAGAAAAAAGAAAAAGGATCTTCTCCCTTCTTACGAGCAAGTACTTACAATTTTAAGAGTGTATCACCATCCCTTACAATCAGAACAGAGTTGGAAGGACCTTGGAGGTCTTCTAGTCCAACCCACTACTCAAGCAGGAAACTTTACACCATTTCAGGCAGGTGGCTATCCAGACTTTTCTTAAATACCTCCAGTGATGAAGCACCTATAATTTCTGAAGGCAAGCTGTTCCACTGTCCTCACTGTTAGGAAGTGTCTCCTTAATTCCATGTTGCTTTTCTCCTTGATTAGTTTCCATCCATTGTTTCTTCTTTTGCCTTCTGGTGCTTTGGAAATTAAGTTGATCCCTTCTTGTTTGTTGCAGCCCCTCAAATACTGGAATACTGCCATCATGTCATGCCTAGTCCTTCTTTTCTCTAGACTGGCCATACCCAATTCCTGCAACTGTTATTCATATGTTTTTGTCTCCAGGCCTCTAATCATCTTAGTTGCTCTTCTTTGCACTTTTTCCAAATCTTTTTTCTAATGTGGTGACCAAAACTGGATGTAGTATTCCGGGGTGGCCTTCCTAAGTATTTATAAAGAGGTACTAATACTTTTTACTAATACTTTTTTTTCTGATTTTGATTCTGTGTCTCTGTTTATACAACCAAGGATTGTATTAGCTTTTCGGCAGCGACTGCATACTGCTGGCTCATGTTTAAGTGATCGTCCACTAGGACTCCAAGGTCACTCTCATAGTTACTGTTTTCGAGCCAGGTTTTAAATAGAACAAATAAAATAGATCAATCTCTTTACCCCATACCTCACCTCATTCTCTATAAACATATATATAAACCCTCACCTCCCATCCAAATCAAGAAAAGTCCATTAAAGTTACCAGTGACAACCATATCTGGATTCAACTTAATCTAATAAGAAATAATCTGTAGAACTTTTTATGATTAAAAAAAAAACCCAAAATATCAACTTGCATAATCAGAAAAAGATTAAACGTTGCCAGAAATAAAACTCTCATTCATAAAACTAAAAACGTAATTTTCCAAGCCTTAAAAGACCCACTAAAAATTGTTAAAAATAACAGCCTTTCTCTTCTAACTTGATCAAATAAAACTACATTATATTCTTTCTCTTTATTTCCCAAAAATCTTGATCTCAAGCCCTTCAAATAATACTCCATAATAGTTCCCTTTTATAAACCGTATGAAAAATTGTACATGCCATTATTCTGATCTATTATTTGCAAATCCTTTTGTAAACCCAATATGAAAAGGCCATTCTTCTGATTTACTATTTGAAATCCCTTTTAACCGTTAAACCTTCCACTAGTTTTGTTTGTAGGTTCAAATTGTCTTGTACTGTATCCTTACAGTTTATCATCTAAAACCTGGTTTTTACTTCTTCTCCAGGGAAGCTTGTTTCTCTTCCACAAAATCATTTTGTCTTTCAATAATAGCAGAAATCTTTAAAAGATTTTCTGAATCATTTTCCCACACTTCTCTCCCAATGAATCCATTACTTTATTTGTTACTGGTGCTCTCTAGTGTCAAACCCTGAAAAAATCTTTATGCCTTCTCCATCCCAGCCCCCCCAAAGAATGTAAACATCCATAGTTTTCCATGGGAAGGATTTTATAATTAATTTCAAACTTTTATTCCAAATCCCTCTGGACTCTTACTCTGTTTTTAACTTTCCAACCTCAACATTTTGGAATACCTTTTTGCTATAATCCAAAAAAATATTTTCCCAAACTTTAAAATTATATTTAAAACTTCTTTGCCCATCTGAAGGATCTTACTATTTCCAAAGTAATAAAAATATAATCCAAAAAGCAATTACAAAATGAGATTGTCAAGATTTTTATCCTTAAAAGGGTACATTATAAGTATGACCTTAGATTATACTCATTGACTCCTCACCCGTCCAACTCTAAAGTGATCCAAAACCCATACTTTAGTGCTTTTGAACTCTAATCAGAAGGAGTGGATTTCTGGAATGTACATGGCTTATTTTAATGGTCGCTCCATTTTCGAAAGAGAATTCACTGCTCCGGATTCAACATCCAGCTGAGATTTTCTTCATAAATGTCCCACTAGTGGTAGGATTTCAGCTTGCTTATGGCACTGACAGTATGTCCCAATCAAAATTATATATATATATATATATATATAATCATTTTAAAACTATAAAATCAGACAATTAAAACATGAAAAACAACAAAAACTTGATATCAATCAGTTCCAGTGTGCATGTACGGTAATCTTCTCTCAATGCTTAGGGGAATAGCCATGTCTTTAAAGTCTTACAGTAAGCTAAAGGGGTGGAGGTTTGCTGAACTTCAGGGGGCAAGATGTCCCACAAGGCAAGAACTGATACAGAAAAGACTAGCTCCCATAAGGTGGAAACATTGAAGGGGTTAGGAGTATGTCTACCCTATCAGATTTGGTAGGATGTGCAGATGTACTTAGGGCAGGAGTGAGCAATTAATTTTCTCAAGGGGCCACATGAGAACCGGGGATTATTGTGGAGGGCTGAACCAATAGCTCCTGGTTGCACTCCACCCATTTGCCTTCAAGGATGTGGTTCAAGTGATGGGTGGCCAAGACAGTGATGGGTGGCCGAGCCCAGTTCCCCACATGCAATGATGGCCCCCACTATCCCCTCAGGCTGCTCCAGAGGATTGAGCATTGTGCAGGTGTAGAAAAACACTTTCTCTCCTTGCCTTCCACAGTTGCCAGCAGACTGAAGGAGCACATGGCAACTGCGCGGAGCCAGTCCCAACTCAGCTTCTTCTCCTGCCCCCTTCTTCTCCTGAGCTTATTTACATTTGATTTCTAATTTCTGGTTGATTTTACGTGAGCCAGACAGAGACAAGCAAAGGCTCATATGTGGCCTGGGAGCTGTAAATTCCCTGTCTGTTTCAAGGAGAAGAGATCCTGCAAATAGTACCTCTTTGACTAGAAATACGTTTTCCAAAACTGTATTTTTAAATCGTGTGTAAAGAAAGCATGACCGAATAACCTTGATGGATTCAGCATTTTAAACATTATTGCACTAAATACACACAGGGCCAGAGTAAGGCCTGCAAGTACCCTAAACACCATCCAACCATGGTGGCCCTCAGCAGAATTAAAATACTGATGCCATGAAATGGAGATAATGGATGACATGTTCAAACCCAAGTTTTAAACTTTAGCTATTCACCAAGCAAAGGAAACATTTTTATTCAATGCTATTAAGGTTGAACACGGCAGGAAAGGACAATGATAAAACAAATTCAAGAATAGTTGAACATGGTAGTGAAAGAGTTATGGACATGATAGCTAGGGGAATAAAACTTCCCTTGATGGCAAATAAACACATGCTTATTGTGCTTAATGATTATTTTTTTACCACAGGAAATCTGAATCTGAAATCATGATACTCTGGCTGAGGCAAGCTATTAGGCTCACTTTTTATGTGATCCGTGTAATGTTTCCCACACACACACTTCGTTCTTGTCTAGTACATGAAATATTCAAGATATAACAACTCAACAGTTTAATGTCTGGTGGGAATGTCTGACATAGCTAATAACTAGGTTCATAGAAGATGAATTCCATTTATTTATTATGTTCTTAGAGGCATATTCAACCTCCCATTAAATCAGAGCTACCTAGCTATTCTTAATCCACATGCAATCCCTGGAACTCATCTGCTCAATCAAAAGTGCTGTTTCTCACACTTTAAAGCAGCAAACTGCAACATTAGTCCTAAATTAAGTTTATTGTTTTTTAAAAACCAAGGAAATATTTGAAAGCACGGCACAATTATTTCCAAAATCCTTCTGGTGACTGTCAGATACCTCAGTATTCTATCCATAGTGCTGAGAAAGCATTGGTTGAGCAAGAGATTAAACATTTAAGAGGTACTTTCTGGCTGTTTGCTTTTCCCAACTGTTGCCTTTCATAGCAATACAGCTGTGGAGACATTCTTGCTGATTCTTTCTGTCCATGTACATATCTGTCAACATTTTCACCATGGATCAAACACAGATAGAGAGCAGACATGCACGAAATATGCTGATCTGTCTTTGAAAATGCTTCTGTGAATCATCTAAAATACTTACAGCTGATGAGAAATTTAAAGCCGGCCCAGTAAAAAGAAGTTCATATATAGCAATTAAAATGCCAGATGTGCTTCTGCATTACCCTCACTGAAATATTTCTTTGTAAAAATAAACATATCATTTTCATTACACATTTTGTACTGTACATTTCCTCATCCAGCATTTCTAAACATCAAGCATCTACAGCAGGGGTGTGAAACTCACGTCATCATGGTGGTGTCACATAACGTATCGTGACTTTCCCCCCCTTCACTATGCCAGGTGTGGGCATGGCCAGTGTGTGATGCATCTGGCCCACAGGCCATGAGTTTGATAGCCCTGATCTACAGCATCTCAGTCTTCTAATTGAGAAGCACCACCTTTATTCATCTAGAGAAGAACTTGTTCCATTTTCCAGGGAGAAACATAGTTTACTGCTGAGTCTGTTTAATCTGGCTTCAGCCTGCCTCAGCGGCTGGATAGCAACAGATTGGAGACTCTGTTGTGCAGACAGGGTTTTAAAACTCTGGCATTGTGATTCTGAGAATGTGTGGGTGTTCTCTAAATCTTTAAATATCAGTGCCAATACTTTAAATTTGTGCGAAGTAAAAAATAAACCAGTGCAAATATTTCAGTACAGGTATCATAAAAATTCAGCATCTTTTAATATTAGCAGCCTTTCATTGGTGGCTTCATATGGAGGACATTACAATGATCAAGGTATGATAAAGAAAACTGTGGATTATGATAACCAAATTCAATCATTTCAGGAAGGGCAAGAGATGGCTTACCAAACATAATTATACAAAGATATACCTTGCCACAGCCACCACCAATGTCATCTAAGGTCTAAAACTTAACCTTTGGCAAAATGTAAACAGGCTAGTCATAAATCTCAGTTCTCCCTGTGATAATTCTTCATCAAACCATAACTGTATCTCCAGTTTATACAATAATAGTCTTAGACCTTTGTGCAAATTCTGCATGCATGGGTGACCCAATAATAATGTTTTCTAACGTTTTCTTTAAAAAAGAAAAATGTTCATGGTAACCATTTTAGCTTATGCACACATTGCCGAAAGGCAAATTGATAGAAAGCTGACTGAAAGTAAGATGATACAATTGATCATGGTGGCCTGGAAACAGAAATGAAAGTTGAGCTGTGATTTGGGTCAGCTGAACAGATGGCATTGAAAATGGATATAAGTTTCCATTAAGAGCTAAGAAGGATAGATTTCTGAAACAGAATTTATCAAAAACATCTTCCAATTTAATTCATTTCATCATGAACAGCAGCAAACAAGGAACAATTTAAATCCCATGAGACACCAAATGCACAATTTAGGGGGGGGGAAAGCATTAAAATATACTATTAACTCAAAATGTTAAAGCCCATTAAAAGACTACAAAAAGTGTACTTTTCCCCATAATTTTTCCCCATGCCTTTTCTTTCATCTGTTTTTTTTTTTTTTAAAGCAAGATATATAGAATTACATTGAACAATTCCAGACTTCGGTTTGAGCTTCTTCAGCGATGGACTGAATCCGCAATCCTGTGAGGTTTCGATCCGTACTCGCTGCCAGAGCACCCTGAGCCGGCTGGATTCAGGCTAAGCCATCCTGTAGAGGTGGTGAAGAGGAGGGAGAGTGCCAGCAGGGTCGAGGAGAGCCACATCTCTCCTCTTAAGCTGACCATTACTCCCTTTCCCGAAGGCGGTTGCAGCGGTGGTCAGAAATGGCCACCTCAAAGAAGAACTCAACCGGAAAAGAATGTGCAGGAGAAAGATAAGAGAAAGTTTTGGTTGACCAGGTTGAACTGAAAAAGCAACAATTGTTAATGTATGTGGCAGGGCATGATGCACAGCTGGGGTTTTCTATAGTGGCTAGGGTTTTGGTGCCATTGAAGTCGATGCTATGACCTGTGGCTTTCATGTGTTGGACTAGTGAGGAAGTGTATTCCAGCTTTTTTACTGCATTTTTGTGTTCATCTAGGCGGGTACTTATTCTTCTATTGGTCTGTCCAATGTATGTGGCAGGGCATGATGCACAGGGGACTTTTCCAGGTCAATTTTATCTTTGGGGTTTCTTTGGATAGCTGCTATTTTTCTGTCTGTTTTGAAGGCAGTCTTGGTGTGATGCCTGTGTAGTATCTTACTGATTTTGTCTTTAGTACCTCTTATGTAGGGCAGGACAGCTGTTCCATAGGTTTGTTCATCTTCTAGGTCTCCATTATGTCTCAGTGTGTTTTTGTGGATCAAGCCAGTGATTTTGTTTTTGTGGAAGCCGTTGGCTGTCAGTACTTTAGTCAGGGTGCATAGTTCAGTCTTTATGTGTGTCTTGTCTGCCAGGCGTTTGGTTCTAGCAATTAGTGTTTTGGCCACGGAGTTTATCTGTGCTGGGTGATGGTGCGATTGGGCGTTGAGGTAGCGGTTGGTGTGTGTTTTCTTCTGGTATATGGTGTGTCCTAAACTTACTTGTCTCTTTCCACAGAAAGGCAATCTAGCTATAGTCATGGATTCCTAAATTTTATTACTCTAGCACTGCAATCAGGTTAAATATGGGATGATCACACTTTAACTGGTCAGATCCTTGCTCATCTGAAAAAACTATCCAGAAAAATTGAAGTGAATCTGGCTTCTCCCGCTTTGACTTCGCTTGTTGGAAGCTGACTAGAAAGTTACAAATGATGATCACATGACCGAGGGACAGTGCAACTGCCATAATTACATGCCAGTTACCAAGCGCTCAAATTTTGATCATGTGACCATGGGGATGCTACAATGGTCAAAAGTGTGAAAACTAGTCACAAATCACTTTTTTTCAGTGCCTTTGTAATTTTGAACAGTCACTAAATGAATGGTTGTAATTCAAAGGCTACCTGCGTTCATTTATTAACCTGTCTTGTATGTTATATCAGAAATAAATTCATTGAATACATTCAGTACGTGGATGGAACTCATCTCAAATTTCAACATATCCATGCACATCACTTTCAGGGAAATCTTTAAAATATTAATATCATTTATTC
Source organism: Pseudonaja textilis (assembly GCF_049901715.1). Taxonomy (NCBI): domain Eukaryota; kingdom Metazoa; phylum Chordata; class Lepidosauria; order Squamata; family Elapidae; genus Pseudonaja; species Pseudonaja textilis. Next base: position 95,828,699 of record NC_141992.1, read on the forward strand.
TTTTGTTTTCAAACGTTTTTAATGCAACACCTAAAGAAATTCCAAGAAAAGACAATGACAAACTTCTTGTCAAGAAAACATATTATGGTTATAGGCATAGTTACCAGAATCTGAGGCTGCCACAAAGAAGGGTGTGTGTGTGTGTGTGTGTGTGTGTGTGTCAAGCTATTCTCCAAAGCACCAGAAGACAGGACAAAAAGCAATGGATAGAAACTAATCAAGGAGGGATGCAACCTAGAACTAAGGAGAAATTTCCCAACAGTGAGAAGAATTAACCAGTGAAACAGTTTACATTCAGAAGTTGTGGTTGCTTCATCACTGGAGACTTTTAAGAAGACACTAATAGACAGCCACTTGTCTAAAATGGTATAGGGTCTCCTGCTTGAGCAGGGAATTAGACTAGAAGACCTCCAAGGTATCTTCCAACTCTGTTATTCTGTCCAGTGCAAGAGAGATATTACATAGTTTCATTGGAAATGCAATATTATAGAAACTGTTATTTCTCATTAATTTTTAAAATATTTTTTTAAAATTTATGTCATAGGTTTTTAAACTCTCTTTTCTGATAAAATGTAACATATTGACTAAAATGGCACACATCTTCTTTATGATTTTTTGTTCTTGTAAGCCACTATGAAATAACTGTTATTGAGAAATCAACATGGAAATACTAAATTAAATCAGAAAGAATCCAAGAATTCTTTCTAAATAACATGATCCAGAACATACAAATAGAAAAGACACCTAGATAAGCAGAAATTAACCCCAAGATTAATACTAGACCAACAAACAAGCTGTAAGCAAAGCTCAGTCAAGGAATTACCAGACAAACAAGCAAACAGTATAAACAACAGCCTAACCAAGGAATGACTAAGAACACTCTCACCAATGTTGAATGGGCATGCTATTTGTATATAAACAAAGAGCAAACTTCACTCCCTTCTAGAAATGATGGTATTATTACCTAGTTGGCTAATGAAACACCTGCAAGAAAACAATCCAGCTCAGAGACTTCAAGGACATCACAAGAACATACAATTATAGATCCAGGCATTTGCAAACTTCTCTCTCGCCTTGGCTCTGCACAATTACCACACTGGGCTTGAAAGTAGGACAATATCAAACCATGTAGCAAATCACTTATTCTAACAAGAGCACATTCTTCTTCTTCTTTTTTAATATCCCCCCTATATTGTATAAAGAAGCCCAATAAAATAGCCTGTAGCTCATTTCAGACAAATTTAGAAAACTATTGAGTACAATGCTACTTTTTTTTAATAAGGTAAACTAGAAAATGCAAAATGCATCGCTTAAATAGCAGTGCAGTTGGTGACCATCTTGACAAGCAATTCAAGGCACAATAAAAGATATAAATTGTGTATAAAATGGAGCTTGTCAGTTGGTTAGCTTTCTTCCAAAGAATGCCATGATGAAAATAGTCAACAATGCTGACAAGTCAAAGGGTTCTTCATGTTTTCAAGTAACAATTACTTGAAGGGTTCTTCAAGTAACAATGTCAAAGGAGTGAGCATCTACTGCAGTTCCTCACTGATGCAGTTCCTCACTCAACTGCAGTCACAGAGGCTAAATATAGAGCAGCTGAGGTATGTCCAATATTTAATTTGGAAATGTAGAAAAATGTCTAAGACACTATATCTGCACATCAGTGACAGAAAAAAAATCCCTCACTAACCCATAAAAAGATACTTCATTAAAAAATAATGATGGCTTGATCCTGATAGAAAAGGATCCACAAGCAGCCTGCAGATTTTCCATCTCTTCATCAAGAGATCAGTGTTCATACTGTCTTAATTCACTGGCATACTGAATTTAAAATCTTAGACTTTATGTTCAAAGTTTTTTTTTCAGTTTTCCCCTGTACCTGTAGTGGTGATAGTAAAGATTGTCTTATAGTTATTATAGTTATTTTGTTGTTGTGAACCACCCAAAATTGCTTAAGAAGGGTGGCCACATAAATCTTTTAAATGCATAAACAAAATTACCATCATCATATCTTCAGCCTCCTGGCCCTGCAACTTTTAGAACTTACTAGACAACCTATACCTTATTGGGTTATTACTTCAGACTCAGAGATATTTCTTTATCTAAACAGGAAAACTATCAGAGATTGTTGAAAATGAAGATCATTTGATTGCAACAGCACATAACACTGAAGCAACCACAATATTCCCAGATTTTATTCCCTCATGAGTCATGGGTTCTGGATTTTGGACACTTTCTCTAAGTTACCCCATTTGAAATACTCTGATTCAAAAATTCTTGTCCTATAAAAGCACTGTTTTGTCCACTTAAAAGGTCATGATAATGAGAGTTTTAGCAATATATAGATTACTAGGGAAATCAACCTCTTTTCCCTTTAGAAATTACATACAGAACACAATCCATAATTCAAATCAATTTTATTGAAAATAAAATAAAAGGAAAATATGACACTTCCTTTTAGTTTAAGGTAGTCATACAAAAAAAAACAGTACAGATAAAATGACAAATCTGTTAAAATCAACTCCCAAAACGTCTCCAACATGGAGGCATCTAAGAACATTTTAAGATCTGTTCTTGAATGTAGGGATCTGAGGGCAGTGCACACTGTGTTCATTTTCCTATTTTTCTCTGCCATGCAAAACTGCTTGCTTATTTACAGAAATTCTTTTTTGCAATTAGTTTTGTGTAGATAGAGTACATTGGAGAGGATAGCATTGCTACTTGCTACAAACACATACATCCATGTAATTAGAATGTTTTCGTTTTCTGGTCATAGACAGTAGGCTCGATACTCACAAGATACAGTCTATTGGCATTGGCTGTATTGTTCACAATCTGCTTCTAATTGTATGTGGAGGTCTTACTTGGGGAGGATCCAGCATCAGGATTACCCCAACTAGTATAATTTTCATGTAAGAGAAGAGATGCACTTTGATGAAGAATCACCACAGGGAGAACTGACATCTATTGACTAGCCTGTTTATATTTCACCAATGGTTAAGTTGTAGACCTTAGATGAAACTGGTGGTGGATATGGCACCCCAGCTGGCCCTGAGAGTATTAGTGGGGTAAACTCAAAACCAGTACAAGTGGTATAAGAACTGCGGATAATTTTCAAAAAGGAGGCAGATGTTACATCAGCATTACTGTGATGACCCAGAGTATCTCAGAAATATAACAAAAAACAAGACGTAAATAAAAGTCCTTTAATGCCTTCAACTTGGCTTCACGGTTTAATTGTTCACAGTGGAGGAGTAAACTATTTTCAAAATAACATTTCAAAGGAAAGAAACACAGTTCAAATTCAAAGAGCCAATAACGAAGCAAAAACCAAAAACAAACTGCGCTGAATAAAGTTCCACGACAAACCAGGATAGATAATTGCTAACTTCAGGAAGATAACCAGGTACAGTCTATTGGAAGAACGCCAACCAAGATAAACCTTCTTTAGGAATAAAACACTAATTTGTCTCCAGTGTCTGTTAGCACGCAGGTCCAAACCCTGATGCAGATCTCACATCTGCAACCCATGAAGAGGATCATGGCCATCTCCTACCAAGTAGACCACATTTTACCCTGATCCTCTCCTCCTTGCATGCCCTAGGATGGATAAGGGATAGGCCTGGGTCCTCTCAGACTTCTCAGAGGAGGGCAGGGGCATGACAACTACCTTGAATGTACTGATCTTCACTGGATAAATCTTTCACTTTAAATTTTTGAATATTTTACCTTCATTGAACCTATAGGACGTCTACAAGCAGGAGTTATATTCATCAGAGGTCCCCCAACCCCTGGTCCATAGACTAATACCAGTCCATGGCCTGTTAAGAACCAGATAGGCAAGCAAGCAAAACTTCATGCGCAGGATATAGGTTGCGCATGAAATCACCACTAGCCCAGTCCATAGACAAATCATCTTCCACCAAACCGATCCCTGATGCCAGAAAGCTTGGTTACCACTGAAATACATGGACATGCCAGAACATTCAAACATTAGTAGACTCCCAGAATATGAGAACTGTAAAAGTCATTGTATGCAAATTCATCATACCTGGGAGCCAGGTGATCCACAGGCACCAGGGAGATGACAATTAGTCCACTCTAGGCACTAAGGTTCACCAGATGACTTGGAAACAGTCACCTTCTCTTGGCCAATCCAGCTCACAATTTTTCAACATATGAAAATATAGGAGACGGAAGTAATCTCTATGTGCTTTGATCTCTGGAACAAAAGGTGGGATATAATCTAACAAATAAAATGAAATATAATAAATGAAATATTACACCTGTCAAAATATTAATAAATGAAAAGTAAATTCTCTATTTTCTCCATCTCGTTCTAGTATTGGGCTGATCAACATCAAAGAAGATTATTTCTCAAGAGAAACTGGCGCCCAACTTTTTAAACAGAAGAACTAAGAATTCTTTCCTCTTGGTCAACATATTAAAAATCCAATTTCTCTTTCCTTAGAAATATATTTTCCCCAGCACTAAAATTAATTATGAACAAGCCTGAATGAGTTTCCCCATGGTATAATGGAATGCTTCACTGAGGCAGATAAATCAAAGTTCGGTATTTCTATATTTAAATAACAGCAATATAATTTTACTGATGTCACCATTAAATGCTCAAGCCCTTCAGGTTGCTCGTAGTATCTGCATGAAGAAAAATAACTCCTGACTGTCATCAATAAGTGGATGTTTCTATCTTCTTAATCTAGCCGTAACCCTTAGAGACTTTCTAAGGTTGTTGCAGCTGCAATGAAAGTTGAGATTTTCTGGTTTCAATTGGGGAGGAGGTTGCCATTATGCTCTTAATGACATAATTGGAAGGGCTGTTGGTCTGTAAAAGTGGGGTCTCTTGACGTTGCCCATGAGGGCAGAACTTTGAACAGATGTCTAGAGTATCACTGGGCAAAATAGGCAGGGTGTCCACAAATACTCCAGGCCTGGCTTATCACATTTCAAAATAAGTAAAAGAATGCATATTGCCATTGTGGGCTGCCTTTAACATTATCCTTTAATGAGAATCACAGTAGCAAAGAGAGCACTTACCCAGTGGGAAGCTCTTTCCATCATGTGCCTCCTGGTAATCTGCTGCCTAGTGACAGTTTGGGGAGAGTTAATGCGTGAATAAGAGTCTCTGGGGACTTTGGGGGTCAAGACCTCATTCTGTTGCTGAAGGATAGTTTGAATGAGGTTATACCACAAATGAGTGTGGGCATCACTTCTGTAACAAAAGGGCATCATGATATGTCTGTTAGTCTGGTTGGCTCAGCTGGATTGGGGACTGGTTCCTGCTGAAGATACATTCCCTGTTTGCTACTTATTTGATATATTTTATTACTTAGGATGAGGTGCTAAAGGGATATGTTAGTGTAGGCCCAGTGCTAATATGCCTAGCTCTCTGGAGAAGTTGATACTGTTAAGTATCAAGAAGTTGATTACTGTTAAGTAAAGTGGAAGGAAAGATTAAAAGAGGACAACCAAGACAGATAGACTTAATTACAGTGGCAATGAGTATACCATTAGAAAATCAAAAAAACCATCTTGCAGACAGATCATCCTGAAGGGGAAAAATATCCCTTTATGTCATCAGTATTAGTTAACATCAATTTGATGGCACATAATCAATAAACAGTTCAGCCCAGAATTTAAGTCTTAAATCGTAGCAGTCATTAAGCTGATCACCACATGACCTGACCAGACTATGACAGCATCCTGTCTTTCCCAGGCATGATCATTAAGTAACCATACAGGTCATTAAGTGGACAGAGAGAAAACTGCCTGCTGAAAGGTTTCATTATTAAGAACCAAAGGAGAGTATTTGATCCTGGACTGGTCACAGATAATGATCAGAGTGATTTGTGGTAATAAGACACTGTGTATAGTTTCTAGGAGTAAATTACAAAAAACAGGCTGTTGACAGTGTGCTTTGAAGTAATTCTGGTGTTGTTTAATCTGTTAACTATATTTTTTCATATATGTAATGTATGACAGATCAATTGGGTTGTAAATAGATGTAGTGTCACAACTACGCAACACGCTTGTTTGCATCGAAGCCACAGCGACCTGAAGGATGGCATTCCTCTTCATCAGAATAAACTCTGTATCGGCAGGCTTCCGGTTTGAGTTCCTTCGATGACAGACAGAAATCCGCGATCGTGCGCAGTTTCAGTCTGGGCTTGCCGCTGGAGAGCCCTGAGCCAGCTGGTTTCGGGGCTAAGCCACCCCATAGAGGTGGTGAAGAGGGGGGAGACTGCCAGCAGGGTTGAGGAGAGCCGCATCTTTCCTCCTCAGCTGGCTATTACTCCCTTTCCTGAAGGCGGTTGCAGCGGTGGTCAGAAATGGCCACCTCAAAGAAGAACTCGACCGGAAAAGAATGTGCAAGAGGAAGATAAGAAGTGAAAGTTTTGGCTGACTGGGTTAAATTGCAAAAGCAACAACTAAGGTACCCTGGAATTTAAACTTACAAAAAAATAACATCGTTCCCAAAGAAGAGTTGGAAGCAATGAAGGAAAGTGAAAAGGGAAAGGTTTGGGTTTTTTTTTCTTCTCTCCCTTTCCCTGTACTGACAACTAAGAGACTTAAATAAGAAATTGGAAAAATCCACTTTGACATCAACAGGCAATTAAGCTGAAAATAAAACAAAATGTCAAAGGGATAATAAAGATTTCTGGACACTTAAAAATTTTTCATAAGCTGGAAGGGAGAGAAAAAGAATAAAAGGGCAGGATCTGGAAAGAGGGAGGCTACTGCCTGGAATTAAAAAGAATCTACAGTAAAAGTTTAACAAGACTTCTAAAAGATACATTTTAACTGAAACTTTGTAACTAAACAGTAGAACCCCAGGAAGAGAAAGTGAAAAAAAGAGCAAAAAGAAACAGCTTGTGTGTATTTGGATTACTTGGTGATCTTTGGATTCTTTGTTATTGTATTTGAATGACTAAAATTAATCGGGTGGTTGTTTAAAAATTTATACAATGGCACAACCTCCAAGGGGGCAATTAAAAGTAGTTTTCCATTGATCCCCCTCTCATATTCGAACTCTATAGTAGGCTTCTCATAAGCCCAATTTTGTAAAATACCTGCCAGTCACTAAAGTTGCTAACAAATTGTTGATCAGTGGTAAAGGATATACATTGTCTATACAAATAGCGTTGAGCCCACGAAAATCAACACGAAGACATAATCCACCATCTTTTTTCTCGCAAAATAAAACAGGGGCAGCTATATGTGATTTCCTGGGTTAAATAAATCCACGCACCAAATTTTTATCTATATATTGTCTCATTTCCTCCATCTCTTTTGGAGTCATGGCATATATTTGTGGTTTTGGAAACTTTGCTCCAGGAATTAAATCAATTGCGCAATCAGTTGTTCTGTGTGGTGGTAATGTTTCACAGTCCTTTTCACTAAACACATCTGCTAGGTCTTTATATTCCTCTGGATAACATAGTTCTTCAGAATCATCTATAGCTGTTACAACTTCCCTATTATTTACATATGGAGGGGACATAGGGCCAACTGCAACTCATAACTTCCTAAAACCGTCTTCCCACCATATCATGGGCTTCCATTTGTCTAACCATACTATACCTAAAATTACTGCCTCTCTCATCTGTGGTACTACAATAAATCGTAAAGACTCCCAAAGACTCCCTATCTCTAGTTTGATAGGGATTGTCATTATTGTAGCAGGACTCCCACCAAATAATGAACCATCCACTTGTTCAAAATGCATAGGTTTGGGCAGTTCTTCCACTGCTAACTGTAATTCATTGACCACTTTTTTACTAATTAAACATCTAGTACATTCAGTGTCGATTAATGCTCCATACTGACCCCTCAATTTGCTTGTTAGATTTTCCAATACTACTGGTATAACAAATGGTCACACAGGATTACTCACTAAATCATCCTCATCCGGACTGTCATCTCCACTATCGTATAAACCCGAGATTACCTCAATACAATGTGTCTAGAGACAAAGTTATTCAGCCCATGATCTCTGTAGGACCATAAACCGAACAAATTCAGATGTTGACCATGAAAGAGATAACCAAAAAGGAATTAGAAGAGGCTACAAAAATGGATGTATGGATAAAAACAAATAATAGTGCCTGTTTACACAAAGATGGATTGTATTGGAGAGGGGATAAAATATATGTTCTATCAAATTGTAGGAAAAAGATATTATCCCAATGTCATGATGTAACGCAGGCTGGACACTTTTGATTTTTAAAAACACTACATTTGGTAAGGCAGCAGTTTTGGTGGCCACATATGAGATCAGACATTGAACAGTACCTTAAAGAATGCCACATTTGTGCTACTACGAAACCTCGAGTAGGAAAACCTTTAGGACTATTACAGACTGTATCGGATCCAAACCGGTCGTGGCAAGATATAGCCGTGGACTTTATTGTGGAGTTGTCCAGCAGTAGCGGATATACAGTAATCTGGACTATTATAGACTTGTTTTCAAAACAAGCTCACTTTATATCATGTAAAGGATTACCTTCAGCAACAAAATTAGCCAACCTGTTTATAAAACATGTATATAGATTACCTGGCACACCTAGGAGGATAATTTCAGATAGAGGTGTGTAATTCACAGCACGATTTTGGAGAGTGTTTGTATGCCTTTTAGGATGCTCTCAAGGTCTTAGCTCTGCATACCATCCCAGCACCAATGGTGCTTCTGAAAAAGCTAATGCGATGATTGAAAGGTATTTGAGATCATATACATCTTATCAAGAGTGAGAATGGGCTGATTTACTTCCATTTGCTGAAGTAGCATATAATAATATATAATAATGCTATAATAAGCATATAATAATGCTATACATGAAATCACAGGATATAGCCCATTCCAGGTAGAATTTGTGCCAATCCCTGATTTACAATGTGATGAACAACAACCCATAAATGTCCAAATGTGGTTGAAAAAAGTTCAGGATAGTTGGGATAAAGTAAAAGAGACTCTCAATAAAACAGTACTAGAATATAAACATCGAGCAGACAAGAAAAGAAAAGAGTATAAAGCATTCAAACCTGGAGATCATGTTTACCTACCCACTAAATATATAAAATTACACCTAAATAGTCGAAAATTGGGACCAAAACATATTGGACCTTTCCAAATTACGAAAGTGATAAACCCTGTAACTGTAAAACTTAAATTGCCACCACGGTTATATTGAATACATCTTGTATTTCATGCTAGTTTACTTAAGCCTGTAGAACACATTGATGTACCTCAACTTGAGGAATCTGTAATAGCTAAAGATGTAACCCATGCTGAAATTGATAAAATTCTAGATTTGCAGATATGTAGAAAAGTGTTACAATACTTAGTGAGATGGAAAGATATCCTGAAACAGAAGCAACCTGGGTGAAAGTAGCAGATGTGTGTGCAAATAGACTGATAATGAAATTTCATACCAAATATCCCGATAAACCTGGACCACAAGTAGAGACATAATTAGTGATATAATGTATATTGTTTAATAGACTGGTTCCTGGTAGAGGGGGACGCATGTCGCAACTACACAACACATGCATTTGCATCAAAGCCACAGTGACCTGAAGTTCATCAGAATAAACTCTGTATCATAATAATATGCACGGTCTTTGTAAAATGCTGTGAGGTGAAGCTCTATGCATTAACCACGATTCATGTGATTGAGTTCATACAAATAATTATCATTAAAAATGGTAATCATGGGTAATAAGGGTAATCAGGGGTAATGAAGGGAAATTATAAATATCGAGTCCCAGGAAACTTGGGTTAGATCCAACTTTATTTTGTTTGCTTAGCTATTATCTCCAACTCCTTGCAGAGGAAAGAATAAACAATAAGCTTTTGTGTTACGAAATACTGAAATGAAGAGTGTCTTATTTTCTCCCTGCATTTGTGCCAAAGAGTAGCTGAGATGTAGCTTATACATTTTGGACTTGCTTTGCAAGGGGGGAAGCTATTATTGTTGCAATAGATTTGTCAGTGTTCAACTAGGGGGGTAATATATGTTTTTGTATTTTTTTTTAATTTACATTTTAAAAGTATTTTTGGTTTAGTTTTGTTTTGTCTGTTTTTTATTTTTTATTTTAATCTTTTGAATAAAAAAAAGCTACCTGCTGAAGGGGTGCAGGCAGCGCCCCCTCTCAATGCAGAAGGGAACTGCAACTCTGAGAAAAGACTCAAATCACTTTGAACCCTGCGGCTTGTACAACGAGGCTTAAATATAGATTTTTCTTTGCTAACTGCCATCAGGGGGAGCAAAAACGTAATAGACACAAGAGGTCAATGCAAAGAAGACGCTACCGGTAGTTTTTGGTGCGCTCAATGCAAGCAGCACGACATGCATGAACGCAAAATATTTTTCACACCCTCATCATGGAAAGTACACGAAGAAAAGTATATGTTGCAGCTTTTAAGTTGAAAGCAATTGCTCTGTCTATCCAGGAAGCAAATAGAGCTGCTGCATGTAAGCTTGGCGTTAATGAATCAATGATGAGACGTTGGAGACGGCAGCGTGAAGAACTGATTCAATGCCAAAGGACAACAAAGGCTTTCAGAGGTCATTAAAGCAGATGGCCTAAACTTTAAAATGTTCTTGAGGACTGGGTGAACACACAGAGAGCAGAGGGCCATGGTGTATCCAATGTGCAGATCCGACTGAAAGCTAAAACAATCGCCAGCGACATGGGTACTGAAGATTTTAAAGGTGGACTGTCATGGTGTTGTAGATTTATGAGATGAAAAGATCTGTCCATCAGGGTGCAGACGACTGTGTGTCAACAACTCCCTTCTGACTACGAGGAAAAAGTTGCAAACTTCCACAAATTTATTGAAACAAAACTAGCCAAGAATTCCATCGGACCAGACAACATCATAAATATGAAGTACCTTTAACATTTGACCTGCCTCTAACTAGAACTGTTAATAAGACAGGAGCGTCATCCATTATGATGAAAACAACTGGCCATGAGAGAATGCATTTCACGTGTGTTTTGAGCTGCACCGCATCCGAACTGAAACTTCCACTGATGGTGATTTTTAAGCAGATGACTATGCCAAAAGAAAAACTCCTGAAAGGCATAGTCGTTAAAGTTAACAAAAAAGAGTGGATGACAGAAAGCCTAATGACTGAATGGCTGACGGAGTGCTACAGTAAGTGCCTGGGAGGATTTTTTTAACCGGAAAAAAAATCATTGCTTGTTTTGGACAGTATGATGGCCCATATAACAGATTCTGTGAAAGCAGCCATCAAGAGAACAAACTCAATTCCAGCTGTGATTCCTGGAGGTACAACTAAGTTTTTGCAGCCACTTGACATCAGTGTGAATCGTGCATTTAAAGCGGCACTCCGAGGTGAGTGGGAGGCTTGGATGACCAGCGGCAAGAAATCATTCACAAAAACTGGCCGCATGCAAAGAGCATTCTTTTCTGAGGTCTGCCAGTGAATCCTAACAGCGTGGAGTAGTGTGAAAGAATCCACGATCACCAAGGGGTTTTGAAAGGCTGGACTGCTGCGTGGACAGAACAGCACAACTTCATTGGTAACTGTGCTTCGAGATGAAAGTGACACTGAGAGCGACACCGACAGAGAGACTGAAAAGGTGTGTGACGGAGATGTTCTGAGGCTCTTCAACTCCGACACTGAAGATGACTTCAGTGGTTTCAGTACACAGGAGGAGGATGAATAAAAACATTAAAGACTTTTCTGTTTTGTTCGTTCAGCCGTTTTACTGCCGTGTTACAGGCACTGTTTGGAAACAATTAAGTATGTAAATAAACATTTACAAAATCTTTCTGTGTAAATATCTCATTTCACAACGTATATATCTGCGGCTTATAGTCTGGTGCGGCTAATATATGTAAGAATATTTTTTTCTTTTAAAATTTAGTGGGTGCGGCTTATATTCCAATGCGTTCTATAGTCCGGAAAATACGGTAATCTTTCTAAGAAGCTGCAAAGGAAGTGATTTCTATATTAAACATGGAGGCTTTTTAATAATAAATTATGTATAGATTCGGCTTGGGAAATTTATATCCAGTCATATCAGTTCACTGGATGGTCATAAGATTGTTTTGTAAGCATATTTCTTGATTATGTTGCTCTGGAGGCTTTAATGATGGACTGAGTTAACATAGTGAAATTCCCTGACATTTATATAATTTACAACTTGTTCTGAAAATAGGAATGCTGTCACATTTCACTACTATTTTATTTCAGTAATGTGTAATATTTTGTAAACATTTTAATCCAATACATATACAAAAGAACTCTAAGATTTTATATATATATATACACATACATATACATATATATATATATATATATATATATATATATATATATATATATATATATATATATATACATATATACATATATACATATACACATATACACATATACATATATACATATAATATATATATATATATATATATATATATATATATATATATATATATATATATATATATATATATATATATATCCTTTGCAATAATCCCATAAGTTGCATTAAAAGGAAAGTAAGTAATTGGCAAGAGCCAAGAGAATGTTGAAAAACAATATACAAGCTGGATTTATGTATGGTGCTGAACCATGACATACATGATTTGTTTTGACTTTGGTTTGGTGTATGAAAACTGAACCCATGTGGTTTCAAAATATTCAACACTCCATTGTTACATCATGCAACAAAACACAGGTGGACAACCTATGTCTCATATGCTGGTTCCCAACATCCTGAAATTGTTATTTGTTGAAGTTTGGGGTTGTGTTAAGGATCAATATGGAAATAATTTAGGACAAAAACAAAATCCCCCCCCCCGCAACTCTCTCTTAAAATTTGACCAAAAAAGTATCCAAAGGCATGTCAAAGAATTTTGTAATTACTCCCATTCCTCATTCAATATAATTCAATTCATTTGACTTATGATCACAATTAAGCCCAAAATTTATGTTAAGTGAGAAATTTGTTAAGTTTGTTTTGCCCCATTTGACAACTTTTCTTGCCATGTTTGTTAAGTGAATCACTGAAGTTGTTAAATTAGTAATATGGTTGTTAGGTGAATTTCCCATTGACTTGGCTTGTCAAAAGATCGCAAAAGCAAGACCACATGACCCTGGGACATTGCAACCATCATAAATATGAACCAGCTATCAAGCATCCAAATGTAAATCACATGATTATGGGGATACTGTAGTGTGAAAAATGATCATAGGTCACTTCTTTCAATGTTGTTGTAACTTCAAATGGTCACTAAATGAACTGCTGTAAGTCAAAGACTACCTTTAGTGTCTTAGCCTTTAAAAGAGCTGAATTCAACAAACTTAAAAGAGAGACTGGGGAGGATTCCATGGAAAACAAGGAAGGAGTCTGGAAAACAGCTCATGAAGCTTGGAAAACTCTGAAAAATGTGATTATAAAATCCCAGTCCACCACAATGCCACTAAAAAAGAAAAATAAGAAACCCAAGAAGAAACCAGATGGCTGCATAAAGAACATTCTGATAAACTGAAAGTTAAAAATGGAAAGTTGGAATTTTCACAAAATGGAACTTTCACTACATGAAAGTTGTCAAATACCGTGGCCCAAGGATGGCCTCTTGAGGACGGACAGACACCAACGCTTCCTTCAGGGCAGTTAGTACTACCCCTTCTAGTGAAGAGGCATTAATCACAGCTTGAGCCCAACCCACTCCCAGCCAAGACTGGCATCGATCCAGAACATAGGTGCCAAGTTCACAGCCTTAAGGACCACTTTCTCAAGAGCAACTGGCTCTAACTCCTCCCAGATAACAAGGTTCAGATGCATATCCATCATCTCTCCCCAGCCAGATTCTATGTCCAAGCAAAGTCAAGTAGCTTCCTCTGATAGATGCCAGGAATATTTTTCACAGCAATCCTGCCAAGGGCATCCTTGCTCCTTCTCAACTAGGATGGAACATGCTTACCCAAAACAGAGCTGCTGGTAAACTACCTGAAATATAATAAGGCAAAGTAATTTTATTTCATCGTTTTATTGCCACAAGCTAAGCCCAATACAGGTATTGCCATAAGGTAGTGCTGGGTGTCAATCTTGTTCTTTGTCTTCCTCCATCACCGCTCTAGGCGTCTCTTATATCTCCTCAGCTCTCTGAGCCACTTGATAAACTATGGGGTTCCATAAGATCCACATACACAGCATTATTAGATCCATTCATCACCTGCTCTACCAAGTTGTGATTTTTCAAGTAAACTGATGTTACTGAATACATTTGGCAATAGTGATCAAGTTTCTAACAGGCACAGGAACTGATCTAACAAGTCTTTCAAGCAACAAAGAAGAACAAGCCTGCTGTTTCTATCTAGGTAACCTAGCACTTGAAATTGTCAATACAACACGTTTATTCACCACACATGTAAGTTGTCAAGCTACAAGAAAATTTATTAGAAACAAGTTGAGGTCTTCTAAAATAAGTAGTTGGAAGGGTTATTCTCTTTCTTTCTCAGGACACTGAAAATAGGATTCAAGTAAGGCTGTGGCTGAGATTAACTGTTACTGCTATTCTGGCCTCAAGAAATTTTGACAGTAAGTAAAGCTCAATATTACATATATGTGCTGTGCTTAGTTTCTGAACAACAAAGCATATCTTATTTCTCGGAAGAAAGCTTTGATTTTATTATACACATTTTGTCATTCTGTAAGAATTCAAGTGACTTCAGGGTTAAACATATTTCAAATAGTTACAATAATGTATGGGAGGGGGAGGTTCATAGGTAACTTCCCATTTAATTGGATTCAGAGGCGGAAGGAGAGACTACTTAATGTTTTTGCCAGCTTTTATCTGCTCAATTTAGGAGGAAAAGTTGTAAGTTACCAATATTTTTCCACCAAATGAAAAACATACAAATGCAACTTATCAAGATGTTGAAATCAGTCAAATGATGGGATATATTACATAGTGAGTTACTACAGAAGTCCCTGTGGGGCAGAGAGGTCACAGTTTCTTTCCCACTATCATAGTCTAATAATACTGTATATTTGAGAGAATAAGGAATAAGGAAGCTCTGGGATCTCTTAATGGAGCCAGAACTCTTGCTGAGAAAATAGCATAAGGAATTCCAGAAGTAGCACTGTATCTTAAAAGAGCAGCATGCTATCCCAAAGCCTTAATTGGTTCAAAACAGAACAAAAAGTAAAATGTTAGGCATTGAAAGTAGAATCCCTTTCTTTCTTATTCTTCAGAGAATACCTAAATGGCAAAATGTCTTTTTGATAAAGACTGTATTTCTTAATTGGCACCATAATTTATTGTGTTTCTTTTCAGCAAATTTATTTAAGTTGAAAGAGCTTCTGTAATTACTGTAGTAAAAAGGAGATGTGAGGAAATCACCATCCACCACACCAGGGATGTCAAACTCAATTTCATTGAGGGCTGTGTCAGGGCTGAGGTTGACCTGTGGGGGGGGGCATGGCCAACTGGATGAGGGTGGCCAACTGGGTGGGCATGGCCAGCTTGACAGCACTCCCCAAACAGCTGGTATGTTTCCTCTTTGCATTGGGTAGACTGGGCCAAAGCGACGCAGGCCCAGTGTTTCCTCTTTGTATTGACGAGACTGGGCCTAAGTGATGCGAGCCAGCTCCTTACATTTTCCAGGACGGCCCCATGGGCAGGATCCAACCACATACCAAGCTGGATCCAGCCTGTGGGTCTTGACACCCCTCACCACAACACAACACACATACACGCACACCAGCCAATTTTATACAGTTTCAATGAATGCAACTTGCAGAAAATGTAGGTCTAACAGCGATAGGAAAAAGGCAACCAAAAATTTGATGTTGACTTCTAGCCTAGATATCTCAATTCTGGATCCAGGAGATTCTTCAACAGCCTTGATTCTGGGGATGTAGAAGGAAGGTAGAAATAATTGTAAGAGAAAAATGCAGGATAGGGAAGCAAAACACTAGCAGAGTTTTTTGACCACCATGATCACCAACTAGCAGTCATAAGACATGATAAAAAAAATCTTAATCTCATAACATAAGGACAAATTCAACTACAGTTTCAGATGGGAAACTGTGGGTGTTCTAGACCAAACTAAATACAAAAATACTAGGGAATTCCTGGAAGCTTGACATTTCAGAATAGTTAGTCAGCCATCATTCGATAAAAGTTCCCCTTGCACATACATGCTAGTCGTTTCCTGCTCTGGGTGTGTGTGCTCATTTCCATTACAAAGCTGAAGAGCCAGCACTGTCTGAAGATATCTCCGTGGTCATGTGGCCAGCACGTCTAAATGCCAAAGGCACATGGAATGCTGTTACCTTCCCACCAAAGTGGTCCCTATTTTTCCACTTGCATTTTTACATACTTTCAAACTGCTAGGTTGGCAGAAACTGGGACAAATAACGGGACCTCACTCCATTACACGGTGCTAGGGATTCAGATCACCGAACTGCCGACCTTTCTGATTGATAAGCTCAGTGTCTTAGCCACTGAGCCACCATGTCCCTTCAGCCATCAATAGTCACATAGAAATAAACCACATTTATACACCATTCAAAAAGACTAAGCTAAAAAAACTAAGAAGGCTTGAACACAAGCTCTCCAGCAGTCAATATCCAGATAAGTGGGGATTAGCACCAGACAATCAAGCAGGAACCAATACCATAATCAAGGAACCACTAGGAAGAAAAAAAGCATCCTTACTAATACTGTTAGGGGAATCTGCTGTATATAAACAGGGAGTAAACCCACTAGCAGTATGATTTAACCTAATTGGTAATGAAATATCTGCAAGCTCAAAAACCAAGCTCAGAGAGCACCAAGGACTCCACAATATGTAATCCATCCTGTGCTTTTCAGTATGCATCTATACCCAAAGGTGCAACACAAGGAGGGAGCAGAAACACCCACACTCTTTACTACACTACACAGAATACAAATGCCTCTTAGAGGACACAGCTGGTGAAAAGATTGGGGAAAAATCCTTCCTTTCTATTGACATAACAGTCTCACATTCAGACCCAAATCTAACCATTTTAAAAAATAACATTATAGCCGGGAAAGGCTGAAAAAATTCAAGGTGAAGTTTTTAGAGTTTTATTGGGATAGATATATTGGGACAAGTGTACTATGCTGCACAAGTACACAGCTGATTTAAAGACTTGCAAGTGGCTGCTATGCTCTTGGCACATGGTCCAAACAAAACCAATGTTTTGTAAACGAATGTGAAATGCCTCACAGCTCCAGGATATATGTTAAAATACAAAGTATAGTAATTTATATTTCTTCACTTCCATGGAAATGGTCAATTACATAAAGTCTAGGGTTCTCTAAAAACCCCTTCATTAATATAAAAACAGAAACTGTTCTTAGCTTCTTCTCATATGGAGTTCAATATATGGTTGGTTTGAATTTGTAATGTAGATGTGATTTTAATTTCAAAACTTCTAAACAAACAGGGAAATAACTATTCGGAATTTCTTCTCTGTGTTTCAGGACTGTCAGCTTTCAAGGTTTTCACACATAATGGACTTAGAAACAATACCATTTTGCCAAGAATACCTAACACAAAGAGGTACAATAGTGAAGCCATATTACTGGCTAACAATGAGCCAAAATTGTACTAAATGTCCTTATCACATACAAACAGGGGAAGCAGCACGAGTTTCTTACACAGAATTTCAAAAGGCTTTTGGATTCCCATATGGGCCAATGGATTACCAAAATAAACACCTTCTCTTTTATGAGTTGAGAGATGTATCAGGTAAATTAATTCAAAAGGGCCAAGTTACAAACTGTGAAGAATATAACATCCATCCAGAAGCAATGCTATTTGAAACGGATGGTTATCTAGACTCAGTTGTACACAATTGGGGGAACATTGCATATATATTTCTTTATTCAAATTATTCTCCTTGTAATGAGGCAGAGCATGGGTGCATAAGCAAAATTTACAGTTTTTTAATGAAGCATCAAGACATCACGCTCTGCATTTATTTCTCACAGCTGTATCACACAGAGGAGGATTTCCCCATGTCCACCTGGAATTGTGAAGCCTTGCAGAGTCTTGCCAGCATGTGGCCTCAGGTGACACTGAATCCCCTCTGTGGTGGACTTTGGCATTCCCTCCTCTATAATTTTGTGAGTTCTATGCCACAAGCAAGATTCTACCAGCCAATTTTGCCTATAAGAACCCTGGCTGACAAAAAAAATGCAACACAAATTCGCAGTATAACAGGAATGAAATTGCCTTTTGTTAACACCTGGTCTCAGCCAATTTATGGAACTTCAAGCGCTGCACCAAGTTTGCAAAACTATTACTTATCAACTTCAAACTACCCAGCAGAACTGACAAGTAACAGATTGCCACCAAAGGGAATGCCATCATTTCATTTCACGCCTCCTATTAATACTTTGCCACCTTTATACAAGAAACCTAGAAACATTGTCAGACATGTAAACATGCCAAATGAGTCATTAAGCGAATCAATACCAAAGGAAAGATCTTTTCAGAGGGGAAAAACATTACCTTTCAAACAAATCTACAGAGCTTGAAGGTTATAGAATGAAAAAGGATTAAATTCACATCATATAAAATCAGAATGCAGGACTGGGCAATTCATAGGAAGGAGTAGATAAAGCAATGAGTTAAGAGTACTGAGAAGAACATGAACATTTCCCCCCCATATGTAATTTGTATATTGGAAAAAGACATGGAATATCACTGCCTGCAGCTGAAGAGAAGATGGCAAAGAAATCTTTTGATTTTTCCTCCAGAGCCATTTACAGTAACAGCAACAAAGCAATGGGCAACTGTGAAGGCTGTTTCTCAAATTGATACATATTTAAGTGACTACTTACCTAAAATCAGAGTGAAGATCCCCTTCCCCTCCCCATCTGAGAAATCAACCTTGCCATACCACAATGAAGCTATGAAAAATAACAATCAGACGTTCTAATGTACAAAGATTTATTTTGATTCTAAAGATAAGAGTTTATGTGGTGCAATTTTGTAACATTCTTACTTTCAATGCCTATGAAAATTCTGCTTGGAAAAAAAAGTTTTACTTTTGATTCAGGCAGCTGTCACCAGTTGGGACAATAACCTTGTTTTCAATTTCAATAGAACATTTCTTTCAGACCAAAGATATCATTGATGTTATGTTGATGGATACATTAAAATAAAATGGGCAGAACTAAGACAAAAACATAGCTGAGGGCAACTCTCTCAAAAAAGGGGATAAGACGGTGTTGGAAGAAATATCCTTCTGGGTTCAGTTCGAAGTAGGGAAAAAGACAATGGAAACAAGGAGGCTGTTAGGAAAGATGGTTTAATGGTGGACAGCAGGACCACATGGCTTGAAGATCCAAAGAAGGATGATCACATGCTCCAAGGTGAAGGAAAAGAGAAGGAAGGACTGATATGCTGAGAGTGCCTGGGTTTTATAACCTTTGTTGGGATTTGAATTGAAGCTTGTATTCTGATTGGTTGTCAGATTCCCATGGGGCCATGCAGGGGCAACTCTGTAGGCTGTCCTGTGTTCCAGGCGTGGTTGAGCCTTGCTGGATGATGATGCACTGAAAGGGCTTTTGAGCAATTGGTATGGTTTTACCTGGAGATCTTTGTTTTGTAAAGTATTCTGGCCCAGGCCTTAATGGCCCACCCATTAACAAAGGTGGGGGTGAGCTTCTGCTTCTGTTTCTACTCTTGAGTTTCTACTATTTTTAGGGGAAATATTCTGCCTTTTTAATATTTCCTAGGATATTTCAATTTTCTAGGGGAGGGTTGGATGCTAACTTCCTACAACAGGAAAAAAATTGTATGGCTCAAGAGTTTTTAATGTGTGTTGTAAATTTGCCATCTTTCTGGCACAGCTATAATTGATTATGACCTGGGTAATACTTTTTTCTATTGCTTTTTGTTTTCTGGTCATGGACTGCAATTAAAAATTAAAAACTGAACATCTTTGTGAAAAAAATATTGTGCATGGCATATTCCTATATAGAACCTCACATAATTATTTGTCAAAATGCATTTTTGGGTGATCAACAATGCTACAGTAAAATGGCTTTCTAGCTTCCATTAACCAGTGTTAACTTGTAAAATGGCTTGTGAAAGTTTCTGTAAAACTGAAATCTACACAAACACTCTACTACATCAGAAATAAACAAAATGAGAGGAAAATCCTGCTTGAAACAAATTTTGGCAGCAGCAGAAGTGGCTGCTCTTGAAATTCCATCAAGTTCCATGGGACTGATCCACAAGCCATGTGAATTAAAGCACGATGATAACTTAACCTCTTTTCTTTTAAAGTATTTTTTATAAATTATTCTTTGCTTCCATAAACTGTTCCACCATTGCGTTGTGAACTAATTTTGATCATAATAAAAGACAACTGAGAAATGGATTAAACAAAGTATCAGTGAAGCCAACAACCATGCTCATCTTAAATTAGTGTTTGTTAATTCTTCTCTTTTCATAAATGCATTGAACTTTAGAAAATAGGCCAATTTATGTTTGGTTAAGTTTAACCCAGTACATAAAAAACTCTAACAAATAGTTGGGGGGAAATTATATTTTTAAGATGTTACAATATTTTTAATTTGATAAATCCAGGTGTTAAGTCTGGGCAGTGGGTCACAAGGAGAGACGAGACTCGAAATAGGATACCAGATTGGTTTTAGGAAACCAGATACTGAGACAAAAAACTCCCAGCCGAGGCAGCTCCTTTTATAGAGCTGGCTGCGGCTAGGCAGCCTATGACATGCATTTGAGCTTACCCGATCGCAGCAGCCGAATAAGAACCAATCAGAACGTTTAGTTTTGTCCAATCACGGCCCGGCTTTTCCGGACCAATAGGAATGCAGACCTACAAGCCTGCTAGTATGGAACACCCCTCCCCTCTTGGTTCCGTCCAAGGGGCGGGGTAACGTAATCACGCAAGTAGGCGGGTCTTTGTACCTGCCTACTAGACTTGCACAGTTCACAGTGTCTCTGTTCACCATCGGGTTCGGGCGGGCTCTGCGTCACTCTCAAGCTGCAAGATGGAACTGCCTGGAAGGGTGAGCTGGTCCTCTGGCGGAGACTCCCACCTGGTGATTCCAGGTCGGTTGAGTCGTTTGCTCTGCTGCTCCCGCCTGGGCTCTCTGGGCTGGTGGAGCTTGTCTGGCCGCTGCTTCCAGGCGAAGTGCCCGTCTGCCACGACTCCCTTCTGGCTGGTAAGTATTGTTGGTTTTTGTTTAATGTCTGTGGGGGGTGTTCTACTTGTACAGATGTTCGTTCATTTTCTGAACTTGAGGTTCCCCCCCCCCTCTGATTTCTTGGTTATAGTCTATGAGGGGGGAAGCGGCCAGCCTGGATCTTAGCTGGTCAATGTGACGTTTCCACGACCTCCCATTGGTGGTCTCGAGTTGGTAGGAGCGGGAGCCTGTGACTTGGGTGATTTTTCCAGGGATCCAAAGTGGGTCCCCTGTAAAATTTTTGGCAAATACAATGTCTCCTACCTTGAAGGCGGGGTGCTTGCTACTGGAACCAAGGGGTTTTTCTGGAGTGTAAGCAGGGTGCAGGTGGTCTAGAAGTGACCTGAGTCTTCTGCCCATTAATAGCTGTGCTGGGCTCTTGCTGGTGGTGGTATTTGGTGTGATATGTTGTAGGAGAAGCATCCTGGTGATCTTCTCATGGATGTTGTCATGTTCCATTTTGTGCAGTTTTTTTTGTAAATTGAACCATGCGTTCAGCTCTACCATTCACCGCCGGGTGAGCTGGCGATGTCAATGCGTGTCGGATGCCGCGGTCTGCCAAGTATTGTTCAAAAGCCAAGGCGGTAAATTGTGGCCCATTGTCAGAAACAATAACATCTGGCAGACCATGCGTTGCGAAAAGTCTATTTAATTTCTTGATGACAGCTTCTGTGGTGGTTGTCTTCATTGTGCTCACCTCGAGCCAATTTGAATAAGTGTCAACAGTGATTAAGAAGGTGTGCCCCTTGGTTGGCTCTGCGAAGTCAATATGGATGCGCAACCAAGGGCCTCTGGGTGTTTCCCATTCAATATGGATGCGTAACCAAGGGCCTCTGGGTGTTTCCCATTCTAATGGTGGGGCCTTAGGGGGAGCCGAGCAAATCTCTTGGCATCTGTTACAAGCAGCGAGCCAGGTTTCAATTTGCTTGTCCATGCCTGGCCACCAAGCGCAGCTCCTGGCCAGGGCTTTCATGCACACAATACCAGGGTGCCCGTCATGCAGCAAGTCTAAAACTTTTTTCTGTAGTGTCTCTGGTATTACTACCCGATCTCCCCACAACACGCAACCTTTTTGCGAAAAGAGTTCAGTTTGCTGGTTTTTAAATGGTTTAAAAAGTCCGTTTGGCTCGGTTTCTGGCCATCCCCTCTCCACCCAGCTGAGAACTCACGCCAAGCGTCTGTCCTTCCTAGTTTCGTGGGCGATGTCTTGCGCGGTTACTGGTGGCATGGGGATCGTTTCAATTTGGAAGACTGATAATGTGGGTGCTGGGTCCTCTTGCAAGTCTGGCAAGGGGGAGTGGCTTAAGGCGTCGGCGTGTGGGATTGTCTTGCCAGGGCAATGTATCAATTTGTAATTATAAGCAGCAAGAAATTCAGACCATCTAGTCATTCTAGGTGACAAGATGTGTGGAGTGGGCTTGTCACCCGCCAATATGCCAAGTAGGGGCTTATGGTCTGTAATAATGGAAAATGTCCTACCATAAATGTATTCGTGGAATCTCTTTACTGCTGAAACGATGGCAAGGGCTTCTTTGTCCAGCTGGCTATAGTTCCTCTCTGGCTTGGACAATGTTCTGGAAAAGAATGCAATGGGGGCTTCCGTTCCATTTGGTAAAATGTGGCTCAGGATGGCGCCAACCCCAAATGGTGATGCATCGCAAGTAACAGTCAGAGGTAGCGTTTCATTATATTGCATGAGGACTGCGTCTGAACTCAAAAGGTTTTTTATCTGGTGAAAAGCGTGCTCTTCTCGCCATTCCCATATCCAGGAAGCCTTTTTATCAAGGAGCCTATGCAGAGGTTCTGCGACAGTCACTTTCTGGGGTAGAAAAATGTTATAAAAATTAATGAGTCCGAGGAAGGCTTGGAGGTCCGTTTTGTTCTTTGGTCTGGGGGCATTTTTGATGGCTTTCAATTTTTTATCTGTGGGGTGAATTCCTTGTTTGTCAAGGAGGTAGCCAAGAAATTCAACCCTTTCAGTGCATAATTGGCACTTTTCCTTTTTCATCTTGAAGCCAATGTCTTTGAATTTCTGTAGGACCGTCCTCAGTTGTTTTTTGGTAGGGGCTGCTACCAGAATGTCATCGAAATAGGGCACGACTACTTTAATTCCCTGCAACAATCTCTCCATTAGACTTTGAAAAATGCCCGGTGCGACGCTGACCCCAAACTGGAGCCGGTTACATTTGAATGCCCCTCTATGTGTCACTATTGTTTGGGCTTCTGCAGTTTCAGCATCGACTGGCAGTTGTTGATAAGCTTGAGCCAGGTCGAGCTTTGCAAAGATCTTGCCATCCCCTAGTGAGTGCAGGAGATGTTGGATTACTGGCACCGGGTAGGCGCTCTGCTGCAATGCGTGGTTGAGGGTGGCCTTGTAGTCACCACAAATTCTCAGGGAGCCATCGGGTTTGATGGGGGTGACAATTGGGGTCTCCCAACAGGCATGATCGATGGCTTCTAACACGCCTTGCGCTATTAGTTTGTCTAATTGTTCATCTATTTTAGGCTTGAGTGCAAAAGGCACTCGGCGCAGCTTGAGACAGATGGGAGCGATGTCAGGGCTGAGATTAAAGGAGATAGGGACCCCTTGTACTTGCCTAGATGTTCACTGAAGACTTCTTGGAAGTCCTGGATGAGCGTTTCTTCCCAGTTTCCGTCTTCTGTGTGGTGGATGCCTGCCATCTCGATCCCCAACGGGGCGAACCACTGCAACCCGAGTAGGCTGGGTCTGTCTATATCGACGATTGTGAGTGGTAGAATGGTGGCGTGGTTTCTGAAAGAGACTTGAAAATGTCCAGTGCCAACGACCGGAATGCGATTACCTTGATAGTCTCTTAATATTAGCTTCTGGTCGCTAAGCTCTTGGCGGTGGATGCTGGGAATTAGTCTTTTGATGGTCCTCCAGGAGACCATAGAGAGGGAGGAACTGGAGTCTACCTCCATGGTGCAAGGCTGATTCTCGATGTTGACCTCTACACGTATCTTTTGTGCGTCTATTGATGAAGCATGGCCGATGGTGACTGTTTGGTGCATCTCTTCCTTCTGAGTGCCTCCACGAACTTCCTGGGTCAGCTGTCCCGGTTCCATCGGCTGTCATTATGGCAGTCCCGGTTTATGGTGGGGGTGCCATCTCTTCTTCTTGGGCTGTTTCCCCGTCGTCGGGGGCTGGAATTTCATTTGTTATGGCATACTTTGGCAATATGCCCTCGTTTTTCGCAAAAACGGCAAACAGCGTCCAGGAACTTGCATTCGGAACGCGGCCGGCACATTGGTAACTCGACTTACGACCATGCCGGTCTCGTCGCTCACGTTCCGACTGAAGTCTGTGAATTTCTTCCTCTTCGTTGTCAGAGGGGGATTCGATGTCGCTGTGGTGGGTGGATACTGTGTGTTTTTCTGCTGCGGTTGCCGTCTCGCTGGTGGGTTGGCGGTCATTTCCGTTTTAACGCCGCATTCGCGCCGCTGATTTATGGGTGGCCTTGGCTGCAGTGGCTTCGGCTACGGCGTCGGCGAGGGAGATGTCTCCTTTAGCCATCAATCTGCTTCAGAGAGCTGGGTCTTTCAGGCCGAGGACGACTCGGTTACGCATGGCCTTGTCTAGATTGGCGAATCCGCACAAGCCTCCTAGGTCCCTCAGGTCGGCTACGAACTCTCCAACGCTCTCGCCCTCGCACTGATCCCTCTGGTAAAAGTCATGCTGACGGGTGAGAATTGGCACCGCCGGGGCGTAGTGGTTCCAGAGGATGGGAGCTAGGGTATCCCAATCCATGGTCTTGATGTCTGTTGGCTTTGCGAGCGCCTTGGCCATTTTAAAAACGGCGGGTCCGCAGTGTGTTAGAAAAACTGCTCGCTTCTTGCTGCCAGTGGTGTCCTTCAGGTTGTTTGATTCCAAGAATATTTGGAAACGATCAATGTAGGACTCCCAGTCCTCGCTGGCCGGATTGAATGGTGTGGGTGACACGGCGCTGCTGGCCATCTCGCAGGTCTATGCGCTCTCTGCCACGTGCTAGTCAGCTCTGTTGTCTCAGTATCCCACCCTCATCGCCAGTGTTAAGTCTGGGCGGTGGATCCCAAGGAGAGACTCGATTCGAAATAGTGACAACAGCTCTTTGTTAGGAAACCAGATACTGAGACAAAAAACTCCCAGCCGAGGCAGCTCCTTTTATAGAGCTGGCTGTGGCTAGGCAGCCTATGACATGCATTTGAGCTTGCCGCGCTTGGTTTTACCCAATTGCGGCAGCCAAATAAGAACCAATCAGAACGCTTAGTTTTGTCCAATCACGGCCCGGCTTTTCCGGACCAATAGGAATGCAGGCCTACAAGCCTGCTAGTATGGAACACCAGGAGTGGGCTGCTGGGGGTTCGCAAGGATTCAGGAGAGCCCCTAGTTGAGATTCTGTTCAGTTCGGAGAACCCCCAAATCCCACTCCTGGCTCACCCTGCCTCGCCCCTCCCAGGAGTCCCCACATGGCCCATTTTAGATGCAGGTAAGTGCAGGGCGCGTGTGGAGGCTCTGAGTGGGTGAAAAATGGGCCTCCCAGAAGTTTGGGAAGGTTGGAAATGGATTTGTTTCCAGCTTCCAGAGAGCCACCAGAGTCCAGGGAGGGCAAATACCACCCTCGCCATGGTGAAGGAGGCCTAGGCCACACCCATCATGGCCACACCTACCCAGCAAATGAGCAGAGAACCCTTTGCCAAATTTTTTGAAGCCCACTCCTGGCTAAATCATTCCAATTATCTTAATTTAGGAAAGGATGAACCAGTAATTTAAACAGAAGGAAACATAAATCATATGAAATCCTACACCCCCAATTTTATTTATATGTTCAATTAAATTTAATCCATTTGTTATCCCCTTAAATCACTATATATTTTTGCTATTCTTTTTAAATGGCAGGTTACAACCAGGATTTGGTGAAAAAGACATGCACATGTACATTTTTAATAGCAATAATAAAATGTAATGAGGGAATATTTTATGAGGACCCTCTGCCATTGAACTAAGAGGGCCAACCATGAAAAATATGTGGAAAGGCCTATTATCATTGCTTAAGAGATTCAACAGTATTTCTTGAGGATTTTCCCCATGCTGAACATTGGTGAATTACTTCCTGCAGAGTCTGGATGATTTCAATGTTTTTGTTCAAGACTGTTGTGGGAAAACTGGCTTGTTCCCCAGCTTCCTAGGATACAGGTCACTAGATACTTAGGAAAGTTGTGGCCAAGAAGTTCTTCTATGCCAAGGAAAACTTTTGTGGTGAGCAAAGATCTGCTGCTTCTCTCAAACACAGCCCAGATTTTACTGAGGCAAGAGTCCCCAGTTCTCCAACCTGCATTACCAAGATCACGGTTCCAAATATCACCCACACCTGCTCTATTGAAATGTCTTTGATCTGTCTGAAATATTGAAAGGATATGGCTTCCATCGCTATGGCACTTCACCGCAATCTTGCCATCACAAATCATGGAGCAACCCAGTGTCATTTATGCTCTAACCTCTACTGATTATGTCCCCCTCTGGGCATTCAAATATATTACAGGTAGGCCTGACAACCACAACTGGTACCATTGCTAAGCAGGGTAGTTAAGTGAGCCGTGCCCAATTTTATGACCATTTTTGCCATGGTTAAGCTAATAACCAGAGTTGTTAAATGAATCATGCAGTTGTTAAGAAAATATGGCCTATCTCATTGACTTTGCTTCTCAGAAGACAGCTAGGAAGGTCGCAATGGCAAACACATGATCCTGGGATGCTGCAACCATTGTAAATATGTTGGTTGCCAAGTGCCTGAATTCTGATCATGTGACATTGGGGATGCCGTGACGATCAGATGCGTAAGGACTAGTTGCAAGTCACCTTTTTCAGTGCCATTAAGTTCAAACGGCTGCTAAACCAATGATGCAAACTGAGGACTGTAGTGTTTTTTACTTGTATGACAGTATAACCCCTTTTAAAAATATTTAATATTTTAACTTTTGTGAGTCGTGGTGGGGCAGTGGTTAGAATGCAGTATTGCAAGCTACTTCTGCTGACTGCAATTTGGCAGATCGAATCCCACCAGGCTCAAGGTTGACTCAGCCTTCCATCCTTCCGAAGTCGGTAAAATGCTGACTCTATAAAACTGCTTGGGGCTGTAAAGCGGTATATAAATCTAAGTGATATTGCTTTGTAACCAGCATCTGTGAGAGAGGCAGCTGCATACATTTGACAAATAATGGGGGGCGGTACTATAAGGTAATTTCTTCCCTCCCATAGGATATACAACATGATAGGATGCTGTGAACTTCAGTCACTCAAGGAAGCTGTTTTCCTATCTAAAAAGTCTATTTTTATAGCAGGCCCTGTCGCTGGATCATCCGCTTCAATTTTCGTCATTAGTGGGATGGGGAGCTTTTTCCTCTTCGTTGACATTTCTTCAAGGACCGACAGGAACACCGTTCAGCTACAGTCCTACTCCATTTAACCACGGCGTACCTGAACCGCTCCTCCACTCAGCCCGTTTCTATGGAAACCGACCAACTTCTCCCCATCACACCACTGTAGGAAGACACGCTCGCCCATGACCCCCGCCCAAGAGTTCTGCGCATGAGCCACGGGAACCCTATCAGGGTGGGGTTGACACGGCTGCTCTGAAGGCGCGCCCAGTACTGTTCACCCAGAACCCAAAGCGGTACTGCGCGTGCGCAACAGCTACAATTAAAAAAAATCAGTAAACGAAACAAAAAAAATGGAGTAACCAATAAGGCGGCAAAAAAAAAAACACAACCCAACCCTCCTAAGTTGCGTTCTCCGCTTGCCGTACAAGGCGAGGAACGGCGCTGGCGGGCGTTGCGCAGGCGCGTTGCTGGCGTCCGCGGTTTCGCTACTTCCTTCTTCCGCTTTGGGTGGGAGCGTGCTGTGGGTGCCGCTTGTTTGCCGGACGGAGGTGGAGGCGGTGATGGCGAAGCACACGGTCTCCTCCGCGCGCTTCCGCCGCGTCGATGTGGACGAGTACGACGAGAACAAGTTCGTGGATGAGGAGGACGGCGGGGATGGGCAGGTGGGCCCGGACGAGGGCGAGGTGGACTCGTGCCTAAGACAATATCCTTCTGCTGCCTGGGCGGGCGGGCAGGCAGGGCACGTCATTCTCGGTGGGCTCTCCGCGAAAGATCACGGGCTGCGAGTGCAGATCCCCACAGCATTGGCAGTAGCGTCCTGGGTTTACGGCGACCACATCTGGCGACCCCAGGTGCACGACCTCTGGAGAGCAGCAAAGAAGCGCAGACATGGCTGGGTCTTTGCTGCACTCCAGGGACCCTCCGGATTTTTGCAGTCCGATTGAGATGGTCCCAATAGTGTCATTATGATCGTTGGGTGCTTCTTTTTTTTTAAGAGTTCCTTATCTATTTCGGTTTTATTCCTGAAATCCGAACTCTCAAAACGGACTTGAAAAGTTCGCTCAGTCCTTGCCTCGCCCTTGCAGTGTGAATGGGGCCGATGAATTAACAGAGCAAGGATCGCTGCTTGGAGCTTTTAATTTAGAGGCTACTTAAGAGTACACTGTTTTTACTTAGTAATTTAGGAATTAGTAATTTAGGATTAGTAACTTGGGAATTGCAAAATCTTTTGGATACTCTGCCTATTATTGGTCTGGAGATGCTGCGTCTGGGTTAGAGCAGTTCGTTATTTAACCCCAACTTCAATCGCCTGCAAATGTTTTGGTTCATCATCATAGGTTTTGCAAAAGAAAAGAAAGCTGTAATTAGAAAATCAAAAAAGCTGTTACTGTGTTTTAAATTACTACAGCCTCTAATTTTAACTACAGGTTTAGTGTAAATAAGGTTGCAGTAATTTAAATTAGATGTGGGTTGTTTCTAACATACTCCCAAGAAGTCCTGGAGTAAAGCAATTTTTGATTCTTTTTAAAATGAAAAATCATGCTGTTATTGGGAAGTATCATTTTTAAATAATGTTAATGTTTGTATAAACCTCTGTGTGGAATTTTGCTTTCCGCTTTCTGATAAGTTTCCCTACTGCTTGAGAAATAAATAATTGCTTGACATTAATTTTCAAATCTGATCTCAAATTGTTGAATTTGGATTTTTTCTTGGAGCTTACTATTGCACACATTTAATAGACTTAAGGTAATGAAATTAAGAGGAGTCTTGATTATAGTCCACCCGTTTCCTCTTCTCAGAAAAGGAAGTATATGGTTTCTGCAAGGGTTTTCTTTTTATAGAAACAGTTACATTTACAGTGCTTCTTAATACTATAAGAGATGTTACAAGTATATGTAGCAATAGAACTCCTTGGTATGTTATTTGAAAAGTATGTATTCTAGTATCGACATATTTCATTGTTTAATAACTGAGTTGCAGTTCTGTGGCATTTTGCTCGTTCAGATCTATGGATCTTGTTGCACTTCCAGTTAAAAACTGATAAGCCACCAAAATTTGTTTGACATCTCAGTAATATACTGTTTATTCATTATTCTGATACACTTGCCTAAATATGATGTTAAATTGATGCTACTTTTAGAATGGACAATAGAGCATTTTTCAAAGTATATCAACTTGCAATTTGAACAGAAAGCCACAAATTGACAAAAGAGCATTTGGCAAGCGGCTTTTCTATTAATTCCTGTCTCTTCTGTAGCATGAAATTTTTTAATAAATATAAGATAATTTGTTATATTTATCTTCTGCCTTTCCAATAAAGAAAAATGCAATTCATGATTGCCAACAAGTAATATTGGCTTGACTTTAATGTGAAATGATATTTTCTAGGAAATTAATATAATTTGTGCAGCAATTGAAACAGAATTTCTATTTTCTAAAAACCTCTTGTAATCACTCACCTCACATGGCTCTTACAGAAATTCCAGTTAATATGTCTGAAGCACTTCTAATACTTTAAATGTGATATATTATTAATAATAACATTGATTCTAAAGACTGGCAAGGTTCCCTTAACTGCTCTTCACAGGAAACATGATGGCAGCTTTACAGGCAGCTCTGAAGAATCCTCCAATTAATACAAAGAGTCAAGCTGTAAAGGTATGGTAACTGGATATTTTTTAAACTACAAAAATAGCCACTGGTTATTCTTCAGAATATTTTCATAAAGCATCCAAAGAAAACAGAGTTGACTTGTGGTTTTGCAGCCTTAATTTTAAGAAGAAAACCGAATAACAAGCAGGTTTAATGAGGCAGTCCTTGATTTAAAAGCACAATAGGAACTAGAAAATTGGCTGTTAAATAGTATGATCATTAAGTGAAGCATCACATGACCACAACCATTATATGACCTTTTACATTAATGAGATATGCAACCGTACCTTGAGGTTGCAGTCTTCCTTTTCCCCATTGACTTTGCTTGTTAGAAGCTGGCTGGGAAGGTTGGAAATTGCCATCATGGGATGCTCGCAACTGTTTTCTAAACGCACAATGGTTGCTGAATATGCAGATCACAGTTAAGTCACTATGGCAATTGTAAGTGTGAGGACCAGTTATAAGTCACTTTTTTGGCACCATTGTAACCTTAAATGGATGCTAAAGGTATGATTGTAAGTGGACCATCTGTACTAAGTAAGTCTATTTGAATCTGACTTAATGTAACATGACCATTAAAAAAATATTTTAGCATTAGCAGAAAACAGATACAGGTTCTCGTTTGTCTGTTTCTTAATTGTGTGTTGAGGTTCTCTATTTTTTATCTTTAAATATGTTTATTAAATTTAAATATAATTTAAATATTAAATAAAATAAATTTAAGTTTTAAATTTTGTATTCTTTAAGTTAATCTGATCTTGTTTTGCTTTATTTAAAAATACCTTCCAGCTTTGTGAGTTGATTTATGTGGAAGGATGGTAGTCTTGCTGATATAAATGACACTAATATGAATTGAATGTGTCATTTTCCTAGAATTACACATGTTGCTGATGTTGCTGACAATACCTACAGTGGAGATATGAACATTTTTAGCATTATAAATAATTTATAATAAAGCACATTAAAAATATAAGGGCCATAGTTAAGTGCAGTGAAGATATTACATAATAAATATATGCTTCCAGTTTGGAAATATAAATGATACTGCACTGTTAATTGCCAAGTAGGAAATAACTGCTTTCCCATTCTTGCTGCAAGAGCCATCTTAAGGAAGGAAGGGCCTTTCTGTCTGTATGCAATCTATGAACATGGGATTTCATACTGCAATCCTGTATGTACTTAGTGAAAGTCAATTAGATTATTGCAATGGTCTAATTTGGATTATGGTTCGATATACCATGGAATGCCTTTACAATATTTCTTTTTCTGCCAACCACACATCATAATCAGAAGTCTAGCTTTATATGTTCTTGAATGATTCCTAAATATTAGTTATTTCTGCATTAATAAGCCATATTTTTGCTTGCTGCTTGTTGAATATATTTGACATTTTAGGATAAACATTAATAGCATATCTTAATGGATTTCTGTGTTGGAGCTCAGTGTATCTTAATTTCAAATAAATGTGTACTAGTTTGTAATCTACATCTCCAGACAGAGTCAGTTTTGGCTCTTCGTGCCTTCTGTATGACTCTTTCTTTCTGTCTCCAGGATCGTGCAGAGAGCATTGTCCTGAAAGTGCTCATCTCTTTCAAAGCCAATGATATTGAAAAAGCTGTGCAATCTTTGGATAAAAATGGAGTTGATCTATTAATGAAATACATCTACAAAGGTTTTGAGAGTCCCTCTGACAACAGCAGTGCTGTCTTGCTGCAGTGGCATGAAAAGGTATGTTAACACTGACGACAGATTTCTTTACTCTTATCAATGAGCCGCCTAAATTACTTTCTTGAGTTGGTAAGTGTAATATACATTTTCAGCTTGTTCATATTCAGAAAGACTTATGCTCAACATTGGAAAATCAGATTTAGAATATGTGAGGTTGGAAATGAGGTTTTCATCTCATTGTTTGCTGTTTTGTTTCTAAGTTCACATGTTATATTCTGTTACTTTGGATTTCCCTAAAGCACACACACACACACACACACACACACACACACACACACACAAGTGATATGCAAAGGAAACAGCTGGAAAAGTCACATAGAAGAACAAGAAAAACTTGTGCCCAGAACTTCAAAAAGAAAATATGTGTAAAGGTTGAAGAGCTTTAAAAAAATAAAATTATACATAGGCTGGAAAATAATGTCCAATCAGGAACAGTCCTAGATTACCAGTGAAAAGAAATGTAAAATAATGTACATTTA
This sequence comes from Pseudonaja textilis, assembly GCF_049901715.1. Classification (NCBI taxonomy): domain Eukaryota; kingdom Metazoa; phylum Chordata; class Lepidosauria; order Squamata; family Elapidae; genus Pseudonaja; species Pseudonaja textilis. The sequence goes on from NC_141992.1 coordinate 95,861,195, forward strand.
TTACAGATAATTAATTTTCAGCTTTTAGAAAATGAAGGAGAGGGAATTTAAGGAGAATGGAAATGCGTCCCCTGGTTGTTAAAAACTATCATATTCATTCGTAGGACATTAAGAATTATTTGAATAAAAGTGACGGGAACTATAATCTAAACAAAGTGAAATAAACTTTTTAATTAAGCCATTGAGCATTGAGCCATTGAGCAATTAAGCCAGCTGTGCTCTTTAAATATTGCTGGTATACCTCCAATTAGTAATTTATGCAGTGAACTAAGACCATGTACATTACAGCCAGAGATTTAGTTGCAAATATAAGCAAAGGGAACAAGATTCTGTCAGTGATTCCTACTGTAATACAAGCTGTTTGTGTAGCCATGTCTCCCACACACACACACATATGATACTATATTTCTTGTGTGAAATGCTTGTATTTCTAATTTTCTAAACCTCTTTGTATTAAAAATTTCATAAACTTCCATAATTAAATTTACTCTGTATGATGGTTTTTCTGTTTTGCAGGCTCTTGCTGCTGGAGGTGTAGGTTCCATTGTCCGCGTCTTAACTGCCAGGAAAACAGTTTAAGTCCAGCGAAAAATCCCCTTCTGCCATGGGTGTGGGAAATGCTGGGTATAAGACCAAAAAAAAACCCAAAACCAATTGCCATCACTGCCCTGTGGGTAGCATCTGTCTCTCTTGGCTTGCCTTTTTGCTTTTTCATAATTTGTGGCTTAATAGACATATCAAACTTTTTGTGAAATGTTGGATAAATGTAAAAAAAAATATGAAAAAACTGTTTTTAAGAAGATACCTAACAGAGGATTTTAATAACAAATGCAAATTTTTGCATTGGAGCTACATTTTCAAAAAAATCATGACAAGACACTGCCTTTTCCTCTTCAGATAGATGTTCTGAGCAGGGATTGACATTAATATTTTAAATTCCTTAGCTAGTCAGGCAGCATTCCATGTAGTCTGTCGCAGGTGGGATTGCTTTTTAAAATTGGAAAAGGGGGGAGAGATGCAGGACCTTGCATTTTTTAAAGTTAAACGCTAAAATGCCACCTGGCAAAGGTCCATGGAAAGATTTATGCATTGTTGTGTAAATGTTTTATGTAACAATTGAGTGCAACATTTGTAATGAATTCATTACAATCGCACGCTGTTAATTATTTAAGGAAAGGAACAGATCATTTGGGGGAATTCAGTTTAACAGTTGCCTCTGGTTAATGTAATATGTGTAAAGAAGGATTAGGACAAAATTACACACTGCATTTGACTGGGGCTGATGCCAAAGAATTTTTCTTTGGGGTGACATATTCCCTTAATTTCTAATTTCCAGTTACCTCTTGCAGTACTCTCTGATACTGTTTTCCTATGTACATAACTCATAAAATGTGCAATTAACGTAAAAATTAGTCATGATACCAGAATGTGGGACCACAGATTCTATACGTTATACTGGAGCAATGAGAGAAACATCACACAAGGATGCTAAGTTGGTATTGTCCCCCTAGCAATTTAATGTATAGTTTTATCTGAAAATGCAGACATTCCTTGATCAGTATTCAGGTACTGTGACCTAGAGGATCTTGAATTTTGCTCTTATGGGCATGTTCCAAGTTGTATTAAGTAAGATGATGTTGATCAGGGAGGAAAAAAAAATCACCTATAATACAGTAAGGCATGAATTTCCTAAAAGATGTAGAGCAGGGGTGTCAAACTCATGGCCTATGGGCCAGATGCATCACACGCTGGCCACGGTCACCCCCTTTTTAGCAAAGGCGGGGAAAGTCGTGATCCGTCACGTAACAACATGACACCTCGAGTTTGACACCCCTGATGTAGAGCATTCCCGAATGAAAGCAGTTTGAATGTGACTTTGGAGCAAAGCTCACTAGTATATTCCATTTACATTTAATGGAATTAGGAAGATTTTGCTCATTTTTATATCTGCTTTTTTTGTAAAAGGAAAAATAATAAAATGGTCACTGTTAAATATTAATCTCCAAAGTGTGGTTTTTATTGCCTGTTGCTAATGTATACTTACGAGAAAGAGAAATGGAGTAATGAAAAGAGTAGTAAGAGTCATGAAACACTAATAAGTGACAGGAATATGCAATAATCCATGTTCAGAGAGCAAAATATGATTCAGTTTGGGTTGTCCGTATCTGGCATTTATAAGGAACACCTTAACATGCATCCTTCCAGAGACTATGCAGGAGCTGCAGAGTCAGAAAATGCCAATGTTTTAAAATGTTCCTCACATATGCTTCGTGCCTGCTTACATACCCTGCAGATCAAATATTGCTGCTTGAATGCAGACTCCTGCAAAGCTCTATTCAATGAACTTTCAAGGAAAGACAATAAAAGTTTTGCAAAGTAAACCACAGAAAGAGAAGCTTTTCCTTGTGCAGATGTGAATTAAAAATCTGCCATTGCAGACAAGTCTAAGCACGTTGATCCAATGGGTGCTTGTCCAACTGTCCTCAGTAAAGTTTACATCCTATGTAACAAAGCAAGGACCTCCGTGGAATAGAATTCTATAAGCATATGAGCATTTTAATAGCTGCCATAGAAGGTAGTTTTCTCATAGCCGGTCACAAAGTCTTTGTACACCTATAGGGGTGTCTCACTTCTAGTTTATCTTTCTCCTTTTTCTGAGTAATTGATGCATTGAATTGAATTGAATATTTTATTGACACACAAAAATACTCTGTACATGCAAAGCAACAGAATAATCTGATAAAAGAGAGAATAAAGAAACACAAAAAAATACTACAGCCACACTACATGGGTTAACAGACTGAGAGAAGTGTTCAGCAGAGTGATAGCATAAGGGAAAAAAACTGTCCCGGTGTCTAGTTTTGCCATACAATGTCCTATAGCACCGTCCCAAGGGAAGGAGTTAAAACAGTTCATGTCCAAGATGTGAAGGTTCTGTGAATATTTTACTTGGCTCTCCTTACGACTCGCACAATGTACAGGTCTTCTATGGAAGGTAGGCTGGTTGCAATTGCTGTTTCTGCAGTCTTAGCTGTTGGGAGTCTGTACCTGTACCAAACTGGACAGTTATAGAAGTACAAATAGATTCAGTAATTCCTCTAAAACAGCTCCTGGGGCAATCTGAACTTCCTGCAGGAAGAACATTCTTTGTTGTACCTTTTGAATTATGGTTCTAACATTGAGCATCTATTTCAAGTCCTGGGAGATTATAGAATGCAAAAATGCTTAAATGCTGATACTGTGCTGTCGAATATAGTAAGAGGCAGTAAAATAGAAGGGCTCCTAAAATCCACTCTACAATTTTAAGCATGGTCAGATCCAGATCGTTACCGTATATATGTACCATAGGGCCAGTTTTTGTTTAACCTCCCATCTATATACAGACTCCTCAGTGTCTCAAATGAGACCTATAATCGTTATATTGTCTTGAGACTTCAGAACTTTAACTGAGGGTTCCCTTGAGGTGCAGTATCTAAAGAAAGAGGCTGCACCACTTAACTATTCTATATTTTCTAATAATGCATTTAAGGCATTTGTGGTTGTATTTTGGAAACTAAAAATGGATGCTGATGCTTTGCACTATGCTGGATTCCCATTAAAAAAATTAAATCAAATTGTTAAACAGAAGTAGAACACAGAGCCAGATAGGCATTAGTCAAAGTATCTGGAAGAATATTGATCCCCATGGGACTTCTGGTTTGGGCTTCTTTGGCAACAGACCGAAATCGCGATTGTCCACAGTTTTGATCCGTGCTCGCCACTGGAGTGCCCTGAGCCGCCCAGATTCGGAGCTGATGCCACCCTGTAGAGGTGGTGAAGAAGGAGGAGCCATCAGCGGGGTTGAGGAGAGCCGCATCTCTCCTCCTCAGCTGGCCATTACTCCCTTTCCCAAAGGTGGTTGCAGCGGTGGTCAGAAATGGCCACCTCAAAGAAGAACCCGACCGGACAAGATTGTGCAGGAGGAAGTTTAAAGGAGAAAGTTTGACTGGGTTGAATGGAGAACATCTATTTAAGGTATCTGGAACCTGAATTTTAAAGACTAATACTATTCCTAAAAAAGATTTTAAGCTGCGAAAGAGGGAAAGGAACAGAATTGGCTTTTTTTCCTCTAACATGGACAGTTTTAACTGACTTGGAACATTAAGAAGAGATTTGAATAAGAAATTGATACTTATCCACTTTGACAACAATAGGCTATTTCTAGCTGAAAATAAAGTGTCAAAGGGAAAGATTCTTGGATAATTTAAAAACTTTCTTTAAAAAAAGAAAGCAGCGGAGGGAAAAAAGGAAAAAAGAGGGTGGAATCTGGAAAATGGAGGAGACCACCTGGAGCTTAAAAAAAATTGATAGTGGAATTTTAACAAGGCTTGCAAAAAATAATTGTAGCTGAAACTTTGTTATAAGATAACAAAGCCTCTGGAAAGAGAAAGTGAGAAAAGAAGCAAGAAACAGTTTTGGATTATTGGATGATTCCTGGAACTTTGGATGGAGCATCCTAATGAAATAAAATAAAATCAATTGGGGGTTGTTTAAAATTTTTTTAAATGGCATCACTCCTTGAGTTAAAAATGAGACTTAAAGAACAAAAAGAAGAAGCACAAGATGGAAAAGGATTTTTTGGCTTCATATTTCAATTTTTAGACATGGAGATCTTGAACTATGAAAAACAACAAGAAACACTGGCAGAACAAGAAGGGCGGGACAACGAAGAAGCTATCTTTAATGACCAAGCAATTTTAAGCAGGGAAAGGAAGGGAAAGGGGGGAAAGGGAGCTAAAAACTTAAGCACTGAAGCAACAACAACAACAAAAGAGTAATTTGAAAAATAATCATAATATCAGGAAGAAGCAGAAGGGAGGATCACAGAAGGGAGAATCAGATAGAAAAGGGAATAAAAAGTGGGGGAAGGGACATCTGGTTTGAGCTTTGGCGTTTCTGTGAGGCTTCGATCCGTGCTTGCCTCTGGAGTGCCCCGAGCCAGCTGGTTTCGGGGCTAAGCCACCCCGTAGAGGTGGTGAAGAAGGGGGAGACTGCCTGCAGGGTTAAGGTGAGCCGCATCTCTCCTCCCCAGCTGGCCATTACTACCTTTCCTGAAGGCGGTTGTAGCAGTGGTCAGAAATGGCCACCACAAAGAAGAACTCGACTGCAAAAGAATGTGCAGGAGGAAGATGAGAAAGTTTTGGTTGACCGGGTCAAACAGCAAAAGCAACAAATAAGGTACCCTGGAATTGAAACTATTAAAAAAAAAAACCAATAACATTGTTCCCTAAGAAGATTTTTAAGCTGCGAAGGAGAGAGAAAAGGGAAAAGATTTGGGGTTTTTTTTTCTCCTTTTCCTATACTGACAGCTAAGAGACTTAAGCAAGAAATTGGAAAAATAACCACTTTGACATTAATAGGCATTTAATGCTGAAAATAAAAAGTCAAAGGGATAATAAAGATTTCTGGATAATCAAAAGCTTTTGAAAACAGGAAAGAAGAGAAAAAGAATAAAAGGGCAAGATCTGGAAGGGAGGAGACTGCCTGGAATTAAAATGAATTTACAGCAAAATCTCAACAAGACTTCCAAAAGATACATTTTAACTGAAATATTGCAACAAAAACCCGAGAAAGAGAAAGTGGGAAAAGAAATAAGAAGAAATAACTTGGAACTATTTGGATTACTTGATGATTTCTGGATTTTTGGTTATTGTATTTGAATGACTAAAATCAATTGGGTGGTTGTTTAAAACTGTTTAAAATGGCTCCACTTTTAGAAGAACTGAAAATGGAACTTAAAAAGTACAAAGAAGATGCACAAGAAAGGAGAGGTTCTTTTGGCTTTGTATTTCAGAGTTTACAAATGGAGATTTGGAATTATGAGAAACAACAAGAAATGCCTGCAGAACAAGAAGATTGCGACAAGTAATCTGAGATGGGGGGAAAAAGGAAAGGGGGGAAAGAGAATGGAAAGTTTAAGATTGGTTAAAAAACGACTCCAAAAAAATAGAGTGAAAAATAAGTATAAAATCAGAAAGCAACAGAAGAGGGAAGTGCAGAAGAGAGAATTAGGAGTAGAGAGACAAGGGGGTAAAAAGGGAAGGGAGAAGAAGAGGGTGGAAGAAAGAAAGGAAAAGAAGTTATAAAGGACAGAAACAAAATATAGAGAAACGGCCTATTTAGAGATAATGGGTGAACATTTGATGGAAAAGGGGATTCTGCAAAGGTACATAAAATAGTATTGTTATATTAGAAACAATTTTAGAAAATACGAAACAATGTATGATTAAAATGTTTGATAAAATAGCTATTGTAATTCAGTGGAATGCTTGTCAATAAATAAATGTAACAAAATGAATATTTAATGATTTACAAAACATGTGAAGAGAAATAAGGGAAAAATTAATTATGGAGATTATATGTGTCTTTAAGGAAGTATGATATTTAATTGAAAAGAAGTCTTAAAGATGTTAAGATTTTAATGATTATTAATGATAGAACTGAATTGGAATGGAATGAAGGTTTATAATTACATATATTTATAATCTTTTTTTAAAAAGAATATAGTGTGTATTATAAAAATGTACCAAGCAGAATTCGATTGGAAGTTATGTATTATGTATTATATTGACTGTCATAACCTTAAGGTATATACTGAAGTTTAAATAAGAGTTGAATGGATGTAATTAAAAGATAACCATGTCTTACTCCAATTAGTAACTACAGGAGAAAATTTGTTTAATGAGAAAAGATAATATGAAATTGAAACAGAACAGACAAGAGTATAAATATAATGATTTGAATTGAGATGAGATAATCAAAATAAAATTGAGAAAATTAAAAGAAGGGTAAAACTATATAGAAAACATAGAATAGTATAAGATATGGAATAGAACACAAAAAGGAGCATGAAATTGAGTTTTGTGTCTGTATAAAGAAGTTCAACCTGGGACCATGCTATTTTCAAAAAAGATGTTTTATTTGTATTTTGTATGTGTTAAAACCCAAATAAAACTTTATTTAAAAAAGCGGGGGGGGAGGGAGAAGAAGAGAGGGAAGAGGGAAAGGAAAAGAAACTACAAAAGACAGAAACAAGATATAGAGGTACAAGAAAACGTACAAGAATTAAAGGTATAAACCTATTTAAAAGACACAGAGACAATAGTTAAAATTTAACTTGAGAGGATTCTGCAAGGGTGCATGGGATAGCATTGTTATATTAGAAATAGAAAAGGGTTAGAAAATATGTTAGATGATTGATAGAAAAAATTTCTATTGATGTGTAGTGGAATATTTGTAAAGAGGATAAGGCTCTCAATGATTGAAAAAGAACATTTAAAAAATGAAAAGAAACATGGAAGATTTTTATCAGTTGACAAGATGAACTTGAATAAAAATAATAACTTTATTGACTACTGTTAATAACTATTGTTTGATTTTTTTTACTTAAAGACAGTAATAAGTAAAATATGAAACATAAATGATTAAAATGAAAGATAACATATTACTAGGTAATGTTTGTTAAAATAAATAGAAATGTAAAAAATTGTTATTAATATTAATGGCAAAGCTGTACTTGAATAGAATAATTATTCCATTTACTATTGTTATACATATATACACAGATATATATACGTTTTCTTAAGTTTTCATGGGTACTTACATGTATGGTATTCAGCTTTGTTCGGGTATTTTCCCACGTCATTGTAGTTGTGCTTTTAAAGATATATATATATATATATATATATATATATATATATATATATATATATATATATATATATATATGTATATACTTTTTCTTTTAAGAATTTAATGTGTATTTTAAGGGAATGTACCAAGCAGAATTTGATTGAAAATAGGTATGTGTTATAAAATAGAGGTTAGAAAATGAATGTTATAACTATAAAGATGTAACTTAAATTTTTAAATAAGATTTGAAAAAAGATACAAAGGTGTTACATTCCAGTCTAGTAATTACAGGGGAAAATTTGTTTTATGTGAAAAGTTAATATAAAACTGTAAACAGGACAGATGAAAGTATAAAAACATTGATTAGAAAGATTTTAAAAATTAGAAAAAGATACGTAATTGAATTAAGAAAGGAATGAGATAATTTAAAATAAGGCTATAGGAAGTAAAGAAAGGGAAAAGCTATTGAAAAAATTGTGAAATTAGTTATAAGATATGGATTAGACTGTATAAGATAAATATGTATTGAGTTTATGTCTGTATGGAGAAGTGATAACCCAGGGCCACACTGTTCTCAAAAAAAGATATTTTATTTGCATTTGTATGTTTTGGGAAAACTTAAATAAAACTTTTATTTAAAAAAAAAGAATATTGATCCCCATGGATACTATACTGCAGTTAGCTTCACGTAATAAAGGGGGAAAAATACCTTAAGATTACTGTTTTATTGCTTTACAAAATAAGATTTAAACAAATTGAACAAGTTTCTCAGAATTCTTGAAAGACTGATTAGGCTTCATTGTGCTTAATATGCTTCGTTTGGCAGGTGGGAGACTGTACTTTGCCTTTCATTCCCAAAGGTGGATGAAGCTATCACAATTGCTACATTTAATTTACATGTAAATTAAATGTAATTAGTACTGTTCATACGATTATTTCCAATGTGTTAACTTTTTTCTTCTTATACGTTAAAAATTACAACATCAGTGCAATTTTGGGAGGGGATTTGGCAGCAATGACAAATTGGCAGGTTGATCCCTAATTTTAAGGTATGGAAGAAATTAGTGTAAAGTACAATCATTCTAAGTGATGTGCATACACTGGACCACATTTTAGACTTGGAAATAGTCTAGCTGAGATACAAGTAAGTTGGTGAAACTACATCATTAAAACCTACTGTAAATAGTAACAACGTACCGGTATGTGAAAAATGAGAAGAGAGGACTCACTGGAAAAGACCATGATGTTGGAAACGACTGCAGATAAGGAGAAGGGGACAGCAGAGGATGAGATGGTTAGTGTCATCTGTGTAATGAACATGAATTGGGCAAACTCCAGGAGACTAAAAGAAAGGATGGGAGGCTGGTGTGCTATATTCCATGGGGTCATGAAGTGTCATACAAATTTAGCAAATGAACAACAGCATATAAAATATATATACATGTCCTCTGGAGAAATGCTCATTCTGAGGGCAGGAGCCAGATTCTTTCATAGGATGGTGCAACTTCAACTACAGAGCATTGGAGACCACGGCACTGAACAATCTATATAAATAAACAGTTCAGGTTTGTGCATTGCAAGGAGTCTGCAGTTATTTGACAGTAGAAGATCAACTTTTACATTTCTGAAATGGGGAAGGGGTTGATAAATACAGAGTGTTGATCAATACAGAGTATCTTTTAATCAGCTTAGATTATTGGTCATGTAGATAGACAACATATTTTTCCAAATAAGCAGTACGATCACCCCCTCTAATTAATCCCATCATGGGGAAGTTTGTGCATTTGGATAAAAAAGTGAGTTACTTTTATCATAGCTTATTGGCAATTTGGAGAATGGTAAGGGTTTTTCCCCCAATTTGTTAGTTTGCTTGATTTTGGTGCTTTCAGGTCTTTTTTTGAGTTCTGACAACTTCCTGGACAAGCCCCAGCTGTTTTCATGGCCAAGTGGGTTTTTTGGGAAATTGCCTCCTTCCTAGGGCTGATTCTTTCCTGTTGGCCTCATGCCAAAATCAGGACTAGAACTCACAATCTCCCAGTTTGTAACTTAATATCTTAACTGCTACACCAAACTACTCTCTAATTGAGAAATTATCTAGTGTTAATTCCCATTGGTGAGTTGAAATAGCTATTGGAAAATGTCACAAAGCTATATATCTTTACCATCAACAGATGAACATAAATGCCTTGCAAATATGAAATAGCTTTATAAAAAGATAAAGCAAGGTTTACCTTTCCCCCTTTCTTAAGTCAATAGAAAATACATTTATCAGGGGAAAATCTATATTTTCTTTCTGTCAAGACAGAGCAACTGCATATTCATACTTTCATAAGGTCTGCAAATATCAAACAGTAATTTCTATTCCATGCTGCCTTTTTCAGAACAGAGTCAAGATCTTGTCAATCTACACTTGTTATACATGGATTTTTTTTCTTCATGGGAAAGCAGAAAAATGAACATCCAAATTTGTGTGAATATGATTTTACATATAACAGCCAATAAAGTATGCAAGGATAAAGAGGCCTATATGGAAAGGGCCTAGTTAAACAAAAAGCACAACATTACAAGCAAGCTTTCGGTTTTATTTATTTTTTTAACATATATTAATCTTTGAATTTTGGATTTTTTAAAGAACAGCTAGATTTGTTGTCTAACTTCCCTACTGTTGTACGCATAAACTCCACTGATTTTACAATCTGATTGTAACTAATATTAAAATTAAATAACCAACAGTATTATTTACCATAATAGCTAATTGGAACCTCTGATGCTGAAGCAATATCACTTATGTGTTATACCAGATTATGACTAGCAGATGTTGATACTGTTTTTAATGTGAACTGAAGACAAGTTTATCTTTTATATATGTATAAAAGCGAAATACCACTCATGCATCATCACAAAATCTCCAGAACCGTAAAGCCTACAAACTTGAAATTTGGCACGTATGTTCCTCTTGGCTTCTAGGTGCTGACTAAGAAAGGATTTTTCAAAATGACCATCAGAGCATTAGTATTTAGGATATTATTATTAAGACACTGATGCTAAGGAGTTCTACTCCCCCTCCGCAGAACAGTTGAGCTGAGCCACGCCCAGGCTCCTTGCTGTCTCCTTCTTGCTCACACAGCAAATACTGTTTCGCTTTCCAAACAGCCCTCAACTCTCTCACACATTGACAGGATGCTAGCCAGATGAATACTGATGGATACTGGTAGACAGAGGCAGAATTTTTTTCCCCTCCTCAAAAACTAAGCCCCATTACAATAATTCATAAATCACTCCACCATAGATACCACTAGAAATAACAAAATAGCCTAATCCACCATTCACATTGAAACTCCACTACAATGGGGTCATTTTCATAGCTTTGTCAAAGGCAGATAAGATGGGGATGGCTTCCCATAGTGATTAAATGAATCCATGGTTGTTAAGAGAATGGCACAGTTATCAAGATAACCTGTTGCTTGCTATGGGGCATTTTTGCCAAAAATTGAAAGTAAACTCCAGCTATCAGCAAAAACATTGTAAATCGCAGTCATTAAGTACAGGATGCAGGAAACGAATATAAATGCAGACCAGAAATGGGCTAAACCACTGGAATTGAGTTGTAATTTCTTTTAGGGTAAGCTTTGTAACTTTGAATTGTCACTAAGTGGCTGGCCGTAATTTGAGGACTATCCATAGATTGGTTTTCTTCTGCTATGTAGATGTCAATAGAGCTCTGTGAAGCAACGGTCATATTCATATGATTTTCCTTTAGTCCCCCTCTTCTTTCAGTTGCTCCATTGTGTCCTCAGTGTTGCACTTTCAACAGCCACTTGGGTTTGCAAACCTGCAGTTCCCTTTGAGTTGCTCAAAGCTGCTGTAACAGTCTTGGAGAAGAAAGCCTGTGGCTCATTTGCTTAAACAGATTCAGAACGGATTGTTTATAATGAGAGACTGACAGAATTCATGAGAAGTTGCATCTTGCTGGTGTGTGTGTGTGTGTGTGTGTTAATAATGCATTACGCATCTTAGTTAAGGAAAAAAAAAAGATTTGCATCACAGGAAAAAAAGGGGGTTGTGTACACAGGAGTTGTCCGTAATTAAGCCAAAATTCCTTACTTTAGCCCTTGCATTAACTCAGAAAGAGGAAGGAAGCATTGCTTCATTTTAAAAGTTTTCTCTACACAGATAAAGGAGCATTTGTCTCTGTTCAGGAGATGATGATGACTCATAAGTCTCCATCTTCTCTATTGCAGAGAAAGACACACTATACAGAACCAGCTTTTTCTAAATAAAGAACTTGTGATTTTTGGGGGGTGGGTGGGTCGTAAGAATGTATCTGTCTTGTAGGCAAGAGGTTACCATCTTTATTTTCTTAAACAGTAAGGTGAAAGAACGATGAAGAAGGATTTGCCCACCCTTGAACCACCCATGACATTTTGGCGACATGATCTTGAGGCTACTGAAGAAAGAAGGAAGCTACCTATTGCCAGCTGCCTCTTGAAAAAAGCACTGTTGGGACAACCATGACCTGGATGACTGAGAATCTCCATAGACATAATAAAATGAGGCAAAACTTAACAACTGTCTTGCTTAGCAATGAAAAGTTGCTAGGTTCAGTCGTGGTCGTAAGTCGAGCACTACCTGCATGTCTATTTTGTAGATTTTAACATGTGAAGAGCAAGTTGTTTGGCACTTCTATTCTATGCAGGCAATGACAGTTTTTGGCCTTCGACTCTTGTTATCTGCATGGTCTTATTTTTTTTCAAATTGTGTGGTAATATTATCTACTTCACAATATCTCTGGCTTTCAACCATACTATATAGGGAGATAACCCACTATTTCTTAAATGTATTGGAGATTTACGCAACTAAAATATCAGAAAATTTGTTGCACAGAAGAGACAAAGACCTAATTGCACACAGATTTCAGTTAGCTTCATCTTTCTAAATTGAAAATGAACAGTTGGATCATCCCTAAATAGCTTTGGCACGGAAACCTCGTTTGACACTTCCATGACAGATTTCCCTCTTTTCAGTGGCATGGAGCTTTGGGGAAAGAAATATGTCACTTAGCTGGTGTCAGTCACACAGGGTTTGTGCTGCTTGTAGAAGCAATCAATAAAAGAAGAAAAGTGAAGGAAGAGTAATTACTTTATGAGAAAGGATTGCTTGAAATTGAGTGAGGTTACGGGTCTGCATTTAGTGTGTGCAATGATGTATTAACCATTAAGCAGACTAAGCATGTGCTTAGGGCACCAGGCTCAAATGGGGCACCACAAATATAGCTTTATTTGTAAAGTTGAGAATATAGCTTCATTTGTACTGTATATACAAGGAGGTGGGCACCAAGATTTGTCAGTGTTTAGGACGCCAGTGAGCGTTAATCCGCCACTGAGTGCATGTTTCAGTCCTTGCTGTCAAAACCACACGTTGTATAGATATATGTGTATTGGTATAGATTGTAAGTAGAGAAGGCCATTCCCCCCCCCACCCCCCAATTCAAATTTGATGTGAACTCACTAGGATGGAAATATTGGCCTGCTTGAAAGGGCTGTTTAAGGTAATTTAAGATAGTGGTTACCAACCAGTGGTCTGCAAGAAAATTTTGGTGGTCTGCAGAGAAATGTCACCCCCAAAGCACCCCCCAAAACAATCCATGCCGCACGGGAACACAAGGCTGCGCTACCCATGTGGCCGGTGGGAACACAAGGCTTACGTCACTTGTATTGTGAACAGCACGAGGTAGTGAGGGGAGGGGAGAAAGGGCGGACGGGGGGAACTTGCCCCACTCTCCCCACACGCCTGGCCTGGCCACTGGGCTGCTTCTTTCCACTTATTTCTTCTTCTGCTTTTGGCTGCAAGCAAGGAAAGCTCCCCAAATTCTGCCAGAAATGAGTCTTTGGGACCCTGCAAGGCATCCTGCTCCAAGAGGCTGCACCAGCAGAGACTCATTTCTGGTGGAGTTTGGGGGAGAGAAAGAAAGCCTTCTGCTGCTTCTGCTGCTTTCCTTGCCTGAAGCCAAAAGTCTCTCTCTCTCTCTCTCCCCCTGAGAATGGAGCTGGAGATAGTATCCTGCGATCCCAAATAATGAATGATCAATTGGTAGGAAAACGGGGTGGGGAATTTTCCTGCAGACTTTTTTTGGGATTTTCCAGGGTCTCTGGTTCATGAGATTTAAAATTATGAGTTTGGTGGTCCCTGAGGTCCAAAAGGTTGGGGACCCCTGATTTAAGAGACAGCAAGAATGATACAATAAGAAGATTAGGTTAGAATTCATTCTCTGATCTAAAGCTTTCTGGTCTGACTTACCTTATCTCAGTTGATTTGAAGCAAAAAAAGGAAGGAAACTTTAAAAGACATCTTGTGCTTCTCAGATGAAAGCTGTGATGCAAACATAATTTTGAATTAAGTGGGGGATATGGAGTATACAGAACTACAGGAACTGTGATAAGTATAGAAGCCACTATGGGTAGCCTAGGTTCAGTTCACTCCAGGTTAGTTGAAAAGGTGACAGGGATCCAATATCAGGGGTGGAAATCTTTTTCCCACTGCATAGTGACTCAGTTCCTTTATTATTCTGGTTAATGTCTGAAGAATTGTTTTTTTGTCTGAAGCCATAAAGTATTACCCACAAACCGAAAAAACTAGGTTTATCAGCCCAAACCTACTAAAGACTATGTGCAATCTAGTTAGACTCTTGTAAACTGACTTTATTTCCATATGAAAGTACCTTTAAGTTAGAAAAGTTCATTCTTTCCCAAAGAAATGAGAAGCTATAGATTTTAGTTTTATTTTGGCTGAAATATAGTGGACATTTGTGGATACTTATTTATCCATCTAATTAACTGCAAAATGGAAAGTCTGTTCCATGGGCAAAATTAAATCTTCTTTCCTGCTACAGTGGGAATGCTATCAGCTTCCATCTCTTCATTTGTACATAGAGAATTAATATTTTTTTTCTCATTCTCACTTGCACATTTGCACAAACCCAGGCACATACCACAATATTGTGGCCTCAGAACTCAGAATATTGCCTGTTGTAGAGAATATGGAAGGTGAACTTGATAGAGATATGCATGATTCATTACCTAGGCAAAAGGGGCTAAAACATAGTTAAAGTCCAAAATGAGGTAACATTTAGAAGTGGATCAAACAGATGCCTCCCTAATTCATTGATCTACAAATAGTCCTTGCCTTGTGACCACAATTTGGACCAGAATTTCCATTGTTAAGTAAGGCACTTGATAAGTTAGCCATGCCCAATTTTATAGCTTTTTTTTGCCATGGTTGTTAAATGAATTATTGCAGTTGTTAAGTGAATTATGTGTTTTTTAAGTGAATCTACCTTCCTTCATTGACTTTGCTTGTCAGAAGCTGATGGGGAAAGTTGCAAATGGCAATCATATGACCCTTGGATGCTGCAACCATTATAAATACATGCTGGTTGCCAAGAGCCCAAATTTTGAGGATGGACAATGGGGATGCTGCAAAAATTGTAAATGTGAGAACCAGTCATAAATAAAATTATTCAATATTGTAACTTTGAAAAGTCACTAAATGAAGTTGAAGTCTACCTGTATAAGGAGGAGGAGGGAGGAGGGAGGAGGGAGGAGGGAGGAGGAGGAGGAGGAGGAGGAGGAGGAGGAGGAGGTGGTACAGAACTGGCAAGTTTTTATTATTATAGCCAATGTCAATAAAATTCGTATTAACCTTCCAGTAGGGTTGATTTACTGGACTAGTCTACCTAATGGGGTTTACACTGATTCAGAAAGCATTGCCACATGTTCATTAAATAGAAGATTTACAGAACAATTTGGTCTGAACTGACACCACATAATAGTATTCTGAGAAAAATAGTAGCCAATGGTACATCCCTGCTCTTAATGCTTTTTCTTGCTGGAGCTGAACAGCAAATGGTTCTAGTTAGAAGAACTAGAAAGGGCTGACAAGATACTTTTGGCATGATGGAAATAATAAATCCAGCATATCATGGGGCTTCTTTTTGCCTAAATATTCATTACTGTGTAAGAATTTCCTGAATGTAAGAATAGTGCATGTTTTTTTTAAAAAATGTAATTGTCCCCATTTGCCTGTTTGTGAAAATCTAAAGGGAAGGACTGTCTCATTTTTAATTGATCTGTAAGTCATTCTTACAGATGAGTAAGTCTCTTGGAGCCTTTCCAGATAAAGAATAGAATAAATGCTTTCAAAAATATGCAGTATACCTTGCCAGATTGCTGAAATGGCAGTATTTTACTCGCCTGTCCATGACAGAGCAATACTTTTTAAAAAATCTTATCAGATCCACAGCCAGCTTTTAAATCTAATCTATTGTTGAGGAATCTACATTTTCCCCACATAATTTTATCATTCTCCATTCTCCACCCTTGACTCAATTTTTCCTGTTTTTTTTGTTTTAAAAAGAAACATACCCATCAACCCATTACAAAACAGATTTATGATGACATTACTGCTAAGGATCAGATGAAGCCACTTAACCTTCCAGATGAAAACCAATAGCAGTTAAAGAATTCTATTTGCTAGGAGGTAATTATTAAAATGGGGGAGCGGGGCTGATGGCCTCGCGGTTAAGATGTTGGGCTTGTCAACTGGAAGGTCAGCAATTAGAGACTCAAGCATTGCATAACAGGGGAGAAGCTCCCATTCTCCCCCCCCCCAGCTCCTGCCAACCTAACAGCTTGAAAGCATGCAAATGCAAGTAGATAAATAGGTACCACTTTGGTGGGAAGGTAACAATGCTTCATGTTCCTCGGCATATAGTCATGCTGGCCACATGACCACAAAAGTCTCTTTGGACAACGCTGGCTCCCTTGGCTAAAAAATGGAGGTGAGCACTGTTCCCTAGAGTCACACATGAGTGGACAGGAGAAATCTTTATCTTTTTAAATAGATTAACAATTTGGACAGAATTAAGAGATACGGGCAGTCAATGCAGCTTTCTAATCTTGACAGTTATTTTCCAGCAGGGAATTTTTACAATGTCTTGCCCATCCATTTTCAAAATAAACAACCACGGATTTAATATTACCCAGAAAACAAAGAATTCTGCTGAGCCAGTTTTTTTTAAAGGAAGAAATAAGTGCACCTGAATAAATGGGTGTTAGATATAGTATCTTGTTTGAAACAATTAGACAAAGAATCCTCTGTTTAGAAAACAATTTCAGTTGAATCATTTTCAGTGATTTTACTTCCCCTTGAGAGCTTGCTATTTCAGTGAGGACTGAATACACTTCCTGATACGTTTGCGACATGTAAAGCTTTCTGAAAAAAATACCAAAACTGGAAGCAAAGAGGCTGTTCCGGGTTGAATCCAAAAAAGACTGAACAAGTGAAGAGTGAAGGGGAGAAGCGTGATAAATCCAAGCTGCTCCTGAATCACCTCAGGATTTCTCGCTTGCCATGTCACTTGTAGAGACCATCCGGCTTTGGAGTGAAGGTGTATCTGCTGCCGATCACAAGAATTGGGCAGCAGCCCTGGAAGCCTTCATGTCTGTTCAGAATCCTTCTTCCAAAATCTGCTTTAACATTGGCTGCATCCACCTGATCATGAGGAATCTGGAAGAGGCACAAAAGGTGAGTGGCTGGATTTTAAAGTTGTTATTGTCAGTGACTGAAAAAAGCGATCTTGGCCACCTGTCAGATAAAATTACCAACTTCTGTTTTCAAAAATACTGTCCCTTTTTTAGTGGATGTCTGGCAATCCAAGGGAGAAGGGAACAAAATACAAAAAACTCAGAAAATTGTGAATATTGTCTTCCAGAAGTTGGAAAGTACTAACTTTGTCACTCCTGATACTGGTTGCGTAACTGATCACTTTAAAAAATAATAATAACCAGTCTCCTAAAATAATGTCAGCCCAGTAATAAGAACTGCCAGTTATCTATCAATCCTTTTTTCTTTATTTGATAGCCAGGAAAACATTTTTAAAAAATGAAGTTAGGTAAATCTTTGTTGGGCAACCAAATCTAAGAGGATTCAAAATGATGAATTTATACATTGTGTGGCGCAGGCCTGAACTAAATATATGACAAGACTTATTGGTGGCCTTTTGAATATGTTGATCATAAACTTGCAGTCCAGAAATCATAAGCTACAATATATATAATAGATGTTATGGATGCACTTACATAACAGCAATTATATCTATGTATTATGTCTGTTTCCTCCAGGCCTTTATCAGAAGCACTGACCATGACAAGCACTTAGCGGTGGCCTATTTTCAGCGAGGAGCTGTGGCTTACCAGATGGAAAAGTGAGCTAGAATGTTATAGTATCTTTCAAAAATGATGAGCTATTAGCTGGTTTATTATAGTAATCAGTTCTGCCATTTCCTGCTTGCCCAGCCTTTGTGTGATTTGGGCATACAAATTCATTTTTAGTTTAAAAATGAAAAGAGATCTTGTAATTATATATCAGTAAAAAAAAGAAAAAGTAGACAATGGAATTTCCCCTCCTGCCACTAATTATATAGTGATAATCACATAGCACTTAGTTATTTCCCATTAGTGAAAAAAATTACACACAAAAAGTTTAAGACCTAACAATTGGAGGACCTAGCAATCCACAAGGGAAGGATGCAAGCAATAGAAACAAGAAGAAATGCATTTTTTTATTAATTTAGTTACAATAAATTCAATCAGCATACATTAATGGATATTGCTTAAACTGGTGTTTTTCAACCTGGGCCGCTTGAGATGTGTGGACTTCACCCAGCTGCTGGCTGGGGAATTCTGGGAGTTGAAATCTGGCTTAGGCACATCCAACTTATCTTCCTATTTGTAGGAACTAAAAACGTGTTGTTTTTCTAAAATAAATAATTTAAAAATCCAGCTAGTTCTGGCCCAAGGCCCATCTTCATCCAATATCTGGTTTCTCACAGTTGCCCAGAAGGAAGATAATGATCCTCATTTCCATGAGATTTAGCTGTGTATCCCCTTACTGCAAATAGTTCCAGAAAGGCTGCCGCTTTCTGTGGGTGGCTTGAGCAAAATCAGCTGAAGATATTTTGTTTCCCTGTGGGAAAATACCAAGTCAGCAATTTCCTCCCACGCTAGCCACATAGACAGTTGAATCTCTGATCACTCTTCATGATCAGCTTCTACTTTTTGTGAGTGAAATCAGCAGGCAAGCTCAAGGATTATAGGACAGGTCCATGAAATATGCTATTTTTCCTTTAGCAGAGGAAAAAAAATAGATAGGGCCTCTGCCTGTCCTTAAAGATGCTTGCTACAACCCCTAAAACAGAGATGCTCAGTTCTCTAAGTTCTGAGGAAGAGAAGTCTATGTAAATATATGAACATATTTATAGGACTTGAATTTGTATTGTTTTACAATGGTGTAATTGTGTCCATAGACACACAATTATATCCATGCCCTGTAAATAGGGTAATACTGAACCCAAATAATAAAACTTATTTGATCAGATTCTGTAGCATTTAGTATCCAACAGCATGCAGATTAAGCTGCTGGTTTTTAAATAATATTGATGAACCACAAGCCACCATCATGTGAAATTATCAGGTTGAAAATGCATAGCATTTCTCCTTTTAATCCGGGAAGCTTGCTAGTAAAAAGGAATCAATGTTGCTACTCTATTAAGGGAAATCAATGTTCTGTAGACTCTTGTGAATGAATGGAGGCTCATCTCGGGACTTGTAAGGAGTAAGGAAGATAATTTGGATGGAAATATTATGCAGGATCTATTGCCTTGGCGAAGGGGGCTGAATCATTTTTAAAATCCAGAATGAGATGACATTTGGAAACGACTGAGGGAGTTGACTCCCTAATTCACTCAACTGTAAGTAGAAGTGCAGCACAATCAGATAACAATTCTGTTGTTATAGCCAGTCCCAATAAAAGTAGTTTTAATCTTCCTGTGAAATTTATTTCCCAGTCACTTTGAGGACTGACAGGACTGCCAATCTAGCTCTCAGGCTTTCCCTACCCTGCTACCTCTTAGATATGTTAGGTTATTATGCCTGTAATGCCCAGCCAACATGTCTACCTGGAGGGCATCAGCTTGATGAAAGCTGGCATTTTCACATTTCCCTTGCTCCAGGATCACATATTAACTATTCCTTTTTTATTTTCTTTTTTTGCTTTCAGTTATGAATTATCTATTACTAACTTAAAAGAGGCTTTGGCTCAACTACGGGGGAATGACCTTATAGATTACAAGATTCTAGGCCTGCAGTTTAAGTTGCTTGCTTGTGAGGTAAGTCTTTATTGGAAATTGCAGCCTACTAGCAAGAGGTTGAAGATTGATGTTTAAATTCAAGATAGCTGTTTCAGGAATGGAGTATTGGACAGGGATTCAGTTCAACGCATACTGTACTCTGTTATACCAGGGAGAAACTATGTTTTGAGGAACTATTAGAGATTTGGATTTTTGAGGACATATTGTATATATTCCCATTAAATAATTGCAATGGGAAGATTTGCTTATTCATAAAGTGGTTGCCAAAAATCTCCATTTGGTATATGGCAAAATAGAAAGGAATGAGTGGAGGCTTATCTCAGGACTCCTACCTCAGTCCCTACAGAATTTTACCTCAGAATTTTTTTTTCTGAGTAGGAGCCAAAGTTTCAAGGAGAACTGGAAACCACACATTGTCTCCTGTCTAAACATGTTTTGGGGGTCAGAATGTGGAAGGAGGGCAGAAGCAGTCTTGAGGAGATGCAACCACTACACAATTTGCTTTCTAGCATGCCAAGGTCATTAAAAAAAAATCTAAAAATCAGGTGTGCAGAGAACATTTCCAAAGAGGTATAACTGGACATTCTGCAAACATTCCACATGCTTTAAATGCATATTTCAACCTTTACTGTATTTATGATACATGGTTATGGTTTTCGTATTTGAAGTTCATCATGGAAGATCTCTAAGGACTTTTCCAGCTCTGATTTCTTTCAATAAACTCAAAGTGACATACAGAAGTGTCTGATTTGCTCTCACTGTTGCAATCTAATTGCAACTACTTGATGCTTTATTTAAACTAATGTTTTTGTATCACTGATTGCATGATCTCTGCAGATGCGTACACTGAATAAATACAATTTGCTCTTACAACAGTTCTGTGAAGTAGATAAGCTAAAGGAGCAAATTGAACTCACAATCAGCATTGAGTTTGGGGGGGGAGGTCTCTTTGCTGCAAATCTGCACTATCTATGTATTATTTATTTTATTTATTAAACAAATTTATATAGCTGCCCAACTCACACATTGGTGACTCCAGACAGCTTACGAAATGTATCATCCTGACAGATGATATCAGGTGCCCTCCAGAAAGATGGAGGCGGAAAAGCACCTAGGAAAGAGAAGAACCATGGAAGAGATCTGAAATAATCTCAAAAGAAGGGCTGCAAATTGGGCGAAGAGGAACAGAAGAACACCTGTTTTAACAAGACTGGGATAGACAATACAGTTCAGTTTTCCCTCATTAGATATTGGACTAAAATTCCCAGAATTCAAGGCTGCACTGTAATCTAGTGCCTGTGGGAGGCATCAAGTTGGGAAAGGTTACATTACCTTATCCTGGTACTCCAAATCCATGAGATTTCTAAACAATTAGAGTTAGGTCCAGGCATATTTCTGACATCCCTACTCTTTTATGTGCAGGTATTACACAACATTGCTCTTGCCTACGCTAAGCTGAAAGACTGGAAAAAGGCTGAGGAACATTTGACAAGAGCAGTAAAGCAGAGGATGGGCGCCAGGCACAACAAGATAGATAAAGCTATGGAATCCATCTTGGTAAGAAAATGTAGAAAGGGTGCATGAATTCCACCCCTTGAATACTGTTATGCATGTTGGCTGCTGCCCCCATAGTTGCAAATTTGGCATCCTCATGAAGGGGGTCTTTATTACAGATGTATAGTATGTGACTTGCCCGCACAGAAGATTAAAACTCTAAAGGATGAGAAATATCTCTTCAAAACTTGGCACAGAGGACCAGCAGCTTGAATAGACCATGTAGAAAATGAAATTGTTTTTTTGCTTTGACTTCAATTCTTTTTTCTGGAGAGTCCAATAAAGAGTCCTATCAAGAACTGAGCAGCCAAGGGTGCATTTTGGGATTCACTTTGTCATGCAATCTTTAGTGTGCACCAGGAGACTTCAGTTTCACTGCCTCTAGTCACTAGAATTCAATACTGTCAAACTTATTTCAAGAGAAAGCGGGATTCTCCCTAGGTTTAAAATGAGGAATATCAGCAGTGGCGTCGTTTTTAAGACCCAATTTACTCTGCAGTATACTTAAGAGACTTTGTTACTAAGGATATGGAAGTTGTTCTTTCAACTTAAAGAGAAAAATGTCTAGCTGGCCAGATATTTAATCTAAAACATTAAAAATATGTAGATGCTTATTGCCCGGATGGTGGTTCTTTCTCATGTTCTGAATGCATCATTGTTTCCATTTAAAATCTTTCTCTCTCTATTCTGGGATTCTACGATTACATTAAACATGAATTCAGCCATCTGAGTACAAAAAGTGCCCTTCCTTCCTTCTGTCCTTCCTTCCCTCCCTCCCTCCTTCCTCTCTTTCTTGTCTTTTCCTTCTTTCATTCATTCATTCTTTCTTTCTTTCCTTTCTTCCTTATCCCTCTGTGTGTGAGAGAGAGAAAAAAGAAAGAATGAAAGAAAGAAAGGAAAGAAAGAACTCTCTCTGTGTGAGAGAATGGGGGAGAGGAGATTAAAGAGCAGCCTCTTATGAAGTACTCGGTTAAGAATTTTGAGCAAGATGGCAGAATTGTTTTGTGTTTTGTTTTTTTGGTGGGAAATCACATTCTATCAGGAGTAATCTCTTAGGGGTGTCTACTAATGACAGTGATATCTGCAGGGAGAATTTTAAAAAAATCAAGATGGTGGCCCTGGCAACATAATTGAAACACTGACCTTTTGGTACATGTATGTGACAATACAAAAGAAGTGGGCCTTTGATCATTGCTACTGCAATCATTATTTTGACGTTTTATGTTTCCTGCTCTCCACCACTAGTGATGGTAGATGGATCAGAAATACTGGTTGGCAGATCCAGACCCAAAGATGGCCAAAATCTGCTGCCTTGCTAGATTCTCTAGCTTTCTCTCCACTTCTGTCTCTGCCATCTCAGTATACAATTTAGACGATGCATTGTAGATTCTCCCTACCTGATTTATTATAAAAAGCATGGAATAAAGGATGTTGGAAGAAATTATGTTTTCACTTATTGGGTCAGGGAAACTGGTTGATTTTTGTTCTTTATTTTTTGTTTTTGATATGTGCAGAAGCAAAGATTGTTTGAACCCATAGTGATCCCTGAAGGAAAGATATTTCGACCAAATGAAAAGCAAGTGGCACAGTTGGAGAAGAAAGATTATTTAGGGAAAGCCACGGTAAGAATTTAATCTGCCACAAATACAGAATTATTCAGATAATTTTGTTCCAGGTGTTTTTCTGGAAAGGCTATTCAGGTCATATTATAATAGTTCTGCCAGCTGATTGGAAATCACTGTCCTCGGTTGCCTTTGCACCATTAACATTTTTAAATCTAGTACGCAGAAAGTGATACCTTGTGTAGCACAGAGATTATTATTCTCATCTTCTGGTCAAAAACTGATATTAATATTTATAAATAAATATATAAAGCAAACGAATTGAATAATTAAGTGGAAAGAGAATGTGCCTGGAATCAATGATAATTTACTTTCATGGTTAGGGTAAAGATTAGGATTGCAAATAAAGTACACAATTTAAAGTGTACACAAAAGCCAGGTAAAAGGAATGATAAAACACTTTCAGACACAAGTTGCTGTTACATTTATATGGTACCCTGATCAAATTATATGTTTCAATGGTTCCCTAAGTGAAAAAAATTGCAAATGCCATTTTCAAATGCAATTATTTTTATTTTGACTCTGTAAATCATAGAATATAAATAGCAAGCATGCAGTCAAATTTAGAGAAATGTAGAGATATATGCTATGTTTACCTCTGTACCATGGGAAAGATATATTAATTTGTTCACTGAAGAGTTCATTGAAACATAACATTTTATCATGGAGGCCTTAACATTTGCAGACAAGCCAATGTTCCACCATCCATCTAGTAATGAATAACAATAAAAATATGAAAAAGATAAATGAAAATGTCTGTATTTTCACTTTTGCCCTCAACATCATCAGTTTTCAAGAATTTGGAATTATTCTTGCAATTCATGTTCTGAATTATTGCATTTAATTTCTGCTGAAAATATTAAAAATCCCACTAGTATACTATGGAATCAATCCTTCATTGTCGCTCCATTCATATGGCAGAGCTTCCATTATAATTGTACTCTAAGTATTCTAAGCCAATACCCACAGCGCACAACCCTGAGAAACTTTTTAGTAATGGTGGGGGCTCTAGAAGAAAGTCTCAGCTGAAGGAAGTCTTAAGACATGGTAAGTCACACCATGAATATTTTTAATGTCATGAGAAAATTCTACTTTTCCCATGGCAGAGTCCATATTCTGCATCAAATTGTCGTGCATTTTGAGACTACCTGTCTTCAATATTCTTTTGTGTGTGTGGGTGTCTTAAACACACCTAAACAGGTCTTTAAAAAAAACATTTCATTTCAATAATTTCTTTTTTAAAATAGTTTTCAAATGTCTCATATTATACAGGCATTCCTTAAACCCAATAGAATGCCCTGTGTTTTGTTAGGTATTCTTATATATTCTTCTTCAGAATTTCCCAGCATTGGGTGTAGAATTAGATAAAAAGTGCAGGTTTATTTTTCATCGTTGCTGAAACAGAGAATGTATTACTCAATTCAGCTTATTTTCAAGGATCAAAAGAAGAGGCACAGAACAATTTATCTCATGCTATTTTTTAGTATCAAGGTGGTAATTTGGGCAGGATGGGGAAATAATAGAGTTAAGAATGCTTAAAGTTTTGTTTGGGGCGGGGGGGGGGATGAATAAAATAGATTAAAAACAAGCCTTGTTTCCCATTTTAGGTTGTGGCATCTGTGATTGACAATGATGACTTTTCAGGTTTTGCTCCTCTTCAGCCCCAGGTAAGACAGGATCGCTATTTTGCTCAGTCCCACATTCTCCTGTTTTGATCATGAATCATGATTTAGTTTCCTCCTTGGGCTCCATTTGCAGCCATAGGTCTCATAATATGATCCACCTCCATTTGCCTTTGCTGTTCTAGCCATCAAGCTTTCAAAGTCATATCTGCTATTCCGTCCAACTGCTGAAAATGTAACTTATTGCACAAGATGATGTAAATTGAAGTGATAAGTCGCTTATCAAGATGCCTCCTATTTTAAAGAAGTGAGGTTTAGAGTGGGTCCTCTAGAACCCTGACTGACTATGACAGCATCATTTGCAATAATTAACACTTTGAGCTTTTAATTTTAGCCATATAAAATTCCATTTAATTAAACAGAATAATTATCTTCATTTTTAGTAGAACACAAGAAGATCCAAAACTTGTAAGCATGCAGGGCACAGGGTATTCCATCCTGTGTAAGAGGCAACAGATATACCCTGTAATCAACATCATAAGATGGAAGTTTAAAATAAACTTTTTGGTAACAGGTACATACTTACCAATATATTTAATTGCCCAAGACATTAATTTTTATATAGAGGACTGTTTTTTTAAGGGAGCTGGGAAATTAGAAACCTTTTTCTGTAGTTTTCTATTTCAGAAACTAAATATGGGTTAAGGAGAGACAGTGGCCTAGTGGCTAGCATGCTGGGCTTGTTGACCAAAAAGTTGGCAGTTTGAAACCCAAGTACCAGAGGTTCAGCAGGTTCTGACCGGTTGTGGAGAACTGGTAGCGGAAATTTTGAGTAGTTCAGAGAACCGGCAAATATCATCTCTGACTGGCCCCTATTCTCTGCCTTCCGAGTCCCAGCTGATCGGCTGGGTCTTCTTTTGTTGCCTTGCACAGGAGAATGGAGCTGGAAAGCAGGTTAGTGGGATGGGGAGGGAATGGGATTTTGCAGTATCCTTCCCCTGCCATGCCCACCAAGCCATGCCCACAGAACGGGTAATAAACATTTTTGAATCCCACCACTGCCAAGTACCACATGACAGGACAAGCTCCTGTTCTTGCCCCAATTCCTGCCAATCTAGCCATTCAGAAGCATGACAAATGCAAGTAGATAAATAGGTACCATTTCAATGGGAAGGTAACAGTGTTCTGTACACCTTGGTGTATAGTCATGCCAGCCACATGACCACAGAAGTATCTTCAGACAATGTTGCTCCCTCGGCTAGAAAATAGAGATGAGCACTGTCTCCTAGAATTGGACATCTCTGGCCAGGGGAATCTTACCTTTATAAACATGGGTTAACTTTTCACTATGCTTGGAAAAAAAACAGTTACCAATTTGCTTCCTAGATGGGATGTGGGAAAGAAAAAGAAAACTACTTCCTCTTCATTCCAAGTGAACTCAGGGTTTCTATTAGAAAAGATTGAATGTCTGCTATTGATGGATATGAATAAGCTAATATGTATGCTGTGCTTACAGACATCAGAACCACCTTCCAGACCTAAAACACCAGAAATCCTCAGGTACGATCAATAAAGTCCAGAGAATACTAACATCCATCAGTTATTCCTTCAGCCAAAACTCTCTCCCAAAACTATGTAAAGAATAGTTACAATAAATTTAGAATTCATGCACACAGCATTTTGTATATTATTAGCTATAGCTAATTAATGTAATATAAAAGCTTGCTATAATAGGCATTTGTTATACTAGATATTATATTATATCATTTTCTAAACAAAACAGAAAAAAATATTCAAAACACATAAATGTACACATATTGTAAAATGCAGATTGATCTATTTGAAGTCTTTTCCCTCATAATGCTCCCACTCCTTGCATCTTAAGAATTAGACATTATGGGAACTATTATTCACTGAATGAAAAGCTATTGATGACCAATTCCTTGTCTATAAGTCCTATTTCTATTCTTCTGGTTGATTCTCCCCCCAGCCACCCCCGGAAATTGGAATGTACAGAAAAGGAATCGTGTATGATCTAATACTGTATACTCTTGCTTACTTATTTAGGGCACTGCAAGGAGAACCTCATAGAGTCTTGTATGAATTTATTCCTGAAACTTCAGAAGAGCTTCAAGTCGTTCCTGGAAACATTGTTTTTGTTTTGAAAAAGGAGAAAGACAACTGGGCCACTGTTGTGTTTAATGGAAAGGTAGTGTAAGTCTTTAAAGCTGCAATTTGCAAATGGGTTAGAGAAAGTGTGGGACATGATTGAATTTGTCTGACATTGATTTTTCAAAACTCATGAAACATTTGGCTTGGGCCAGATTATCTGACTGTAAAACTAATA
This sequence comes from Pseudonaja textilis, assembly GCF_049901715.1. Taxonomy (NCBI): domain Eukaryota; kingdom Metazoa; phylum Chordata; class Lepidosauria; order Squamata; family Elapidae; genus Pseudonaja; species Pseudonaja textilis. Next base: position 95,888,216 of record NC_141992.1, read on the forward strand.
TTATGGACAAACAATTTTCATAAAATGGCGTGGCTGAGACAATGATACCAATGAAAAATATTTTCAAAGTGACCCTTTGTGCTTTGATTAGTAGAACAAAAGATAAAGGGGTCTCCTTTAGAAAAAAAACTCTGAGAACCACTTCCAACCACTGCTGCCATATTTACATTAACCTTTGGTGTCATTTTGGACCTTCATTCTAAGTGCACTGAACTGATGATCAATTGTAGGTTACCAGTCTGTATTATTTCCTGTAATTACATACATAGCTTTATCACATTAATATTTCAACTCAAAGAACTCAGTTTCATGTTGCTAAGGGTGAGCCTATTTCATCTCACCACAAAAATGAACTCTTTAGGTTGAGACAAATGAATGAGGGATGAGGGATTTACCCAATGCTGCAACACTTGAAGTTTGGTGATGAAGCATACAGTAAATAAAATGCTCAATAGCTTTCCCATCTTGGTGCCACACCAATTTATTTATTTATGCATTTTATAAATATGTTGATTTCCAATTTTTATTAGCACCATTAGTATGGATATCCTGGCTTTCCTCTTTGGCAATGATTAAGCATCAGAAATCTGCTCCTTTTACCTGATGTATTAAAAACATATGGAATTTTTTTTTGCTGGCACGTTATAGTTGTTTGGATATTTGCAGCCCAGATTTGGTAGTCAATAGAACTGGGGAAATTCCAATAGGCACTAGCTTGGAAAGGCTGCTTTACAATTTTGCCATTAAAGCCACTGGTATTAATTAATCCTTACTTCATTCCCAAGAAAGTCGTAATTTCTATCAGACTCCAATTTGTGCCAGCAGTCAGAGATGTGGAAAAGCAAATCTCTGTCTGTCCATCTGTCTGTCTGTCTGTGAAGGAGGTGGTAGTGTTTCACTCCATCCTCAAGAAGCCATCCTTGGATCCATTGATATCGGAGGGCATTGTATAACTTTTGTCCAATTTCCAACCTTATCTTTTTGGGGGAAAGACTGTTGAGACTGTGGTAGGAATCCAGCTTTGGATGGCCTTGGATGAAGCAGGTTATCTAGACCCTTTTCAGTTGTAGTTCAGGCTGGGTTATGTACTAAGACATCGTTACTTGTACTTATGATCTTTGAAGGCTTGGGAAAGGGATGGTGCCCCTTTAAAATGTTAGAATCGAGAGAGTGGGCACTGTCTTGTAGTGCTTCTATTCCTTTTTCTGTGGCCAGGTGCAATCAGTGGTTTGCTGGGGGAAAGGGGGAGGTCTGTATGGGGAGCCATAGGGCCCGGGTCTCTTATCACAATTTAACACCTACATGAAACCAATGAGTGAGGTCAAACCAAACACCCTTCCCTTGTCCCTAGTCTGGTATCATCTTTGACTTTGATTTGACGGTTCTTCACCAGGCAGAACTGTCATACAATTTAAGGATTTGTTGCTGTTGCTCAAGCAAGCTGTGGCAAAGGGGCTCTTCGCACAAACTCATTATGTGTCCCAGCTTTATCCATTCCTGAACTGGGAGGCTTTGGTCACCGTCACTCACACCTTACATCATTTCCTGACTGGACTACTGCCATGTGCTCTACCTAGGGCTGCCACTCAAAACCACTTGGAAACTATGAATGGTCCAGAATGCAGTGGCACATTCAGTTCTGGGCACCCTGCAGTTTCCCTTGCCACCCTGCAGTTGTATGAGATGTATTGACTCCTAGTCTCTTTTGGGGTACAATCTGATTAAAGATCTAAATGACAGAAGGCTAGGTTAGTTGCAGAACCACCTCTCCTTGAGGGCATTTGTCTATCACCAGGTCAGCCAAGGTAGGCATCCTCCAAGCCCCTTCCCATAAATATTGTCATCCAGTGGTTCCTCTGAATCTGGCCTTCCCTATAGCTACTCTGGCTTTTGAGCAGTCTCCCACCTAATAGTTTAGCTTAGATATCTTTTAGCTTTCTGGAAGACCATGAAGAATTGAAGCCATGGCCAAGGAAGGCAATGAATCAGTGGCTATAAAGTAGATGAGATGCTATACCAAAGGAGGGTCAAACTTACGTCGTCACAGCAGTGTCACGTGACATATCAGAACTCCCCCCCCCTTTGCTGAACTAGGCATGGGCGTGGCCAGTGCGTGACGCATCTGGCCCATGGTAAGGGAGATACAATTGTTTGTTTTGCTGCTTTTTGTGTTTTTGTTGTGAGTGCCCAAGAATTATTGGAGTGTACTATAGGCAGCCATATAAATCTGCCATATAAACTTAACACATAAATAAGTAAATCAATCAATTATTTCAATAGAAGCTCACTCTTTGAGAAATTCAACATCCAGTCACACAAATATTGCACTGGTGCCTTCAAAACTTTCATAGGGGAACATCTAATATTACATGATGACCCCTTCCCCTGCTTTGCTGCTGAATATTTCTGTTGATTTCCTAAGAAGTTCAAGCTGTGTTTTTTGATTCAGGATGTCCCGTATCCTGGAGTTATTATCTTTACTTCAAAGCAATTCCTGCTCCTTAGGGCAATAACTTTGCTTCTCTAATTATGCTCAAGGTCACAAAGGAAATATGCCTCTATGTTAAAGTTTTTCATGTTAATATGAAAGTTGATATAAAAAACGATTATAATTGGTTTTTTCCACGTTGTACACCATAACCATGCTGGTAGTAAAATGCAGCATTCTTTCTGACATTGGTGAATTCAACAAAAGTGAAAGATAAATGGAACCCATAGGTAAATGTAAGGAAGTTGTTTTGTGATTTTGAACTTTCAGTTTTTCATGTAGCAGAGGAACTACATGGCTCTGGAAATGAAGGTACCAGCCAAATAAAAATGCTGTCATACAGAGATTAGAAATAAAGAATGGTTTTTGTTTTTTTCTCATTCTCATACAAATCTGGATGCATTCTAACATGTTAAAAATTCTTGCTTTGACTTCTGTGTAGAAAGGGATTGTGCCTTGTAACTACTTACAGCCAATGGAATTGCAGAACCAGCCTATATTTCAGGTGAGTGCCCAGGGATTTTGTTGGCAAGAATTAAATGTAAGAAAATGGATTGGATTTGCCTTCCCCAAAATGAAGCTGCATAGTATCTCCATGCTTCCCGTCCACATTATTTAAGATTTCTTAGTTGAACTGCCTTTTTCTAGCTAGCAACAGTAAACAGTAAAATAATACTGAAAATGGAAAATACAACTCTGTCAGTACACGATCAGATTGCTCACAAGGTTATGACTTGGAAGTAATGTTCAAGCCCCCCCCAAAGGACTGTGAATCTGTCTTATGCTGACATACATTTTTAAAGGGATGGTATGAATACAAATGGTGTCTTATCTACGGAATTCCTTTCTACAAAGCCCAATAGATAGGAGTTCATGATAACTTCTGGAAAGATTAATCAAGGGAAAAGTGGCAAGGTTCACATCAGACAGAGACAATGCTCTCTTCAAGGAGTGCATCTTTTTTAAATGGAGATGCATATGATAAATCCAAGTCTGGATATTCCCAATATGCCTCCTGCCCCATGTTTTGTGTTGTATGTTTTGCAACTTAAAACAGTTCAGTCCACTGCATATACTACCCTCAGGACTCTGATAAGCTATTTTTATTCTCTCCAGGAAGAAAATAATAGAGAGATGGATATCCCTGATCCACCAAGCTTTGCTGCTCCAAGATTCCCCAACCTTCCTTCAAGTGAGTAAAAACCTCATACAGCAAATAATCCTAATGTTTTGGGCTATTACAAAAGCTACCTGAAAATTTATTCCCACTCTACAACAAAGCTAAAGCAGGCACTGACTATCTAAATTCTCTGTCTTTATGAATTACGAGAAGGAAATATTAACAAAGGCATAAACGGCATTTCTGATGAATGATAACAAACTCTCTTCAGCATTATAATTTTCAGTTTCATGTTGTACCATATTTATGAATACCAATTTACGAAAAGACCATAGGAATTATTTAACAAATCATGATTTAAATCAAGCAAATGCATAATCTAGGGACTGTGTTTTTTTAAGAAATATTTTTATGTGACAATTGTTCTGTTTTCTGCAGGTCAAAGAGAACTGAAGGTACATGATTTCCTTTCATTGTGAGCTTTTGGATAGGCAAAACTGAAATACTAATTGCTGTTCATTAAAGAGCTAATGGGGTTCCTACTCCCAGCAAAGGACACAGCATCTTACACAAATATTTAAAAATAATATATAAACAAGGCTGTCATCTCAAATTATGCCTCTCACAAAAATACTAACTCTTTACTCAATACAAACCATTTTACAGCCCTAGTGGTGCACTGATTAGAATGCAGTATTGGAATTTGGTCCTTGGAACTTGAAATAGTTTGCACCACTATAACACATTTTTTTGATGTTTTAATAAACCACTCAAAACTTGCTTATTGGACAGCACGCAAATACAAAAATAAAGAATATACTGCTGACCGTGTTTACTTTTAATTTTGTTCAAAAAGCAGAATTAAAAAATATTGGTCAAAGCACCACAGCTGTATCCGCTATTTTCACCAGTTTTAATCACTGTAATGCCTGAAGCACACAGCAGAGTTTTAGTATGTCTTTTTCATGCACTGAAATCATGAACTAATCTTGTAATTTTCTCTTACAGTTTGATGCATCTCCAACATCCTATATCATCAAAGTGCATTACAAATTCACAATAGCCCTGCTTGTAAGTCCCAACCTGTCTTACAGCAGCCTTTTAGAGAAGGTGTGTAAGAAACTGGAACTCTCTCCTGAACATACAACATTGAGGTAAGTAAGACCACTCAGCAGCACTTCGCTCCTAATGAGTGGGACGAAGCCTCTGATTCTCACCAAGTCTTCTGTTGCTTAGCAACCAGACAATAGATGGCAAGGATCAGGTTCTGAATGAAGATGAAATGAGCACCTTATGGGAGCATGCTAAGGACAACTGCTTGACATTGTGGTGCACCACTCATGAGGTAAGACAGACTAGATTAGAAAGTAACATACCTTGCTGGGCAGCATCACATATAATTCCCTGAGAACATTGGTTTTTTTTAAATTAGATCAGTACTCTCTGAAAATTTCATCTAAGCCACACAGAAGCCTTTTGACTATAAAAGTTATTCTGAAAGCTACGTATAATTTTTCTACACTTTCTCTCTCCCCTCCCTCCATCCCAGCAATGGAAGATGTTTAGGAATATTAGATGTTTAGCACCTACCAAAGGTACATCCGGAAGAATGCTGTATCCTTTAAGATAGGAAATTAGGGCTTCTATTAATTACTTATTTTTCATTTTTTTTCTCGTAAGTTTTGTATTTCGTTTTTGAAAAGTTTAATATATGTACAGAAGTAACAGTAATTCAAGCACTTATAATGAAGGCACTTTTGAAAAAAAATCTAACTGCTAATTATGAAAGCAGCAAGAGATAAAGGTATTTTTTTCTCACATTAGATCAGCAAAGACAATTTAAGAATGAAAAACGGTGAGGAGGCACAGCAGAAAATACTAACGGAGACTGAACCAAATCGAGTTATAGCGTGTTATACTTACGAAGCCACTCAGGCGGAAGATCTGGAGTTTCAGAAAGGGGACACAATTGTTGTTCTGGCAACAGGTAAATTTAAACTATGGAAACTTATTTGAGACATTATCTTTCTCCTTCTATAGTTTCTCCATCTTAAACCTTAATTCCAATTTTACATCTTAGCAATCATTAAATGAACTAAATAGCTCCACCTACAGGAAGCTGCAGTATACATATTTACTTCAACTTCAACCTATTTTTATTTTTATTTGCAAGTTCAATGAATTTCATTCGGAATGTGTTCTTAGTAGATCATACTGGTGTGATGAAAGTTTCCAAGTTTTAGCAGTGTTCACGGAAGTTCTTTCTGGAGCTCAGAGGCAGCTCTTCTTTCTTGGAAAATAAATACAGTGCTGTGGTATTGACCTATTTTCTTATGACTTAGCATCTTTACAGGTTCATTTTCCAACCAGTTCTCTTCCTCAGTGATAATTGCCTTGAAATACTGGCTCTGGGCACCTTGCATTTCCTCATTTCTTTTGCCTTTTTCAAGCTCCTCTTCATCTCCCTTCAGTGGCAAGGTGAAGTTCATGCTCAGTGCTATTAAAAGGGATGGACAGGAAGTCTCAGTTGCATGGCAACTGAGAACCTTACAGCTTCTTTGCTCAAAATCATACTGACTTAGACTTTGTATTGGAAGGCAAAAAGATGCCCTGGAATACACTGGGGCACACAAATATCATAAATCTACAACTACTGAAACCAAACACAATTTTTTTCCAGGATTGTGTTGTATCTGCATTAGGCAAGTGTGCAAACCCATGGAAAGATGCAGCTGCTTAAGAAAATGCAAATAGGTACAATCTCAGCACCTTCTCACGCTCTGAATCGCCGTTGTTTTTCTCTTTCAATTCAAAGCGCTGTACAGCTCCAGTATCAAATGTTTTATAATCCCACAACTGTATGCTTCTATTGGAGAATTTACTTTTTTTTCCAGATTTCCCAATTCATTTGCATTTTGCAGTCAAGCAGGCATTCACTCACTTTACCACCAAATGCATTAATATACATTTTTTTTACCAAATCCTGTATTGTTTAGCAAATTAGGCTTCTAACTTCTGATTGTAATCTTAAAAACTCACACTCCCATCCTTTAATAGCCATATTCTCCTTCACAGAAAACTTCAAGCAGCAGTTCTATTACTGAGGGTTTCATAATTAAGCCATTTAAAACATTACCAAATCCCAAAGACTTCTCACATAGCTTTTTGCGGAATTCTCCATGAGGCACCCAACTTTCAATCTCATTTTCCCATTCACCATTAATCAATGATGTTTATGATTCAATCTTATTTTATCTTACAGTGAATGAAGACTGGTTGGAAGGCACGTGCAATGGGAAAGTGGGTATTTTCCCCAAAGCATTCATTGAACACAGCCCAAATCTGGAAAATAACTCTGAAGGATAAGTTGAAAGCCCACAAAGAATTGAGAAAATCGTTTGTTTGTTTTTTCAAAGCAACTCATTCATTATATTGAAGGTCGCCTTTGCTAATTGAAGCCATTTTTTTTCTTGCTGTTAGATGTTCAGTGTAGCTTTTATAACTTTCCTATATTATACCTTATTATAGGGCCAGCTATTTGCAACTGGGTTCTTGTTTAATAGCAGTATTTTAGTTTCCATCTCTGGCAACGTTCTTTGCTGTTAATACAGTTATGTCCAAACACAGGAAAAAATGTATCTTTCAGATCTCAAAATGTTTTGCTACCTTGTTAGGGCAAATAATGTTAAGTACTGCATAGCAGAAGCAAATAATGGGCCGTGAAGAAAAAATGGGCAGAAGCTATGGCTGCTTCAATTTCTACTGCAGAAAGAAACCTTTCAAAGGCACCTGCACAAACCTATGAGTGAACCTCTGAATTTTAGATGAGGCTGGAATGACAGAAAAGCATACTGTGAAGGTAATTCCATCTGTAGCAAGTGATAATAATTATTAGCTCAATTGCTTCTGTATAGTGTTTTACTGCAATAAAAATTACGTGCAAGGTTGTTGAAAAGCAGCACAATGTTCAAGTGTTTGATTTTTGCCAGTACTTCTTCAAAAGGTGTAGTTTTGTTATTTTCTCTATAAAACTAGTAAAAAACTAGTGTGGTTTTTTTTCCCCCCCAACTACTATTGACACAAAAACCAACTCTTCAATAGAAGAACTTACCTGTAGGGCAGTTCCAAAGAGTTTAGTCTGTCAAACCTTGGTTATTTAATTCTAGAAATCAATTTAGTACTGTGTGTGTGTCTCTCTCTTCATTGCCAACTCTTCTGTCACACAGTAATTGGAATGATACAACATAGCTTGCAAAGAGCTTTTTTCTTGGTGTAGAGCCATGATGGCGAACCTGTGGCACGCGTGCTACAGGTGGCAGGTAGAGCCATTTGAGCAGGCGCACGAGCTGCAGCTAAACTTACCTGCACTGCACATGTGCATGCCTCCCAGCTGATTTTCGTCCCATTTGAGGCCGTTTTCGCCCTCTCGGAGGCTCAAAGGAAGCCTCTGAAGCCTCAGGAGGCTGAAAAACGGGCCTTCCGGAAATACCAGAAGTGCCGAAATGGGCCTGTTTTCTGCCTCCCGAGACTACAGAGGCTTCCCTCACGCCTCACGGGAGGGCGAAAATGGTCTCCCCCAGGGTCCAGAGGCCCTCCACAGGCTGAAAATGGGTACTTCCGGTATTTCCGGAAGGCCTGTTTTTCGGCATCCCAAGGCTGCAGAAGCTTCCTTTGAGCCTCCAGGAGGAAAAAAACGGCCTCCAACGGGACAAATATCAGCTGGGAGGCGCATGCATGCCCAGTGCAGGTAAGGGGGTGGGGGTGTTGCGTACGTATGCACAGGGGAGCGGGGGCATAGCATTGTGGGTGCTGGCATGTGCACGCACTATCTCTCTTGTGCTTTTGGCACACCACAACAAAAAGGTTTGCCATCACTGGTGTAGAAGATGCAACCTTGTTTACCATGCTTCGTCATATTCAACTTCACTTGCCGTATGCATCACTCTATAAATCCCTTCTATTTGTTAACAGAGATATCCTATGCCATGAAGAGATCAACGGAGTTTCATTAACAAGAAATAATTGGTCAAAGAAAATGTTACTACACGAGACTGGCTGTAGAGAACATGGTTTAATTAAAGGCAAAGCTGAGTTCAGCAGCTGCAGGTCTCGCACAGACAGACAAAAACACAAAAGAAGCTTACGACACAAACCAGTTTTCTCTGCTGGGGGGCGTTTTCCCCCCTTCCCTTGAGGTTCTAGCCACGGCAGGGCATGTGTGTAAGGGGTGGATGGGGAAGGGAGCCCTGCCTTGAAGATTCAGGAAAAAAAAGAGAGAGAGAACATTCCAAACACCAGATTTCTCATGCAGAAATGGGAACCTATGGGTCGGGATTCTGGCACAGTGGAGAGTGTGAGATCACGAATCTGGTTAGGTTGTCTAGAGTGCAAGAATCAGTGGCTGTTCAAACACTGGAATGTTGTAGCTGCTGGGGTGCACAGCTCAAATACGCAAACTTGGGGAAAGGGAGAGGGAGAGAAGCCGGCTTGGGAGGGGGCAGGGGGGCCAAAGAAGCACAACTAGGGCAAGAACTTCATCCATGAGGGGTTTGATTTTTTTTTTTAAAGTTTTCTAAAGGAAGTTTTTTTTTAAGCAATATAACCCAGAGCAGCAACACTGCTTGCATGGGGAGTTCAATTCCTATCCTAGAGAGAGAGAGAGAGCATTACCTCATTCAGCTTCTTCTTTTTATATATATAGTCTATTTGGGGCTGCTCCCCGACTCCAGTGTCACTTGTGGACCCCAGATGTGCTTTGCTCTGCAGCTGTTTTTTGTGGCTCACAGATCCTGAACTGATACACATACACATACATACTCCTGCATTTGCAACGGTTTAAAACATTTAGACTGTTTCCTTAGGTACCCTGGGAAACAAACAAAAAAAATTTTTTAAAAAAAGGTAAGGGGTGACCTTGTTTCCTATGCAAGAAGAGTTGCAGCCGTCCTTCTGCTCAATAAATATCAAGTTCAACCTTTCCCCCCGCTTTCAGCATCCTTACAGGAGCAAGTGGACTGACGGCTTCCCTGCATGGGGGTCCCCTCATAGGGATCTTGTTGCCTTGAGCTTCCATTCTGAAACTGCTGGAACTCTGCGATTACACGTGTGCGCGAACCTGCGGACATATACTTACTGGCAGAGGAGATTGCCTATATTGTCCTGTCTAATTCCTTTGCTCCCCGTTATCCTGCTAGAAGTTGGTGGGATGCTGCATATGGAGAACAGAACTACAAGCAACCGAGCAGGGTTGGAGGGAGACTAGAAAAAGGGACTTGGGCGGGCGGGGTGGGGGAGAAAAAAGGAAGAAAGACACAGAAAGCTTCTACCTACCTACATAAAGGAGTCAGGCTGTGAATGCACAGGCCAGCTTTGCCATTTCATCAGACTGGTCACTACGCTATCATAAAATGTACAGGAATCTGAACCATTTAACTTAAAAACCCCATAGCAGCAGTGTGCTGCCCCGAATTGAGGGCTGGCAGTGGCCACTGCACTTTAGTACTGCTGGAATCCTTAACCCATTCACAATAGTCCAGACTCAACCTTTGAAGAAGAGGTGGAAGTGACGCCGGAGGGACCAAATGCTCCTTCGTGAAACGCCTTACCTAACTCAGGAGACCAGACACTCGCCCTTCCCGTCAATTTACCACTTACCCAACTCTGGACCGGTGACTCGAGGGGTGCTACACACTGACTACAAAGCACGTTTGTGTATGGAAGAATTCAGTGTGATCTTACTACTGAGACAGTAATAATTCGAAATTTAGACGTTGAGGAATAAATTTCAACTACATTCTCAGTCAGCAAAGCTATAGGTAATAGATTCCTACTAGGTTCCCCAAAACTGAGGAAGAGGATCGAGAAGTTCTCAGTGGCTTCTCCCATCTGCTCTTCTTTCCCATCTTTTATTTTCCCACATGGCTGGGCACATGCACGATGGAGAAGGTGAGAGGCGGTGATATCAGGTTACCGTGAAGATAAACAGCAGTCCCTCTCTCCCTCCAGAAGGCCCTGGTGGGACGGGAGAGTTCCTGGTGTTGGTTTTCCATTGCACTGCATTCATTTTCGTGCATACTCAGTGGGTTGGTGGAGCACTTACACCCTCCTGACATCAAGGAACAGAAGAGAGGCTGCCACGCGCACAGAACTGTGTGGGACAGTCCTGTAAACCCAACATGCCATGATGTGTGGAGCTTCCGATTGCAAAGGTTGCCAGCTCTTTTGTTCTCAGTGTGGTGGATTCATGGCACCTTGCCCACGTTGCTGCTTTTGCTTCTGCTGCATCAACAGTTGCTCCAGGGCAGAAGGTCCAGGGTGCATCATAGAACTGGACCAGATAGACTAAGCAACGAAACAAACACCCCATAACGATGAAGTTGGAATCTGACGCACAGAAAGGGCATGCTAAAAACATCTCAAGGCACGGCTTATTTCCTCGCTAACTTCTCTAGCTTTTCCTATCTCTGACTTGCTGTTCTTCCTGGCACAGGATGGCTGAACCTACCCTTGAAGCATCGTAAAATACATCTGTAAGAATTGAAATGCTTTGCCACCACGGCTTATCCATATACAAATGACAAATGTGATAAGCATATTGGGTACTTGAAGGTAAACTTATACGGTGGTGCTCCGCTTATGGCCATCTGTTTCACAACCATTAGAATTTATGACTCTGCTGGAAAACGTTCACACTTACAACCATAGCTGCATCTCCACAATCATGTTAGCACAATTCGGGCCTTTGGCCACTGGCATGTATTTATGGCAGCTGCAGCATGCTGGGTTAATGTGATCACCATTTGTGATCTTCCCAGCCGGCTTCTGACAAGCAAAGTCAATGGGGGAAGCCTGATTTGCTGAACAATTATAGCAACAAAAAGTTGTGAAATCAAGCACGGTCATATGGTGACTCACTAAACGAGCACACTGTTTAGCAATGGAAGTTGTGCTCATAATTGTGGCTGTAACTAAATATATCTGTATAAGATGTACCTATCGATACACCTTAATTGTACATACATCACAGACAAATGGTTCACAATATCATTGCCAAAAGAGCAAGATTCAGAAAAATATCACAAAGGACACATCATTAACATTTCAGAATTTTGCCGTATCTATTATCTAGTGCATAACCTGACAAGGGCAGAATCAATACGCAACCCACCTTCAGACTTTCCATAAGCACAGTTGACGAATCCTCTATGGATGGGCCATGGGCTGACCAGGGACCGCTGTGGGTGCTGGTTGGGTGCCAGCTACTCTCTGAAGAGGATGAGGTTGCTGGGAGATAGTCCAGGCCAAAGCCTCCCATTGCTGTATGAGAACAAGAGTAACAGATAAATGTCCCTGAAACTCACTGAAATTAAATGGACGCTAAGGCCTTCCACTCACCTGGCTTATCTGTCTTCCACCGATCTGTTATCCTTCGATCCCTGTTGTCTGGAGTCCCAATGGGTCCAAAGTTGGAGAATGGGACCGAATTATGGTTGTGAGTTGGAGGAGAGCTTGGCAAGCTGCTTGGGTTGGAGGAGTGGGGAGACTGGCTGGCTGGTGTTGAATGATCTATGGAATTTAGAAAAAAGTCAAGTTGGTGATCTCCTGATTTAACTTCTTTCATTTTATGTATGATTTTGGTTTTATTAATGTAAGATTTGTACTCACTTTTATTCATTATTAAACAAATATGGTAGAATATCACAAAGATTGCAAATGGGTTTTCCTCTCTCTCTCTCTCTCTCTCTCTCTCTCTCACACACACACACACACACACACACACACACACACACACACACACAGCCCATACACGTGTACTGACAGATGTAGAAATATAATGAGCAGTTATGTGCAGACATTGAAAGGAAAGGAAATTTACTTAGAAAAGAAAAAGAAGTATAAAATTTGCTGAACAATTCAAAGGCAACTTAACAGATTTAACAGATAATGAGAGTTGAAAGGGACCTTGTAGGTCATCTAGTCCAACCCCCCGCCCAAGCGGGAGACCCTACACCATTTCTGACAAATGGCAGTCCATAGATCTTGATATTCTATGATGTTCCTACAACAGTGATGGAAGGGAGATGCTGAGCAAGTGGTACACACGTTATCCTCAGGTTATATGCTATAGGTGATGAAGAGAATGTTGGAGCCTCACCTGAGCTGGCTGGAAGAGATGGAGACCATGGAGTACCTTCAAAAAGAGAATAAAGTGAAGTCTCTTGGTGAGCTACTGATGGTGTAACCTCGGCTTTTGTGCTGGCATTGAGGTTTTTCCCATAAACTTCATTGAACATGCTGTTTGGATATCTTTCCTATAAAATTGAAAGAAAGAGCATATGGATAAAAAAGGGATCAACTTGGGCCACACCAGACCAATTCAATACATTAGTACAGTACAGCAGGTATTAGTAGGATATGTCAATGTTGCTTTTATCCAATATTTCTGAAGTATAGAAGTAAGTTTACTTCAAATTGCTACAGAGTTCATAGTAAAGATGTCCAAAACCATTTAGCTTAAGAAAGACAGTAATTCATATTAAAACCCAGAGGTCTTTTTGCAAATTACATTTATCTATTTTAAATGATATGATATGGGGGATTAGATATAACCTAGCTATAAGGAATACTGCTTTTACTGCGATGCACTATTCTTGGCTCTTAAATGAAAAATAAAAAGTAAAAAATAGAACAATGTAACAGTACTATTCTATATACTAGGTTGAAAGTAACAAATCAGATTGCAATGCCAGACAATCAATGTGTAAACATTTATTGATAACGGTTATTAAAACTGGAAGGGGGGGACAGTCAGTTCCTTTTGGTATCAGTAAGTAAGCAAGCAGAATGAAATGTGCTAGGGTAGCATATCTTTAGTTCTGTTTGACTGACAACACATATTGTATTGAATTGTTTAGATCTGGCAACTGAACACACCACTATCATGCCTCAAAATACACATGGCGTTCTGCCTAGTTTTTACATAAGTTTGTATTGGCAGGGCATCTTCAAGCTGTTTTAGGAATCTGGGCACCACATACCCCCGAGAACTTAATATAAAGAGTGTCCAGAGAGAAGTTTATTTATTTATTTGTTTGATTTGTCGATCACTTACAAGATAAGAGGTATAAGTATAAACATGAGTAAGATTACATGAAATAGGTACGAATAAATGGGGACAATAGGACAGGGACGGTAGGCACAGTGGTGCACTTATACAGTAGCCCCTCTGCTCTGAAATGGCCTACCCCAGGAGGTGATGGTGGCTCTTTTGATCACATTCCACAGCCTTTGGGATAAAGATGCTACTTAATTATAGGCAATTGCTCGTGGGACACATACAGATTTAGTCTGAATGCATGCTTTAATATTTTTCTTTTTAGAAAATATTTATTGTTATGAGGTATACGCCTTCCAGCATATAAGTTCAAGTATCCATGTTTGTTTGTTTGTTTAAATAAATAAATAGCTAAGTAACATAAGAGAAAATTCTAGGGTAAGTAGCATCAACAAGTATACATACACACATACTCTATAACAGGGGTTGCCAACCTTTTGGACCTCAGGGACCACCAAACTCATAATTTTAAATCCCGCAGACCACTAATATGAATTTTGACTGATGGTGACTTGCTGACATTGGTGGGAAAGTTGGTCCCATATTCCAGAGCTGCAGTAGTCACAAGACTGGCCCTTTTTTGGATTTTCCCAGGGTCCTGGAGAATCCCCAAAAAAGTCTGCAGGAAAATTCCCCACCCTGTTTTCCTACCGATCAATCATTCTTTATTTGGGATTGCAAGATACTGTTCTCAGGAGGAGATAGAGAGACTTTTGGCTTCATGCAAGGAAAGCAGCAGAAGCAGCAGAAGTCTTTCTTTCTCTTCCCCATGCCAGAAATGAGTCTTTGTAAGATTTGTCACACCAGCACAGCTTCTTGGAGCAGGATGCCTTGCAAGGTCCCAAAGACTCATTTCTGGTAGAGTTTGGGGGAGAGAAAGAAAGACTTTTGCTGCTTTCCTTGCATGCAGCCAAAAGCAGAAGAAGAAAGAAGCAGAAACAAGCAGCCCGGGGCCAGGCCAGGCGCATGGGACATGTTTCTCCCCTCCCTTTACTACCTTATGTTGTTCGCAATGCAAGCGACGCAAGCTTGTGTTCCCATGGGCCATGTGGGTGGCACAGCCTTGTGTTCTCACGCAGCCTGGATTAATTTCTTTGGGGGGTGCTTTGGGGGTGACATTTCTCTGCGGACCATCAAAGTTTTCTTGCGGACCACTAGTGGTCCACGGCCCACTGGTTGGCAACCATTGCTCTATAAGTCCATTCTCACAGCACTGGCTGAATTCAACCAGTCTGTAGCTCCTATGCTTGCTCTCAAGGTCTTTCAACTTGGGTAGCTTTAGTAAGCACCGCAGGATTGTCCACAGCAGGAAGCAGCCTGGAAGCCCACTTATTGAAGAGACTCCAGATGGGCTAACTTTGCTGCATTGTCTATTAAACAATTATTGAAGCCAGTCAGCCAATCTGGAAGCCTTCCCGCATACGGGCATAGAATCAACCTAAGTATTAATTGCCGCGTGCCTGAGTAAATACTGTGGGCAATGGATCCTGAAGAAGGGAACTGATCATGCTGCTTGACTGCATCTCTCTGGCACTGGCTAGTCCAGCTCCTGGTCTTAGAAGCAAAAGGATCTCTATTGCTTTCAAAGCAGCTTGGACCTGGTGCTTTTTTCAAAGCTCTGCTAAGCTATTTCTTCAAAGCCACACATGCTCCTAACAACGTGACAAAGCTGTCCAGAAGGAAGAAAAAGAGAAAGTTATTAGTTACCTGATTAAGAGAGAAGCCTGTGAGCGATAGGAAAGATGGCGACTGTGACATCAGATCTGATGGTTTCTCCAACAATGATTTCTTCAGGATAAAGGAAAGAGAGCAATAAAGCTTGTCATTGACTTGCAAGTCAGCTAATATAAAAATAACAGAGTGGAAAGTGTCCTGGGGGTTCATATAGCATGCATGAGAACAAGAATCATATTAAAGATCCGTGTATTGTATTACTTCCTTTACTTTATGATAGAGGCACTTAAAATAAATACAAATAATTTGATTTAATTGCAAATAATGCAGTCAGTTGCATATGTAGCTCTCAAAAATGACAATTGATTTGGGAAATTTCATACTAAAACAAGAGGTTTTATCACCTCGTGTGGTTGAAGAGCCCTAAAATTGCAATTTATCAAATTATTCTTTTGGTATGAATGTATGACATATACAAACTAATCAGTCTCTGCTCAAATATGAAGGCTTAATATCTGAATTAGTATTTCTATAACCATAATCCTAGTAGTATTTAAGATTTTATTTTTTTAAAAAATACTGATGTTGCAAATAACTTGTTAATGAAATTAATAAATTAATATTAGCCAAAGTGAAGATATCGTGTTAAATACAATCTGATTAAAACAATTAAAACTGACTAATATGCAGAGCTGTATCTGCTTTCCAAGCCTGTTCTTGGATGTAGAAAAAAAAAGAGGAATATCATTTGAATGAAGACTACAGTTTCATTAGAAACGCCAATTTCATACAGCAGAAACAAGATCCTATATAATTTATCTCCAGAGGAAAGCATGGAAGTATGAGAGAAATCCTATAGAGTTGCTGGCTTTCTCTGCGAAAAGAAAATCAGAAAAAAATTGCACAACATTGTATAACAATTATGCAAAACTGCCTAATTTGCATAATCTGGGGGGGGATTTCTGATTGGTTGGTGAAACGAATTAATTTTAAAGCCATTTTTTAAAAAAAGATAAGTGGATGAGCTCAGGCTTCGTATCATAGTTTGGTTTTAATTGATGTCAGTTGGACACATATCTGCAGATAAACCTTCAACATACCTTCAACTCTCTTATAATGGAGGCCCTGCCCTGACATGTTATTAGGATTTGATTGGAAGGGATGTAATCAATGCCAGCTGCATAATTCAAATCATTAATCTCAAATGATACTGGGGAGATGAGCAAGAGTAGCATTCAGTCTAAAGAAATACTGACAAAAATATTCTGCTAAAGTAAAAAAAAATCCTCAACATTGCAGGGATTACACACACACACACACACACACACACACAATCAGCAAGCTCAATCCAGAACTGCAACTCCATAAACTCAATGACTTTCCTGAAATTTTAACCAATTCCCTTCTCTTTGCAGCCTCCTTTAGCAAAAAGAATCTGTTCTGGAATACTGGAAGATTTTTTTAACGTAATACATTATTGTGATTTGCAAAGGAAAACAAGAAACGACATCTCTTCCTTCCTGTTCCTATTCTGTTCAGCAAGGAACCAAGCTTCCGAAGATAATGAAAGGAATTCCTTCATTTGTCAAGGGATCCAAGACATATTTCTAAATATTTAGATCTTTAATAACCTTCCACTCAATAAATATGCCCGGTTACTGTGTTTACAAAGTAGAAACTGTTTCTGAGAAACAGTGGCATTTCTAAAGACCTGTCACTGAAAATAAATTTATACAAGATAATCAAGATCCTACAAAGCTGAACTATAAAACTTACTAACTATGCTTTGTGTAATAGACTGATGCTCTTGAGTTCTCTTTGCAGCTTCTCATCTAACCATGCATCTCTGATGTTGACATAAACAGTTCCATGTAGCTGGGCCACCATTTTAAGGGAAGTAGTTTTTAGCCAATTCCACAGGGCAGTTGTTGTACATAAATAAAGATATATTTCATATGTATATATATATATATATGAAATGATCATATAGAAATTCAACCTCTAGGATCTAAAATTTACAGGGCTTCACTTTTCTTACCTTCCCATCAAGCATCCTAGGTAAATATATAATTAACAGGAAGGAAGAAATCCTAGTGATTTTATGACAATAGAATCTCTCTTTCTTAACGGTAGCATTTTAATTAGAAATTAGAATTTAATTAGAAAAGCTTTGGATTTTCACTAAGGTTGAACATGTATTAAGGCAAAGCATTTCTCTGCCTTTTGTGGTAAAATACATAGAATCTCCTTAATTAAGGACTTTTCTGCATTCATGACCCCAGGAAGGATACAGGTACATAAATGTCACATACACTTAAAATACATATGATCTTTATGTTAATCTATGATACTCTCAAATTAGATTTTTGAAAGATGAATCTACCAAGGGTTACTCCTTTTCTAGTACTAGAGAACAATACTTTCTATCAGCAAAAGCTGGGAATGATAAGAGGGAAAGCTGCTATTTTCATGTTCCACATCTGGTTGACTAATGAAATTTGCATGAAACCCTGATATGGCTTAAACCAGTTCTTATTGATTATATTAACAAATATGAGTATTTTTCATCTCATTCTTACTTGAAGGACTGTATGTCTCTGCCTGATAAATGTGGAAACAGCTTGGGTAGTCTTTAAAAAAGGAGATCAATGGACCACATGCAGACAGTAGTTTATTAATTTCTTAAATTCATAGTTTTAATCTCGTAATGCCTATTTTATTGACAGTACAGAATGTAAAGGTATCTTCACTTTTCTACTAACACAGATGGAAAACTTAACTAGAAGGTTCCCTGCAATCCAAGAAGGAACCAGAATTTGGATCACGTAAGATTGCAGCTTTCTTACACTGTGCTTGAATAAGAATTCGGGAGCAATTATGTGGACAGGTAGGTTGTAGTAGGCTGCCACACTTTCATTACCCCTAATTGAATAGTCAAGGTGGCCCATTTTTGTAGAAAACAGGAATTTTTTGGGGGGTGGGTGGGTGGGTGTATGGTTCAAAATGGCCATTTTTCCGGTATTTACAAAGAATTGTGTGTTGAGCCAGAAAGGAGCAACCCTGATAGAACATTACATCTGTTTAAAAGCTGCTTTCCCCTATAAGATCTCCATTTCCCTCATTAAGACAATTTCAGCAAGGAATATAGATTTCAAACCTCCAACTGACCTTTCAGGGAGAAAAAAAGGAGGGCAAAATTAGAGCAAGAAGCAGCAGAATTAAGTCAAATACATACAAAGAGGCTTCGTCCAGGAAGAGAGGCGAGAGGCCCCAGCAGTGCTGGGTAAAGATCAGGAGGATTAGAGAAAATCAGCTCTTCCTCCTCCTCCAAGGCAGCCAAACTCTTTAACAGGTCCGGAGGAAGCAGAGGGGAGCTCTTGGGGTCCTAGTGACAGAAAGGAGCACAGTGAGACGCAGCATGGAAAGACAAAGAAGTAAGAATAGCAACAGACAAGCAAAAAGTTTAAAAGCCCCAAGAGACCCGTATGAACAAAGGCAAGGCAAGGAGAAAGGGAAGAGAATGCAAAGATAGGTAAGCCAGCATGCAAAAACTAGTCAAAGAGGTAAAGACAAGAGGGAGACAAGATTCAAGGGAGAAAAGAGAAAAGCAGTGCCAATATAAACTTCTGTCACTGTTTTGTGCTTTAGGAATCACTTCCCTTCCCTCCATGTTTGAATGTATAGATAAACAAAATATCGGGACTGACATTTGAGGAAAATGTAGTCCCCACTGTCTGACTTAGCAAATGCGTGCAGAGTAAGTTGTTATTTATCCAGCATCTTAGTAGTTCTGTAAAGTTTAGACAGTAATTTTGCCCATAATGCAAGATATATTTATACCACCTTATTGATCAAAACTGGAAGATCTAGAGTCTAGAGCTAGAATTTGAGAATTCTACCATACTGTATATAGGTCTAGATCAGGGATATCAAACTCAAGGCCTAGGGCCCAGATTCACCCCACGGGGTATTTAGATCTGGCCTGCGGGGCTGCCCTGGAAACAGCGGACTGGTCTGTGGTGCTTCTGCTAGCAAAAATGGACCCCCATTTTTTGGCTGCCACAGCCTCCTGCAACCCTGCTAGTGAAAACAGGGCTGTTACAGGTCACTCAAAGTAGGAGCAGGTTTGACTGTCCTTACGATTACCACATGCAAAGCAAAGTGGCTGGGGCAAGTTGTTCCCTGTTTTTTCTAGGCAAATCCACCGTAGGCTTGCCCAGGCAAAGCTAGAACAAGTTTTAGAGTATTCCTACTTTGCATGCACTGCTATAAATACTTGTGGCTCCCTGTATGTTGCTTGCAACTTCCTAAGGGATGCCACTCATATTTTGAAAACCTTTCTATAACATAGAAACTGGACTTTTAAAAAAATCACTGGAAGTTGTTGAAAGTTTTCAGAATGCTACTTGTGAGCCAAGCAAAGTCCTTCTTTGATCTTGAATATCACAGCTTCCCTCTTGGTCTATAAAAATGATCTGCCCTTTTCACCTGATCCTGATAACAATGTAGTTCATGACTGAAATATATAGTACCCTAGCATGAATACTTCAAAACTGTTACAGCTGGGATAAAATCAAGCCTTAAGGTTATTGAAATTAATCTAAATATACAGAAGTAAATATGAAACATAAAATATTATAGAGCTTTATGATATTCTTTTATAATATTTCTAGCAAACTCTCACAGGAAGGTCAAAAAAAATTACATATCTTTAACATATTTGCAACTACTAACAGGAAGCAACTGGCTCCTTGCTTTTATTTTTAAAAAGGTGATATTATATAGAAGTAAGGAGATTGAATAGTATTAGCTTTATCTCTTACCAGGCCTACCATCTGTACACTTGTGTGGATATCTTTGTCAGGAAAAACATAGGCATATACTTAGGAATGTTGTCTTATGACTTTGATGGACTGCTGCAGTTAATTATTTTTAGAAGTGATTTTGTGCCTTGATTATTTTCCTGCACACATTGCTCTCAATAATGGCCCCCTGAGATTAGATCAGTTCCATCCCTTTTGATAAGTCCTCAAGACAAGGTTATGTTGCTAGTCCTGAGGCTCCCAGAGACTTGCTCAGATGGTTCCTTTGTAGAAGCGGCCATTTTTATCCTTCTCCCATGTTTGAATTGTTCACTTTAATGATAATTATTAATATGGATTTTTATATTTTTGTTATTTATTTATTTATTTATTTAGATTGTTATGCACCATCCAGAGTTGCTTTTGGTGATTGATTGACAGACTGATAAACAAACAAACAAACAAACAAATAAATAAAGGCAGGGGGATTAGCCAACCTTGTTTCCTTGGTTTTAAGCAACTCTACCCTGCTAATGTGGAAATGCAGACAAGGCAGTATGAACTTTTATCCAAAATTTTCAAAATAACTCTTAACTGGTTATATCTATGTATTTTTCAGAGATTTAGATCTGCTAAACATATTTAGGTTCATTTGGGGGGTTCTACCTAAAATTTCCCTGATGAAGTAAAGGAACAACTGACAGAAAAGAGGTTTGTGTTTGCTTTCTCTATATTTAGGGAGTATCCAACTATTCAAATATTGATTTATACAATCTTAGAATGACAAAGCTTGAGAATAAATAAATTACATTTTAACTGGAAAGTTTTGGAAGAAATCCATGCCCAACTTGGACTTTAGAATTTGCCACCAGATAATGATCCACTCCTCTTCTCTTGTGACATTTTAAGTTTTAAAAACCTTACGCTGGATATCAACATTATACTACAAGCAAGCAGTATCTTATGATGTTGCTAATTATTTCTTTATATATTGCAATGTATACATATGGCAAAAGATGCTGGGGAAAGAGGGAAGTGAAGCAAAGCCTTCCTAAACCATTGTATGATCTGTATCCCTTATTCTGGTAACTGCAGTAAGTTGCTTTCCAATTCTCACATTTATTATTCTGTTTGATAAAATGAACAGAGCTTTTGTTCTGCCTGCCTTCCCCCAAAATTATTGGAACTGGCAGGAAGTTCTGTAGTCCTACCAATACTAAGTATTCTCCATCAGCCACTAAGACAACAGGCAAAGTACCATCCCTGCAGCTACTGGCTGGTCCTAATGAAGGGGAAGGAGAGGAAAGTCAGTTTATCACATGCTGCTGCTGTTTGGCAGAAAAGTTGGCCATCATTTTGTTAAATCTTTGCTATGGGGAAATTAGATTAATGGGTTATACAATGCAATATGTTATACATTTTCTTCCACACATATAGCAATCACTCAATTCCCTTGAAGCATATTCAATATTACCCAGAGTATCAAAAAGTATGGGAAAAGTGAAAGAAATGTAAGAGGAAAAAATACAGATAACACTACTTTATACCACCCTGTCTCTTGATAATTTGCAGCCTTTGCTTCCTCCACATTTATATCATCACTTCATTATTGTTTATCTATTTCAGGCAAGTTGTTAAAACAGATGGGCAGGCATACAGATAGCTGTTTAATGTGTCTGTACACTGCATACAGCCCTGCAAAGTTGAATCTTCAGTGTTTATTCTTTTATTTGTTTAGCTTTGCAGTGCATTTCTCTGAAAAAAATATAAGAAAGATGCTTTTCTGTATTTTGATTTACAAAGCGTATATCATGAAGTGAAGAAGTCTAAGTTATGAAATGTTTGGCACATGCAGAGTTGCAGATTGGATGCTGAATGTGATAAGAGCTGTGTAAGATTAAAGTAAAGCATTCATGAGCATGGTTCAACACTGAGCAGGGATCAAAAATGTGTGGCATCCCCTTGGCTATTTAATGCACTTATGAATATAAATGTAGAAGAAATGCGCCATCAGAAGTATGTGAGTTAAGGATGTGGATACACATGTACTTTTGAATGCAGAGAATGCAATGCTGTTAGAAGAGAGCACTAATGACTTGCTGAGAATTGAGGAGCATAGATCTGAATGTTAATGTAGCAAATGTTCAAATCTGACAGGAAAAACAAGAATGAAAAATGTTAAGTTATACTTAAATGGCAAAAAAAACTAGAGCAATAAATTGATTTATGGGTACTACATGTGAGATGTGAGAATGGATGAAGAAATGTCATGGCATGTAAATGCAAGTAGGCAGCTACTTAAGTATTTATTTATTTAATTTCTATAGCTACCCATCTCAGCAGGTATCTGTCAAAAACAATTAATGTTTATCGAAACGAAGCAGAAATGGCTCATAGTGCTTCTTCTGTCCACTTTTTTCTGTGAAAGTAAGAGTTGGGTATGTCAGCAGGAACATCAACATTGAATGTAGTGGGTGCAGATTACTTAAACTTGGGAGAGTGTTGTCTAAATGGGCATTAAATTAATGAGTGTTGAATACAAAAAGTAAAAGGCCAGTAGAAAGAAGCAAATTGAACTGGCCTGGTGACAGTGAGAATGAATGAGGACAGAATCACAGAACAAATATACAAAAAGCGAATCGGTCAAAAGGAAGGGAAAAATCATGAGTCTGTGGCTGGATAGAATGGATAAGATCTTCAAAAGCAAGTGAAGTTTAAAGAACAAAAGGCAGTGGAAAAAATTGTGTGTCTTACTTTATTTTACTCCCTTTCTCTTCTTTGTATAACACTGCTTATTAAAGGTGAAACTGTGTAACAGCTAGATACTAATGTATGACTTTCAGAGAACTGTTGCCAAATGTATAAACGCATGCAAGTGTATTTAGGAAAAGTCACAAAGTAACAGCACAAAAGTGTATTTTTGCTGTTGTTGGTAGACCATGCAGAAGTAAAGCTATTGATGTTTCTTGTTTGCTGACTGATAATTGATAAGCTCCCCTGGGCACATAAACCAGAGTCCAGCAGAAACGACTGGTGCCCCTATTTAGGATCCTTTCGTCACAAAACCCTCAATATCTGTCTGGCCTTATTCCTCAATAAAACCCTGACTGTTTTTTACATTCGTTCAGCAAAGCCTTCTTTAGGATATTCAGTCTAGGATTATAATCTCCAAATTGCCGAAAGGATTCCATTCAACTCTCCTTGTCTTTGTGGAAATCTCACAGCCTTTTAGATCATTGTATATCATTTGATTATTATAAGGTCTGATTATTCCATCCCACTTTTATTTAGTGGACAGATTAACATATCCAGATAGATAGTCTTCGATTTACAACAGTTCATTTAGTGACTGTTCAAAGTTACAATGGCACTGAAAAAAAGTGACTTAGGACTGCTTTTCATACTTAGGACCTTTGTAGTGCCCCATGCTCGTGTGATTCACTGGTTCATACTTATGACCATTGCTGGGTCCCACGGTCCTGTGACCCGCTTTTGCAACCTTCTGACAAGCAAAATCAATGGGGAAGCCGGGTTCACTTAACAACTGTGTGACTCGCTTATCAACTGCAATGATTCACTTAACGGTTGTGGCAAGAAAGGTCGTAAAATGAGGCAAAACTCACTTAACAACATAAAGTTTGGACTCAATTGTGGTCATAAGTTGAGGACTACCTGTCCCTTTACAGCCAAGAAACTAGGGAGGATCTCTTCTGACCCACTGGTCCCACCCAAATTTATACGTGGGGCTATGTTACCTTTTATCTGACTGTTCCCTTGGCTGTGTTTCTTCACCATTTCCAAACATCATTCCCACATACATTACATACATACACTATCCTACCCTACCTAAAGCATCGTTTTAAGGGTTAGCATTGTTGTGTTGGTTATTTTAATATAAATATTTGTTTGAATTCTGAGCTGATTTTATTGGATTGTTCTGAAGTTATCCTGATTGGGTTTTGATTTTATTATGTATTGTGCTTTCATGCAGGGGAACAATCATGAACAACAAAATACAAGAAACATTCTCTTTGCTCCACTGGAACACAGCATGCCTGAAATATTACAGTGAGGTGTTCTAAGTGGGATTATTTTGTTCTGAGCTTAAAACAAAACAACCTGGGTGCATTCTGGTTTCATGAACACACTGCCAGTTAACTCTTTATAAGAACAGTAGAACTGTGGAACCATTGAGCCAGAAACACAGATTCACCCAAGCAAAACACTATAGGAAGACATGACTGGCCTACACACCACTCTGGTAAATCATCAGAAACTGTCCATTTTGTGAAACTACTGCCTATATTCTGTGGTGAACTCTTAGTTTACCTCAAAACCCATCCTCGGCATTGGGTCCTGCTCTGGGCGGAAGACTCCTTGCTGACGTTTCCCTCTGCGGTCCAGGTTGGCTTGTTGTTGTGCCATCACAACACGGTTATCAGCCATACCATAGGAGTCCCAATAAAATTCTGGCATCTTGACCTCTGAGGGATTCTGGTTATATGGCTCCATAGGGAAAGGCTTCATTTTCTTCTCCAGAGGCTGCTGTTGTTGCAGAAGGGGAGGCTGCAAGGAGTGTTCAAAGAGTTTCACAGGATCCTGGCCCTGAAGATAGTACGGCTGCTTCACAGGCATGATCTTCCCCAATGGGCCTTGAACCTGAGAGGGGTTCCAGAGCTGCTTGGAGGAGTCTCCCTGGGGATACTAAGAATAAACACACCAGCATTCAGTATTATCAGTAATACACACTCTCTGGATAAGAGATTGGTTTTAGGATCCAGCAAAGAACCATAGAACAAACCGAAAGTGATATGAATGTCAAGTATGCTCTGACTTAGAATTAAATAACAGGGTTGAAAACTCTAGCATTACAGGATAACAAAAAACCTTTTTCTCTTCTCTGAGCATACACTGTACACTAAATGTATTACCTTATTACAAAAATATTTTCAATGCTGAGCATGTTAGGCAGAACTGCACATTCAATTCTACAAAGCAAACTTCCAAAGTTTACAGTTTCTTTTTGAGATTAAAATTTTCAGACCTCACAAGCAGAGAAAAACTAAAGAGACCTTTTAGCAGAGAAAAACAAGACTAGTATTTTGACATTAAGATTCATCCATTAATTTTTCAAACAAGACACAATGTTGCAGCTCTGCAAGCACAAAGGTGCATATTAAGTTGTAATCCTTCAATTATGTTTAATCAATTTTTCAATAATACCAATTTATCATTTATAAGGCTAGTCATGCCATACTTGAGAAGAAGCAGTAGGAAAGCTTTTATCAAATATAATCTGGACTATTTTGAGTCCTCTCACCTAAACGAGAGACATTTGATCATTAATAAATGTTCATTCTGATATTTTTCTGTTCTTGGCCTTCAACTACATTCCTAGCTTATTCACCATATTTTGTCTGTCTCTTTCCCATTGACTTGTACATTCCTTTTCAGCTTTAGTGGTTGTACTTGCCATTATAATATTTAGAGAGGCCAGCATTGCAATCTATGCTGGAGTTTTTGCATTCTTCGAGTACAGAAGGTTTGGAGCTCTAACACTCTCTCCTCTCTCAAAATTAGCAGAGGCTCACCTGCTGGAATCCAGAGTGGTGTGGAGGACTCTTCCCTAATGCCTGCACAGCTTTTGTTGGGGACTGTTGCTGCTGCTGTTGCTGCTGCTGGGCAAGAGCCTGGACCTGTAGCTGGCTTGCCGATGGGGTTGTTGCCTGAGCTGGTAAGGATGCAAGGGGCTGCTGAGAAGGGGATGGAGTCTGTTGAGGTCCCTGGTTCATTGGGCCTGGTCCAGAGGGCCGCTGCTGGCTGTAAGGAATGTGGGATTGCTTCCCAGCTTGCACCTGATTTCCTGCAGGCGAATGAGCTGCAGGCTGAAGAAAGGTTCCTGGGACAGAAACACCACCTGGGAAAGTATATCCTGAGCTCATAGAAAAAGCCACAGGAGGAGGAATAACGTAGGCAGGAGGTGGGAAGCCTTGAAAGGAAGAAAGCACACCTTTTAATAACTGAAACCTCAGATAATAATGCCTGCCTCCTCTTCTAGATAAACCACTGAGACAGATTATGATGGGTCCCTTTCTTTACCTCTCTGATCCTAGTAGCTAAAGAGAATCTTCGGAAAACAAAGGTCTCCTATCTGTCAGCATTCAATTACAGGAATGGATTAATTCAGTTCATTCTTCTGTGCTGAAGAAATATTTGTAGGCAGAAATTTGTGCCGGTAAGCCTACTCTCACTTTGCTGGAGGAAAACTCTAGGAAAGCTCTAACTTCCTAGGGGATGCTTCACTGTGACTTTCAGAGGACTTTAGGCTTCCTTAAGAAATGTTATACACAAATAAATTAGTCCGAGCAGTACAGGGATGCCTTGCATTTATTATGTTTTCTACTTCAAAATCTAAATTTAGGTTTGAAAAGATCTGTAAGTTTTCTTCCTTGTCACATACACTGTAGGGGCGCACGCACACACACAGAGAAATAAAAGCAAGATGGCTTCTTTCTCATGCTGCATCTTTGCAAAAAAGACACCGGAAAGACTGATGCCTGGTAAATATCATGTAAAATTACACATGTAATGATTATGCCTGCTTTCTAGAAATAATGTGAACCTTCCATTTCACAATCCATTTACTTAATCACACTTATACACATACATTCATTCTCTCCCTTTTGCCCCTTTCCCCTTTGCATTAAGAGAGGTAATTGTATAGAAGACATTACTTGTCAGTTTATACCAAGCCAAGGTTAGTTTAGAGGAATAGCATTTTTACCTGGCCTGCTGGGAAGAGGAGGGAAAGCTCCTGGGTGATGTATGGGGATGAACTGGGAGTTGCTGGCCTGGTTTGGAGATTGAGTTACTGGGGTTTTTCTGACTTCAGACACTGGAGTCTTCCTCAACTCAGTCTGGGATTTTACCTAAAGGGATAAATCAGTAAAAGCAATAATTCTAAATATTTGACCTTGTTCATTTGTCCATGACTTCTTAAGAATGTAATAAATAAAAAGTTAGTATAAGACATATCAATTCTTTCCAGGGATTTGTTTTACAGGAACAAAGAATGTGGCCAGCTCCACATTTGCAATTCTCAGAACATTTTAGACTGATCATGTACTATTTTCCTCTAGCTCACAAGGTATAGAAAAGAGCTCAGACTGAAGATCATGTTTGGAATTTGGGCAAGCCATTATCTCCACACTGGACTAGAGGAGGTAGCTAACCTGTCTTTGGCTTCACATTTTCTTGGTGGAACTCAAAGAGTTATAGCTTCAAAAGAAACCTAATAGAGGGGCTAGTTAAGAACTCCTAGCAGTTGGGCCAAGGATTCTGAATGCACATTGGAACATTAAAATACAAACATTGATAAAAACATTATTTCAGACTTTTGAAGAAGTATTTTAATACTTATCCAGCTATTGGACTTACGATGCTAGATATCTCTATCTAGAAGCCCTAGATAGTTTCCAAACTACCACAGCTTTTGCAGGTACAAGAGTTTAAGATGTAAGTATTAATGAAATTAGAGCCTGATCCTCATTCCTTTATATCAATGTCAGTTTCATTTTATTCAATTTCAGTTGCAACCTCAAAGTTACAGCAATTCATATACCATAGATGTGCTGGACTTTTTTGCAGAAAAGATAAAGACAAAGAAAAGATGAAGATCTTAAAAATACATACATCCAAACTACCTCACTTATTCCAGAAAAAAATGAATACATTAATAAACCTATGTACTGACAAAAACTTAAATTTAGAGAAAAAGAAAGCACAATAAATAATACCCATCGTAAGGTAACTTTATACTTTATTTAGAAGCAACAACTTATAAGGAAAAGCTCTTGAAAGAACGGTAGTTCAACAACAACAAAATGCATCCCTGAGCCAATTTGAACAATTGCAAAATAGTATGTTTAGAAAATTTATTAGGTACAATCTGCCTCCACTAAACTGTGTACTAATATAGAACTTTCTTAAACCTTATCAAGATCTTTGTCCTGAATTCATTTTATAAAATGCTAGAACGACCTGTGTCCCAAATCATTTTCACTTAGAGCAGTTCCCAATTACCAGAAATTGGCAAACATTTGCTATAATATTATATTGAACGCTAGCAAATAACTCTTGCACTTTAAAATTGGAAAGCTTAATTTCAGAAAACACAACAGCATTATTAAGCTTATTTAAACCATGTGATTAAACGATAGTGTCATGTAGTCATTAAGAGATGGCACTAGCATTGGAGAGTTTTGAGGTTCAAGTCCAGCCTGAAATTCAAAGTGTGACCTAGGGTGAGTCACTCACTCTTTCTCAGCCTACCTACATCACCGGGCTGTTGCTAACAGGGAGAGTGCTATGTATGTTATCCTGAACTCTTGAATAAGAAGGCAGCCACAAATCAATTAAATGAATGAATGAATGAATGAATGATGAATGAATGAAGTGACTGAGTCCCACTCTACTAAGTAAAGAGTAAATTGGACATACACTAATTAGGAAGATGAGTCATCAGACTCCAAAGAAAGGTACCCGAGGAGAACAACTAATGGATGGACTGAGTAAAGGAGGGAAAGGAAAGGAAAATAAGAAAATAGATATGCAATGAAAAAGAGAAACATAAGCCACTATTTCACTAGATCCTCTGGTAAGGAAAATTAAGGTATGGAAGAGGAATCGAAGTGAAGATATGGAAGCTTCAGCTGTCTCTCACAGCTGTTTCACTATGCCACATTATCCAAAAGCTTAAAAGCCGCTCAGACAACTTTATAACATTGCGACTAAATTAGGCGGCAGCATGAAAACATTCAGAGGAATAATAACATATCGAGGCTCTTACCTGTACTGCTACATTCTGCTTCCCTGTTTCTTGACTCTTCTCCATGCCACATTTCTTAATCTCATTCTTCCTTTTGTTGTTGTTGTCCTTCTTTCCATCATTTTTATTGGCTGTTATTCCTTTGTTATAATCTCGTCTTTCCCTTCCTACTTCCTTGGTCAGATAGTTTCGGCTTTGCTCTCTGTTTATTTCTCGTGGTTTAATGTTTTCCTTGAATGTCACCATTGGCTTATCTCCTGTATCAGTGCTGCTGCTGAGGTTTCGACTTGTAGAGAGCACAGACTTAAGTCCTGGGCTTCCATCTACAAACTGTGGCTCTGATGCTTCCTGCAGAACATGACTCTGTTTGGATTCATTATGTTCCTCCAGTAACAGTTCTGGGATCTCTGTCAAAAACATGAGTTTGCCAATCTCATTTTCACATTGGATCAACCTTTAACAAAAAATAAATAAAAACAATTAACTGTATGTTACCAACAAATTTTCAAGGATACTCAAAGTCACAAACCTTGAGTGGAAAATATATATATAGTTGTTTTTTTTTTTTTAATATTAAGCCCACAAAATTGAAAGCAAAGTAAAATAGACCTAGAAGGGATCAAAGGGAAAGCAACCTTTACTTGTGCAAATTGAGAATGGTTAACCTTGATGAGGCTTTAAAGCAGTCAGGGATTATCATCTGATCTCCTCTGACATTTAATAATGAAGGCTTTTTGAGAGCTATTTCTGTAACTTCTTTAGCTGGGTGGTAGCATTTGAGCTAAAAACTCACCTTGCTTCTTTCAAACCAGCAGCTGAAGTTCAATATAACTAAGGAAATCACACAACGCTATAATTTGACTGGAACATGCGGCACAATGCTTCTGTTTATATTGCAGGCCATTACAACTGACAGTAAAGCCCCCTTTGCCATAATATCTCACTAAGAGTGAAGAATACCACCATCCTTTAAGCGACGTTGACTAAAACCTGGGATTAACATTTGAGAATTTGATTACAGAGATAATGAGTAGTAAAATGCAGGTAATAACCATGCATTTACTAAAGCAATTGTTTTTCATTCTCCCTCTGCAAGGACTTCATTCCCCCCTTCCCCCAACTCCAGTAGATTAATCTAGGTAGGGAACGACTACCTGCAGCTTTCGATACTCAAGATCTCCAATCCAATTTCAAAAGGCCTATGCAAGGGATCAGCTCAGATCTCTAGAAAAATCTCTCTTTCTGCTGTTTCGATAAAAAAGAGCTTCAGAAAGTAAAAGGAAGAAAGGGGACAGAGAACGGGCAGTCATACTTATTCCTAGCTCTGGCCCCATGCATTGCATGCAACATAACTTTGACATGCTGAGGTAATTGAAACACTGCAGGAAAACATTTTTAATATAAAGAGATCCGGAGCAAACCCTACTATATTGCTTCATATGCTTTGAGCGCACAAGATTCCAATTCAGTCTGCAGCAGCTCCTGTTTAAAGCTGTGAAGCGGTCTGGCTGAAAGCCTGAGTTATTACAAAACTGCAATCAAACTAGATCAGAGATCAGATTTACCAAAAGACAACTTATCTATTTCAATCTGTCTAACCAGTCTACTATTAGGTCTAAGCAGTGTTTCAAATTCAAGGGTGAAAAAGATGCTTTGACATATAGGAGATGGAAACGTGGTGCCTGTCTGCAACTTCTTAAAGCAGCTTTTCCCTTTTTCTAGGGTTGCAGGTGAAGCATTTATTTGCCTGCCCCCCCCCCCCATGCTGAAACACTTTTGTACCACTGAATCTGAAGAGGTGTGTAGCCTTACAAATTATGTTGCTACAAGTAGCCTGGACTTAACGTCCATTTGTTTTGCAATTGTTCAAAGTTATAACAGTGCTGAAAAAATGGAGTTGCAACTAGTTCTCAAATTACAACTGTGGTTATCTGCTTCTTTAAAAAAAAAGAGGGTCACTGGGTTGCTACTGATTCTTTCTTCTTCCTTCTTCCTCCTCCTCCTCCTCCTCCTTCTTCTTCTTCTTCTCCTCTCTCTCTCTCTCTCTCTCTCTCTCTCACACACACACACACACATACAATTTATTCTGATGAATCTTGGAAGGATTAGATTACAATAAGAAAGTGGTCTGCTCATGTTTACCCAGCCAGATTCATATCTGAAGAAGGATTTTAAATGTGGGTTTCTCCCCAATGAACCACAATATATCATTCTCAATATATCAAGTTATGTGTAGGATTTTAAGTCCTGCTGTTCTCAGATCGTGCTGGAAAAGAATTCTGGTCTGGCCAGAATGACCTTGCCTGTCCTGCACCAAATTGTGCCATCTTCCCCTGCAGACCTAGATAATCCTTTGTGTTGCAGATTGTCCTGCAGTAATCCTTTACCCATTGATCCTTTGCTCTAAGCATCGTCCTGGCTGGAAGTGGTGTATGGCAAGGTGTAGCATGAAAGATTGGCTTAGTCAGCAGGGTAGCGGCACATATCCACCTTCCCATAGTACTTTCCTGTGTGGCCAGGATAGTGTTGCCAGTAGAAAAGAGGGAGCCAAAATGACAGTCAAGGTTAATTGAGGGCAGCAGGTGCCAGGAAGCAGGGGCAGGCAAACAAGTGCTGCAGGTTATGCACACAGTTAAATGTGTGCCTTGCTGCATGCCCTTGCCACTGAGAATGAGCCTTCACACTGTGGATTGTCTCACCGATCCTCTTTTCTTGATCCTTCATACTAAAGATTGTCCCAGCCAGGAGGAGCATGCAGTCAGGTGCAGCATGAAAGACTATCCTAGCTGTCAGTGGTGCATGGTAGACGGAAGTCGCAGTGGGTAGTAGGTGGTCAAAAGGGCAGAGATGAGAGGGAGATAGGTGGATTGGGGAGGGGGGGGACTGAAGTAGTTCCCTACCTTGGAAAGGACCAAGGCTCAGGAATGGGAGGGACACTGCCAGGAACAGCTCGGATCAGGTTGGGTCCTTAGGTAATGACCAAGCAGGATTCATAGCCAAAGGAACTGCCCAAACTACTGTGGGGCAGTTATGAGACATTGCTTTGATTAGGAATGAAGTTGTTGGTCGTTATTATGGGAATTAGGGGCCAATTAAACGAGGACTGACTACCTTTTATATCAAACTAAAATATGGCTTTAAGTTCCTAACAAGCTCTCTAAGCCCTGAAAAAGGCCATACTTATTATGCACATTTTAAGTGTCTATCTACCATTCCCGTATTGCTGCCTTGTGTTAGTGTTAAATTAAATTATTAGTGTCCACAGTTATACCTTTGTTTTGAGTTTTAATATCTGTCATTATAAACATGAAACAACAAAACTGAGTGGCAAGGAGAACCATCATGGGTGAAAGGTATAGGATGATACTAGCAGTTATAGAAATACCTTGGCTGATTGTCAGCAATCCATTTTCCTGTGAAAATCAAGCGTTGTTGCCGTATACGGCGATGCTGCCCTTCTTTGTCTCCAGTAATTCCCTGATGGCCTTTAGAAAAATCCAAGTTCCTGATTGTTGACAAAAATAAAAATGGGATGTTCAGATTATGAATCAGGAATAAGAGGAGTACATGTTTGTCTAAGATGAAGAGGTCTGATTAGTTATCTAACGTTTCCCTTTAAATGAGAAAGCAATTACACAGAATTTGCAGGTGGCAGAGAAAGAAAGAGTCCCATTTTAAGGAAGTTTTACTATTCTGTTTCAGATAAATACTTGCACAATGTTGATGTATTTTGTATCAAGCTTTATTATTCTTGCTGCAATTGTTCTTCAATTAGTTTTCCACCTTAACTTTCAAATATAAAAGCAAATAATAGCAGAATCAATTTCAGAATAGAAAAGTACTGTGGATATGTTTACAGGCTCAGATCTGCTAAGCTTTTCCCCCCCTGGATTCACCCAGGGAAATTAATTTATAGCAGTAACAGTTATCTTGTATAGTATTAGACCAGAAGATCTATTAGGTTAAAAAGCAGAAATCCTTTTCAGTGAAAAACAAGAATTGGTTATCCTTTTTTCCCCTCTCACACCACTTTCCCTAGAGGTTTCCAAAGATATTAAACTTTAAATACACAAAAATTAAACTGAAATTTAAGGAAACCAGAATTGGAATTTTAATCCCAATGATTCTGTAATAATGTATTACAGAAAAGAATGAAAATGTACATTTTGTAGCGTGGAGCTTAGAAAACAGTGGATATTAATGCTGTTTGAATAACACAGATGAGTATCATTTATCTATAATAATCACTCACCTGAACGAGGGTCTCAAAGCTAAGAATCCCTGCAGCTCAAACTCTTCTGGAAGAGGGGTGGCTGGTGAATGAAACAAAGGAATATGCACATCTTTATTCAAGTCTACTTCTCATTAGCAAGCAAGGATCTGATCCAATAAATATCAAGTACTTTTTAAGTTACAGGTAGTCCTCAATCTAAATTCATATATTCAGAGACCATGTGAAGTTACAACAGTACTGAATGGATTTATGACTTGTCCCTGAAGTTACAGACATTGCAGTGCTTTCATGATCCAAATTTGGGCACTTGACATCTGCCTACACTTACGGCTGCAGCGATGTTTCAACTCTCCCTTTATTTATTTCCCCCTTTTAGACACCTTATACTCTGAGGTTCCTGTGGCCTTAATTGACTGCCAACTTCTTGCTCCCAGTCTGACCAAACATGCCTACCATGGCCCTTGTGAGGCAATGACTATGTAAAACGTTTTTCCCAGGTTGCACACAGAAGATTCATCAAAAGACCTGGGCAAGATGGCCTCAGGAGGTTAGCAGCTGCCTTGCAAAGGCCAGGATGGGCACACCACATAGCAGCTAGATGAAGATCAACTGGAATAGTTGACCATGTTGAGGGCAACATAGGTCCTAGGAGTGCAGGGCAGTGAATGTGGCTGGGGTGTGGCAGATGGAGCTTCATGGGGTGACAGGTTTTGCCTTGCACTGCTGGATTTGCACCTTGCAACTGGGCTGCGGCTTCATGTTGTGCTACTCAATTGCGGTGCCATGCTTTTAGGGCTTCCATGGACAGCTGGAGCTTCCCAGGACAGTTCTGGCTTTGTGCCACACTGAGGCTGCACACTATGCTAGTGAGGCTTCCTGGGGATTTTTGATGAGCTTCAAGGGCTTCATACAGGCCAAGCAGTCCCAGAGTCATGAAGGGTTATTTGCCACCTCGCCAGCCAGGGTGCAACACTGGCAAAAGAGCAGAGATGGGACAGGTGATAGTAAGGAAGGGGGAATTGATGAGGAAACAGTCTCTCACTGCTCTGGGCTGGCGGGGACCAAGCCTGAAATGGCATAGCTTAGGGCAGGCCCTTGGCTAACAACTGGTGGAATTTGCTTAATGATGACAATGGGGAGTGCTCTTGCTAACCGAAGCAGTTATATCACCTTGACCTTTACAACTCAATAACTTATCACTAGATATTCCTGTCCTAGTTGTGGTTATAGAATACAGCTACAATTCGAACCGGAAATTCAGTCATAAGTTGGTGTGGTTCTAAGTCAAGGAACAGGGCCCATTTTTAAAAACATTTTTTGCAGCGACCATTAAATGAATCACCATAGCAGTTAAAGCAAATCATGAACTTGTTAAGCAAAACCATTCTTCCGAATGTTGCAAATTACAATCATGTGCCTGCAGGAGGCTACAGTCGGTCGTAAAGGCGACCAGTTGCCAAGAGCCAAACTGACATTATATGGTGCCTGTACAGCACCTATCCCAAGGCCATTTTAATTTTGAATGGAAATGGTAATAAACTGAGAACCACTTGTAGTTAGAATGTATTAAAATTTTAATCCAAAAGAGAACAGATGCAATTCTTCCTGAAAGCAAAATTAATAAGGAAATTCATAATTAAGATTGCACAGAATATTCTTCAGCTTCAGTAACCATTCTGAGAAATTCTATATTTGTCACATCTCTGAATATTCCTATTATCATTTATTTTCATCTGCTGATTTTGACCCTTTTTTTTTTTCCTTTTGTCTTATTTGGACCGCTTCTTGTGGTCTGCACTTACCAATCATTTGACTGATTGTTGCAATCTGTATGATTTTTTTACAAGTCATGATAGCACTGAAGGACAAATATAAAACTGTAAATGAATTGTATCATTAATGACACCGCAGAGGAGTTAGGGCAAACAAAATGATGCAGGCTGACGGCATAGAATAGAATCTACATAATTTAATGGCTACTTAGAAGGTACTTCTCAGAATCAATGAAGTCAATATGAGCTAAATAGTTTTGATTCAACTTAAACGTATACACAAGTTCATCAGTGTCTTCCTACTACATTGTTCTTGATTTCACTCTGCTCTTATCTTCTTTGGACTATGTCATAAGGGAATGTTCTTACCATTAGGGCAGGAGAGGTCTTCTTCATGAGGCTGAAAACTGTTTAGAAGAGAAATCAGCCAAGGCCAAACACTGCAAAGCAAAAAGAGTTTTACTTACATAACACATTGCACTCTCACTATTGTCTCTTCCGTTACATACCTTGTCCTTACTGCATCAAATGCCCCATTTCTTATCAGATCTCTTCTGATATAATCTATAAATACTATTTCTATCCAAGATCCTTTTCTGAAAATTCCAGTAATTATCTTGCTGTCTGTCAGTACGATTTTCAACTGGTATGTCTGCAGTATCATTTAAATAACACAGTCACACATTATCTTATGGGTTCAAATACACAGGCATTGCTTAATGCCACTGTAAAACAATGTCTTACAATCGTATTTTATTTCGATCCTGAAGTAACTACTTGGTTTTTCCTCTATACAACACAAATGGATGAAGAATTGAGAGGATGCCTATTTATTCCATTTTGGGAAATTTCTTAGTTGTTCCTTTCTGTAGACTCTTTTAAGTCGGTTTCTAAGGAATACTGATAGAAGCTCTGACTTTTTCACTATTGGGCACAATCACTCAGACCTAAAAAGCTCAGACCCACAGCTCTTGACTTCTTGTCTAATCCAAAACCTTCTCACAAATATTTGCTTCATCCTTGTGGGAACAGAGTGCTGTAGTATACTTATGATCTAGAGAGGTTTTTACTTTTCACATAATTTTCTCCATTAGCTTTAACTAATCTAACATGGCTAGGTTAGCTTTACATGGCTTTAGCTTCCATTTTCTCTCTTGCTTGGATTTAGCCAGTCTTGTGCATTTTTTTTCAAATGTGGATGCTGAAAGTCCCTACTCCATGTTAAGTGAAGAGAATGGAACAAAAAGGTAAAACTTCACAGTGGCTATTCTATTCTGAAGAAGAATATGCCCCAAGGTATACAGAGTCCTCAACTCATTAGTTTCTAGAAGGCTATGAAGGGCATTTTATTCCAGCGAATGTTTGATAGATAAAGGCAATGCTGGGCCACCATTTTGACAGATTTTGCTGTTGGCTATATATTTGTTTTAAGTATATTCTTAATTGTTTACATGGGATTTTGTTTAAAGTATGTGGTTTAATGTCAGGTGTACCATGAAAGTAGGGAGTGCATAAATTGATGTATATGTAAAAAAAGTTATTCAAAAACCATGTGTACATCTAGATTTTTAATGGCAAAGGATTATTCCAGGCTTAACAAAAAGTGGCCATTTTTAAAAGTCACACAAGAGTGTATTTGTGACTTATGCCCTAGCTGTCAACCTTATTTCATTTTCCTCTTTAAGTCTGTCCCAGAAAGGAGAAAGAATAACAGGGTAACTTGTTACCTGACAGGAAAATAAAAGGACATGCTCTAATGTCTTTATTTTACCATTTACAATCAGACATGCATTATTAACACACACTGTTGATATCCTTCGATTCCAGATTTCCCAGATTTACAGACTATATACATTCCTCTATTGTAAAACACTTGAACTATTGAGTTGAATTTATAATATAATAAGTATAATTAATATTATACCTATCATATTATAAATATAATATCTGTTAACAAGAACTCACATTAAGCAATCAGCTTCTAATTTAAAATCCTTTTTTATTCAAGCTGTAAGATCCAAATACCAGGGAGTTCAGAGCAGTGCAACTGAGTGACTGGTGAAAAACTCAGGGATTCAGTTAGACACAAGGAATGCCTTATGCAAATCTCTGTGCCTCTTGTTTTATCCAGCTGTTCTAAAAACAAAACCCCATGCACTTGAAGGTAACACTAAGTGGAAACACTGTCAAAAAGCTAAAAAGGCCCATGTGTACAATCTGGAGTAGGGGAAATGCTACTTTTCTTAAATTGAAAAGAAATACAACTGCTTCTAGTCTGAAGCAGACTCCCACAGAGTTGACAGCAATTACTGTCAACTTGCATAAGTAAGGTAGCAAAGAATCTTAAAATAGAAAGATTTTCTGACTCTTCTGGAAGGTAATTGAATTTTTATATCTGAAGATGCCTGTTTGCAAATTACACCTAAATTAGCATTGAAAGCAGTTTCAGTATCAAGAGGTTTGGGTACAGGAATTTCCTTCTGTGAACAGGAAAGTGATGAAGCAGATTAGGTGTAAGATATCACAGAACTGTTCTTGACCTTGAAATTAAAATAACCTTTGTATGGGTCAACAAGGAATTCACTCTTGTTTTACGTGAGGATAATGCAGCCGTCTATGGTGGTACTTAAATATTTGTGAACTCATTTGAATTTTAATTATTTTTGCATAAATATGAGCTAAAACAAGATCGGTTCTCCATAGTTCTTCAAACTAGATACAGAACAGATAACAGATAATCAGAGTTGGAAGGGACCTTGCAGGTCATCTAGTCCAACCCCCCATCGCCCAAGCGGGAGACCCTACACCATTTCTGACAAATGGCAGTCCAATCTCTTCTTTAAAGTCTCAAGTGATGGTGCTCCCACAACTTCTGAGGGCAAGCTGTTCCATGGGTTGATTGTTCTGTCAGAAAATTTCTCCTTATTTCCAGGTTAAATCTCTCCTTGTTCAGTTTCCATCCATTATTCCTTGTCTGGCCTACAGGCGCTTTAGAAAATAGCTTGATTCCTTCCTCCCTGTGGCAGCCCCTCAAATATTGGAAGACCTCTATCATGTCTCCCCTGGTCCTTCTCTTTACTAGACTAGCCAAGCCCAGTTCCTGCAACCGTTCATTTTACGTTTTAGCCTCCAGTCCCCTAATCATCCTGGTTGCTCTTCTCTGTACTTTTTCTAGAGTCTCAATGTCTTATTTTATAATGTGGTGACCAAAACTGGATGCAGTACTCTAGGTGTGATCTTACTAAGGCTTTATAGAGTGGTATTAGTACTTCCCTTGATCTTGATTGTATCCCTCTGTTAATACAACTTAGGATTGCATTAGCTTTTTTAGCTGTTGCTGCACAGTGCTGGCTCATATTTAGCTGGTCGTCTACTAAGACTCCAAGATCCCTCTCACAGTTACTGCTATTGAGCCTGGTTTCACCCAGTCTATATGTGTACTTTTGGTTTTTCTTGCCTAAGTGTAGGACTTTACTTTTCTCTACATTGAATTTCATTTTGTTAGATATGGCCCAGTGTTCTAGTCTGTCAAGATCCATCTGGATCTTGAGCCTATCTTCTTGGGTGTTAGCTATTCCTGCCAGCTTAGAACCTAAATGAACAAGAGTCAAAAACACTAAAAATGATTCAATATTAATATAGTATAATATAATAAATATAAAAATCCCTGTACTTTAAATGTAGTGTCATGGCATAAACAGCCAACCCATGTTTGAAAAGCTGTGCCATCCATCCATTATCTCTCTATTTTAGTTTGAAGCTATTTTACTATACAAATACAGTTTTCTGTAACATTTAGCATTGACAGACTAAATAATTAGAAAGTATATTTATTCAAAGGAAAGGGGAGGTTACTTTAGAAATAATTATAGCTTCCAGCTGTCCATATTATAATTGTTGAGTCATGTATTAGGAAACATTCACTGAATAATCAAAGCATATGTTCTATGTAGATCTACATAGAGCATGTGCTCTATGTAGATCTCAAACTATAAACTCCACTGCAAAATGCCACTTAGAGGGATGCATCATCTTCAGCTCAAGTTGAGCCTGTAATGTTCTTACCTTCCACTGTGCTAAAAAGAATTGGAAGTCAATGCTATTTTTTATTTTTCCCCTTCAACCCTACACTTTCTCTTTATCTCTTTTGCCACCTTTAATTTCCCATTATTTTTATTTTCCTTTGTATTTTATATTCTGATAAACTAATAAAAATTTGAACCACAACCAAGTTCATTATATTTATATCAGGAGAAATTTAGATTATTCATTACAAATTTATTTCATCTAAACCAAGGAAAAATGGAAAAATACAGGCAGACAAGACTTACTATTGCCTTTCATCAACCACAGTCTCCTGAAAAACACTGGGTCTAAGTTTCAGCCAGTCCATTGAGACTTTGAGTGCAGGAAGGGGATAAGAACCCCACGATTCTTCTTGGTAATCATTCTGAAGTGGGCACTTGCATAAAATCCCAAGAAAAGACACTGAGAAAAACAAAAGTATAGCATGTGTTTTTTGGTGAACTACTTTGAGCATTATAATGATATAAAGATGGTTATCAATTCAAGCAATAAGAATCATTTCTTGCTGATCCTTGGTGGGTTTTTTTTGAAATTGTGATTAATTTCAAAAGATAAAATACAAAATGCAAATTAAAAAACAGGAACAAAAATAACAAAAACTACAAACAAGACAGGAAAAAATTAACAACACTGGATAAAAGGAAAAAAAGGAAAAAGTGTATATAAGAGATAATCATAATACAGTATCTAATTAAAAAAAACGATTACTATAAACTCAGCCTTCCATCCTCCCAAGGTGGGTAAAATGAGGGCCCAAATTGTTGGGGCAACATGTTGACTCTGTAAACTGCTTAGAGAGGGCTGTAAAGCAAGTCACTAAATGACCAGACTCAATTTTATGACTATTTTATGATGGTCATTAAGCAAGTCACTATTGTTGTTAAGCAAATTACATGTTCATAAGTCTGAATCCAGCTAATCCAAAGGGCAAACAGCAAAAAAAATCACAATACGCCTCCAAGTGACCACAGGATGCTGCAATCAGTTGTAAATGCAAGGTAGTTGCCAAGCGCCCAAACTGTAATCATGGTAGTGGAATGCAGTAGTCATAACTTTGAAGACATGTCATGACTTTGAGTACAACATAACTTTGAATGGTCATTAAGCAACCAATTCTAAGTCACACACTATCTGTATTATCTCTGTTTTAGCATTTAAATCTTTGCAAAGTATGAAATAATAATATGTGAATATGGTCACTGTAGCTCCACCACAGCTTTATAATCTTTCTATGTGCTTTTATATATATATATGGGTATTTTTCCATGTCATTATAGTGACGTGGGAAAATACCCGAACAAAGCTGAATACATGTAAGTACCCGCGAAAACTTAAGAAAACACACACACACACATACATATACATACATACATACACACATACATACATACATACATACATATATTCTTAAGTTTTCACGGGTACTTACATGTATGGCATTCAGCTTTGTTCGGGTATTTTCCCACGTCATTGTAGTTGTGCTTTCAAAGTTGTAGCAACGTTTTGGCAGAATCTCATCTGCCATCATCAGGCTTCTTACAGAACAAAGCTGAGTGCTCTCTCTCTCTCTCTCTCTCTCTCTGTATATGTATGTATGTATGTATGTATGTATGTATGTATGTATGTATGTAGAAATTACATAGTTTAGAATCTTTTAATGTCAGGATTCTATGTGGTACAGACAGCCTATACCTTAAAACAGATTCCCAGGTGCAGATATTCCCCTTCCAACATGCCAAAAGAAATATGTGGATATAGCAGGAAGTAAATCAACAATTAAACGGAAATAAGGACTCATAAGGTTTAGCAAACTTAATTTATTCACAATCTACAAGAACTCAATTGAGTCACAATTTCTCCTCTAGAAGCAGTAACTATGACATCTAGCTATAAGATCACGCCATGTTAATGCGATTCAAGAACAGCATTAGCATCCCAAGCAACTGTTTCTTCTCACTGCACAATCAGCTTGTGCAATGTTGAACCCACTCCAGCCTTATAATCTCATTCCAGAATCCAAGAGACTTGGTTAAAAAGCAATCTAGTGAATAGCTTTGCAAAAATACTCTGTCAACTGTATAACTTACTGAAGAGTGCCAGTAATTGTGTCCAGCATAGCTGTTCATCCTGACTGTAACTATGCTGTTCGGTCTCATTGCTAAAGTCCCGTAAATGGTGCAACTGAAACAGGTTGATGACAGTAATATGGACAAGCTGTTGAGAATTGAAGGTTTTTTGGAACAGCAACCTCTGCAATAATAAAAAACACATAATCCAACCTTTCAAAAATATATTATGTCAAACTGTTCAATCTGACTGGCAGCTATTACAGAGCATCTACGCCTGTAGACCATTTAACCCTCAATTACCTCCAGTGTAGCAATGTATATAGAACCATGTGAAACTGTGCATATTCAAATAGCTATTGTCTCAGATTTAGTTAAGTCCCCATCATGGTCTTCAATTCTTTTAATGACAATTCATGTATGTATGTAGGTGACAGTGCTATCTGGAGAGACCATTGCATTAATGTCTTTTGTCTATCAATTGCTTCTGGATAGGAATACACAGAATCACTGATAGGAATACACAAAGAGAGTACTACACATATCTAAATAGTCTAGTCAAATGACAGATTCAAACAACTTTGCAATAAAAATTATTTGCAAAAAGAATTGTGTCTGTCCCTCTCCTCCCACTCCCATAGACCTAAATACATTTAATCTCTTCCTCCATATTAAGATCACCATGCTATTAGCCTGTTGCTTGAAGTGTAAAAAGCAGAAAACACAAGCAGCAAAATGAATTGCAACTATGTTTTTTAAGACCCAGGATTTCAAGTAGGAGTTACAGATGGAAACATAATGTTTTTAATGCCAGATGTGTAAGGATGGAAGTATTACAGCACATTATTATTGGGGCATCTTGCAAGAAA
Organism: Pseudonaja textilis; assembly: GCF_049901715.1. Lineage (NCBI taxonomy): Eukaryota > Metazoa > Chordata > Lepidosauria > Squamata > Elapidae > Pseudonaja > Pseudonaja textilis. The sequence continues at coordinate 95,930,268 of NC_141992.1, forward strand.
AAAATATTTTTGTAAGATGCATGATATCATAATGGTTGTCTTCTTTCTTAAGCCAATAAAGAACAGGAAAGCAGCATTCCTACTACAGGTAGTCTTCAACTTATGACCACAATTGAACCCAGAACTTATGTTGCTAAGTGAAAAATTTGTTAAGTGAATTTTGCCCCATATTACAACTTTTCTTGCCATATTTGTTAAGTGCACTTGTTATCACTGCAGTTAAAATGACAGCAGATTTTAAATTAGTAACATGGTTGTTAAGTGAATCTAGCTTCCCAACTGACTTTGCTTGTCAGAAGATTGCAAAAAATTATCACATGACCCCAGGACACTGCAACTGTCATAAATATGAACCAGCGGTCAACAATTCAAATGTAAACTACATGACTATGGGGTTGCTGCATCAGTCATAAGTATGAAAAATGGTCATAAGTCACTTTTTTCAATGCCACTGTAACTTCAAATGGTCACTAAATGAACTGCTGCAAATTGAGGAGTACCTATACATGTTTAAATGGATTAGAAGAAATTCCCAAGGATTGTTGCATTCATAAATCAATTAAATCAATTTTATACAGAAGTTGGTTCAGCAGGAAAAGCTGGGAGTATTCATAAACTAACCTTGAATTGCTCTTCTAATTTCTCACGAAGAGGATTTAATTTCTCCAAATTCTTACTCAGATATACATGGCCATGAAATTTTATAAATGCCTTAATGAAATCAGATATTCCCCACTGAGTTTTCACCTCATCACGACTGCAATTATGAAACAAAAATTGTATTTCAGTCTTGGAAGCACACATATTAAACTTTTATATTACGTATGCACTTTGTAAACACTTACTGCATAAAATATGTATTTATTACTGGACTTTATTCAAGAGCATTATTATGGGTTGAAGAGAAATAATATTTGATAAAAGTGTCAGAAGCTAGACAGAATTGCTTTGGAAATCATATCGTCCACTAAAAAGCAATTAACCAAAACAAACCAAGGACCCATATTAATAATAGAAGCTTAAGACTGCACTCGTGTACAATTTTGATATAGCCAGCTGTTAGGATAATCAATCTATCCATCCAGCCACCGATTCAAGGACTGCTCCATCTCATAAATAAAATTATAATCTAATTTATGTGCAATATTTACAATTAGGAATTCATTTACAATTAGACTAATACTGGATAAAAAGATATGCGAAATAAAATTATTTGCTTGCAACTTTTTTGAGAACGTATTGATACTGCGGTTTGGGCAAACAATCTATAATGTGACTCTGTACACACTTCAAACCTTATACATGGTTAATACTTTGCACACATGAACTTATGACCCCCAGATGTTACTGAACTAAAACGGTATTTGTACAGAGACAATGTTACATCAATATATTCCCTTGTGAAATACATCCAATGGCCTTACCTTTCCAGTGCTTTAGAAAGTGCTTTTTGTAGGTTAGTAGAAGCAGCTGGGAAAGGAAATTTCACAGCAATGCTTCTGCAGTAGTAGAAAATTGTGGTCAGGTGATCTCCTTTGGAGGATGCTAAAATAGCCAGCTGATTATAAGGCTGACCTAAATAGGATAAATAAAAGGTTAGTTACTGAGTTCCAGCTTTGTTTTATAAGCGCAATCCAATGTCCTTGTTATATTCTAAACCAGAGGTCCAAACCCACAATCCGCGGACCGCTATCAACCTACGGCCTGATGGGAACGTGAAGCACTTTCTGAATTAAATGCTGAAAAATATGAATGACTTCAATTTACAGCATAATTGTTCATTTACATCATTCCTTTTATAAATCAAAGAGGACATACGTTTAAAAAATACAAGATAGGTATGAAAAAGCTGTTCCAATTGGATATGCAATAGCAAAAAACATTTCAGTGTGATGCTTACTAAGCATCAGCAGTCCCCAACTTTTGCGACTTGGCAGTCTGGCTGGGGGACGGGGAACCGGCCACAAGAGCAACAGGCTAGCACGCATGCACGTGTGTGCGGTTTTATTTCTGCAAGGGTCAGGCCAGCGCACACACACATATGGCCACATTTGTGCAAGTTGAGCTGCATGCGCAGGTACACATGTGCTGGCCTACTGCTCAAACAAGTTGAGGTGCACACGTGGCCCATTTTGAATAGTCTATGGCCTGGGGATTGGACATCCCTGCTGTAAGGTTTTGTTAAAACAGGGCTACTTCTGGTATAAAATCCTCAGCAGTGATTAAGTTGGTCTTAGAAAGACTGCCCTGTCTTCCTTCTTTCACTGCCATGACTGTGAAATATAAGTACTTAAAACTGGTATCCTAAATAGAAATAAGCCTTATCTGCTGAAACAGAAGTTATTCAACCATGTGTATTACACTTTCAAAACTCACCATTGGAGGGGACAAGCTGAGCTGCATGCCTATAATAGGATTCAGCCTGGCTGGTCTGATTTCTGTAGCGAGCTGGGAAGAGATTATTTTATTTTAAACAGAATACTAGTTTACATGTACCCAATTTCTAAAATAGCTTGTTTTGTGCATAATACATAGTGGTTCTCATAACATTTGTGACCTTCCAAATATATGGTTTTGAGTTATTTTGTTGTCTAAGAGAAACTGAAAAACTAATTGGTAACCAGAGTTACAAAACTGCACAGGTGATCAAGTGCATCACTTTAAAGAGTTCTACAATTTACAATACAAATGTCCTGTTTGTACTGCAATTTCACAAGGCCACAATGTCACTTAAATGTGGCATATTCAAGACACTATAGAAAGGGGTGTCAAACCTGCATTGTTGGGGCGGCATCACGTGACGTATCGGGACTTTTATCCCCTCCGCTAAACTGGGTGGGGGTGGGGCCAGCATGTGACGCATCTGGCCTGAGGGCCACAAGTTTGACATCCCTGCTATAGAATATGCAGTCTTGTACTGTCTTCATAAATTGATGTGTCTATTTTTGCACCCCCTCCTTGGGACTCTATCATTTGTATATTTTTTACCCTTGGAAGATAAGCTTAAAAAAGAACTTTGCCTACTTCCAATACTTACCAATGTCTCCAAGGTGGACAAGGCAGTGCTGGCATATATATGAGCAGGAGCTAGATTGTGGCTTCACTATGGCGCTGGTGTGCGTCTGTTTATTGCTGATAATTCCCAACTGAGAGGACTTCACACGGCAGGGCAAATCCACATTAAATACTGTGCACAGCTCCTGCAGTAGCTAAAATTAGAAATTATCAGTTATATCTAAATCTCAGATTCTCTATTAAAGCTTAGTTAAACATTTCTCTTTGTTATTCTCCATCATAATCACTTTGTCTTGAAGTTATTCAAGAAGATTTAATAGAACAATAAATCTTTTTATCATTCTTGTTTTATTTCTTAAGTTTATTTCTTGAAAGTTTTGAGCTCATTTGTTTAGTAAAAAAATCTCGATATTCAGTGGTCAAAAAATATTATAACATAGAGATAAAGACTTTAGAGATCCCGAAGAGCTGTTATTAACTGAAAGAGATAAAAGAGAGACCTTGGTCTGATTTGTTATAAAATAAATAAGTATCAATCTTGATTCTTGGCAACTACCAGTACCTGTACCAATCCCTGGAATTTTCTAAACAAGATTTTTAGAAGTAGTTTGCCACTGTCCTTCCTCTTTGGGGCAAGGGTGAGAGTGATTGGTCCAAGCTGGCTTCGGGACAAAAGCAGGACTAAGATTCATGATCTCCTGAGCTTCTAACCTGATGTTTCTTTAACTACTATACCAAGCTAGTTTTGGTAGATAAGTAGGTAGATAGATAGTTCTATTTCAGCATCTTTTTCTAAAGCAGTCAAATTAAGACCAAAGAAAAATCTCAAAACAGGATTGCTATCTTCTTTTCATAATTTTTCAATTAGTATTTCAGACATACACATTGTATTTTTCAGACTATAAGACATTCCAGACTATAAGACACACATTAGCTTTAGATGAGAAAGCAAGGGAAAAAATCTGCCTCTGCCTCACAGCAATTTGCCTCCTTGCAGCAAACAGCCTGGTCAGCTTTAGCACAGCCTGATTTAGCATAAGCAGCTGATTGACAGTTGGATTGGCTCCCGGAATACCATCCATCAGCTGTTCCAGGTTGTGAGGATTGCCGCCATCCATTGTCACCTCAGCATACTCCATTTTCAGCCTCTGTGTGTCCCATTTTCGGCCTCCACGTGATCCGTTTTTGGCCTGTTCCAGGAGGAGGTGGCGATCCCCACCGCCTGGAACAGGCCGAAAATGGGACGTGTGGAAGCCAAAAATGAGGCGTGCGAAGATGGTGATGATCCCCACAGCCTGGAACAGCTGATGGGTGGTATTCCGGGAGCCTGATCCAACCGCCAATCAGCTGCTCATGCTAAATCAGGCTGTGCTGCAACTGACCAGGCTATTTGCTGTTTGCTGCAAGAAGGCAAATTGCTAGGAGGCAGATGCCAAAGGGTGGGGGGCGGTGGGTATCTATCTATCTATCCATCCATCCATCCATCCATCCATCCATCCATCCATCCATCCATCCATCTATCTATCTATCTATCTATCATTTCTGGCCATTCTTATTTTAATTTTTTTTTTTTAAATTAAACCACAAAGGCCTGGTTAGCATGGAACACTAAGAAGAAAAACCCTGCATGGCTTACACATCACATTTTAAGGGGGGGAGGTGTGACAGCTTGATTCTCATACAGAAAAAGCTATCATAAAAAGATAGCAAAGAACTCTGAGACCAAGAAAAGCACAACTCAAAATCTGTAGCTTAAAACATGGGGAGACATTCAAGACTGGAACTATGAGATTCACATCAGGCAAATTTCCTACATGCTGCTATATATAGAACTTCTTCATAAAATTATCTAACCTTGTTGCGTCTATTTGAAAATGTGAAACAGAAATAAGAATGTTACAAATGAGCTTAAAATGCATAGCTGGGTTCTACATAACTGAAACAGATTACATTGTGGTTTACTACGTTATTTGAAGCAGCCTAATGATTGCATTGTTTATGACTTTATTTAAGCCTCTTGTATGAAGCTGCAAAAATATTATATGTAAAATCAGATTTCTTCAGACTAAAGAACAATGGAATCTATTATGTGACCTTAAGAACATGGTTCTATAATGTTATAATATATAACCTTTTTTAAAAAAAAAATCAAAACTAAATATATCTTTAATGGATTTGCAATTCTTTATTTCAGGATCCCTACATTTTAGATGTTTGGGGGGAAGATAATTTTATAAATATTAATATAGATCCAAGCAAACAGGAACAAAGAAAATATAAGATATATATTATGAAAACTCTCTCTTCTAAATACTACTCCACAGTTTAAATACTCTAAAATCAACAGCCATTTTCCAACTAACACATTTTACTTGAAGTTTTTGTAAGCTGCAGCTCACTTTATCAGATGCAATGGTTAGGGCTGGTATAGAATGTAAATTAAAATTAGACAAAGAGGAGAGGAGGGGAAGACAGAATAGTTATCTGCAATATCCGTATGTTTTCCAAAAGCCTTTATGGTTAAATGTCATGGAGACATCTCTTGCCTTTTCTAAAGGGAAAATAAATTTGCAGTACTCATTGGGCCCTTTCTCCAAGAGTCCTCCAGGCTTGGAGTTGATGTCTGTTATTCGTTTAATGACCTCTGCCTTGTTTTGTGGATTTTGTTATTAGAATATTTTAATTCAGGCTATCTGTTGATTTAATATCTTTAGCTGTTTTTTAGTTTTGTGCACAGCCCAGTCCACAGTAATTGAGCAGCCAATACATTTACATAAATAAAATTTCATGTCATTGAGCAACAATACAATTTTCATACCATGGTCTATCCCTTGACTCACCTGCGTATAGAAGCCACTAGCTGCTTCTAGAAATAGGGAGAGGTTTGCTTGAACTTCACTCCGATTTGGATTTGCTCGGTTTTTTGCTTGACCCTGTAGAGTTGTGATCTGATTCTTAAAGGCATGATTCCACCTAAAAAAAGGAGAACTTTTCATTGTTCTATGTTACACAAAAAAATGATATATTGAATGATACCTGCTTGAAGAAGAGAATAGGAAAGAGCTGTTTCAATGAAGCTTCTAGAGTACCACAAATATTATCTTTACATTATGACCATATATCTACCTAACCCTTCTCTTCACTTGTTGACACTTATGTCAAACATTCATGGCAATGAGGATTGTCAGAAAGCCTGGCTAGTAATAAGAATTGGGGGTGAGTATTACCCTTTTTTCTCTTTACAGTATGGACCAAAATAACCTCAGATTGCTCAATAGAAAAAGGCCCAAGGAAAGGAGTAGTTCTCTCGCAAAGAGCCCATTGTGACAAGGGGGAAGATGAACCTGGCTGTCTGCAACAATCAGTGATAAAGCAGCTGCATGGAGTTTCTTTCACCCTTCTCTGCAAAGTAGAACTCTATGCTTGTGATGCAGTAAATACCTTGGAATTGAAAGGCTATGCATTCTGGACACAGGTACTAGACAGGGATATCAAGAACTGCCAGCTAATATTTAGTACCCACAGGAAATGCCAATCAGCCAAGGTTGAATTGGATATAAATTCATCCAAGGCTTTGGCTTGAATGAATGGTTTCCCAACTTTCTTTTTTTCTTCTCCTCTTTCCTTGAATGTCTTTTTTTTTTTAAGTTTGTAAGCTCAATGACAAAGCTGACTCTTTTTTAATTGGGAGTCTATATGTGCTTGAGATCAGCCAAATGGTTATAATATTATCTCTATTACCACCAACTACTTGCAGCGTAAGGAAAAAAAACCCAAAAGTTTTATTTAAAATCCAATTTTTCAAAATAATGTTTCAGTCTGCACACATTGTGTTCAGTTCAGTTTAGTTTATTGGTTATTAGCCGATAGGCCATATCAAAATACAGAATTCCAAACACAAATTATTAGTAAAATTCTGTAAAAAACAATTTAAAATGAAATTGGAGTAAAATACAATATATAGATAATATAAGATAAAATTATATTTCAGTATAACCCCTACAATCTACCCCAATCAGACCCACATATCAACCAAGCCAATCTCAACCAAACCATTTTACTCAAGTACTTGTTCAGTTAAAAAAGAGATTGTACATATAGTCCTTGACTTATCATCACAATTGGAACCAGAATTTTGGTTCTAAATTATTGCAGTCATAAATCAAGTTGGACTGGGTTTAAGGACAATTTTTATGGCAATTATTAAGTGAATCATAGTTCTTCAATTGGCTTTTTTTTTGCCAGAAACTGGCAAAAAAGATTATGAATTGCAATTACGTGACTACAGAATGCTGCAACTGGTAATAAATGTAAGCCAGCTGCCAAGTACCTGAATTGCAACCATAGGACTATGGGGTTGGTGCAATAGTACAAATTATAAATCCCAGGCCAATGTGCCTTTGTTAAGTGAATGGTTGTTAAGTCAAGGACTACACTAGCATCTTTAACAAAATACTGTAAGTCACACTTAGTTATACTTACAGATCCTGTTCCACTTTTTTATCCAATGCATACTCCAAATCTGTTACTAACATTTTCTGGTATAAGTCCTGTAAAGCTTGTCGAGATGTCCAGGCTTCGGCTGGTCCCAGCTTCGAATCTGAGAAATATACATATATAGGTATGTGTTTGCGTATGTGTCTATATGTATGCGTCTGTGTCTATGTGCACTTCCCCTGCCTAGACCAATGGTCCTCAAACTTTGAGATATCTGAAAAACCTTTCTCCACGTGAAAAATTGTATGAATCGCATTAATAAATACGTTTTATATAATACCTTGTCATAGATTTCTCTCCTTAAACAAATGAATTAACATTTTACAATTTCACTATAATCATAAGCAGCCATGTGGACCCCCAAGGTAATTCTTATGAAACCCTGCGTTCCAAGAAACATAGTCTTGGTTTTATTGGCTCTAGACCAATAAAGCATTGTCTTAGCTGTGAACTAGCTTGCACAATTAATTTCTCTTTTGCTTTTGCAGGATTCAAAATAAGAAATCTGGACCAGTGGCACATGGACATTAATGGAAAGAACAAGATTTTCATCAGATCTGGAAGAGTACTGAAGACCAGTTGCAATACAGTTGACCCCAAAGTATCTAAAATCTCGGGGTAGTAGTGCTAGTCTTCTCCCTTGTCCTCATTCCTGCTGCCACCCTGTATTTGAAGTTGATGCCTTTGTATCTTCTTGCTCCAAAGAAGTAGGAAGAATGGCTCCTCAACCAAATCTCTTGATTTTAGTAATTCATAGTCACTAGACCAGAAAATTAATTAAAACCTGTTTGTGAATTACAATAACAGCTTTCAATGAAATCTGATTACCTAAATTTGGGAGATTTAGATGGTGAAAACATTACCTGTCATGTCAGCCTTCAGGACTTCTGCCTGCCTGTAAATAAAATACATACAATACTTGTTAAAACTATTAATAAAGAGCAATATTTTAAATAAATTTTAAATGCAAGAATATTCAGGTCTAATGGATTTGTGCAATTTATCTAAAATGCAATCTACAACAGAATCTCAGCTCATGTTCTAAGCTTTAGCCTTCATTATGATATATTAAGAATAACATTTTTACCCAGTTCACAATATATATAGATGTGCTGCCAAAATATAAAGCAACAACAGATTGCAAGTTATATATTTTTCACACAGCAGAAGAAATGAATAAAAAAGTGGGATACTGGGGATTACATCAAGCTTAGGTATTTATATATGAATTTGTACCTACGCCATTAGATTAGCAGATATTTTTTATTTTCAATCTCTCTGAGGTATAGCTATTAACACATTTTACTGTTATTTCACATAAATGCCATCCTTCTCAGCAGCCTTATGTAGTACTTTAAATTTTATATCTGTTGTAGTTGTTATATAACCTTTTAACAAAACTATTCCATGCATATGTTTAGGTCATTTTAGAGCCATTGTTGAACTGATTGGAACTGGCTATTGCATAGAATGGCTGCAGCATCATAAAATATTTGTTTTCTGGGGGAAACTGGAAAAGTTAAAAGAAAAATAACTTGCTCTGAGCCTTAAGTGTCCAGATCTTGACATAGAGTAGATGTTTGAAATTGCTCTTTTTAAGTATCTTTTGTTTCAGTTCCAACTTTCTACCACCCCAACTTATTCCTTTACTTAGCTGATTATTAAGAACAGAAGTGAGTAAATTTAGATGCAACTACTAAGGCAACTGTTTCATATACTTCGTTCAAAGAAAAAAACTGCTATTGCTCAACTGCTATCGCACAGCTCTGATACTGAGTAAGTTATTCATAAATATGCACACTTGTAGCAGTTTTTTGTACAGCTCACTGGTTTTTACAAGATCATTTTTCATGTTCAAGGTATCTTAAGAACCTACTTGGAATATGTCCAACACTGGGATTTTTAGGAATTTAAAATATAAATTTATGTATTAAACAGTTGTTAGACAATTATCACAAGGGGAATTCAACAGCATTTATAGGAAAGAGTACTATAGCTTATTTATGAATCTTAGCCAGCATGCCAATGGTGATGACGTGCATATGAACAGCAAATAATAGGCAATCTTTAAAATACACACACATACACCAGTTAAAACTTACATGTATAGCAAGATATTTAAGTACAATAATTACTGGATTAGGTTCCTACATTAAAATCTCATTTAGAAAACATCTGTTGCTCTCAAATATATATAACCAACCATGTATTAAGTGGAGCCTTTTCACATTAAGCCACTTGCCAAACTAATAGCTCTTCCTACCTAAAGTCTTATTACACTTCTGCATAAAGTCAGAAATCTAAGAAAATAAGAGTGGGTTTTTTTCATATAACTTCACAGGATAATACAAATATATTACTTTATCAAGTAATTGTAAACTACTTTTACAATTGCTTGTAAAAGCTATTGCTATTGCTTTCTTATTGAATATTTTAATGTATTGCTTAACATGTATTTTACTGAAGTTTTGCAAACCATTTTGAAATGCTTCAACATAAGAAACAATATTAAATAACTAAGCATATTCCAAGTATTTAATAACAGACTTAGTTCTTACATGTCTGAGAAATACATGTCATTATATACAGAAGACACAAACACTAAAATCCCGTCTATTTCAGTTTCTTTCAATTTAGCCATCTACCCACATCCCTCTTTAGAAATATTAATAAAAATATTTTTTTAAAGAAAAGCAATCTTAAGATACAAAACCTGATTTTTCACGTATACTTGCAAAAAAAAAAAATTAAAAACTTCTTTCCAAATGTATGTTAAAAATAAAGTAATTTGAATTGTAGAAATCCTAAATACTGAAGTCCTAACTGCTTCTGTGTTGAAGAGTAATTTAATTCAAATATAGTCATCTTTTCTAATTATTTATGAGAACATGAATATTTTAACTGGAAGAATTAAGGAAAAAAAACTCAATATATGCTGTATTTCCTTTGCCTATCCTTGTGCAAATACAATATTCAAAATATATATATGCCATGCTATGTTTGTTCATTTTCCTCTAAAAACAGACTTAACCCTGAAACCTGAGGGCCTGCTATCAAAGTTCCACAGCAATTTTCTGTCAGGTAGGATTTTCAGTCTCGAAATACATCTTCCAAATCTGCTGTTTCATTTAGCTTTTTTATTTCCACCTTAATATTATTTTGAAAGAACTAGCATTATCTCCCAAAAGGAGAAGATACACAGGATCGAAAAAGAATAGATCCTCACGATTCTATGATGCAATACAGTTGTAGTAAAGGCACATTATTCCCTTTCCCAGAGGTCTGTCATTCACACACATAAACCTGGGCATTCTGCTGATATAAAAAAAGCAGAAATCCAATAGAAATAATATTGTCTGTCTCTGTTTCCATTAGTATGTATTTTAGAATATCCAAAATACACGCTGAAACGGGGAATTGACCAGAGTTAAAGCCTAACCTATTTAATCACATTTGAAATGAAATCAACTACTTTTACTTTTCACTATAACAAGAGCAGTACACCTGTCACTCTCTTCCAGCCCAACCCACCTCACAGGGTTGTTGTGGGAAAATAGGAGGAGGAAGGTATATTGGATATGTTTGCTACATTGAATTATTTTTTAAAATACTACAGCTGGTATACAAACAAATAAACAGCAACTCTGCAGATGAGAATACAAAGAATAATACTGAATAAATTCACTCTTTATCATTATTACTGATTCAGTGTTTTATAATATATTTTATTTGCTCATAAAAATACTTAGGTGTTTAATTCACTGATAGTGCAGAACACACTTTTAATACATTTTCACAATTGCTTACATTAATTAGGGCTTCTTTACAAAGGGCAAAGTAACAGATGTACACAGACTTTCACATATCCTGGTACAATGGAATACCCATGTTCGGCCATGATAACTCTAAAAAATCTATTACTTTTCTGCTCCAATAGGGAACTATTTACTTGCATTAATACTCCTGTCATTCTGAGAGGTTTTTTTAGCCGCAATTTGTCTGCAAAGTGGAACACAAGACCCGCTGGAATACCATGGTCCTAAAACTGGAAGAGGCTAGGCAAAATACAAGCATCACACTCTTTTTTTAACCACTCTTAGACACCTAATAAGAAGGATTAAATCAGCAAACAGCAATGCCTACAAAACTGATGGAACATTTGTAGCATCTTCAAATGAACTTTTCCAATAACTCTACAACCATGAAGAGCTATAGGTATCACCAGTAGATCGAATACTGTAACTTAATCAAATGCCAAAAAAAATCAGGAGTCAAACATTGTGCCCACGATAGAAGAATAAAGGTAATGAAAAATGGTAGAACAGAAGGATGGAACTACAACTGCGGCACCCAGAGCTAGTGTCTGTTTCATTGAGTGACTATATTTATAGTTAATTTGGCATTCATGGAAAGTCTCCACTATATGGAAACAAAATATTATAATCTATATTTTGAAAAAAGTTGAAAGCAATTCAAGTTTTATTGCCAGTATCAATAAAGTTTTACTGCCAGTATCAATAAAGGAGAATATTTGTATCTCAGAGTTGAAATGCAGGTCCTTTGTGCTCTGACTTGGTTGTTTTCTTGCAGACGTTTCATTACCCAAACTAGCCCTGACAATGTTACATAATTTGGATAATGAAACATCTACAGGAAAACCATGAAGCTCAGAGAGCACCAAGGATCCCTCATTTATTGTCAGTCCTTGGAAAGGTCTTCATAAGAATCAGGTAACTGCATTTCCAGAAACAATAGGAAAAAAATAATTAGAGGAAAGTAGCCTGGCTTCCACCCAAATCAAGGATACTGTGATCAGATTTTCATCATCACAAAATGAATAAATGAGAGAATTCAATGATAATGAATTCAATGAGAATTCAATAATAACTTGCTCAATGACTTTGAAGCAACTTTGACAGTGTACACTAGTCAGTTTTATGGAAAGAACTGAAAACCCACATATTCTACAACAATTCCAACAAATTGTGTACATATCCAAAATTAATGTTCAGTTCTTGATCCGAATTGGCATTAGGTATGGCTGTGTGATCTCAACCCTTCTGTTCAAAGTCATACTGATGCTATTATGAAGAAAGGTTTGGAAGGCTCTGCAACAAAACCCATTATCTCCAATTTACAACAATTGGGACTGGAATTTCTACCATTAGTTGTAAGCACCCAACATGATTAAACCTCATTTTTCTACTCTTTGTATGGCAGTTGTTAAATGAATCACACAGTTGTACACCTGAACCATGCAATCATTAAGCAAATAATGTGGTTGTTAAGTGAATCCATTGTCCTGAGTGGAAGGCTTTATTTCATATCAGAAATCAAGGTCTTGTAACTGTGGGACACTGCAACTAGTCATAAATGCAAAATGGTTTCCCAAAAGCTAAAATACAGCCCTGTGATCCTGTAGGGGGAATGTGGTAAACTACTACAGCACAATATTTTACAATGCATTATGGATCATACAGCACTCTTTCCAAGGCTGCTGCAACAATGAATGGTTGTTAAACAACTGGTCATATGTCAAAGAGTATCTGTTTTTGTAGACAATATCACAGAAATTGCTAATATCTTATATATCATCAACACAGTTGATTATACAGTAGAAAAATTGACAGCAAAATGAAGATTTTGACAATTGATGGGTCTCAATCTGCTACCTACCTCAACAGAAGTTGAGATAAGTAGTTAAGTTTAGGTAGTTAAGAGCAAGTTAACCAATTCAGTATCTTGGGTTGCTGGTAAAAAAATAAATAAAACATCATAAAAAAACAGAACGAGCTAACAGAATTGGCCAGATCAATTGCTGTCCTTAGATATTTCAACTAGTGCTTCAGGAAGAAACAAAACATTTCAGTGAAAAGGGATAAAAGCAGAGGTGGGATTCTACCTGTTCAGACTGGTTCTATAGAACCGGTTGTTATGATTTTGTGTAGCTCAAAGAACCAGCAAATCGTGCCCCTGGCTGGCCCCGCCCTGCCCCTCTCCGCCCCCCCACTCCTCCAGTCAGTCTTTATTGTGCATGCCTGACATCGCTGACTGCATTCTCTTCCTCCCAGTCACTCCTTAAGGTATTTCTTTTTTTCCCCTCCCGACAATCAGCTGTTTCGATGATCAGCTGTGCCAGGATCCCGCTTGCTGTCTTACTGCTTCACCCAGGAGGCCAAAAATGGAGCACGGGGGTGTATACCCCCCACGCTCCATTTTTTGCCTTGCTGGACCCCAGGAAAGCCTTCTGGGAACAAAAATGCTCCCCAGGAGGCTTTCCTGAAGCCCAGGAGGCCAAAAAAATGGGGGGATGCTACAAAAAAACCCAAATGAAGCCACGCCCACCCAGTCACATGGCCACACCCACCTAGCCATACCCACAGAACCGGTTGTTAAAAAAATTGAATCCCACCCCTGGATAAAAGTCTTCAAGGCACTAGTTCTGCCAATCTTGATATACAGATTTGAGACACAGACCCTATTAAAAGCCAACCTAAATAAGATTGATGTTCTTTTAACATGACCTATTGTGTATTCTGGAATTTTCTCTTATGCTAACCAACTACACTTTTCCAGGTGTTTAAAAGAGCTGTTTGGGAATGTATAATTTATTTGCTTTAAACAAGCAGAATGACAAAAAGTATTTGTTTTTAATTCAGATGCAATGATGAGACATTACAGCTATTGTTTAATTCACACTTTATATTTTAACTGCAAAAATGCAAGAGACTGATTGGTGGACATTATATCAGGCAATCGCTTTTTCTAGTTAGTATCTTTTTCTAGTTATCTAAATTGCTATGCCTGTATCATTAACATGTTTTTTGTGTGTTTGGATGGATCAACTGGTAACCCGTATGTGTAAAAGAGGAGTAGTGGCAGCACACTCTGCAACTAAAATTGTTATTGTTGTAATAGGACATTTCTATTAAGAATTAGGATTTAAAATACAAAGGAATTAATTATTAAGAAAATCAAAAATAAAAATGCAATTGAAACTGAAGATAAATAAAATTTGCACAAATCTGAGCAATTTAAAGAATTTGAGGCAAGGAAACTTGAAAAGAAAATCAAACTAATCTATCTGTGAAGTACAAGCTGGATAGTAAAGGAATTGCGGAGACTGTAGAACAGGGGTATCAAACTTGATTTCATTGAGGGTTGCATCAGGGTTGTGTTTGACAGGGGGGAGAGTGGGTGTTGCTGGGGTGGGCCATCGAAAACAGAACCCAGGAGGGCTGGCAAGCACATTGTGGGCCAGTACTTTTCTGTTTCTAGGGCAGCCCCAAAGGCTAGATCTAAGCACCTGTGGGCCGCATTTGGCCCGCAAGCCTTGAGTTTGACAGCATTGCTGTAGAACAATTGAAACAAAATATCATGGCTATTGCAGAGAAAATCAAGTGATGTGCCAATCAAATAATTCAATTCTAGCAGAACCTGCACTTGAGAGCAACTTAGCATCAATTCTACAAAACGCTTGAAGATATGAAAGGACTGGTCACAAATAATGTAAAGCCTGGCAAAGAAAGACCCTAAAATTTTGGAAAAGTTTGTGGAAAAACAACTGGAGTCCTAATAGGCATGCAACATGAATCAAGCAGGTTGAAAACAGTGAAATTACTTGGTATGGAAGAAATTAGATTAACTAAGGAAATAGTACAAAAACAATCAGAGAAGGATAAAAACTTGAGTGCTCCTATATCAGATGAGCTCCATGTTTTCTTACTAAAATAACTGACAAATCTACACTTGAGCTTGGCAAACCAGATGAGTAGGGTTTGGAAGCATCAGAAACTGAAAAATGACTAACAGCTGAAAGGACATTCCTAACTCATAAGGAAAAGGAGAAGGGAAATGAGACTGGAAACTACAGGCCTGTAACCTGTTTGCCAACAACATACAAACTACTTATGGGCATAAATGCAAATAAAATCTACAACTATTTGAAAATATAGAACAAAAAGGGTGCTAGAAAAAATCAAGAGGAATAAAGGACCAGTATTGATTGACAAAATTGGTTTAAATGAATTTGAAAAAAAAAAAGAACAATTTTACATCAAGGGTCTTCAAACTTGGCAAGTTTTAAACTTGTGGACTTCAACTCCTGGAACTTGTGAGCTAACATGATTGGAGGAGGAATTCTGGGAGCTGAAGTCCAAAAGTCTTAAAGCTGTCAAGTTTGAAGACCCCCGGCTTATATAGACTATAAAAAGGCATTTGATTCCATTTCACATAGCTGGATTGGATTCTCAAGAATGTCTCAAAATTTTTGGAATCAGCAGAAACATTCAGCAATTTATGAATGCTTTAAGTTTGAGCAGTGCTAGGATTCAACCGGTGTTACTACTGGTTCGGTGACTATGTTTTGCTTTGCGCGCATGTGCGCCAGACACATGCTGTGCGTGCGTGTATAAAAACCTTTAGCTTTGCCGCCCTGACAGCTGAAAAGCACTGCGCGCAGGTGCCCAGCATTTGTAAAGCCTCTTTCCTGCTTTTTCAACCTCAGCTCTGCAGCACAAAGCAGCTAAGGTTGAAAAAGCAGGAAATAAAGGACAGGCAAGAGCCCGGGCAGGTGGATGGGCCAAACAGCAGCAAACACAGAACTGGTTCAGTGTCTGCTACTCTTCAGAGCTACTGGTTCTATAGAGCTGGGCAGAACCAGTAGCATCCCACCAGTGAGTTTGGGTGAATAAAGCTAATGGGGAAGGGCTAGAAATCCAAAGCAAAAATAGAATTTTCTAAGGTGACTCGGTATCAACTAGTACTTTATGGCTCCACTGAAAAAAAGTCACATTAGATTCCTTATTTCAAAAATACAAAAGTATTCAGTAAATATATTGAAATGTGATTTGGCATTGACAAGTGTATATTGTTGGCATAAAGATCGAATCTGATGGATACAGCTTAACAATGAAGATTTAATAAGTGGGAAATTTGGATACTTCTGACTTATTATAGAATCATACTATAATACTTCTACCAAACATACCAAATGAGTCTGGAAAATTTTGAAATCAAAGCTAAATGGAAATATCATATACCTGTGCAGTCCCTATTATTTGATGTATAGCAGAAACAACTGACTGGATAGAACTTGATAACTTGGATCAGAAAACAAGAAAACTAATAACATTGTACCATGTTTTGCACCCAAAAATGATACTGATTGACTGTATTTGGTAAGAGCTGAAGGTGTTGGAGGACTCCTACAGATGAAACAAATTGTCAAAGAAGAAAAGCATGGCCTGAATGATTACATTTTTTAAAAAGAAACAAGGAAAATCTTGAAGGAACTCAACAAAGGAAAGCTCTTGAAAAGCACAGGTGAATGCTAAATAGACAACTGAAAATGATTTCCTAATTGGAAGAACTAGCCAATATATGCTTAATACTTGAAGGATATAGAAGAAAAAAGCTGATTAAAAAACCCATATGAAGTTGATTAATATCAGGAGAGCTAAAGAAAAAAACTGAAGGCTTTACTTTAGTGGCTCAATAAGCTTTACCAGGTAACGGCATGAAGGCAAAAATTCAACATGTAACAAACAAAAGCCGATGTTCCCTCTGTAGTAAAAGGATGAAATAACTGACCAGTGGCTGAGCAAAATGTTACAAACTGCCTACAAGAAGTGTTAGGAATGCCAGAATTATTCACTGGAAATTTTGCATGAGTTTTGGATGTGAATGCAAGAAAATTTATCATCAAGTTGAGCAGATTTTGGAAAATCAAATGGACAAGCATAACATGCCTGATATTACAGCTGTTCATAATATATTGCTCATAATATGCACGATATAGCAGTTTGGGGGGGGGGGGAGTCTGCTTCATGGATGTAAACAGGTGACAGCTCACTATTCTATATTACACACGACTTTTAAAAAAACGTTGGCATTGCTGCAAGTTATTTCCTGTCCCAAATATGCTTTTTCTAACATTTGCATAGCTAATTTTAAACATAGATTTAAAGTTTTTCATAGAGCTTAATAAAATTAACCCCTAATGTTCTAGAAAATCTTTTAAGTATATAGAAGATTACAAAGAAAGGGATGGGAAGCGTACAGGCTCAGAAAGATAGGAAGTTATTGCATGGTTCACATTCAATTAGTGTAATACATACAGCAAATTTGTAGATTTGAGATATTAAGACTGCATAGAATAGCGTGAGAATGTTTGGGATAAAACTTGGCTTCCGCTTGTGGCATATTGACAAAATGGGCCCAACCTAATCAGAACTGCTATTACCAATCTGAAGTCTATAAGTGGGAAATGGTAAAGAAACATTAACAAACAAAATAAGGAACATATCAGTTCTGTGTCTGTGAAGATGCTGGGTATGGTATGTAAATGCAGAGTTTTGCTCTTTAGCAAGTCATTGAAAATATACAAATATGGAAAAAGAAAATTTATTCTATGTTATAGTTTACAAAAAGCATAAGATATAACAGGTAGGCTTGAATTATGAAAAGGTTTCCATGAACATAGAGTTGAAGGTTAGTTGCTAAATGTGAAAAGTAGTCTATGATAGAAAAGAACACATGAAAAAATGAAATTTTCAGAGAATATTTATTATACTATAAGGCTGTAATAAAATGAATATATTAATGGATAAATACATAAAAAATTAATGTGGTGACAGCAGAAGTTATGTTGATAAAAATAAGGTTATATGTGTACTATTCTATGCATATAATACCACATTATTGGTTGAGCACATAAATATTTGCTGAGAAATCTGGATAGATTCTAGGATGCAACAAGAAGCATGAATCTTAATCCAGATAGTTATGTTCGATGAGAAAGAAGACATGAACAACTGCAAGTTTTATATAAATGGCAAAAAAATAGAGAGAGTAGATGACTGCACATACTGATTGAACCTGGTAGAGGATGGTAGGTAATACATGATATGTTGCAAAGAATTAATATTTATCACAATTCATGAAAGGGCTGTGTATAAGAGTGCTTATCTCCAATTTGTGATATAAAAGTAAATAGTGGATATACCAGAAAAAAACATCAAAGTGAAACACAGTCAAAATAGACTACTTTAAAAGTCTGTATGGCAAAATACTAATACACACACCCTCCCTAATGCAATAGTGAGTTTGTGAATAACTGTATAACACAATGTATCTGCAGGGATTCTCTTTTTTACATCTCAAAAATCACTAAAAACCGTTCCCCCAATTCTGTGCTAAGCACAGCATAATGGTAATTAATACTTTAAGGATTCTCACCACCACACCACAAAGTTTGCTGTACAGTTTATGGTAACTATGATTAACCACAGCAGGAGAAAAACTCAGGATTTTTCCCTCTATGGGTACCAATTTTCCAAATTCTAGTGTTCAGAAGATGGTTGGTCTAATTCCCATAATCTAAAGGCTGTGCTATTGAGGAATCATCTCATCCTACTAGGATTGGCCTGCTGGCAGATGTGGTATGCAGTGGGTCCCATCAGCCAGAGAATTCCGGCTGGTGGGGTGCAGGAGAAGAGCCTTCTCTGCCCTTGCTCTTGCCCTTTGGAATATCTTGCCCCCCCCGGAGTGAGTTTGGCTCCCACCCCCCTGACTTTCCATAAGAGGTTAAAGACCTGGCTCTGTCATTTGGGCTGAGGCTCCAATGGGGCAACATCATGCTGGAGGTGGTTGACAGATTAATAGCAGATCCCCAGTTCCCCAGCTTATCCTGTTCCTTTCCTCCCTATCTTTTAATTATAGGTGATAATATGTATTTTTATAATGTTTTATTCTTACTGTAAAATATTGTTGCATTGTTTTATCCATTTTAATATTATTAACCACCCAGGGTCACATCAAGAAAGAAAGGGGGGGGGAGAGAGAGAGAGAGAGAGAGAGAGAGAGAACCCAATACACTGGAGGCCACAAATACGTTGAGGAAAACAGATCATTAACTATTTATTTTCCTCCTCCTCTTTAAAAGAAAAGGTGGAAGATCAATTCAAGAATAACAAATTAAATTCTGTAGAGGAGATAAGACTACTATCTCTCACAGGTTTAAGCAAAAAAAAAAAAAAAAGGCATTTAAACATCAAGAAATTTTTACATACAATATTAAACAGCCAAATAGAAAAGGCATACCATTTTGATATAAACTGGAGTTTTTAAATCTGAACAGGCTATTAATAGAATCTTTGATAATCATATTGAACATCAGTTCTAATTAAGATTTTGATCTCATTCGCTAGACTTTAAATAAACACTAAATAAATAAATTCATTGTGTATTTTACCCACAAACAGGCTCAAAGACAACCCACAATCAAGGTAATAATAAATTGAAAATTATACTTAACTGCACTACCATATCTTCAAAGTCAAATATAAGAACAATGTATTATATTTATATCCCACCTTTGGTCTTTGGAGTTTAAGACAACATATATAATCCTACAACACAATTATTTACATCACAACTTCTGAAACAGGTTACACTGAAATTTCATATTTGCACTCACATCCCACATATTTAAAAAATACAGATTTTCCACTTCTCAAATACGAGATAACATTTTACTTATCAGAGGTCACTTTAGTCAGATTAGAATTTATTTCATGTTTTTGAAATGTCATAAGTATATCCTAGACTTTATATGAATATGATGTGGCTTATGTATTATCAACTTCTTTGGAGAATAAGTAGAAGTTGGGATCAATTTTAAACCATAAGCCTATGCATGTTTACTCAGACATCAGGGTGACTTCACTCGTAAGGTTTATAATTTAGTTATTAGTTTTGCAGCATATATATCTTTTAATCTTTTATGTACTTCACTTATTATTTTAACTGATTTAAATTTATTGGCTGCCCAACTTCATTGACTGTCACTTAGAGGTGAAAAATATTTAAGGGTCACAATAATTATTTGGTTTTACAATTACCAAATAGTGTCTTTGACTTTTCATCACAATATTTATAAATATATTTGCAATATATTTATATTTGCAATATAATACTATGACAGAAGTTGTCTTTCTCTAGGAAAATTTTATTGTGGGATCAATTTCAATGGCAAATTTACAAGAGCAATAAGACAAGAACAGTAAGAAAATATGTAAAAATAACACCTGTCTCCTCGAATAGTCCATAATGTAATTACTATTATAAGAATCTATATTCTACTAAACATCTTATCAGAAAAAAGTAAGAAATACAGTTCTAAGTTAAATGGTAAACTAAAAATATATATTTAGAGACATATCTCCAAGAGAACTGATGAAACAAAAAGTCACTGTTTCTCTGGAACAAAAATAAAGACAGGAAACTGCTACATTCGATGAAGAAATAGAAGCTAGGTCTACAATTAGAGGCATTGCTACCAGCAAAAGTTATTCATTTTACTGGAATAAGTGAAACTTAAATAAGGCCTGATTTGGTAAAGATGATGGGAGAGTTGATCCAAAAACAGAGCATGATCCTAATGAAAGTTAGTTCAAAACTTTTCAAATTACAGTTAGCATCTTAAATTCAGAAGAATGACAGCCAATGTGGGAAACATGTATCAACATTGTAATCATACCCCTCAACTGCTAAACTATTGAATGCACTTAAAGCATAAATATTTCTCACCAGCATCACCTTTCTTTATGTACATTTAATACATTTATTTAACTTTATCCTTCCAAGGGTGGTGTGGTGGCCTAATGTTGAAGACGCTCTCCCTCCCACTCCAAAGGTTGAGAGTACAATCCTAGGTAGCAGCAGAAAAAAATCTCTCCTAGATTTCTCTCCTAGGGTGCAAAGAAAAAAATATCTGCTGTGAACTCTTGTGGCATCAGGAAGAGCATCCAGCCAGTGAATGTTCAGCTTCAACCAATTCCCCCCAACCCACTCTACCCTGAATTTGAGGGATTACAGGGTCATTTTATTTTACTTTATCCTTCCAAACCCTGTTCTCTCTCTTTGAAAATGGAAAAGGGAGAACATGATTGGACATCTTTGGTGCAGTGATGTACCCAAATTCAAAGCTGCAGAAGAAAATATAGAATAAAGTATACAAATAAGAGCACTGTGGAACATTTTAGCTCCCCTGAAGCTAAACTTCTGCTTTAACAGAAAGAAATGAAGGCTCCAAAGAGCAAACCTAAACCACCTAAAGGTGACAGAGAATAATCATTGAGGTGTAAAACAGCCTCCCCAAAATAATCAGGTGTTGTGTTTCCTAATTTATCTCCAATTGCAAGTCTTTAGAGTTTCCAAGTTTGCAGACACTTACAAAATGGAGAGGATCCATTATCCAATAACACATGCAGGTTTTTCACTGGGAAAACTTAAAACTGGCTAAATCTTTATTTGGACATACTGCTTTAAACACATAAGAATTATTTTTTTGCATTTTCTTACAGCTTAATAATTTACAGTTGTCAGTATGGTCTTGTAGGACATACATTGACATTTTTTTAAAAAAAAATCATTGTTAATAAGACTTTTGTATGCTGGTAAAACAAAAATAAGTCTATGAGTATGCTATCTATATTATTCTATTATCTGGGTAAATAATAACAATGACATGTATACAACTTTATAGCACTGAAATAATCTGCAAATATATTTATGCTAATGTTATTTAAAATGACAGAATAATGCAAAGAAATATCTGGGGTATAATATAGTAAAATTGAGAAGTGTTTTTTCTTTATTCATGATATATTTTGTGGCCAAAAACTATGTTCAGTAAAGGCATCATCCAACAACAAATATCTTATTTTTATTCTTCTCTCTATCCCATCTTTTTTTTTTTACAAATAACTCAAAGTGGCAAACATATTCAACACAGTTTCCTATTTGTCCTACAACAACCAACCTGTGAAGCAAGTTGGGCTTAGAATAATTTACTGGCCCAATGTCACCCAGCTGGCTTCCATGGCTAAGGAAGGAGTTGAGTCTCCCACTTTGTGGCCTGGTGCTTTAACCACTTAAATTATCTTTTTCTTGCCAGACAAAATAATTTGATTTACAATTAGTTGGCACTGCAGGCTTGGAAGAAGAGACTTGCAGAGGACTGATAACCAAGTTATCATAATTTGGAAATTAATTATAAAGCACCTTAAAGATTGAAGTCACAGAAATATTTATGGGAGTTACTGATTAACTTTACACCAGAGGTAAATTCTTGTACCATTTAACAACGTAAAGCATAACTGCAGAACTGAATTTATAGGACAGCTTTCAATTACTGCAAGTACAATTCAGGCTGAGAGATAAGTGAATTAACAATACTTATATCTAGGACAGCACTTGCATCTTTAAATGAACAAGAGCTCCTCACTTCAGTTCCCTAATAGCCTGTTCCTCTCTGCCATGTAGTCTTCTCATTTGCTCAGCCAACCATTGTCTCACCCATCAGCCATGAAACGTCACTGCCCTTCTGCACATTTCCCACTATATCTCCCTCTCAGTACAGGCTAGAGCACTCTCTCCTCTGTAGAACAACTCTCTAATTTTTGCCTCCTTTATCATCTCCTGCGTGTGTGCGCACACATGTCGTTTTATTTGTATCACCTACACCCAGCCTTAACATCGCTTGCGCTCCTTGCAATGTTACTCTATTTCAGAAGGTGTGTACTGAGCACAGAGAGGCTGATGAGATAGTGAGGAATCCATGTTCCATTTTACCCCCATGTCTGTTCACTTACTTTTTCAGGTACAATCATGTTGCTCAAAAGAAACACCAGACAAATCCCAAACCCGATATTAAATAACCTTAAATAAAAGACCGATTGGAGGGGAAGGTAGATTTTTCACACACACACATGCTCAGGACATACAGCCGCTGAATAAGCGTCAGTTAACTAATACTATCAATGCTAGAATTGAGGGATGTGTAATAAAAAAAAACACCTTATAGGAGAACATATGTTTTTCTGCCTCCTGTCACCCTCTCCTTCATCATCTTCACCAGGAAACCTTCCTTTCCAAAGAGAAGCACAGCATCCCACTCACACACTGAAGTCTCCTCCAGATCTTGTAAAGCTGGGTTTTGATTATTCCTAGTTTCCTGTTGGGATAGCGGCTCCTCCAGTCCATACATCTTTCCCAAATGGTGTTTAATCTACCCGCACCCCCTTTCCCCAGCACACACACACACACACACACACACACACTTTCTCTCCCCCCTTTCTCTCTCTCTCTCTCTTTAACGTGCTTCCCATCCTCAATAGGATTTCCCCATCCTCCTCACCGGAGATACTGAGCGCAAAGCAGGCTCATCCTCTGCCGCCGCCTCTCGCTGCCCGCCAGTCCACGCCGGCCCCGCGTCGGGGTCTACAGCTCGGGTCCTTCCGCAGCCTGGAAGCCGCAGCCGCCGCTACTGCTGCTGCCGCCTCCGGCCGCCGCCATCTTCCCGTGTTGGGCCCAAGCTCTTCCTGGAGAGGGAGGAGGCGGGAGGCGGGAGGAGGGGGAAGAGGTAGCAGCGAGGGGAGGAGGAACAGTTCCGCTCTCCGCCTCCTGACTGGGGGGAAAGGAATTATCGCGAGAGCCTCTCGAACTGCCCCGCCTCCACGTTGAAGGCGGCTGTCGCCTTCCCTGACTCGCGCGGAGGCAGCCGGGCAGGTGTTTGACTACCAGCCGGCGGGCCTCCCTGTCAATGCCTCCTTTTTCCACCTTCCCACCCTTACTTCCGGGCGCGGCCCAAGCTCAACGGGACCCACTTCCGTCTTTCGTGCACAGCGAAACCCTTCCCTTGTCAGCTCGTGGGCCCGCAAGGCGGCCTTCTAATGCGGCTTTCCATTGGCGGCGCTGCTGTCATAGCAACGGGGAGTTGCGTGCGAGTAGAGGAGGGGATGAATCGTGGTGTGGTGTGTTCATCGCCATGGTAACCGTCGCAGCTACTCTAGCGCGCGCTCCTTCCCCAACTCCCGTCTGGAAAGTCATCAGCTCCCTCCTTCCCTCACTCCAAATGCCCTCCTGGCAGTTTCTCTCTTAACTCGTGTGAAGACGTAGGTGTAGAGACATCTTCCTCCCCTTCCCCCCCCCCCACCTCACCGCCCACCCAGAAGAAGTGGAATTTATTTTAATAGGACTGCTCGAAGTCTGCCCTGAGGCTCGTCGCACCCGCTCAGGGTGCCGATCGGAAGAGCCGAGATTTATTTACGTTTGACGAGAGACGGTGTCCTTCGAGCCACGGAACTACTGTGGCGGCTTCTCTTGACTCTTTCTGAGGTCGCTTTCCAGTTTGGCACCCGGACTTTTCTTCTCCTGCACAGTGGCAGTTGCTCCTTGGGAGCGCCAAGAAGAACAGATGAAATAAAAGTAGAATACCGCATTGTCTAAACTTGGGGTGCTTGGATCCCTGCCAAAACCCCTGCCTATTTTTAAAGAGATTCTTTATTAAAAGGAGTTGAAGGAGGCATGCTGCAGAAGAAATTGCCAACCTTTAGCATCGAGGGCAAGAATGCTTCTCTAGACCTTAAGCAGTGCCATGGGTCTTTTTTTGGAAAGTAAAGTAGAAGATGACTTTGGCCCAGTCCTTTTGTGCACCCTTCATCTCCCCACCACCACCACCAAAAAAGGAATAAGGAGAGAAATATATTCAGGGAGTAATAGAAGATATATTGCAAACTGTAAAGGTGGTGGGCGTTTCCGTCCTCCCTCCCTCCCCTCCCTCCTCCTCTGTCATACAGCTTGCTGCCCAATTTGCAAGAGCAACTCTGAAGGAAAACTAGTTCGCTTAAAATGTAAAAATATTTTTAATATGACTTTTTTTATATAAACAAGAATGCCAGAAACAAGACTGAGACAATGATGAAGAGCAAGATTTTTATCCACAAAGTTATAGAATGTTTATTTTTAATCATTGGTCTGTGGCAGGTGGTATTGATATTTATAAACGATCCTTCAGATGGAAATATTTGTTTTGGAATATTTCTTATGTTTCCTCTCTAGACATTTCCTCCATTACTTCAATTGTCACCCGTGGTTTCTATTTAAAAAACAACATTTCAGAGGTGTGCTTTTTTGAAATAGATCTATGACTTTATAAAATGCAATAATGCATTATAGAATACAGATGATGGCTGAATACAATGGTATTTATACAAAGAAAACTGAAAATCATTAACACTATGATTTAAATAAACCTTGAAATATTTCATTTTAGCAGTAAATAGTTAACTTGCATAGCTATATAATAAATTACTCTAATACATTTATATAATTATGTTTTAGCCTATTTTGTATAACACTCACTTTTCAATTTATTTATTATATTTGTCCATATAAAGCCTATGTCTTCAGGCAATCCTCTCATAGGTGGCAAGTGGAATCTGGTCTTCAATCTATTGAGTGAAAGACAGAGGTGGTATTCAGCAGGTTCTGACCAGTTCTGGAGAACCAGTAGCGGAAATTTTGAGTAATTCGAAGAACAGGCACATACCACCTCTGACTGGGCCCGCCCCCATCTATTCTCTGCCTCCTGAGTCCCAGCTGGGTCTTTTTTTGTTGCCCAGCACAGGAGGATGGAGCTGGAAAGCAGGTTAGGGAGGTGGGGAGAGAATGGGGATTTTACAGTATCCTTCCCCGGCCATGGCCACCAAGCCACACCACGCCCACCAAGCCACGCCACAGAACCGGTAGTAAAACTTTTTGAATCCCACCACTGGTGAAAGGGATTTATCTTTCCAATGCTGCAATATTGGCATATTTGGCCATAATAAAGCTGAGAGGTTATTTACATTGTCCATTTGTTAAATTCCAAGAACTAGGTATGTGGTTCAAGAGAATATTATTGTCTGAAAATTTTAGCTTTTGTCACTTAATTACATTTATGTAATTTAGTAATTCCCCCAAAACTTATTAAGACATAACAACGTTTTAAAGAAGCATAATCCTTATTATATCTCTAACAAAATTCTGTTTAAGACAGTCCTTTTCTACACAAACAAAACAGACTTTAATGACGTATAAATATTTTTGTTATGTAAATCATAATTTGAGATCTAGTGGCACTCTTGCTATAGAACCTAATCATTCTCCCATTCTCGGGTCTAGGCAATATAGGAACCTCTGATTCATTTATTTCTTAGCATCTGCATATCAAATTAATTTCTTAATAACAAATATCTATAAAAACTAATAGCAAGTCTTTTTAATTTTAAAAGATTTAACAGTCCTAATCCCAGTATTTCAGCTGCCTCAGAAGCTAAAGTGCTGCAGGTTCAAACAATTTGTATTCAATCAACTTGTGTACTACTGCATAAATCTCTTACGTTGTCCAATAATACATGCGAAGTGTTCAATTCAAATATTAAAAAACAAAGCTGAAAATGGACATCTTTGTCTTATTCTTCTAAATAGTGGGAAAGTAGAAGAAGGCATGCCATTAACCTTTATTTTAGCTATGGGTGACTCATATAATATATGACCCATTTTACAAATTCAAAAGGAAATCTGAACCTGTTCAGTTCATATACTGTGTCAGGCCTTTTAATGTTATCTAATGATAGCATTATAAATGGATGTTTATTCAAATCTATTATATCTACAACTAAATTTTCTGATGCTTGGCTAGTTTTTATAAACCCTGCTTAGTCATTTTTAATAATCAGATTCATCTACAACTGTATTATTAAATTAACAACAGCAGTGATTCATTAACAACTGAGGCAAGAAATGTAAAATGGGGCAAAACTCACTTAACAAATGTCTTGCTTAGCAACAAAAATTTAGGGCTCAAGGTTGAGGATTACCTGTATCATCTAACTTCGGTAGGTTAGCTTTATTTTAAAAAGCCTTTATGTCTTCACTAGATACTTTCTCTAGTATACTGTATAACTCTGGATAAAAAATTTAAAATTTATACCCTTTGAGGTTTTATACATTTTATTCCTTTCACCTCTAATATTTGGAATCACTGTCCTATATTTCTTTTGCTTCCAACAATTAGCCAAGAACTTAACAGCGTCTTTCATTATTCTCGTCATGAACTATTTTCCCAATTATTTTTATAGTGTTTATAAACATTTAGATAGATCCCCTAAAAGCTATATATATATATGTTTGCCTTGCTGTTTTGGATTCTGTTTCTATTCATTTTTGCTTGAATTTGGTTAACTTTTATTATGGATTTATGCTGTTAGTTTTTTGGAAATTATTGAAAGAGTTGTGCACTATCTGTAAAACATTTGTAAGCTGCCTATTGTCACTGTGAGTGAATAGATGGCTATGTAAATTTTCTGAATAAATAAATTTTACACCAATGATTTGTTTGATGTTCTTGGCTACTCTGAGAAGTCATCAGCATGTCTTAAGTTTTGAATTCAGTTGATGATAGTCTCCGTGCCATTTTCTCATTTATCTCATTCATTTCCCTATTTGTATAGAGAGGAGAGGACTGATAACACAGTTTAACCTTTCATAGTGGCTCAGGGCCTCCACTTCTTATTAGATATTTTTGTAAGAAAAATCATGGCAATCTTGGCCAACTCATCTTTATTTCTATGAGCAAACAAGGTAAATGAAGTTCCATGATTGGTGTTTCCATATCTTTTCCCCCATAGAAATCAGCTGCACATCAAGGTGATAGTAGAATATGGATATGTAAATGTAATTACTTGTTGGCCATGTATGCACAAGCTCTTTGTGCCAGTTTGAAAGCAGAGCTTATTCTAGCTCAATAATCATGCAAGATTGAAGCCACAGCAAAGCTAGTGTTTATCTTTGTCACACTGAAGTGCAAGGCAATGGAGCTAACCATGGTTCTGTTCACAGTGGGATAATCTGTCTCTCCACGTCTCTTGACTCCTATACAGTACTCTCTCCATTCTAACAAATCCTTGAAAGGAAAAGGTAGCTGGACAACTTTGTAGCTGAACTGTTTAACTGATGAGATTTTTTTTAAAAAATATGAACAAATGCACAAAACATGAAATAAGGACACGGATGGGACTGAAGGATATATTAGCAATGCATTTCATTTTCTTCTATAGAATGATACCTATAGTCTTACTTTATTCCAGGATCTGGGACAACTAGGGCAAGTTGATCAATATTAAATATAATTTTCTATGCCTAGAAACTGGCAGCAGTGTGGACAGCTATGTGTCTCTTTGAAAGTCTCCCTGTGGATTGACAAATGATAGCAAATCATTATTTATTATCGTATGTGAACTTAAGACACATTCCAATGCAAATCCCTTTATCGTGAATAAATGTATCAGCACCCAAGGGTGCCTGTGCTGTTCCTTCATTCTCCAAGCCTACTACAAGCTTCATAGGGAAAGCATAGGTAGACAAGAAATGGCAATTGTAAAATAATGTTAAATCATACATTAATGTCACTTCTCTAAATATTGTATGGTTCCCAATACACCTTTCCTGTATCCTCTCAAACCATTCAGAGAACAAAAACCAGTTACAATACAAGTCAGAAAGTATTCTCTGCTGTATCACAGTTTTAATGCAGAGCATGAGGCAGCTTTTTGATGCACATGCCATGGCAATTTCACTGAGAATACTTCCACAGTGCAATGTGATCTATGTCTCATCTCAAAATCTTTCATAGAGTCATTGCCTATCTCTGATTTAAGACTAATTATAGCTGTGGTGCTGAATAGCCTTAATATAGACCACAGAGTTCATTAAATTATTATGAAAAAGGAGAAAGTTTAGTTACAATTTTTAAAATCTTGGCACATCCATGATGGACTGGGATGAGAAATTATTTTGTCCCAGCTCACATTTTGCCATACAGATAGCGTACATTTTGAAATATGTCACACTGGCAAATAGGAATATCTACATCTGTGGTTTTCAGTTATTAAGAGACAGGCTAGAGACACTGAGACATTTGTTCAAGTCATGAACAGCAATTTTGATAAAATCTATACTAGTTTCTAGACTAATATTTCACAATCTGGTGCCCTTTAGATGAGTTAGTTTACAACTTCTTTCATGATTTCTAGCACTTATGCAGACTCATCCATTTGGGAATGGCTCATGCACAATAACTTGCAGTTCATTAGAATTTCCAGATCAAGTTTCTGGGAGACTATGGGGATCTCATGAACAGTATTTTACTGCTGAATTTGTCTGGATTTCTGCAGCCTTGATACAGTATGCCTGTTCCCTTTCCTGTTCCCTTCACAATAGAAAGTTGAAGCAAAGGAGAAACAGCCATGGTTGCTGAGGGAGCCTCCGAAAGCTCTGCACTCAGAGCTGCTGCTTGAACGACGACTAGCAGAAAAGCAGCAATAGTGCACAAGATAGTATTTCACAGCTCCCTGCCAGCAAAGCTGACATGAATTCCTGCCTTTGAGCACCCACAACTGGGCTGCAAGAATCTGGATGACCACTAGCCATGGTTAGATAGATAGAACACCCTCTTTGTTGTCATCTAGCATTTGTTCAGAAGTCTGCAGTCTTTATCTGGCGGTCCTATCCCATTTGATCAAGCTTGTTGAATGCCTGGAGGAAGGAATAAATGGCAAAGGGGCTTGGGAAGGGTCACTGCATCTGTGGAGTCATTTGTTTTGGGACAACCTATTCTCTAAAGTAAGACAAGAAGTAATGGTTGTAAGAGAGGAATCCAACCTAGAACTATGAAGAAATTTCCTGGCAGTGAGAACAATTGATAAAATGACTTGCCTCCAAAAGTTGTGGGGAGCTGTAGCGCTGGAAGTTTTTAAGAGATTGGACAGTCATTGTTCCAGAATAGAATGGAATCTCCTGCTTTAGCAGGGGATTGGATTAGAAGACCACTTCCAACTCTGTTATTACGTGTTCTGTATTCTTTCACTTTATTTATGCCAGTGAGGACCACTGTCTCTTACCCAGCTGAAAAATAGTAAGATTAATTGGGTATTTCAAGAACAAACATGCCTTGTCTGGAACTCCCTCCTCATATTTCACAGTTGGGCAAAAAATAGTTGAGGATTTACTAGTAATTTTGCTGCACATCACAAAGCAGTTCTGATCATCAGTGATTTAACACAGGCAGCATGACAATTTCCCCCATTTTTACAGTACATTACTGAAATGGAGGAAAGCTAGAGAGGAAAAATGAGCCTGGCTTATTGTGTGACCCCAATAATTGTGGTATTTAAACTAAATTGAGGAACTAAATGGCTTTTCTTCACATTGTAATTCTATAAGATACAATATTTGCGTATAGTTCTAAAAATAAAATCACAATAATTTCAAGTCAAGCTCCAAAGCTCACAATGGAAAGGTGAGAAAAGGAAAAGCCGAAACAAAGGAAAACAGCTCCCCAAATTGACTGGATTTTGTTTTGCTCCTTATTGTTTTGCTCCTTAACGTTTTCTTTTTCTTGAAACTGAGGACACAAAAATAACCTGAGCACAATAATAAAAGCAGATCTGTCAGCCTTCGCCTCCAAAAAGACACAATGTACTCTGGCATAGGTTGAATGTGTTTTTTGCTTCTTTCTTGGTTTGATTTAAAAAGCCCATGTATTCTGAATGTCTTAGAGCTTAAATGCCCATAAGTTCTATTTTCTTTGTGAGGCTGTGCATGACCTTATTCAATGCAAGTCTTGGAAAAGATATTCCTTTATATCAGAGAGCAAAAAGAATTATAGGCTTTGAAGCAGCCTGTCCATAAAACCAGAGGATAAAAATGTGGTTCTCCAGGGAGAAGTCCCTGAATAAAACTAACTTCGAACTCCCTGCAATTAGAGACTTACCTGTCCCTGACCCAATCACTGTGACACAGTTTAGAGATTTAGATTCGTGCACTGAATTGATGCATTCCTTTTCTTCCACTCCTGTTCCCATTTCTTCAGCATAAATTCTGTCTTCCACCGAACAGCTTTAAAGGTCTCCCCACATACATTTAAGATTAACAGGTAATCTTCTTTTTCTGTCATTGAGCTCCTACTGTGGAACAAAGCAGCATTGAAGTTGAGTCTGGAGTCCTGCAAATGACAATTTAGGAGGCAGCTTAAAGCTTATCTTTCCTCATTATCCAGGATTTTTTCAAGTTTTAAGTTGCTGGTATTAGTCTTAATATAGTTTTAGGACCGTAAATTATTTTCTAATTTTATCTTTCTTCTTGTAAGTCATCCAGAGCTACTGTGTAAAGTGGAATCGACATTTATATATAAATTAGTATATTCCATCTAGTTTTCTGACACAAAGCTAAATTCTGAGTTTTCTAATTATCAGAAGTACATTTAAAAGCAGAACTACAGTGATCATTTTAAAAAATGATATCTACTTATGCCTGATAATATATTGTCCTTTTCCCCTAAGATTTTGTAAAATGATTTTTTCCCAGTAGAAGTAGAAATGCTTGTAATAAGAATCCCATCCTTCTATGATTGTTCAGGTCTTCTTTATTTGCTTTCCAGCAACCGGTTGCTTATCTCTTTCTGTGTATATTTTTCATCCTTTCTAAATGTATATGTGTACGAAGTGGGGGGGGTGGGGTGGAGAATCAGTGTGGTTAGTGTTTAAGCTGCTAGACTAGGAGTAGGAATGCCCAGATTTTAGTCTCCATTAGGCAGAGAAGTTGGCTGGATGATTTGGGCCAGTCATATTCTTTCATACCTATACCATGTTGAAAAGCATCTATGTACTAACCTGCACTAGACCAATATAATAAATTGTGATCTAAGGTATCTGAGGAGTTGCCTCACTCCATTGAGACTAGCCCACCCCACTCATACCAGCAAAAGAAGTCTGCTACAGACCCTGGGTGCTAAGAAATTCCAGTGGGTGGGGTTAAGGAGAAGAACATTTTCCGCTGTGATCCTCAGCCTGTGGAGCACTCTACCACAGAAATAAGAACTGCTTGCATTCTTTTGGCCTTCCAGAAGGGTATTAAAATTTGATTTTGCCACATGGCTTCAGGCTCTGAAGGGTATGCTCACCACTGGAAGTGGCTGACAGAGTAAGAAGACTTCATCCCCATGCTGTCCATCTCCTTGGTTCTATTTTTTTTGGCATAGTTTTTGAAAAAAATTATTTTTCTATTTATTTTCTTATGGCTGCCCAGTCACCTTACCAGAAAGATAGGCAGCATATAAATGAAATAAATAAAATCAATGTGAAAACATTAAATCTTAAAAGTTTATTCTTTTCTAAAAAGAAGTGAAATGTGAAGTCCCTACACCAGCCTTCCTCAACCTGTTGCCCTCTAGATGTGTTGAGCTAAAACACCCAAAATGGATGGGGAGCTGGAGACTGTGACAGTTTTAATTGACTAAATGTAGAGGCAATAGGTTGAGGAAGTTTTCTCTAGAACACAGCTTTAAGCATTATTAATCAGATTTTTCTTCAGAAAAATCTTGGAAGTCTTAGTTCTGTGAAAAGGATGCAAAGATGTTCCAACAGATGAAAAATAAATCTTAACATGCTTGCCAGATGGTAGTTTCCTTAGTGACAGTCCATTAATTTATCTACCGTAGGTTTCAGAGAAAATTCATAAAGGCTACCAGAGAACAGAATTAATACTATCTTTACTTCTTCCTTGCTACATGAAAAACAGCTTGAATTATTGCCATATGATAGTAATTCCCTTTAACATCCCCTTTACCTGACATCATTTAATGCTGCAAAATTTTAATAGCTTTAATTAGTTTTGCTGAAAATTTACATGAAGGCATACCAAAATAGCAATCAGTTTGAAAAGTTAAACAGAAGCAATATCAATACATAGATAGATTCGCTATTACAGGTTGTTCTTAAACCTTGGCTGAAGCTAATCAATCTTTTTCACAGTATGCAAGCTGAAATGACATAAAGAAAAATAATAATGATCTTATTCCATTCAGCCAGGCATCAAAAAGAAGTGGATATTTTCAAAAATATTGAATGTTGCTGTTCCATTAGAGAAGGATTTAACATTTAAATGAAAGTCTGAGCTGTTTTGCAAAACTGGAATTATATTCTACAAATGTGTATATTACAAATGTGAATTCCAGCACCTTACATTTATGTTATATGAGAACCTGTGCAGTATGGGAAATGTTTAATGAGCCCAAAGGCAATAAATTAAAATACGGCGCAGTTGTGGAATTAGGTCCTGTTTTTGTGAAGAAATTTGTCCCACGCTAAAGCAAATTGGTTGGGTTGGATGGAATCACTTAACTATATACACCTTTTTCAAATATACACATTTGTATGAAATGCTGCAATTTCTGGTCCTGGCCCATGTTAAATCAATAGAAGGATGTGAGACTGGGAAAGATCAGCATCAACATCAACTGTTCAAAGACTGCATCCAATCTCTCCAAGGTTTTGATCTTACACAATCAAAAGGTGAACTTATTGTCTTCCGATCAAGACAAT
The DNA here is from genome assembly GCF_049901715.1 of Pseudonaja textilis. Taxonomy (NCBI): domain Eukaryota; kingdom Metazoa; phylum Chordata; class Lepidosauria; order Squamata; family Elapidae; genus Pseudonaja; species Pseudonaja textilis. The sequence goes on from NC_141992.1 coordinate 95,964,047, forward strand.
AATGGGAATGAAATCACAATAAATCGTGTCTCAGAATAATATGAGATCAATAACCAAGTACTTTGATATAAAAAGGATGTCCTCTGATTCATGTGATTTGAAGGTTGATCATTTCATAGAGTTCACCATTCTGAAAGTACAACAATTTAAACTGCAAATACTTAAGCATGTATGAAAATACTGCCAGCACTGGTTTTCAGTTTCTATTTGGAATACTGATTCTGTCAGTCAAACTAAAGCACTTCCTCATTCAACACATTGTATAAAATTCCCTAGATTAAAAAGAATTAATTTCAGTAATTAAGCCAATCATATCAATACTTACTTTCCAAACCATGTTTAACTTACTTCTAAGTGCTGACTACTGGGACCAAAATGGATAAGAATAATGCTTTTGATGAGCTTTCAAGATGTTGGAAGCTCATCATTGGAAATGATCACAAGTGGAAACATCAACAAGAACAACCTCTCTCAACTTTTATGTCCCTCAGTTCCAGTCATAAATTTCCAGAATTTTCAGCAATAACTATCTGGAGGAATTCTGGGACAGAAGGCTACATATTCTCTTAGAATTGGGAAGGTTTTAATACTTAGGCTCAAACACCTTCCAATTATGCTTTGAAATTCTTAATGTGAGAAATGCAATAGAATTGTTACTATCAAAAGAGTCAACCCTGGGCCATGACATCAAAGAAATCACAGAGTCCTTTTTGATTTTCTCCTTAATTTTTTTTTTGATCCTTTGTATTCCCTGATGGTGCTAAAAACAATCTCACCATCAGTCAATTGCAAAAGGCAGTCTTACTTGGAACAGCTTATATGCTGTCACAATATCTTTAATATACTCCATTACTGCTTATCCTAGGTCCTTGGGAAATACTGAGCAGCTGGAAAAAAAATGCCAAGTCCAGTCTAAACATCTGGCAACAAACTATAATAATAATGTTTTATTTTTCAGCTAAAATACCTGAATGCCTCTGAGTAAATATATCAGCCTTGACATGATATTTATTTTTACAACATTTATCTTATTTTTACAACATTTATCTTTAAGATAAATAAGTGGGATTTAAACACATGTGATAAGCAATTTTATATATATATATATATATATATATATATATATATATATATATATATATATATATATTTTCTGAGGTTCTCATGGTATTTATATGTGGATCTTTGGTTGTTCGGGTTTTCTCCCGCGTAAGATTCGAAGTATCTAGGCAACGTTTCGATGAAGTCTCATTCATCATCTTCAGGCTTCTGTCTCCGGCTCTGTGCTTCTCAGAGTAATGTGAGATTGCAGCTGCTTCCTCCTTTTAACTGCCAGTGGGGTGGGACTTGATTCAGTGGGGGCTTGGCTGTGTTCTGATTGGGTGGGGTGTGTTCTCATTGGTAGGGGTTTGGCTGTGTTCTGATTGGTTGGGGGTTAGCCGTGTTCTGATTGGTTGGAGGCGTGTTCTGTTCAGGTGGGGGCTTGGTTGTGCTCAGGTTAGTCTTAGTTGCTGGGGGATTTGGGCTGGTGAGTTGTGATCTTGCATTTTATGTGACCTTGCATTCCTATGCAACTGCCGAGATCAAAATTTAATTCCCACAAGCTTCCAATTGAAATTCCACACCAACACAGCAGCCACCAAACGCATCCTTAAAAGAACAGAACTGGCCCTAATTAGAAATGAACTTCACACGAAAAGGTTTCTCCTAGACCAAATCAACAAAGATCTCCTCACACTCCACCTCAGACTCAGCAACAAGATTCACCCTCTATTTTGGGACAAATCCAAACAACTCGCTGTCTGGAGAGCCAAAACACAGACCACCCTCAAGACAGACACACACACCAACAAACTCAGGAAACTACAACAATGCCAGAAACCAACTCCCCCTCCCCCACAGCCACGCATGAAACAAACATTGCACAACATCTCAGACAAGATCCTCACTGAAGCTGAAACCAAGGTCCTTTCAAAAGGATTCAACTTTGCTGTCGCTCCCAAACACATCCCCACAGAAACCATCATATGCGGAGTTGAAACCAGCCTGACCAAAACCAACCTGATGATGCTAACAAAATCAGACTCAAATCACCAACATCCTCTGCACTAGCAAACCACCCAAAAGCAACTTATCCAAAGAAGAACAAACTGCACTACTTAACCTGAAAGAAGACACCAGCATAATAATCCTACCAGCAGACAAGGGCAACGCGACAGTAGTTATGAACACATCTGACTACCAAACCAAGCTAACCAACCTACTCCAAGACCCCACATACAAACCCCTAAAGACAGACCCCACCACCTACCTAGAAAAAACTACCAAATCCAAAATAAAAGCCTCCCCCATCAGTGAAGAAATCCAGCAAGGAATCATACCCAGAGAAAATCATCCAGATGCCCCAAGCTTTATGGTCTCCCCCAAAATACACAAAGAAGGAACCCCACTCAGACCAATAGTCAGCTCCATAGGCTCACCTCTACAAAACCTAGCCAAATTTCTCACCAAACAACTACAACCCTATGCAGAATCCATCAACTCACACGTAAGAAACTCATTCCAGTTCATCGAGATCATAAAGAAACAAAACTTACAACCTAGCGACCTACTAGTGAGCTTCGATGTCATATCCCTCTTCACCCAAGTGCCAATAAAAGAAGCCTTGACAGCCATCCAAAACAAATACAACCCCCCCAAGCACATCCTAGATCTAACCAACCACTGCCTATCCAATACATACTTCACCTACAATGGACAAAAATACAAAGAAATAGAAGGAGCACCCATGGGAACACCCTCTCACCTGTCATCGCAAACCTCTACATGGAACACTTTGAAACACAAGCTCTAGAAAAATATGACCACAAACCCAAACTCTGGCTCAGATACGTAGATGACACCTTCATAATCTGGCCACACGGAAAGAAAAACTGAACAACTTCCTCACACACCTCAACAGCCTACACCCCAAAATACAATTCACCATGGAAACAGAAGCCAACAACCAACTTCCTTCCTAGATGTCTTGGTATACAAAAGATCCAATGGCTCCCTAGGACACACCATCTACCAGAAGAAAACACATACTAACCGCTATCTACATGCACTCTCACACCACCACCCAGCACAGATCAATTCCGTAGCCAAGACACTCATCTCCAGAACAAAATGCTTAGCCGATGAACAACACCAAAAACCGAACTACACACTCTCACCAACGTACTTACAGCCAATGGATTCCAAAGAAAGAAGATTACCCACCTAATCCAAAAAGAAACCCCAACCAAAATCCAAGACAGAGAACAAGAAAACGGCAAAGCCCTCCTCCCATATATAAAAGGCACTACAGACAAAATTAGCAAGATCCTCCAAAAACACAACATCAAAACAGCATTCTGCACAAACAGAAAAATATCCACCATCCTAAGAAACCCCAAAGACAAAATCAATTAGAAAACCAAGGAGTATACGAAATCCCCTGCACTGCCTGCCCTACCACATACATTGGACAAACTAACAGAAGAATAAGTGCACGCATTGAAGAACATAAGAACTCAATCAAAAAGAAGAAACGACCTCTTCCCTGGTCCAACACCTCAAAGCCACAGGACATGAAATTGATTTTAAAAATACCAGAACTATCGCCAAAACCGAACACTTCAACAGCAGAATAATCAGAGAAGCCATAGAGATAGAAAAACGCCCACACAGCATGAACAAACGAGACGACACCTCCCGCCTTCCAGCCATTTGGAAACCCGCCCTCATGAACAGACGAGTACCTAACATGAAGAAGGACACCAGACCCACACCCATGAGAGCCACACAAGATGCCACCACCACACTTCCATGTAGAAAACAGACTCCCACCCACCCAGAAGATGAGACACGACCCTGGACCAGAAGCTTCACTGCAGCTGCATCACTACCCACTTTAAACCCCTCCGAGCCATACATGAAGCAAACCGACACCCACTATGAAGATGCAGCAGGACCACGAACTAGAAGCCAAACAGCAAGATCACAACTCACCAGCCCAAATCCCCAGCAACTAAGACTAACCTGAGCACAACCAAGCCCCCACCTGAACAGAACACGCCTCCAACCAATCAGAACACGGCTAACCCCCAACCAATCAGAACACAGCCAAACCCCTACCAATGAGAACACACCCCCACCCAATCAGAACACAGCCAAGCCCCCACTGAATCAAGTCCCACCCCACTGGCAGTTAAAAGGAGGAAGCAGCTGCAATCTCACATTACTCTGAGAAGCACAGAGCCGGAGACAGAAGCCTGAAGATGATGAATGAGACTTCATCGAAAGCGTTGCCTAGATACTTTGAATCTTACGCGGAGAAAACCCGAACAACCAAAGATCCACATATATATATATATATATGTCAGAAATGAAGGAGATTTCCTTCGGATAATTTAATATTCAAAATATCAATAGAAATATTATTTTATGTTGTATGTTCAATAACAAAATATATTGTGCAACAATTTGTAAATTATTAATTTCATATAATATAGGAACCCTATGTCATTAATAATTTATTAAGCTCTTGCACAAAAACAATATAATTTAGTAGAGCACATACAATATGTATGTTCAATTTCAGCCAGTAGTTATTCTAATAAGCCGGCTGATGGCTCCAGTACCAAACTAAGAACAAAAGAAGATAAAAGATAGTCTTGATGAGTCCCGGGAGGAATTTTTAAAGATGAAGAAGTAATTTCATTTATAATAATCCTGGGAAAAGGATTAGAGAACCACATAAAATCAGATTAGTTTTAAAATGTCACATCTGACCAAAGCTTTAAGAATTTATAACAAAAGCCCTTTCTGCATCCAATGAAACCCTGCTGGTTTCAATTTTGCTGAAAATATATCTAAAATATTGATAACAATGGGAAACTGGCAAGTAGGGGCAAAACCTCTCCATCTCAAGTGACTGGAAAAATAGTGAATAAGTGGAAATGTACTTATTAAAAAATATCTACAGGGAAAAGTAAATTCTTGGAAAGAAGAGTGGAAGTGCAGTGTTGGACTTTGGTTGTTTAGAGAATGTGGTCTAGACAACAGATGTTTTGATGTTTCACAGCAATTGTGGCTGGCATCTTCAGAAGCAAGGTTGTCTCATCACCCTGCCCCAATCAAAAGCCAGCCTGACTGAAGACCAAACAGAAGTCAGGAACCTGACTATAAAGGCAGGAGCCCAGTCAGTCCCTGTCCAGTTAATTTTTTGTGGTCTGTATAAGAAACCAAAGCCATCAGGACAAGATTCAGCAGTCCATCTGCATTTAAAAGACAGAGACCACTCTTTTGAAGACTGCAGAGTCCACATTTTGAACAGAGAGGACTGGTGATTTGAAAGAGGGTTCAAAGAAGCCATCTATGTCGAAACTGAACAGAGGGGGAGGGATATGGCATCATCTATGTCCAGTCTACAACACAGTCCTTTCAGCAGTTCCAAGAAGGCTCCATACCCATTTGCACCACTCAGGTGACCCTGATGATGTGGATAAGCATCCAGATGGCCTCAAGGACTCTCTAAAAGATGCAAATGAGCAGCTATCTGCAAGAAGTATAAATCCTTCCATTCCCCTCCATCCAGTCAGAGCTGAAGAAGCTTCTTGGATGAGAAGTGAAACGTCTTCAGAGAAAAACCAGAAAGTTCAGTTGCCTCTAGAAAAAGCACCAGGACCTGGATAATTGAGAATCCCCGTAGACTGCTGAAGAAAGTACCAGCTGTGAAAGTATAGCCTAATATACAGAAACATGATTAATTTAAGAAATTGCTGGGTTTTGAACCAGCAACTTTTGACATAAGTTATAACTGCATTGTTACAACAGTCATCATAAAAGGAGTCCACCCGCTCCAAAAGAAGTACAGTAGTAACAAAAGAAAGCAAACAAAGCTATATTATCCTAAGACTCAGAAAATGAAATAGTGTGCTCTGTTGTACATTGTGTTTGGCTAAACAACTCCCATGACATTGCACAAGAAATCAAATAATGTTAATTAATATAATTAATCAAGGAAATAAAATTAACTGCCAATATCTCAAGAATAATGATAATTGACAAATAGCAGAAGGTAGCAGGGAGGACAGGAAATCAGAGAAATAAAGTTAAGTGAAAAGAGTTTTTTAAAAATACATTGGAAAAAGTCATGTGAAATGTCCAGTCATGTCTCTTGTCATTCTAATCAACACTGAGAACTAGGTAAAATCTTCATGTTTTATAAGCAAATCTCAACCGATACCAATAAACTTATACACTGGACCAAAAGCCAGAATAACAGACAATCAGAGTTGGAAGGGACCTTGTAGGTCATCTAGTCCAACTCCCCACCCAAGCAGGAAACCCTACACTATTTCTGACAGATGGGAGTCCAATCTCTTCTTGAAAGTCTCAAGTGATGGCGCTCCCACAACTTCCGAGGGCAAGCTGTTCCATTGGTTGATTGTTCTCACTGTCAGAAAGTTTCTCCTTACTTCCAGGTTAAATCTCTCCTTGTTCAGTTTCCATCCATTATTCCTTGTCTGTCCTACAGGCGCTTTAGAAAATAGCTTGATTCCTTCCTCTCTGTGGCAGCCCCTCAAATATTGGAAGACTGCTATCATGTCTCCCCCGGTCCTTCTCTTCACTAGACTAGCCAAGCCCAGTTCCTGTAACTGGCATTTCAGTCTTTAAAGATTACTGCCAAGTCTGGATTGTGCTAGTTTAAATTAAAGCATTCCTGATTACTCTAAAATGGGATAGGTATTTTGTGTTTCAATGTGTGAGTATCATGTAAAGCAGAGATCTCAAAACTTGACAACTTTAAGACTTCAGAATTCCGGGAATTGAAGTCCACAAGTTTAAAAGTTACCAAGTCAGGGGACCCCTGATGTAAAGCATCTGTGCCTGAGAATTGGAATCTCATGAATGCCCTCCTATACTAGAGAAAGAGAAAGGAGTTAATGCCCTATTACATTCTATAAGATGTCACAATATCTTCAACAGTATGCATTCTGTGACAGATATTCAAATTGTGCCTCTGCAGACACAATTTGATGGAAAGAGTCCCCAGAAAATAACAAGCTTTATAACTAGTGTCTATTAGGAGGTGAAAAATGTCTTGGAGTAGGATCCTCTATTGACATTTTATTATGCTTCCCTTTTAGTCTAGAATCCAACTCAATCTATATACCCACCAATATCAATAGATTGCCTTCATGTTTCTCAAATCAAGTTACCTCTTCCCCATTACTTTCTCTCTTTCTATTGATTTCATGATAGTCTGGATAGCTAATATGAGCTGCAGTGCCTAGACTCTTGCTTGTAATTGTGAAAACATGGAGCCTGGTGCCAGGAGCATATTGATTACATTCAAGCTGAAAGACTGGTATGATCTGTCCTAGCAGCTTTATGTGGTTAATTTGAGCTTTAAAAAAAAATCCCAAACCACATTTCTTTCAACATTCACAAATTTCTTAGTTGTTAGCTTTAGAAATTTATACCCATTAGAAAAGATTTAGCTTTCTGAAATGCACAAAATGTTATCATCTTGGAAGCATGCTGTGTTATTTCATGCCTGTATGCATGTGTCAGATACACTTTGAAGCATCTCTATTCCCAAAAGGATTTCTCTTCTAGAGACATCAACAGATATATATGATCCTGAAATAATTGCTTTGCCACAAAGCATTTTCTAAGCATTTGCCCCAAAGATTTAAAGGCTTCATTTATGCAAACCATGCTTACAAACAGCTTTTTTATTTCAGATAGATGGGGTCTTTCTTTATCAGGGTGGTATTTTTTCGTTGTGCTAAATTAAGATCTATCTATGGCTAACAACAAGAACTTTGGAATTAATAGGGATGGGGGATAGGATTAACAATGTGACAAAAAGATTAAAAAGTTCAAAGTGAGCTTTTATATTTCAGAAGTTTCTAAACTACAGAAGAAGCAACCGATAGAAATGAGAGAAGACAGCATTATTCTGAGAAGCCTTTTTGATAACCAAGGATCGAAAGAATAAATAATGATATAATCATGATTGAGATGGCAAGCATGAATGAAGACAAATTATTTACTCACTAGCCAGTTTGGTTTAGTGGTTCAGGCACCAGGCTAGAAAGCATATTTCTTCATAGGAAAAAAAAACCTGAGAAGTTGGTAGAACAGAGAAGAATATCAGATAAAATGTAAGGAAACTTGTACAGTGGATTTAACCATCTGATCTGCAGAGTGGTTGATGGCTTTTCTATAGATGAACAAAAGCTCTAGCATTACTAGACAGAATCCATTTGAAGATCAGGAATTGTAGAGGAGTGAATGTGTGTAAACCTTACCAAACATATTGGCTTAAGGCCACATAGTACTACAGCATCATATCATATGATTTGACCCCACTCACTCTACATTCCTACAGATTAGGTGCTGTCAGGTGAGGCACAATGGATCAAGTCCTGCTTGCCACATGATAAAAGTAGCCCCAGTGGAAAGTACAATGTAATAAGAAATGTTTTGGTTGCAAGAACCAAAATGGACCAATTAATAACCTGAGTAATATTTTAAAAAGTTCAGCTGTGAGAAGGAAAAACCAAAAAACATTGGATATAGGAAAATTATAAAATCTTGGTCTTACAAACCACTACCATGGTATTAATGTTAATTGACAGGCACAAGAACACAACCAACAGCCAATAGAAATCCAAAGAAGTGGTGACCAATGAAATTTGGGGTCACATCAGAAGCATCTCATAGACTGCTGCAGTATATGTTTCTATGGGGGAAATGACCTTAATGTTTAGTTTCTGTCCTAAAAAGGAGATGTAAGTAATTCTGTACTTTGAATTCTTTTAGCTGATAGGAAAATTTTCCTCCTTTAGAACTACAGGACTTTCCTTAATTTTCTTAATGTTTCTCTGCAGTTTTGGCACTTTCATCTTAATCTGTAAATTATCTCAGAATTTTAAATCTTCTCTGGAATATCACTTTTTCTTTTACAGCTAACAGAGTGATTCCATATGCTTCTAGTAAAACCAGCAAGGATTTGGGTTTAGTAATTTTTTTGTGTGGTTTTAATTAAATGACTTTTGTCATTGATTTTGGTTCATTTTATTATTTTATTTTTTATTATTTCATTTATTTACATTGCATTAATCATTTGATTAATCATTATATTCCACTGTAACTGATTAATTCATTATGAAATATATGGGTCATTTTGCATAATAATTTCAATTTTTTCTATGATGTCATGAGATGATCTATTAGTCCAGTACATTTTAGACCTATTTTTTTTCTGATTAATGTTGTCTTAATTTAATGTTGGGACAGTGCAGGATGTGGAAGATCAGAGAACATAGTTCTAGCATTCATAAGTGCTGTGCAAAATAAATGGGCAACTTTTTAATTTTTTGCACAACAAGCTATGCCTCCTATATGCCTTCTTTTATGAAGCATATAATGGCAGAAGCTACACTGACTTGTTCTATGTGGTGACAAGGATGGGATCAAGTATGAATCAAAAATACACGAGGCAGGATGAAAGCACCTAAGGCTGAGCGACTGGCCAGAGGCAGCTCCATGTGGTTCAATAACCATCAAGGGCACTTATGTATAAATAGACCATCACCCGCTCAAATTCTCTATTTGAACCCCTATATTGTTGCTAACTGATTCTTATTACCCATCATTGGTCAAATTCCCCTTTCAGTTTTTTTATTTGTTTTTTTTAAATTACTAACAGTTCTCATCGCTTATAACTCTGGGCAACATATAAATTTGTAGTTACTGTTTTTGTTTAGTGTTTAGCAAACCTGTTAACTACATTTGTAATGCATTTTGTTCAGTTTGAGGATAGTGGGGATTGATTTTAATGCTGTGATTCAGAGGGTGAGCAAGCATAAAGGGCATCCCAAAACATCTTGCTGAAGCGTTGTTCAATTTGTGCACTTTTCCGAAGTGTTAATTCACATTCACTATGGGGAAGTGAATTATTATGACAGATGAACCATTTGTGTGATCTGAGGTTATGATGTTCTTATGGTAGTATGAAACTAATCAAGGGCCACTTGCAACACAAATTATTCTATAGTGTTTGCTGAAAGAAAAAGAATGCACATTACACATAAGTTTTTACAAACTAGTGCAAAAAAAATTGAATAGCTATGTGTATGTCATCACTACACACAATACAGAAAGAGGAGGTGGAGAATATCCAGACTAACCTACGATAATAAGTTTAGGAAACTACTATTGGCTTCTGAAAAGAGAATTGTATAACATCTTGCTATGATCAATCCCAAAGGATCGATTTTGCCTAAGCACAATTGACTGACAAAATAGAAAATGCAGAATAGCTTTGGAACTCAAAAGCCTTTCAAGATGCAAGGCAAGAAAGCATATAACAATATAATCTTATCTGATGTTTTGATGTCCCTATCCCTGCAAATAATCACTGTGAATTTTTACAGCTAATATATAGCATTATAGTTTTGCTTGTTCACTTGATTGCAATCTACTTTGAATTTTATCTTGAAGGAAAAACAGTATTTCAATCTCAATTAATATTAATAAACTACAGATAAAGCTTGAGGTAAGGAAGCTGTACCGTACAATTTGGATGTACTTCCTGCATCTCCTCAATGTTTTTTGTACTATACAATCCCTCTTCTCAGCCACTGCTGGGTTGTACAGTTTCAGCTACAAACTTAAAAAAAAAAAAGTCAGGCACAATTTGTTTCTTAATCATCATTTCTGACATTTCTTAATCATCTTTTTGGTTTCCTGGTACAGCAGTTTCTTTCTTTGGCCAAAGAACTTGATAACGATAATGTCATTATCTATTATTATCATTATTAGCTTGATAATGCCCTCACATCCTGGACATAAATTGTTTCAACTTCTTCCCTCAAGATGACGCTTTAGGGCATTGCACATCAAAACAACTAGACACAAGGACAGTTTTCCCCTCCATGCCATCACTCTGCTAAACAACTAATTCCCACAACACTGTCAAACTACCTAATAGGGCTGTATTACTATTCTTCTTCTCATCTTTCCTATTACATTATTTCCTTATCTTCTTGTGACTATACTTTGTTGCTTGTATCTTACAATTTATATTGTTTTATTTAGTATCCTATGACTATCACTAATTCTTGTATCTTATGATTTATGATGAACGTATTTTATGATGGTTATGATCATGATTTATCATTTACATTGAGAGTTTATGCACCAGAGACAAATTCTTTGTGTATTCAATCACACTTGACCAATAAATAATTCTATTTATTCTATTCTATTCTAGTTTGTTATTCCTATTCTATTCTATTCTATTCTATTCTATTCTATTCTATTCTATTCTATACACAAAGGCTACATGCCTAATGCACAGACTGGCATAACATATGCTGTTGTACACGTGTTCAGAAAATGTAAGCATTATTATTATAATTTAAATAAGAGGCAATATATATTTTATCTTTTTGGAGAAGATCATGATTAATTGATCTGCTCAGTCTACTCTTCAAGGGCTCCTTCATAAATCTGAGGCTCCTGTTCTTTCTCTTTTTATCATTCTAAAATGGACTTGAAGGAGAATGACATTGAGAAATGAGAAACATTTTCTGTAAAAATATAGCCACCACATTCTGGACTTGCTTGGACTCTGATACAATCCAGAACCTATTTGTAGACTTATCTGCTGTGTCTGAAAATAAAGTTCTGCTAGCCTGGCCTTTCTGCAGCTTGAGTTTGATTATTTTTCATGAGGAATTTAACCATAACCTTTTCTGTCTGTTTAAAGTTCATAGCCTTCCAAATATCAGGAGCCGCTGAAATGCAATACAAAGGGATAAATGTACCCTGAGTTCCATTTCTTCCTGCTTGTTGTGATTAGCATTTTATGACATTGATCTGCTCAGCCTTTGGCTGCAGGAAAGCTTTCCAGTGAATTTCCAAAACTAAAACCAAAACTACTTCAGCCTTTTCAGAAAGTGAAAGGGGTTTTGCTGATTTGGAATGAGAGCCATTAACAGGAAATATATCTTTGATTTACTGGTATCAGGAATGAAAAGCTCTCAGACCAAAAACAAAAATGAAAATGCAATAAAAAGAAAAATCCAGTAGCATCGTGCATTAGCATTTTAAATTTCTTTTATAATACAATAAATTCGTGTTTAAACAAAATATTGGGTATTAAAGAGAGATTTGCATTCCAAATTATTATATTCTCTTTTGGTTTATGGATAATCAACCAGAAATATTCTATACATATGCATGTGTATTATGTTTGTATGTATAGTACTAGAAGTCAGATAGTGTATACATTAAGTAAATAATAACAGCTGTGACAGTGATGGAGAAAGATGACAAGAATGGCAGCTCTTTGTTGGTTTCTACATTCTTGCTTTTGCTTCTGAAATTTTACTCTGAGAAAGCATACGAAAGATTTCTGGACTTGGAGAAGGGAAATGTCAATTCATTATTTGATTGCTGCCATCTGTGGAAATTAAGTTTTTCAAAGCAATACATAAGCAAACACTGGACACCAATATTTGGACTACATATATCTCCCTTAGATCTGTCTAGGTCAGTGGTTCCCAACCTTTTTTTCGCCCCACAGCCCTAAAGAAATTTCACTTGAACCTCGCACCCCCTAAAATAAATAATAAATAAAAATGCCAACATATAGCCAATATCCTATTATTTACCTGGACTTTTCTCGCACCCCCTGGAATATCGTCTCGCACCCCCAGGGGGTGAAAGCACCCAAGGTTGGGAACCCCTGATCTAGGTGGTCACTAAAAGTCAACACTGACTTGATGGCACCTAATCAATCAATCAATCAGTTCTGCTGTGCTTTTTTATTTGGAGGAAGTATATTTGACAGGGATGAGTAAAAAATGCCAGGAGTGTTTACCAAGAATATAAACCTGCAGCAGTATTGCACAAGAAGCAAAGGTCATCATAGTGGCCCAGTAAAAGCAAACAACTATATTGAACAGAAGTGATATAGTAAGGTGCCAAAGGCTTATGACTAACAACAACAGCAAGGGCATAATTTCATAAGTTGCAGTGGAAGATAGGGGTAAACCACTCCCATATTTTACCAAGGAAATAAAATTGATAGATAAGATAAAGTGATTGAAGATATAGTCCCAGATGATCAGCCCCTTTGATCAGATGCTACTGAGGAAGATTCAGGATATTTCTTAATATTAATAGTGTTCATGATGTGGCTAGATAAATGCCTTTGGGGTGTCTAATTGCTAATACTACCATCCAAGAAATGAAAATTCAAAGCTGAAAGACAAAATTGTAACAGAAGCATGGAATATAAGAAACATGAATATGGGAAAACAATACAGTAGAAGATGAAATGAATAAAGTACACATTGATATCTTAGGCATCAATGACTTGAAATAAACTAGAATTGGACATTTTCATCTAGAACACAATGCACAATGTACACACATATATATGTATGCACAAACACAAAAAGGAACAGTGTTTTCTTAATCAGGAAGACAGTATTTGGGTATAATGCAATCAAGGGCTGAATAATATCAATTGGATTTTGCAGACAAACCTTTAATATGACATTTTTTTAAAAAAACAAGTTTTATTCAGTTTTCCACATTTTAACATCTCTTTTTAGTGAACAGCATGATTATACGTTTCACATATACATACAAGTATGACCATATTTGTATTTTGTATTTGTATTTACATATTCAATTTTTGCATACAATTTCTTATCTTAACAATGCTTTTATACATTTTCTATTTTACTGTGTTATTCCAAATACTTATTGTTTAATTCACTTATGTTAACTTCATAATCATTATACTTTAGTACTTTTAACTGTCACATTTGTATATTTCATCTTAAATTATAATTAAAAAGACTCCTTCTATAAATTGGTTTCCCCCCTGAAATATCAATATAAGTGCGCCACCTCTAAGTTACATATTCATTATCACCCCTTTTAAATCCCATTAAATGTTTAATATTATTACCTAAAACATTAAAATTAATAATCCCCTTAAAACTACATAGCATAAATAAATCAGATTCTGCGTGGTTTTTCCCCTTTTTAATTTCATAAAGTTTGTTTACAATTTCAGAAAAAAGAGATATATTAATCTACCCATTAATCCTAAACCCTAATGTTAATTTCATTTCAGCTCTCCTCCTATATCGTTTCATTTATTTCAGTATATTTAATATACATATGACAATTGTTCAAGTGTACGCTCTAACCATTGATGAAGAAGAGAAAGAAGACTAGCTTAATAGTTCACATTAAATCTGAAACTGACAGGATATTTTTGAGTGTTAACATAGTCTTCAGATAACTAAAATGATGCCAGTGTACAAAGATATTATTAGAAAGAATACATAGAAATCAAATTGATCATATCATTGGTACATGAAAATAAAAACATTTATAACTGCAAATGTGTGGCTGGGTTATAGAACAGATAATAAATTGTTCATATATCAATTCTAAGTCAAACTAAACGAGAAGAATAAAGGGAATTGGTTTCCATGATATGATTATGTGCATATGCATAAGGAATCACTTTAAAGTCCTGAGCTTCATTGATATGGAATCAGAAGAAGGTTGGGGTGAGATCAAAGACATTGTCAAGGATGAATATGAAAAGAGACTGCTACAGACAAGAAACAGAAGAAATCAAAATGAATGTCAGAACAGTTGGTGGAAATTGCCAAGAAAAGAAAGCCAAAGCCAGGAAAGACAAAGATCTTAGGAAGAAACTTAAAGTATTTCAGAGACCTACTAATTTAAAAAAACAGTATTATATTGACACCTGTAAAATATCAGAAATGGAGATTAGATGAATTTAGATTCACCACTCCAGTGGGTAGCTACAGAACTGTGGGAAGTAATCAAAGAAGAGTCAGCAAAGTAAATAGTAATTAAACTATGTCCATAGACCTGGAGAATGACAGAATTAAGTACAGGTTGGAAAGTCTACTACAAATGCCAAAGATAAATGTTTAGGAAAAGTGCCTGGATCTAATAGTTTACCAACCTCTTATAAACATTTGAAGATGAATTATTACAAATGCTACAAAAATGATGAACTCTATTCTACAGACTGAAAAGATACTAGATGGCTGGAAGAAGGCTAATATGGCATTAATATTTAAAGAAGGTCAAGACTTTATTAAAAAGAATTACCCCTTGATACATAATATTAGTTAAAAGTTATTCATGATGAGTTAAGCCAAGAGAGTGACAATAGTCTTACAGGACTTTATGCATGAAAATCAGTGTTGGTTTTTAACCTAAGAACAGGTGAGGGACAATATTAGAAATGTATTGGACATTTTGGAATACTATAGAACATAGGTCTTCAAACTTGGCACGTTTAAGACTTGTCAAGGACTTCAACTCCTAGAATTCCCAAGCTAACATGACTGGAGGAGGAATTCTAGGAGTTGAAGTCCACAAGTCTTAAAGCTGTCCAGTTTGAAGACCTCTGCTATAGTACAACACAATAAAAAACAAACTGTTAATTTTTTTTAATGCAGAAAAGGCTTTTGACAATCTGAACTGGACTTTCTTGTTTAAAATTTTGGAGGAGGAGGTGGATTTTGGTGAGGATTTAAATGGATAAAACTGATTTATACTTCAAAAGAGGCACAGATAGTTGTGAATGGAGACTTAACAAAACCATGTGGAATATAGAAGTGGACAAGTCAAGGATGTGCCTAATCACTATTGCTATTTATTTTACCTTTGGAAGTATTGAACAGAGGAATAAGACAAAATTAGAGAATTGATATTCTATGGAAGCAAAAATTGGATTTTGGAGTAGAAAAAGATTGGAAAAAGTATCAATGCTTTTGCACTTTCATGCTGAAGAAGATTCCTGAGAATACTGTGAATATCCAAGAAAATAAACAGATGGATCATAGAACAAATCAGTCCAGAGTTCTCATTTGAGCCATAGCCTCAAAGTATCATATTTTAGACACATTTTGCAAAGACATTGTTCTCTTGAGAAGTCTATTATGCTGGGAAAGTCAGAAGTAAAGAGAAAAAGAAGGCAACCAGCAGCAAAGTGGGTGGACTCAATTATACCAAATATGAATGCCTTCTTGGGAGAACTGAATGGCCAGACTGGGAACACATAATCATGAAGAAGGTCTACTAAAGTGGCCCTTATGAGTCAGCAGCAACCTGATGGCACATAATCAAAACACACCAATCACACATGCACATCTATCAAAGTGTTAATAGGAGACAATAGCCAGTTAACCTTGCCTGGGCCACCTTAACTTTTCAAAAACTAAGCAAAGGTAAGCCTGGTTGATTCTGACAAAGGAAAAGCTCCAAAGAAGCTAGCCAACTTATCCTCTAGCACAGACTACAAGGAGACAATAGTAGTGAAGCTGAACTCATCAGATCAGTAGATAAGTACAATGAGAAAAGGCATTGATGGCGGCATATCAGTGTATTTGATATAGTTTTAACAGCAGACTCATATTTAGATCTTTTCTCTTACTGGGGCTTCTTGTTTTCCTTTGTCATCTGACCTTGCTTGTGTGTGATCTCTTGGATCTCTATTCACTCTTTTTAAGATGAGATGCAGCAAGGTACAAAATGCAGACTGTGGCTGTGATTTATCCTCACCCTCACTGGAGTTGGCATTATGGATGCTGTATATAATACCATCGTGAATGAAACAGGATTTAACCACCCCCACTCCTTCCTTCCTTCCTTCCTTCCTCCCTTCCCTTCCTTCCTTCCTTCCTTCTCCCTCCGAGGGAGTGTAGCACGACATGGATTTGACAGAAAAGTTGCAGGATTGAGGTTATAAGACTAAGCATTAGCAAAGGCTCCCTCCCATTATACTTTCATTCAAGTAAGAGGATCAAAATGGGAAACATAATCTGCTTTAGTGAATATGAAGACAAGACCGGGCGTGTATTGTAAATCATTATTCTGGATTATCTCCACCAGAATATAGGAGCTTGTCTTCTTTGGGTTGTCTTTTATGCTTCCAGTCAGGCTTGAACGTAAGTATGTATTTGTCTTTTTCTCCACACCCCCCCCCACCCCTACACCCACCCCGGGCAAAACAAATAAAGCACCCCTGAGGATTTCACTATCCTGGGGGGCGAATGGAGGATATTTTACTATCTGCCTGAAGAGCCGAGACGACCCGCAGGTGCCCCAGAGTTAAGTAAACTCCTCCTGGCGCTGAAGGCGTTAAAATTGGGCGGCGTGCGGTGTGGGGTGGTGGAGGGGGGGAAGAGATGACGCTGCTTGCGTCTGGGAGCTCTTCGCCTCCCTTGCCTCTGCAGACACAGTGAGACACACACACACACACACACACACACACACAAAAGAAGAGGAGAGGCCGGGCGAGCGGAATTCCGAGGGAGCGCCAAGCCAAGCAGACGCCACCATGACCGAAACCACCAAAACCCACGTTATCTTGCTGGCCTGCGGCAGCTTCAACCCCATCACCAAAGGCCACATTCAGATGTTTGGTGAGTTCTCCGCCCTGGGCTCGGCCCTGGGCTCATCGGATCTCGCCCGGTGTTTGCTGACTGGTGCGCTTGAACGGGGTTGCTCGGGGTCCCCCCGGGGGACAGACGGACGGCGCGCCCAGGGACACTTCCTCTGGGACGCGAAGGCGGGGGTGGGGTGTTGTGGATCGGCAACGGGGCTGCGGAGACTTAAGAGGGAGCAAGGGCAGGGAACGTCCGAGAGCTTTTGCGCGGCGCTTGCCGTTGCTCGCCCGCGGTGAGGGGAGGGGCGGCGGCTCCCATTGATGGAAAGAATAGCGGGGGTGAGGGCTGTTTGGAAAACACTTAGGAGCGGCGTCAGAGGAGGGCGGGAGGAGGAGGAGGAGGAGGAGACCGGAGGGTCTTTCATCCCACCCGAACAGTACCCCAAGGCTGGGCTGAGCAAGGGAGCTTTCCAGAAGGGTTCAAGGCGGATGGGATAGCTAGAGAGAGGGTTGGATGAGGGGCGGGGATGGTAGATGTCTCCAGGCAGAAAAACCGAGGAGTAGCCTCGTTCAGTAGCCAAGGGAGGGTGGGTGGTGGTTGTCAGAGAAGGAGCGGGGTGGGGGCTTTAAGGGGGTGGTTGTTCAGGGAGTCCTTTTCCTTGGGAAAATGTCAGCCTTGCTACCTGCCCACCTGCTTCTGACGCAGAAAGGGACAGTGGAGGGGGAGGAGGCAATAACTGGACTACTTCAACACCCACCCACCCCGCCAATATGGCATAAGGGAGGGGGGGCAAAGCCCCCATTCACTGTAATGTGCATTTCACCCAGAAGCTCGGGTTTGCTCCTCTGGGTGGACTTCGCTGGGAGTTTTCATCTTAATAGCGCAACTCGGAAAAGCCTGATTATAGGATCCTTAGATATGAAAAGCAGGGTTTGTTGCACTCCTAGTTTCCTTTCTTTCAGCTGTCTGGGCTGGATCTCTACAATGTTTCTGTTATGCGTGAAACAGCTGTAAACACAATTGTGTACTTTTACCATAGGGAGTAATTTATTGTACTGGTTATGGGAGGAAGGGAGAATGGAGAATCAGAGGAGCATTTTGGAGCTCCAAAATGTGAAGAAAAGAGATGAAGAAATATTTTCGTGTACCTCTAGTAGGTCTGGAGGTTAGCTATGCTTTTAAGATACAATCTCAGGAAAAAAAAAAGTCAATGTATTGTTTGCATCTTGTCTTGTTTACTTTGGATGGAGCTGCCAAACATAACCATAATTAAAATTGCACTTTGGGGTACATACTTGGATTTTGGGTATACACAATAGTCTCAGCCCTATAAGCTTATTGGCCATACATGCTAATGTATATGCAATTTGAGAGTAAAGAATGAAAAAGTACTGGTTCAAGGCATCACTCATTTTCTTCTCTCGTTTTCCCCCCTTAATATACATTGGTGTGTGTGGCGGCAGTGGAGCTAATCCATGCTAGTGAACTGGAGTACAAAACCCCATGTGATTTGTGACGATCTTTCAAGGTCTGTTCTATATAAGATAATGGATTATAATGGCCGTTAATATGCTTTGGCAGAATAGTTAAGGTGGTTTGCTGTCCGCGGCTCCAAGTGCTGAAATGGCTTCATGGGAAGAATGATAAAGGGTAGTTTTCTCCTACCAATATCAGGGAGTTTTGAGATTGACATTTTGATGAGCTAGCCATAGGTATAATGATTGAACATAAATGGATAATGCACTTAGTTCATAAGATAATTATCTATTGTACATCACTTAAAAGTGTGTGTTTCCTATCAATGACATTTGCAAAGACAATTTAGTAAAGAATTGTGCAGCTATAACCAGCACAGGGTTTATTTATTTTATTTATATATTTGTCAAACAAGTATTAGATAACAGGTATAAGTATCAACAGTTATTAGATAACAGGTATAAGTATAAAGGGGTGTTTAACACTCAGGAAAAGCTATTCATATCCTTTCCCTCCATTTTCACTTTGGAGGTAAATATTATTTTCAGAAAACTGCATTTTAGACATTAATTTAAGTGGCACTTTTAATAGAGCCAGAAGATGACATTCTGAGCCAAATCATAGGAAAGAGTACTTTAAAAATAATGCATATACTGTGTATGTTAAAAACTACTTTTGTATCAACATTGTAATATTATCCTACTTCTTTATGTATGAGGGATGCTCTTTTGTAATATGTTTTGTAATATATTTTCAACTTTAGGAGGAGGAATAGGAATGTTTTGATTTCATACACCAATATATGCTAATTGTGCTCTGCAGTTAAAATAGATCTTCATGAGTCTAGTAATGTATGTGTTGATTGGACAATAGAGCATAATCAGAACTAAAAACTCATTCTCTTTCCCCTGTATTCTTCCAGGAGCCTGCTGAGCTTGTAGATACTTTTATTTCCATTTTTCCACATTTAATGCAACCTCTCATAAAAGATTTCACATCTGCATGCTCTCTCTCTCTCTCTCTCTCTCTTTTTAAAGAGCATGTGGTATTATTGTGATGTCAATATTTGCATACAAGAAAAGAAAGGAAGCCAATATTCCTTCTGAATAATCCTTTCATTTTTCCACCTGTCAGCAAAGTGGGGGAAAAGTCTGGTCCATATTTACCTTGCAATTATTTCTATGGAGTCCTGAGCCCCAAATTCTTGTAAAGCCTTGCCTGCTCATTTGCCAATATAATCTACTATCCATAATTCAGCTTTGTCTTACTGGTATGAGCAATTAGTTGTTCATGGCAGAGAATGGTTGTCATATAATTCAAGAATCTCTAGAATTGTCCTTGAGGACCAGATAATAATGGAAATAGTAATCCACCAAAACAAAGGGGCTAAGGGAATAGGCATCTATGATATCGATCAAATTTTAATATCATCTTTGAAATCATCCCAGGTGAAATGTAGCATGCCTTCCTTCCTTCCTTCCTTCCTTCCTTCCTTCCTTCCTTCCTTCCTTCCTTCCTTCCTTCCTTCCTTCCTTCCTTCCTTCCTTCCCTGAGAGAGTAACTGAAAGTGGCTCTAGCATTGAATGTTGTCTTTTTAATTACACATAATTTGATTGGTGATATTATTTTGTTCAAAGTAATTAGCATCCTTTCAGATACAAGTCATCATATACATCTTAAGACATAAATTAATTATAGTGTCTTGTAAGCTGGGGTGGGCATTTATTTCACTAAAAAAAAATCTAAATTTTAGATTTTTCAGCTACCCAAACAGACATTTGTTCCTATTAAACTTTCTCACTTCCTTTCTTGTCTTTTATGGTTCCATATCATCAACATTTGGATAGTATGCTGCTTAGAGCAGCTGTATCTGCAAATGTTCCTCTGTTAAGAATGACACAGTTTTATACCTTATAAACATAAACTGAAGCATAATAGTGATGGAATATGCTCTGTGATGGATAATAATTCTGATTTATTGTATTGTATGGAATTCAACTAAATAAATCATGCCCAATGCAAGGAACAAAAGCAGTATATAAATGTTAGAAGTTGTTGCTCTTGTTACTACTGTTGTTGCTATTACTATGTTTAGAATTATGGTAATATTAGATATGGCCATATTTTAACAAAGTGTGAAGGTAATGTGCAAGAGATTGGTGCATAATGAAAGTATAGCTTCCAGCAAAGAGTATGAGAGGAGAGCCAGTTTGATCTAGTAGTGAAGGCACTAGCCTAGAAACCAGGAGGCTGAGAGTTCTAATCCTGCCTTATGCACCAAAGCTAAGCGGGTGACTTTGGGCTCCACTGTCTCTTAGCCCATAACATCAGGCTCGAGTAACATGTCAATTGGTCAATTTCTGTCACAATCTCTGAAAAAGAAGGTTTTGGGGGGGGTGTTATTTGGGGGAAGATGCTAGGAAAGGGGCGGGGAGGAGAAGGGGAGATGAAATGTAAATTTATAGAAATGTAGATTTAGGAATGGTGAGTTCCTGCTTAGCACAGGAGTTCAAATTAAAATATTTTGTGACTTGATGATGATGATGATGATGAAGATCTTGTGGTGTTTTTTTCATTTTAAAAGACAGAGAAGTTATTTTAAAGAAAACATGGAAGGGGAATGCTTGGTTTTAAAAGGTTTTATGTGAGGATATATTGTTGAAGTTTTGTCATTAATATCACATGGGGACTGGCACATGTCTGGAACTGAAGTAACTATTAGAAGGATAAGAGAAGAAGCAACGTCCTCTTTTAGATCTGTGAAAGGGTAATGGTACTGCAGCAACTGATTGCATCTGCTCAGAAGCTGCTCTGCAATAAAACTGTTTTGTCCTACCATTCAGTGATCCAGGACTTGGTTTTTCCTTTTCTCTCTTGGTTTTTTCTTTGGGGTGGGGGGGTGGGATTAGGTAAAAAAAATGGAGAAATGAGAACCAATAATATCTATTGCTCCCTTTATTATCTTTTCTAAGCCTTTGACAGGACATTTGTTTTTTTGTTGCAGCATAGCTATCCCTTTGGGAAATGTTATTTTAATAATTTTCAATATCTATCACGTGATCTTGCTTCATTCTGCACTTTTGCACCCTTGCATCCAAGAGCGGTGTCACTTTTGCCTTCTCCAATAACACTGTAAAATAAGGGTGCCTATGAAAATTATCTGTGATCCTATAAATATTTTTGTAGTATTTATTTTTATGTTCCAGATATTATGACAATAAATGACTGCAGTAAAAGGCAAGTATACTCTACTTTTCCTTTTTAGCAACAGAGTATCATTTGAGGTATGGAGATTGAGACAATGTTCATGGATATAAAAGTTTGATGGATGATATTATGTAAGTCAAGCAGAATATAAATTTAATTATTATCAATAGAAGCATATGGTAACTATGAGAATAGTATTGATGATTGTATTGACATATGCATTTCTAAATCTGGTTGTAATTATTGGGACTGCTGTTTGAATTAACTTTTACAATTGACATTGGTATTATTCATTCTGTACTTTTATTCCATCAATTATAATGATTTCTGTAGCGGAAGAAAAATGTCTTAAGTTGTTGCATTATGTACTAGAACAAAGCACGAAACATTTTCTTTGGAACAGTTTCACCCAGAGGCAAGAATATCCCTTTTTTTCTTAAAGGCTAGTCAAGATCTAGTTATTTTGGAAGGTTAGAATGTATTGTCCTGAATGAGATGCAGTACCACAAATGTTGTATTTTAGGATGAGATAATTATAGTAGGGCACATACATTTTGTCACTGTTCATTGTTTTATTTGTAATTATGTGTATTTATTGAATTGTAAGCTATTTAGATTTGGTTAAGGCTATATAAAAATCTAATAAATAATAGGAAGATTATGTATAATGAATTCAATAATTAATCTCTCTAGCCTACTCTTGTAGGCCATGGTATAGTTCTGATCAGAGGGAACAAAGTCTCTAATAAAGGTCTGATCCAGTGCAATGATTTAAGAGGCAAGGATCCTGTTCACAGAACCGGGATCTTTGGTTGCAAAGTCTATACCCAAAATATGACTTTGAGGCCTTTGCCAAAAGTAATCCTGAGTCATGATTTCATTGGGGGAAAAAAGAGTTTTTGCTTGAAATGTGATGTGATTCTAGTCTGGTATGAGTCATTTACATCTGCACTAGATGTTGAAGTCATTGAGTAATGAGCAAGCAAATTACTCAAATGTAGAACAGTTGAAACATGGAATTATTCCAATTATAGTTCTAATATAATGCAATTTTCCTTCTGATAAGCATGGATATGTGAACTAGCCAAATTGGACTTATTATTCTGAAATGCCAATTAAATTATTTATATTGTACAATTTTTTCTAATTCACACTGATAGAAATAATTAATTTTAAAATAATTTATTATTAGTTGAGTTCTCTTATATACGTATTCCATGCTCTTTTCCAACCAGTTAGAATTCAGGTAATTGTTTTAATAACTGTAAACTGAGCTTTCTACCAACAGGAAGGATGAGCTGATGTTACACCAAACTCCTTTAAATATCTGTCTCTATCTTGATTAGAGTTCTGACTTGTTTCATTTATGAAGCACAATTCCTACAGACTTCATCAACAGTAATAACCTTTCTAGGTATAGAAATTAAACGACCAAGAGCTTACCTCATACAAAAAGAAAAAGAATAATCTTCCAGAACACAACCAAAACCATGTTTAACATGTAAAGCACGTGTATTACTTATTATTCACTGTAATTCTTTTTCCTTGTGATTTGTGAAGACTCTCTTTCTCTGTCTGTATTTAGAAAGTCTAGTTAATTCCAGATGAGGAATAGCTTTTCTCAGAATTGAACTCCAATTATGTCCCAAGGGATAATAAGATAATAATGTTAATGAATATTCCTAGAATTCTTTTTCAAAGTTGTGTCTGTACCATTATTTGAGTGCTGGGGAAGACTGTATGAAGGGAGACACCAGAAATGCATTTGCACAATTCAAAAGGATTTGAAAACTATATTCTACTCATAAAAAGCATGATCAAAAGCAATCAGGGGAAAGAACTGTCTGACCAGCAAGATATCAAGAACAGTTGGCAAGAATATAGAGAAGAGCTGTATGGCATAAACAAAGAGATTCAGCAGCCCTCCCCACAGGAAGAAAGTGTGTGGGCAATGAGTCAACTACCAAACAACAAGATTTCAGGTGTTGCTATCCCTACAGAATTGCTGAGGCCTGTACACCCACAATCACCACAGCCTTGTGCCAGAAAATCTGGGGAATGAATAATGGCCACAGGATCAGAAACAATCGGTATTCATTCCATTGTCAGAAAGGGGTGACTCCAAGGATTGCTCCAATTACCACACAATTGCTCTCATCCCTCACACTTGCAAGATTCTCCTTAAGATCATACAACAACTTCTGGTGCTGACCATTGAAAGACCAGGCGTTCAAACTGGCTTCAGAAGAGGTGATGACAGCTGTGACCATACTGCAAATCTATGCTGGATCATGGAAAAATCTCAAAAACATCAAAAGTCAGTCTATACATCCTTTACTGACTACAAGCAAGTTTGTGATTGAGCTGATCATGATCAGCTGATCAGCTGTGGAGAGACTTAGAAGGCCTGGGGTTACTAACACATCTGGTCAAGTTGGTGCAGTCATCATACACAAATCAGGAAGCCACTGCTTGAGCAGCATATGGAGACACTAACTGGTTCAAGATGGAGAAAGGAGTGTGGTAAGGCTACATTCTTTCAGATTTCTTATTCACTCTGTATTCTGAATTGATTACAAGTAAGCTGGATCCTGAAGAATTAAAAAGGAGAAAAAAATGGAGGGAGGAACATCTATAATCTTCATTATGCTGATGATACAGCTCTCTTTTCAGAAACTAAAGAAAGTCTGAAACATGGTCGTAAGGATTAAAGAAAGTGAGAAACATGGCATCTTTTTGCAAGGAGTGGAAATGTCAAAATAACAATTGACAATGAAGAGATTGAATGTGTGCAAAAATTCACTTTCTTAGGATGCAGATTGATCAAAGCAGCGAAAAAGGTCCAGAAATAAAGTGTTAAATTGCCCTGGTTTGCACAGCAATGCAATGATAAGCATGAGTCAAGTATGGAAAAGCAAGGATATCAGCCTGGCAACTAAATGCAGATTGTTTGCATTATTGTGTTTCCCATAGCTACCTACCTTGGACCATGAAAAAAAAAAATAAACAAGAGGAAAATCAATTTGTTCAGGCTGTGGTGTTGGGGTAGGCTCCTTGGAATACAAAGGAAATAAATAAGCAAGTACTGGACTGTATAAAATCAGATGCATCACTGGAAAGCAAAACTCAAAAAATTCTACCTTTTTTCAGCCATGTAATGTGCTCAAACTCACTGGAAAAGGCAGTTATGCTTGGAATGGTCAGCAGTAAAAGGAAATGAGGAAACCAGAACCCATAGTGGCTAGACATCATCAAAGCCAATACCAGCCAGAGCATAAAACACCCCCCCTGAAAATATTCATTTAAAAAAGTTGGAAAATGTGTGGAGAGCCGGTCCATAGAATCACTGTGAATTGGACATGATTGAACAGATAGCATCATCATCATATGTTATATTTCTAATACAGTCTTACAAATATTTTACAAAGATGTGATCCTTAAGTAAAGAGATATCAGATAGGTATAGATACAACTAACGCTATTATGTTAGTGTTGCCAATATAATCAACAGGTCTTTATTAATAATATATTAGATACCCCGCTTCTGTCGTGTTAAATGTATTTGGTGTGGGAGCTACCATATAATGAAAGTGATAAATATATTTACCATTCTTTAAACAACCTACAAATTGCATAAATTACTTCCTGGCCTATTTTCAAACTATAGGAAAATTAATGAATTAATGTCCGCTTTCCAATTTGTAATATTTACTAAGTTTTAAAAAGTTTTCCCATTTCCATGTACCAGTATGACAGTCCAAATTTATGTCTACTCAGCAGTAATACTCATTAAATTAAGTAGGATGTGTTCCTCAGGTAATTGTTCATAGGATTAAAGTCCTGGTAATCTGTGATCTAAAGCAGGGATCACCAGCCTTTTGGACCTCAGGGACCACCAAACTCATAATTTTAAATCCCACGGACCACTGTATGAATTTTGACTGATGGTGGCTTGCTGATGTTGGTGGGAAAGTCAATCCCATATTCCAGAGCTGCAGTAGTCACAAGATTTGCCCTTTGGATTCTAAAGCGAAAGAAACAGCTGCTTGCAAAGTTTTACTATTACTCACCAAGCCACAAATCTTTTCTTAGAAATCACCAAATCTGACTACTTACAGTACAATCCTGTATTAGGATTATTTTGCAAATTGCTAGCATTGAGAAGACCATTAAATTCCACAGTAATTCACATTAGAAGTTTTTCAGTCAGAAACATAGTCCCAAAAGAAAAAAAGCACGTCTAAGTGAACTGAATTAAGCAGATTATTGAATAAGTGTTAATTTGTTCTTTCCCTTTGCTTTACTGCTTGAATTAAATAATTGGAAGAAAAGATGTGAATGCCACCAGCAGAACTGCAAATGGAAACTTAAAAAGGGTAAAAATAATTATTAGGCTCTTCCCCATGAGTGTTTTTCTGAATTAAAACTGAAGTGGCATTGAGAATTATACATTGCAAATATTGTATATGGATGGCAAAAGTAAATGTCGGTTTTCTTCTTTTTACAATATATCTAAAAATAATACTCTATCAGGTGTTATGTTTACTACCTGTAAGATTAGAGATTGCAAGAGCTATTTATGCCTCTTTAAAACATTACATATGGTTAAATATTTATTTAGCAGAAGTTTTTGTCATTCTGTGATATAGTTGTTTCTGGTGAAACTCCATGTTTCTCTGTAGCTTCCATACATATATTAAAAATAATGTAAGTGCATGGGTTTTTTTAAAAAAATAGGGAACTATACATTGATCAATGAACAAGAAAAGCAAACAGGAGTCTTTTGTGGGAGAATTCAGTCAACTTCAAACAGTATGCACAGTGAAGAAAACTTTGTTCTGAATTCAACTGTACATGCTAGAAATGCAAGGTTGCAGAGAGAGTTTCTAGACTGGAACATATCAGGGAAGGTGAGAAGTTGTTCAATTGAATGGGTGAAGCTCCTTAAGAGGGCAGAAATGGAACTGAATCCCAAGAACACAAACCAGAAGATAAGTGAAAGCATGTGTCCCAGCAAAGCAAGAATATTAGGAGGTATCCAGTGCCATTGGGAGTTCAGAAATAGATTCCCATTTTTGAAGACAATCCTCAACTATCTGATGAAGCCTTGTCAACCCTAGCTTTTGGGGAGACTGGGTCCTTTGAGTTGAAGGGAAATGAAACCCTAGTTGGTAATCATTGTACTATTAGTGGAAGGAAGAAGCTGCAAGTTGGGGAAGATAAGAAGAGGATAAAATCATGGGTGGGCTGATTTGCACTGGTTCAGGTGAACTGGATGTTAATTTTACACCTAGGTCACTGAACCAGTAGTTCAGCCGACTGGCTGGCCCTGCCCACCCCGCCCCGGCCCTCCCAGGAGTCTCCATGTGCCCCATTTTGGATCCCAGGTAAGTGCAGGGCACACACACAGGCTTGGGGAGGGCAAAAATGGGCCTCCCAGAAGCTCTAGAAGGCCGGAAACGGGCCTGTTTCTGGCCTCCAGAGAGTCTCTAGAGCCCGGGAAGGGGGAAACGGGCCTCCCAGAGGCTCAAGGAAAGATTCCGGAGCCTGGGGAGAGGGAAAATGGGCCTCCCAGAGGCTCTGGAAGGCTTCTTGGAGGGCCTCCGGAGCCTGGAGAGGCCATTTTCACCCTCCTGGAGGCTAGAAGAAAGCCTCTGGAGCCCAGGGAGGGCAAAAACTGCCCCCCTACTGTGGTGCAGGAGGCTGACTAGGCCACAGCCACCCTGGCCAGCAACCGGGCAGAGAACTGTTTGCTAAATTTTTTGAAGCCCACCTCTGGATAAAACACTTAGCTAATTTATATCAGTCCAAGTCTCCAGGTCTGTAATGGTATGTAGGAATGAAAGGCACAGATATAGTATAGAGAAGACTTGGCTTGACTGAATAATGAAAAGGATCTGCATGTTCTTTAGGAGATCAAAAGTTAAATATGAGATTCCAGTGTGATGCAGCTACTAAGAAGACAATTTTGGTATAAACTAATAAGCAGATTCCAGATAATGGAAAATAATTGTCCCAGCCTTCTCTGTTTTGGTTAGGCCCTACATAGAATATTACATCCTTGGGACTTCAATCTAAACATGGCATCAGCAAGCTAAAATTAGTTCAGAAAAACCAAGATGATAAAGGAACTGAAAACTGTCCCAAGACAAGCAGTTAAAGGAATTAGGTATATTTAGATTGCAGAAGTAAAAACTGAGGGGACATGTGATCGCAGCCTTCAAATATTTGAAGGGCTATCAAAGAGATGGGGAAGTGGATTCTTATCTGTTGCCCCAAATGGAAGGACCAGAACCAATAGGTTGAAACTACAAGGAAATATATTCTGGTTAGGAGGACAAGAGCTGCTAACTCTTGTCTTGGGCAAATCATGAAGTGATATGTTCACCTTTACTAGAGGTATTCATCTAGATAGCTGTCTGTCCAAAATGCTTTAGAAGATTCTTCACTAAGTAGAAGGTAGAACAAGAAACGCTCTGAGACCCCAGTATTATCTGAACCTATCTGAATGCTGGTTCAATGAAAACAATTCTTTCTGCATGTGGAAAAACCAGTGTTTTTTCTAGTGACCTTCGCTGAATCTCTTCTAGCGAAGAATCTCTTCTTATTTGGTTTGTGAGGTGTCTCTCTCTTTGTGTGCGGGTATGTGGAGCCTTTATATGTGGTAACCCATTTCACACATCTGTAAACTTTGGTGAAACTATCTAGGAAAATATACAATATGTGATTCTTCTAGTTGTGTGCATAGGTATTTACTGTGGTGGTTTAGCAGTATGAGCAACTAGGATGTGTACACTGTGCCCCTCTTCATAATAATGTAATAAAACTTTTTTTATCCTGCTGCTGAAGGAAAAATAATATACAAGAATACAATGGTAAAATGTCCCTTTCAATGCAGAATGATTCTTTAATCAATAATTGTGCTGCATTCTAAGGACACAAAAATGCTCTTGAATAAAAATTCTCTTGAATAAAAAATTTCTACCTGCAAATAAAAATTTCTCTAAGATATTGTCTTCAAAACATCATTTCTTCTTATAGGAGGCATTTAGGTTTGAACATTAAGTTTCTGTAATTTATTAGTCTGGTATTTTTAAAGGAGCAATATTTTCTATTATTCCTGGTAATGACAGTGGAGCATCTTGTACATTTTTTTTGCCTTAAATATGACTATCAACTTGGGATGTTTGGGGTTTTCTTTGACAATGACTTTTTTGGTTGTTGATGAAAAGAACAAGAGGAATAGATTTCTTGAAAATGCTTGGCGTTACTGAGAGTTCCATTTTGTTACTAGATTATTGTAATAAAATAATAATACAATAAAGAAATAAAAGGTTCTGAGATCTGACAACAAAGATGGAATATTTACATCGCTTGATATCACCTGAAGCACAACTTTATTCAGTAGTTCACCCAGTCAGCAAATAAATAGCTATGATGTCCCTGCAGGTATGATGCTTTTCCATTACTCTGTAATGCTTCATGCATTTGATCATGACTCTCTTGAAGTAAATTCATTCTCTCCTTCAGTTTTCAACTCATTTTATTCAAGTGAAAAAAAAAACAACAACCTGTGAGATATAGTTCCTAGGGTTCTTGAAGGATGGATGAGATACAAATATACAAAATACTTTTGAAGATAATTAGAAAAAGAAAAGAAAAATAGTTTGAGACATTAAAAATAAACACGATCTGTGGAATATTTTAAAAAAAGAAACAGTTGCTAATACTTTAAATCCAAGAGCTTGACTAAAATGAGAACTAGAATCTCTTAGGTGACAAACATCACCAAACAACTCTACTGTATTTCAGTCACACAGATGTCTTTTCATGTTAAACAGACTGGATGCTCAGAGGGTGTGAAAATGAATGGTATGGCTGTGAGGCTTTTGCATTAGCATATTTTTGCATACATTTCTATTGAAGGAAAATAAAACGCAATTTGAAAAAAAAAACCATTTGGATTTGCATGGATGCTATTTTGGGTAATTATTTTGTCATTAATTGTGTGAGAAGTCTTATTCTGGCAATAAGATGACAAAAGGTATTACGAAAGGGAGATTCTTTCCCAAATAAAATTATTCTCCGCTATAAATCAACCTTAGACCTTGCCAAGTCCCCTTTTTAATTGTTACTTGTTTGCCAATGGTAAAAATGAAACGAAGATGGGTGTTGATTTAGGTAAAACCCCATTGGTGTGTTAAAAGCACTGCAAACTTTAATCAAATGAAATCAATCTATACTTATCCAATCTGCTGCAATATAAGAAGCCTAAAGTTCTGTACAGTTTTTGACCATATGAAGAAATACTTCTCCCATTTTTCATCCCTATAGATGCCTTCATATTTGTTCTTGATTCAGACAGAAACTCTTCATCCATATGTTCAAAATCATTCTTATTCTTTTATTTCTCTGTCCTCATATCCTTCTAAACATATATGTTCCAGCTCTAAATCCCTCTAGTGTTGTCTCCCATCTAAAAAAAAAACCACCTTCCTTGTAAATGTTCAGTTCTTCTTCTATGATGGCTCATTCCTTTTGTCTCTCTTTCTCTCTCTCCAGTAATTTTATTAAAAATTACAATTACAAAGATAAAACCTAATACATACTAAAAATATAGAAGGTGTAGAAAAAAATAGAAAAATAAAAGGAAAAACAACTATATAGTAAAGAAAAAGAAAAGGAATCTATAAAGTAATTTCTTCTCCATTCATCATAAATATAAGCAATTTTAGCAAATGATCTCAAGTCCTTAAATAGGTAAAGATAAAGATTTCCCCAGTCCAGTAATGTCCGACTCTAGCAGGGTGGTACTCATCTCATTTCTTGGCTGAGGGAGCCAGTGTTGTCTGAAGACATTTCCATGATCATGTGGCTAGCATGACTATTGTCATGCCCCTATCAGAATCTGAATCTGAGGAGTAAGACGAACAGCTGATAGGGAGTGGGAATATGGCTCCATTGGCTGTGGAGGAGGCTGGGGAAGGACGAAGTCCAGCTGGGCAGAGTGGGGGAGAGATAGAACAAGGGAGAGGGAGTTCAGAGGAAGACCTAGGCCCACCCCCTCTTCATCCTAGGGCATGCAGGGAGGAACAGAGAAGAGAGCAACATGGGTTGCGTGGCTTACATGGGAAGAAAGGGCCCTGATTCCCTTCATTAGCTACACCTGGGAATGAAAGTTTATAAGAACGGAATGCTGAGAGCGGCAGCTGCTGGGAGCAAACATGACTTTATCCTGTGTTTTCTTTGCTTATCTGTGTTCCTGGCATCTTTTCAAGCGTGTGAGTTTTGCCGTGCCTTCACATCTGGAATTCTTGCTCCTGTCCTGCCAAACTAATTACCTCAGTTTGGCTTGATTTGACTTAAAGTTACAATTTTTGTTGACCATGTTTTGGACTTGATTCCCTGCAGTTAAAGGCTGTTCCTGGGAGAGTTTTTCTCCAACCAGAAGTTAACCTGGACATTGGGGGCAAAGTTGGAGCTATTAAAGGAACTCTTATTGATTATCTGACTGTGTTGCCTTTGGGTCATCACAACTATACACTGAGGTGCACAGAACACTATTTACCTCCCCACCAAAGTGGTACCTGTTTATCTATTTGCATTTAGATGTTTTTCAACTACCAGGTGGGCAGGAGCTGGAGCAAAGTCAGGAGCTCACTCAGTTGCATGGTGCTCAGGTCTTAAACCCAGGCTGTCATTTTTCCAGCTGACAAGCACAGTGTCTTTAACCACTGAGCCATTATACTCCCCAACAAGTTCTTAAATACAAGTCCTTAAACCTGTATTTAAAACCGATATTAGAAGAACTATGAAGAGCTGGTTTATTCACCAGCTCTCCAGTCCACTGCAATCATTGGCTCTCTTTTAGTGGAGACATCTTCACCATTTCTTCCTTGGATGTCTTTCTTCTCATCCCTTCTTTCAAATATGGCATTTATTGCTGTTCTTTAAGGCTACCTTATTCTCAGATAATTTCAACCATCCAAAACTATATCTCTTGCCTCTCATGTTGCTATTCTACTTGTTTGCAAGACTTGAATAATCTCTCTTGTCTCAACCTCTTGGGTAAAAACCTCCTGGTCACCTGGCCCCCATTTCAGCACATCACTAGTCATCTTGTTTTTAATTGCAAGGCTCTACCTTCCATCTTTCCTTTCTTTCATATATTCATTCATTTGACACAACTCTTCTTTTATATTCCATTTTTCTCTCTTCCATCGTTTTATTATAATTAAAGGTGCACTGTCTGTGCCATTTATTATCTGTGCTGGCATGCTGGCTGTCAATTAACAAGATAGAAAGTTGGGTGCCTATCACAATGTAACTATGTAATTTAGACACAACTTTTATAAAAATAAAGGCATTTTACCTATATTCTTTTTCCAATTTACTTTATTACAATTGCCTATCAAGATGCTAATTGTAACATAGTAACAGGTTTGGCACAGTTGAAACCAGGAATCCAATAAACAAGCAACAAATCTGAAAGAAATGGCAGGAGACAAGGTGAGGTAGAATTCAGACTTCAAAGTATGGCAAGTTACGCACAATTGAGTGAAGTTTGAAAAGTTGTTCCTTATGTTTTGTCTAAAGGAGTAAGACCAGTATACTAAATAAGCCCAGCTGATCTTTCATCCATTATATAGCTATGGCAGTTTACTCCTCAACATAGGCTCTTCTGCAAATGTGCTTTTTGAGAAGTCTCTACAATCTACAGAATCCTATTCTCTTTCTTATATCTATCACATGCCTCTGCTTAGAACTGGGTGACTGGACTTTGTAATCTAAGGGGCTGTCACTGGGTACAGGCAAGACATCTTAGGGTCTTGCTGCAATTGTCTCCACCAGATGGAGTCATTGGTTCTGCAGCTATTGGAAATATGACACCAAGACTATTGTAACTTGGTGAACCTGCCTCCTCTTCCTGACCATCCTTCTTATCAGACAACATGTCTAACAGACATAATCTGTGTCTCAAATGGCCCCTCCAAAACTACAGATGCATGCAGCCCTTCCAGTTGTAACTCCCGAATTGTAATTTGTAATAGGGAAAGAAAAGTATTAAACATATATGTAGAAAGGTTTTAACCAACAGTCTAAGACTTTTGTTATACAGGTGGATGTTAGGACAAAAAAGCCAGTGAAACCAACCTATGGTTAGCTGATACCATGTTCTACTCAGAATGTATTGACCAGTTGTCTGTTTGTCTGTCTGTCAGTCTCTTTTTTTTCATGGAAGTTCTTTTCCATCAGAGAATAATATACAGTAAGAGTTGTATGTAGGAGCATTTGACCTATTTTTTTCCTTTCTTTTCTTTCATATTCTAAAATTCACCTTTTATATTTAATATTCTCTTAACTAAATAAATAATAAAGCCACCAGCCATGTTAATCTAGCTTCTGCCATGAATTCATACAAAATTCATACAAAACCGATGCTTTCACTGATGAGAATTTGTCTACTTCTTCAGCCCACTTCTCAGTGAATCACTAGAGAACTATGCGTGATGTCTCTTGATTCGATTTCCAAGACTAACAGAAAAGCTTTGGTTTGTGTAGGTGTCCCATAGGCTGTAAGTCACATGCTGTCACTGTTTTGTTCCATATTTTTATCTAATGTATATCTTAGACACAGCCATATGCTTTTTTTAAAATAAGCTGTCAGATCGCCAGGAAATTGATTTCTGGTAGCGAAAAAAATAGTAGAATTAGGGGAGGGAAAGAGTAGACTATTGTGATTTCTGTGTCTGATTTGTCATCTAAAACTAGTACTCCTCAATTTGGATTTGGAAACTGTTGTCAAGGGACCAATCCCTTATTTGTAGTTTATCTATGGATGAAGACTTAACTTTCTGGAAAAAAAAAACACTGGAGTAATTTCTTAAGGAAAAGTCTGATTTTCATTATTAAAAAAAAATAAAAATTGCTAGGCTTTCCTTCTTCTTTCTGGCTTGCAATGAATGGCACTTAAGTTACAAACCAAATGAAATACAAGTGAAACAACCCACGTGCCAGTTCTGATCACCCCTCTATAATGTCAGTTCAAAGCCACTGGTGAATGGCATTGTCCTGATCTGGGAGTTGCTATGCGTTATATGTGGTTGCTGGTTTCTTTCAACACTTTATCAGTCAGCAGAGAAATTGTGCACACCATAGGCACAGTCTGACTTCTAGATTCTGTCTTTTCAAGGCCAGTTTGTTTGCCCTTGACATAGGCCTAGAGAAGAAAGATGTAGATCCTGTCATGATTTGGACCAAACCAGATCCTATGCATCTATCTTTACGGACTTCAAGAAGTGATTGAAATAGACAAATAAACCAATACAAGCCCAGTTCACCACCCCTCATTTATGCTCTGTACCAGTGCTCTTCAAATTTGACCATTTTAAGACTTGTGGACCTCAACTCCCAGAATTCCTCCTCCAGTCATGTAAGCTCAGGAATTCTGGGAGTTGAAGTCCACAAGTCTTAAACTTGCCAAGCTTGAAGACCCTTGCTTTATACCCTGCCAAGTGGAAAAGGAGGGCTGCTATCTTTAAGGCAAAGTCATCTTTATTTTTAAAACAGGTAACGGTAATCATGCTTGGCAGTTAAGCTAAACGACAACTTAAATAAGACAGCAGATCTGTTTTCCTCTTCTTTATCTTGTTGAGGCCCTGGAGCGAAGCTGGTGTCAAAACAGAATTGGAAGATGGGGCAAATGACAAGTATGAAAAAGATTCAGAAAACAAAGTGGTAATTGAGTTAAAAATGATGGTAGAAAAACACAGCAGTGGAAGCTGGCAGGGACCAGAATGGGGTGGGCATGCCTATATCTCTCAGGTCTCCCCAAAGTCTTCTGAACATACGTACCATTGGTTACCACTTCCCTGAATGGTATTGGGATAAGGGAAAAGGTACTATTACTAATTACAAGCAAATGTGGAGGATAAAATAAGGCAGTGTCATAGGACCAAGATTAAAACTGGCGGTGTTAAGTTTGAGCAATGAGAGGCTCTTGAGTCCTCAGGACATAACAGGCGGTGTCAGCATAGTTAAGTATACATGCAGACAGAACTATAAAGTAAGAATGAAAGATTCCTTTTTTCCCTTTGATTTGTGAAAAGCTTTGCAGCAAATAAAAGATTTCTCTCTTGTGTGAGGTTTTATTGCAAATCCTTGCGAACAGGAAATAGTACAAATGCAGCAAAGCAGGCAGAAAATGGGAAAGGAAGCTAAATTCTCTTTCTTAAAAAAATTTCTATTTCACCTAAGCTTGCATAATGCATTGCAAAAATTTTAAAAATTGAAGAAACACTAGACATAGGTTATAGAAAAATGGGTGAGACACAAGGCATCATATTTTTAATTCTCAGGAATTTAGTATTCATAGAAGTCATTAAATAACTAATATAAACATGATTTCCAAAAATGGAGTCTAACTCTGCTTTAAAGCTTTATTTTACCATGATGGTCATCTTTGAATCTTACTCATTAACTTACCTCTGCACAAATATTTCCCCAAATGCCCCTGTTATCTTGTGGTTCTAAAGCAGTGTTTCTCAACTATGGCAATTTTAAGATGAATGGACTTCAATTCCCAGAATTCCTCAGTCACAACTTAAAGTTACCGGGGTTGAAAAATACTGTTCTAAAAGAGTATCAGATATGGTGGCAGCACTACTCTGTTATTTATATCCCCACTTATTAGCCAATCTCAAATTCAAGCTAATCCCTCTATCAGAGTCACTTGATTGAGTTGGGTGGTTATAGAAATTGAATAAATAATTCTAAAGAACAAAAATAACTCTGCACTTGCAAAGTTTATTAGTTTTCACACTACTCTGAAGACTTTATCAGATAGATAGATAGATAGATGATAGATAGATAGATAGATAGATAGATAGATAGATAGATAGATAGATAGATAGATGATAGATAGATAGATGAGATGGAAATGGAGACACATATATAGACAGAAAGAGAGAGAGGGAGAGATTCACAAAACATGGTAATGTTAACTGATTGGGTATGTTCAATAATATTTCATAAGTTTTCTTAAGTGGCATGTTGATTTTATGGCTTAAAGTAGCCAGAGGGACAAACTGGACATTATATTCAAAAATTTGTGTCTGGATCTTTCAGTGTCCTTTATTTCAAAACAGATCCTGAAATTG
Organism: Pseudonaja textilis; assembly: GCF_049901715.1. Classification (NCBI taxonomy): domain Eukaryota; kingdom Metazoa; phylum Chordata; class Lepidosauria; order Squamata; family Elapidae; genus Pseudonaja; species Pseudonaja textilis. Next base: position 96,000,396 of record NC_141992.1, read on the forward strand.
TTCAGGGAGGTAGTATTGGTAAAATGTTTTCATATGTAGGAATAATAACATATATACAGGATATTAGCAAAGGATTTTTACAATTTATAATAAATAGCCTTTAAAAATGCCATAAAGATACCATGTGCTGTGAGTAACTCATATCTGATGCTTGCAAGAATTTTGGTAGCCAGTCATGAGAATAGCTTGCTGTGCATTTGGCATAAATGGTGAACTCATGTAATAAACAATATCAAAGTTACTACTGTTTTCAAAGCTGTTGTGTCAAATTATACAATATATCAGCAATTCAACCATTAAGAAGAAACAAGAAATTTACATTCATATTTAAATACATGGTGAGACAATCTGTTCCCTAAACCTACATACTGACCTCTGATTAATTTCATATGATAGAAAGAACTATAGATAGAAAGACAAAAACACAGAAAAATAAGTAATAAGAGGAGTAATAGATCGCCTCTTCATTCTGGGTCTGAATCCATCCATCATTGACTGGTACCTCCTTTCCAGTTTTTCATGAAAGGATGCTATCCTCAGCTGTTACAAAACTGTCCCTGCTCCTGGCTTAAAAGAAGAAAAGTGACAGCTTGGCTGCATTTGTGTAGCGTGCTAAAAATATGGTGGTTTGTTAGTTTATGGCTCAGAGTACTATGCCATTTATGGCAATTAGGTTAATTCAGCTAATCATTTGGTTAACAACAGTTTCATTTCTGGTATTAATACATCTTCCAAATGGAAGATTGAAATCCTGCTCATTGCTATTGTGGAGAAAGGTAAAGTTTATGTAGGATAAAGGTAAAGATTTCCCCTGTACATTGGTGTCCAACTCTAGGGGGCAATGCTCACCTCTGTTTCTTAGCCGAGGGAGCCAGCATTGTCTGAAGACATTTTTTTTGCAATAAATTTTTTATTTTTATCTTTTAAAAATCAGCTCTTTAGGCAAACAACATGGTTCCAGATTTTTACATTGCAATACAAAAGTGACAATAATTACATATTCAATATTCATATTCAATTTCATATCATATTATTACTTGTTTGACTTTTCTTTAAATATTCTCCTACATTGTTATATTCATTACATTCCTTTTATCCAATTTCATTTCATGTTGTAGCTTATTTATTTTTTCTTTAAATATTCTCTTGCCTTATTTTACAATATTATCTAAGTTCTTATTCAATTTCTATACTCATTACATACATTTTCTTATATCCATCACATTTGTAAATTTTTTCACTTACTATTATTCCATTCATTGTTCCTTAGAGATCATCTTAAATCTTATTATCCAAAAGTTATCCCCTTTCATTGTCAATTCAAGCTAGCCACCCCTTTAACTTATACATTTCCCCTATTTTACTCCCTTTAATTCATTATCAAAAATTTTGTTAATATAGTCATTTTTTAATTATCACATTCTACATTAGTAACAATAATCCCTTAACTACTATATGTCATATACATATGCATACACATACACATACATACATAAACACACATATGTTTTAAATCAGATTCCACATGGTATTCCCTTTTCTTTATTGCAGTCTAAGTTTTCTATTTTATGCTAGAAACATTAACATAGCAAAAAAAATTTCCCCATTTTAATCCATTCAAATAATTTTAAGAACTAATAATAATATTTCCATTTCAATTCTCATACTCCATTTTTACTTTTATTAATTAACATTCAAATAATGTGATGAATATCTTATAATAAATTCTAATTCCCATATCTATTTCAATTGAGTTTATATCTAATTTAACAATAATTCTTATTCTTAAATGTCACAATACATAAGTTTTTTTTTTTTTGTTTTTTTTTTTTTTTTTTTTTTTTTTTTTTTTTTTTTTTTTTTTTTTTTTTTTTTTTTTATAAAACCATGCAGAATCCCTCCTTAATAATCTTCTAGCCATCATCTCTCATCCTTCTGACTATATAATTTCTTCTCATTTTAGCTTGCTTTTTATTTTCTATCATTTTTTGGTCCTTTCTCTTAATTTCCCTTTCTTTCCCTGTTATTTCCCTCAATTTCTTACTCCAATTATATATTTTATCCCCCTCTTTTGATTTTTCCTTTGTCTCTCCTGTTGTTTCCTTTTCCTTTGTTTAAACTTCCAAACAATTTCCCCTTTATTTATTACATCAAATCTTAAATTTTTAATTTTAACTCTTTTTTTGTCCTGTTCATTGTTCCACTTGTTCTTTAAAGCTGATTTCTTCTTCGTTTAATTCCTCCCCCTCTGGCTCTCTTTGTTCTCCTTTGACTTGTGTTGCCATTTCTAATTTTTCTAACATAACGTTCCACAGTTCCAAGCTTTCTTTCATCATTTCCTTCATGCTTTGTAATTCCGATTTTATTTCGATAAATATTCCACTCATTTTGTGCACTTCTTCTTTTCCTCCTTTAGTATTGTATCCGATCCGATTGTCCAACAGTTTATTTCAACCAGCGTCTTTTATTTTTAAGTTTAACAGTCAAAATCTATAAGTCTTTATTTCCAAGTTTTATTCAATTTACTTCTTTTCAAACTTCTTTTCAAAATCACCAGTCAATCCTGGGATAATGTCTTCATGCATCCCTTTATTGTAATGTTTTAATATTCCACTTTTCGGGGTTTTTATTTTAGTGCAATAAGATTTCTCTTATTTCATTTCATTTTCCTGTTTTAAAGAGACCAGACACTTTTCAAAAGGTCACTGAATTTTTTTTCTTTAGCATTAGGTGACACTCTTAATTCAATTCTACTTTCCACCTTTTATCTTCTGCTTTTTTCCTTTTTGTAAGTTTTTATTAATTTTGCTAATTACCAATTATTGGCTATTATTCCTTTTTTAACACAGTCAATTCCAGCATTTAATCAATGCCTATTTAGTGCCAAAATCCATATGATTATCCAATGATTTCCAAATCAAGCATTTCTCTTAATTTTTCAACCTCCAATTTAATTCTTTTCCAAGTTCAAAATCCAGTTTCTTAAATTTCCAATTTTCCTCTCTCTCTCAAGTCGCTGCTGCTACAATCTTTAATAAAACGTCTTCCTTTTAATTACCTTTTATTGTCCAGCTATTTTGCCTGATCCACACACTGTTCACAGTTCTCTTCTCCTGCTCAGTGCTTAGATTGTCATGGTTGTCTGAACTTTTTGGTAACCATTTTGACCAGCCTCTTCTCTCCATCATGGCATAGAGGGAAAAAGCTCCAGATTTCTAAAGAGGGGTTGTGTTCTCCCCCTGGACCTCACGGAGCACCCCTCCTTGGCTTCACCACCCCTCCAGGGCAGTTTTTGGCTCCCTCCAGAGCCCACAAACAGGGAGAAGCCGGCACAGGAACGGAGACATCCATTCTCTGCTTCTGGTCCCATTGCGATGTCAACCAGAAGTCAATCTGAAGACATTTTCCATGGTCATGTGGCCAGCATGACTATTTGCTGAGACACACAGAACACTGTTTATGGAATACTGTTATCGTCCCACTAAAGTGGTACCTATTCATCTATTCACATTTCTATCCTTTCGAACTGCTAAGTTGGCAGGAGCTCGGGCAAATAACAGAAGCTCACCCCATCACAAAGCACTCGGGTCTCGGGACTGTCAGTTTTCCAGCTGAAAAGCTCAGGGCCTTTAACTGCTGATCCATTGCTCCCTCTTATATAGGATAGTCAGATATAATTTAAGGATAGGTTCTCTTCTAAATTAGGAGTGTTGATGTCTTTCTTACATAACTCCTTAAAGAGAGATCAAGCAAAATCTACCTATTGCCCTTTGTTGGTAAACAGGTTTCTTGTAGCCCACTTAGTTTCTTGCTTGGGGTTGAACTGGAAGAAACGTGTACTAAAATGATAGAAAGTTTCTAAGTGTATTAAAACGGAAGAGGTGGTACCCTTCTCCATATGCAATCAGATGTATAAGAATTAGACTATTAGCATTTTATCTGTTACAGCTCTGAGCTTATTACCCTGCATATCAAGTTAACCTTCATTAAAGAAACCTTTGGGATCAGAAATTAAAGCCTATGAAGGATTTTTCTTTCCTAAGACTGTCAGCTTCTCCTTTTGTGATGATTGCTGCAGAATTATTGCTTTCTTGGCTGTATATTTTTTAAATTAGATCCATTATAATCTAGTGTTTTTGTTTCTTTGATCAAATAAATGAAACATGTGAAAACTGAAATGTTGGAAAAATGACTGTGGTTTAAACATAAAGTTGAATTCATACAATTTATTTATTTATCACATTTGTATACTGCCCATCTCAGTGCCTCAGTGATTCTGGGCAGCTTTCAAGTAAGAAACAATAAAATCTATGCAAATATCCATACAAAAATAAAGTAAAAAGATTGGAAAGAGTGCCCTCAAGCCATCAGCCACCACCAGGGTTGTGTCCCCCTCTTGGATCTTCATGCTAGTTGGTAAAGCCAGGTCTCAATGTTCTTCTGGAAAGCCAGCATATTGGGGGCCAACCCCACCTCAGGAGGCAAGATGTTCAATAGGGCAGGGATAAGGATAGAAGAACCATTGTATTCTTATAGATCTGGAGAACCGGTAGCGGAAATTTTGAGTAGCTCGGAGAAGTGGCAAATACCACCTCTGACTGGGGATTTTACAGTACCCTTCCCCTGCCATGCCCACCAATCCATGCCCACAGAACCAGTAGTTAAAAAATTTGAATCCCATCACTGATCTATTCCTTGTGGGAATTTTGTAATAGCGCAGTGGGTGCAGAGGTGGTATTCAGCTGGTTCAGACTGGTTGTACAGTACCAGTAGCGAAAATTTTGACTGGTTCAAAGAATTTCCTACTTTTCCATTTAAAAAAAAAATTAAAATAATTCTCCAGTAGCGAGCTTTCTGTTTTTCAGTTAACTTAGGTGAAAAGGTTCATGAAATTGTGAAAATTCTTTTATTTGCCAATATGCTGGATTAAGAGTTATGAGAACAGTGATTTTAATGTTTAGTATTACCGTTGGGCAAAATCAAGTAAAATGGTTAATTCTAAGCTAATTTAAAATATTTGATTGATTTATAGATCACATGATAGACTTCATGATGTCTGCATACTAGCCAGCAAAGAAGGAAGAGTTCAAACCCAAAGCTGCTTTTCCAAAAGACAATTGAACTTTCTTGGGTTTTTTTCCATTTGCTTCAGTTCTTCAGAAGAATTCAAACAAATATACAATTGTCAAAATTGGGGGTTTTTTTCACAGTAGAACTATGGAAATCAAGGCTGAGATAGCCGAATTGGGGATATTGTTTTCTGTAAGACTTTTTTTGGTAGGGTTATGATCTAATAAAATGTTGTGTTCTGCTGCAACCAGCAGGAGTTTTGATAACTAGAATATATCTAGCAATACTTCATCCCCTGAAATTTGTTGGAATCTTAATGTGTCTCCAAAGATCTCCAGTATGTTTCTTAAAATTGCTGATCAAGCTATTGTTTTCTCTCTTTAGTAGAGGTCACCAACCCCTCTGTAGAACAAATGTGGGAAATTAGAAGTCTGATGATCATATGTAATCTATGACTCCCACTTTGCAAGCTCCAGAATACACTCAGATTATGTTGCTACAAATCAGCATCAAAACCAGCCATTTTGAGCAGCATTTGTTTCTACTGGAAATGAAAGGAATAAGTATCTACAGGTGAAACTCAAAGAATTAGAATATCATGCAAAAGTTCATTTATTTCAGTAATGCAGCTTAAAAGGTGAAACTAATATATGAGATAGATTCATTACATGCAAAGCTAGATAGTTCAAGCCATGATGTGTCATAATTGAGATAATTATGGCTTACAGCTCATGAAAACCTCAAATCCACAATCTCAGAAAATTAAAATATTACATGCAATCAATAAAACAAGGATTGTACATAAAACAATATCGGACCTCTGAAAAGTATAAGCATGCATATGTACTCAGTATTTGGTTTGGGCCCCTTTTGCAGCAATTACTGCCTCAATGCGGTGTGGCATGGAAGTTATCAGTCTGTGGCACTGCTGAGGTGTTGTGGAAGACCAGGATGCTTCAGTAGCGGTCTTCAGCTCTTCTGCATTGTTCGGTCTCATGTCTCTCATCTTTCTCTTGGCAATGCCCCATAGATTCCCTATGGGGTTCAGGTCAGGCGAGTTTGCTGGCCAGTCAAGCACAGTAATCCCACAGTCATTGAACCAGGTTTTGGTACTTTGGGCAGTGTGGGCAGATGCCAAGTCCTGCTTTAAAATGAAGTCAGCATCCCCATAAAGCTCATCTGTGGAAGGAAGCATGAAGTGCTCCAAAATCTCCTGGTAGACGACTGCATTGACCCTGGACATAGTGGACCAACACCAGCAGATGACATGGCTCCCCTAATCAACACAGACTGTGGAAACTTCACACTGGACTTCAAGCATCTTGCAGTGTGTGCCTCTCCATCCTTCCTCCAGACTCTTGGTCCTTGGTTTCCAAATGAGATGCAAAAGTTGCTCTCATCAGAAAAGAGGACTTTGGACCACTGAGCAACAGACCAGTTCTGTTTTTCTTTAGCCCAGGTAAGACACTTCTGACGTTTGTTGTTCAGGAAAGGCTTGACAAGAGGAATACGACATTTGAAGCCCATGTCCAGGATCCGTCTGTGTTGGTGGTTCTTGATGCACTGACTCCAGCCTCAGTCCACTCCTTGTGAAAGTCCCCAACACTTTTGAATGGCCTTTTCCTGACAATCCTCTCCAGGCTGTGGTCATCCCTGCTGCTTGTGCACTTTTTTTCCCCCACACTTTTCCCTTCCACATAACTTTCTATTAATGTGCTTTGATACAGCACTTTGGGAACATCCAACTTCTTTTGCAATTACCTTTTGAGGCTTTCCCTCCTTATGGAGGGTGTCAGTGATGGTTTTCTGCACAACGGTCAGGTCAGCAGTCTTTCCCATGATTGTGATTCCTACTGAACCAGACTGAGAGACCATTTAAAGGCTCAGGAACCCTTTGCAGGTGTTATGGCTTAATTAGCTGATTAGAGTGGGGCACTTTGAGCCTAGAATATTGAACCTTTTCACAATATTCTAATTTTCTGAGATTGTGGATTTGGGGTTATCATGAACTGTAAGCCATAATCATCAAAATTACGACACATCACCACTTGAACTATCTTGCTTTGCATGTAATGAGTCTGTCTCATATATTAGTTTCACCTTTTAAGTTGCATTACTGAAATAAATGAACTTTTGCATGATATTCTAATTTTTTGAGTTTCACCTGTATGTTCCTATTAAAACACTCACAAACCACAGCCATAACCCTAACCCTAACCCTAACCCACTCCATATACATCATAATCTTACTAGCCATAACTGTAGTTCTCTAAGGCTGAACAATGTGGGGGGAAATGTATTCCCTAAGCACAAAAATGTATCCATATTTCCTGTAGAACAGGGGTCCCCAACCACTGGTCCGTGGACTGGTACTGGTCCGTGGAACATTTCCTACCGGGCTGCTGGTTTGCTGGGCGCCGCCATCTTGTTTGACAAGAAAGTGCTTCCAGGTGAGCTTTTCTGGTTGGAAAGCGGCGTTTGGGTGCTGAAAGAATCCTCGTGTCTTAGTTTCATCGAGGGGGGGGGCTTCGAATGAAACTAAGGTGCAAGGATTCTTTCAGCACCCAAGGCAAGGTGAGCCGAGCGACTGTCCTGAAGCTCATCGACAAAGGTACAAAGGAGGAGTTGAAGGTGGCAGGGAGAAGCGGGGGATGGCTGGCTGGCCGGTCGCTCGGCTCGCCTTGCCTTGTCATGCGTGCTGATGCCGGTACCGGGCCGTGGCACAAAAAAAGTTGGGGGCCACTGTTGTAGAACAAAGTTTTCGGAAGTTCATTTTTTGAAAACAATCACTTGAACAAGGGCCATAGTTTCAATGTGTATGCTGGACACATATTGATATAACTGAAGAGAGCAGAAGCAATACAGTACAGCTCTATTCTTTGACCTTGATAGAAACCTGGAGTTTGAATAATCCTTAATTTGGGCATCTTGGTAGATGAGAAAGAAAAATCCCATTGATTGTTTTTGAATCCTAAAGCTAATCTGAGATAAGAAGGGAGGGTGAATTTGCTGGGCAACATGTAGAATGTAACCTTTATTTCTTCAGAGCTCTAAAATGTTCAGAATAATCATGAGGTACTTTTGTTTGACATGAGTGGAAGTATAGCCATTTTGTTCTATTGTGCTGGGAATATAAGCTTTTGTTTGTCTAGGAAGCTACACAAATAAATTCACCACATCATGATCTGTGCAGAAGCTTATGACAGGCCAATATTATATATGGAATGATGTGAGGAAAAATAAACCATTGGTGCAGTTAATTTGGACATGAAAATTATTAGCTGTCATGATTTGCAGGACATCCTCATTGAATCAAAGCCTTCTGTAGCAAGATGTATTAGGCAATTGAGACTAGATTCTGGTGCTACAGATTGTATTATAAGAGTTGGAATGAAAATGAAAAATAGTTTGGGAGGGTGTATTATTTATTTGTTAGATATATACTTTTCCTTTCCTTCAGAAATTCAAGGTAGTTTACCTGGCATATCATTCTTCACTTTGTCCTCAGAACAACCTTGTGAGAGAATTTGAGCTGAGATATAGCAACAGAATACCAGTGTCTGGTTTATATTTTTTCACCACTTTTGAATATTTATAAAAATATTTTTAAGGGGAGATTTTTTTTAAAAAACTAAATAAGTAAAATAAATTTGAAGCAAGAGCTTTCAGGCTCATGTGTAAGAGAAAATAGTGTAGTTAATACTATACTTGAAAAATTCTAGTGCTTTCCCTTATATTAGAGATGAAAAATCTGTATGCTGTAGGGGTCTATGACAAGTTGCCATGGCCAACTAACCACAACCATCTCACCATGGTCATCTTGTCGCAACAATATTATTGACAAAATTGATAAAAATGGAAATAATGTTGAAAAAAACAGTGGAAATCATGTATAAAAATATATTTATTGCGGGTTTTGAATTATCCTGCATGGAATTGTCCATGGCAAATTGGCCTGAGGTAAGTTGACTGTGGCAAGATGGCCACTGTGAGTTGGCCGCAGTAAGATAGTTGTGGTGAGATGGCCGTGGCAAGTTGGCTATGATGAATTGTCCCATGCTTGAAGATGGTAAGCAACTCTCAGCAGCCCATTCATGGTTCTCAGAGAAGTCACCACAGAATAGCAAGTTTCCTTTGGAGCTGGATTTATTTATTTATTAGATTTATATCCTGCTGTTCATTCAGGAGCTCAAAATGGTATACACAGTGTTTCTTCCTGTTTTCCTCAAAACCATTTTGTGAGATGGCTTAATGAATAACATATATAAATCTTCATAAACTGACCCTCCCTCACACTGTTTTTACCCCTGCCTGAGTTGGATAGCAGGTAAAGTTATTAATTGTTCCTGATACAAGATTCTTCAAACAAACAAACAGAATCAAATAGACAATGTTGTCTCCAGTGATATAACAATTTCTCCAGCCATGCCCTAAGTAGCCTCTAGAAAAGATACAAAGCTGTCTATTCCGACCTTAGTGCTTTTAATTCTGTGTAAAATTATGATTATTGTGTGGGAATATTCTGGAGGTTTGAATTGATCTCTACTAAATTCTATGAAGCAAGTGGGACAGGTTGCACTCTCAGCTAAAGAGAACGTCTACTTTTTTGCAATATCCTTACTTGGCATTCATCAAAGCTGTCATGGTTGTCAATCACCATCAATCATCATCATCATCTTTATCAATATTCCATTATTCTTATTGGAATGCAAGGTAATTTACAAAATATTCATTCCTCCAAAGTTACTTTCTCAGCAATCCTATAGGGTAGATTGGGTATCCAAGGCTCAAATTGAACTGGGGCTTGGGAGCAGATTTCCATGACAGAGGGAGATGTGAAGGTAAGAGCAGGTTATATCATTTGAAAAGAGGGACCAGAAATGTAATGCAGATTCCTAGTTTTGGGCTAGTTTTTGCCCAGAAGCATGGTGACTGAAAATCATGGCTTCAGGCTTCTGGTGGTAAGCACCAACCCCCTTCCAAAACCTCTTTCAATTATGTGGTGGTTAATAAGCATATTTGGCATGTATTACAAAACATGGCTGAGTGATGACAAGGATCAGCAATTGAGACACCAAGGTGGAGAATTAAATAGTGGTGATTCTGTGTGACATATTGATATAATATGCACTGCTTCATTAGTGCCCACATTGAATGCCTTTATATGAGACTGAGCCATAGGGACAAGTTGATGCATTTGTTGATGCGTTACCCATTCTGCTGCTCAGCAGTGTTTCCTGCTGAGTTCACAGCTATCCTTGCAAGACTGATGGTAGAACCCCTTATACTGATATGCTTTGGACTTCAACCTCTATTCTTAAGGATAGGGGCCAGAGGGAAGGATTCTATGCCAGGGAAATATGCATTCAGGATTTCATAGCCTCCAAGGCAATCATGAGCTTGTCATACATTATCTTGGTTACAATTCATGTTGGTATTCCCTTGTAAGATCTTGTGTTTCTCTCCGAATAAATGGGGTGCCTTGTAGGGATGGCACTGCCATCGGAGAGTCAGATGCACGCCCTTCCTAGCTCTTTTGAGTGAATATCAAGAGCATGGCTTGAATGCCTCTTTGAGAGAAGAAGAATGGTTGCCGATATTGAAAAAATGAATGTTGATCCCACTTTTGAAAAGGCCAGCTTTCAAATTGGTGGTACAGAGCAAACACTACATTGGCATCCACACCATGTCTCAGAAAGTATGTCTTACACCCTTCCTATTGGTCTTTTCTAAGCCAATTAGGATCCAGCATCTGGGATTTGATTGGTGTGGAGGTCTTGACTGGGCAGCTATAATTATTTTTGGTGTACATTTTGAGAAACTGTGTTTAGATATGTTTTATATATCACCAGGAGTCAATCCAGCTGGGTTGCATTTTTAAAACAAAAGTTTATGAAAACCATTTGCTTTATATTTTAGGCCAGATGCACTGATGTGACATTAATTAGACTCTGAAAAAGTCACCGAAGAGGCCAGTTTTCTGAAGAATAAAGAGGTCTTTATTCTTAAGAACCAAGATCTAAAAGGTTCTCTCCCCCCGCCCCCTTTTTCTTAAACTGAGATGGTATGGTTGGATTCACTAACAAAATGACAGCTCAGCAGGAGCATAAATGACCTTTTGCCCTTACAGTTAAAATGATTTTTAGTCGCTAAAACAATGAAGTTACTACCAAGTAAGAAAGAATACAATTAGCTCTGTGATGCCTGTCAAGATCTTAACTTTCTAAGGGGTTGTACGAATCAGTGACCCAAGGACAGCTTTTTTTCAAATAAGATATTTATTCATCTAACTTGGGGGAGGGAGTATTCAGATGTGTGTATATTGTTGTTGTACTGCCAAAGGCATGTGAAGTGCCACGGATCATCTGCAAGTACCTACTAAGAATGAAAACCGAAATCTGCTGAATTGGAAAGCCTCCTGGTATGTTTTTCAGATGTTGGCTTTGTATTGTAACAGTCCTTTTAAAAGTATTTTTTTAAAAAATTTGGACTGTTAATAGCAGCAATTTTATCATTTCACAAGTTTGGCAGCAATAAATAATTGTTTTAAAAAGCTCTTTCGGGTCACAGATCAGAAGGTACACATTAATAATAAAATGAGAACAGATTCAGACCGAAAATTTGTAATAGCAGTGGGATTTTTCTAGGAGTGAGAAATGAAAGCAGGCCTGTCACCAAAGCCCCAGGAAGAGAATATGAAATATTACATGAGCATAAGTTTGGCCTGGAGCCATCATTTGTGAAATGTAGCAGGGACACGATCCTCTTTAACCTCAGCAATAGCCTGGGCACTTTATAAATTCAAATGAATCACATAATACAAACATCCTGAAGTGACCACATTAGAATTCTGTGGATGAAGAATTGCATGTTTAATGGAAATGCCAACATGGGAAATGTTTCTATTCCCGCCCCCACTTCCTTAAAATTTTCCTATCTTAAAAAAAATTCTTGTATCAGGGAGAAGATAGGATTTTTAACTTGTGAACATTTCCTAAGCAGTACAGGAGAATGTGGGCATGAATTCAAATCATTCTAGACCAACTCTGGCTGGGGATGATGGGTGTTAGAATTTAGTTACAACAGAAGGAGAATAGTTATCCTACTTTCACCTTACAGACATAATAGCAATAGCACTTAGACTTATACCGCTTTATAATGTTTCACAGAGCCCTCTTTAAACGGTTTACAGAGTGAGCATATTGCCCCAATAATCTGGGTCGTCATTTTACACACCTCAGAAAGATGGAAGGCTGAGTTAACCTTGAACCAGGCAGCCGGCTGCAGCAGAAGTAGCTTGCACAGTACTGCACTCTTACTACTGCGCCACCGAGGCTCATAATAAATAAATAAATAAATAAATAAATAAATAAATAAATAAATAAAATAATAAAATAATAATAATAATAATAATAATAATAATAATAATAATAATAATAATAATAAATAGTTTTCCCTTTCTTTTCATTCTTGTTATTCTCCTTCCAATTTAAAAAGCTATAGGAAAAAACTATGTGCCGGGGGAAAAAAATCCAACCTCAATATTTTGGGGGGTATGTGTTTATTGGCAAAATGGCAACATCTGGCCACATGAGAGATTTTACCTGGTCTCAATATTGGCATAAAGGAAAACATTTTTTATTGTATTCATTCATAAGAAAATATTTCCACTATTTGGGGAATGGGAACCCTCTTCTCTAAAAGAACAATTGAGTATGTGAATGGCTCGTGCAGGGGAGGCGGCTTCAGAAAATAGCAAGGAAAAGAATTGAAGTAAATAGCTATATCAGAAAGCTGTTCTGATGTAGCTTTTCACACACAGAGACACCCAAACACATCCAGACAAAACCCACTTCCACTTTTAAGTATATAATTGCCTAAACTTGTCTCTAAAATGCTAGTGTTCTAAATTCAGGGGAATATATGCTCCCCCATCACCTATCTAAAACCCTAGGGATTATTCACTGCACTTTTCCCTATAAGGTTCCAGAACATTACAAAATGTATCACCTATAAAGCCTTCCATGGCACAGGGCCAAATAATCTGTGGGACCACCAATTATCTCTGCTCCAGCTCTGAGGTCCTGCAGTGGGCCTGCTTTAGATCTCGTCTATAAAACTGTCACCTGATTGCCTGCCTTCACTGTCATGGAGACTGCCTTGTGAATTGACATTCTCCTGAGCTTCAGATGACCTTAACTTTTCTGTCTTTCTAAGTAAGGCCCTGAAAACCTGCATTGGACCAGAATGTGGGAGGAGCCCACAATCTTGAATAAGATATGCATTATTGGTCTTTCTGTCAGTCTGTTACTCCAATTTTAGTATATGTGCTGCCGAAGCTATCTGTTACTCTGTTCTATGTTTATTGAATTTATCTTTGTAGATGTGTACAAATTGTGAACTGCCCAGAGTTGCTTTTTGCAAATTGGAGGCCATATATATTAAATGAATAAAATAAATGAAATAAACGGATCTCTCCAATGGAACATACCAATACTTTAACTGTTGGAATAGTGTGGAGTAAGTGTAAGTTAGATAAACGCAACAACTCCTGCAATATTGGAGTTCGCACTTTTTTCCAGTATCCGAACTAGTTCTACAGTGAATCTACACAGCCTCCCTTCAGCTAATTTAATAGAATCTTAATATCAGTAAAACATATTTTGTTCACATCCATCTCTACTGCAGTGATCTCTTATTCACTGGCGTGCAGTGGTGACTGCCATTACATCCCAGGCTTAATAGGATAATAAACGGCTGTTGCAGTATATTAGTCAGAGAGGCTGAGAGCAAAGAATGGGGTTGTCCAGTTCTACCCAACAGATTTGGATAAATTCTAACTTTTTGTTTTCTAAGACTAAAAGCACAAATTATACAAGTAACACCCTGGCAGACACATCATGCAGTGTTTCATTTAAATTTTGTTTAGCATACGCTAGGAGGCAAGTGAATGGTTTTTCCCCTAAAAAGAAAATTAGAACAAAGGCTTATGTGCACAAGGTAGTCGGAATTCATACAGAAATACATATGAAGCAATCCATTAACTTGGTGTGTCTCACCGTTTTGGGGGCTTGGATTTTCTTCCCGGCTCACTTGATATACCCAGCAAAGATCTTGACTTTCTAGAGGAGTTGGCAGACGTGTGAATGGCAAGCAGCAGAAGAGGGACTCCTGTTCATTCTCCAAACAACAACTCAATGAGAGACTAAGGGCGGGGGAGTGGGGACTGGAGAGAGAAATTATATGGGATCTAATATTTTGTATTTGTATAAAAAAAAATTGAGGTTGAAGAGCAGGAAGGACATATCAGAGAGTCATAATTTCAGAGGTGATCTGTTGCATTTGTTCTGACAGTGTGAATTAATTTCTATGGCAACTGCAGTCTTATTCACAGATGCTAGCTTTTGTGTTAAGTGTCCATCTGAAATAAGCATCAGGCTCCCTCATATATAAAACTGCATTGACAGCTTTTAGGATGGAGTGTTCTTATTTTCCACCATCAGTCTCCACAAATGGTGAAATTAGTTTGACTGGAAGTGACCTAGAGCACACCAGCTGGTGGTTCCTAGTTTGAAAAGTCATACTTCAAAAACGAACCTCCTTTTCTTCACTGCTATATTATAAGATGAAGGCTGTGCATCTGTCAGTTAAATACTGCTCTACGGGATTAACATAATGTCTATCTAGGAAAGTAGCTATCTAATTTATACATGACCCCCCCCCCCCACAAACACATACAGCACACCCACACTTGTATACAATAAAACTAATCTTGTCACAGTTATCATATACACTCATATCCAATTAGTGTCCCAATTAATTCTTTTCTTGTTCAGTGTCCATAAAACCCAATAGAAATAACTCTGGTTTCAAATGCAATATTCATCTACATTATCTTTTGCAGTGTTTTATGATTTTGCATTAAAAATTTCTATATTTTTTCTCAAGTCCACCAACCATGACAAAAAGTCTCTTTTTCATACTTTCAACACAGGTTTGTTTTTTTAAATATATATATATATATACATATACATACATACATATATATACATATACATACATACATACATACATACATACATACATATATATATATATGTGGATCTTTGGTTGTTCGGGTTTTCTCCCGCGTAAGATTCAAGTATCTAGGCAACGTTTCGATGAAGTCTCATTCATCATCTTCAGGCTTCTGTCTCCGGCTCTGTGCTTCTCAGAGTAATGTGAGATTGCAGCTGCTTCCTCCTTTTAACTGCTAGTGGGGTGGGACTTGATTGGGTGGGGGCTTGGCTGTGTTCTGATTGGGTGGGGGTGTGTTCTCATTGGTAGGGGGTTTGGCTGTGTTCTGATTGGTTGGGGGTTGGCCATGTTCTGATTGGCTGGAGGCATGTTCTGTTCAGGTGGGGGCTTGTTTGTGCTCAGGTTAGTCTTAGTTGCTGGGGGATTTGAGTTGGTGAGCTGTGATCTTGCTGTTTGGCTTCGAGTTCGTGGTCGTGCTGCATCTTCATAGTGGGTGTCGGTTTGCTTTGTGTATGGCTCGGAGGGGTTTGAAGTGGGTAGTGATGCAGCTGCAGTGCGGCTTCTGGTCCGTGGTCGTGTGTCATCTTCTGAGTGGGTGTGAGTCTGTTTTCTACATGGAAGTGTGGTGGTGGCATCTTGTGTGGCTCTCATGGGTGTGGGTCTGGTGTCAATCTTCATGTTGGGTACTCGTCTGTTCATGGGGGCGGGTTTCCAAATGGCTGGAAGGCGGGAGGTGTCATCTCATTTGTTCATGCTGTGTGGGCGTTTTTCTATCTCTATGGCTTCTCTGATTATTCTGCTGTTGAAGTGTTAAGTTTTGGCGATGGTTCTGGTATTTTTAAAGTCAATCTCATGTTCTGTGGTTTTGAGGTGTTGGACCAGGGAGGAGGTCGTTTCTTCTTTTTGATTGAGTTCTTATGTTCTTCAACACGTGCACTTATTCTTCTGTTCGTTTGTCCAATGTATGTGGCGGGGCAGGCAGTGCAGGGGATTTCATATACTCCTTGGTTTTCTAATTCGATTTTGTCTTTGGGGTTTCTTAGGATGGTGGATATTTTTCTGTTTGTGCAGAATGCTGTTTTAATGTTGTGTTTTTGGAGGATCTTGCTGATTTTGTCTGTGGTGCCTTTTATATATGGGAGGAGGGCTTTGCCGTTTTCTTGTTCTCTGTCTTGGATTTTGGTTGGGGTTTCTTTTGGATTAGGTGGGTAATCTTCCTTCTTTGGAATCCATTGGCTGTTAGTACATTGGTGAGAGTGTGTAGTTCGGCTTTTTGGTGTTGTTCATCAGCTAAGCATTTTGTTCTGGAGATGAGTGTCTCGGCCACGGAATTGATCTGTGCTGGGTGGTGGTGTGAGAGTGCATGTAGATAGCGGTTTGTATGTGTTTTCTTCTGGTAGATGGTGTGTCCTAGGGAGCCATTGGATCTTTTGTATACCAAGACATCTAGGAAGGGGAGTTGATTGTTGGCTTCTGTTTCCATGGTGAATTGTATTTTGGGGTGTAGGCTGTTGAGGTGTGTGAGGAAGTTGTTCAGTTTTTCTTTCCGTGTGGCCAGATTATGAAGGTGTCATCTACGTATCTGAGCCAGAGTTTGGGTTTGTGGTTGTATTTTTCTAGAGCTTGTGTTTCAAAGTGTTCCATGTAGAGGTTTGCGATGACAGGTGAGAGGGGTGATCCCATGGGTGCTCCTTCTATTTGTTTGTATTTTTGTCCATTGTAGGTGAAGTATGTATTGGATAGGCAGTGGTTGGTCAGATCTAGGATGTGCTTGGAGGGGGTTGTATTTGTTTTGGATGGCTCTCAAGGCTTCTTTTATTGGCACTTGGGTGAAGAGGGATATGACATCGAAGCTTACTAGTAGGTCGCTGGGTTGTAAGTTTTGTTTCTTTATGATCTCGATGAACTGGAATGAGTTTCTTACGTGTGAGTTGATGGATTCTGCATAGGGTTGTAGTTGTTTGGTGAGAAATTTGGCCAGGTTTTGTAGAGGTGAGCCTATGGAGCTGACTATGGGTCTGAGTGGGGTTCCTTCTTTGTGTATCTTGGGGAGACCATAAAGCTTAGGGCATCAGAAAACTACAACAATGCCAGAAACCAACTCCTCTCCTCCCACAGCCACATATGAAACAAACAGTGCACAACATCTCAGACAAGATCCTCACCAAAGCTGAAACCAAGGTCCTTTCAAAAGGATTCAACTTTGCTGTCGCTCCCAAACACATCCCCACAGAAACCATCATATGCGGAGTTGAAACCAGCCTGACCAAAACCAACCCTGATGATGCTAACAAAATCAGACTCGAAATCACCAACATCCTCTGCACTAGCAAACCACCCAAAAGCAACTTATCCAAAGAAGAACAAACTGCACTACTTAACCTGAAAGAAGACACCAGCATAATAATCCTACCAGCAGACAAGGGCAACGCGACAGTGGTTATGAACACATCTGACTACCAAACCAAGTTAACCAACCTATTCCAAGACCCCACATACAAACCCCTAAAGACAGACCCCACCACCTACCTAGAAAAAACTACTAAATCCAAAATAAAAGCCTCCCCCATCAGTGAAGAAATCCAGCAAAGAATTATACCCAGAGAGAAATCATCCAGATGCCCTAAGCTTTATGGTCTCCCCAAGATACACAAAGAAGGAACCCCACTCAGACCCATAGTCACGAACTCGAAGCCAAACAGCAAGATCACAGCTCACCAACTCAAATCCCCAGCAACTAAGACTAACCTGAGCACAAACAAGCCCCCACCTGAACAGAACACGCCTCCAGCCAATCAGAACACAGCCAAACCCCCTACCAATGAGAACACACCCCCACCCAATCAGAACACAGCCAAGCCCCCACCCAATCAAGTCCCACCCCCACTAGCAGTTAAAAGGAAGAAGCAGCTGCAATCTCACATCAGTCTGAGAAGCAAGAGCCGAAGACAGAAGCCTGAAGATGATGAATGAGACTTCATCGAAACGTTGCCTAGATACTTCGAATCTTACGCGGGAGAAAACCCGAACAACCAAAGATCCACATACAAATACCCGCGAGAACCTCAGAAAACATATATATATATATATTTGTCAGTATCGTATATAAAATTTTTGTCTTTTTATGACACAGTGTAAATTTAACACTAGTTTCTTACATTTTCTTCCATATGTTATGCCCATATTTATATTTTAACCAAAATTTGCAGGCCATTTCACATACAATCTTTAAATTCATCTTCTGTTACAAATCTTCATTTGATTTATACAAAATGTATACAAATTTAAATTTTATACATATTAGCTGTTATATGATCAATATTTGTACATAATTCTACTTCAGATTCAGTTTTCTTCTCAATTCCAATTGTCCTGTTGTCCATACTAAACCTCACTTTCAACTGATTATAAGAAAATCATTGAAAATGATGTCCTTTGATCACGTATGTTAACCATAATTCTTTATATGCTGTTTCTCTACTATAAAAAGCTTGTTCAGAAACTTTTCATACTATAAGAAACAATGCTATGCAAACCTCAGATTTTGATCCTCCAATTCTAATATTTTCTTATTTCTTAACAATAACCATTCCTTTATCCATACAACAAGCATCAAAATACAATTTAAGTATCTCTAATCCTCTTTCTTTTGCTTTTTGTAAAATCTTATATTTTATTCTCAGTTTCCGCCTCCCCCACTATATAAAACTTGATAAATCATTTTGCCATTGTTTAAAGGGTACATCATTTTTTAACATCTGGAATTTTTACAATGCCTTTACTAGCAGTGGCCATAGGAAATGTCATTATGTTGCTCTGCACAATATAATAATGTGCTGGGTGTCTCCCTCCCTCCCTCTCTCTCTCTCTCTCTCTTTTTCTCTCTTGTCTGTGTTATTCTGTAATTCGTGCTGCAACTGATCACAAAAGAGAAGTTTAGGATGAAAGTTTCTAGGTCTTTTTCTTAACAGCTTCCTTGGTAATTGTTTTGCTGAATTTTGGTACTCTTCTGTTCAATGTTTAGAGAATTATGCGGCTGATAGAATCCCAACCCATTTACCTAGTTTCTGTCAGTATTTCAGTGTAACAAATTAAAAAAGGGATCAATGGAACCTCCGTACCCAAATAAAAACCCTGTATACTCTACACCAATGTCAAAAATAGGTCTAATTTGTGCTTGGATCCAGGGCATTTTCAGAGAATTATAGGACAATTATTCTGAACTCAGTTAAATAGAAGTTATAAAATTCAAGTGTTTTAGTATTTGCAATAATTTGGATTTCATTTATTGAGACCACTGATTTTAAGTAGACTAAGATCACTAGAAAACAAAAGAAATTACATTTGATATAAGAAGTAACTAACATTCTGCTCCTGGTCTTCTCAGACACTTTAAATAGCCTTGTTCGAGGCATATATTTTCCCCCAAAGAATATTCTGGTTTCTTTTCAAAGCCTTCAGAATTTTCACAGTAAAATCCATAGAAACATTGGACCAGAAACGAAGAAATAAATAATGATGTCAAATGGATGAAGAGAAATTTTGGGAAAGTGCATGCTATTACCACCAAAGAAATGAAACACGGTGGGATGAACAGAGTGAGAAAAAATAATTCAGAGAGTGGAAAACAGGAGATTTCAAGAATCCAGTGAAGAATTGCAATTCTAAGTTGACTCCTGAAGAGAGATCCCAGTTGGTTTCTTAGGTTTGAATGAGACATTTGTAATGGAACTATGAGTTTGACTTATTAAAAGTGTGATTGTCAAGCTTATTGTGGTTAAAGTAGCTTAACAACAGGAATGGAATTAGTGAAATATTAGAAGATGAGAAGAGTGATTTCTTTCTTCAGTTGTTTTATGTGTCTTTAATTGGTTCACAGTCTATAATCCAAAATATCTACAGATAGTATTGTCAGGAGTAAAATGAATTGGGGAAGAAAAATCCTTCTCTGCTTTCAGTTAATTCTGCCTTATCCTTCCCTCCATACACACATTTTGTGTTTTAAAGGAAAGCACTAGATGGGAATGACCAGTAAATTTTGTTACACATAAATTATAAATAAATAAATAGCTTAGGTTTAAGCCATAGCAACTCTTAGGTGCCTCCAAATATATACCTTTTTTTTTTTTTGCTTTTTCC
Organism: Pseudonaja textilis; assembly: GCF_049901715.1. NCBI lineage: Eukaryota > Metazoa > Chordata > Lepidosauria > Squamata > Elapidae > Pseudonaja > Pseudonaja textilis. Next base: position 96,020,622 of record NC_141992.1, read on the forward strand.
TTTGGCAAAAGAAAATGGTTGTGTTGAGCCATTTTTTCTCTTTAAACTCGCCAAAGGAAAAGTTAAGGATTAAAAAAAGTCAATCCCACCCATTCTGATGACATTGCAATATCCTTTGTAGTGCCAAGCTGAAAAAAAGATAGAAAAACTGCTATACTGTATAAGATATGAAGAATTCAGAGACAATCATAGACATCCCTGATATCTGAAGTCTTATTTTTAGTGGATATATACACATGTTTATTTGTGTGCATGCAGACCCACACCCAGCCTGATACAAAGGTTGTGACATAATAAGAAGTTAGAAAGCTGCATTAAATGGTTGACAGTCCTTCTCAGAGTAGAGTTGTTAGAGACAAATGTGCAAAGTTTCCTCAAGGTCATCCAGGATGAAATTAAGACAGACTGACAGTTTGAGTTCTCTGAGTACAGAAGCTTTAGAAAATTTTAGCTTCAACTCTTTTTCTTATATAGAAAGCAGCATTTTCTTCAATTGTATTCCCAACTCTCTGTCATAGCCTCTCACGGTGATGTAAATTTGCTTAATTTGGCATGGTTGCTATAACTCTAAACACTCAGAAAGTACTCAAAAAGTCTTGGAATAGCATTATTAATATTCTTATTAAGCATTCATATTAAATTATTATGTTACTATTGCTACTACATCCAGAGGATAGACCCATTCAGTTATGAGGAAGCCTATTCAAAGAAACTACCACGATATGCCATAAAATGTTTGGTTGCTGGTGTAGATGGCTTTCCAAAGGATTAAATAAATTCAGACAGATCTCTCAAAAGCTAATAGATTAGACTTCATGACTAATTACTGCCTCCAGCCATGGAAACTGTGTGGCTCTACTCACTAAAAGCAAAGGAACAACAATAGGCATGGAGGATTGCCTTAATTTGTTATAAGTGAGATTCCTGGTTGCATTTTGTGGAACAGAATGCTGATTATATGGGCCCACTATGGCCTATTTGGGAGCTGAGGGTAAACACTTAAATTTCAGAAAATTAGAAAAAAGTAGAATGGAAAAAAAATAAGTTAAGGGAGAAGTAGAACTCTCAAAAGGCATAATAATACATTTGAAAAAATGCTGTGTTTCAAAATAGCAAACTTTCACTTAGGAGGCAAGAATTATACTAGTTGCTATTACAAGAAACATGTTAAAAGTGCCTCAAAGGTGTTTTTTCAAAGGGCAACTGGACTGTTTTTTCCATGAGGAAGAAGAAGACATTTTGCTTCTCATCCAAGAAGCTTCATTGGTTCTTGCGGGATGGTGGGGTTGATGGAAGGATTAGTTCTGAGAGAATGGAGGGTGGGGGGGGTATTGAAGGCATTAGGGTTTCGAATTGCCAGAAGGATTATATTTCTTTGTAGTCATCTGGTTGTTACCACTCTTCCTGAGAGCTCTTGAGGTTACTTGAGGGGTTTATCTGTACCCTTAGGGTCACTCCACCCAAATGAGGGTGGAATCATCAGCCCCAGAGAACTGGCCAATGGGAGGACAAAGATAGTCTGCAGTTATAATACATTGGGAGTTCTTTCCAAAATGCCTCCACCCAACCAGAATAAAGCTGCCATAACCATAGGATCGAAGAGAGAGCCAGTTTGGCACAAAGGTTAAGGCATCAGGCTAGAAATGGGGAGAATATGACTTCTAGCCCTACTTTAGGCACAAAGCCAGCTGAGTGAATCTCTCTCAGCCCTAGGAAGGACAAACCTCTTCCAATATCTTGCAAGAAAACTGCAAGGAGTTGCTTAAGCAGTCACCAGGAGTCTACACTAATTCAAAGGCACAAGAAAAAAAACAAAACCAAGTAATACCATTTCACCTTAGATAGAACTAGAATTCTTTGAAAATGGCCAACATACGATATTTAGAGAAGGCAAATCAACAATACTAATAGCTTATAGCAAAATTCATCAGTTATGCAATAATCCAGTAAGCAATATTATTTCACATGGCTTAATAGTAGTAATTTAATGATGCTAAAATGCTGGGTTCTGTTCTGTACATGAATGTACAGTTCTCTAATTTCACTAATGTTTATCTTACAATACAATATAACCTCTTGGAGACTTCTGTCTGTTTCCACCATTCTCTAGTGAGCTTTCTTTGAGAAGCCCCCTGCAATATATTTTGGCTGTACCGATATCCAGTAAGTATACTGTGTTTTGTGCTTGGTATGATATGATATGGTATGTTGTGATGTGGTTGGTGTGGTATGATATGGTTTGTATGATATGAAGGTATAGGATATATTTTTATGTATAAGAAAAATGATAACTTCTACTTGGGATATGGTACCATAGTATCTCCTGAAGCATCTGAGAAACAGACCCTATGCCAGTTTGCTTAGCTTGTTGGGATTCAACTTAGCTTGTTGGAATTCAACTTAGCTTGTTGGGATTCACATTTACATAAAAGCACAGCAGGTAAAAACTAGGTTATACCTTTGTAATTCCATTAAAGGTAGTTAGCAGGTGAACTAACCTCTTAGATAATTTCTGCTTTGTTTTGTTCACTAAATATATTGCAGGTGAAATACCATTCTTGAATTGCAAAGCAACATCCAGTCTCCACAAAGAAGTTATTTTTTTCATTTATGTCCTTCACTATATAAAACTGAGAATAAATACTTGAAAATGTGCAAGCAGGAAGCCCTGGAAATCTTTTTCCAACCATTACATGCAGCGTGTGTTTCAAACCCAAAAGTTTATACAAAACTATGCCAAGCAAATGATTTAGCCTAAATTTAGACCCTGGTCTAAAATGATTTTATTTGGAATTTTCTATGCGTACCTGTTGCCTCCCTTAATAAGTCCCTTTTCTATTTAGAAATTTAACTGCTTCAGTTTTGTAAAGGAATTTATTCTAAAATCTTCGCCATGAGCACGTCACCTCAATTATAAAGCTATTTCTTGTTTATCAGCATTAGCACAAAGGTTATTAAATTCTGTATTTCTGGGGTTTCAGCAGGAAGATCTAAAGTAGATTTCTCTTTTCTTAGAACTGAGGGAAGGGAGAAGTCTTAGAAATTGCCAGCTAGCTATACCTAGGGGTGCTCAGAAGATTGTCTGACTGATGACAGCCTGTCATAATTATTGGAAAAAGAGGCTTACCAGAGAGGTTTTAAATTATTCCCCATCCCTGTTTGAAAGGGTCACAGAGAAGCTACTCTTACCTATGCTGTAGAGCCTGAAGGTATGTCTTAGCTCAAATTATATAAATTATGCAAAATTCAGGTTGTGATCATTGAGTGGATGGAAATTTGCAACAATATTATCATTCAGCAATTGAACAGTGAGAGTGAAGGTTTTCTAACATTGCTAGGGAAATTGGATAGTGGAATTATCTGATTCTTTTGATCAGAAATTGAGAAAAAAAGTTTTGCTGTTGTTAGGGTTGAATGTATGTTTTTGTTTTGCTTCATTTTGTTTGTTTGTTTTATTGTTTTATATTTTATTCTCTATGATAAAACAATAAATTGAAAAAATGTATTGAGACAGACACATGGATCTTGTGTGAGGCAGCAGAAGAACATGAGTCTGAAGTTCAAGAGGAGACCACAAATCAAAGTAATGGAAGTCTTACTAGATATAATGGTAAATCAAAACTGCACATTTTTATATGCAGAATCAGGTTGTTTCTTATCAGAAGAGTGTGAAAAATGTAGTAAAAATTATTCTTAGCAGAAACACATACTTGCAATAGTTCTGGAAGATTCCACCACATAACGGCAGCACAGCTGTAGAAGTAAGTTTTCATTATTAGACAGAGGTAATACACCTTTAAAAATATTCAGGACAAGTAGAAAAAGAAAAATCTGCCAGAATTTGCTTCAGTTCATGCTTGGATTATTAATGGTAGTTGCTGCCTTCTTCAATTGCCCTCAAAGTTGTATTCAATAGACCTGACTTACATATTACTGTATATATCCAAAATATCTATGCCTTTTTTCTACTTCTATTCAATCATGTGCAAATTTCAGATACTGCCTGGACAATCTTTAGAAGTGGTTGTCGTAGCCTCCTTCCTAGGACTGAGAGAGAGTGACTAGTTCAAAGACACCCAGCTGGTGTTGAGCCTAAGATGGGAATAGAAATCATAACCTTCCAGTTTCTAGCCGGGTGCCTTAACCACCACACCAAACCATCTCTTATCTAAACTTTAATTTTCTTATTAATGTGTCCAGTGAGCTATCTCATTTTATTTTATCTAGTATTAAGTGATTTATTCTTCTTGTGGTCCATGGTATCCTCAAACAATTTATCCAGTGGTGATATTCAAAATTTTTTACTACCTGTTCTGTTAGTGTGGCTTGGTGGGCATGGCATGGCTTGGTCAGCATGGCTTGGTCAGCATCAATGGTGGGATTCAATTTTTTTTACTACCGGTTCTGTGCATGTCGCTTGGTGGGCGTGGCAGGGGAAGGATACTGTAAAATCTCCAGTCAGAGGTGATATTTGCTGGTTCTCCAAACTACTCAAAATTTCCACTACTGATTCTCCAGAACTGGTCAGAACCTGCTGAATACCACCTCTGGTCAGCATGGCAGGGGAAGGATACTGCAAAAACCCCATTCCTTCCCCACCCCACTAACTAGCTTTCCAGCTGCATTCTCCTGTGCAGGGCAAAGAAGACCCAGCCAATCAGCTGGGACTCAGGAGGCAGAAAATAGATGGGGGCGGGGCCAGTCAGAGGTGGTATTTGCCGGTTCTCTGAACTACTCAAAATTTCTGCTACCAGTTGTCCAGAACTGGTCAGAACCTGCTGAATACCTGAATAATTTCTCTCACCCTGGTTCAAAAACATCAACTTTTCTTTGTTCATCTTTGATTGTTCACTTGTCATAGGCATGTTACTTTTATGGAGAATAAGTTGTAACATCAATTGTTGTTTGCATCAAACCTAGTTAAGTCTTCTTTATTTCTGTTCTAGTCTATTTTCAGATTATATGAATCTTTGGCCAGAATATGGTTCTTGGCACTATTCTATTTGTTTATACATTCAAAGCAGTGGTGGTATGCTATCGCTTTGACCCGGTTCTGCCGAGCCAGTAGTGGCGATGAGCAGTGAAGACTGAACTGGTTCTCTCCACCACTTTGCTGTTGGGCCCGCCCGCCTGCCCACCTAGGCTCCCATACTCACCTTTATCCAGGGGTGGGATTCTACAGGTTCGCACCTATTTGCTGGAACCGGTTGTTAACATTCTAAGCAGTTCGGAGAACCGGTTGTTAGAAGAAATTACTGGCCTAATCCTGTAAGGAGGGCAGGAAGGAAACATTCTGGTGTTGCTTACAGAAACTGCCTCTCCATTAACCCTTATTACATTTTTGGCAGGACTAGTCTTCCTATCTCAGGAACTTCTCTGGAGTTTTTTTCCCCCCTCCTTTGCTGGTACCTTGCTTGTGTGGAATGACCATTCAAAGCTACAATGGCACTGAAAAAAGTGACTTATGACCATTTTTCACACTTACAACTGTTGCAGCATCCCCACAGTCATGAGAGGTCAGGCAAGGAGATGCGTGCCTCGATGTGAGTGATATTGAATTGGCCACACCCAGCCAATAACATGACCGCCAAGCCATGTCCACCCAGTCACATGACCACCAAGCCACGCCCATCACCTAAGCCATGCCCACAGAACCGTTTGTTAAAAATTTGAATCCCACTCCTGCCTTTATCCTCTGCTTTTGAAGCGCAGCTGCTTCGTGTGGCACAGCAGAGTGCAGTGTGGCAGCTGCTGAAGCGACCGGGAGAGTGCAGGATTGTAGGAGGTGAATTGGAATGCCTCTGTGCCTGCAGAGCGCACTCACCAAGCTACACCACTGAACCGGTGGTAAAAGGTTTTGAATCCTATCACTGATTTAAAACTTTTGAGTCCAACATGACTGGTGAGCCTGATCGTTTTATAAAGCTCAGATGTAAGTAATCTATGCTGTTGTCAATATCTATGGATCTTTGGCTAGAATTGTAGCAGAATGTGATTCTCATAGACGCTTTGCCATTTTCACATAAAACAAGTCATAATGAATTGTTTCTTTGAATGGGTAGCATCTATAGTGTGGCTCCGTTGAAAGTTGTGGTTATTTCTGTATCAACCCCTTGTAGTCCTACATAGTTGGCAAAAGTGAACAGCTGCTGGGAAAGGGAGCATTCCAAGCAGTTTTGTTTTATTCCATGTGGCTTTCAGACATTAAGGAGTTAATTAAAAATAATATTGAAAGGATTGTGTTAGAGATAAATGAGAACAGAGGTGAAGAACTGTATCACACTTCGAAAAATGTGACCTGAGCCTTCTAAATGCATCTGTTCATTTAAAGCAGCAGGAACACATTGTCAAGGTGGAAGAGATTTTGAAATAAATGGGAAGCATATAGGAAACTGATAAATAACCATATACTGAGATCAGTTTTTGGTATATTTCGGACCTCCATTTCACAATTTATATATGAGACACAGACCTTTGAATATGTTTGGAATAAGAAAAGTTATCAGTCAGATTTTTAGACCAGAATATCATGAGATACTTAGAAAAAATGGCATAATGTGATAAATATGTGGTGAAAAGATAGGCATAACCTATTTCCTTCCTTATTTCACAAGATCCTAGATAGGTCTCTGGAAAGGTTACATCATTGTGTTTGCTTTGTTTGGTAATTGATTATTTTTTTAAATAATTATCATTAAACCTTCAATTTAATAAAGGAATTGGGGAAAGAGGTGCCTGTTAGAACCCTGTGTCTACTAATTAGTGAATGAAAGTTTATGCATGAGTAAAATACAGAACACATTTTGTCTTATACTTAAACTGAGCTTTGTAATCGTAAAAGTTTACTGTATTTTAATGAAAACAATTATATCCCCACCCAGTTAATTTAAAGAGTTACATGTTTCATACAGTTCTTTTAATTGGTGATGTGGCTTGCAACACACATAAAACTCCTATTGTTGAGACCATGCTGGTTGGCTATCCTTCATCTGCCATCACCCTTATTTGGACAAGCTTCAATTACTCCTGTCCTTTCAACATTGTGGCTTGAAAGTTACTGTTTTCTATTGCTGCTTTCTGTATGTTCTAAAATCCAGGAAGTCATATTGTAGTCAAAATGGCAAGCCTACATTCCCTAGCAGGCTAGGTGTACTGTGTTAGTAGAATTAAGAGTAGTCTTTGTGGAGCGATGAGTAGTTTTCTTTCCCTTTTAACAATATAATAGTATGCTTAAGCAGTGCCATAATTGAGCTAATAGAGAAGTCAATGCAACATGCTCACAACATGGTAATGCCAGCTGTAGAAACTGGAAACTAGAACAAGAAATCATTCAGTAACTGTTTAATTTCTGCCTAGCACACATTTAAAATATTATATTTGTTGAAGGTAGCACTGTTTTGACAGACCCTGGAATATTTTGTACTGGACAGTTATGCACAGTGGAATGGCATCCTGGTAGAAAGAAAAAAATGGAGAAGACCATAGATCTCAGTAGCTTCTTGCTTCTTCAACCGATTTCTAAATTGCAATGGTAGAAGAGATGAAAAGCAGAGCAGCTCTACTTTTTCAACTAAAATAATTGATTCCATTCCAGGTCCCACTATTAGCATAAATTAGCATAAACCTGAAGAAGTGATCCCCAAATTTCTTTGCTCCTTCTTCCAGCTCCAAAATAGCATTGGTTCTCCATGAATCTTTATTAAAGCTGCTGTATTTTAAGATGTTTATTCTCTGAAATTAGGGTCATCTGTCTAATGGTCACATATGTAGATGTACTGTCAGGGTTCCAAGTAATAATTCTATAGCAAGCAAAACTCCAAGGCAGATAGATTCCTCAAAGAATAGCTTTATTTATCATCTTGGCACAGATCTGGTGAAAACTGACTCTGAAGACTTGCGTGATTTTTACCTAATTAAAAGTTAACGTTTTCCCACTTTGTCAAAACAGTCACATGGTCCAATCACTGTGCAATTTGGCTGCCGGGTGACATCACTCTGTCTTCCTCCAACCAGGTGTGAGAATGACCTTGGTTCCCAGGAGAAAATAATTTGCTTTGGTTACAGAATATCAACTATCTCAAATCCCTCCTCCCTATATCTCAGCTCCAGTGTGGCAATATAAAAGCTGTCAAAAATGGCTTCGGTCAGGTCAGCTTCAGTGTTAACATGTATATTCAATTATTCATGGTAATAAAAACATTAAAAAAAGAAACTTGAGCTAAACTGAGGCTCATAAAATGGCAAAGATGGTTCAGTGGGATACATGCTGTGGCATAAAATATTAACCTTCACATATATAATGGTCAGGTCTTTTCTGACACTGTAAGATACTTTGTTATACCTTAGGGAACATTTAATATTTAATATGGGTGTTAAAACTGTAGACTCTCCTCCTGTAATGCTGGGAATATGACTAGATAGATATTGCAATTTTTCACACACACATATCCCAAAAATAAGGAATCTATAATAAAATTGCTGCTCCCATAATGTATTTATACAAATTTTGGCATATTCTTTGAATGATATATATAATTTTGGGCATTCCTCTTCAAAAAGATACTAAAGAAATAGGGAGGAGCTACATAAAGTCCACATACAGTCTTCACACTAAAAAAAGGTGGTACTAGATAAATAAACATGTTAGAACACAACAGACAAATCTGATTCAATTCAATTGACATTTAGATTTTATAACAGTGAAAATACAACAAAATGCAATTATTATACTCATCCATGTATTTAATCATTTTTGTTTTTTATATATAATTTTTATTAAAAACATTCTTGACAATTTTTCTGATGACATGTACCAATGGAACACCATTTTATAAACTTTAAGATTATAACGTAGTGTAAATTTCAACCTTTTCAACTGCAGGGTTTTGCAGTGGTCCATCTGTTTATTATAACCAATTTTTAACCCATCTTATTATATTCTTTCACTTTTTCTTCTGTTTCAAATTTCAATAAATTTTTATACATTTTAGCAATTGTGTATTCTTCACTTGTACACAGTTTTATTTCAAAGTCCATCTTACAGTGTTCAAAATAATAAATTCCTTTGTCTACAGTGATTATATACTAGTCTATCTATCTAATAATTGTAAATAAGAGACCTATTGATATCTATATCTCTCTCCTACCACTTCTTGTCTTGGTTGTATTTTATACTTCCCTTGAAAAAAATGTTTAATCTCTTACAGTAAGTTAGGTTTGCCTATTATTTACTGTCTATAAAATCTTTCTTCTACTGAGAGCCACAAAGGGGTCTTGAGCCCCACACACCTTTGGGTTTATACCTATTCTCAACATGGTGCATCTAATAATTTTTAAAATCCACATTAACTGTAATTTAGTTGGACATAAATATCTCTGCTACCCAAATCTCAGATCGTGCCCCTCTAACTCCGCTTTCAAAACATGTGTGTTCTGAAACTGAATATCACTATAGGCAATACATTCATTTTTATCACAGAAATTCTCCCCAGCAATGAAGTTATATTTTATCCCAGGGGTCTCCAACCTTGGCAACTTTAAGACTTGTGGACTTCAAGTCCCAGCTTTGCTGGCTGAGGAATTCTGGGAGTTGAAGTCCACAAAACTTAAAGTTGCCAAAGTTAGAGACCTCTGGTTTATCCCATCTTAACATGTCTTTTTAAAACTTCATTCTATATCTTAACAGTTATTTTGAAATAACATGTAGTTCATATTTGTCAATCTTAAAACCCATGTTATCCGTCAATTCTGTCTGATCTTCTATTTTCATATTTTTTTTAACATCCTTGCCTTCTGTGTATTGATCTTGAAACTTCTAATGCACCACATTCTTTTAATTTGTCCATTAATATTTCAATTCCCTCTAAAGGATCTTCCAAAATCAACAGCAAGTCCACTGCCAAAGCCCTTAATTTATAGATTTTTTTAAAAAAACATAATCTTTTCATCCTCTATTCGGAATTTCAAGAATCAAAATATATGAGGGAAGAGTGTGAGCTCCCTCTATTGATTTTTATTTTCTGTTTCACGGTGCTTTGTTAGATCTCCATTAACAATTATTTGCGCTTTCTGTGAAATGTAAATCTACTTCAGTAGTGGGATTCAAATTTTTTTACTATCGGTGAGCATGGCTTGGTGGGTGTGGTAGGGGAAGGATACTGTAAAATCTCCAGTCAGAGGTGGCATTTGCCGGTTCTCCAAACTACTCAAAATTTCCACTACCGGTTCTCCAGAACTGATCAGAACCTGCTGAATACCACCTCTGATCTACTTTGCCCATTTTATAAAATTCTCTCCAAAAATCATATTTTCCAAAACATTGAACAAGAAAGCCCAAATCAGATTGCCAAAGGCTTTATTTGCACTGCAAGATCGATGCAGCTTGTTTTTTTTATTTATTATTATGCTGCTCCAAATGTTATAAAGTGTCTTAACACATTGCTAACACTGTCCTTTAACTGTCTTTTAGGTAAAAACCCACATTGATCCTCATGAATAATTGAAATATTATTGAAATATTCTTGAAATATTATTTTCAGTCTATTAGCTGGAAACATTATGAACAACTTATAGTCATTATTCAGTAATGATATTGCCCTACAATTTCTTGTTAAAGTCAAATCTTATCCCTCTTGAAGTATTAATGTAGTTTTGGCCTCTTTCCAATTCTTTATCATCTTCCCTGTAGGACAGAGTTTATTGTGTTTATTTTGTAAATGTTGAAAATTCATCATCTTCCAGACATTTATAATAAGAGCCTGGTCCAGGCACTTTCCTAGTGTAATCTTTTATATGGCTTCCAAAATTTTCCTTATTGTAGTAGGTCCATTCATAATCTGTCTCTGTTCCTCTGCAATCTTTAGTACCTTTTGTTTTGAACAACCAGAGAGATGTCACTTCTGTATGACATCATGATCCATTAATAGAGTATCTTCCTCTTGTAATTTCAATATCATGTTCTTTCTTTATTTTTTCTTTTCCTAATTTATATGCTAGCCACTTCCCTGCCTTATTTGCAAATACACTTTTTGCTTTACATAATTCACTTGTATTTACATTTCTTTTACTATCTGATAAATGCTTAATTTGTTGAGAAATACATATCTTCTCTGGAAATTACTTTAATTTTTCTTCTTTTTTCTTTATTTCATTCAAAATAGTTTTTTTTAATTTCCTCTCTTTTTAAGACTTATATATAAAATAATCTTTAACAAAAACTTCACTTGCATCCCAAATCATTCTTAAATCAGTGCCTTTTCTGAAATTATTTTCAAAAAGTTATTTTAATTTCTTTTTACAATTCTCCACTATTGCTTCTTTCTGTAATAACATTTCATTTAGTCTCCATCTAAAAGAACTAGATTTCTATTTGTAAACCAAACTCACAGGAGTATGATTCCGGGGGAAAAGGTAATATTTCTACTTTAGAAAGCTTAGTAACCACATTCATTGAAATACAGTTTTAAGTCTGTTCTTGCCTTTCAGAAAAGTAAGAATAGTTTCTTGAACTGCCATTTTTCTATCTTTGTATATCAACCAGTCCTAAATTGTCAATCAAATCAAAGAAAACCTGGTAATTGGCCTTGATTAATTGTGATATTTTTTCCCAAAAAGTTTTATTCAGTTGTGGAGAGTTCACTCCATTCCAATCCTTTATGAAGCATACATTTCCACTAGAAAACCTTATTAATCTCTTCATAAGTCCTTTATAAAAGAATAGTTTGTCTTCATTTTTGGACATAAATTCCTATACTGAAATCCTAATCCCATGCAAATTAACTTCCACCCCAATAAATCTGCCATGCTCATCAGTTAATACAAATTCTGGTTTTAGTTGGGGATTTATATACAAAACCACTCAAATTCTATTTTTGATTCTACTGAAATAAATTCACCTAAATTTTTATAAATCAAATATTTTATGTCCAGTTTTCTACAATGTGTTTCCTATTAAATTAAAATTAAATTTTGGTTTACTTTTTTAAAATTATGGCTTTTTTTTCTATTTTGAAGAGCATTTCCTTCATTTATATTTGTAATTTATAATAAAGCCAAAACTTTACAAAAATTGATACCTTTAACTGCCTACTTCAATATTATCCCTTTCGGTTTCCTGTTGCATCTGTTGAAGTTTTGTGTAGTCTCATCTGATACAGAGGTGGTATTCAGCAGGTTCTGACCAGTTCTGGAGAAGCGGTAGTAGAAATTTTGAGTAGTTTGGAGAACCGGCAAATACCACCTCTGACTGGCCTCGCCCCCATCTATTCTCTGCCTCCCAAGTCCTGATCAGCTGGATCTTCTTTTGTTGCCCTGCACAAGAGAATGGAGCTGGAAATCAGGTTAGTGAGGCAGGGAGGGAGTGGGGATTTTGCAGTAACCTTCCCTCAGGAGTGGGGAGGGAATGGTGATTTTACAATATCCTTCCCCTGGAGTGGGGTGGGAATGGAGATTTTACAGTATCCTTGCCCTGCCACGCTCACCAAGCCAGCCATGCCATGCCCATAGAACCGGTAGTAAAATTTTTTGAATCCCACCACTTATCTGATACCCTTATTTAAATCTCCTCTAATGTTCTTTAAATTTTTCTAAAAGTTCCTTCTGGACAAAACATACAGCAACTGAAATCTTTGCTACTACCTCTCTGCAGATAGTCTAATGATTCTCTCCTTTCCTCCATTTTTGCTGCCCTTCAGGTCATTGTCATTATATTATAATCCAAAAGCAAAAGTGTCTCAAATAAAGAAAAAAAAGGCAAGTTTCTCCATCCCTATTTTTTCTATTTTGTTTTCCCGTTCCCTTAACATTTTGATCTCACTGCGCTCCATAGTTACAGACAGCACCATAGTCAACATCTCCATAGTTACAGTCAGATTAGAATCTGGTTTATATTATTTTTATCTTTTGTTTTGTAGAGTACACTAATTGCCTCTTTAATAGTAAATAAAAATATGTCCATAAAAGTCCAATTTATTTATTTTAATTCCAATTTATTTAAAAGCACTTTCATAAAAAATAATCTTTAAAAATAGCTATTTTTATCCATTTTAAACTTTCCTGGATTGATTCCTTTTTAAGATTTTTGTCAAAAGGTTTTAAAATCTTTGTAATCCAGAAAGAATAATAACTCAACAAGTGGAATTTTTATCCTGTTGCTCAGAACATCTTTAACTGTAAATTAGCTACATCTGACAGTGGTTAAAAATTATGCTTGTAATGTGCTAGCCTTATGCCCATATAGGCTGAATTAAAGTTGGGACCTTGATTGAAATCCTTCCCAGCATCCAACTCACAAGTAGATCACAAAAATTTAATGCTGAACTTGATGTTCCTGAAGGAGCAGAGACAACATTTTGGTGGAGATTGGTGGCCAGACACAAAATTCTGGCCACCAAAGACTTTCGAAAAAAAAGAAAAAATCATATAAGATTGTCCATTTGCACTCCAGAAAGCTGTTCTTCATGAGCACACTGCAGGAACACATGTATTTAATAATTTCTTTATCTTAAATATTCTAATTTGGCAACAACTTTTGGAGACACTGTCAGGTTTGTACCCAAGGTCTTAAAACTCCTTATGTCCTCGTATAGACTTTCAGAGGAAAGAAATTCCATTTAACTAAGTGATCCTTCACTCTGAGGAACCAATGTGGATGTTGAGGAAGGTTGTCAATAACCAATAACTGGAATTGTTAAAATGAGGATGTAAATATATGATTTATGACCAAATGAATTATGGTAATGACTCCTAGCACCGCGTAACGGAATGAGCTCCTGTTGCTTGTCTCCGCTTCTGCCAATCTAGCAGTTCGAAAGCATGTAAAAATGCAAGTAGAAAAATAGGGACCACTTTGGTGGGAAGGTAGCAGCATTCCGTGTGCCTTCAGCATTTAGTCATGCCATCCACATGACCATAGAGATGTCTTCGGACAGCTCTGGCTCTTTGGCTTTGTAACGGAGATGAGCACCACCCCCTAGAGCCGGAAATGACTAGCATGTATACGTGAGGGGAACCTTACCTTTGACTTGTATAAATTTGCATGCACATCAGGGTCAATTGCTCCTTTATGGTAACTGAGAACAATTTTGGAAGGACTGCCTGTCCTGGACAGCAAATTATTTCTATTAATTTTGCTGGCTTTTTCATCAGTGATCAGTGTTCAAGTATTAATCTATGCCTCACTTCCTTCCTGTTTCTCTTTCACTAGAAAGAGCCCGAGATTATCTACACAAGACAGGAAGATTCATTGTCATTGGTGGAATAGTCTCACCCGTACATGACTCATATGGAAAACAGGTAGGTTTATTTTTTTTTCCTTTTCTTCTTTGTTCAAAAAGATAATCACATGGGGAATGGATAATCACATGGGGAATGGATACTAGGCACCCTAAGATGAACAAGTGTGACATCTGTTGCTTAAACTCTTAATGTTACCTTTTTCAGGTAGGAATGCACTAGTTGGAGAAGGCAACTAGTATAAGTAAATCTGTAGCATGAACATGGCAAGCTTTACTTAATTAAATGATTTTTTGCTTCATCAATTTGTCATTTCTTCTGATTTTTAAATTATCATCTGAAACACAATGCTCTATGCCAATGTCATCATGGGATAGTTCATTTTCTAAAATTATCACTTAGTTCCCACAGGATCCCTATCAACGAGGTGTAGTGGCCTTTGGGGAAAGGAACAAGAGATCATACTTTACTGTTTTCATTAAACGTGTCCATTGTACATAATACAACAGAATGATCCACTTTACAGATAGGAGATTTTCTTTGTTACCATCTCCATTTAAAAATATCTGACATAGCTGAGCAAAAAAAACCCCTCTCACTTCCATTTTTATTTTGTAATTCTGTATTGTTGTAAAGAAGAGGCTAGTCAGATGGAGATTTTTCTTGTGGCCTTAAAAGACAAGCTTTGCCACCTGAAATTCCTTTCCTACACATTTATTAAAAATGCAAGTGCCCAACTTTTTCCTCTGAACATTTGACCACTCTATAGTTAGTTGATTTTAGATTATCAGATGATATTTAGATGATATTAGATGATATTTTAGATGATTAGGGGACTGGAGGCTAAAACATACAACAAACGGTTGCAGGAACTGGGCTTGGCTACTCTAGTAAAGAGAAGGACCAGGGGAGACACGATAGTGGTTTTCCAATATTTCAGGGGCTACCAAAGGGAGGAAGGGGTCAATCTATTTTCTAAAGTGCCTGTAGGACATACAAGGAATAATGGATAGAAACTGAATAAGGAGAGATTTAACCTGGAAATAAGGAGAAACTTTCTGACAGTGAGAACAATCAACCAATGGAACAGCTTGCCCTCGGAAGTTGTGGGAGCACCATCACTTGAGACTTTCAAGAAGAGGTTGGACTCCCATTTGTCAGAAATGGTGTAGGGTCTCCCGCTTGGGCGGGGGGTTGGACTAGATGACCTACAAGGTCCCTTCCAACTCTGATTATCTGTTATTTGTTATCTGTAATCCGTTAGATTAAGTAGTTTATAAGTAACACTAGCAATCTAGAAACAGACAGGAAGGGGGAAATATGTGTATGTAAGGCTAGAGTGTATCAATCCTGAAGTGAACATGGCTGAGGCCATCTTAGAGGCTTCAGGGTTGCCATACAACAGAGGGAGAGGGAAATAGCTAGATGGGGTTTTATAGCCAAAGCAATAAAGTTTTCCTGTGGGAACCAAGGACATTCTCACAGGTGGCTGGCCAGAGGAGGAGTGAAGTAACCAAGCAACCGGCCAGCACCTTGATTGAACAGAATGACAAGTGACTTGTGGGAAAGGAGAAACATTTACTTTTTAATTAGGTGAAAGCCGCAGGAACTTCAGAATCAGTTTTCACCAGCTGTGCCAATTTCATGTATCCAATAAATTGTTCTTTGAGGAATTTCCCTGCCTCAGAGTTCTGCTTTCTATGGGTGCATTATTTGGAATGCTGATATCAAGCCAACTCTCCGATCTAATCGGAGCTGCTCTCCGGGGTCCTGAGAAATGGGAAGCTTTTAAGTATTTAGGGACTGTTTTTCAAAAATTATTTGGAGCAGCAAAATCTACAAAAATGATGATATGGCAAGATTGGGACTTTGGGGCATTCATTTGAAGAGTATGACAGTTTTTATGCTGCATTGAACCTGTATTTTTTTCCTAGTTTTTCCTACCATAATCGGCAAAAATTGTATATCTGTTTTTGGTAGTTTGCTGCTGAAATTTAGCAATGCAATTTGTGAAAGTTCTAGTCTGTAGTCCATCCAGCAGTGTCTGATGATTGTTTGGCGCTGCTCATCTCTGAATTAGGGAACTGAGGAGCATTAAGTTTACCCAGCAGATATCACAATATATGAGGCCTAAGACTAATAAAGCAGTTATTCCTTAATTTGACATTTAAAAAGTCTAATAATCCAGAATTTCCTTTCATTAATTCTGACATCTATTTCTTTACAGGGTTTGGTTTCCAGCCGGCATCGCCTGGCAATGTGTCAGTTGGCTGTTCAGAGTTCTGATTGGATAAGGTATAATAGCATATCACATCACTCATGTTTGCTGCAGTGGCTTGTATTCTGCTATTTGTGTGGTGGTCAAGATAAGCTGCTTCATGGCGCATTTTTTTTTAAAGTCCAGATGATTAGCTACAACTGTCCAATCAAAGCCCCACCCCTCATTTTACAGGTACTGCTTATATTACAGATATAAAAAGGAGCAGCTCTTTGTGCAGCTGTCTTGACTTTCTGATCCTCCAGCAGAGGTCCCTGGCTCAGGAATCCATGGGAGCCCTGGCTTTCTGATTCAGAACATAGTTCTCTCTTATGAAATGCTAACATGCAGCAGGTTTGCAAACTAAAATGCCAGATGCAACAAGAAGACAATCTTTTTCAGTCTTGAAAGCCTGATGGAGAGGTGGAAGCTTCCTGTTCTTTATAATTGTTCTTGAGTGGATCCATACATTTGAAATGAAATGAAATATACCTTCAGCAACTTGGGCAACTTCCATATGTATGATCTTCAACATCATAAATCAATAGTCGTATAAATTCTGGGAAGTGAAGTCAACATATCTGAAGGGTTCCTAAGTTGGCATCATGTTTGCGCCAATCACTCTTGCAAGAACTTTTTTTTTTCAACTGCACATTGATTTCATTGGGAATAGCTCCTCATAGAAGCTTCTCAAAGCAAGAATTTAATGATAGGCATATCAATAAAACTAGAATATACGTGAAAGCATTCAATTAGGTCTATAGTAGGATCTGTGGTTTGTTTAGCCCCAAGTATGATCAGGCAGCATGAACTATTTTTTATTAAAAAATATTGCTTTTAAAATAACGGGGAAAAAGAGCACAACAGATGCATATATCATCAAAAATACATAGCAAGTGCTTAAAAATAAGTTAAAAGATACAATGGAAAATAAGTAATATGTTGTAATATTATTGAATAGCATGCTTTTTTAACTTCCATATGTGGCATCAATTTTATTATATTTATCAATATGAAGTCTACATCTATAGGCAATCCTTTCATAGGAAGTCAGTGGAGGTTCTCATTAATCCAGGTCATGGTTGTCTCAAAGGTGCTTTGTCAGGAGAAAACTGGACTTTCTAGTTTTTCTTTAAAGACATTTCGCTTCTCATCCAAGAAGCGAAATGTCTTCAAAGAAAAAACAGAAAGTCCAGTTGCCTCTTGAAAAAGCACATTTGAGACTCTCATAGTGTTGGAGGAATTATTCTTCTGGGTTCAGTTCCAAGTGGGGAAAAAGACACTGGAAACATGGAGGCCATTTGGAAAGATGGTTTAATAGTGGACAGAATCACATGCCCTGGATGAAGAAAGAAGGAAAAGGAGGGCAGGCCAAGATGCTGAGAGACCCTTATATACACTCTGTTGGGGCCCACCTTAGTGTTTCCTGTTCCTGTGCAATAAATTTATCCCATTGGCTGTCAGAGTCCCAGGGGCGGGGGTCTTAACATTTTAGGCTTTGTCCAGACCACATGGCTTCACCTGAATGTTGGCTGATATAATCTTCCCAGGCCAGGTGGTGAGATGGGTAGAGGCCTTTATTATGTAGAATACTCTGGCCGAGGCCTTAATGGCCCATTAGCAAAGGTGGGGAGGGGGTTGAGTTTCTACCTCTCTGAGGTGAGTTTCTGCTTCTGAGTTTCTACTCTTTTTAGGGGAAATATTCTGTCTTCTTAATATTTCCCAGGATATTTCAT
The DNA here is from genome assembly GCF_049901715.1 of Pseudonaja textilis. Classification (NCBI taxonomy): domain Eukaryota; kingdom Metazoa; phylum Chordata; class Lepidosauria; order Squamata; family Elapidae; genus Pseudonaja; species Pseudonaja textilis. The sequence goes on from NC_141992.1 coordinate 96,038,847, forward strand.
TTTTCTAGGAGTGGGGTGGGTGCTAACTTCCTACAATAGGAAGCAAATGTAAAATTTAACCTGAAAATTGTGCTGCCTAAATTTGACCTATTTTTTTAAAGGTTTGGAAGCTGTGTGAAGTCTGTAGGCCACAGCTTGCCTACCTCTGATTAGATCCATGATCAAATTTTTGAAAATGTTTTGTGTTGCCACCAAAACAGGCCTCTTATTTCATGTGCCCCTCGGGGCAACTTGGCCTCTTTCAATAGCAAGATTTGCAGGTATTTCAGGCTTGGTCTAATTGTTTTCTTTTGGAGTCATGAGACTGATGTCTTTACTAAGTAATTCAACCTTAGATTAACTTATTAACCGCTCCCCACTATAGTTATCTTGAATAGCCTTTTTTTTTTTTTTGCATGAATGAGCAGTTAGCAACATTGTTAGCGAATGCGTTTTAATTAGCGACTTCACATCTCTGAGAACCTCAGATGGAGAACATAAGAAAAAAAATTGGCTGCTAAGAACATATTCGAGAAACGGCTCAATTTAGCAGTTCATCAGTTAAGAGCTGGTGCTGCTAGCTCAGCCTATCAGATTTTGATACTTTGTTTTTTAAAAAAAGGAGGCTGGTAATGGAGAATCTGGGGATTTGGGCACAATACACTCACTGACTTGTCCAAATGTGAGAAATTGGCGTAAGTGCCATGTGCTGCAATACTTCCTGCATAGGATACAACTGGGTGAACGAGGAGGCATGATTTCAAAAACTGTACAATGTGGAGCTGGATAGAAACCCAACAGACCACCTACCTAATAGGCTTGATTCAATAAGATTCTGATAAAACATAGATCCAAATAGGGATTATGTTTTAATCAGTAATGTAGGATTCAGTTCCCACCACTCCTTTAAGTTAAGAAATACTGTAAAACAAACAAATATGGAACACCAGGATAGGCACTTTCTAGCATAACTGTTTGTTCCTTATTTGGTCAAAATTTTGAGTAAAGTAGTCAAATTCCACACACCACAATTTTATATTTCTTATTATAACCTTTTAAATATGTATTTTCTAGGAATATTATTCCTCTGGAAACGTACCAGTAGTCAGTAGCCCATCATGCCAGATTAAGATATGTACCATATTTTTCACACTATAAGACGCAACCTAGGTTTAAAGGACAAAAACAGGCAATGGCAAAGAAAGAAGAGGTGGGGTTCAGCACTGTAAAAGGACCCTGCCAACACCACGGCCAGTATTTTCGCCCCATAAGACGCACCGATATTTCCACTTTTGGGGGTGGGAAAAGTGCATCTTGTGGAGCGAAAAATACGGTAGTTTGTCAGTATCCAAATCCATCTGTATTAACCCATTCTTACTAGAGTTGCCTCTCATATTGAGACAATACGCTAATATTGTGGCAACTTAACATATTGTATGTACATAGTATGATATATGAGGTTGTCTTCTTCATTCCATATTTCAGTCTCTCATAAACCAGGTAGTCCTCAACTTACAATCACATATGAGCCCAACATTTCTGTTGCTAATTGAGACATTTGTTAAGTGACTTTTGCCCCCATCTTATGACCTTATTTGCCACTGTTGTTAAGTGAATCACTGCAATCGTTAGCTTACTAACACAGTCGTTAAATGAATCTGGCTTCTCCTATTGACTTTGTGTGCCAGAAGGTCACAAAAGGTGATCACATGACCTCAGGACACTGCAATAAATATGAGTCAGTTGCCAAAGCATATGAATTTTGATCACATGACTATGGGGATGCTGTAATGGTCATAAGTGTGAAAAACAGTCATAAGTCACTTTTTTAGTGCCACTGTAACTTCGAGCAGTCACTAAATGAATGTTGTAAGTCAAGGACTACCTGTAGTCATAAGGGCCCACCCTCAGCCAACAAAACTCACTGGAAAACTTTGGCCCAGTCACTGTCTCTCAGCCCAACGTGCCTCACTGATGTTATGGGGAAATTAAGGCTCCCTCCTCCTATGTATACCATCTTGAGTTCCTGAAGTAAGGTGGGATATAAATCTAACAAATACAGGGGATGGTTAACATGTACCCTGTGCGGCCATCACCTTTTCTTTACAACCAACTCCCACACATATTTCAGTGCAAGCATTCCTGTGCTGGACCTTTCCTTGTTTTTGTGTGGGTTAATGTCACACATCTGTTTTCCACAATACTCCCTCATCTCAAATTTTGACATGAAGGCCTGAAACTAGATTTGTTCAAGATGAAGTGGACCCCAATATTTGCTATTAGAGGTACGAATCTAAATACCCAGGAGGAAAGGCAGTTTTTTTTGATGATAACACGTCATGACCATAAGTATATTGGAAAAACTCTGGTACAATTAGTTTGCTCGAAAGACTGCAAGCATGACAGGATTGTGGCTCTAATAAACAACAATTTATTACTAAATATTCTGTCATGTTTGATAAAGAAGAAATGACAGTTAGCATTTTCCAGTTGATCTGAGCAAGGTTTTGCCAAGAGACAAGTAGACCTACAATCAGATGACAAATCCATTTTGAAATCTACTCATCATCTTAACTTTAAATTGGTAGAACTGGTGTAAATTCTATTGCACTAGTTCAAGATGTTCCTAGCTCCGGTATCTGTTCCTTTTATATTATTTTTTGAAAAGTCAGTTTATAGAAAGGCAGACTACTCTCTGTCCTCCAATATGGAAATAAGCAAACAGTATGACGATACCAGCAAAACAATTCAGCAAAGCGTTATCATAAGCCCAGTATAAGAATCTATGCAACCAAATCAGTTGATTTCACTTTGTCAGTAACGCAATTCTACAATTGGTAGTCATTTAATCTTTTCCTTGGTTTTCTCTTTGGAGGGAATTGTGGCCACAGGCCAGTACATACTGTATGTAGGCAAATCCATAAAATGTAAACGGAAAAAATTCTTCGTGTTGAGTTTGACTTCACGGACATTCCATATGGGTCTCTTAAGCAACCATATGAACCTGGTTTGTCGGGCCTGTTTCTTGGGATGTTTTCCTTTAACTTGCTTTAGCCCTTTCAGGGTGATCTCTTCCTACTTAGCTTTTTAAGGGTAACCAAAATCAGGCAGGGGTGGGATTCGACCGGTGTTACTTCCAGTTTGGTGATTATGTTTTGCGTGCGTATACGCGTTTTACGCGTGTGTAATACACCTAAAGCTGTGCCGCCCGGACTGCTGATAAGCGCTGCGTGCGGGTGCGCAGTGTTTGAAAGAGCACTTTTTTCCTGCTTTTTCAACCTCAGCTGTGCCGCGCAAAGGAGCTGCAGTTGAAAAAATAGGAAATAAAGGTCAGGTAAGAGCCCGGGTGGGTAGGTGGGCCAAACAGCCGCAGACACAGAACCGGTTCTGTGTCTGCTGCTCTTCAGAGCTATCGGTTCTTATAGAGCAGATACATTTGATTGGAGCAGGGAAAAACCTCCCCAAATCAACTGACAGATAGAGAACCTGAACCAGGTGCACTTTTTTCCCTTTCTGATTTCTTTGGTGCAACAGACTATCTCACATTCTGGGTTGACTTCCTTTCAGATGGAATGGTTTAAAGTAAAATTTTGCAATTAAATGGTATATGTGTGTGTGTGTGTGTGTAATTGTAATTGTTATTGTTATTGTAATTGTTATTTATGATTGTCAAATCGGAGTTTTCTAATTTCTTCCTCATCGTAGGGTGGACCCCTGGGAATGTTATCAGGATACTTGGCAAACCACCTGCAGTGTACTGGAACATCACCGGGATCTGATGAAAGTGAGTTTAATGGCTAAAGCTGATGGCAGAGATTGAGAATACTAGGCTAGGGGCTGTGGTGGGTTCGGTGGGTGTGGCTTGGTGGGCCTGCTATGTGCACGTGCATACACGCTTTGCATGCGTGCGTGTGCCAAACGCGCACTTTGCACATGCGCAGAGGCTTTCCTACTCATCTCCTGCAATCCTGCACACTCGCGGTAGCTTCAGCAGCTGATGTGCGGCAATCTGCTGTGCCACACAAAGCAGCTGCGCTTCAATAAAGGTCAGTATGGGAGCCCATGTGGGCAAGTGGGCCCAACTGCAGAGCATCGGAGAGAACAGGTTTGGTCTCTGCTGATCTTCGACGCTACCGGTACACCAGAACCAGGCCAAACCAGTAGAACAGCACCACTGGCTAAGGGGTTAAGTTCATGTTATTCATTGAAAATGTAATGGAAAGTGGCTTCACCTCAAAAATTAGAATTTTTACGTTACAACCAGAAAAGGGATTAAGAATAATCAGATGTTTTGTATCCTGGCAATAAGATATTTTTTACTTCTTAAATTCAGTTTCCATTCTCACTGGATATTCTTTCAGAGGTTAACTTCAATATAAAACATAAGTTGGTACAAGTATGGCATCAACATACAACCACACATATTTCCCCCCCTTCCTAAGTCTTATGTGCCCAAGAGCATCCCAGAATCATATCAAAATACTTTTTGTGAGCTCCAGCTCCAAATTCATTTATGAATGTTACATCAGGGCTGATTGGTGGTGATTTTTCCCATGAATGGCAATGTCTGAATTTCAGCCAGTAACTGTCCTTCCCGTGTCACATAGTGAAGCCACATGGAGAGCAGTATAGCATAGCCCCATTCTGAATGTATATTAAGGGCACGATGTGTGGACAATGTCTATATTATGTAACCTGATTTTCTTCTGCCTCTGCAAAGAGGCTGTGCCGGTGACCCCAGCAAAAGGCCATCAAAATTGTTATCGATTTAGAATCGGATTTAGAATCGGATGTTATCGACTTGGAATCGGATTTAGAAATCCTTAGCGCTCTTTTCTTGCACTTTGTTTCCCATCAACAAAATTGGAGCAAATAAGAACTCTCTTGTGAATGAGATTGGCAAATACTTTAGGTACGGAAGTACAATTCATTTAAAAATTGCTGTCTATTTCTTTCTAAGGAGGGAATGGTCATTTTCCAACATCCTGTCTCCTTATTGTACCCTGAGCTCTTAATTCAGGGTCAATTCCACCAGTTATCCCACTAATATAAACTGTTAATGGAGTGTCTCAGCAAACACTTAATCAAAGTTGATTATGGACCTTTCTGCTCGTTTGGGACGTGAATATGTATAAGGTCTGGACTTGACTTAGCTATTCTTTCCTTTTGGTTTGAAAGTGGATAATAGAACTCTGATTACAACTGTAATTTTAGTCCTGTAAAAAAAAAATGGTCATTGAAAGTACTGCTCTGATCTGACTGGAAAGATGTATATGTTATCTTATCTTGAGTGCACAGAATTTTTTTTATCAGACCATTGATCCATAAAGCCAAATATTCTTTTCACAAATGGGCAACAAGATATCTGTGGAAACGGTGTTGTTCTTTTTGAGTTCCTCAACAACTGCCATGAAAGTTATTTGGCTTTGATTACCATTTTTACTAGTAACCATGAGTAACTTTACCTTCCATGAATCTTTCTAATAGGGTTGCTTCCAAACTGGTTCCTACGGTTCAGATACTTGACCAAATCAGTTTTGAATCATATCTCTGAATTGAAGATTTGCTTTGTCTGCTGCACCTCCTCCTTTAAAGTTGTCCAAGTTGATGTCCATCATGACATCATGTGGTTAACAAGCTCAATTGGCTAATTCAGCACTGTATGACAAAAAAATTCCTAATTCTCACCACGCACTATTTCATTCAATAAACTCAAGTTCTAGTCTTAAAATAATGAGCAAACTATTTCCCTTTCCATTTTCTACACAGTGTGCATAAATCCATACACATTTTACCTTCCAGCTTCTAAGAAACTTCAAATATTGACAATATTGACACATTGACATGTACTTTGCTTGCTTCCCATCCTGCCCTGGTTCTCAAAAAACAAAGCATACAAGCAATAAAAAAATTCCAGGAAAAAAAAAAGGAGAAACCATATACTGTATTTGGCTGTGGGCACTGCTAAAAGTAGACAAGGAAACCATTCTGAGTGCCACCATTGGTGGGGTCTGCAGAGGGATCAAAAAAATCAGGGTGTCAGCCAAATCAAAGATACAGGGTTTTAAAAAATGTTTAAAAATTAAAAAATGTGCATGACAATTAAAAAAAACCCAAGGTTTTGATTATGCAATCACCACTGCCATCTTGTCTTTTTTTGACCCTCCCTGGAGATTCCCCTGCCAAACACCTTCAAAGCTTTGTCTTTGAGTGTGTGCAAATGTTCAGAAAGAATATGAGATGTTGGGGAGAGAAAAAAAAGCCCCCCTCCCCAATTTGTAGTAGGCTTGATGAATATTGCTCCTGAAGCTAACTGATGCTAGTGGGGCTTAATAGCTATCACATGGAAGTGATTTCTAGCAGGGCCAGATTAAAAAAGGAATTAATTCTGTTGTTTAAATGTTGAAAGGCAGAGAATAAATCACTCAACTTTTTTTTAAAAAAAAACTACCTTCCCATGTGCTATGGACTTAGTGAAAGCAGAGCTTCTCATAGTGGCTCTTAATTATTAAAATACAGCAAAAATTAAAGAGAGACACATTTACTGCCACGCTCATTTTAGCTCTCAGATTCTGCTAATGAGAAAGAGAACCCTGGGAATATTGTAGGGAAAGAGAAGCAATATATTAGAAAGTCATACTAACGGGGGAGGAGAGAAATGCCTCCCACCTTCCCCCACCATTTCCTTGATTCAGAAATTGATGTTTCAGAGGAGCTTAAGAAGGAGGAAGCCCAAAATATTTACAACATCTAATTTGTTTGCATATTTCTCAGTATGATTAAAAGACCCTACACTGTTCCGGTGGCTGCTGTGTTTCCTGTCCAGGAAAATTCCACTGAGCACCTTTGTTCCTTTCATTGTTATGAAAAGCAACAATTGGAAAGCTTGACCAATTCTGGCAGATCAAGGGTCATGGCAACATATTGGAAGGGGCATCAAATGGTTAGCTTTGTTTTAGAAACCCCAGTGTTCTCTCTCTTATTTGTCAGAAATCATTTTATAGGGTCATTTTGAATTCCTGGCTTCTGTTTTGACTCATTTTAAAAAGAGAAGGATTTATCAACAATTTTCAAGAGATATTGATGTTCCCAACAAAATAGCCAGGGGTAAGGAACTTGTTGACCACAAGTCACGGCTCACATTTTTGGACACTAATCTGAACTTAACAAATCATTTAACAAGAATATGGTAATATGTTTGAAACGATATTTGATTTCTTTCTATGAACATGGCAGCAGTAGCTGAGGGATGATAACAGAAGAATTTTAGAGTTATGATGGGCAGTACATTTGGGAAGGCTGTTAGAGGAGTTAGTGAAAACAATCAATCAATGGACAGCTTGCCTTCAAAAGTTATGGGAGCTTCATCACCTGAGACTTTCAAGAAGAGATTTGAGACCCAGGGCAAAAATAACAAAGTCACAAAAATAGAATAAATTCCCTTTAATGCCTCCAACTCGGGCCCCAGTGTCCAATTATCCTCGGTTGGATATCAAACTCTTAAAGAAAACTGTCTATGGAGGGAGTAAATGCAGTCTGAACCCAAAGTAAAGTTAATTAGAAATAATAAAACCCTACACAAACCACACTGAAGTAATTAATAAGGCAAGCCAGGATGATAACTTGCAGACTTTACCAGATAACGCAGCAACCACAATTGGGAGGAAGCCAAAACCCAAATAAGCTTCGACAAGAATAATGCATGCTTTGCTTCCAGCAACTTTGTCATGCGCAGTTTGTCCTTTTAAACAGTCCTCCCAGCTGCAGTCCCCATGAAGGGGATCAGGGCCCCTTTTCCCCCCATAGACCATGCCACTCATGTTTCTCCCTTATCTGCTCCTCCCTGTGTGCCCTAGAGGGGATGGACCTGGGTCTTCCTTTGAATGCCCGCCCAGCCTGTGCCCTTCCCCAGTTTCCTCCACAACCATCAGAGCTACACTCCCACTCCCTGCCATCTGTTCCACCTCTCCCTCAGAGTCAGATTCCAACAGGGACATGACAACATTGGACTGCCATTTGGACATTGGACAGGGGGTTGGACTAGATGACCTACAAGGTCCCTCCCAACTCTGTTAATTTGTAATCAGGAAGATTTGATAGCTAACTCCCACATTATTATTGTAATGTATTATAGATGTTGACATATGTATTTGTATATATTCAAAGAAATACTAAATAATTCTTTTGTAGATCAAACTTTTCATTTCCACTGAGGGTGCACATTCAATTTTCAACAATGCTTGATAATAATGTTCCACCTCTTTATTTCTGCCTTTTACAAAAGAATACAGCACCCCCTGGTGGCAGACAAAAAGATTGTTCCTGTTATTGCATACTCTAATACAGGGGATCCCAACCTGGGGTGCGAGACGATATTCCAGGGGGTGCGAGAAAAGTCCAGGTAAATAATAGGATATTGGATATATGTTGGCATTTTTATTCCAGGGGGTGCGAGGTTCGAGTGAAATTTCTTTAGGGGTGCAGGGCGAAAAAAAAGGTTGGGAACCACTGCTCTAATACATTGCATTTACTATATTATTTTTAAAGAACAAGTTAAATGCAATCTTTGCTTTTTTCATATTGCAATTTCTTGGGCATTTGTTCATTTTAAAGGTATCTCTGCCACCTTTTGCTCAAAATTATAAGAGGTAGTCATAACGTTTTTAAGGTATGTTTAAAAAGTTGTAATTATTACATTATTACAGAATAATAATGCATCTATTGCAATAAGAAGTATACTGTGAAGAAGTATACTGTTAAAGAGAATAAAAATGCCTTGATTTGAGGGAAATCAACCAGGCTTTGTTTCAGATACATTTTTTTGCAATTGCACAATGAAAGGAATTTGAAAAACTCAGTCTTTGAAAACATCAATGCACATGATGGTTTGTTTAGGCTACCGAGGGTTTAAGACTTTAAACAGAAATGCATCTTTGGCTCATCAATCAGTTTTAAATTCACCAAGCAAGATGAGCACCTTAGGCATTAGGCATTTGTGCTATATAATCCACAAGGATGTTCTGTTCTCAAAGCCTTAAGAAGCCAGTGAGTCAGACGCTCCTATTTCTTCTTCTAACCAGATTGTTACTAGGACATTACAACCAGCACTATGATTGCATAATCTGGAGCTTCTCAAAGAACAATTTAGGCAAATGGAAGGAGTTTTACTTGTTAATGTATCTCAATTCCTATAGCAGAGAGGTATTGAGCAAAGTATAAAGCAAACTATAGGCAAAATTAACAAGGAATAAAGGAAATCAGAAAATAGCCTGATTATTTAAAAAAAGGTTATTGTATACCTAAATCCAGACATAATCCCTTTCAAACAACTATGGAACTCAGCTGTAATTTGGAGGTGGTATTCAGCAGGTTCTAACCAGTTCTGGAGAATCAGTAGCAGAAAGTTTGAGTAATCTAGAGAACTGCCCCCATCTATTCTCTGCCTCCCGAGTCCCAGCTGATCGGTTGGGTCTTCTTTTGTTGCTCTGCACAGGAGAATGGAGTAGGAAGGCAGGTTAGTGGGGTGGGGAGGGAATGGGGATTTTACAGTATCCTTCCCCTACCACGCCCACCAAGCCACCCCCATAGAACCGGTAGTTAAAAAAAATCGAATCCCACCACTGCCTCTAACCTACTTCCTGTCTAGTGTCCTGTGATTCCTTGCAAAACAAAAAGGCTTAGTTAAGTCAATACTCCTGTCCCAAACCAGGTTCAATGCTTCCTGTCAATATTTAGAGCATGTTGGTTTTGCTTGCAATCTTGTTCTTCTTCCCTAGGTTTTGGCTGAACTAAGCATCTTTCTTAGCCTGTACTCATGAACACTGAGATCGCTACCACTCTCGCAGCTTGGAATGAAAAACTTATACTTTCAGTACTGATGCATATGGGTTAAAATAAGCACCAGAGGCCTAAAGCTCCCAGGTCTCTCTTAACAGCATCAGGGATATCTTGTCAAACCAGTCTAAAGGATTACTATTAGGGGGTGCTTTTTTGTTTCCTTCCCAGGTAGAAGTCTGTGAACTCTAGAACCTTTCCATAAATACCAGGCCACCTTCAGCAAAGGGTTTCCCAGCTAGAGATGTTGACAAACCTATTGCCTGGTGATACTATCGATATAGCCATTGAGATTAATAGCCAATTTTCACCTGATCTTTCTTGATAATTGAGAAGTGTACATGGAAAACTGCAGTCATGATTAGGACTATGACAGTACTTTTCCTCAATAACTTGGCTATGGTCTGATCTGAACACAGGAATACTATCTTCACACTGTTCTGCTGACAGACAGAGGGTGTAGGAACAAAATGGAGAAAGATGTGACCCAGGGTTTGGGCAAAGTTGCCAATAGGGAAATAAAATTGGGTAAGGGCAGCTTTGTAAAAACAAAACAAAAGCCTATTTTTCCCTTTTTCAGTAGATATCTATGAACTAAGCATATGAAAATGCAAACTAACTTTGACTAGCCAGTTATCTGAAATGATATAGGGTCTCCAATTTGAGCTGGGTGTTGGATTAAAAGACCTCCGAAGACCAGTCCAACTCTTGTTATTCTGCTCTGTTATTTCTTCCAGCGAGTTACTGGTTGTATCCTGTCCAATGTGAACACACCTTCTCTGACCCCAGTGATTGGTCAGCCCCAGAACGAGACCCCACAACCTATTTACCAGAACAGCAACCTTTCCAACAAGCCAACTGCAGGTAAGAGTGAGCAGAAAACCCAAAATGTAGAAGCTGTTGAAAATACAACAGCAACCCAGGTGAGAGAAGAGAACTTGCGATAGTGTTTCCTGCTTCAGATGCCAAAATAATTGGCCAGATTAGATTTTTGGCGGGGAAGATCTGGAGGGGAAAGCCATGTCCTGTTCCACCCAAAATAAGCAAAATGTTTCAGTCAGACTTTCTCATTCATCTTTATAATCTATACTCGGGATAGCTGCCACTCTCTAATTATAAACCTTCCACTAAATTGCATATTGAGACGTTTCAGCCATTCCTCATCCTTTCATCTGCTTCTTTCTCACCTTCTGACTGGCACACCTGGTTTGCTCTTGGCTTCAACAGGTGGCAGAGAGTGCCTAAGAAGGTAGGAGAAAAAATGACTGGAACAGCTGCAGTGGTTCACACTTGAGTGGGTTTAATGGCACAGGGAGTATTTTTTTTTATCTTGCAAACTACTAACCTGAATTATCCAAAGAGAACTGGATATTAAAATGTTTGGTTTCACACATAAACAACTTCTGGGGACAGAGGAAAAAAAAGGAGGGGGGGGGAATAGATCCCTTTCACTTTTTGATCATCCAGTAGGTGATATTGTCTTTAAATGTAACACAAGTGCCCTGCTAAATCTGATAGAGAGGCCATTTAGTGATGAAAATTTTTTGGACTCAGTGTGTCAAACTTTGGAAAATGTCAAACTTGATGTTGTTGGTGCCTGCCCACGAACAAAAGAGAAACAATCCTTTACATATTCCATTATTTTTTTAAAAAAATGCAATCCAGTCATGTGGTCCTCAATATTATACAAAGAAACTTCAAACAGCTACAAAAGTAAGTTACAAAAGTAAAATACAGTTAAAACTCATTTTCAGAAAGTCTAGAGATCGTGTGAGAGCACAGCCTTTTAATGTGATTTTGGGAGGCTTTGGAAGCCACACGAAAGCACACATCCCCTCTGTGGCCTCTGAAAATTGTGCAATAACAGGACGTGCTTTCTAGGATAGTTGCTGGCTCTTGTTACCCAAAACATTGTGGTGTGTCAGCTTTGATACATATCATAGGTTCACCATCACTGGTCAACCATCTCTGCCTTGACCAGCCTGAGGTCTGGCATTCTGAGATACATTACAGTATCTAATTCTACTTTGTAAATATATATTTTTATTTCTGTTTTACTTTACTTTTAATTGTGCATGCTCATGATGATATACTAATATTATTTAAAAATAACAAAATAAATTAAACTCAGTATTTTAATCATAGCTGTAACTGCTCATTAGCTAGAAATGGCTGTTGAAGGTCATGGATTTTGGTTTATACTTTCTTCACCACATATTATTTTCATTGTTGATTTTAATTTTATTTTTCTTTTAAGTATCTCTCTCACTGAGTTTCATTTTAAATGTATGTTTTATTATATTGTCAAAATAACTCCGTAGTTGATGCTCTCAGTTAAATAAATATTTCAATTTTGGCTGAATTTAGTATAACTTTTAAGTCATGGGTCAAATTGGATTCTTGTTATGTACTTAAACTGCAGAGGGGGAATTGTATTTTAGTGATTTCCATCTGAATAAGAGGATACCTGTTTTTGTGTGCTGTGTAGTTCTCAGAAATAAATTCAGGTTCTGTGCTGTGTTTGTGTTGAGGACAGCAGTAACATTTTGTCAAAGCAAGAATAAAAAAAAATAGAGTGATCAAATCACAACCCACATATGTACATTTTAAATTGTACAGGAAAGCCACTGAATGGAGGAACAATAATGTTTCATTTGTAAACTATAGTACTTCCACACTGTATTAAATGCTGATTTTCCTGTTTCATCCTCTGCTTTCTTTTTTTCCTTAGCAAAACTTTTGGGGAAGGTGGGAGAAAGCCTTAGCAGGATTTGCTGTGTTCGTCCCCCAATGGAGCGTTTCACCTTTGTAGGTATGTTGTTGAAAAGGGATTGTCTGCAGCCAGATAAAACTTGTGACCTGTGACTGAAATTAGATTTTTTTTCTAGATGTAGATGACCAGGCTGAGCCAGAGGGAGGGATCAAACACGTTATTAGTCATGAGTCCCTGTGTGCCCACAAGAGGTCTAAGTCCGGCCTACCATGAATGACTTCTTAATTCCCACTCATTTCCCTTACTGTTAGTAGCTCAGATTTTTGTAGAGAGCTTAAGCTTTCAATAGATCTTTCTACTCATCTGAACTGCTTGACTCTCTCGATTTCCCTTGTACTTGACATTAGCTTTTCTTCTGGAGATTGTTTGTTACATAACTAAATAGAACAACTGAAAGATTTCTACCAACAGTAGCTGATGATGGAAGTACACTGTGCCTCTGGCAATACCAGTCTCCCTCAATTTATCCCCAAGTATTTCCAGGACTGTGCTGAACACTATATGTGAATTACTTGGATGTGTTTCAGAAAAGTTGGATCAATACAAACCAGGACTGAAAATGATTTTTTTAACTATCTAATATGATACTTGCTTTTCAATTTGTCAGGCATCTTTTAGACTCAAAAATCTTGTTATGCCGATACTGGATTTGATATATTTGATATATTCTGGAGTTCAGAAGACTCTCTTAGGGATATACTAGATGTGGAGCATGACTAAGTAATAGAAATAATGCATTCAGCATTTGGGCTTACCAGCCTCTTCCACATTTGATCCACTTCATTTCAGCCAGTTATTATCACTACTTAGAACCCTCATTTTTCTGTAATTACTTTTAATTACGGTCTTTATAAAAGGTGCTCTAAGTACACTTGTAAAAGAGCACAATAATTGATTGTGTTGTAAGAGTTGCTTAGTAAATATAGTGTTTTTAACTAATAGATTACCTAATTGTAGGTCTTCCTGTGAAATACAATTTCAACATTTTATTTTCTTACTTTCTAGATGAAAATGCTAATTTGGGGACTGTGATGAGATATGAAGAGATTGGTAAGTGAGCATCATCCATAGGCCCTTGTAAAAGTGGGCATATTTGCATATAAAAGGGGTAGAAGAGTTGTGGTTACTTTATTGCACGATTGATGTTGATATTAGTTGGAAAAACAATACATATGTACAATACATACATATGCGGTTGCCCTAATTAAATCATGAGCCTCGAGCCAAGGCGTCAAAAACTTCAAAGAATTTATTAGGAGCGAACATGTCGGCATGATCTGTATAAAGCCATGAAGTGATTCTGAGACATGTAATTCACTTCACCCTTGACCCTGGTTTCCCCTCACCTCACTCGGTGTATCATAATTCATATTCTCCAACAAAACACATTCTTAGCTAAGAGCCATCAATCACGTTCTCCAAGTAGAGATTTGCCAGGCAGAAATTCTGGTAGCTTAGTTATAATCTTTGCAAGATAAGAATGGAACGCACTTTCGGTTCCAAACTGCTGCACTGCTCTTTCAATTTTCTCCCTCCCCCTCTTCTCTTCATGGCAACTCTAAAATAAGCATAGAAATGTTGTATCAGTTGACAACATATATACAAAGATCAGGGAGTTTATGGGGGCTGTATTGTACAATGGGGAAGACTGGAATGATATTATCTACATCATCTTACTTGGAACGGATTTCAATCAGTGCTTTAGAGCATGAAGAGACTATAAATTTAGCAGTTGCTTGCAACTCTTCCAAGACTGTGAAATTTTAGGAAAAGATTTAGCTGTTTTGAAGAGTTGTAAATGTGTCATTTACAGGATTGATTTATGTCTCCTTCCAAACCACCTTTTTTTGGATTGAATCCAAATGATTTGTCGTGCTGTATACTATGCAGCTTCCCAGATAATAAAATGCATATGACATCAAAGACCCAGCAATGCCTTTCAGACTGACAAGCAGCTAATAATGAGTTGAGGGTGTGAAAAATCATTCCAAATCGCTTCCTGTGCATTGACACTTATTTTCACTTATAATTGTTGTCTGTAAATTAATCTTACAATTAAAAACCCACATTCATTATCACTGTAATCATCCTTAATAGATGGAAGTATGCATTCCCCTAATGTACACTTACCAAAAATAACTACCCCATAGCTTTTCCAATTATGTCATTTTGGAATACATTGTGTGTGTGTGTGTGTGTGTGTGTGTGTGTGTGTGTGTGTGGCAATCCATAAAATGGAGCATGACAGAAGCTAGCAATCCATAGCACATTCCACATTTTAAGGATTTTATATCCTTGATGTTGACTATAATTTTATGGGAACCTACCTGCAAATTCTAGTGAGCCTTGCCATTATGGAATGGAGTGACAGGTAGTGGAATATGGCATAATGGAAATAATTCATTGAATACTTTCCTGCATTTCTTAAACCAAGTCACCATCAGACATAAGACAGAAGGATATTTTCTCTCTAGTCAACTGCATCAAAAGTCTTATGAGTATGAAGAATGGTTGCAGGAAGTGTCTAGTTTAATGAAAAGAAGGAGTAGGGTTGACATCAGTGGTGGAATTCAATTTTTTTTACTACTGGTTCTGTGGGCGTGGCTTGGTGGGCTTGGCAGGGGAAGGATACTGTAAAATCTCCAGTCAGGTGGTATTTGCCGGTTCTCTGAACTACTCAAAATTTCCACTACCGGTTCTCCAGAACTGGTCAGAATCTGCTGAATACCACCTCTGGGTGACATGATAGCATTGTTCCAATATCTCAGAGGCTGCCACAAAGAAGAGGGAGTCAAGCTATTCTCTAAAGCACCTGAAGGCAGGACAAGAAGCAATGGATAGAAACTAATTAAGGAGAGAAGCAACTTAGAACTAAGGAGAAATTTCCTGACAGTTACAACAATTAATCAGTGGAACAACCTGACTCCAGAAGTTGTGGGTGCTCCAACACTGGAGGTTTTTAAGAAGAGAGTGGACAATGAAGGCTTCCAGTTTGCAGGGCAGGCAGGAATCCACGATTGTGCAAGGTTTCTGCCTGGACTCACCGCTGGAATGCCCCGAGCCAGTTGACTTCAGGGCTAAGCCACCCCGTAGAGGTGGTGAACACAGGGGAGATCCGGCAGGGTTTGAGGGGAGCCACACCTCTCCTCCTCAGCTGGGTAAACTCCCTTTTCCGAAGGCGGTAAGAGTGGCGGTCAGAAATGGCCGCCTCAAAGAAGCACTCATCTGGAAAAGAAAGTGCAGGAGGAAGTTAAGAAGTGAAAATTTTGGCTGACCGGGATAAGAAGCAACAACTAAGATATCCTGGAATTTAAATTTTAAAAAAAGATACATCACTCCCAAAGAAGAATCGGAAGCAGCGAATGAAAGTGAAAAGGGAAAGGGTTTTTTTCACTCTCCTTCCTTACGTTGACAGCAGATGAATGAGAAATCGGAAAAAAATGCTTTGGCATCAGCAGGTAATTAAACTGGAAAATTAAATGCCAAGAGGACAATAAAGATTTCTGAGCACTTAAAAAACTTTTTTTGCTGTAAGTGGGAAGGGAGAGGAAAAGAATAAGAGCAAGATTTGGCTGGAGGAGGCTGCTTGGAATTTAAAAGAATCTAAAGTTAAATCGTAATAAGACTTCTAAAAGATACATTTTAACTGGAACTTTGTAACTAAATTGTAACCCCAGGAAGAGAAAGTGAAAAAAGAAGAAATTGTTAAATGAAACAGCTTGTGTGTATTTGGATTGTTTGGTAACTTTGGGACTTTTGGAAATTATATTTGAATAATTAAAAACACTTGGGTGGTTGTCCAAAATTTTTTTTTACAATGGCATCACTTGTGGATGAACTGAAAATGGAATTTAAAAAATATAAAGAAGAGGAACAAGAACGGAAGGGCTCTTTTGGCTCCGTTTTTCATTTCTTAGAAATGGCGATCTGTACCTATGAAAAATTACAAGAAAAGACTGAGTAACAAGAAGATTGGGACAAAGAAGAAGCCATCTTTAATGAGCAAGTAACTTTATCTGGGGAAGAAAGGGGAAAGTGGGGAAAGAGAATGGAGAATTTAAGACCTAAAAAAAACAACCAAAAAAGGGAAAAATAAGGTGAAAAGTGGATATAATGTCAGAAAGCAACAGAAAAGGGGAACACAGAAGAGGGAAATAGAGGTGGAGAGACAAGGGGGTAAAAAGGGCAGAGTGAAGAAGCAAGGGAGGAAGGAAGGGAAGAGAAGCTATGAAGGTTTGGAGCAAGATGTAAAGAAACAGGACTTATTCAGAGGTAATGGGTAAAAATATAACTGAAAAAGAGATTCTGCAAAGGTACATAAGATTGTATTGTTATACTTGTATTAGAAATAATGTTAGAAAATTGGAACAACATATGATTATAAAATGGGATAAAATACTCAGTGTAATTCAGTGAAACTTTTTTTGAACCAAATAAATGAAATGAAATAAATGAGATAATTGAATTAGGAAGGAATGGGAACATTTTAATTATACAATGTTTTAAAATATAAGTGAAATGGGGGGAAGTAACTACACAAAATTTATAAGTGTTCCCATAGAAACATGATACCTATTTGAAAAGTAATGTGTAAAATGTTTAAGATTTAAATGAATATTAATTTTAACGATAGAGTTGAATTGGTATGGATTGTTGTTTTAATTATATTATATATTTATAATTTTTTCTTTTCTTAAAATATAGTGTGTAGCTTTAGAATGTACTAAGCAGAATCCGAATGAAAGTTATGTTTTATATTAAGTGTTATAAACTTAGGGGAAAGATATAAAGGCGCCATACTCCAATCAGTGATTACAGGAGAAATTTTGTTTTAATGAGAAAAGATAATAGACAGCTGAAACAGGACAGACAAAGGATACAAATATAATGATTGAAATTGAGATGAAATAAATAAAATAGAATTAAGAGAGTTAAAAGAGGGGATAAGCTAGATAGAAAATCTAGAGTGGTAATAAGATATGGAACGGTATATAAAAGTGAGCATGAACTTGAATCTATATCTGTACGAAGAGATGTAACCCGGGATCAAGCCGCTTTCAAAAAAGATGCTTTATGTTTTCGTGTTTTGTTTGTTTATGTTTGTTTTTTAAAAATCAATAAAAATTTGGGGGGAAAAAAGAAGAGAGCGGACAATCATTTGTCTGAAATGGAATAGGTTTCCTGCTTGAGCAGAGGTCTGGATTAGTGGACATCCAAGGTCCCTTCCAATTCTGTTATTCTGTTTCTGCTTTTGTGGTCACACAGGCATAGAAAAGTCACTGTTGCACTCATTATATTGGTGCACAAAATTGCCCAAAAATGAAGGTAACACTGACGTTGCTTAAGGAATATTAGTGGTCAGTGAAGTAGATTAAACCAATTGACAGACAGATGGCAACAATTCCAGAGTGTTTTCACAACACAGGAACCACAACTCTGTTTTAAAGCCGTGTCGTTTCTGCTTTCCTTCCTTTTCCAAGCCTTTGCATCAAGGCAAAGAGATTAGTGGGGAGTGGTTTTACAGGGGCACGTCTCAGTAGCTGTATCTCTTTTCTTCAGAGCTCCGAATCTTGCTGCTGTGTGGAAGCGATCTGCTGGAGTCCTTCTGTATCCCAGGCCTTTGGAATGAAGCTGATGTGAGTGGACAACAGAAGACGGTCAAAGCTGTGATCTTCCTTCCTTCCCTCCCTCCCTTCCTCTCTAGTTACATGCAGTGGCTACTGATTTAGCAAAATATACTTCCTGGGGAGTTTTGTTTGCTTTGTGATGGTGTGGGAAATCATAGATTGACAGCCTGCTTCAGCCTGTTCGTGGCCCCTTCTTTTCCAGTTCTGGTAATAGTAAAAGGACAATAGTAAAACTGCAATGATGCAGTTGAAGAGGTTTTTTTTTTAATGTAAATACATAGAATTTCATATTTCAGTAATAGGAGTTGAGTAGTTGATTACTCTTACAACCATATCAAGAAAATAAAAGTACTTGCCTCAGCCCTTGCCAAATTTCTTTTAAAATGATTTACTCACAACCTTGTAACATAGTAAGGATTTGATTAAATGTTCTTAAAGGTAACGCAGCCCATATGTGCTAGTCATTTCTGGCTCTAGGGGGCCATGCTCATCTCCATTACAAAGCCGAAGAGCCAGCGCTGTCCAAAGACATCTCCGTGGTCATGTGGCCGGCATGACTAAATGCCAAAGGTGCACGGAACGCTGTTAACTTCTCACCAAAGTGGTCCCTATTTTTCTACTTGCATTTTTACATGTTTTCGAACTGCTAGGTTGGCAGCAGCTAAATGTTCTTAAATGCCTTTAAACTGGGTTCTCTCAAGATCTGAGGACTGCAATTCCCAGATTCATCCATTAGGGTAATTACTGTTGAGAATTCCAGGAGTTGTAATGCATAGGTTGACAAGCCTCTCAGAGATAAACCCATAGTACATGTAGCCCTTGACTTACAACCATTCATTTAGTGACAATTCAAAGTTGCAGTGGCACTGAAAAAAGTGACTTATGACCATTTTTCATACTTATGACCCTTTCAGCATCCTCGTGATTAAAATTTGGACTTGTGGCATCAGAGCCCTGGGGTTGTGTCCCCTTTGGGGACTTTTGAAGCAAAGTCGGTGGGGAAGCCAGATTTTCTTAACACCCCTGTTATTAACTTTAACAACTGCAATGGTTTACTTAACAACAGTGGCAAGAAAGGTTGTAAAAATGGGGCAAAACTCACTTAGCAACAGAAATGTTGGGCTCCATTGTGATAAGAAATTATGTACATGGAAGTTTAGCTGTTGTGTCTTTGGAGACAAATTACAGAATCATTATACTGTATCTCTGACAGTCATTATGAATCAAATCTTTCCTTGCCCTCTCCACCCTTCTGGTTCCCAAAGCAGTGGATAGGCGGTAGGACTGGATTTGGGCTACTACCTCTTTATACATGTATGTGTATGTGTATATGTGTGTGTGTGTGTGTGTGTGTGTGTGTGTGTGTGTGTGTGCATAAATTTTTATTCTAGAAAAAAACATTAATTTGACATACATTTAAAACATATATATGGTATTCAGCTTTGTTCGGGTATTTTCCCACGTCATTATAGTTGTACTTTTAAAGTTGTAGCAACGTTTCGGCAGAATCTCATCTGCCATCATCAGGCCTCTGTATAGTGTTCGTTTGTGAGTCAGACTTTCACAGCCGTTTCAGTTTTAAATTTGGGGCTAGCCTACTGCTGTGCCAGAATGGTTTTTTCTTCATCCTGATTGGTTGGGAGTCTTGGTCTGTGTTTATTGGTCTTGGAGTTTGCTGTGTTCTGCTTGATTGGTGTTTCTAATATCTTCTATCTGTTTTGTGGCTTTTTTTGTCTTGATTGGCTGGCAACGTTGTGTTTCCTGTATTGGAGGCTTTTAGTGCAGCTTGGCTCCAAGTAAATGGATGGCTATCATTTATTAGGAAGCTAGGTTTCATCTGGCTGCCTGGTTGGGGTGTGCTTGAGCTGGAGGTATCAGGGGGGATCTGTTTGTGCCCAGGTGTTTGCCTGGCTTGTGGTGTGGATATTTTTTTGTTTGTGAGTGCAGGCTTCCAAATAATTGACAGTCTGGTGGAATCATCT
Organism: Pseudonaja textilis; assembly: GCF_049901715.1. NCBI lineage: Eukaryota > Metazoa > Chordata > Lepidosauria > Squamata > Elapidae > Pseudonaja > Pseudonaja textilis. The sequence goes on from NC_141992.1 coordinate 96,059,042, forward strand.
ATTCATGCTTTCAGGTCTTTTTTCAATCTCTATGGCTTCTCTGATAATTCTGTGGCTGGGGTTTTCTATAGTGGCTAGGGTTTTGGTACCATTGAAGTCGATGCTATGACCTGTGGCTTTCATGTGTTGGACTAGTGAGGAAGTGTGTTCCAGCTTTTTTCCTGCATTTTTGTGTTCATCCAGGCGGGTACTTATTCTTCTATTGGTCTGTCCAATGTATACCAAATGTTCCATATTTCATAATAGTGACTATCTTGTTTATTTTTTAACGATTTGGTTAGGCTATCCATCTCAGCACATTCATGTATTTTTTTAATTACCCTATCCTCTGAAGGAATGGAAGTCAGTTTCCAGTTTTGTGCGTAGGTTATTCTGGCTGCAGTTATAATGTGCAAAATTAAATATTGATATTTTTTCTACTACCTCTTATACAGTTTGCTTGCATCTATCAACGCTTGTAACTTCATAGAAGCAAATCTCCAACAAACTATTTCTCTTATCAACTATTAGAAAATCATTGTTTCCCACTTATCTTCAACATAAATACAAATATATTTATACCAACACAGTCCTAGACTGCATTAACAGAGGGATAGAATCAGGGAGAGATCTAACCTAGAACTAAGGAGAAATGTCCTGACAGTTAGAACAATTAATCAGTGGAAGGACTTATCTCCAGAATTTGTGGCTGCTCCAACACTGTAGATTTTTAAGAAATTGGACAATCACTTGTCTGAAATGGTTTCCTGCCCGAACAAGGGGTTGGACTAGAAGACCTCCAAGATTCCTTCCAACTCTTTTCTTCTTTTATTGATTTTCCCGCAAGTATCTACAGTTCACGAGATTCAGCCAAAACTGTGTGCTATGTTTTTGAAAACTGTGGAAGCTTTCGAGAGACAGAGGAGGAAAAAAAAAAAACAGATTAGCAAGAAGATGGATCGCAATATAACCAAGTGCATAGAATACGTCTTCCCTGGAAGACAATAACCCCAAAGTTGCTTCAGATTTAGGAGAAAGTTTCTGTAGATATATGCTTTCATAAAAGATATCCATTCTAATTTAAACAGATGGAGGTGATAGTGGGCGACTTTGGCATTGTTGTTGTGCCACGAGATGGTGCTGATACCGAGAGAATCATGAAGCACTCCTCTATACTTCGCAAGTATAAAGTAAGTTTTGTTGTTTTTGTTGCTCTAAAACTGCAGTAATAAATGGACTTTAGACTGGCACTCAAGCCTGCTTTCCTGAATCTCTCTGGTTGCATATGTGTCAGCACCCACAGGTAAACCAGACAGGAAGCATGACTAGATGAGCTAATTCTACTTTATTGTAGAGCTACATTAAGATGATCTTGCAAGTCTGAAGGTACAAACTTCCTGCCACCGCCTTAACCGCCTGAACAATTATTGCAGGTCCTTTCTTCCTAAATTTCTTCCTCTGAGCATTAATCCACTGGGGGCTCTTGTCCAGAGATGGTATTCAGCAGGTTCTGACCAGTTCTGGAGAACTGGTAGTGGAAATTTTGAGTAGTTTGGAGAACCAGCAAATACCACTTCTGACTAGCCCCACCCCCATCTATCCTCTGCCTCCCAAGTCCTAGCTGATTGGCTGGCTCTTCTTTTGTTGCCCTGCACAGGAGAACGGAGCTGGAAAGCAGGTTAGTGGGGTGGGGGTGGGGAATGGGGATTTTGCCATAATCTTCCCCTGCCAACACCCACCAAGCCACGCCCACCAAGCCATGCCCACAGAACCGGTAGTAAATGTTTTTGAATCCCACCACTGTATCCTGTCTCTCTCGTCTGATTGTTTCCTAGCCACATCTCTTCTCTTAGTACCCCAGGATCATCCACACATACCATTACAATATAGTTACCCATTTCAGGTTTGTCTACATAGGGGGCAGGAACCCTACTGGAATACTGTCTTCTAGGTTTCTTGAGGAAGTTGTAGGCAGGACAGTAGAAGATCTTTGCCTGGAAATAGTGTCAGGTCCAGGGAAAACAGGAGATGCAAGCAATTCAAATGAGTGAAAAGATTTATTGCAAGCTTAAGCTCTCTACAAGAATCTGGCCAACTGACTATTAAGGAAAATGCAAGGAAAATAAGAGAGCCATTCAAAGTGGAGTGGACTTAAATCTCTTATGGGCATGGAGGGATTCCTGACTTATGACATGCTTGACTCCTCCCTTGGGCTCAGCCAGGTCATCTCCTACCAAGAGTCAAGAGTAGCCTCCTTGTCCAGTAATGGTATGTTGAAATGATCTTGGGAGACAGAACGGACAGACTGGGCAACCATCACATAAAAGAGATTTCCATCTACAGTAGAAGGAAGGTGCATGAGAAACATTTCAGTAGGGACCCTCGCTAAATTTTCTGAAGAGTAAAAGGAGAGGAAGGAAGAAAGACTTTCAGTCTTGCAAGATTCCAAAACCTCACAACAAAATTAGCACTCATAATTGTGCTTCTTTTCTGGACTACCTTGCAGGGCTAACATGTCCTAAGCAGGCTCAGGATAAAGCCATTAAGTGTTTTAGTCTCTCTAACTTGGATTTTCACCTACAACAATTTGTTATTAATCTCTTCTTTAAAATGCAAGGATTCTGATAAAAAAAAGTGAGCAAGTGACATTATTTTAAGCCTTTGCTTCAGAAAAATTGAAGGCTTTGGCTATATCTGAAAGTAGGAATAACCTAGAATCAAACTGAGACTTGGATTCCCCTAACTATTGGTTTGTGTATCCAAATCTCAATCTGAGCTATTTAGAGAGGGAAAAAAAATGAATACAATTAGTTTTCCTTTGCAATAGCCTTTCCTTTTTCTTTTCTATTCTGCCAGATACAACACTTTCGGAGATTTACAATTCATTGATTAAAAAAAAAATCTCATTGAAATGATAAAGAGTACAATAAATACCAGGGTAGCTTAAAACAATTTACAGTGAAAAATAATCTGTCAGTAAAAATGTTCAATTCTTCCACTCAAAATACTGATTCAATACAACTTCACTTTCCTCTAATTTTTTTAAAGGAAGGGCTCGGAAACAATGGGATGGGTGTGTGGGGGTGGCATTCTAAGCTAAGGATGCCATAACTGAAAAGGCCCTTCTATTGAGTTTACAAATCTTAAATGCCAATATCCTGCTTCAGTGAGCATGTGGAAAGATCCACGCTTAGATCCCCTGGCAATGTTTTCTCCACAGAACAATATCCTGGTTGTGAAGGATGATGTGAATCACCCCATGGCTATTGTCAGTTCCACTAAAAGCAGGTGAGTGAGGGGAAATGGGCTATGAGTGGGGAAGTTAACTTTACTGGGGACGGAACAAAGTAGCAGCAAGTTAATTATTAAGAAACTGGCTTGGCTGGAGGGGAAGCCATCTCTTCAAGGGCAGAGAGTATTCGATAATATAGGTAGTTTTTTTTTACTTACAGCCATTTGTTTAGTGACAGTAAAAAAAAAGTCACAACAGCACTGAAAAAAATGACTTAAAACTAGTCCTCGCGCTTAACAACCGTCACTGCATCCCTACTGTCATGTGATCAAAATGTGGACGCTTGGCAGCTGGCACATATTTGTGAAAATTGTGATCACCGTTTGCAACCTTCCCAGCTGACTTCTGACAAGCAGAGTCAGTGGGGCAAGCCAGATTTGCTTAACACCTGTCTGATTCCTTTAATAACTGCAGTGGTTCGCTTATCCACTGTGGCAAAGAAGTTCATAAAATCGGACCCGACTCACTTAACAACTTCCTTGCTTAGCCATGGAAAGTCTAATCCCAATTGTGGTCCTCTATTACGTCAGATCCTAAAGTGGCCACCTGTATCCTGTGTGTACAGAATAAAATACAGGCACATGAGCAGGCAGAAAAATTTGGAGGTAACCCATAAATCCTGCCTGTTTATTGTTTCCCCCTGTCCTTCACCTTTTTTGGCCTGTTGGGGAGATCCTAAATGTAGTAGGAAGTTTGTTATACAAAATAAGGCTAGAGTTCTGATGGTTGTTTTAAGGGCATTGCAGAGTTGAAAAAAAATAAATCCATTGTGGAACCTGCAGCTGAGTTCATCCAGAATTTTATAACTTTGTCAAATAGACTGGCAAAAGACAGAACTTCCAATGAGTTTTAACTTTCTTATATTTCATTAAGACGTCTGCCTACATTTATTGCATAAAGAGCAGGCAATATAAATTCTCCCTGGGCTTACTGTCTTCGGTTGGCATGAGGTGTGGGTTGGAGAAAAATTACATGCTAGATTCCATTTGCTACATTAATTGCTCTTTGCATAGATTATTTCTTAAGTATATTAAGCAAAAAAGACTCCCCCCTCCCCCTATGAGATATGCCACAAGGGTTAGGCAATTCTATTTGGGATATCATCTACTGTGATAAGGTAAAGATAAAGGTTCCCCTCACACATATGTGCTAGTTGTTTCTGGCTCTAGGGGGTGGTGTTCATCTCTGTTACAAAGCCAAAGAGCCAGCGCTATGTCATGTGGCCGGCATAACCGGTGCATGGAAGGTGCATGGAATGCTGTTACCTTCCCATCAAAGTGGTCCCTATTTTTCTACTTGCATTTTTACATGCTTTCAAACTGCTAGGTTGGCAGAAGCTGGGGCAAGTAACGAGAGCTCACTCCGTTATGCGGTGCTAGGGATTTGAACCGTCGACTTTTTTGATCGATAAGCTGAGCCACCGCATCCCTATCTACTGGGATAAGGATGGGTAACTTTTAGCTCTAGATGTACATGCAGTCTGATTCCCCTTTTTGGCAGGCCTTGAAGAATCTTCTGGCCGTAATTACTGGAAGCTGTGACCCGATTTCCATACACTGTGTGGTGGGAAACTGATGAAAACTGTACAGGATCTGAAATAGATTTGTCACAGATGACAAATCTGTGCCAAATCTGCCCACAGGTATCATCTCTCCTTTGCAATCCTCAATTCCCTTCTCCCAACAACGTTAAGTGAAGCTCTTTGCCATCAAGAGATTGCTTATTGCTCTAGGACCATTTTTGCCTCTGCTCTCCAATGGGTCTCTTAGAAATGGTCCAGCTAGCAAATTATACAGGGTTAGCCTAAGAAGAACCAGAAGATTGTTGGCCTGGACTATATATACCTGTCTGGCTTTAAAGTAATTTGATTAATGCTTTCTCTTCCTTCTTCTTTCTCTCCCTATCCCTCACAGACTGGCCCTTCAGCATGGCGATGGGCACGTGGTGGATTATCTGTGTCAGCCAGTCATTGATTACATCCTTAAGAGCCAGCTGTACCTGAATGCCTCCGGTTAAAGCTCTCGCTGGCATTGTGGCAAAGCTGCCATGTGGCACCACCTTCCTACAATTGTTCATCACGGTTCTCTTTCTCACTCTTGTTTCTTTTTTCAATGCCTCTTGTGTGCATCTGCCTATTCCACTCTGATTTTTTTCCCCCCCAGCCCCGGGAATTGCTGCCTACAGCTAACAGCCAAGTACATATGCCATCAAGCAACCCTTCTCCCCTTGCAGTTAGGAGGGAAAAGAGTAAAGAATATATGGCACTATTGCTTAAAGGCCCTTCCCAGCATGCAACAGAGGAAACAACATTACTTGCCTTTTCAGCATGGTTTGAGAAGCAGGATGATGGCTCTTCTGTTTCCTTTCCTCTCTCCCTCTGTTAGCTAAATAACATCTTGGTGGGGCTATTTTATGTTTACTGTTTCTCATTTGTTTTCTCAATCCCCTCATCCCCAAATTGGCTTTTTAAATAATTGCCATCCTTTATCATGACATCGAGATGGCAAGATTATTAAAAACTGAACACCCGCCAAATATTTTAGGTCATTGATAGAAGAATTTTAACAAGAGACGAACAAAACAAGAGAAAGCAGAAAAATAGAATTGCCCATCTGTAATGCTTTTCTGCAATGGGAACCTTTTTTTTGTTTTTAAAGGTTATTGGAGAAAAGGTGTAAAAAGCTCAGAAAGCAAGTCTGCTTCATATTTAGCATCTTTCCCTCCTCTCTCCCCCCCCCACCCCCAATTGTAAATAGATATCTGTTTCCGAAGGAGAGGATGACATGTTTTTTATTTTGGTTGCTGTTGTACTCTCACATCTTTTTTAAAAGGAGCATTTCTTAAAAGTGGGGAAAGAGCCACAGGACACAGGTTTCTTGAATGATAGCTAGTGATGTGGCCCACCATTGTTTGTCCCTGGATTTTCGTGGTCTTCAGAAACCCATTTGGAGTTTAACTACTTGTCATGGTGTACCGTGGCTGGTTTTATAATCGTAGGCTCTTTCAGTTCATTATTTTCTTCTGTCAAGGAAGTACATGTATATTTCTTGTAGGCAACAATTGTACATGGTCCTATAGTCTGGCAGCTTTTTTCCATGGGCCTTCTTTCCCTTGGTGGAAGGAAACTGCTGCTCGAGTTTATGCTGTAAAATAGACACTTTATCCTCCATACGAAAAGCAAACCCTCCCCAAAACACAACAATTACAAAAAAGCTGCCTAAAAGCTGGGGTAGATTAAATGGTCCACCAATACCGCTGTTTAGTAGCGTGTGCATGTTATGGACACTGAGAAGGACTAGGATCACTGGAGAATATCAGAGGTGGCAAAAGCTTCACCATTAGGAAAACAGCTTGAGTTTTCCACGCCACCGGCGGTGTAGCACATAAGAGTAGGAGGATCCAGTTCAGCTGTGGGGAGAAACCTTAGTGATGATCCTTTTTATGAAAAAAGAAAAAGAAAATAATAACTTGTTTATTTTGTGCTGTCTGCTTATTCATTGAAATGAGTTTGCCTGTTTCAGACTGCAAAGTTAGAAGTATTTAATTAGGAAGGACAGAACTGGTTAAAAAAAATAACAGCCAGAAAGACGGGGATTTTTTTTTTGAAAAAAGCAAAAAACAAAGTTGAAGTGTTACCGTGTTTTAATACTCTTCTATTTATGTCGTTTCTCTCTTTTTTAAAAAAATAAACTATAGCCAGGGAAGCACTTTAGTACTAAGATTGATTGGGTGGGGGGGATGGGTTTCTAAATTAACACCCACTGCGAGAATTAATGTCAGTGCCTACATCTAAATCATACCCTAAAGAAGATGGACTATATATCACGATCAGCATTACATCTGTGGCTATTATGCTACTCCTTTATTCTCACAAATGTTGTTTTTTATAAAGTAAGAAGGCGGCAAAAGTAATACTGCGGGGAGGGAAAAAAAACCAGATGGCTGGTAATGTCATGTGGATTTCCCTGTGAAATGTGAGCAAACAAGGTATGGCAACGTCCTGCTGAATTCATTGTGTGCATAATCTCAGGTGTGAACTGTTGCTTATGAGAACCAGCTGCCATCCAAACAAGCACTTAGAAACCAGATAGAATAGCTGAGGACAGAGATGTTTTGAGGAGGCTCATCCTCATCATTTACTGTAGCATCCAAAGCACTGAGTCCCCCTAGGTACTCACTGCTATTGTAGGCAGATGTACAAGAGACTGTCTTTGATAAGAATTTTTCTACTCAAGAGAAGGCTTAGATAGCCTACATTACTAGATAAATCGCCTTCCCCGCTGTCCTGTGAGAGGTATCAGCTACAACTTCTAAAGCACTTTCTCATTCACTTCCTGCTGCAGTCCACTATTGGTCTTAATGCCAAGCTGTGAGATTCCGCGCCCACCAACCACATAAGTCAGCTCTGTTGCGCGTGCATGTGTGATTTTGTGTGTGTGGTTGTATGTGTGTGCGACTGTAACCCTAACCTTCCCAAAAGGCGTAAAGGACAATTTTGGTTGGACACAAGCAAGTAGGACATGAGAAGGAAATAACAGGATGATCTCTCCATTTCTCTGCACAAAAAATAAAATAAAATGAATTACTGGGGCCACTTTCCAATTTCATCCAGTTTAGGACAGCATGCCTTAGAAACGTAGCATTGTGATACAGATTATGTATATAAAGTCTTACTACAGTTCTCTTTGCCTTCATGTTCTCAGTTATGCTTATGACTGTGGGGGAGAGGGGAGCAGGTGTAGCATCCATTTGGAGCAATGTTTCCCACATTAGCAACTTTAAAGGTATGGACTTCTACTCCCAGAATTCCTCAGCCAGCAGCCAGGCTTCCAAGAGCTGAAGTCCATATCTCTTAAAGTTGTTGAGGTTGAGAAATTGTGGTTCGGAGCATGCAAGTGGGATTGCTTTGGTAAAAGTTGCAGATTGACTATCAGACTGATTTACCTTGACACAAAATATGGTTTTTAGCTACACAGGGAAGGAAGAAAATTCTTTGTCGTTATTGAACCTGCCCTTTTAAACTAAACTTTGCTTTGTTTAAAAAAAATGTTAAAAGGAAAAAAAGATTTGAAAATGTCAGTTTTACACTGATGTAATATGCTGGAGTTCAATCATTATTGCTAAAATGGTCATGATCATAAAGGCAATGTTGAAATTGGAAAAAAATGTTTAAAAGGATATAAGAAATAAAATTATGCTAATTAAATTTTGTTGGCTTTTAATGTTGCTTTGATATTAGGAAATTTGGAGGTATATTTTCTGTCTGCAGTTTGACAAATGGTTTCTTCTCTCTTTAAAAAAGATTAAAACAAACTAGATATCGCATTCAACTGTGCAAATATCCTAGGCTGAACAAACTATCACTACACTATTTTGTGTAGAAGCAGAATCCTGTTAAGAAAGCAATACATAAATGTATTGTTTTTTTCTGAAATCTCTCAAAGTAAACCTTTGTTTAATGGCATAATTTATATTTTTATTGAACAAATAGATACCCTGCTTTTATTCCAGGAACCATGGCCTTTAAATTTCAATTTTTCCTGTAACAACAGATTTGTTGGGAGTACTGAACCCCTAGATTGAGACATTATGACTGACCCCCAAAAATTAATGGTTGGGGATGGATTTAATTAATGTAGCCCAGGGATGTCAAACTGGTGGCCCATGGGACGGATGCGTCATGCGCTGGCCATGCCCACCTAGCTTTGTAAATAAGAAAAATATTGCAAAATGTCACGTGACAGCAATTGATGTGGCGAGTGTGACACCCATGGTGTAGCTGAATAGTACAGCACATATTTTGCAGTATGGAGCTGTGGTGGGATTTATTTATTTTTTACTGCCAGTTCTGTGGGAGTGGCTTGGTGGGTGTGGCAGGGGAAGGATACTGTAAAATCTCCAGTCAGAGCTGATATTTGCTGATATTTCTCTGAACTACTCAAAATTTCCGCTACCATTCTCCAGAACTGGTCAGAACCTGCTGGTATGGGCCACCTCTGGTATGGAGCCAGATACAATTGTTTGCAAAGGACTGTCCAGAGACTGTCCAAAGTAACTGAATGAGGTTACCAGTAAAAAGATTAAAATCTGTAAGTTTTCTTCCTGTTGGGTTTTATTGAATCATGTTGTCAGCTTTGAAATCCTTATTCATCCCTGCCACATAGCTTGAGAAAGTGGGAGGGGGGTGGTTTTAATTGAGCAGCTCTTAGTAGACAAAATAGAATTCTTTTGTTAGTTCAAGGTCAAAGAGTGTGGCACAAGAAGAAATGGAACTTACTTTGCAATTGGTTCATGTGATGTGATGATGAGTAAAAAGGGGATGGTTTGTAGGTTGGGACACTTTTAGTTTCGAAATTCCACAGATGTGCCAGGTGCTATTCTAATAAAAGTACTTTTGAGATTATGCTTGTCTTGGAGTTATTGATCAGAATGGAGGTTCCCTGGAATCCTGACACATGTGTTCTAACTAAGGTTGCCTGAGAGAGTAGATGGATCACTATAACATTTTTGCAGGAACTTCCTGCTAGAATACATCCTAACTGCTGTTTTAGTGGGGGAGAGGGCTTTATTATTATGAACAAGCCAAAATATAAGCTAAGTTCGTATTCATCCTAATTCAGCAAACTATTTTATTAAGATGTGCCACAATTTCAACCTACCTTTTTTCTTAATTTAACTCAGCAGATCCAGCTTTGTATTTCAGGACCTGATTCTGAACCTCAGCAGGAAAGAATAGAACCATAAGTGTGTAATAAATCTTGGGACAAGGGTTGAATCATCTAAATTGACAAAGGAGGTGACCTGAATGCCACACCCAGACTGAGGTGATATAGGTACTCCTCCCCTCCAAAAAATTACCTCTTGGACCACTGCCCTTATTAAATTCTTCCCTTCCTAGTTTGTCATTTAGTAAGCGGAGAGAAAATAAATGAAGGAAAATGAAGAAAGCACATCTATCAAAGACAGGGCTATTTATACAAGCTTAAGTAACCTGTGTAACCTAAGGACCGACATTTCTCTGTTTGGGGATTGTCTTTCCACCAGTTTACTGAACAGTCTACTAAAATCTCCTTCCCATCACAGATTGAGAGTTACCAGAATCCCTGGCTTGAGATAATTATTGTAAAACTAGTTTAGGTGTATGGATAGATACATGTTCCATCTCCTATATGATTATCTGAACAGCTACCAGAGGTGGTAGGGGAGGGGGAAAGTGTTTTTGGAAAGAAAAGGTATTTCTAGAATGCTTAGTGGAAAAGTTAATTATTCATTGCCTAGCATTTTGATAATAGAGCAGAATAAATTTAACAATGCAGCAACATCTATTTGCTTCTGCTGAATCACAATTTGCTTCTGCTGAATCACAAAAAAGAAAGAAAGAAAGGATGACCAAGGGCTAAATAAAGCAGAGGGTCAATGGTAGATGACAGTCTGGGATAGCACCTTCAAGTTAAACCAGAAAAATACGTAGGTTTTTATATATTGGAAGATACATATCTATTTATCCAGCCTCTTCCCCATTGTTCTTTACAGCGGTTGGCTTCTCTGACATATCAACAGATTGTTTTCCCCCTTGTTTTTTCAAGAGGGTGAGGGCTTGAATTACATTCCCTTCAAATTGCGCTGCTGCTGAAAGGTAGCGGTTGCCTCAGAAGCAGAGCAAGGAACTTGCCCTCCCAACCGGATGAACAGACCTTCCAAAGGACCCGTTTGGTAGAGTCACAGCAGCCATTCTTGTAAGGCAGGCATCTCTTCACTTCACCCCAAAATCATTTCTCTAACCCTGATGTTTGTCCGTGGCTTGGAAAATGGAGTTGATTGAAATCTGCTTTCCCAGCAAAGTCTTCAAGGTCTCTCAATGGGCTGTACATTAAAACAATTTTGAGGAAGAGTATTCTTGATCACCTCCAAGTTCTTGATATCTGCAAGGATCTCAGTAATGCTACTATCCAGCGTCTGGACTCGAAGCTTCTGCCGGCTGGCTGTTTCCTCTAGCTGCAGCATCATTTTTTTCAACTGGTTGTTTCTGGTTCTGGCGTTGCTGAGTTCATTTTCAAGCTTGTTCACACTTTGATCATCCACATCCTCTAGTTGTCCTAGCAAAAGAGTAACAGAAGAATATATTCTGCTAAACCCATAATTCCAAACTGCTACATAAGTAGCTGCCTCATAATTCAAGAATCAAAGCCACTGAAGTTGTTAGCCAATGCACACTTTTTTCTCAGATTTGTCTGGGAAATGATAATGTTTATGATGATAAACAAAGGGATAATGTTTATCCCTTTATCCTTGAGAAAGGGAGTGATCCAGTGGTGGTATTCTACCAATTCAGCCTGGTTCTGGTGTACTGGTAGTGCCGAAGATCAGCAGAGACCAAACTGATTCTCTCTTGAGGAGCTGCTGTTGGGCCCACCTGCCGCCCCGGTTCCCTTAGCAGGGAGCAGGGATTATTCCCTGCTTTTGGAGCACAGCTGTTTTCCGTGGGACAGCAGATTGCTGCGCATCAGCTGCTGAAGCAACAGGGAGAATGCAGCATTGCAGGAGGCGAGTCAGAAAGCCTCTGCGCCTGCGCAAAGTGCGTGTTTGGTGCACGTGAAAAGTGTGCCCACCAAGCCGCGCCCACCAAACCGGTGGTAAACTATTTTGAAAACCACCACTGGAGTGATCTAGCTCAGGGGTCTCCAACCTTGGCAACTTTAAGCCTGGTGGACTTCAACTTCTGGGAGTTGAAGTCCGCCAGGCTTAAACCTGCTAAGTTTGGACACCCCTGATCTAGCTGGTGTTTAAAGAGGCTGGGGTCCACCCCCTGCTCAAGAATCCATTGCTAGACCTGACCCCTTTTGGACAATTTATGTTCTCTTTTTAAGGAAGGTAGTTGAGAAGGTGGTCATGTTGGAGCTTCAGAGAAGAAAGCAGACAACCTAGACCCTTTTCAATATGATTTAAGATCTGGGGATGTGACTAAGACAGCACTGATCATATTTATGCATGACATATCAATAGGATAGAAGTATTTTATCCATTCTTGTTCTCCTGAATCTCTCAGTAGTTTTTGATACTATTGATTATGGTATTGTTTTGGACCAACACCCTATTTAAAAGCTGGGGACATTATTTTGTATCAGGATCTCATGTGGTTCAGTCACAAGGACCAGAGGTTTAGTCTTCCAAGCTTTTGGACTCAAGCTGGAGCTCATCCTCAGGGTAACCTCTCTCTCTACCGGAACATGTGCTTTGGGCTATTCTATGTGTAGTATTTATGTGGGGTCTGGTCGGGTATGGCTTTTTTTTTTAATGGGTTGATTGGAGTGTTGTTATCTTGTACTGGTTTCACTCCCTTCCTCTGGGATCAATTTGGAGGATGGAGGTGCTCAAGGCTTGGTATTCACCCCATTCCGGATTAACATTTACATGAACTCATTGGATGGGGTCATCTGAAGGCACAGGATGAAGTATCATCAGAATGCTAATGATGCTCAACTATATTTCTGCACCCTCATGGAGGTGCACTGACTCCCAGTAGGCTTTTGGGTACAATTCAAGCTGCTGGTTGTCATTATAAAGTTTATCAGAGCGATAAATTTGCTAAACTGGCTTTTAAATTTTAAGTGAAGATCAAAAATTTTAAGTGAAGGTTTCGACTGCTTTTTATTAACTGCAGGCATAATATTATCATATACTAGCTCTATACCCGTGCTTTGCTACAAAACTATGTGATCAGGCTTAGATTTTGGGGAGGAAAATAAGGGGGAAAAATTCTGCCTCTGCCTAACAGCATCCATTGGTATTCATCTGGCTAGCGTCCCATCAGTGTGTGAGAGAGTTGAGGGCTGTTTGGAAACTGAAACAATATTTGCTGTGTGAGCAAGAAGGAGACAGCAAGGAGCCTGGGCATGGCTTAGCTCAACTATTCTGTAATATAGCTGCTTGATGCTGTGAAACTAAAACTGAAGCTGAAACTCCTCTCCTTTGCTTGTATTTTGCATTTGGAAGAGATTTCTTTTCAGGTGGGAAGGGGGAGCAGAACTCCTTAGCATCAGAGCATGTTAATAATAATATAGGAAATACTAATGCTCTGATAGTCATTTTGAAAAATCCTTTCTTAGTGAGCACCTGGAAGGCAAGAGGAACATACGTGCCACATTTCAAGTTTGTAAGCTTTACGGTTCTGGAGATTTTGTGATGAAGCATGAGTGGTATTTCGATATATATATATATATATATATATATATATATATATATATGTATATATATATATGTGTGTGTGTGTGTGTGTGTGTGTGTGCGCGCACGTGCGCACTCTATCATTAATACCTCAATAGGGTTACCTTTGTGAAATAGCCCAAATATAGTAAGTGAAAAATACACAATTGATAAAAATTATTTGCCCTCCTGTTCAATGATCAACACGTTTGTCATTGTCTGTTATAATTGATTTAACCTGATTAATTGACTTTTCTTGAATCACCCACTAATGAAACCAAATTATGCTTTAGCCATAAACAGAAACCACTTTGTTTCTTACCTATCATGCGCGAAACATCTTCTAGGAATCTGAGTATGTCCTGGACAGCATTCGCAGTACTAACAGCATTGACTTTGGCTCTCTCGGATGCCTCAGTTATCTGGAGAAATATCAGTACTAGATTAACCTGCTCAATAGGCTTTCTAACGGAAACAGAAGTTTCTTCAAAGCACCCCTTATAAAAAAAGGCAAAGTTGGAAACTTACCCCTTGAGCCATGGAGGTATCCATATCAATCGCCTTTGCCTTTTCTTGCAGTTCTTCCCCGACTAGTCTGACCTCTTGCTTCAGAGACATGATCCCACTCTCCAAGACAAGCACACCATCTGCTGTCCGATTTGCTTCCAAGGCCAGCCTTCCTATCTCCTGAAAATGCAAACAGAAGAAGAAGAAGAAGAAAGAAAATCAACAGAGGATATTTTGATGGATATTTGAAGAAACAAGTTTAGTGGCTTGAGGAGCAAAAGTAATAAGCAATTGCAACAATTTTCAAGCAATCCTACAAACCTGAGACACGAACCCCAGAAAATCTGCAAAACAATGGCTCTATCAGACACCTCTTTTATTTTTCAGATTTACTCTCCACATTTATGTAGAAGTTCAAGGCTCCATACATTCCTCATTTTTCCCCGCTAAAGCCCTGGGAGATAGATTAGACTGAGAAAAAGTGATGGAGCTAATATCTCCCAATGAATTTTTGTGAACTAGAACAGGAGCCTCTTTACTCTCAGTATTTTTTCTATCTTACCCCAATGCTGATAATTAACAGTACCCTTAATTATGGATTCAGACCCAAATCAATATTCACCTTTGAGCAATATCAGATGTACATAACCACACAAAGGACCAGTTGATCACTCCAGTTCCTGACAATATACTTCAATCTATAGATGAGGTGAAAGCTGCTATAGCAATAATGGTAAGCAACTCAAAGGAGAGATGGGAAGTCTTTGGTGTAAATCTCATTTTGCCAGAATATGTCCAGTGGTCTCAGACAAATTAATATTTCCCAGTTTCAATTGTCGTGGTACCTGAATTCACACTCTTCCAGTCTCTAGCCTGATGCCTTAGCCTCTAGACCAAATTGGTTGTCAATTATACTGACCTATCTAATAGATTTCTTGTAAGAATGAATACATGAAAGTATCAGTAACAGATCCTGAATAATCTGAAGTTGTATCCAAATCAGTGGTGGGATTCAATTTTTTTTTACTACTGGTTCTGTGGGTGTGGCTTGGTGAGCATGGCAGGGGAAGGATATTGTAAAATCTCCATTCCCACCTCACTCCTGGGGGAAGGATACTGCAAAATCCTATTCCCACCCCACTAACCTGCTTTCCAGCTCTGTTCTCCTGTGCAGGGCAATAAAAGAAGACCCAGCCAATCAGCTGGGACTCGGGAGGCAGAGAATAGATGTGGGTGGGGCCAGTGAGAGGTGGCATTTGCCGGTTCTCCAAACTACTCAAAATTTCTGCTACTGGTTCTCCAGAACTGGTCAGAACCTGCTGAATACCACCTCTGATCCAAATGCTGAGTAAAGAACTATATTTGCTAAAGTTTTGAAAGACGGCATGTTAATCCATCTAAACCTTCAAGGACATAAATTCAGATGAAAGAAAATCAAATCGTCATCCATCTTCAAGCTGACTAGTAGATAGTTAACCCTAACCCTCTTTCCCACTCCTCTGTACCTGATCAATGTTCCCAGCAATCTCCCTTGCTTCGCCAGATATACTCCTGGCCAACTCTGCTTCATTAACAGCTTTGCCCAGGGTTGCTTCTACACGCCTCAGTTTTTCACGGGCACTTGCAACTTTATTGATGATGAATGGTAATCTTTGTATAGCATCCAAGGCTTCTTTTTGCTTGCCACCCACTTGAAAATTAAAATCTATAAGCAGAAGTTGGAGAAAATAAATATATTTTTAAAAAAAAAAACCAAATGAAGAGTAAGTTATCTTATTTGTGCCTTAGCTTTGTTGAATTATCACTTTCTAATACTTTGAGATTAAAAGTTTGGGTAGATTAAGGAGGAAAATGGTACAAAGTATAGAATAAGGTGGACTTTGTGCAGAGAACTGGAGCCAGAGATTGTAATGTTGCAATTTTAGAATCTGAATATCGAGCACAGGGCTAAAGTTTCCCACCCTTTAACTCTGGATATTCATTAATTTGATTTGTACCCTACAGCGAATTCTCAGCACAACTTGCCAAAGGTGACTTGATTTGGAAACAAACAACATCTTGCAGGATCCAATCTGGGTCAGTCACCAGAATGAGAGGTTTAGTCTTCCAAGTTTTCAGACCAGTGGTGGTATTCAATTTTTTTTACTACCGGTTCTGTGGGCGTGGCTTGGTGGACATGGTGTGGCTTGGTGGGTATTTGGTGTGGCTTGATGGACATGGCTTGGTAGGCATGGCAGAGTGAAGGATATACTAAAAAACCTCAATTTCCACCCCACTCCAGAGGAAGGAACTGTAAAATCCCCAT
This sequence comes from Pseudonaja textilis, assembly GCF_049901715.1. Lineage (NCBI taxonomy): Eukaryota > Metazoa > Chordata > Lepidosauria > Squamata > Elapidae > Pseudonaja > Pseudonaja textilis. Next base: position 96,075,328 of record NC_141992.1, read on the forward strand.
TCCCTTCTCACTCCAGTAACCTGCTTTCCAGGTCCGTTCTCCTGTGCAGGGCAACAAAAGAAGACCCAGCCAATCAGCTGAGACTCGGGAGGCAGAGAAGAGATGGGGGCGGGGCCAGTCTGAGGTGATATTTGCCAGTTCTCTGAACTACTCAAAATTTCCACTACAGGTTCTCCAGAACCTGTCAGAACTGGCCGAATACCATCTCTGTTTCGGGCTCGTGCTGGAGCCCATCCTTCAGGGAAAGCACGAGAGAGAGAAATTCCCTGCGGATGAGCTCCAGCATAAGTCCAAAGCTCAGAAGACAAAACCTCTGGTCCCAGTGACAGACCCAGATTGGATCCTACAACATTATCCTAGGACACGTATATTTGCCTTCATTCATGAGACAAAATCTTCCTTAAATCTGGAATTTTCAACTACAAGCTTTGCTTCAAATGCCCGCTAGGATAAAAAAGTTTTTACTGGTTACTAAAAGATGAGAACAAAAGTGGAAACATGTTTTCTTGGGGAGAGAATTTCCAAACTAACATCACCTAAAAAAGCCTTGATTTCATCCTCATTAGACTAACCTCCAAACCTCATAAGACTAACCTCCCAATTTCAGCCTCTTTTGAAAGTCTTGCTGTATAGGAAGGATATTAATCCTGCCCAACCTTTTGAAAACAAAGCAAAAATGGAGAAAACTGAGGAGATGTTCAGAATTACATTCGTAAGAATAAAGAAATTCAGGAAATCCAGCATAATCATTGATACACAGTACTATAAGAAATGCAAAATAATAATCATGTATATGGTGTAAAAACAAGTTGAATATACTCAAGCTACATTGTCCTAGGAAAGAAATGTAAAACCTTGATTTTGAAAATGTGCCAGCAAACTTTAAAAACCAAGCTGGAATGCCTTTGCCCTACATGACTCTTGATTTCTTATTACGTCTTCATGGTACAATGTCTCTGGATATTCTCAGTCCCCCTGGTCATACTTGTCCCAAAAGTCCAGTTTTTTCATAAGGCAGCTGGATTTTCTTTGTTATTCATTGAAGATGTTTTGCCTCTCATCCAAGAAGCTTCTTCATTCACCTGAAGAAGTGAAGAAGCTTCTTAGATGAGAAGCAAAATGCCTTCAAGCAAAAAAAAAAAAAAAGTTCAGTTGCCTCTTTGAAAAAGCACCTTTGAGATAATCTTCATGGCTCTAACCAAATTTCTCTATCTATACAATTATGGTTTTTTAAAATAATTATGTTATCTTTCCTTTCCACAAACACATACACATCAAACTTTTTAAAAGAATCCAAGAGCTTATTGAAATAAACAAAACATCACATCATCATAGCTATTCCAAACTGGAGTCAATTTTACTGTATGTAATAATAGATGAGAAATTCATTGAAGGACAGGCTAGAAAGAGCTATGATGATCATGTAAAAATTTAACAAGAAACAGAATCACATCACATGAAGAGAAATCAAGAAAAGAGCTGATCAATTTAGAACTTCTTTAATGTGATGTTTTGTTTATTTCAGTAAGCTCTTGGATGCTTTCAAAAAGTTTGATGTGTGTATGTTTGTGGAAGGGAAAATAACATTGTTTTTTTAAAAAAACATAATTTTATAGATTAAGGGTCTTCAAATTTGGCAAGTTTAAGACTTGTGGACTTCAACTCCCAGAATTCCTGAGCTAACATGACTGGAGGAGGGATTCTGGGAGTTGAAGTCCACAAGACTTAAAGTTGTCAAGTTTGAAGAACCCTGGTATAGATAGACAAATTTGGTAAGAGCTACAAAGGTGCTTTTTCAAAAGGCAACTGGACTTTTTTAGTTTTTGCTTGAAAACATTTTGCTTCTCATCCAAGAAGCTTTTTCACTTCTTCAGTTGAATGAAGAAGCTTCTTGGATAACTTCTGCAGTTTACACCAGCTTTGTCTTCCCACCAGATCATCTAGCACAGGGGTCTTCAAACTTGACAGCTTTAAGACTTGTGGACTTCAACTCCCAGAATTCCTCCTCCAGTCATGTTAGCTCAGGAATTCTGGGAGTTGAAGCCCACAAGTCTTAAACTTGCCAAGTTTGAAGACCCTTGGCCAAGCAAAAGATGAAATATCTTTTGGGACTGAATCCAAAGGGCTGTACAATCTTGCCCACACTCCCAAGCCCCATCAGAAATTTGCAACTTGTTTAGACACCCCCCTGCCCCACGTGCAACTCACCCCTCAGCTTCTTCAAGATATTTTCAACATCATTGAAAGCAGAATCACCAGCACTCACTGCCTGCTGGGCTTTTTGCTTGGCAAGGTTAACACGAGACAACAACTGAAATGATGACTGTAAGCAGAAAGGAAGACAAGAGCGTGACAATGCACAACATGAAAATTCAGTTCTACATCTGTTCTGTGTACAGCGATGAAGGGTTTGCCTACTAGGGACCTTTCACCTAAGACTCGGAAGGTCAATAGTTATTTACAGACCAGGTCCAGACTTTTAATATACTTCAGAGAATGTCTCTGTGCCTTCTAGTGGGGATTCCTTCCTAAGAATGACATATGCTTAATCAATATTTTTAATGTTCATATAGAAACAAAGAACAAACCATAAACATGCCGTAATGTCATAAAAATCCATGATTAAAATTTTGGTGGAAAGTTATCTGCTGAAGAGTAAATACTTTATGGATCCCCAAATTTACAATTTATATTTAGGTTGATTACTTTACCTGTCCGTCATTTTGGCCTTTTTCCAGCAGCACTTTGATCTCTTCCTCCCACTTCCCTGAGTTGCTTTTCAGTTGCTTGTACTCTACCATGTAGGTCTCTATGAAGCCGGATAAGGAGTCCATTTTCTGCTGGAGCTGTTTGGCCTCCTCCTAAAACACCAGAGGAGAAAGTGAGGGAAAGCAATTTACCTAAAGCGCTGAAATTGATTGGACTTTAACAAAAGAGTAATTACTAGTTTGGCTTTTGTATTTCTAAAACCTGCAAAATTGGTAATTCTCTTCCCAATCTCCACTGCTCCTAGGGAGGTCCTGATTTCTCAGTTCTTCTCACACATCACGTTCGTAGGATACTTCAATGTTCCCACGCTGGCCTTGGCAGTAACCCCCATTTTTAAACTCCAGCTCTTCAGCAACACTTATCCAATCATTGTATCTCCATTACACAAATCTGGTTGACTACTAGCCAAAGGACACAAAAAAATCCCCCTAACTTTTTGCTGCCAGTGAATGATCAAAAGATCATACAGTCAAAGGGTTCAGTCAGTAGACAGTACAAATGGAAAAAAATAGGGGGGAGAAATTAAAGTAACCCAAGTGCTAACTGATAGCGTGGTGAAAGAATAGTTGACAGTGTTGGGCAAATAGACAATGTGTCTGCGGTGTCTACGTACAAAGTAGACCAAACAGTAATGAATGGCAGATGAACTAATTCTATTTATTGTATGGTTGAAAGATTTTTGCAAATGTGAAAATAGATTTCTTCCTCGGTCCCCTTTACCCCCCAAGAAACTAGAGAGGATCTCATCTGAGTCATTGGCCCTGTCCACATTCTTACTGAGGGCTAAGTTGCCTTTTATCTGACTATTCCTTTGACTGTATCTCTTTGTCCTGTCTTCCATGATTCTTCCCACATATCATCAGGGGTGGGATTCTACCAGTTCGCACCTATTTGCTAGAACCAGTTGTTAACATTCTAAGCAGTTTGGAGAACCAGTTGTTAGAAGAAATTACTGGCCTAATTCTGTAAGGAAGGCAGGAAGGAAACATTCTGGTGTTGCTTACAGAAACTGCCTCTCCGTTAACCCTTTTTACATTCTTGGAAGGACTAGACTTCCTGTCTCAGGAACATCTCTGGAGTTTTTTTCCCCTCCTTTGTTGGTACTTTGCTTGTGTGGAGTAACCATTCAAAGTCACAATGGCACTGAAAAAAGTGACATGACCATTTTCACACTTACGACTGTTGCAGCATCCCCACAGTCATGAAAGGCCAGGCAAGGAGATGTGTGCCTTGATGTGAGTGATGTTGAATTGGCCACACCCAGCCAATAACATGACCACCAAGCTGTGTCCATCCAGTCACATGACCACCAAGCCACACCCACCACCTAAGCCACGCCCACAGAACCAGTTGTTAAAAAATTTGAATCCCACCCCTGCATATCCTTATAGGATAAGAGAATAACAGAGTTGGAAGACACTTTGGGGAACTGCTAGTCTAGTCCAACTCCCTGCTCAGGCCCAAAACCCTCTACCATTTCAGACAAATGTTTGTCCAATCTCTGCTTAAAAACCTCCAGTTTGGGGGCACCCACAACTTCTGGAAGCAAGTCGTTCCACTGATTACAGGGAGCATAGATATTATAACCCAGGAGACAACTAATCATGGCCCTTGGGATATCATGGATTAAGTTCAGTGGTGGGATTCAAAAAATTTTTACTACTGTTTCTGTGGGTGTGGCTTAGCTATTAAACCAAACAATGGTTACTTTATTTTAAATACCATGTAAATCATAAGTTTTGTAAAGTAAGCAAAGACATGAAAAGCATACAGAATTATATAAATACAGACACTGTATTGAGCACGTCTGAAAGTATATGAGTGTCAGTAGTGCGATCCAAATTTTTTTACTACCAGTTCTGTGGGTGTGGCTTGGTGGATGTGGCATGGCTTGGTGGGCGTGGCAGGGGAAGGATACTGTAAAATCTCCAGTCAGAGGTGGTATTTGCCAGTTCTCTAAACTATTCAAAATTTCCGCTACCAGTTCTCCAGAACTAGTCAGAACCTGCTGAATACTACCTCTGGTCATCATGGCACGGGAAGGATACAGCAAAAACTCCATTCCTTCCCCACCCCACTAACTAGCTTTCCAGCTCCATTCTCCTGTGCAGGGCAAAGAAGACCCAGCCAATCAGTTGGGACTCAGGAGGCAGAGAATAGATGGGGGCAAGGCCAGTCAGAGGTGGTATTTGCCAGTTCTCTAAACTATTCAAAATTTCCGCTACCAGTTCTCCAGAACTAGTCAGAACCTGCTGAATACCACGTGTGATTAAGTTGCCTAGAAAGCAGAACAGCACCCGTTTCTGGGTGGGCGGTAAAGTCACATTATGGGCAGGATGGGTTCCTGTCAGAAGAACACAGCAAAGCATCCTTGTGGATACAGCTAGAGCTTCTCTCTCTTCCCCCTAACAGAATATCCCTATTGAAGAAATGAATGTATGAAGTCAAGACATTTCTGGAAGCCTCTTGGAAGAACTACAATTAGCCACAAACACAAGCCTTACCTCAAAAAACTTTGTGTCAGTCTTTGTGAAACGAGTCAGGGAGCCAAGCTGCTGCTGACTATTCTGATAGACCCTTTCAGCATTCGAGGCAGCTTGGTTGGCATCAGCCTCCAGTTCCTTTGTCAGCAGCTTCAGCCCATCGTATCTGCAGATCAGAATAAAACTTTTGAGCCTAAAAAGGGGGGAAGACTCTTTTCCCCACCCCCTAATACAGGTCTTTCAAACTCCTGGCGCATGGCCGGATGTGTCATGCATTGGTCACATCCACGTCCGGTGTAGCGAAGGGGAGGGAAGTCACAACACGTCATGTGACACTGCTGTGACAATGCGAGTTTGACACCCCTGTCCTAATACTTTATCTTGATTTATCCCATCTTGGGTGAGTTCATATGTAATTTGGAGAATGCAAATTCAGTGTCGAGAAACCTGCTCTATGTTTGATTACTACTGATTTTTTTTTTTGCTAAGAATCCACGTAAGGAGGTGAATCCCATGATCCTCCTGAAGTTATTTCAGGAGATGACGTTCCCCACCCCCCAGGAATAGAAAAAGAGATGTGCCAATATGAGTTATTTTTATTTTGCTGCATTTGATTGATCATGTGCTTTTTCAACTCCTAGGACAACATACATATATGCAAGACAATCTATCTATTTGTGTTAGAGTTGCTCCTCTTTTCCTCTTTTTTTTCTCACATAGCGTTAACCTCCAGAAACACTAGGAGGAAGATAGAGGAAAGCCCTTTGGAAAGGTTGAGATACTAAGGGTAACTAAGTCTCTTTTTCACAACCATTCACTGTATTCAGCCCAACATTTATAAAGAAAGAATAATAAATTCAATGTTGGATTTCTGAGCATCGCCTTTTAATAATTCAAAATAACTGGTAAAGAGCCATATGGAGAATTCATATTCATATCACCAACATTTTCAATAAAAGTCAGGTTCCACCATTCTATCATATTCCCTCAGCAACCAAGAAATGGAACCCATACACAGTGCTATCTATAAAGGAACAGAAATGGTCTTCATTAACAGTCTTCATTAATAACAGCATTAACAGTGTCCTGTTAGCCACCACCTCAAAATTAAGTTTACTGCTCTTGAGATAGTAAAATGTCATCACATTTCAAGAAAGAAAAGTCCAGCTTTAGACAAGGTACACAAAAGAACACCAAAATTACTCTTTTGTGTAAGAGCTGGAGAGCAAAGTCTCTTATTAGAAAATTTACACTTTAGGGATTCTTCAATTTAGCAGAAAGTTAACAAGGATAAATAGAAGGAAATATATCAATAAAAGTAATGATAGGCCTTTCTTTGAAAAACTAGAAGCCAGGAATATATTAGATATATGTGGGATTTGGAAGAGAGAAGAAAGAAGAAAAAAGCCTTTGAGGTTATAGTCTAAGGATAGTTTTAAAAGATGTATGTATATATAGCCGTGTTAGAAATTGTTTGCTTTTTGAGCAGCATGAGCGGAAGGATGCTATTCAACACATGTGGTTTTCCATGGCAACTGATCAAGCCATTGTGGAAATGGTTGAGCCAATATGGCTCTAAACGAGCAGGGGTCTTCTGATATTCTGCAGCACAGCATCAGAGACACCAATATGATTTTGTTTGCTTTTAATGGAACATTTAACAAGCCTAGATCATGTTTAAAACCATTTTCAAAAAACTGTCTTCAATCAGTTTTTTTCTTTGTTTAGAATGCCATCCTTTAAGATTTAGGTTTTCTTATTCCAAACAGAGGCAAACAGAGGTTACTTCTTTTTATTTTCATTCTTGCTACTGCTTCACACTCAAAAAAGGAGGAGGAGAAACTGGGCTCAGAAACTGTAAGGGAGGGCAGGCAGTGCTTTGAAAACACATACCAGTTCCTGATATTGGACTAATCTGGGCCTCATGTGGGAGGAATCCCTCAGAGAGGATGTTTCCTGTCTCACTTTGCAATAACAACATTGCCAATCTATACATAGCCCCCATAAATATGGTTTGCTTTTAATGATCACATTAAGATCTTGACCTAATATGATGAGATCTGGAGAAGAAATAGATGATGACTGTCAAGCATGGAAATCAGGAAACCCAGGCCATTCAAATGAATATAAGGAATTATTGCAAGCTTAAGCTCTCCACAAGAGTCTGAACTACTAACAGTCAAAGCAAATTGGTGGTGAATAAGAGTTAATGGGATTCAAGTTAGGCTGGAATTAGATCTTTTATGGGCATGAAGAGACTCAAGGCTGATGACACATTTAACCCCCCCCCCTCAGGCTCAGCCTGGTCATCTCCTACAGTAACCCCGCACAAAGCCCATCAACTCACTTATTCTGGAGCCCTTGCACAGATGTTGTCCCAGTACTTTCTCCACTTGCAAAGGCCTGCAGTAATGCCAGTGCTTCTTGGGAGGCATCTTCTGCTGCCCTGGCTGCTTCCTCAATGGTATCTGCCAACTGCAAGTGACTGAAAAAGATTAAGAAATAAACAAGGTGGTGAGAAAGTGAAGCTCATCCATGGACATCTACCATCCTTCTCTCTTGCCCAATGAATATGGGAGAACCATATTATCAAAAACATGAAGCAATTCAACATTGTCACTGGACATTTTTAAACCTTCTTGTTCTAACTTATAGCTTCAACATTTTACAGTGGACAACTTCTTAAAAAGTTGTTTGGTTGAAGCTTTAAAAATGAATCCCTGTAACAGAAATAATGTTTGTCAGTCTGGGACAGATTCACCTGTTTGCTAGCTTCATGGCTTCGTTGGCTAGGATTAAGAACCTGTTCGAACCACTTCCAGTACCATCTGAAGATGGAATAATCTGAGGAAAGGAAAAAGTAATGTTAAATTGTGATACCATTATGACCCATCTATCTCTTGAACACAAACATGGAACAGAAGACCTATACTTGGCAATATTTTTCCAAGAGAAACAAAAATGGTTTCCTTAGCTGCAGTCCCTGATATCAAGTAGCACAGTCTTCAATGGCATCAATTCCACAAGGATTAAAACATTCCTCAAAATTGCAGGTTCTATAAAGATCTCTTGCACTTTTCTACAAATAAGTCTCTCCACAGTGGTGCCCATGAGCTCCAATGTGTCTGTAGATTTCTGCCTTGATGCTTCCAGTCACAAAGTCCAAAGTGAAGGAGGTTTTATGGCGTAATGAGAGTTGGAAGGGGGAAAGTTTTTTGTTTTATTTATTAAATTTATATGCTGCCCATTTCACTATCCAAAGGTATTTTGGGCAGGTTCTTCATAGAACAGGAGTCCCCAACTCCCAGTCCATGGATCGGTACCGGTCTATGGCATGAAAGAAACCGGACCACAGAAACAAGTGAAGCCCCATCTGTGAGATGCAGGCAGCATGTTATATCATGCCACTTCCGGTCCAGGGCATTGGTCCCTGGTGCCCAAAAGGTTGGGGGCCGCTGTCCTAGAAGCTTCCTATAACTTGTTGCCATCCTAAAATTCTAACAGAAACGCTTACTCTTAAAATGTGTGGAAGGGAGCTCCATCAAAATACATTTTGCCACTGGATTTTTGGCAACACATTCTTCAAGTGCTAGAGATTTCAGGAAAACTGTTTGTCACAGTTATCCATCCATGATTTACAATATGCTCAGGCTTTCTAAATTTCACGTACGCCAACTGGCCAAAAAAATTGAACAAGGAAAGATACTTGCCATGCTTTCAATCTTTGCTTTATGCTCATCCAAATCCAAGTGGGCTTTCTCAATCAGCCTCTTGACTTCTTGTACCTGACTCTGGTACTGACTACGCAGAGAGTTCACCTCTCTGGCTATTTCATTGATCTCATCCAGATGACTCCGGTAAGTGAACTCTTGTGACTTCATCTTAGAAAATCGGTTTCCCAAAGACCTGCCAGTAGCTAATGTTGTCATAAGAAAAGGACAAGAAACAGTTGAGAGCAAGAATCAGTGGTGGGATTCAAAAAAGTTTATTACCGGTTCTATGGGTGTGGCCTGGTGGGGTGTGGCAGGGGAAGGATACTGTAAAATCTCCAGTCAGAGGTGGTATTTGCCAGTCCTCCAAACTACTCAAAATTTCTGCTACTGGAAATTTTCTCCAGAACTGGTCAGAACCGGCTAAATACCACATCTGGCAAGAATCAACATAAGTCATATTGATATAGAAATGGAGCAGAGTCCACTTAGCAAGTAGATAGATTTCATATACTTTCTGGAAAAATCCCACTTAGAAAGACCATTTTTGCCAGAGTGTCTTGTGGTGACAGGAGAAGAGATAGCTGCCTACTCTTCATCATTATCAGAGATAATGTGGACAGGCCATTTCAAATGCAGTTTAACATATTTTACCCCTAACTTCACATTACCCTATGTGAAGAGATTGTAGTTCCCACGTAGTTCCCACACATTAGCCAGATAAGGATTGTTATTGGGATCACAGCAGATAAGAAGAATGGCGTAATACTTTCCTGTTTATGCATGTTCCAATCAAACATATCTGATCATTTTATTTTATTTATTTATTTACTTGATTTGTCAATCGCTTACAAGATACAGGTATAAGAATAAACATAGTTTTGAATACATGAGATAGATACTTTTAAGAAAAATAAAAAGAAACAATAGGAGAGGAACGGTAGGCACGATTAGTGTGCTTATGCACGCCCCCTATCTCATCATCTGATACTAAGAAGAATATTTGCATTAAAAAGCAGTTTGTATTAATTCATTTGTATTAAAATAATTGCCATGGCTAAATGTTGCACAAACCAAAGATATGCTTTGGTTTTCATTTAAATAATTCATTGATGACACATGGTTGGAAACACCCAGCCACAGTAATAGTAACACATTTATCAATTTTTGGAATGTTCCTCCTATGTCATCATTGCTTTGAAAATAAACCAGTTTCAGAAAAAGCTGGAAAATTGGGATCCATAAAATGTTTCCCCCCCTTAATAAAGCTACATGCTCACATTTCATTAGTTTTTAAAATAAACTCTTTTGTTTATTTGTGCCTTACTGTAGCTGTGATTAAGCCAGGATTAAACACTGTTGAAAACTACTGATTCCAATTTTAAAAAACCCTGGAATGAAATGGGGATCAACTTTAGCTAGAATTGTACTTTCTGCAATGGATTGGAGAACTACTGAGTTTTCCTTACGTTTTTTTTAGCGGTTCAGTACATATTTAAAGAATTATGAAACTCCATGTTGAGGAATGTAGAAAAGCAGTGGAAAGAGCCATTTCTCAGGGGCCTAATAGAGATTCAGTATGGCTGAATATTTTTTTTTTCTATAAAAAGTCCATGTGGTTCTCTGTTGAAGATGGGCAGTTTGTGCCATGTGGAAACTGAAGAAGCCTGACAGAGAAAGAAAGCAGATCCTTCTCTAGTTGGCGAAGATCATTTATCTGTCTTTGTGTGAATGTTAATTTGGTATATTTCAAAAGAAAAATTAAATGCATTGTTGTTATTTTTTTATACAGTATATAATTTGGATGAATCAACTGTGAACTCTTTCTGTAACATCTGTTCTCTCTGCAGACCACAATTTTGGGAAGACATGAATTACCTTGTAAAATTTCTGCATCTCTCAAAATCTCCTGGAGTAACTCCTCTGCCTCCCTCATTTTCCTTTCCAGCTCAATGTAATCTGCTGGCTGTCCACTTGTCTGAACTCGAGAAACAAGAATCTCAAGTCCCTGCAGCTGCTGCAGGTACTGATCTATCTGGAAGCAAATCATACCATCTCTGTTAGCAGGCTAAAATGAATTTTAAGACATGATAGAAGTTGTCCAGAACAGGGGTCTCCAACCTTGGCAGCTTTAAGATTTGTGGACTTCAACTCCCAGAATTTATTTTCCTCAGCCAGCTGGGAGTTAAAGCCCGCAAGCCTTAAAGTTGCCAAGGTTGGAGACCCCTGCTCCAGAAAATAACATTCAGAACCTGATTTGCAACTCTGGGACCTTTAAGGAAACCACAGAAGTGAATGGAATCAAATCTCACATATGTGTGTAACTTATTTCAGTTACTCATTGTGGTTGCTTATTCATTGCACTGGTTCCCAATTCTGAAACACTCAGAACAATTAAAATGCAATTATTGGGATGGCTCTCATTTCTGTGGGGCCAAAAGTAGCTAATTCACCTAAAAATTGACTTATTGTGCGCCATTCATTTATTACTGATTAATCTGGTTAAAAATCTGGATTGGAAAAACACTAGGTATTTTTAAATATTTTAATTTATAAAAATCCAACAGCAGATGCCTTATTAGTAGAACACTGCATTGATTATCCTACACGGGATCAAGGGCCTATTGAACATGGGTGTCTTATTTAAGAAAAAAAGGGGAGGGATTCCCTCTCCCTTCTTTCTTTAAAAAAAAAAGTTTTTTGTTTTTTTAAAGACAACACTAACAAACACAAACATAAAACATCAACATAAACCATCTTCCAAAATACAGCGTGTCGGTTGGTACATTTCTTTCCTGCAATGTCATGATATCAACAGTCTTCCACTTCCAAACATATATTCATATTACATAAGTCAACTATACATATTATATTATATTGTATTATTATTATATCATTAGTAGACTCAACTATAAATTCACATCGTTCTTATCGAGCAAATCTAAGTTTTAACAAATCTGAGAACATACAATTCATTTCATTACGTTCAGTTATATAATATCATTACATCATATTATCTTACATATTATACTATTCCTTTTTATAATATAATTTACTTTTCTATTTTCTTGTCTAACCATTGATAAAATAAATCCCAAATTTTATAATATTCTTTATCTTCTTGCTCTCTAATTGCTAGTGTTAATTTACTCATTTCTGCACATTCCATAATTTTCCCCTTCTGAATGGCATACTGGTTTTGCTCATAATTGCAAAGTGGCACTGGTTAACTTTGTTGCAGATTCCATCTAACAGTAGCCACTTCTGGTGTCCTATTTCCAAAGAATGAAGGGCAAGGGAGGGGAAATTTATTTCCACACCATCAACTGATATAAAGATGGTACCAAAGTACCAAGAAGAGATGCCTACCTGGGACTTCACTTCATGGTAGCAGATTGGACAACGGGTGTGTTCACAGCTAGGCCCTTCAAATCCTGGCTTACAAATGCAGCTGCCATCACTACGACACTGTAGGGGTTCAGAACCTACTGAATTGCAATTACAAGCTACAAAGGGTTGGAAAAAAGCAGAATATTTAGAGATGGTTTGATCAGAACATGTAAACTAGAAAAGCAATTTCTCTTTTCTCTAAGGCAGCTTACTTCAACCTAAACATTTTGTAAATACAACACTCAGATCTTCCATCCGTCCGTCTGTCCGTCCATCTCTGGACGGACTCTTTATCTGGCTTTAGGCAGCTTACAATAAAATAAAGAAAATATGCAATGTAAAAAATAAAAACACAACATATCAACTAGTCATTATCCAACCAATCATTCACAAAGTCAAGAGATGGGCTGTATCCAATGGCCAGGGGCCCCAATTTGGGGCCCAAAGCCATGTTTTCAAGGCCTTACAAAAGGCAACAGGATGGAGTCTAATTTTTGAGGATGATATCCTAGTGGGTGGGTAGCATGGGAGAAAAGGTTTTCCTTCTGGGCCCTGCTGGCAGAGAGTCCTCATCTGACGATACCCAAGACAAGATCTTGATCACAATACAGACAATTGGGGAGTGTTTGCACTCAGTACAGTCAGCAACTGGGAATTTCAGTAGCTTTAGACCCAATTCATCTAGAGGACAGCAGTTTATGAAAAGCTGTACCAACACATTGTCTTTGGTGAATAATATGACAAATATTATTTCCAATTTCTTTTTCTTATATACTGTAAGCATTTCAGTTTTTCCTCTGATATCTTGAAACTAAAAAATGAAGATAAATATAATGGCTATCCCTGCCAGTGGTTTCATTTCAACCCCTTTGATTTCCATAACTACTCAGTAATGATAGTATCTGTCTTAGAAGCTAAATTAAAGTTCTGCAGGTAGAACAATTGAAAATCAATTGGACTTCATAATACATAATTTTAAGTGGACTGTGATCTGTGCTGCTCTGTTGTAATTACTCTGGTTTGGATTCTAATACATAACTTTTATAGTCTACCATGATTTTGCCAACTGGTATGTGATGTTGTAAAATAGATAGAATATCCTCTCTCACCCCAAATCCTTTTCTAATCCATCAGTTAGATTTAAATTTTTAATTTAAAAAAAATCCTCTCCATTTGCTGAATGCAGATCTTCAGAATTGAAGAAATTGGTTTGGTCATAGTTACAACATTTTTCTATGGGAAAGATGAATAGATGTCAAATTATGAAAGTAAAACAAGAACAAGGGTAAATGATAGATGGATAATTCACTTTAGTTTTGGCTTGTCATTTTGGCTTGTCACCTCTCTTGTTAATAGTTCCCATGTCCACCTATGCATGGGAATAACTAACTCTAAGAGACAGAACTGCCTCTCCAACTCACGAACTTTGGCCTATAGGGGCATTAACCTAATTTATAGCTCTCCTGCAAAAGTTACACAACCCGAAATTGACATATGTGTAGCCATTTTAGTTAGGCTTAATATATATTTTTTCTCTTTACTTTCTCTTTGGTGGCTATGCGGGAAGAGTTTCGGGCTTGCCACATTTCTAAGGAGGGAGGAGTGGAGATAGAGAGAGTTGTTTAGACTAGGTGATTCTTCTTCCCGTGGGAACACGAGCTGACCATGCTGAGACCCCCTGAGGTAGAGATTTATGACATCAAGCAACATTGAATTGCTTCTATTGGAGAATGTGACTTTTGGGGGTTGCTTCTAACTTCTAATATTGTGGGGTAATTCTGGGTTGTGTCAGATCTGGACTTTGCCAATTTGATGCTTTCCTAAATAAAAGAAATTGTCTTGGAAGATGGAGTTTGCTCTTTTTCTTTTAAAATGGATTTTGTCACTTGGAAACCTGGCACAACTATTATTGGCTAAAACCAATAATATGTGGTAAGCATCTTGTGTTAGAAACGATTTATACTTGGCCTTTTATTTGCTCCTTGCTTGCCCTTGTACTGGTGTACCCTCATAATTCAGATAAAGCTCTTTGGTGATATTGACTTTGAAATCAACCTTCAGTTGTGCAAGATAATGGTGTACCTTGGCATTTCTCTGCTGGGTTTGCAGATAAAGGTTGTCCAAAGAATCCATCCTTGCACTTGCATTCCCCTGTCAAGCGGTCACAAGTCCCTGAAGCATTTGGGTCAACACTGTTACACCGGCATGGTTGGCAGGGTTGTACTGGTCCATTCTCACCCAAGGGGTCTCCAAAATAACCATTGGTGCAATGCTCACAGCGAGAACCTAGAAAGAAAAGAACAGTGAAAAGCAAGCAGAGGAAGTCCTGGGCCAACCACATAGGAACTCTCCCTAAATTCTACCTAGAAAACAGAGCTAAATAAGATCCATATTCTCTAATCAGTGGGGTACTGTGTGCACCCAAATGGCTGACAAACTTGCAATTCAGATTGTATGATATGTTTGAATTATTCCTGAATTCTTTTTTTTAATATGTGTTATCCCGGGGTATAATCCAGGCATAAAATACAAAAAGGATCTGCAGTTTCCACACTTTGGGCTACAAGAGTATGTATATGAATGCTTAGAACAAATTATTGGGGTGATGGCACTGAACAAAGTACATTAAAAAAACCTGGAGATTCAAGCTTTTAGAATAATTTCAGAAATAGAAGCTTTCTACTGCCAAAATTAATGGAGAAAGCAATGGTGCTTAAAACATTACTATCTGCTGTTTATCTGCTACACTTTCTCCGCTAGTTTTTATGATATGCACTTGTAAGAGCAATTCTTCTTGCCTTCAATACCCCCAAAAGTCAAAGAAACCTTTGCCTGTTTCAGTTTAACCTGATTAAAATCAAAACAATGGTTACACAAAGAAAGCCTGAAACAATGCATCACAACAATAAAATATCAATACCATAGTGAAGTAAATTATTTAAATACATGCATACACTTTTTCTAAACTCACTCATCATAGCAAAACCCTCTTATTTTTCTTGATGATTGCTTTAACTTATTGTTTTCAGTGAATTATTTGGTCAACCATAAATTGTCTACAAGGACTTGTAAAACTTGAATGGGATGTTCAACTACTAGTATGTGAACTACAGATGTAGTATAACATTAGCCTAGTACCTTTCTTTGCTAACTCACCCTATAATTGGATTTCCTGAGGTAGGAAGAAACCTGCAGGATATTTGCATTCTATCTGACCAGCAACATTCATGTTTCTCTTTGAGTCATACAGTCCCTTCTTTCAAACTTGTCCTACGTTTCTGGTATATCACTCCAGGGTACAGGTTGAAATTTATAAGATGAAATGCTCTCCCATATAAAATAGTTGCTTCCATAGATAAATAAATATCAGGGTAAAAAGCTTTTTACTAGATTCTCTTATCATACTACTCTGATTGTCCAAGAAATAATTTAAATAGAGGCTGTATTTAATCCTAAATTCTAACTTCTACTCGGAAGTGATTCAGCCCAAGCAGAGACCAACATTTCATTGATTGCAGGTGTAGGCATTCAGCAAAAACCAGATTTGGAAACTGTTATGTCCTTGGGGCTGACACCAGTTCCCCATCAGGTCCGCAATTCTTACGGGGGTGTTCTTAGTCCCCATTGGCTGGCTCCCTTCGACAGTCGGCTATAAAAGCCGGCTGCTAGGTTGAGCCAGCTGCTGTTCGCTGGTAGGTCTGCTGTTAGCTGCAGACGCGACAGCCCCCTTTATTCCCATGAATAAAGTGTGTGTTATGATTGAAGCTCTGGTGTGGCCTCCCTTCTTTCCGAACTTAACATTGGCGACGAGGGTGGGATCTGGCCAGCCAGCAGCTATACAAGAGCTGAAAATCACGAATCTGAAGCGCTGAACCGTAGCCGCGACGTTGAGAGCTCGGTCAGCCATTTGAGAGGAAATCGAAGCGGAGCGTGTAGCCGCTCAAGATCACAAACTAGCTACAAGAGAGTGGGCACTGAGAGCCTCAGCCGCCCAACAACAAACTTGCCAGAATTGCGTGTAGCGAAGCTCCAGCATGACGCTCACGACCGCTAAATCCAGGCGCGAGATTTAAATCGCTGTCAGCGCGCAGCTGCAGCATCGCCGCCTCGCCCTTGTAAGGGCGCGAAATTTAAATGGGCGTCAGTTATAGCGTCTGTTCCAGCCGCCAAGGGCTGCAGAGAGCGAGAAAACCCAGAGAGATTCCACGAGCTGAATCACCAGACCGAATTGCACTGCGAGAGCAGCTGCTACCTGTACAACCCAGAGAGAACTCAGAAGCTGAACACTCATTAACAGCACTACAAACTGTAGCTGCTACCCTTTCCAGGGCCTGTATTCCCAGTGAGACTTATTTTACCTGCCGAAAGCTGAACCAGTCATGAATGCGAATCTGGCGTTCCAGCCATTCAAACCAGACGAAGATAAATGGGACTCTTATAAAAACCGTTTTAACCATTATATTGATGCTGTGGGTCTGGCTGACGCTACAGACAACAAAAAGTAGTAGCTCTTCCTGAGCTACTGCGGGGCCACCGTATTCGACACGGCAACAGCACTGTTCACCCCAAGAGAACTCAAGAATGTCCCATGGTCTAAGCTACTGGAGACCCTCTCCAATCATTATTCGCCAAAACCGTCACAGATCGCGAGACGCTTCGCCTTTCGCATGAGGAAGCAAGCGGAGGGAGAAACCATAAACCAATATATGGCAGCCCTCAGAACCGCAGCCCTGCACTGTGAATTTAAAGGCTACCTTGATGACATGCTCCTGGACCAACTTGTCTGCGGGGTCAAGGATGCAAGACTACAGAGGCGGTTGTTGGCAAGGAAGGACCTCAATCTAGCACAAGCCATCGAGGAAGCCCTGGCTGCAGAATTGGCAATACAATCAGCGGCTGAAATACAGGGAAGCACCCCCAAAGGTAATCCAGTCACTGTACATTCTGAGGAGGCAGTGAACGAAGAAGAGCCCATCGAGCAATCTGAAGTGCACCGTCTCAAACCATTTAAGCAGCCACAGGTAGGAACTAGACCGAGAGAAGGCAACGTACCTAGGCACACCCCGCTGTGCCTCTCCTGTGGGGGTCCCCATGCCAGAGCAACGTGCAGGTTCAAAAGTGCCACCTGCAACAACTGCAGCAGAAGAGGACACATCGCTAGGGTGTGCCAGGCAGCGCATGTGGCTCCACAAAAGCCACCATCTTACGCCCCTCGGGCCATCCAGGCAAGTAGAAAACTGTTTTACATGCTATCAAGCTAACCATACCTTCTTAACACCCAATAAAATTAAACTCTCCATTCATTTAGAAGGTAAACCCTGCCTAATGGAGGTCGATACCGGGTCAGCGCTCTCGATTATTTCATGGAGCACGCTCAAGAAGATACATCCCAGCCTGTCCAGGAAACAGCTGCAGAAGAGTCGCCTATCCTTACGAGACTACCAAGGGAAGAACATTCCAGTAATCGGAACAGGCAAGTTCCTAGTCAAATTCAGAACCTTTAAAGGACACCTGCCATTAGTGGTAGTTGATGGTGCCCTTCCTAGTCTTTTGGGGTTGGATTGGTTCCCCTCTCTTGGCCTTAACTTAACGGGGTTCATGCTGTCTCGTCCTCTGACACTGACTCACTATTCTCTGATTACGCTGATGTTTTCAGCGATGAATTGGGGTGCTACAAGGGCACACCTATTTCTTTCTCAGTGGACCCCCAGGCAGTTCCCATCCATTTGAAACCGCGGAGAGTGCCATTCGCTCTGCGTTCTAAGCTGGATGTGGAACTAGACAAATTGTTAAAACAAGGGGTCATCGAACCCACGGATTTTGCTAAGTGGGAGACACCTATTGTCACACCCTCAAAAAGATGGTAGTATAAGGATGTGTTCAGATTACAAGACCACAATAAATCGCTATTTACAGACTAGCGCATACCCAGTGCCAGTAATCCAGCATTTACTGCACACATTCGAACCCGGAAAGATATTCGCCAAATTGGATATGTCTCAGGCTTACCAACAGTTTCCTGTAGACAACCAAACGGCCGAATTGCAAACCATTGTTACCCATAGAGGGGCCTTCCGATGCAAGCGCCTCCAATTTGGTGAGTGTCGCCCCGGACATATTCCAGTCGTTAATGGAACGGATCCTACAGGGCCTCCCTGGCGTGGTTCCGTACTTTGATGACATCTTGGTTTCCGCCCGGGACAGAACACAGCTTTTCCTCAGAGTTAGAGGGGTGTTGGACAGATTCAGACAGCATGGCCTCAAACTAAAAAAAGAAAAATGCACCATAGCCACTAAGCAGGTGGACTTTCTCGGGTACCGAATAGACGCCTCTGGCATCCACCCGGTAGAATCAAAGGTTAAAGCCATTCACGAAGCGCCCACACCGGCGTCCAAACCAGAACTACAAGCCTTCCTAGGCCTGCTGAACTTCTATGCATCATTTCTGCCGCACAAGGCATCAGTGGCAGAACCACTACATAGACTCTTAGATAAAAATGTTCCATGGCACTGGGGACCCAAAGAGGAATACGCTTTCAGGGCAGTCAAGTCACTCCTCACTTCAGACGCTGTACTGATCCAATTCAACCAGAACCTACCGCTAGTTTTGGCAGCAGATGCCTCACCTTTCGGAATTGGGGCCGTATTAAGTCATAGACTACCCAACGGGTCCGAAGCCCCCATTGCGTTCTTCTCTAGAACATTTTCAACGACAGAACGCAACTATAGCCAAATCGACAAAGAGGCCCTAGCTGCCGTAGCAGCTGTTAAAAAATTTCATGAATTTCTATTTGGGCACAACTTCGAACTGGTTACAGACCACAAACTGTTGTTGGGGCTTCTCTCCGGAGAAAAGCAAACACCACAAGTCTTGTCTCCCCGAATGACAAGGTGGACTTTTTTCCTAGCAGCATATTCATACAAGTTAGTGCACCGTCCAGGAAAGAATCTCAGCCATGCAGACGCCCTCAGCCGGTGCCCGCTACCAACGCCTGTGGAGGATCCGGCCCCAGTCCACACCATCTTTGACACCAGTGAGTTCAGAATTCCAATCACTGCGAGAGACATTGCCTTCCAATCCAGGAAGGACAAACTGATCGCCCAGGTCCTGGACTGGGTACGGAGGGGGTGGCCGGGCAGTAACCCGTCTAACGAATTTTCACCCTTTAAAGTCCGCCAACAGGAACTTTCCAGTTTACAGGGTTGTCTCCTATGGGGGACCAGAGTTGTCATTCCAGAGTCACTACGCAGACCCGTCCTGAAGGCATTACACGAAGGGCACCCTGGCATTGTACGAATGAAGGCATTGGCACGGAGCTATGTATGGTGGCCGGGCATGGACGACGAAATTGCAAAATGGGTAAGCTCCTGCCGTCCCTGTCAAGAATCCCGGCCAGCGCCCCCAGTAACCCCTCCCACCAAATGGGAAAATGCCAACGCACCATGGTCCCGTCTACATGTTGACCTGGCCGGCCCATTCCATGGCAAAACATTCCTAATAGTAGTAGACTCATTTTCTAAATGGATCAATGTGGCACTCCTTCTCTCAACCACCACACGAGCAGTCGCCCAAGCACTGACTCGTTTGTTCGTCACACACGGTCTCCCAGACACCATTGTGTCGGATAACAGTCCTCAATTTACGTCCACAGACTTCAGCCGGTATGTCACCAACCTAGGCATCCGGCACATCCTAACGGCTCCCTTTCACCCCTCGAGCAATGGGTTGGCCGAACGAGCAGTCAGAACAACCAAAGAGGCCCTCGCCAGGTTCTCCCAAGATGACTGGCATTCCAGACTTTCTAGATTCCTTATAAGCCAACACTCGACCCCGTGCACGGTCACAAACAAGTCACCGGCAGAGCTACTGATGGGCAGACGCTTAAGGACAATACTAGACAGGCTGCACCCTCACTATTGCCCAGATACACCACTTGGGTCTAACAGTAGGGTCAGGAGTTTTGTCTTACAGGATCAAGTCTTCACCAGAAATTACGCGGGAGACCCATTGTGGGTACCTGGCAGGATCGTGGCCATCACGGGGCCCAGGTCGTACCACGTCCAGTTAGAAGACGGGCGCATTTGGCGAAGGCACCTGGATCAGTTGAGGAGCCGGCAGAACAAGCACGCCACCTCCGACCCAGAGACCACAGCAACATTCCAGGCACCGCATCCGGCACCTAGCTGGGACACTCAGAGTAACCTGCCTCCACCAACCGAACCGAGGGAGCAGATGGCTGACCATGACCATCCCACAGAATCAACATCCATTCCCAGCAGCTCCCCTACTGCACCGGGAGACCGCAGCGACTCGACAACCCGGCCGGCGACCGGCGAGCAAGGTCGGGTGGCTGGACAGCTACCAAGGGACCAAATCCCCGCTGTCCCGAACTCTGTGCCACCCGCTCCTACACCCGAACTAAGACGATCAGAGCGGCAACACAAACCGCCTTCATACCTTAAAGACTACTCATGTTCGTATCTGGGGGGAAGGGGTGTTATGTCCTTGGGGCTGACACCAGTTCCCCATCAGGTCCGCAATTCTTACGGGGGCATTCTTAGTCCCCATTGGCTGGCTCCCTTCGACAGTCGGCTATAAAAGCCGGCTGCTAGGTTGAGCCAGCTGCTGTTCGCTGGTAGGTCTGCTGTTAGCTGCAGACGCGACAGCCCCCTTTATTCCCATGAATAAAGTGTGTGTTATGACTGAAGCTCTGGTGTGGCCTCCCTTCTTTCCGAACTTAACAGAAACTATGATGATTCCACAGTAACTTATACATAGAAAAGGAGCTTGCCTCACAATGACACAATGCTTCAGCACCAGTCTGACTCCCCTTAGTTCCCTCCCCTTTACAGATCACTGGCTACTACTGAGTTGCTAAAAAGCAGCACAGGGAGAATGCATTTGAAAGGGAGACAGTGGAAATAGAGGAAGGTTACACCATGTGTTTTTTTTTTCACTTTTCCCCAATCCCCCATCCAATGTTTAATTCTCAGTTGCTGCAAGGATTATTTGGAAATCCTAACTATTGAAGAGAATGACTTATTCCTCTCTCTGCTTCTATCACATACTCTCTCTGCAGATGGGCAAGAGAGTGACATTCCCGGACATGTCTCTGGATGCCTTGTGGCCTTGCCACTTATCACCCTCCCACCCTTTGGCTAGACCCCTGCCATTCCCTTGCAGAAAGCAAGCTGGCTTGTGAGGGAAAAAGAGGATTGTCAGACATCAAGATATGAATCCTACCACTGGTTCCTGGAGGACATCTGTTGCAAACTATTTCCTGTGTGCCTGGCAGGACTGAGCAACCATAGCCGCTTTGGCAGGGGCATGGTTGGCAGTTCTTTGGGTCCCAAGGAAGGCTGTAAAACCCATGTGGGCAGGCAGTAATTATATGGTCCAAGGTTTCATCTCCGGCATAACACTCTCCTGAGAAAAGATGGAAAGAGAAAAGAAAGAGGGTTTGGGTGAATGGAGCCTTGTATCGGAAGCCATTGGCTTGTTTTCTTTTCCTGGAGAAAAATTTGCAACAGATGAGACAAAAAGAAAAATTGGGAAGGAAGAAACCATGAAATATAGAACAGATCTTGGTACACCTAAGCTGGCATATGGAAACAAGGATCAAAGCAGCTTTTTCTGAAAAACAGAAATAGACTTTTGAAGCGCAACTTTCATCTCATGTAGCTAGAAATATTACCATTGATTTCACAAATGGTAGCTTATTGTAGGTGTCAGGCACACCCACAATAAGTGATACAGAAGATTTATTCATTAATGGAATCACAGCTTTTCCATCCAGAAAAATGTGGGATCTAAAAACTGAGAAATGAGCTTGTTGCCTACTGAAACTCAGCTAGATGATGCCCTTCCTGATCAAGGTTCTATGGAAAATAATTGTTTTTAATCAGTTGATAAAGTATTCTTAGAAAAGAGGGGCGAAAGCAGTGGTGGTATTCATCCGGTTCTCACCGGATCAGAGGAAACAGTAGCAAGAATTTGGTGTGGATCGCTGAACTGGTAGTAAGTTCTGGCTGGCCATGCCCCCCACCCGGTCGCCCTCCTGCCCGATGCTCCCTCACCCCGCCCGCCTGCCTGACATTCGCCTAAGGTATTTCTTTCTTTTTTTACCCTCCTGACAATCAGCTGTAGATAAGATCAGCTGTGCCGGGATTCCCCTTGCTGAGGCCCAGGAAGGCAAAAAATGGAGGGAGAAGCTCAGCCCCCCCCCTCCATTTTTGGCCTTCCAGAGCCCCAAAGGAGCCTTAGGGGAGTGAAAATGCCCCTCCCCCAGAGGCTTCTCTGAGGCTAGGAAGCTCCCAAAACAGAGCTTGGAGGGGTGCTGCATGCCCCTCCCATGCTCTGTTCCTTTTCTCCCAGTGGAGCTTTAGGGGAGCAAAAACGACCCCTCCCAGAGGCTCCTCTGTGGCTAGGAACCTCCCCAAAATGGGTGGGGGCTGCAAAAAAGCCACACCCACCCAGTCACATGACCACGCCCACCAAGCTACGCCCACAGAACCAGTAGTAAAAGTTTTTGAATCCCACCACTAGGGGAAAGGAACAACTGTCTCAATCTAAAACGAACCTTTTGACCTTCCAAGGAACTGCATATTAGGTAGCTTATTTTGTGTAGGAATTGCACTTTTATATAATTTAAAATAATATGATTAGATACGATATAATGGTACAGAACATTACTAAGTAATCCTGTTTTGAATTTGGGGGAAAGAATGACAGTGACAAGTCATGACAATGACCAGAATCTTAGCTGTCAGCCCTACTCATATGGCAACAGGATTAAAACCTTTATAGCAGCTTCCTTATTATTATTGCTGCAGTATTTCTGATTTTTGGCAAGCCAAGTGGGCAAAAACCAAGGGGGGAAAAAAACAAGCAAAAACCATGTACATTCCAAAAGATCTTCCTTCAGGTCTTTTTGAATGTCCATTTATTTGTAGCAGAAACTTTCAAAGTTTTTGAGGAGTTTCTTCACAGTCAAGGAGGCTGACCACATTAATGAGTGTGACTCTATCTCTATTTTATCTAAAATAGTGGACCTATAATATGGAATATATGCCTTCATGCCTGGTCCTCCTTCACAAAAAAAAAAAAGGATTTCTTGGTCATTATATAGACTGACTCCACAGTGGTTTTGACATTGTTGCCCTTTCAAATAAAAACCAATGGACAAAAATATTATAATAATCCACCATGACAGAACCTTAGACTGTGGATTTGCTTACCTGTTTCTGAATCACAAGTTCCTCCTCCCCTGCACTGACACAGAACACATTGCCTGAAGGCCCCAAAGTTACGGGAATTATCTCTCTTGTACCCTGGAGCACACTTCTCACAGAATTGTCCCTGGTATCCAGTTGGACATACGCATTGCTCCACCCAGGGGGCTGGAGAGCCGGTGCTTGGCCGTGCCGAAACCAAAACGACATTACTGAAGTACCCTGGGACTAAAGGAACAGAAAGTGATTCTAGGAAATATTCCAGAGAAGAAATCGTGACAAAATTAGGCAATGGTGTCTGGATCAGAAAATAGAATATGTCTAAGGATGTCAGAGATCTATTTCCAGATGTTTTCTACATATCTTCTTTCAACATTTGTTCTCTCCTATTTCTGCATTAATCTTTACTAACAAAAATTAAAAATGGAGAGAAAACTAGATACACATGAATGATTAACCTTCCCTAAGTATCCTCTGACAGTTCTTGTCCAAACTGATGTTTCCAGATGTGCTGGACTTCACTTCTCATAACTTCTTGGCAGCATGGTCTTTGGCTCTTCAATTAAATGAGAGAAGCCTATCCTATCCCCAAGGAAAGTTCTTTGCAACCTTCTGTGTGATGCAGAAGTTCTGGGCTATAAACACAAAGCAGCTCTGGGAAATTTTCTGTTGAGTATAAAAATGACTAAAATCATAAACTTTACTTGGCTGACATTAATCCACTTTTTAAATAGTTTATTGCTTTGTGTTCTTTAAAATATTTTTATTGCTTTGTGTTCTACCTGATAATAAAATAGGACAGAAATGTTCAAATAAGCAATCAAATGATATATGAATGCCCCTTTTTTATGCCCAGTTGCTAATCCCAGCTCACCAGCTCCATGAGTAGCTCTGATCCGAATTGATGACAAATTCCCAATTAACTGATGATACTCAATGTTACTAAGCCTAGGGCTCCAGTTGCTACTTTGATGTTCATCTAACCTACAGACCAGACATAAAGAAAGAAAATTATATAATCAAAAATCATGCCTAGCCATCATTACATATAAAATATATTTCCATAAGCAACAGTTAGAAATGAAAGAAGCAGAACACTGTTGTATGTGGATACAAAATGACCATAAAGAATGAGAAAACAGCATTCTGAGGTCACAGAGGAACCTTAAATAAGGCATATACTGTATTTCTGTGAATCTCAGAGAGTCAAATATGATTACAAAAGTCAACTATCTAGTAAAGTAATTTTTTTTTCAATAGTTTAAGACAGCTAAGCATCCTTCCTTAATATCAAGGAATCAAAGCTGAAACCAAAGCAAAAATAGAAGTGATCTCCCTACACACAAAAATATATACAAGGCTGGAGTAAGCTTCCTTCAGATCCATTATTTCCAGCTGGTATGTATGTAAGGATCACAGACACAACCGTAAGGGTTCTACTCCAAGACCCAAATATGAAGATGCCGGGGTGGGAAAAATTGAAGTACCATAATAGGCAGGGTTGGGCTGCTGGGGGTTTGCAGGGGTTTGGGAGAGCCCCTAGCTAAGATTCTGTGCAGTTCAGAGAACCCCCAAATCCCACGCCTGGATGGCCCTGCCCACCCCACCCCGCCCCTCCCAGGAGTCCCCATGTGGCCCGTTTTGGATGCACGTAAGTGCAAGGCGCGTGCGGAGGCGTGCGGAGGGTAAAAAAACAGGCCTCCTGGAAGTTCAGGAAGGCCAAAAAGGGCCCGTTTCCAGCTTCCAGAGAGTCTCTGGAGCCCAGGGAGGTCGTTTTCACCTTCCTGGAGGCTTCAGGGAGGGCAAAAATGCACCCCCCACACACACACTGTGGTGCAGGAGACCAACTAGGCCACACCCACTCAGCAACCGGGCAGAGAATCCTTTGCTAAAATTTTTGAAGCCCACCCCCAATAATAGGTACCAGCCAGCTGTATTGTGCTATGGTTCTGTGTCACTTTGGGGGAGTCAGTGCATAGACTACATTAGCACAGGTCCTTCTATGCTACAAGGGAGGATCTGGGGTTTTTTCCCCCCAGAATTCGTAACACACTTCCATAAAGTTGGGAGGTTCACGTGACGTAGTTACAAAACTACATATCTAAACAATGAATTTGTTGTAAAATAAAACCTTATAGAGCTTGTCCACATAGATTTCTTCTAAACAGCTTTTGATTATTTGACATTTCCTTACTGATAGGCAGACTGCCTATATTGAAAAGCATAAAGGTGATACTGCATGATATGGAAGTACTGTTTGTTTGAGATAATACATCTGTGATAGTTCACACAAATTTACACCATTTTGTGTTAGTCATCAAGGGCTGACTCAGAATAAGTGAATCTTGTGATCCCAGAGTTAGTAATGGGGTGTCATTGAGGGAGCTGTACTGTTGTCTTTAATATTTGAGAGAGCCCCAGGCAATTTACCTGAATGTGTATGTCTTCATGATTCCACAAGGCAGCATCCTGCCGTTAGATGGAAACTGGGTCATGACTCTTAAACCAGCTCCTTCCAGGATGATGTCGTGCTGTGAAGGGCGAAATCCAGGTCGGTTCACTCGATAATCAAAAGACAGCATCTGTCCATAACTCAGCTGCTGGTTCCCGAGGAACCTGGCTACAAAAAAAAATGCATAGCAAAAAAAGCAATACAAAATAAGAATTTATAGTCTCCACAGATGACATTTTCAAAGAAAATAGCATGGAAAATTTTGCCCAACAGTATCAGCTTAACTCTAGAGCAACAGAGAGGACTTCAAAAGAATCAATGAATCTTAAAGGGCAACATCGCATAGCTTCTAATTGCATGGCTATGGCATAGTTAAGAATCCATGCATCTATGGAGATTCTCAATCATCCAATCAATCATTTCCCCACCATTCATCCAGAACTGAAGAAACTTCTTGGATGAGAAGAGAAACGTTTTCAAGGAAAAGCACAAAAAAGTCCAGTTGCCTTTTGAAAAGCACCTTTGGGACAATCTATCTCTGTGTTGGCTTGCTTGTTTACTTAGTTGTATATTTTAAATCTGTTTCAGACAAAAACATGTTAAGTTTACCAGAAAGATCTTTGGGTACATCCAAATTGATTTTCTAAACTGACTGCACATATTCCGTTGGATGTCAGCGGTATTGTGGAAGTCTACCCAATTTATTTCCATTTCAACTGATATATAGTTGAATCTGCTTCAAAACTATGCTTTTAATTTTTTTCCAGCCTAACAATACATTGGAAAGAAATTATGTAGAAGGACTCAGGATTGCATCTGTCTGTCCTATCTATCACCTTTGTAAAAACAGAACAGAATGGGATCAAACTTGTAACCTACAAAAGATTGAGGTTTGACAATGGGCTGGCTGGATTCAGCCAGGCTTACAGGAAAAAGCATCCTTATGGGAAAGGCATTTGCAGCTTCTCTTGTGCTTCCTAGGCCAAAGTAACACAAACACAGAGATGCAATACAAGGGGAGGATAGAAACAGACATGCTCCCCTGAAGAAACTGCCAATATCTTCATGGCCACTGCTTTGCAAAGGTTTTTTAGAAAATCTCAAAAACTAGGATGGAAGAGCGGGGGGGATTTAGAATGAAAGAGGCAGAGACATTCCTAAATATGTCTGACTGCCTTTCCTGTAGAGATGCTTCGGGGGCTCTTTTTTCTGGAATTTTCCAGCTGAATCCAGTTAATTTTCAAACTTGACTTTTGTTTTGTCAGATTTCCTACCCAATCAAACTTTGCCCTGTTCTAGTCAGTTTTCAAAGAGTCATTTTGCTGATAGCCTGACAAGTCTGTTTCCTAATTTCTTTCCAACATTTGGCTGTTCCAATTATTAAGCTACTGAACTTCTTTCCTTCCTCTGTGAGAAGATTATTGAGACATGGCAGGGATTCTATGTTTTTGTTAGCCTTTCCAGTAGGCAGAAGTTTAAACAAGAATTATCACCATCAACTCTTTCTGGGCATTTGAGGAATGGCGTTTGTGTAGAAGTGCTCTTAAACAATTAATTTAATTTGTTTAGAGTTAGACACTTTAAATTTGACTAAAAGTGATCAAATTACTTTGATTTGCTTAGGTTTTAATTATTTCAGATCTGGTCTTCCTCAAGAGGTTTGCTGGGAAAACGCCACAGTAGTGGCTGAAAACACATTTACATTACAAAATCTATTCCAGCATCTCTAGGTAACACTGGGAAAGGTTCCAATCTCAAATCTTTGAAAATCTGCCATAGATCAGTGTCAACAATGCTGAACTAGATGGATGAATGATCTAACTTAGTATTAGGCATCCAGGGGCGGGATTCTACCAGTTCGGACTGGTTCTACAGAACCGGTTGTTATGATTCTGCACAGTTCAGAGAACAAGCAAATCGTGCCCCTGGCTGGCCCTGCCCCTCTCTGCCCACCCCTCCCCTCCTGGCTCAGTCAGTCCTCATCGCGCATGCATGCCCAACATCGCTGACTGCGTTCTCCCCTGCCCAGTCACTCCTTAAGGTATTTCTTTCCCCCCCCCTCCCAATGATCAGCTGTTCCTATGATCAGCTGTGCCGGGGATTCCCCTTGCTGTCTTACTGCTTCACCCAGGAGGGTTCCCTGAGGCTCAGGAAGGCCCAAAATGGAGGGGGGACGCAGCACCCCCACACTCCATTTTTTCCCTTCCTGGGACCCAGGGAAACTTCCTGGGTGAAGCAGTAAGACAGCAAGGGGAATCCCCGGCACAGCTGATCCCCAAGGAGGCTTTCCTGAGGCCCAGAAGGCCCCCAAAATGGGGAGGGGGTGCTGCCAAAAAAAGGAGAAGCCACGCCCACTCAGTCACATGGCCATGCCCACCTAGCCATGCCCACAGAGCCGGTTGTTAAAAATTTGAATCCTACCCCTGTAAGCATCTCCCTGTTCTCTGTAAAGCTAACTAACCAAGAAAAGTGAATGTATGTCTGCATCAACAAGTTTAATACAACTTCTTTGTTCAGCAGGATAATCATTCATTGCATGTTTGCTGTATATTTAGGATCCATAACTATTCAGGTCCAAGTATTCAAGGCTTTTGGTAAGTTATATATTGATATACAAGCTAGATCATTTTACATCCTCTACAGCTCCTTATTGAAGCAGCAGACTTTTTTTATTTTATTTTTTAATTGAAGTGCCTAACTGGTCAAATTGAATTAAATTTAAATAATTTTCCTAAAATGAAATATTTGGAGATAGTTGAAATTTTTCACTTTTTTCATGTGGCTATACTAACTATGAGGAATGTTGGCTAAAGGATGACAGAAAACCATGTTGTCATTTGCTCTATGTTATTCACACTACAATAAAGTAATATACCTCAATAAAACCTCAAAACTAAAAAAACATATGTGACTATAAATGGGACCTAAGCTGGAATATATGATTATATAGGAACAATTAAAATGAAGATTTTGCTGAAATGTCCCTTAGAGGTATTCCTCTCCACAATAAGATATGGAAATATGCACCTGGAGCTACGAAATAGCTAGAACCCAGCCTTCTAGAGGCCACAGAAATTTCCTTGTGCTGTGGAGACCATTGGAGCTGTAATGGGGATCCATTTTCTTGAGCTTGCCAACCTTCAACACCTGGAATACAAGAAAAGCACAGCTTACTGAACTGAGTTGGAAATCCAGTCCGCAGACACTGTGGATTCAGGAAACGTGACAGGACAGAAACAACTTTAGCCATAGTGTGTCATTGAAACTGAGGCCAATGCATTCCTACTATACACGTAGTCCTCAACTTATGACCACAATTGAGCCCAAAATTTCTGTTGCTAACGAGTTAATTCTTAAGTGAGTTTTGTGCCATTTACAACTTTTCTTTCCACAGTTGTTAAGTGAATCACAGCAGTTGTTAAATTGATAACATGGCTGTTAACTGACTCTGGTTTCCCGGTTGATTTTGCTTGTCAGAAAGTTTCAAAATATGACCCCATGACCCCGGGACAAGTGTCAGAATTCTAATCACGTGAGCATGGAGATACTGTAACCGTCGTGTGAAAAATGGTCATATAAGTCACTTTTTTCCAGTGCTACTGAAACTTCAAACAGTCACTAAATTAATTGTTGTAAGCCAAGGACTAGCTGTAGTGATTTTCTGAATACAAGGAGGCAAAGAAGGAGTACTTCTAGCCAGTACTGCCTGGTTCTAAGCTAAGAAGATGATTTTGCGTAGAATGGTTCCTTGCTGAAAAAAATTACTTTCTATAATAAGAATGTTCCAGCACATCTCTTCCTTGTAAACATGTTACTTGAGAACCCTGGAACATTTTAGAGATATGAAGCTAGTATGCCCGAAGCAGGCTATCACTTTCTGCCTTGCTCCTTGAGGACAGTTTTATAAAGAAGGACCGGATGACCAGAGCATTTCCAGTTATTGATGTTGGGCTCACTTACTCTTGTTCTCAACATCTACTGGTCATTTGAGAACCCAAGGTTGCAGCTCCCTGGATTTTTGTCCAAAGTCCAACCATAGCTCCTTCACTGATATCTGTAAGAAGCCCTTATACTGTTTTACTCTTGTTTTAAAGAAATCCGAATCACACACTGTTTAACCTTCTGGATTGGCATGTCTGAAAAAAGCATGGAGATTCTTGGAAGTTCACTTAAAACTCAAAGAGCTCTTCAGTAAAATGCAAATAAGTAACAGAAGGGAATGATATGCTAAATATGCTGAGGGGGAATGAAAATATAGAAAGATAATTTCGTGACTAGCAGGGGTGGGAATTGGAGCCAGTATGTCTCAGCAAGGACTCAGATCTCTGTGTGAAACTCACCCAAGGTCATTGTTGCCAGCCAGTCTCTATGCTAGTAATATCTGATGTAGTCATATACTGAATTGTGGTCTGTATTCAACATTGCTGTGATATCTTCTTTTACATCCAGATTGAAAGAGAAGAATGAATCATAGATGAGAGAGGGGTGTGGGAGAGAGGGAGAGATGGTGAGACAGAGATTGCACTCAGATGCTGGCTGTCCCTAAGTATGGATCAATCTGAACTCTTGTCAGACAGAACAAAGCAAACCTGGGAAACTAAAGCAGTTGTATAATCAGGAAAAGAATGCAGATCATGCAAATAAGAGAAAGTGTTTTACCTTCTTGAAATGTAGATGTAATTTTATAGACACTATAATTTTCCCCACTGGAGCATGTCGTTGAATGTCCATAACAAAAGCATGGAGAACAGCCCTCTGGATTCCTCGCATTTAAGTTATAATAGCCCTCCTTGCATCTGTGTGAGAAGAAAAATCAAGACACCAAATTGCAGGATCTCTTAAACATTTTTGACACATTTCTGTTTTGGATTTCTCTGCTTAACTGTTGCAATATGAACATATTTCAATATCTAGCCTGAAGAAACCTCTAACTAGCAGGAAAAAAAAACCGTATCTGGACTTTGAGATTAACTATCATTATCTAGGCTATCACTGGGAAGAGGCAGTGTGTTTCTAGTCAAATGATCCTTTTATGGTAGAATGGCTATCATTAAGCTCAAATAGAGCATATGAAAGCCACCGTCTATATTGTTTGCAGTAAAATTCGGGTATAGAGCCATCTGGATTAGCAAGCAAATTACAGTCTATACTTAATTTGTATATTAATAACATAACTTTTGATATCGGATCAATATCAAGTACATGAGTGCTGGATTATACATCCAGATATACATCCAGATACATTGCAGATATCAATCCTTTTTCATACTCCATCAGAAATTGAAATAGCCAAATAAATTAATTTGCCCCCTGTTCCAAATGGGTGGAAACTAATCAAGGACAGAATCAACCTAAAACTAAGGGGAAATTTACTGACAGTTAGAACAATTAATCAGTGGAACAACTTGCCTCCAGAAGTTGTAAATTCTCCAACACTGGGAGTTTTTAAGAAGAGATTGGATAACCATTTATCTGAAATGGTATAGGGCAAACTCAAGCCCCAGGGCCAGATCCAGCCCGCAGAGTACTTAGATCTAGCCCATGCGGGAGCCCTAGAAATAGCAAAGGATCAGCCCGCGGTGCCTCCCAAGCTCCTTTTTTTGTGGGCAGAGGGTTGCAGGAGGCTGTCCCAGCCAAAAACAGATCTCGGGAGCCCATTTTCTCTGGCAGAGTGCTTGGGCCATAGGCACCCCTGACACGAGTAATGTCAAGCTGGCCATGCCCACTCTGGCCATGCCCACTCTGGCCCTTGAGGTCAAACACAACTCTGATGCAGCCCTCAATGAAATCGAGTTTGACACTCCGGGTGTAGGGTTTCCTGCCTAAGCAGGGGGTTGGACTAGAAGACCTCCAAGGTCCCTTCCAACTCTGTTATTCTCTTCTCTTCTCTTCTCTTCTCTTCTCTTCTCTTCTCTTCTCTTCTCTTCTCTTCTCCTCTCCTCTCCTCTCCTCTCTTCTACTCTACTCTACTCTACTCTACTCTACTCTACTCTACTCAAAATCTATGTCTAGATTTTGTATATTTGCAGACCATAACATAAGCAGGGCCGATGGGCTGCTATTCGGTTCACACTAGTTCAGGTGAACCGGTTGTTAATTTTGTGGCCAGTTTGGCAAACCAGCAAATCCCACCCTTGGCTAGCCCCACCCACCCCACCCATCCCCTCCCAGGAATCCCCACATGGCCTGTTTTGGATTGCAGGTAAGTGCAGGGTCCGTGCAGAGGCTCAGGGAAAGCAAAAAGTGGGCCTCCCGGAAGTTCCAGAAGGCTGGAAATGGGCAGGTTTCCAGCCTCCAGAGAGCCTCCGGAGCCCAAGGAGGGCAAAAACAGCCCCCTGCAGCCCGTTTTTACTCCCAGGGTGATGCAGGAGGCTGACTAGGCCATGCCCACTATGGCCATGCCCATCCAGCAACCAGGCAGAGAACCGGTTGTTAAACTATTTGAAGCCCACCCTTGAATATAAGTATACATTAGGCTGCGAACATGATAAATGTATTTCATGTCAACAAATATAAAAGCACAACGTATAGAGAAGTTATTAGTAATCAAAAGTTGTTAGACTTAAAAGCAAAGTGGAATTTCACATTTAGCTTGTTGCTGCTAGAAAACAAACAAAACATCACAGCCCTATGGTTGTTTGCATACTTCATTCGTTGCAAAACATTCACAGGCATGTAGATTCAAAGACTCATGGTCTCAGACAACACAAAACGAATATGTGTTGTTCTGTTTTAAGATCTTTATGATATGTGAATCTTTGCAACAGGAAGAGATTCCTTCACTTGAATGTGCTTTGGAGAAAGCTGTAATAACTGGCTAAAAAAGGACAGAATGTACTTGAGAACTAACATAGATTTGGCCTGAAAGTTTCTGAGGAAGAAATCAGGTTGCCTTCTGACAAGCAATTTAATTCAAGGCACACCTTATTACAGACACAAATATATAATTGACAAATACTTTTTATTTCTTCTCTTAAAAATATTCAATTATACACACTGTATATCAGCTGCAAAGATGTCAAAATAGTACAGATTTTTAAAGAAAAAAATGGGCAGAATTCTTTGAAGCTGGATGCAGGAGGCGATGCCCTAGGATTTTTTTTTGGCAAAAAGTTAGACTTGTTCATTATGTCACCCTGTGAATTCTAAAATAGGACTGCCATCAATTCTAGCTCTCTAAGGCCTAGACATGACACCTTATATAGAGACCACTTCCTCTGTTTTATAATACATAGTTTCAACTACTTCCTGTACTGAACTGAGCTTTCCTTTACTCCTCTTAGCCATAATGATACCGTTTATTTTAGTAGCAGTTTTGTGTTTCTATAAGCATGTAGTTATCCTGCTCTGCAGACTTGATGGTGGAACTTCTTCTGAGAAAGCTGCCCTGTAAAGCTTCCTCCCCTGCTTCTAATTCCCAATTTCTTCTTCCATTCCACCATTTCCCAGTACTTCCACCATTCCACCATTCCACCATTTCCCAGTATTTCTAGTCCCTCAGAGACATGGCATTATCCTCTTTTTGCTTAAAGAAGAAGTGTGAACCTATATAGTTATGCTGCATCTTGACTTCTGAATACCACTGGGCTCATCACAAGGATCTATGGATATTAGAAAAATCAAAGCACCTGGAGTGAAATACCTATGGAAGTATTTAAAGCTGCAGGAGAGGAAGCAAGTGTTAAATACTCCTTGTCAGCAAATAAGGAACAATATTTTTTGTGGCTCAGAAATGTGAAAACATTGGTATAATTATACTAAGAAAGTTGATGCAAGCAAATGTCCAAATTACCAGTTCCTACATGCTGTGAGCAAATTTTTGCTTACAATCGTACAAAGAACAGTTGAGCTATACATGGAAAGATAAGTGCAAAATGTCCAAGTATCTTTTTTAAAAGGCAGAAGGGCAAGAGATCAAATAGTTGATGACTAAAACAGCTAGAAAATTTAAGGACTTTTTAAACTTTTGCTTTATTTACTACAGAAAAGCCCTTGATTGAATAATTTGTGCTAAAATATGGAATATATTAAGGCTAGAGAGTTTGCCAGAGTACTTGATAAATCTGAAACCTTTGCAATGAACAAAAACCTATTGTAAGAAATTATTTTGTAGTGAAATATCTGTTATCTATTTAACTTACACAGTGAATCCATTATAAAACTAACAGGAATGGAGGAACTGACGGCTGGAATTCAAAATTGGTGATTGACTCACTAACAATTTGAGAAAGAGGACAACATGGTGTCAAAGTACACAAGTCTTAGAAGGCTTTTTAGAAAAATTAAAATGTGAAAAGAAAAAAAAATCAGGATTTACATTCAATAGTAAAAAGACAAAAATGAGACCAACCAGTCCTCTTGATAAATTCAGATTTGATGTAGACATGAAGGAAGTAGACAGTTCTGTTTACATGGGCTCAATAATAGGAAGACAATGGGGTGGAGAAGTCAAGAGGAGATTAATCCTAGAGGGGACAGCAGTGACAAACCTAGACAGGACAATGAAGAATAATGATATTTCTATGTAAGGCTGTGAAAGGTGAACACTGAAAAGGGGTGAGAGAGAGTTCTGAATCATAATTTGGAAAAAAAGCAAACAATCAGTTGGTTCTGAATGAAATCAAGACTACAATTCCCTAGAGACAATTATTTTACATATGAGATGAAGGCAGATGAACAACTATGCTAGCAAAGTTGAATAAAGTAGAAGGGGGAGATAATGGACAAGGTGGATGGATTGCATGAGCGTTATTGATGCAATGTCTTTCAAAAAATTGTGGTCATCAAGGACAGATCAAAGTGGAAGGCATTTGTTTGTTTAATCATCTGAGGCCTGGCCCAAGTAGATGATGCCTAATTACCTGGGGAAAGAAATAATTTTTCAACAATTCTTTTGTCTGCATTGTTGTTTGATGCAAGATCCTGCTCCCCTCCAGCCTCCCCTCCCTAAAAAAAAATAATGTCAGGGCTTTGCTTTTCATTTATTTTCTAGTTATTTGACACAGTTGTTTTATAGTTGTTGTTTTTGGCTTCCCAAAGTTCTGTTCTATCAAATTGGACATTATAGAGAAGCATATTTTGAAAAACCCTGAAACCCACAAATCTTTCCTCAAAGAAACGGAGAGGGTCAGAATTTAACATTGTAATTTGTCACACCAGCTTCCTTACTTTATGTACTGACTTTGGCTATTTCTAACGATTAGAGCAGTGTTTCTCAACCTTAGCAACTTTAAGAGGTATGCACTTCAACTCCCAGAATTCCCCAGCCAGCATGCCGAGAGTTGAAGTGCATACATAATAGTTATTAAGTACTAAGCTAGAGAAACACCAAATTAAAATGTTATCTTAGCATCAAGCAGCAATCACTGAAGTAATATAGAGCGCCTCATTACTGTTCATTGGGTACAGTGATGGTTGGATGACTCCAGGTGTTATGAATTGTTGCTGAGGAAATGACCTTTGATTCACTCTGTTCAATAATCTGGATTAGTAATGCATCAGATACAGGATAATTTATGTGGGCTCATTCACTAAAATCTGATTGAAAGGTGATTTGGAACCACTAAGCATAGATTCTCTGATGCATGCCCCCTCCTATAAAAACAAAGCAAAACCTTTTAGCCATAGAAACTACATGCCCACACCTGTCACATCGCTCTCCTGCAACTTCAGCCTTGCAGACACAACGTCCAGAAATGCATTGCCCTGTGCTTCCAGATGGATCACAATTACACTGAATGTTCCTGGGAATATAAAACACACCGTTATATCTAACTTCGGTTTCAGGGAATTTGCAAATATTTCTATAAACAACAAACAGAATAAAACAAGGCTGAACCCAATTAATCAGATCAAACTATTGAACATATTGTATATAGAAATACAGTACTGTAATTCAGTACTGTACAATTGTTCATCCATTAGACAGTGTGAATAATATTTATGTTAGATAAGTACATATAGAATTGTAATTGTTAACTGTTATAGTGATATATTATACTTTTTTCACTGTTTTAAAACACTTTTTATGATTTTTTTTCTCAAGAATGTATGTATTTGAATCATAATTGTGTTTTATTCTGCTATTTAGTTTAAAATAAAATAATAATAATAACAAAACAGTCTGAAAAATTGAATTATGGTAATTGGACTTCTTTTCTTCTGTTGACTGTCCTTTATATGCTACACTTTACAGGTATATTGTGTGCCACATGCTACTGATCACTTTCTTTCATCCCTAACATCCTTTTTTTTCCTAGAGAAAAACCAGAAAATTCACATGATCAACTGATGAGAGAGAATAGTGGAATTATCCAAAAAATGAACAGAACAGTTAAAGAACACAGTCTGTACTGAAAATCCTTTTGTATTGATGATGGTATTTTTCTGAAAAATAATTGCTGCTCAATTTATATGATCAGAATTAAAGTGCAGCATGTTTTTCAAGATACGAAGTGTTGCAGTTACAGATTGTGGTGTCATCATATATACTGGTTGTTGTTGTTTTTAAATCCAAAGCCTACTTACAGTCATGGACAATAACAAAGTTGAAAAAGTGAGCAATGTGTTATTGTTGCTTGTTTGAGCCTCCATTAAAAACATGAGTTTTAAAATCATGACTCCTGTTGTTCCTTAACAGTTAATTCCAGAGTAGGACTTGGTTGCCCTGGGCTTCTTGATTTTTTTTTAATGCCCCTTTTCCTCACTATTTAAAGCAGATGATACTTCCCAGCCACTGACCACATATTTATTTGACAGAATCTACCCCTACCAAGATGTTTAATGCAACAAATGTAAAGCCATTTTACTTGGCAGTAGATAGAAGCTTTGATCTTCTCAATGAACTATAAGTAGACAGAGAAAAGAAACATAGTGTGTATCAAGTGAAAATCATACTAGAGTATAGATTATAGAGCATAGATTGGAACAGTTTTTCTCAATCTTAGCAATTTTTAAATATCTGGGTTTCAGTTCCCAGAATTCCCCAGCTAGCCTTATTGGATTGAGAAAGCCTGGGTTAGAGACTGTATCATTCAATGTGAAAGTGAGAGTGACATATGTCACTGGGCTGGGTACAAATGTTTGTACCGAACTGCTCTTGTTATGACATGAATGGAAAGATGAGAATATATCACTTTCTAAATAGTATACTTATAGTCTTCAGGCCAGACCTAGGAGCAAATGGAATTATTTTTGTTTTGCATTACTTTTTCAACTGTTCTTTCATTGTTGAGTTCATTCTATACATAGAATATATAGGATTTAAATACTTGCTTTTAATGCAGGTTCCCTCAAAATATGCATATTTAATGCATTACGGTCATTGAGCTAAATATTCCACTGCAACATTCATACTGAAAAATTGTATGGATTAGATGTTCTGATCCTCCCATCAGCAATGGAGGTCACTTCAGTTCACCATTGAGTACAGAAAGATCAAATTCTTTCAGCATTCCTAATAATATCACTCCATCCATAAAACACAGACTGTCAAATTGTTTCTCAATTGCAGGGTCCCTGCTGAGAAAAATGTATCTTCACAAAGAAGGCAGTGTCCTCTGATTCTTACATATCTCCCAATGCGTAAGTACTATATGTGGGCTGCAAAATCTGAGTGACCACAAGAGGGTAGTAAAGAAATAGGGAAAACTCCATTCCTTCCCTGCCATCTAGTGGTTTTTTTGGACTTTTGCAATCTATATGCAATAAGCCTAAAGAGATGTTTAAAACTGGAGATGTTTAAAACTGGAGAAATTCAATCATGTATTCTCACTAGGATCAGCAAAATTGAAAAATGCAGTTTCCGATATACAGTCTATGTAGCATTTTTAGCAAATGGAAAGGGAAATCTATGCTTCAGAGCTTCTTTATGTAAAAGCATAGAAAATCCACCAAATTTGTTTTTGTTGCCTTATTGAAGGAAATCTGAATTTCCACAAAGACACAATTATCCATGATTGACAGTTCCATAAACCTGAAGGTACTTACTGTATTTGCCCAACAGCTATGCATCCAGCCTCAGAGAAGGAATGGAAATTATGCTGGCATCGGTCACATTTATCACCTGTCACACCAGGTTTGCAGCGACATCGGCCATGGTTATCACACTGTGCACTGACAGAACCTATGAGGAAGAAATGTCAAAATATAATAGAGACTAATTTCTGACAGTATGATTTATTCTCAACTTGTCTATGAGACCTCAAACATTTCAGATGAATTTGTGCTGATGTGGGGAGCACGCATGGGAAAGCAATAAGGCAATGGAGGAGAACAAAATGGAGCTAAATCCCATAAGATAAGTATCATAGTTACGTGCTTCTCTTGGAATTAGAAAGGTGGCCTGCTCTGGACGATGCAACATTCCTTCCAAGCAACCAAGTTCAAGCTTAGAGACTCTCCTTGATTCTAGTCCAGTGGTCGCCAACCAGTGGTCCTCAGCCCATTGGTGATCCACAAGAAAATTTTGGTGGCCCACAGAGAAATGTTACCCCCAAAGCAATTAATCCAGGCTGCACAGGAACACAAGGCTGCACTGCCCACATGGCTCATGGGAACACAAGGCTTGCGTCACTTGCATTGCAAACAACACGAGGTAGTGAGGGGAGGAGAGAAAGGGCAGAGGAGGTGAACTTGCCCTACTTACCCCACGCGCCTCACCTGGCCACCGGGCTGCTTCTTTCTGCTTCTTTTTTCTTTTGCTTTTGGCTGCATACAAGGAAAGCAGCAAAAGTCTTTCTTTCTCTCCCCCAAACTCCGCCAGAAATGAGTCTTTGGGATTCTGCAAGGCACCCTACTCCAAGAGGCTGCGCCGGCATGACAAGTCTCACAAAGACTCATTTCTGGTGGAGTTAGGGGAAGAGAAAGAAAGACTTCTGCTGCTTCTACTGTTTTCTTTGCATGAAGCCAATAGTCTCTCTCTCTCTCTCTTTCTCCCCCTGAGAACGGTATCCTGCGATCCCAAATAAAGAATGATCGATCAGTAGGAAAACGGGATGGGGAATTTTCCTACAGACTTTTTGGGGATTCTCCCAGGGTCTCTGGTCCACGGGATTTAAAATTATGAATTTGGTGATCCCTGAGGTCCAAAAAGTTGGCAACTCCTGTTCTAGTCTATATAAGAAGTCCTCGAGTGACAACAGTTCCTTTGGTGAGCATTCAAAGTTACAACAGCACTCAAAAAAGTGACTTATGATGGCTTTTCACACTTTCAATCATTGCAGCATTCCCATAGTTATGTGATCAAAATTTGGCCAATTGGCAACTGATTCATACTTATGAGGGATGCAGTGTCCCAGAGTCATGTGAACAGCTTTTGTAATCTCCTGACAAGCAAAGTCAGTGGGGAAGGCAGATTCACTTAACAACCATGTTACTAACTTAACAACTGCAATGATTCACTTAACAACTGTGGTAAGGAAGATTGTAAAATGGGGCAAAACTCACTTAACAAATTTCTCATTTAACAACATAAATTTTGGGCTCAATTGTGGTTGTAAGTTGAATTCTACTCGTAGTTATTCTTGGCTTCAGCTAGCATACCAGCTCTATTTATCCCACATTTAGCCTAGGCTCACTTATTGTTTTCTGTCTTAATAACCACACATTTGGATTATTGCAATATAATATTTATTGTTATTGTTATTTTAGTTCTATATTACTCCTTCTTCTAGGGTGCAAACCCAGAGTAGTACATAAAAAAGGCATCAAATGTTAAATAAAACAATCAGCAGTAAAGCAATAGACGCAAACACAAGTAGATTCATTTTTTAAAAATGAAAACAATACAACATCAAATAGAATAGAATAAAAATGAAGCTATTCTTGAAATGTCAGAGTTACAAGTATACTGTGGTTTCCACTCTAGGAGGAAGAGCGATACAGAACTAAATAACAATAAATATTCAGAAAGAACTGTTGATAGTACTGTTGGAGAAGGATGGATTCTGGGTTCTTTACATTAGATCAGCTAGTTTATTATCATGATGAGTGTTTATGATCTGTTATAAAATAAATACTATTTGTCAGTTACCAGCCCCTGGCAATATTTATAATTATATTTTACTGACAGTGAATGAATCACTATGTATGTCTATTTTGTTTGTTTAGCAAAATTATACAGCTGCCCATCTCACTGGATGTACTCTGGACACCATAAAACCAGCAACAAGACAGAGGTGGTATTCAGCAGGTTCTGATCAGTTCTGGAGAACCGGTAGCGGAAATTTTGAGTAGTTCAGAGAACTGGCAAATCCCACCTCTGACTGGAGATTTTACAGTAGCCTTTCCCTGTCACGCCCACCAGGCCATGCCCACAGAAATGGTAGTAAAAAAAAATTGAATCCCACCACTGCTAGGAGGTGACTCTTTTCTGCTAAGACCCTCCAGAATGTCATCCTTTCAAGGTAAGGTTAGCCTTCCAGAAAGCCCTTGAAATATGATATATGTATTTTTCCCCCAGCAAGTCTGGAGACCTCCTAGTAATAGGGAGCCTGTGCTTTGGCTGCATTGTGTGTAATATTCTCATCCTTGTGATCTTGCCTTATTTGTTTATCATTTCTAATTGGTTTTGTAGTAGGTTTGATGAATAGATTTAATTGTGTACCATCCAGTGTTACATCATGTGAAACGTGCGGCCATATACATTTGACAAATACATAACTAAATAAAAATAATCCAGCCCTCTAACAGTACCTGGCCTCTCCCCCACCGTAACCTTAGGCCCGTTTCTCTGAAGGGCTGGGGACAAGATGAAGGCAGTGCCATGAGAACATAGCACAAAAAAGATATATCCTGGAGCGACTCGCATATTTGTGTGCAAATGGGGAGATGGCC